>NC_135265.1:28847966-30195823 GCF_051311805.1 Agelaius phoeniceus
CTGGAATTGTCTGACTGGTACAGTTGTTCACTAAATCTGATACCTTTGCGCTGCCTTTCAAGAGATGTTCTATTTCTTCTGGTTTATTTATTTATTTCTTTATTTTTTAAATGCCTGGCATGTTTCTCTTTACATTAGTATCCTAGCTATGTTTCCTGAGTGGCTTCTGAGGATGCCTTTCAAGCCTGGACAGTAGCATCCAGTGTCTCCAAATTAGCATTCCTTGATGAAGTTGACATAACAGTAAAATGCATGTGATTGTGGGCCAAGTTAAAGAATACAGTGTTTTGCAAATTATAGGAGCTGCTTGAGAAGCTTTTTTTGGTTCTTTGCCCTTCTTAGACTATTTTGCTTTCTTTAATCTTAAGGTTTTCAAATCAGCCTTATCATTTGCACCATCTGCAAGAATTGTACCTCTGCTGAATTGCCCTTCTTTCCCTCAGCTGGAGGGCTTCTGTTGTAAAAGCTTTCAGGAAAGAGTAGAAAACTTCATGATTTATGTTTCACCAATCAAATAAAAGAAATTGGAACTCACTTGCAACCCCTTTCTAAGCTCAGATTCTTTCATGCATTTACCTCCAAATGGGGGAATTGCTCGTTTTCAGGCAGACCCCAACAAATGCCATTAAAAAAACCAGCTATTTAAATAAGCAAAGTGGTTGCTTCTGCATAAGTGGTAGGGAAAAAAACCCATTTTCAAGTATTTCAACAAATCAAATAATGACTTTTAATGACTCTAAAAATAGCTTAAATGCATCCAACAAGAAAAAAGCCCGGAAAATGAAATTTCTGACCTATGGAAAATTCTTAATACTGGGATTCCTTTTTTGATTTTCCCCCCAGATGAAAACAAAAGTTCATATTTGTAAAATTTTTTGTTGCAAGCGTTTTGATCTGTAATTGTTGGTTATTTCAACCTGAAAATCTGGATCAATAGAAAAAAATAATTAAGCTGGAAAATTGAGTATTTTTAATGGTGATAAAAAAGAAATAGAAAATATTTTTTTCTTTATGTATTTTTTTCATATGGATTTTAAATTTTTCTTCCCTCTCCATAGAATCCCCTAGATTCTGTAGAAGGCTATGAATTTATATTGTTAACAAGAAAATAGGAACAAATATAATAAAACCAAACAAAAATGTGTGGAACAGGAGAACTGAGTACAGTGAATGTTAAAAAGGCAAAATATATTTTAAATGTTATTGCTTGAAAGGTTGAAATTTAGTAGTCAGATGAAATAGCATTGTAGAGATCTGAGACTCAGACCTTACTAGGCTAATTAAATTATTGTGGAACTGAATTGAATATTTTTGTTATATCTGGAAAAGGGGAAGGATGGCTATGAGGAAACAGGTTTGGTTGCTGTTCCAGAAGAAATCACTTTCAAGCACAAGGTCTAAGAATTTTTAAGAACAAATGGAAGCCTTCGGAAGGGAGAGAGAAGCTCAGGAGAAATTTTATCTGTGCTGCAGATGTTATGAAATAGTCTACAAGAGAAAAGTGACTTACTAGCATGGCTCTGCAAAGAAAAGCTGTTGATTATTTAAGAATTGGGCAAACATTTTTGAAAGCTCAGAACAGAAGCAGACTGTACAGTGCCATAGGCACACCCCTGAATCCTGCAGGACCTTTGATGAGTAGTGTAAAATCCTGGCTCAAATGCTCATTGTAGTGTCTTGGGGAGGCTGCAGGAATGGGGTTTATATTTACACAGGGCTTCATCCTGTAGTACTTTATAGAAAGTTTTGATGTCCTTCATTGGCACAACTAATATCATACCTACCCTTCCTACACATTAAGTCAAATTTTAATAAAGACAGAAGTATTGGTGAACAGATTGATCCATGCCCTGTTGCAGATCCAGTTTTAGGCTAAGGTCATCAAAAATGTGTCTGGCATACTAACTTCAGTGTGATTTAAGTGAATTTTCTGCCTGGTAGAAATGATCTCCCTGTCATATGGAACAATCTTCTGTCTGCTTCTCAGTGGCTTTCACATGCTTTGAAGAGAACAGATTGCTTTCTCATATCTGCAATATATCCTAGAGTTTATTCCTTGCCATTGAATGGCTGAGGAGATCAGAAACTGGTTAACTCACTATGTAGAGTGTTATTAGTGCAGTATGACCCCACATGAAGATGAATTATTTTTATGAAAAACCTTCATTTTTAAAGTCAGCTATGATAAGACCCTTTTTGTTATCTCTCAACATAAATCTGTGCATTTATGTACAGATGTGTAAATGTAAATCTGTGCATTTATGTACATTTATGTACATATCTTTACCAGATCCTAAATGAAAGTGAGTTCTGTTTGGGGATTTTAAATTAATGTTCACTATTTTTCAGAGTTTTCATTTTATTTAAGCATTTTCTGATTTAAGAAACAGCAATATGCTTTGACATTTCTTATCACTAACATCTAAGGGTAAGCAAATCCACAGCAGACTGAGAAGTGTTCTGTGGAAGAAAATGACTTCATGTGAATGAAAATGCCTGTCTTCTTGACAGTCTGGTTTGATTAAAAGGCTTTTCATTAAAATGATTAAAAAATAGAAATCATTGTAAATGCTTTAGGATTAAAAATTGCATTCAACTATTACTTCCCAAGTAGTTTACTTGGGAAATTGTGTAATTATTAGATTTTTGGGGAAAAAAAAGAAAAGCCATTTTAAAATGTATGTTCAGATTAGGTTGAAGCTAGAACATATACTGGCATTAAGTCCTGCTTGAAATGTGGCTGAAAGATATCATTCTGGGGAAAACTTTTTAGTGAGTAAGGTTGCAAAAAATCATAATTTGTGAACACAAAACCAAGGAGGCTTTACTAATGATGGAGTCATTGGACTGCATCCCAGTAGAGCTGAACTGTGTTCTTGGCTTGCATGCTGGCCTCCTGGGTGAGTTAAGGGAATCTCCCTGACCTCAATCAATATGAGCATTAGTGATCCCATCTCCTTTGAAACAGATTTTGGGTTCTACTGATGAAAAGTGTTATTGTCAATTATCCTTATTTAATATTATATAATTTAATTCAAGTCAGGTGTTTTCTTCTACGTGAAAGCTGTTTGCTTTAGGAAGATTCGGTTGTTTTCTTCTTCATGACCTTTTCTGAATTTCTGTACCTCTCACTGTAACATAGTCTAATATTTAGCTTTTTGCACATGCATAGGTTTTGGGCAGAAACAGTAAATATTAAATAATTAATTTGTACTCTGATGACTGTCTCTAAGAATATGCATGGAGTAGGTAATGTTAAATACTGAAGCACCTAATTTAGCATGTAAAGACACATCTGCTGTGAAACTGAACAAGGTGTTTGCTTAATGGACTTGAACACAGTGCCATCTTTCTTTCCTATGGTTCAATGGAAAGCAAGATCCTCTCTGTGAGGTCTTTGAGTCTATTGGTGCTCCAATATAGGCAGCAATTCTGGAGAGAAATGACATTCCAGATATGACTTAATAATCAGGGTGGAATTTCCAACCAATCTCTGTCAAAGACACACCTTGTGGCAAGGTTTCCTATTGGGACTAAGGATTGGTTTTCTTTATCATATTTTGTGATTTCTATTGTACTTTTATCATAAATCAAACTGCTGAGGGGAAAACACTGAAATAATAATGATTGTAGTAATAATAGCAGCAGGGGCATGGGTATGTGTGCTTTGTACTATCTGTTAAGAGTTTTCTGAATATAAAATCTAGTATCACTTCAAGCAGACCCTGTTATATTATCATGTTTATATATATTACTCAGATGAAGGCAGACTTTCTTTCTCTCTCACACATGGACGTTTTTCAAAAGCCAGACTCAGAAAAGATAAGTTACATATCTCAGAAAACAGCAACTCTGATATTAGCATACCAGGCAGTGGTGGCCACAGCTACTCAAGGACAATGCCATTGTTAGGACATCCCAGAGGCATCACAGATGGGCAGTGTGTGCAGCACCTTCTGACCATGGCCCACAAGGTTTGTCTCAGCAAACTGTCTGGCTAATGTGCCTCCTTTTATTGCTGGTATTTGGACTCAATGGAACCCAATCTATCCGTCACACAGCTGTTTATGTGGCATAAATGTATCAGGTAACTGCACAGAAATGCTCTTGCCATAATTCAGAAAGCTCATATCCAAGCTTTGTTTGACTAACACAAATTGTCTAATCTGTATCTGACTCACGTCAACAATGTCATGCTTATGATTCTTAGAGATTCATATGGATTTTTTTGCTTCTTGGGAAGAATTTAGAACACTAAATTGCTGTTGTAGACAAAGAGAATAATTCTCTTCCTACCAGGAATAATGTTCTTAACAGTGCAACATATTAAATGAAAAAATAGGTAAAAGTGTAGAATCATAGGATGGTTTTGGTTGGAAGGAATCTAAAAGATCTTGGCAGTGAGGTGTAGATAAAGTGTATATTGCCTAGATTTTGAGTGTTTAAACTCTGCCTAGTTTTGATTGTCCTTGTGCCACTGGGGCTGTATGATCAACAGGGCAGATGTCTGAAAAGATGTGAATGAGGAGTGTTATCTGAACTCCATGCACAAGGCAAAATTCAAGAATTTTCTAATCTTCTGCTAGGGAAACTATAATCCCATCTAGAGAACATCTCTCTAAAGAATGTATTTTTAGATAAGGGGTATATCTTAAGGGTATTGCTTTTAAATACCAGGGAATTTTGCAGCATGAACCTTTGACATTTGTCTGTGATCTCTTGAGAACTATCTCCTGCTGGTCTGGCGAGCAGTGGGTCAGAATATCATCCAGGAAAGGCTGGAACTACTGTGGATTCTCAGCAAATTCAATCTGTCAGAACACATCAAACTGTACACTGATCTCTGCTCTTCAGGCTCAGTCAATGGCTGTCACTTTGTGGGGGAAGCTGACAATTTGTTAGGAAGACACTTGTCCAGGGATTTGGCCCTTTTGTAACCATGAAGATATGTTTAAATCTCTACAAAATGATTCAAATCCTCAAATTATACCTGAAAAAAATTTTGGCTGTGGAAAGGTTAAACTATCAGAGAAGCAGAAATCCAAACAGATTTTGATTCCATCCACTTTTCATACTGAACCTGGCATTTCTCCTCACAACATAACAAACTAAATCTTGTTAAAATGTAAGTCTACTTTGGATGTAACCAGAGGGAAGAGGATTATTAGAATGATGGTTCAGCTTAGGAGAAATCTTCATGAATTTGTTTTTTTCTAATGTAAGCACAAGCAGTACCTCAGAAATGTTTGTTTGACTTTGTGAAAACAGCAAAGAATTTGCTACGACCTTAGGCAGGGAATTTCATCTTGGGTTACATAATACCTAGGAGTGCCTAAATGAATATACCCCAAATAACTATTGCAGCAATTTCTGCATCTTTGAAGTAGCATGACTTAGCTCCATGTTGGATGCAGGCAATTAAACTGGTGAGAAATTGCTGATGGTAGAAATACATCTAACAAGTGATTTGATTTCTACAAATTGTATCGTATTTTTCTGAATGACACACAAAAAACCCACAGGAACTTTTACACCAGTATTTCACATAAAAGTCTTTGAAAACTGAGAAAATTTTATTGTAGTCAGAGGATTTTATTTTGTTGTGTTTTCTTTTCTTTTTTTTTTTCTTTTTTTGCTTTTGGCCACACTGTGCATTTCTCCTTTCCCTGACCAGTCTTTAATATGATACTGTAGCTAGCAAAGTACAGTGGTCTGGTTTCACACAGACTATGTGCTGAAATTTCAAATTATCTTGTTAGAAATGTACCTTTAAAGATAATATCAAATAGTTCTAGGATTGAGAAGAAATTATATCCAAAGAGAAATTCAAATAAGAATACCTCCTTTTACATGTCCTGAATTTGTGTAATACATTTTATATTCCAAAATAGATGGGGCCAGATCTCTGGATAGTGCCCCTATTATACCAGTGCTTTTGGATTCTCATTAAGACCCATAATTTCAGGCTCAGGGAGATCAGAAGGATTTGAATAGCACATAGGAAAAAAGCTCCTAGAGTACTCATGCTGCTGCCATTAAACATTGTATCACAATATACCTTCAATTCTTGCATGACCTGCATTTCTGTGGTTTCTGTGCCAGTTTAATTTTTGGTCTACGGATTTTAAAATCTCACTTGTAATTTGGAAAAAAATAAGAAAATTGTTTGGATGATCGGTTTTGTCATGCTGATTTTATTCTCATAATCAAAAAGAACAAATGTGACACAGCACTGTAGATATAAAATGTAATGATGCTTTTTTTAACAGCAAAGGCTTCAGCTGTGCCCAATAACAGGAATGATATCATAAGGCAATATCTGTTGCAGAATCTGAAGTTTCAGCAACACATCACATGCAGAGTGCTTATATTAGCACTCAAGGCAACATCTAAGTTCTTTGCTGTTTAGTTATTATGAAAGAGTTAATTTTTCTAACATCTAGAAATTATTTCTAACATCCCAGGAAAGGATAATTTTAGAGGAGTTTAAGACTTTGCTAATTTTAATTGCATGGGGTGTGTTTTTCTTTGATTAGGGTTTTTGCATGTACAGATTGCATGCAAGACTCGAGATAATTCTGGAGGAAAAAAATAGGCAGTTGAAACTGTCATCCCTGACAGACAAAATGGAAAAAAGTGGAGTTTTAGAATCACATTCCTGAAATAGTTAAAGAGGACTGACTCGAAAGAGCTTGTATGTTTGAAGATCAAGATAAGTAAGGGAGGAGAGCCAATGACGAACTAATTTACGTTAACATAAATTAGAAGACTCTGGAGATAAATTTTAAAGGATTCTCTGAGAAAAACCTGAAAGATCTAAGATAGAAGATAAGGATGTTATCATACTGTAATATAATTATAATACCTGCATAAGAATTGTAGCACTTACACATTAAAAACAGAATTGCATTCATCTTTAAACTCCAATAGATTTGATAAAGAAAACAAATTCCAAAGTAATACCGACTATCCTAAAAAAAAATTAATAACCTCCTTGTTAGTCTTTAGTTGGCCCAGAATGGGATTATTGGAGAAAATTCATTATTTCTTAGCTGGCAGGCTCTGAAAAACAATCTTTCTTCTTTGTATGCGTAACTAACTTTTTTCATTGCAATGTGGTTTTCTTCTGCAAAGAAAAGCAGAATGGAAAAAAGTGCTATTATTCTGTAAGGAGTCACTGGAAAGTAAATAACTCTCTTTAGATTATATATGAATGTTAAAGCTTTATTGCAAACAAATTCATACTTTCCCGTACAAAATTACTTGAATAAGATCTCTTTATCAATCTCTTGAATTCAAACTTGCTCCCTGGCTTTTCTATATTCAAAGTGGTGCTGTAAAATTTACCAGGAATTTCCCAGATCCTTTTTATTTTGGCTGTGACAGCAACTGATATGTTCAGGTAATTCAGAACTCTCAAGAACTATAGAAATTTCTTGCATTGTTGACTAAAAATTATTTCAGAGCATTAATATTTAGGAGTTGGCTGGATGTTTGCTCTCCTCATGTGGCTCCATCACTCCTGTGACTCAGAAATAGCAGATAAAATAAATGTGCTGAGGAAGAATCATATTCTTCAAAAGCCAGACAGAAGAAGATTAGTTAGAGCATGCAAAAGCATCCACATTCCTGTCTGCTTCATATAAGCAAAGGCTAGGAGAAGCCTGATGGTTCAATGTAGTGTCATAGAGCTGCAGTCAGAGCTGTGGATAGATGAAAAGGTGGAGGGGGATGTGAGGTAAGGGAAATCATCTGGGATAGGAGGAGGATGGAATGAGTGTTCCCAGATGGTGGCTGGGAAATCTGATGTCAAACATGTGAGTTATGCCTGAGAGGATTCAGGGGAAAGTGCACTTCTGATAATGTCTGAATTTTGTCCTGGTCAATGCTCTAATCAGATGTCTGTAGAGAAGGCAAGGTGAGGACTTTCGATATTTTCACATTTTATAGATGATTAAAGTTTATTTCAAAAGGTGAAAAAGAACATAGTAACTGAACATGTTGGTGTAGTCTTTGCACAATTGACTGGAGCAGATGGCAGAAGTTCTGTGCCCACAGAGATAGCAGGAAAAAAGAAAGAACTGGTAGCTCCTGTGAAACAGTAGACATGTTATGTTCCTTGCATCTGGTCCTATGCCCATCACATTGCATTGTGAATATTTTTGCCAAAAATCAATTCCGCTTTGAATTTTCATTTAAATATGGTAGTTTCAGTAATTGCCTGAAAAACTGCCTCACATTAAAAATACAATTTCTGTTCAAGTCCAGAGAAAAATTTGCCTGAGAGCAACTCAGCAGCAATGAGGAAAAGAGCTGGTGTTAGGAGCTATTGAACTCCTGGCCTGAATAAAGCAGTGTGGAAAAGGAAGCTTCACTTAAGTTAATGCAGTCACTTACTCTAGGCTAGGATTTTCCTAGATTTTGTCAGAAAATTTCAGTAGTCTCAGATTTGCCTAGTGCAGAATGCAAGGAGTCCTTTAATGATGTCCTACTTTTCTGTAATTTTTATAATCAAGCTACGTTTGTGATTAAAATGGATGTGACAAAGGGACATGAGAAGCCTACTCCTATTCAATAGATGGGAGTCAATCTCCTTCTCTAGCTCCTGTTGAAAGAAGTACCTTGCAGAGATATGCATCCAACTGTTTCACCTAGTTCATAAAGTTCCAGATATCTATGTAGATTTAGGTAATTGTCAGATAAACTTCCATTTATTTATATTCTCACTCAAGCCTCATTGAAATTTATTCTTTTTCTTTTGAATCTGTTCATTGACATCTATATTATAAAATAAAAAGAAATTCTGAAAACTTACTTGCTCTTTTGCCATTGTTCAAAGTGACAGTACAGTTGTGATGTGACTTACAAGTTACCTGCTGAAAAATCATTTATGTTCTCATCTGTGCATTACACTATTGGAAAAAAAATAGGTGATGATTCTAAGTGGATCTGACACCAAATGCTCATGTTGCAGATAAACATTTTCAGCAGTTATACTCCTGTGTCCCCATGTTTTCTTCTTCCCCTCACTTCCTAATGTCAACAATGATAACATTTTTAGAATACCCCGGGAACAGTGGTTCCATTTTGAGAAGTTAAGAGTGTAAAAAAATGTGCCTGTAGAACAAATGTTTATAAAAAGCCTTGGAAGGGTTTGTGAAACTCTCAGGGATCACTGTTGTTTGTTATCACATACAAATGGTAATATTTACATCACTTAGCCTATATGCAACCCTTTAATATAAGATTGACTACTGCTTTAATATAAGCAGTATTCACAAGGTATACATGAGAAAAGAAAGAAATTCTGAATGCCAAAAAATCCAGCCCTTGGCCTCAGATATCTATGTCCCATTTAATGTTTTTTAAAAGACATTTAATCTTGAATTTAGATAACTGATTTGGAAATAAGGGTTTTATAACTTATAAAAAAAGAAAGTAAACTGCAGTATTAAGTTTCTCACCCTACCACTTCATGTATTATAATGCAATGTAAAACACCTCCCTCCATTCCCTCTCAAGAATTTATTTATGCAATATTGGGAGTAAAATGCATCTTGACAAGTTCATGAGGTTTGGTGTTTAATAAATGTTAAAATAAAGCTTTTCCATGTTGTTTCTGAAGGAACACATTTTATATGTGTAGCAAGATGATGATACAGAACTCTTGTTTTATACTGGTTACAGTCTGAAATGTACCTTTCTAATTATAATGACCTTTCCTGAATTTATGTTGGTTTTGCCTCTGCACAAGCTTAAAAAAAAAGTGTGTTACAAGATCTAAAAATTTTCCTTAAGCACAAAAGGCAAACTCTCAGCATGCATTCAGCAGGCACATTCAGTAATCGTGTCCAGCAGTATTGTACTTGCAAAGGATGGTTGAAAATTGGTTCAACCAGATACGGCAGTGTTAAACACATTTCACAGAAGCCACCTAGAGACAAATTCCTTACTTTGATGATTTTGAAAAAGTAGACTGAGCAAAATTTGCAATTTATTCTAAACTCAGAACATCATGAATTTATGAGATAATTCTGTAACATTTTTCATCACTTCTGTGCATCTCCATCACTTTTGAGTTTTTTCTGATGTTGAAGAACTGAAGTTGTTTTAAAATATAGTGTATATAGATATATTAAGTATTATGTAATATGGATATATTATGTACTGAGCTTACTGTATTATGACAGCATCTCTGCATCTTTTAGTGTCTCTTGTAACTTTATTCTAGGTCTATCAGCAGTAAATAGGAAAAGCTGTCCTATGGCTGCAAGCTTAGATTTATGGCCAAAAGATTAATTGATTACAAGCCTCTGACACCTTTGTCAGATGTGTTACAACAAAAAGTCTTTTAAGGACAATGATTAGCACGAACACAAAGGATTTGCTGCTCAGTTCATTTCTTCACTTTGAAATCATGAGTTAAAAGTTTTCTCCCTCTAAACACCAGAGGATTAACTATATATAGTGTCAATGTCCCTTTAATGGCTGTCTCTATTTACAATTTGCAAGGCAGAAACAGAGACTTGATAATTTTCACACACACACACACACACACACACACACACACACACACACACACACACATATATCAGTAAAGGTTCCTTGCTGCCTTTGCCTTTGGAATTTAGGTACCACAGGAGCTTTGTAGGAATTCAGTAAAAAATCATGCTGGCTCATTTCCTGAAGGAATGAAGTCATTAAATCTCCTCATCTTAGACCGTGATGTTGGTCCTCTTTAATAATTTTTCACCAAAGATTTGAAGTGGGACTTGCTGTTCTGACATTATAACGATAAGAAACAAAAGTAAAATTTGAGGAGTATGTGTATTTCATAACAATAATTGGTTCTTTAAAAGGAAAATTATAAGTCTTTCTGTCTTCACACATAGTGGAATGAGTATAGGGAGAGAGACAAAGGCTGGAAAGGCAAAAGAGGGACCTGACTGCTCTCTGAAATGGTTTTAAAGCTTGTACACATCAAAACCAACGTATAGCAGACTCGCGTTGGGCATTATAACCAAGTGCTTTAGGATTATATTTCCATAAATCCCATAGAAGGATTTTCTTGATTTAGAGATTCATACCAAGCTTCAGCATAAATACTCTATCTTACCTGCACAGCCCGAGTTTACCTTGGAGCTTAGTTACCAAGCTAGTCCATGATATTTGCAATGTCATGGCAGTCAAGTGAAGTCCCAGGAGTCTGGAAAAAGGGAAAATTTGTATTCATCTTTCAAAAGGGTAGAATGGAGGACCCTAGGAGCAACTGACCAGTCAGCCTCACATCTGTGTCTGGGAAGATCATGGAGCAGATCCTCTTGGAATCTCTGATGGGGCACATGGAGGACAGGCAGGTGATTTGAGACAGCCAGCATGTCTTTCTCTAACATATATTGCCAGGAAAAGCAAATAGCTTTTTATATTTGCAAGCAAGTGACAAGCTTTGCCCCTTAAACACAGAACTAGAGGGCTGAAACAAACTTCTGTACTGTAAATTGACTTCCACAGATAGGAAGATGACTGATTCATACTTATCAAAGCTTTCCACTGATCTTTCTGAGATTATGAGCTATCATTTATATTCAAGCTTAATTTGATTTGTTGTTCAGTATACAATCCTCTAAAAGAAGACTCCATGATGCAAATGGGAGTAATTTTTTCTTTGGATGACTGCAGATGTAGGTTGAGCTCTGCATGCATGTTATTTTCTTGCAATTTTCCTGTTAAAATATGCTGTTTTCTGCTGCTTCTACTGTTACCAAAAAGTATACATTTGGATTAAATTTTCCCATATATAGCATTTGCTATGTGAAGAATTTACCTTGAAACATTTCATTTTTTGTGGCTCTTTGACATTAAGAAGAGCAAAGGGGATGAGAGAACACATTTGAGTTCTCCCTGTTAAAAATAAGAAAAAAGCACAAAACTCTGGTAATAACTTGATATCTTACTCAAGGTTTGCCAGAGTCAGGAGCTTTAGTTTTTACTGTCCTTGTCCTGAAAGCTGAAGTATGGGCACTAACAATTTATTTGCAGCCATGTCCTGTCCTCTGAATCTGGAGGCTACATCCAGCGTGCAGATCACAGTATATAAATTATATTTGTATATAAAATTATGAGTGTGGGTAATACTGAGCAAGAATTTCTATTCAAATAGTATTTCTGATTGCTGTGAATGGTCCCTTGCAAGGTACCACATCAAACACCTTTTGCCTGTGCTAGACATTTCCCACCTCTTATCCAGGCACTGAGGAGAAAGCTTCAGTTAACCCTACTGTTCTTTCTTTTCATGTACTTGAACATTCTTAAAGAATTTTTCTTTTTCTGGGTGCTGCTGTGAATTGGGCATAATTCACTTTAAAGCCAGTGCCAATTTCTAAGATGCCATGAAAGCAAAGGATCTCCTGATGCTGAGTAACTTTAGAAATCATATGTTTAATTGTAAAGAAATTTAAAATTTTTTGCAGTTGTAAGTTGACTACACAAAAATGTACAAAATTACATACATAAAATCACAGCATATCTGCACACACAAACACGGAGAGGCACTAGCAGCTGTAAAATATTTTGATGCACTGAAGAAATATAAAAAAATGCTGACAAAGAGAAAATCAAACCCAGGTAACTTGGCCACAAATATTATTGAAATATTTTTCCTCTAGGTTTGGTAAGAAAAGCACCAATAACTCTTAAAGGGCCATTAAATTTAAATTTCTTTCTTCTTCAGTCAAGGATTTTATCCTTTTTATTTTATTCATTATTATTATTTAAAACTGTCAGTGTTTCTGGACAAAAATATAGATGTAAGAACTATTAAAAATAGTTTTTATTAGTATCCTTGAAGAGGTTAATATGAAACACTACCAGGGTTATTCATCTTTAGTGATATTTTACACAAATGAAGAGTGCCAGAGATAAGAAATCAATTTTTTTTTTTTAGATATTAAAATATAATATATGTTATTATAAGCCCCAGAGAGGATGTGCACAGATGTGAACAGTCTTGTTTTGTTTTACCTAGACTTGAAACTGAGATGGACAAAGTCAAGCTTTGATCTGACAGTGTTACTGCAAAGCTGCTCCTGAACTAATACAGTAAAAAGAAAGCAGTATATGTTAGTTTATGTTTGGTGATAGATTAATATGATTATATACAGGCAGCTGACATAGGAAAGAAGGAACACTTGTACCCTGAAGTGATCCATGGTGTCATGGAATTCCAGCATTATTTCTACTATGAGGTGTCTAAATATTGCAAGTTATGGTGTCTAATGCACATAATATGGGAAAATATATGCTATATATTATTTTATAGTTTTTGCCACTTCTTCAATGTTAGATAATCCTGGCTAGAAAAAAAATGAACCAGTGGTATTTGTAGCAGGTGAAGAGGAAGAGAATCCATGCTGTTTAGCTTTAGGCCTCTAGTTTGCTTGTCTGACAGAGGAATTTAAAATATGTGGAGAATCCAGGATGCATTCCAGGGCACCAAGGGAAAAGGTTCATAGTATAAGTATTCTCCATAAGATTTTTTCCCTGTTCTTTGAGTCCATGTGAAACTTTTGTGCAGTGATTGGTGATGGATTCTTCACAGCACTCTCTGGTCATGTGCAACAAGCTCAGGGTTTGTCAGAATTTCTCAGCCCTATCTTTATCTATCAAATATAGAAATTTGATGCTTTAGAAGTGTGTTTCAGGAAATAAGTAGGTATTATACTCATATTACTGTGTTCTCAAAGAATTTTGTTGCTTTCCCTCTGAGTCCAGGGAATGAGATTACTGTGTTCATTCTCACAGAGTAGTGCAGTAATTCATAAAGGTCATTTGGGAGCTCTCCAGCTGCCATTCAACATGTGAGAGGCTATCAGAAAATATTCCTGGATTTACTGCATATGTATACAGAACAGGACACTCTTAAATACCATGTTAAAGATTATCTCTTCGTTGTTTGTTTTGTTGTTGTTGGTTTTTTTCATTCATTTTATTTGCATTTTACAAGAGATTGTAAATTTGATGCAGCACCAGAGAAGCAGTAGCAATTTTTGTGTTTGGTTTATTGAACTTGGTCGATTTTCCATAGTCATGTGTTTGTATTTCAAATACTATTGAGTGCCTACACTTACATTCTGACCCACTAATTTTAGTAGCACATTGACTCTACTATTCATTTATTTGCCTCTTGCATGTATGGAAACAAATCCACAGTGTAATCAGATATTGAAAGCTTATTCCAAATGTACCTCAATATTTTTAGCTAATAATATTCAAAATGATGTTTTTTGAACTCTATTGTGTATTCCATTTTGATATAGTTTTGATATGACTTTTCCTTTTTTATAACACATCAGTTTTCTTTCTATGGTGAATTAGATACCACCATACCAGAGATTTGTAAAAGTTTACTTAGGAATAGTATTTTATTAGTGTGTTTATATTTTGTTTATATTTGCAATATAGATGTCTGGAGGTCTACTGAGACATTTTCTTTTCTAAACAGAAAAAGCCTAAAACCTCACTAATAATTTCTACATCAAGTAAAGACTACTTAAACTACTTCCTTACAGTTAACTAGTGTGTTTGCATCTTTTTTCTTTATTTTTTGTAAATGATCTATGTTTTCAAGTCAGAGACAGAGAAATTAATTTCAAAATATAGAGGTAAAAATATCTGAGCTTTTGATTTAGTCAACAGAGGGAAATAGACATTTCAGGATACAATTTTTATCATAATGTCTAAGAGAGGATAGATGAGAAAATAGATCCAGGAAACATTTTCTTTTACTTAGACTGGAAAATAAATTTTTCTTTGAGTTCATTGTAGTTTTGATAATTTCCTTAAGATTTCTATAAATAGTAGTTGAAATGTGTCTCAGGGCAAAAAATTTAAAAATATTTATCTAGAAGCCATTTACTTAACAGTTCAATTAATCCAAGAAAATTTCATAAACATTTTTGTCTAGCTTCTGACTTCAGTTTTTTATTTGGACAAGCAACTTGTCCTCCATTAATGTGCTCTTGTTGTTTCTGTGAAATTCAGTTCAGAAAGTGAAGGCCAGTGCAGAATGAAGATCATTACACTGGTATGCCATATGTTGTCATATGACATTGAGCTGCTGTGCATCTGTACAATCCTTTTCCCTTCAAACCTGACCTGAATCTGTTCTGGGGAGTGCATGACAATATTATAGTCCAAAATCTGGCATATTTTTTAGAAACCACAGCCAAACATGCTGCCATTCAGCTTCTATCCAAGCCAAGAACCACAGCCAGATTTTCACGTCTCATTCAACATTTGCCTTTAGTAGCATGATTCCTGTTACTGGAAATAGCTACACTACATACTTCAGCAGATCATGATAGCTCTGTCTTGTTTTGTGTGAGGGAAATTATTGGACACACTTATAAACATTAGATGTGGTTGACAGAAACTTCATATTTTTGTAATATCAATGGGGTTTATCTTTCATTGCCATAGATTATCACTTTGTTGAGCTTCTATCCTATCATTAAATTCTATAAGGTCATATATCATTTTAAACTGAGTATTTTTCTAGGCTGCTCTTTCTTCTTTGTCTGCTATTTTTTTGCACTGAATAAGTACAGACCACTGTATAAATAGCACTACTGATTAGATAGCATTCCAGTAACAATTGTTGTCCTAGATTAAAATCCAAATGTTCTGAGCAGTAGCATAAATTTCTATTTATAGAAAACAGATGAGAATCTATAAGAGTGAAGGGTAAACCATTTTACTCTGTAAAATAAATGAAAAGTTGTACTTGATATGCTAAGTCCTTGCTTTTCCTGGTATGTGAAGAATGTCCTCATGATTTGTCAAATACATATGGGCTGATTTGGAAAAAGGCCATCTGCCCTGTGGTATAATACAAATAGAGAAAGCTATTGCACTCAACAGTAGACAAGACTAAAAGAATTTGATCCCCATGAGATTTACTTGGAAATATGATTGTAAGAAAATTGGATTGCTTTACTGATATTCATCACTGAAGAGAAAATATGGTGAAAGGATGATCAGAAGTGAGACCAAGAAAAGATAACTATAGAATGGAAAAATGGAAAATAAAGAAAATGCTTTTGTTTAGCTAGGTTCTCTTTCTTTGTGTTGCATCTTGTAAAGATGTTCACTGTACTTGTTTATGGAGTGGATCAGACCCACCATGTGTAACCATGAGAGGCCATACCTTGAGAGGGTGCCCCTGGCTCTCCCAGTGTCACTCTGCTACATTCAATTATTTCTTGAAGCCTGTGGTACAATGCCTACTTTCTTCTGTAACTCCTGGAATGTGCTCATGCTGTTTCTCTCACTTCCTTTCTTTCTGTCTTTCTGTGAATTGTATCAGAGGGCTGTGGCCATATTCTCCCTCCAAAGTGTGCAAAACTTAACTTGGCTCACATTTGAAGATTCTGCTTGCTCTAAAAAGGGCTAAAAAGACTAATGGACTAAAAGGATCTATCAAGTGTGTGTATTGGGATGGTGTCTGAAGCCCATTGCTCTTCCTATACTGCCCCATCTCTTCAGAGACCAGCTGAGAGGCAGCTCATAAAAAAAAAATACATTTTTCTTGAGGTTCCTTCTGCAGAGGAGGGAAAAACATTTGGATCCTTTGTCTGTATCTTATGCTCAGAGTAAGACAGCTTTAACTTTTAAATTTACCCCTGTGTGTGGTAGTGGCTGTGCGGTAGTCTCCAGCCACAAGCTCAGTGTAGGTAGTGGAGATAATTCAGTCAGGGTCAGATCCTTCTCTCATCTCCCCCCACACCTTTTTCCTGGGTGAGTCATCTTGGTCCTCACTGTCTGAGTGAAGTCATCTTTGTCATGAATGAATGGTTAGGCTGCTTGGAGAATTACCATCACAAGTACTGGCCAAAAGCAGGTTTTATTATGAATTTGTGAAAATGCAACATTAACAGAGTTTGATGGCTAGGTTCACTCTACATGTTTATTACATTGATGAAGCATATATAGGAAAATCAGAATCAGTTTAGAATAGTTACACAGAGACCAGGGTTGCAAAAAAGTAAAGATAAAAAGACTACAAAAGGTAAGGGCTCAAAAGAGTTTAGCAGAACTTAATAATTGACTAATTTATTATTCTTCTATTGATTCAATAGTATTTACTACAGTTTGGATACTGACTTAATTATAATTTTATAACATTTATATCATCATCAATTCATATGTATACACCCATTAAAAAGAGATGTATTTATCTCTATCTATATCCTTGTACATCAAAATTTCCCTCAGGTTCATGGAAATACATCAAATATCTTAGGTTTTCTCAACAGGTGTGGGTTACACCTCGAGGACTATCTGTACAGGGCCTATCAACTTTAGCTTCATCATAATCCAGAGTCTGTTGAAAACTTGACAGTTCATGAGTTCCAAGAGGCTTCCTACTTAGAGAGAGGTGCTTGTGCAGCCTGCTGTGGTCCAGGAGAGCTCCAAGGGGCCTTCCTGAGGATCACCCTTGAGAAGGTTGCAAGATGATTGGCTTTACACATTTGCAAAATTTTCATCCTGGAAATATCCCATCTTGTTAGCTCCTGGGGTTTCCAAAATATTTGGCAATCATTTCAAAAACCCTAGCAATAATGGTACTATTCCACTTGGGCTACAGTGCAATTGGGAATGCTCCAAGGCTGTTAGGGGGGACTGATTGTCCTTTCACCACCTTGACCAGGAGGCTGATGTTCCTATTACAGCCATTGTTGTTCCCACTGAATCATACAAGAGTACCTGGTATGGTCAGGGATGCTTCACCACCCAATTGGTAGAGTCAAGGGACCTTTCAGCATTCTGGTTCAGTCAAAGCTTGTCAGGAGTTCCCGAGGTCATAGAGCAGACCCAAGAAGTAGGATGCAAAAACACATTCTTGAAAAAAAAGAGTGTGTGGAACATTCTTAAATACCACAATGCCACTCTTCCTGCGTTGGTGGGGAGCGGGCATGAGAGTGTGCAGGTGTGACCCCTGGTGGCATAATAGCCAGGGACTCTGCTAGGAGAGAAGTGTGTCTTAGAAATGCCATCTGGGCATTGTTTGGAAAACTGTAGCTGAGAATCATACATGTGTCAAAGGCTGTTCCAAAAATTTAATCCCATGAGCAATGACCTATTAGCATCTTGAGCACATGCCCATGTTGTGTTCAATTTACTAGTACTGATCTAGCTTCTGCTTGATAAATGTTAGTCTTATCATTTTTTCTGAGGTTAGATTTTTGTAATGTTAGCCAAGGTTTACCTAGGAGAAAACTGCTACTCTTTTCCTGATTTCCTGACATAATAGTATTTAAAAATAGTATAGGAAAATGTTACAAGAAGTAACTGGATTGCTCAAGGGGCTTGCTGTTGCAAGTTACACTGGATTCTTTACTGATGTCCTTAACGCAGAGGATAGCAATAGGATGGACAGGTACAGAATTATTCCTGTTTTAGTATTTCAGATGATAAGAAAAAACAAGCATGGATGAGAATAGAAGATTGGAAAAACAATAGTGGTCCTTATCTGCTCTGCAATTTTCGTAGGGTTAAATAGATACTGTCCATCTACAGAACTCTTAGACTGTCAGGGTACAGTACCAAGACTTCTGCTTAAGAGGGATGAAATGAAGATGCCTTCATTGGAGATATATTCATGTCCACACAGTCTGTCAGACTGAGAACAAGATAACTTCCAAGAACCTTTCTTTTTAAATGATGGTTTTCTGTTGTATTTTGCTTGTAAATAGGAAATTATGATGTGATTTCTGCCTCTTCCATCGCTGTGTTTGATTGTCTGGATTGATATCATCTCTATTTCTTCAGGAAGCTTGTAGAAATAAATAATCATGAAGTCCTTTACTCTATTCCCAAGGTCTTTCAGTTGGTCAGCTTAAAGTCTTCAATGGTTGTATATGTTTTGCATATCCATCTGTTAGATCTTAGAGAAAAATCAATTAAAGCAATTCCAAAACATTTTACATTTTCATTTTAGAAATTGGGTTCATGGTCCTTCAAGATTTGAGGGAATAAAACATGAATGAAAACATACCAGAAGGGAGATCAAAGCATACAAAAGGGTGAGTAAGTGGAGTGCCTAGAAGGCATTGTCCCAGAAAAAAAGGTACATTGCTGTGACCACAAACAGCTCAGCCACCTAAAAGTATGCTAAGCTCTGTGAGCTATTTAGTTTCCTATTAAGTGAATTTATGACAGGTCAAAACTAGACAAATTGCTTCCAATTGACAGAGGCACAGCACTGCAGCTATACCTGTGACAATGTTGGTGTGGCTACAAGCACATCTAACTATTTCAGATAGTGTTTCAATAAGTTATGTTTTAGAAAGTATAAGCTAGGTCTGTATTTTCACTCTGATCAGCTTCTGGCTTTAACAGATTCTGATTTCACTCTGCTGAATATTGGGGAGGTCATTAAAAAATGTGGGCTGTGTGGATGTAGCAGTGAATTTTTAATATAACCTTGTTAACATCAAACCTGAGAGAGAAGAGTGTTATCAAGTCCAAAATGCTTCCAGCCACAAAATGTGGAAGGGAGAGGCAGGCCTTGGGAGTATGCAGCTACCACCTGTCTATATAAATAGGCTGCTGGCAAGGTCACCTTGGTCATGAAATGGACTGTTCAGCCATCCTGGTGACAGAGTTAGGTAATATTATTATGTATTTTTAGCAAAAAAGAGAGTTATTCAGAATTTGAAATGGGTTTGAATTTTGGCCACAAAAATAATCAAATATTGGCAATTGGTTTATGCTGTAGTTAACAAGTGTGTCAAATTTATGGAAAAGTTGTTATTGATCTATTACTTTTTTAAAAAATATGGCACATTTAAATTTGACAATCTGTTTCTCTGCAGGGACTAATTTTATTTTGGTTTGGCTTTAGGCTATCAGAAATTTGAATCTGTGCCATACTGAGTTAGAAATATTCAAAAGTTTATCAGTGGCTTTGTTGAATTTAGAAATAATAAGATAAAAGGTGGATAGCAGATTATAGTTCTTCATCCATTCAATTATTGAATGTCTTTCTAGTATATGCCAAATGAATTCACAGAATCTCTAGGTTGGAGGAGACCTTTATGATCACACAGTCCAACCCATGCCCTAACACCTCAAACCATGGCACTGAGTGCCACATCCAATCCTTTTTTAAACACATCCAAGGATGGTGACAATGGTGACTCCACCACCTCCCCAAGCAGATGATTCCAGAACTTTTTCACCCTTTCCGTAAAAAACTTGCATGTTACTGGCTTGATACAAAACTTACATTAAGTTCTTGTGCAGTATTTCGTTGAGGCTAGAGACTGTGAACTCAGGGCCTGAGCATCAGCTGGAGGACAAAGGTGTTCAGTGAAGCCTGCTGAAAGCAACAAGCTCAGCCTCAGGCTCCAGGAATAAGAAACTGTAGATTGTGTGGGTGACAGTGCTGCCACTCCACAAATGTGTGTGAGCTCTCAAACATTCTTGGTCTATCTTGTGCTTTGCATTAGATTTAAAGGAAAAATTTGAGGTAGTGACTGTATGTTGCTAGGATTTGACCTACTGAAGGAAATTTCTTTTGACATTACTTATGGAAAAATACAGTGAATACAAACAGGAGTCACAGAGAGAGCACCATTATGGAGGAATATAAAATATAAAGCACTCTCTGAGTGTATGGAAAGCTAAGGTTTAATTTTGTTATCTCTGTCCTCTATGAGTGATCTGGAAATTAAGCTGATATTTTACAGTCATGGTCTCACTTCTTCTCTGGCTTTACACAGGATTTTCTCCTTAACCAAAATGACATGAGCAGTCCTGTGAAAACCCACAGGATTTCCAAAACACTCTCACAAAGAGGATGTTCTGTCAGCTTGCATACACAGCTGGTGCCCTCACTCACTCATTATGTGCTTTTGATTGTTAAAACCAGTAACAAGCTATCAGAATTTGTGTCAAGTACCATACCATCAGAGACTTTTGTCTAGTAGTAGGGTTGATGAACTGTAGTCCTGTAAATTACAACACCTGATATCAGGCATTTTCATTACCACTGATTTCAGCTTTACAGGGAAGGTGCTACCATGTGCTGTCACTGCTGTCATGTGGTTCACTGAAACTCTTATGGTGTGATATCCTTGGGTTCTGGGTGCTTATGGACATAAGCACTACACTTCAGATTTACCCTGTTTTCCTCAAGTCCATGTGAGGCCCTGATCTGTTGCATGCCACAGTACATATTCGGAAGCAAAAATTTGCTGAACCATTTTAAGTTCCTTAGCATAAACAGCATACAGCTGTATGCAGTCCTACAGCTGTTCTATCCCATCAAAGCAAAGGCATTCCTGTGTATCACACTCTCTGTGATGTTTCATGACAAAATGATTTCAAAAATACTTAGAGATCATTTTCTTCTTCTGCTAGTGATATATGTATACCAGCAAAAGATCAGAGAGAGGATGGAGACTGTTCTTTATATAGTGGAAAAAGATTTTTTCAATAATTCTTAAAATTTTTTCAAAACCCTCTTAATAATTTCCGTATTCTGACCCTGTGAGTGACCTCACAAAGGACTGTAAAAGATGGTCTGGCTGACCTACACATATTATACTGTTATACTTATGAATGGTATCACATAAAAGAGCAAATAATTACTGAATATTGGTATCTGACACTATTTCTGTGCTTCTAATAAAGCATTCCCTGCACAATGGTGTGTCCATTTTGGTGGAGGGAGTCATTCCATCGTGCCAGTAGCATGAAACAATGTGCAAACCCTGAAACTCAGAATATGTGCCATATGCTGTGGGATGTGGCATGCAGGCATATGTGGATGTTTAAGGTATTAAACCTTATTGGAGTACTGCTGGAGGATTACTGAGAGAGAAAGAGCTCACACTTGGTCTTTCTTCTTCTCTACTGACCACTGGTAACTGTTTTTAACATATGCAGGCTCAGCTGTGCCTGGGCTTTGTCCAGAGGGAAAGCTTGTTGAGACAGGCCAGTGCAATGCAGGAAAGCAGGCTGCTAAGAACTCTTGATGTGAGAGGGCCCTGATGATCCAACTTTCTCCCTAACCTTTTGTTTTATGTAGTGTTTCAGATGTATTACAAGCAACCAGTTTTCTTCTATAGTGAAAATATAATGATATGTCTACATAAAGCCTCATGTTTTAGCTGCATACATGATATTATGTCTGCTCAGCTGGTATGATCCAGCATCATAACATGCCATGCAGAAGTGTTTGAGGTAACCCTTTCTCTGTGTGTCACAGAACTAAGTGGGGTGATGCACTGACTGTGATGCTTATTTGGGTATTTTTGACCAAAGCCACGCTGGGCCACAAAGCTCTTCAAAATGCCCAAGGAAAAAGAAAAAGTGTATTTTCCCCACTTCTGTGCTTACCTCACATAAGTTGCTCCAGTGTTTCTTTGCAAGGTCTGTTTTTCTCCCCCGTGGATCCCTCCTCAGCTGCTGTGTCCATGCCATCCTGGGGCTGTTTATACTCAGCAAGTATAAGTCCCACACTGATAGATTAAACACTGACCTTTTGATGTGTGACTAGGCCAAAGAGCCTTAACTGCAAAAAGTGCATTGTGACATTTTAAAAAGTAAATGTCAAACATGGAACTAATGGAACATACACAGTGCAGAAGACAGAAGATTTAAGGTCTTATATTAATTTATCAAGAATAGGGAATAAGTGGCACTTCAGTGGTACCTGTGAGGTACCTAGGCTATTTGAAGTCCTACAAAGTAGAAGAACTGGAAAATGAATCTAGCACTAGGAGACTAGTGATAAATCTAGTATTATCCAATGATAATTCTAAAGCTTTTATGTTAGAAGCCAAGTTTAATGTTCTCATACTGTGTACGTGTCACAGAAATTTTGCAAATATTTTCCAACTGTATTAAAACACAATGATTTAGGAGAACAAGAATACAGCAATCCCCAATTGTGCTATAGTTTACAAATACCATTTTATAATTTAAGCCAGGACACTGTGGTTATCCCTTAAGGAACATATGGTGTATTAAGCAAAACCAATTAAAAATCGCTCAGCTAGATTTACAGAATCTCTTTATTTGCTCTTACCATATAGTCATTAGTATTTCTATTTTCTGGGCATCATTTTAAGGCACTATATATTCTTGAAATAAAATTCAGCAACATGCTGATATTTGTGCAATAATTTGAGAGGCAAATACTTTGCCACTATAGCTTCATATTTATACAATAGGTGGGGAAAAGTTAGCAATTAAATTAGCTATCAGTACCATAAAGAAACATTATGCGTGGAGTTCTCTGGGTTTGTTGCGTTTTTATGGTTAAAAAGCATAATATTTTGTACTTTTCAAATCAGCATGCACCTAATTCTGTTTAAAACCATAGCATTTTTCTTTTTCTGTCTACTGAATTATACCTCTCAACCAGTTGGACTCAGCAGTTTAAGATACTCTATGGTTTCTCAACCTTTTAACATATTTAGATAATTTGAAAATTTCCAGTGTCCATTTATTCCATCTAATGTGGTGGTGTCTCACCATTCTGAATTATAATATTTAATATTAAACTTCTCTCCTTTTGTTTTGTACAAGCTTCTAGTCCAAATCATACCACTAGTTATGAAATGTAATTTCTTTGAGGCTTATGTAAATACAAGAAAACTTCCCAACTATTTTTGTATTTACTCACAAGTTTGGTTGATGACTTTCTATCAGGCCTCACAATTTTACAACCTTTTAACAATAAAACTGCTTTTAACCAAGTATTTTAAAAGCATATTATATTAAGAAGGAAAATCAACCATATGTAGTTAGTTTCTACTGACATACTTTTTGTGGGCCAATCTAAGAATAAATTAAAAATTTAAGTAGTAGTATTACTTACTTGTCTTTACTAAAAAAATTATTTGCTTACATGTCTTTGAACATCAAGATGCACATATAACTTTAGGAGATTAAAAGTGACATGATTTCTCATCATTTGGAGATTGAGCTTGGAGCTGCCAACAAGCTTTTAAAACTCCACATTTCATTTTTTTCTACTGGTTCAACATTGCATTGATCAAAATAATGAAGATCGTTTTATATGAGAAAATCACCAGTAACAGTGAACTTAAGAGAAACAAGTGAAAGCAAGATTTAATTTTCAACCAATTGATGAGGATTTGGCAATATTCTATGCAAGCTGTGACATGGGGCTTTCAGTTGTATGTTTGGGATTCTGTCACAATTGGAGATGATACCTATATGTTAATTCAGATAAATAAATTCAGTTAATTAATTAATTAATTAAATGAATTTAAGGATTGAAAGAGCTTGATCTACAATGATGTCCAGTGAAGTGCATGGTAGGAAGAAGAGAAACCCCTCCAGAAAACATGAAAATATCTCATGAGACCCACTGTGTAAATGGAAACAAGTTCAGAAAAATTTCCTGTAAGAGTTGTAGTAAAGCTTGAATCTGTAGCTTTTCTAACCTTCATGAAGTGGTTCTTTAGATAGTGTTTGGATAAACAGAACCGAGGTTAAAATTGCATTGTTGTTATTTTTCCGAAGTGGAAATGTACGGTTTTAAAAGCCTCTTATTCTTTTATTTATTATATATGCTCTTTCAATTTCATGCAGGGATAATCTGCTCTTTTAAAACTCTGGAACTGAATGGTACTCAGCTCTTTCTCACCTGAGAAATATCCTTGCTGACTACATGGAAACTGGGTTGTGTGATTCATGAGAGTCTCTCTTTTATTAAAGAAAGAAAATTTTTCATAAAGGCTTTGTACTCTTTAAAAAAAAAAAAAAAGTCTTTCTTGGGGTTTGGAAGCTATGGTTTTTTGTGCACCTAAGATGATCAGCAGTAAAGTGGGTAGCTTATAAGCATTAACATGGTATTTAACAATTTCTTCATCACTTCCATTCTTTTCCCCCCATTCCCCTGCTTTTTTGAGCTCCAACCAGGATGAAGTGTGCCACTCTGAATCTTATATAGTTTCTGACACAGCCATTGATATCAAATGCCTTTTAGACTGTTGGCAGTATGCTCATAGAGGGAAACCTGTGCAGGAAAGGTTAGGAGTTTGATTGTAGGTTTATGGGTAAAGAAATGACCTGGACACTCTGAAAGCACACTGAGATGTATCAACATAAAATCAATGTTAAGTGAACTTGTTCACACATAGATACCACAGGCAAAAAAAACCCTTTTTCAAATCAATTTAAAGAAGCACAGGAAGTCCTTGTCTGTTCTGTTCACATTCAACATTGAAAGTGATCTTATTCTTTACCATTATAAAACTTCATTTAAAACTCACTTTCTAAAATATGTTTTCTCTTCACAAGTAAGTCTAGGTAGAACATTGACAAATTTTTATTACACTAATTTTCTTTTAATAGGACTGTATGTGTTTTTCAAATTAAATACTAAATCTGAAGGAAATTAGGTTCCTTGGGCAGTATCAGAAGTTAGAGGCTTGTTTTTCTGGGCTAATAGTTAAAAAACCCTTTCAAAGTTCAGTAGCATTAAAGAAAAATGGCTATCAGGCTACATATAACACACATAAAACACAACAATATTGATTTCTCAGGCTTTAATTCTAGGTGGGCCAGCAAAGCAATTTGTTTTTATGTGTTTTTTTCAGAAGAAAATGCTTTATCAATGGAGTTTTGTTAAGATTGTAAGAATAAATCTATTTTATGAGGAAACTAAAGTAATAGGATTAGAATTTGGGCCAAATAATCCTATATGGTTTTTTTCTTTAAAAGCCTGTTTGTTTTAACTAGTTCTAATTGAATGACTTTAGGGTGCTCAAAACCACCCATGAGGCCAATGTGTTAAGTGGGATGCATTTCCCGAGTAACAAATTTAATGATCTGCTTTGAAAGAGAGGCTAAGAGATAATCAATAGTCCCTTAAGGATGTGTTTGAGCTTAATGGATTTAACCAAGCAGATTATCCTAGTATTTATAGTTGCTCTTCACCAGATGGTTAAAAAAGTATGTTTTTAATGGAAGAAAACAAAGAACTCACCTAATCTTATTTATGAAGTTAGTCATGATAGCAGTTTTAGTCCTCTCAAATTAATATATCTTTTAACATTTTTGTTGTGAATTTCATCATGTGGTTTTAAATAATTGAGGGAGTAAGTTAATCTTTTTGGGAATAGAGCAGTATGCCCCGACCTCACATGTGGTGAGGCTGGTCTCATCAGGGAAAAAAGCCTTGTCAGTTGTTCCTCTTCATTTTGATAATAGTGGTAGGCACTGCTTAATGATTCCATGTATGTTTTTTCCACTGTGCACTCTCTCAAAAATCAAGTGTTATTTTCTAAGGGATTTCATTAATTTTTTTCTCTGAAAGGCACTTTGCTGGCAGACATTGAACTCTGAAGTGTGTCTGGACACAATTGTTTCTAAAAAAGTCCTCAGACATTCAGCAGTTCTAATATTATATCCATCACTGGTTTGTTTTTCTTTCCAATTAATTTTTTTGTCTTGACTGCTGTCCATCCACTGAAGTAAGCAATGTCTTTGAATGTGCTGTCTGAAAATTGGTTTCTACGAACATACCAGTAAGAAGACACCAAGAATACTATTTATTTGGTATGATACATATTATTGCTGAAAATGAAGTACAGAATATATGGTAATATTCTAGAGAGAAGACAAGGAAGATCATAATTCAGCAACAGTCATTTGTGTCCCAGTGATTGCATTGCAACTCTACCCTGTGACAATCCATGGCTAAAATACCTGTCAAGATATTTCTGCAAAGGCATTTCCAACCCCCACAACCCTCATACCATGCCACATTGTCTTCAGGAACAATGTGCTTTTTCTATAACAAGTTCAGTACTAATTAATTTTCATTCACTGGGTTGCCCCTTCAATGTCAGAATGCCAGATGGGACAGCTGGTTTGTGAGCCATAGAGAAATCCTCTAGGATGGTTTCACTAGGACAGAAATATGTCAGCAGACATGACTGGACTTACTATTTTCTTGTTCTGTGTTTTCCCCATACTCTCTGCTCCCTTTATATGGTCTTGGGTTGGAGAACCAACGCTGTTGCATCTGATACTGGGAAAGAAAAAGAGAAAAAGCCAAGTCATGTTGCTAGAAAAAGTATTCACCATGGGCTCACTAGTGCAATAGGACAGGTTTCATTTCCTAGTAAGTATTTTCAACTTTGCTGTGTTAGAATAGGAGTGCAGAAAGTGTAAGAGAAGTAAACCTGTGATGATGTGTAAGCTTGTAAACATCTGACCTGGTTCAACAATTTGGCCAAAGCACTCTTAATGAATACTTTGTATTGATCCCAATAAGGGTTTTAAGGTTTGCTAGGAATTACACAGATGAGGTTTGATGCCATATGGCTTACCTTCTGTTTCAGTGACAAGGGGGAAAGTTTCTTTTACAGCTGAATGCTATCATTGTTTTTTTCCCTTAAAATGTGTAAAACTCAAGACACACCCTGAAGGTGTTATGACCTGCCACTGAGGTGGTGTAACTGAGGTTTCTGTCAATAGATCCCTTGGGACAGATTAGAGTAAAATGTCACTGAATGACCAATGTGTGTGTGTGTGTGTGTGTGTGTGTGTGTATGAGCTGGGAATGCTCAGGTACCTCCCCTGGGGGGAGTTTTACACTGATGCAACACTGTGGATTATGCACAGTCCTCGGGTGGAAGGCCCCAGCAGTGAATCTGGGAGTGTTTTGGGGCATCTTTGATGGTTCATGACTATCAGAGACATGACAGCTGTTTCTCACACCTGTGTAGTTGTGCCAGTTGTACCTTTTCAGAAGGGATGAACACTGTCAAGACTACTTGTGAGTGTTGCAATATCTCCCCTGGTGGGGAAAGAGGGATGGTTTAACACCTGGGTCTTATCGGGAAGGAGGACATTGGTATGTTAAAAAAGCATTAACCCACCTTGAAGGATCTGCTTCTCATCAGCCTTTTCACTTATCTGGCTCACAATGCAGATTGTTGCTAAACAAAGGTTGGTTTGTTGTGATTATCCCCTAGTGGGTGCTCCCCTCCTCTTGCCCCTGGGCTGTTCTGAAGGTCAGAGATGTGACACACCACACCCAATGCATGAGGAGCTGTATCAGCTACTCTACATTTCCAGATAACATTCCTGAAATCTGGTCCCTATAGGCCATCTCTAAACTTACAGCATGTTTCTTTATATTCTTTATATTCCTTGAGCTTCCTTTAGAAGCACTAATTCAGTCACTGCTTGGCAATGGCTGTGGGCCTAGGCTTAAAGTGCAATCACTAAAACTACTGTATTTTTCACAGTAACAGGAAATATGACCAGTTTTGACAGTCCAAGAAGAATGGTATGGGAATCATGTAGGGACCACTTTTCTCTGAGATATCTGTTGGTTACAGCAGAGCCATCCTTGAATAATGTGTATACTCTGCTTGCAAAACATTTCTCTGCAGAGAACTTAGGTTGTAGTTGACATACCAGCGCAACATCTTGCTCTCTTGATTCTCAGCTGTAAAGTTTTGGCACAAAATAGTGGATGCTATTTTACTGGGGGAAGAACTAAATGCAGGCTTGATATGTCTTTATCAATCCTGAAAACAGAAATGTTGACTACCCATTCTCAAGATGCCCAAGATGGGCTGTCTTATTTGGGAATGGGGAGTTAAGGCTTAGTAGATTGTGCACCAGGCAAATGAGCTAAACACTTCACTAGTTGTGGATTTCATGGCTCCTATTTTTCCTGTTTCTGCTTGCCATATTGTTTCATTCTAAGGCTGGTCCTCAGTGAAAGGTTTTTTCCTTTTAGAAATATTTTTCTGTTCTGTACAAAGCCTGTTAAAAATTTCAGGAAACTATTTCAGGAGACTGTTTTAGAGCTGACCATGAATTAAAAAAAAATTCTAGGCTAGAGTAATCACTTTAGTCCAAACTCTTCCTCAGATCTGGACTATGATGAAACTATGGAAGGTGCCAGAATTGACAACTTTCACCAACTGAAATCAGTCTATCTATACATCAGTTTTGGGACTGGGCTCGAGGTTGTTCTGATTTGTTCTTTCATTTTGGAGTTTAAACACATGGGAGACAAAGTGAACCTAGCACTTGGGGAATGTGATTTTAAAATTGCAACATGATCAAATAGATTTTAGGCTACTTATAATGTTTGAAACTGTTACATTTAATAAATATGACCCATTTTTTTTCTAAATATCTTGTATTTATTTTAATAAACAGTCATTAATCTTGTTAAAATTTTAAGTGCCTCTTGTTAAAAAATGTTCACTCAAGTTATCTTGCAAATGTCATCCTGAATAATTTTATTTGATGGAGATAATAATCTATATTTCTTTCCCACAGAATTACTGTGTGTCTTTTGAAGTAGTCTCCTTATTTTATTTTAGGAATACTTCATGCAGTTTGCTGTAGATAAGAGTCATTATAGAAAGATTTATGTGAGTGCAACTCCCTCAAAATTTAGATAAGCTCTATTCCATCTCTTTTACTTGACAAACTCTGGATGCCTGGTTTTCAGCAAGACAAAGACCCACCATTTTTCCTGTCTGATTTCTGAGGTACAGAGCTGATGATAATCCCAGAATCCTGAAGCTGAAAATGACACAGTAAATCAAGTATCCAGGTAATATTAAAGTCTCTGCATGACAGTGTCTCATTCATAGTGTTACCTTTTCAGACTTTTTTGAGCAGGGAACACATATTGCCAACAATATGTGCAATCTAATGGGGGGTTTAAGTGTAGAGATCCTGGTTCTGCAATGATTTCTCTACAGGTAGATGACCACATGGAGTGCCAGTGACACATCTAAGGCTGTCTATGCAGGGAATCTGTCTGTGTGAGCTTCTTGCAGGAATGTGGCCATGTGACGATGTAAAATTATTTGTAGAACTCCCACTGATGTTCCTGTCAGATTTTGGGCAATGAGCTGTATGGTCCCCAAATGCAAAACTTTGAAGCTAAGTTGAAATAGTTGCGGTTTATTCCTTGTCACTGACTTTACATTTCATTCATTAAAAAAGAACTTAAGTGCCATCTTACTGTGGTACTTGCAACCACTACTATAAAAACTGGTGTTTATTCTGCTACTACTACTTTTTCACATAAGCTCTAAATTTTGATTTCTGTTCTCTGCCAAGAGCTTTATCCCTTGGGAAATACTAGTCAAATGTAAATGATCTACCAGAGTTATCATCTTTCTTAACAGAAGTGCAGCGTGTACTTATGAATAGTGTATCAGAGAGCTGGGACAATGCCTTTATTTAATTATTAGAGTGATTAAAATCTGACTGGCATTCTTGATTGATTTTCTACTCCTCTGCACATATAAAAGCAGAGTGAAAAATAAGGTCATGATATTCATCAGTATCTGTGATATTCAGCATTAATACTTGCAAGAATTACTTTGATATCAGCTTAATAGGCTTTCCAGACATACCTATAGACCATCATATATTTTATCAAAAAGCAATTGCCAGCATAATGGTAAGTGCTTCTTCTTCATTGTCAGAAGCTTTGAAGGCTGTGTATCACTTCTAACAACATATCAGCAATTTTAGAAAAGCCGAGTAACTGATTCCAGTCATTGGTTCTCATTCCACAAAGCTTTCTGAGCAACCGCTGTGAAGTATATATGCAATATGAAGAGTTGATTATAGCATATGGATCTTCTATGATGAGCAGTCACAATGAAAACTGAATGTCACAATTTTGCATCATGAGGTTAGAGCCTCTTACCTAAAATTTTTACTACTTACTGCTACTCATTTCAGGCATTTGCTCATCTCTATTATTGTCCAGTGACATAAAACCTTTTCTAAAATATCAGTATTGACACATCTGAGGGACTGGATGCCATCCAGAGGGACCTGAACAAGCTTGAGAAGGGGGCTCATGGAAATCTTGTGAGATTCAACAACTCCCAGTATGAACACAGGCTGGAGAATGAAGGGATTGAGAGCAGCCCTTCTGACAAGGACGGGGGGTCCTGGTGATCAGAGCCAGGACATGACCCAGCCATGTGCACTCATGGCCCGCAAGGCCAAAAATATCCTGGGCTGCATCCAGAGCAGTGTGGCCAGCAGGGCAAGGGCAGGGGGATTCTGCCCCTCTGCTCTGCTCTGGTCTGGTGAGACCCCACCCATAGGGGCTGCATCCAGCTCTGGGGTCCCAGCACAGGAAGGACAGGGACTTGTTGCAATGGGTCCAGGAGAGGGCCACAAAAATTATCAGAGAACTTGAACATATCTCCTGTGGAGAAAGGCTGTAAGAGTTGGGGTTGTTCAGCCTGTAGAAGAGGAGACTCTGGGGTGACCTTATTGCAGCCTTTCAGTGGTTAAATGGGTCCTATAAGATGGGGATAAGCTTTTTAGCAGGGCCTTTTGCAATAGGACAGGCGGTAATGGCTTTAAACGAAACACTGAACAGGTTTCCCATAGAGGTGGTGAATGCCCCGTTCCTGGAAACATTCAAGGTCATGTTGGATGGGGCTCTGAGCAACCTGATGGAGTTTAAGATGTGCCAGCTCACTGCTGGGAGGTTGAACTACATGACCTTTCAGGATCTCTTCCAACCTACATGATTCTATAATTCTAGGATAATCTTCATGTCAAATAATTATAATATAATAAAAACATAATTTATATGTCTTCACTGTGCAGCTTAGATTAGGTGCAGGATTGGAACTTCTGTCCCTTGAAAGAATCTGTGATTGGGACATCATTACCTTGAAGGAATCTTCACATTTTATTTTAAATGTGTTTAGGGTTAGTTTTACTTTCACACGTTTAATTATTCTAACAAGTGTTTGGTTCATTATTTACTGCACATCATCTTTGTGTCTGAGAAAGAAATAAACAACCAAAAAAAATCCACCTAGCCTGCATAAACCTTATACAGTTCTGTGGTTGTACTGTCAGACTGCAAAATATATAAATTTGACTATGTTACATAGCAAGATATCAGTACTTTTCCACTTTCCCATCCAAAACCAACAATTCCACATGTATATAAAAAGGTGAAAATCTCAGTGGAGCAGTTGACTAGCCATATGCAGAGACCTGTGTGATTGCTTGTTGTAACCCTGGGCTGCATCCTGCTGCTCAGACAACTTACAGAGAAAGTTCATGTTCACATCAACAAACAAGTCTTTGTTGGTGGTCATGTCACCCTCCAATGGTCAGGTCTCCAGGGCAGCTTAAATGCTGCATTGAATTGAGTGTTAAAACAACTCAAATTTTTTTTCCAGTTCTTCAGTATCACTTCCCTGTGAGTTTGCATGGACTATCTAATGTTCACGGCTGCTGTCTGCAGCTTGTCAAGTTGCACAGGGAGTGACAGAACAGCAGGGGCAGAAGATATGGAATAGTCTCTGAAGGAGAATGTTGCTAACAGTATATGCAGATCCTTGAAGTATCTGCCTAAAGTGACAGCATATCAGAGTGTGTGACTGAAGAGATACAGAGAAGGGGCCAAAGTACCAGCCTATAACAAGGAACTATGCCCTACCAGCTGAAATATCCCTCAGCACTCATGTTGCATCCCATCTTCTCCCTCACTCTCTGGGTGTGGCATGCTGACAGCTGCCTGACCAGCTGGGGATGGTATGTGTGATGGCAGACAGGGAGACAGAAAGGACTGGTTTGTTGATGGGGAAATAGGAGTCAGGATTCTGTGGCATAAACCTCCTAATCTGTGAAGTTTGAGAGGGGGTGGACTAACTACCTCAGAGTCCCAAAGTCCCTCCATCCAGTTGCCCGTATGATAGTGTCTGGTAAATACTACAAGCATATGGTCAGCACTCCTGCAATACAAGTATGTGAATGAACATCTTTTTCACCTTTCTTGTACTCTCTGTGTGCCTTTCTTTGGGAAACCTCATCAGAGAAACCTCTCTCAAACCGGTGTAGATAATATATATCTCATTTTCATTGTAGTGCCCTCCTACAGCCATAATCTTGCTCCTAACTGAAGTTTGTAGGAAAGACTTTATGTCAGTAATCTTTTTCTCTTCTGTAGAGAAATGCTAACATCAGTGGCCTTCTAGATTTGGGATAATTTCTGAAAATAGTAGCTTGATTCTTAATGACTTTGAACAAGGGCAACCCAGCTGAGAGCATTTGTCTAACCAGAAGGAAGAGCCACTGAACTTAGTGAACTTAGTATTGTCAAGATCAGTCCGTAGATAACTGGCCTGAAGGTTTGTGTCTCATTTTGATATTGTTTTACCTTTCCTGCTGATTTCCTTGACCTCATTACTCTTTTGGTTTTTTGGTTTTTTGTTTTTTTTTTTTTTTTTTTTTGTAAAATCACCAACTGTACAGTTTGACTTATTCAGTTATAAAGCATAAAGGGGCTGATGGTAGAATGGTCAAGTTTTTTGTTCTGTAAAAAAAAAAAAATGAGCATCTGGAAAGTAGGTAAATGCTCCTCAGGGTGTATGCAATTATGCAGCTGGGGAGCACTGCTGGCCCTCATGTCACTCCAGCTGTCACAGATGTATGATCTACCAATGAAAAAATGCTTCCTCCTCCACTGTTGCCCTCTGGAATAAGAAAAGGGTATTTGAGATAGTATTGAAATGACTGCTGTACCTTTAAAGCTTTTCTCATGCTGAAAGCTGATGAGTGTTTGCAATTTCAAAGCACTTTTTGAGTGCCTAACCAGTGAAACTCTTTTAATTCCACATTTAGAAGGCAAAGCCCGCCCAAGCAATTTAATTCTTTCTACAGCTTTCCTGAAACTGTTGCAATCTATGTGACAGGGGGTGGGTATCAGGAAAAAGTGTTGGGAATTTTGATGTTGCAGCTCAGCCTGTTTCATAGTCTTTACTTGTAGTTTCTTGCAGAAACAATTTTCCAAAGTGAAAGAAAAGATTTCTTTATTTTAATTTTTTAAATTTAATTGAGCTTTTTTCATCTTTTGCACAGGAGGAATTCTAAACATGTTTTGAAGATGCTGTGGCCTTGTGAATCTTTAAATCTTAAAGGAAGGCGCTGGGTGCTGGTGCCACTTGGTGATACTGAGCACATGAGATAAATGTGATGGGCAAATTGTATCCTAATGGACAATCTTCACATGACTCCTGGAGTGGCCACTATCACTGCTGTGATGGTTTTGGCTAGGATAGAATTAATTTTCTTCACAGTACTTAGTGAGGGCTATGCCTCAGATTCCTGGGGATGGCTGAATACTCACATGTCCATGGAAAGTGGTGAATTAATTCCTTTTTTTTTTTCTTTGTTAGTGCATGTAGTTTTTTTTCCCCTGTGTTAAACTCTCTTTACCATAATGAAAGGGTTTTCTCACTTTTACCCTTCTGATTGTTTCCCCCATTTCACTGGGGAGCAGTGAGCAGTGAGCAAGCCCACTGGGGCTTAGTGGCTGACAGGGTTAAACCACAATAAGAGCTCTGTGGTATGTTTTCAGGACATCAAAGAAGGCCAGCTACTAAGAAGCATTGCAGCAAAGACTCCAAAAGCACTGAATGTGGAAATGGTCAGCAGTGTATCAGTGGGTTGCCTTTGTTGCACTATGACATAACACTCGGGAAATCATGACAGGAAAATTATTGTCAAATATGTGCATTCTTCAAACTAAGCTGGCAATTTTCAGCACTAAAACTGCTTCATTTGCACTGTGCCAATCATCTGCAATGTGATTCAGCTGTGCTGTAAGACCAGTCTTTAAACTTGCTTGCTTAAGCTACAGCTGCCTCAGCAGTAGCTGCAAGCCACAGAATGCAGGAGTCAGACACGCTTCAGAAGCAGAGTCAGTACGTGGGGAGAGAGGAGGAGCACAAAATGGGGTTATACAGCTGCCCTGTAGGAATGAGAAAAGCATATAAAAAGGAAAAATACCTGGGTAATTCAGTGCCTATCTCAGGCAGTGACAAAAAAGTGTTTTCTAGAAATAAATGTAGGACATAGGCAAAGAGGTAAGGGTTTTTTGTTTTCCAAGCTGAATACCGCTAATGAGCTTAGTTATTCCTCATTCTAATTTCATATCTTTGATAAGGGTCATTGCCCTCTGTGGATCATTTTGAGGTGGAGACCAGACCTGCATTTTCTGAGATGCTCTTATAGCACAAATTTTGTATTGTGGCATAATGTTTTGTTTCATTATCTATTCATTTTCTAATACTGTATATTGTTAGGTTTGCTTATGTGTCCATTTTTGATCATTTTGCTGCCTAATCTGAGGTTGAAGAAGCTGTGTTATGGTGGTGATTTCAATACAACACTGTTAGCCTTTTGTGGTGCTAATTTCTCTGCTCTTGTACTGTTTTAAAAATTTTTATTAATAGAGGAAACTGAGCAAGGAAACAGGTGGGCCAAGTGCATATCCTGATGGTTTTCTTGTTTTTTGGATAGCCTGACCTATTTCTTTCATCCTTTTTACTATGGTTTAAGCTTAACTATCTGTATGATAGTGCTGGTCCCCAAAACATACAGGAGCTTTCAGGTTCTTCCTTGCTTGCACTTGGTCCTTCATAGAAGCTGGGGGAAGGGTGATGTCTCTTCTATCTATCTTTAAAGATGCAGAGAAGGAATAAAATAATGCAAAGACATATTTCCATGAAAAGAAAAATCTGTGTGAGGATTTGAGTTGTGAAATTAAAGACGACTCTTAACAACTAACAAAATAATTTCCTAGCTCGACAAATTGCAAATTAAGTTTAGTAGCATTTTCTGTTTGCTAAATGGAAACTGTGATACCAGCTTATTGAAGTAACCTCAATATTGCAAGTCTTCACAATCTTCTTCAGTTTGCCTTTAAATAGAACAAACTGAGTCAGACTCAAATAATTATGCTTGGAACAAGGAGATTTGATTACTCAACTGGAGGCCTCTAGCTTTTAACTCAATACAGTAATTTTGAATCTGCACTTGCAGTGATCTTTATAAGTATTGCTTTATAGTTTAGTCTTCTAAAACTCTTGTCAGGAAACAATTATAAAAGGCCAGCTTCAGGCTTGGTAATTAAATGAAGTGAGTGAAACTATACCAATGATGCATTTGGCTCAAGATTACACTGCAGTCTAAATGAAAATATTAAGTGTGCAGCTTTTAATTATATTACAAGAATAAAATTGTGTGTGGACGTTTTTAGAAACTATTAAGGACTTATGACTCCATTAGAAACCCAGAAAGCATCCACTGATGTAGGGTAAACATTCCACTTGGCACAACTTTTCCCTCCACTATTCTCTACACTATACAAATTTTCAGTCTGGGTGCTATGACAGACAGAGGAGGTGCAAGCTTCTATTTTGCAATTGTACTGAAGTTCTCCTCTTTTGCCACCAGTTTCCTTTATATCCCTATGTCCTTATATGTATCCTTTCAGTACTGCAGCACTGCAGACTTTGAAATCTGGAACAAGATCAGATACAGTGCTAGATGAGTGCTTCCAAAGCAGAGAGAATGTCATTATTGCCATATCACACATTAGCTACAGACATAATGAGCTTAGAACTTGCCTAGGAAAGTGGAAGAAAATGAAAACCCTTGAGCTCTACATTTCTGCCATTCATGAATGAGATATTTATCCATTTATTTTTGCTAGGAGAAGGAGAGAAGGCATAGTTTGGTGGTATGTTCATAGTTTACCTGCTAGGGGACACACACACAATGGTTATGATCATTTTTGTAATAAGAACATATGAAACCTACATGAAAATCCTCAGGTGTGTTTGTTTACCTGTCACAATGCAGAATCTCCTGACTTTCACTAATCACTCCCTACTAGGCTGGATGGGTGTGCCAGGGTGACTTCACAAAAGATTTGAGTGCATTCAGCCAGGAAGGTGTCAGCCCATCTGCAGAGCTTGCTGCTGACTCCCTCAGCAGGGTGATGAGTTTTCATCCTCTTTTGAGGTGTCTTTTACCTCAGGCTATTCAGGATAGCTGAAAGACAAATGATGTGCTTCCAAGAGCAAAAAAAAATATCATGGGCAGACTTAACCACAGCTCCTGAGTTCCTCTGTGAAGCTGTGCCAAAATGCAAATGCAGCTGTATGAGCTTGAGAGCAAGGACACAGAAAGTAGGCTGTAATGAGCAAGGTAACCAGCAGACTGAGCTATCCATGGCTGACCAAGAACAAGAAACCATTGAGCTCTATTAGACTTTTTAGAGTTTCTGAACTCTAGGAGAATATTTGATGTGGCTTGTGTTTTCATCCTGTGCATGCTTTTAATTTGAAAACTCACTGTTTCTTGGGGGTAATGTAATTGTATTTGGAAGGAATAAAAATTGAAAGCACACATTGTATGGGAAAGGTTGTTTGCATGAAAGACTAACAAAGACTGTTATAAATGAGAAAGATAGTGTGATAGGAATTTCTTGAATTAAAGAGTTAAATTTTCTCTCATAGCTCTTAATTGTAGGATATTCACTGCTTTTAGAAATATGGCATGCAAGATATTGTAACTTTTCTTCTGACAATGCTTGAAAATATTTTGATTATACTTTACCAGCTGGCCTTAGATATGCATATTAACAGGCCATCAGTTTTTAAACTGATGGATCTAAGTCTTAGCATAAGCATGTCTGATTAATCCAATTCTATGTTAAAAAACAAAAATAAATTAAAATTTTTCTTTGGCCATATGCAAAAAATACAAGGAAGTACAAGTGGCTGCATAGTTATAAGTAGACTTAGAAGTTTTGCTAGCCACATCAGTAGTCAGTATAAGCTAACATGGAGACAGGGAAATTTTGGATGATGGCTTGTTAGATGAAGTTAGAAGGAAGGAAACCTGGAGAATCACAGTAGCATATACATACAAACTTTGTAGAAAAGTTATGAAAAATACAGTTATTGTCCTGATCTTGATTGTTCATTTATATACTTAAATTGATTAGGCTTTTTAGAAGAAATTTAATATGACAGTATTTTTCTTAATTTCTGTGGTTCTTAAAACACAGAAAACTTGTGCTAAACAATGTAGTGAAAAGACAATGCAACCACCCACAAGTTGTATTTTACCTATGTGAATACATGCCTGAATATTGAAGTCCAAATTATGTTTATTGATCTTATTATTCTACACATCAGTAAATAACAAAGATACAAATTTTCCAATAGATGCTAATATCAACGGCCTTGTCTATTTTCTTCTGATTTGTTATATTGCTGTAAAACCCACTTGATGACAATAGAAATTGACAGTAACTGACTTTTTTTCTGCAACATTTCAGTGAACCATCTATGAAAGGCAATGAAATGCTGCTACTCACATTTACATGTGCAGAATTATGGCACTATTTATTCTTGTCATGCCACCTAGCTCAAAAAAAAACCAAAACAAAACAACAAATCCTAAACAAAACACCAAAAAAAAAATGTCTGGAGCCATCTTGAGCTGCCACTTAGCTCCCAAGATGCTGCACATATTTCCAGACACCTGTGGTTGTGCTCATGAGCATATGCAGGTGTTCCCCTGACACAGCTGAGCCTGTTTAATCAGATGCCAGAGTCTCATCCCCAAGAGGTCAGAAAGGCTGCATGAATTTACAGAGAAGCCTCCTTTTTTTCAGGTTTGCCACTAATTCCTTTAAAGGAGCAGATAAAAATATCAGTGTGAACAACCTTTTAGGCTTAAAAAGGAACCCCTTGAAATTGTTTGAGCTATAACTGGATGCCTTTGAAGGACTTTTGATTGAGACTTCTACAAAGACTTCAGCACTGTTTTCCTGAGCTCCTGGATTTAATAAGGCTTAAGCAAGACTGCTCTCAACCTGTTCAGACATTGGCAGTTTGTGCAGCATGTGTAGGAACTGTTGCAGCTACCTAGGGAATTTCAGTCCAAGCAAAGAAGCAGACAGGTATTTTAATTGCTTGGACTCATAAGTTGGAACAATTTACATGGCAAAACTTTGCCAAGTTACCATTTTCTGCCCTGCCATCAGCTGCACAGCTCACTGAGTTTCTTCTGAACTCCCACAATTTGCAGCCAGACATCCTAAGGTAAACCATAACTCATGTTAAGCACATGTTTTATTTCAAGAACTTAAATCCTACAATTGTGCACCAAAGCAGTTGAGTGCATGTGCATCTCCTTGAAGTGAGTGGGAGCTGAGAACAGAATTATAATGAAATGTGTACTTGGAGGCTGTGCTGAGCAAGATTAAAGGGGGTTCTTTTTGCATAGTCCTTTTCTGTGAGGCCTACAGTCTGCTGTACTGCATTTCAATAACTCTGTTTTGTTGATAAATCTGTGCAATTATTCTCAGCTGTAAGTTTTCATAGTTCCAAAATGTGTTGGCTTAGAAAGCAAAAAGCAATAGTTAGCATTGGATTCATAATAAGAAGAATATAAAAAGGAGCAAAATTAAATAAATTATAATGCTTGAATAAGGAAGAAACAATCCTTGGATTTATATTGTCAGCTCTACTTAAATTGTACTTGAAAGCCTTCTAGAAATTTCATGTAGCACTTTCAGCCTCTTGAAATTAGGACATCTTAACTTTTTTATTTACTAATAAAATAATTATCTGCATGTTATTTTAACATATAGCTATGGGGGTTTTTGTGTTGCCTTGACTTCTACACCCAGCAATAGAATAGCAGGCACTGAAAAGAGTTTGGAGACAACACTAAGACTTCTATGTGACTAATGTTTTTAAATATCAGAATCTGAAATATAAAATACTACAATATGGTTGTAAAGACTAGAATGACAAAATGTAGGTCTCACAATATTTTAAAGTAATAATTAAGATAGATTCTACAATAGTGACTTGTGGTAGGTACTGACTTGCTGCAGGAGCCTGCTGCAGATACACTTGGCTGTCCTTTGAAGATTCTATGTTCTGTGCATGACTGATGACATCTAGAGTATCTATACACATACAAAAACAATAATGTGGTTGGTCATTTAGTTTCCTTAATTACATTAAATTCCAGTTCTTATAAAAATTTTCTCGATTTACAGCAATTTGCTAAATAAAATAGTTTAGATGAAATTTCTTATGTCCTTTAATGGGTGAGATCTGTCAGAAAAAAATGGCGTATTTTGATCAACTTTTAATATATATACAGATATATATGTAATAGAAAGACAGGCTTAAGAATTTCATATAGTCATTAAAGACTACCTTGTTTAAAATTTAAGCCAGGACAAAAAAGTTATTTCCCTGAGAGGCACATTAAAAAGAGTGCTCATTTAGTGCTTGACACAGAGCTCCTCCAAGATCCATCAGATGAATTAACTTAAGTATGTTTTTTTGGCTGCCATCTCTGATGTTCAGCACTTCAAGCTGAACTTAATGGAGTTGGAATGCATCTTGGTTTATAGTTCTTACAATTAATGTGCAATTACACATTTCTGGTCTTAAATATTTGGTTGAAAGTGGCTTCCTTGGCAATTATGGCTTCAACGGAGATCTGATTTTGGCAGCTTAAACTTTAACATTTAACATTTTGGAGCATTACTTCCACAGGTATTCCAAAAAGATGACCTGATGTCCAATCTGTGCCAGGTGATGAAGTGGCTCCTTCTAAGTGGAAAGGGGTGTTTTGAAGACATGGTTACCACACTGAAGTTGACTTGTGGTTTCCAAAGGCAATTATCTTCTGTAAGCTAAATGAACACTGTTTTCATCTTGGCAATTAATGAACTACAGAGAAAACAATACGTTAGTATTATTGGTGATTAGTATTATTGGTGATAGAAGAATTTAATCCAGCTATTAGTGTCTGGCTAGACTTACTTTGAGCCAGCAGCAAGAGAAAATAATGACACTATAAAGTAAATCTACTACTACTGTAAAGTTTTAATTCAAATAGAAATTATCTTAAGTTAATGCAATTTCTTATTAAATGTTGATCTTTATAGGCTCAGTTTTCATCTAGAGATTTTCACTCTTTGGTGTTTTTCAGATAGGAGACAGTTACTCTTCTGATTATGGGATTTAACCCACATAAAAAGATGTGCCAGAGCTTCACACTCTACTCAATCACTGCAGATGTTGGCATTTTGGAGACGTAACTGAAGATGAGTGTTTGAGTTTCTGTATTCTGTTTATGCAATGCAAACTTCAAACCACAATACCAACTCTGGGATTCCAGGCCACTGAAAGGAAGTCTGAGGGTCTGAAAGGAAGACATGGGTCAACAGTGGCCATTAGAATTGAGCAGGTTTGCTGTTTCAGCAGTTAGAGTGTGCTATCCACCAGGTTAGTCTCAGTTATCCTATCCATTTTCAAAGAGACACTAAATATTTTATTTTATTTGCCAACTCTCCATCAGAGTATCAGATTGCACTCTAAAAATCTCCACAACGGATGCTGTCATGCTGTGAGAACCAGAAGTGAATTTTCCCTGTTAATATGCCCTCTTACTCTTAAAGCTTGATGGCCAACTTCATTCCTTTGAATTGTGATGGCATCTCTGGTGCAAGATGGAGATTGCTTTTAACAAATGGTCACCTAGCTCTGAATTCAGGAGAAACCATGTGTGTAACCATTACTGAGAACTTACATATCTATCAACACTTGTTTAATCTCACATCTATCTCCACATGCTGGCCTGACCTTGTTTTCACAATCTTGCATTTATTATCTTGGTGCAAATCTCCATTTATATCCTTGCACATTGAAAATTTGATCCCACTTTATCACTTAGAAATTGGATAAGGATTAGCAGGAGAGAAAACTCCGTGCAGGAAGCTCACAGCACAATTTTAGGTCTTTCCTGTCTCATAGTATAAAAGGAAAAGCTTATAGAAATTTTCTAATGATTCACCTCAGTAGTGAAAGAATTGCAATAGACATTCAGCAAAAAGAGTCAATGCTGGTGTACCAGGGGAAATGTCAACATCCCCCTTGTCATGAAAACAAGAGCTGAACTTTAGGAGATGGAAGAAATTACTGCCTAAGCAGTTTAGCCCTCTGTTGATCTTATGTAAAAGCTAGCAATGCCAAGGATTTCTGGAAGGTTCTGCATAAAGTGCTTGCAAGGAAGATTGCTGTAGCCAATGCATCCATAGAAAACAAGTACAGTGTGATAGGATGAGAAAGATGGGAAAGAGATTACAAAAGGCAGAAGTCACAACTTTTTTTTCTTAAACAGTTGATAGATATTTAACTCTTGTCAGCAAGATAGAATTTTCAACAGATATATATATAACTAGTGGCTCTAGTCTACATGTTACTTTTCTCCATCTGCTAGCATCCTCAGATATGCTCCATGGTAAGAGGAATGAAAACCTTGTAAAATAAGTAATGTGGGGTAAATGGCTTTCTGAATTCTATTAATTTTTTCATTAGTTAAAGGAAAGCTGTATACTAATCATTACACACAATACAGACAATAATCTATTTTCCTGGTAGTAGCTGTATTTTTTCTGAACTTTTAGGTTTACTACATAAATATAAGATAAGCCATTTTTTTTCTTTTCCTGCATTAGTTACAGGGAAGAAAGTGTTACAACAACATTGTCACCTCTCTGTTTCCCAGGTGACAATTCTTCAAGTTGGTTAGAAGACAGTAATTTCTCTGTAGCAAAAATTAGCAAAGCTGAAAGTAGTGGTAAATGTTACCTTTAAAAGTTGCCATTAAAATTGAACATGATTAGTATCCTTGGAAAATGCCATCTTCAACACAGAAAGCGAGTTATCAGAAATCACGTAAATGAAATATTCTGTCCTGTAGTGAACAGGACAAAACAGAAATATAAATTATGCAAAATCATCATTAGGAAAAAACAAGTGTATCATGAATCTAAAAGCACTCTAGTACTGGAAAAGAGGGAAAATTCAGATATCTAAAGTTGATATTACTAAGGGTTTAAGCTTGTAAAATTATTTTAAAAACAAAAGGGCAAGGACATAACAAATGTGGAAATTATGGTTGCCCTGGTCATAAATTCTTGGCCATAAAAATTGGCCAGGATGATTTTATGCAATTATAAAGTAAATATATTGATCACTTAGACAATTAAATAAGATCTTAATTATTTACATTACTGCAAATGTTCCAAAGAGTTTACTAATTCAGAGTACAACAAAGGTATTTATATGGATTGATTAGAAATGTATGAAGGCATCAAGTGCTTTGTAGCTATAGTGCCTAAAAATTTTGTTTCACAGATAGATGCTAAAGTATTTTAAAGTTTAAATCCTGAAAGCAGAAAACTATAGAGTAAAATGTGTAGTGTGCTATTGTTATTGATATTTCACTAGAATTCCTTTTTCTATATTTTTTTCAGAGAGGGGAGGGCATCTTTCACTCTTTTCCTTTCCTCCATTATACTTTTATGACATCTCAGTGTTGCAGTCTACTGTAAACAGTGTTTTTAATAAACCATTATCTTACCTCATAACACAAGCAGCCAAAACCAGGGCCTTACTGATGCCTGAGGGCTTACACAATGCCATTTCACACAGAGATACTGTGTACCAAAAGCAGAAGGATGACATTAGCACTGTAGCATGTGCTTCACTAATAAAAGTATTAGCTCTGCCTCTCATCATGCAAAATGAATCTAAGTGTAGGGCAGTCCTAGTAAATCAGTGCAGATCCTTATTCTGGAAGCAACTCAATTGCAGCTATTTCATTTTCTCCTGTAATGTGAGGAGATGGCCAGAACATAAAGCTGGCAAATAAAATGTTTAAATGTGCTGAAAGTAGCAGAAGAGATAGGAGGAGAGAGAAGGCCTGGGATAGAGAAGCAGCCTAACACCATACATTAGCCTATGGAATTGCACCCATTCTTATGATCATGTGGCAGCTGCCAGCTTTATAATTCTTAGAATGCAATTCTTATGCCCTTTCTGGTTGCACTTGCCCAACTATAAAATTAAATGAATGGCATCTACATTAAGCATTTTGTTGAATTTATTAATACTTCAGAAACATATTCATCTTGTCAGATGATGTGGTTTTGATATTGCTTTAAACTTTTCCTAGCTTCAAAGAAGTTTAAAGAAAGAAAATAATGCCAATTTCTTTACACATTTGGGGCTTTTTCCCTAACAGAATATAGAAGGAACAGTGTTCATAGACCATAAGTGTGATGGCAGTGAAAGGCAAGTCAGGGTTTGGACTCCAAAATACAGCCATGCATTCAGTAAGAAATGGTGCCCTAAAGATATTCACATTCCCTGTGAATGAATGCCTAGAATGAATGTGAAAACAGAACCAAAAATGTCAGGAATGCAGAAGAGAGCTACCGATGATGTCTTAAGCAATAATGTCATTCTAACTGCTTGGCCATCAAATGTTTGGTAGCAGTCATGAAATGTGAAATTTTGGGGTGACTAAGTAGGATGCAAGGGGGTTTTTTGCATCCTTTTGCAGAAGTTTTGGAACACTTCTTCCATGAAGAAAGGAGAAGTCCTTTGATCTGATAATTTAAAACAAAATCTTTTGGAAGAGGATCTGATAATTTAAAACAAAAAAAAATTGCTGAATGCAGTAAGAGATGGGAAAATCTACCATACTTCTTTTTTCTCAGACAAGAGGGAATGAAGTATCTAGTTTTTTTATTTGTTCAGATTACTCTCTGACCATTTCCTTTTCCCCTAAAACTTACTGAAAATGTTTCATTATATTTTCTTCTTTCTCCTTATACTACCTGGGACTAAAAATGAGGGATTTTAAAATCAAAGTGGATAAAATGGGCAGCCACATAGGCCATGAATGGCACATCACATGCTTTTTCTGTTGAAAAAGCATGTGATGTATTTGGGGGGGTTGGGTTTTTGTTGTTGTTGTTGTTGTTTTTTGGTTTGTTTGGTTTTTTTAAAATTCAAAATCATTGACTGCTAATGGTGGAAATTGCTTTGATTTTTTGTCTGTCATTTCTGGATTATGACAGTTTGCCTGACAAAAGATATTGATATAACTGACCTGTATCTAAGGAGTTTTGACTGATTGATGTGTATATGCATCCACAGATGCTTTTGTATTTCTGATTTATCTGACTAAAGATTGAACAGAACTCATAAATCTCACAGAAAACTACAGGACTGCATGTTTAATAATATTTTTTTATTTTGCCCTTAATCAGGTACAGTGAAATAACCTCAGCATATTCCTCATATATACTCCCCCAAATATGCACACAACATTGTTTCAACTGTTTGGATATTCTACAACATGTGGACAAAAAAATGATGAACACCAAAAAGAATATGGAATGAATTCAAGTGGTTGAACCAATAAACAAGGCTACTGCAGCATGCAATCAAGTTTATTATGTACATGAAAAATAAACCTGGCAAATGGAGTGCTGAGTAAGTAAAGTATTAGGAACCATTTGGCATTGCTATGTACTTTGTGTTTATATGTGTGAAATGTATTTCATTATCTGAAATCCCTTCTAGAGTGACCTGCTGTGCTGTCCAACTGGATAAGTGATTTACGTTAGTATATCAAACAGAGTAATGACATTTAGAGAGGAAGAAGGAACTCTGTGGCAGTGCTACTTTACTCCCTCCTGGAGCCTCACAAAATGTCATTTGTGTCATGCTGAGTGCTGTTTATTTTAGAATAAGAGACATTTACAGGTTTGACTCCTAAAGTGCTCTGAGACAGCCTAATAAAAAGGCACAAACAAAAAATAAATAGAGGAATTGCATGATTTTAATGCAGAATTACTGATTTCCAGCAGTGGCAAAACCAGCCTGTTTGTATTTCATAAGAGTAAAGGAGAATGTCTCAGACCACAAGATGCTTTTCTGGAGTTTAACATGTGGTTTCACCATAAATTAAAGCAGAAATAATATTGTAACCCTTACTTAGGGAGCTGCATCAGGTGCATGATGTAGCTGCTCTCCATGCATTGGTTCAAGCAATTGTGTGCAGTAGGATAGAAGGGTACCTCTTCATCAGGAAAAAAGGGTTTCGTTTTCAGTAGGATCAATGACTGTATTCAACCTCTTAGAACACTGCAGAATCATAGAATGGCTTGGGTTGGAAGGGACCTTAAAGACTATCGCATTCCAAGCCACCCACCATGGTCAGAAAAACCTTCCACTAGACCAGATTGCTCGATGCCTCAATCCAGCCTGGCCTAGAATATTTCTAGGGATGGCACATCCACAACTTCTCTGGTCAGTGTTTGTTCCAGTGCCTCATCACCCTCACAGTAAAGAATTTCTTCCTAATGTCTAATCTAAATCTACCCTCTTCCAGTTTAAAGCCATTTCCTTTATCTTATCACTGCATGCTCTTGTAAAATACCCTTCTCCAGGTCTCTTGTATGCTCCCTTCAAGTACTGGGAGGCTGCTATAAGGTCTCACTAGAGCCTTCTCATCTCCAGAGTACTTTTTTCTGCCCAATAGTTCGTACCCTTACTTACGACTGCCTAACCACTATTGTATCTTTCAGGGGAAAGATGCTTTGCTTTGGTCTGGATTTGTTTTGGTATTCCTTTACGTTTTCACATTTTCAGTACAAAACATTTCCTTTTCATATTGTTGCTCCAGTGCTCCAGTGACTTCAGCTGGGAAAGGAGAGGCAACAGACTTGGTTTACATTAAGAAAATAATGCAGTCATAACACTATTTATACAGTCAATAGGCCCCTGAATCTCATGAGGCATATTTTTTCTCTCCTTTACAAGCCATATAGAATGTATCAGAAGACTTCCTCTGTTTTTAACTTCTATATAGAACTGAGTAAATAATGAAAACACTGGAAGAGTCCATGGCCTTTCAGGAATGTTTCATAGAAATAATTTAATAGAGAATGAAATTTATCATCCAGCATCAGTTCACAACTTATTTTAGGTGTAGAATTTTCTATTAATATCTTACTGAGATTTACTTTTTTTTACTAGTATGAATTCCCCTGAAATCTATCTGATCACTGTATTGGAAAGTGAAATTGTTTTGCTGCACATCTGTCTTTGCTTTTCGCTTTGCGTCTCTGTTAATTACTGGTTCTTGGTTGTGAAGGGCTGCTTAGCATGATGTGGAGGTGAAAGCATTAATTCAAAGCATCATAATAAGTATAACAATTTGCAGCAGTGCTTGAAGTAAATATGATATGCAGAGTGTTCAACTGAAAAGAGCTTGAAGGCAAACATGATCATTGTAACAGTTTGAGTATGAACAGGGAGAAGGGATTACCTAAAATGCTTGGATGAAAATACTACATACTTTTGAAGATCCATGCATGACTCTGACTCCATGTCTCCTGCCTTCCATCCATTCTCATCTCTATGGTCAGCTTGAAGTGTAGTTTCACTGCTACGTGCTGTTGTATTCCTAACTTGAGCAAATATGCTTACATTAAAGAGCCTTAATTTTTCACTGTTTATACTAAAAGAAGTCACACCTCCACCTCCAGATCAGTCTTTTCCCTCAGTATTCACTGGCTTTTGCCCTTTGACAGCATTACCATTGTGAGCAATGTGGTTGGAGTGACAGAACTGCATCTCCAATTTACAAACCTGAGTTGTAATTCCCTGCAGACTTGTAATGAATTTCCACATCCATGGTGTCTTCTAACTGATATGTCTTGTGATTTATTAATGAAAGCTTAATCACGTGTAGCCATGTTCTATTGCAAAGTATGTATGTCAGAGTTTTAATAGGGTTTGAAAATACTCTGCTGTTGGTTTCCTACTGGAAGAATATTACCAGTGCCAAAGAGATGACCATCACCCAAGATTTTTGCAGTGTATTTGGCAGAGATCATAGGAAGATTTCAGGGAGAGGAGCATTCATTGTTATTTTAATTTTATTGAAGAATAATAGATTTCCTTAAAAATAGGTAAAAGATAAGTGTCTGCTTCTCTACACATTATCTATTCCTATTTATCAAGGACTCACAGTTAGTATATGTAAATGGTGTTGTGAGAAAAATGGCTTTAAGAACATGTTTCATTTCTTTAAAAGCACACTTTGCTTTGATTACTTCAAATGGAAATTGTACTAAAGATGGGAAGGACTGTATCACTTTCTACATGCTGTCACAAGAGCCTTTGAAATAGTTACAATATTTGAATTACTAGATTCAGTCATATTACGTATGTCTAATTGTGGGCACAAACCAAGCATGCCGTTTTTTCATGTGGGTTATTACACGTCCCCTTACTCTCAAAAAATAGACTGCTCTGTGGTTTCTCAGACACAAAATCAAACCACTCTGAAGACAGGCAGGTAATGTAAATGCCAGGACAACAAAATGCTGTGATTTGGAAGATTTGTCAATGGTTACTGGCTGTTGTAGGAAGGGACTTCCAAATGCAGTGGCCATTATAACATCCAAAACATTGGAGAAAATTAGTACTAATGAGCATAAAATGCCTCTGATATCTGTATTATATTCAGTGAGCATGAAAATCTGTCCTTGTAAAATCCATCACATGACTTCTGACAACCCTGATTGCCAGACCTTCTTCATAAAAAGTGAGAGAAGATAAGCTCCTTCATCAATATGTATCATGCAAGTAAATTAGGATTTTGTTCTCAGTCATAGTGTGTAGTAACTTGCCTCTTTTATTAACCTTGTAGTATCTAAATGTTTACACCTCTCTCGGCATTCACAGTGTCCAGAGATGCACATTTGAAATTCTGCCTGTTAGTGTTATTTCTGCTAATCAGGGGATGAATTTTCTTCTCCTTCATAGTTCTCAATTTCAGAAACAGCAATTCAGATAATTATCTCCATATTTCCTTCATTGCTTCTACAATAAGGATCAGTCAGTGCCCATAAATAAACCTGAACGGGGGTTGCATGTGTGAGTTAACTATTATGCACAATATATGCTGTGCAAATACATATGTTTATAATATCCCAGCATTGAATTTTGCATTTTGCCTAATTTAAAAGGCTGAAGTCTCCTGCACAACCCACTGAGAAATTAAGTCTGCCCATAGATTCTTCTCATTTAAATTTTTCATAATTTATATTAACTCTTACAAAACTTTTTATTTTTCTCGGAAAAACAGCATATTGGCAGTATATATATGAAACTACATTTATTAATGTTTCTAAGATCAGAGAACAAAATATTGGTGCAGAAGATTCTCATCTTTTATTTCTACTGACTGAGAATGAATACGGGTCCAAATGTATTGCTGACATCTTGAGAATCAGAAGATGTCCATAATATAGCTGCAGTGCTTAAATGAAAGGAAGAACATTGTGCCTGTGATGGTTTTCAATGGCAAGTAGTTGCCTAAGAGGAAAATTTTTTTTTTTCTGTGACAGTTCCCAAATAATTTCAGATTCAGCCTCCAATAGACTGGAATTGATTTTTGCTGTGGTCAGTTTTTGAATGCAAAGCACGAGTCAGAAAGAAAGATGGATTTGTACATTTTACAGAAATGCAAGAATTCAACAGTCAGCAGAGACAGGAAGGTTTGCAATGTGAGAGCTGGTTGCCTGAATTTTGGGGTAATTTGGCCTTCATCCCATGCTTAAACAGTGGCATTGATTGGTGACCAGTGATCAGTGGTATTGCCTTGGCTTTGCGATTACCCTAATGGAACAGTTGTGCTCAGGACAGCCATATGTGTCTTAGGAAAAGGAAGAACAAATACACAAACTTAGTGGTGGAGCTCATATACCCCTAACCAACCTTCTCATGCCCCAAAAGGTTTTGTGTATGGAGCATTTGCTGACTGGTCCCCTCAGTGGCAAGGTTAGTGACACAACTGGAGTGAAATGGTGCAGCTGATCCAGCCAGTGAGGCCCTGCCTGTGCTGGGACAGGGAGTCTGATATGGGAGCAGTTTGTCTCTAATGAAGGACTTCTAGATCCCTCTTCCAAAGAGATACCTAGAGGCACTGCACTGAAGGACTCTTCTAATTTGACAGATATTTTCTCTTTCCCCTTCTAATTCTGAACTTACAGAAGAGATTTTATCTACATATAATTGGGATATCTCTAGGAGAACAGTATATTTGAGAATAGCTTGCATTTTTAATGTAGCTCTGTAAACATGGCACAGACTTCTGCTATTTAACTATGTGAAAAATTGTACAATCCAGTTGGAATTCATGACTGTGCTTTCAGTAGTATTCAGTCATACCCATACACAAGAATTTTTAAATGGTGGCCTAACATTCTATTTAAGAATCTGCCTTTTTTATTCATTGTTAGAAAATCTTACCAAAATGAATAAAAAAAATTTCATAACTGTTCAAAGAACTATTTCTCTCATCAATTTTTCAATTAATAAAATATCATACCACTTTTGTCCCTTAATACTCCAAACACTCTCAAATTCCTCAACCTCTGTAATGATTTTTATCAATGTTTGTAGTCTCTCTTCTCTAAAACAATTCATCTTAAACACACTAATATAAAATCTTCTATTATCTGTGATTCTAAGATACTTTCTTTATAAATAACATGAGGAAATTAGTATAATCTTGTGGAGGATACAATCTCATCTTCTGATGCATTGCAAAAATTTAATGCAAATGAGTTTGAATTTTACTTTTCCTCAATTAAGATAATAAGACCTTTTCTTGCTCCTTTAAAATATATGCCATGTAAAGATTTGTGCTGTCAGTTCTTTTGGGGAATATGATGCCATTATTTGGATCCAACTATCTTACATGTGTGGACCCAACATCAAAGATTTGGCTGAAATTTGCTGTTGACTTAGCTGAGCAAATGCCAAGTCACTGTTTTAAAAGTATTAGAAGAGGACACCAATAGTGTAGCTGCCTTGGGTGTGGGATGAAGAACATGAGAAAAGATGGATGAGTGGGATTGCTGTAGGAAAAATGAGAAGGGGAGAGGTTTGTTCAATAATGAAATGTGTCTGTTACAGATTGGAAATACATTGTGCTGGAAAAAAAAGTTCTTCAGGAAACTAAGCAGGGTTGTGGGCCTTAATATGGATATAAGCCATAGCAGTGAGTTTTCAATGTTATATTGCATTAAATTAAAAGCAATTTGACATTTCTTCTGTCACATTTATTAAAACATTAGGCAGTTCATTCATAATATAGCATAACTACATAAAAAGAAAAGGAAATGTCTTTAAAATGTTAAACTAGTCTGGTTTAGTCTGGAAAAAAGTAATTTTCAGTGTAAAATGTATGATGAAACTGGAATAAATTAATGAAGTATTTTAGTATTATGAAGATAAGCTTTTCTTTAAAGCAATGTTGGTTCATTTTTCTGACTTCACTTGACATTCTGCTAATGCTGCTTCAAAACAACTTTTTTTTTAATGCCACAACATACCTTCAGGAAGAGAAAATATTAATAAGACAATGTATGAAGAAAACACAAGAATGGATCTTGGAATATCAGCTTTCACTCCCCTTGTCTTGGAGCACCTTCCTGAAAGTGAGTGAGTTTAAATATTGCTTTTCCTCAATGAAGAGTATGACTATTTCTAAATACCTTTAAAATGTAATGCATCATCAAAATTGCAGCTACATAACAACTATTTTTTTCTTTCCCCCTTCTGGTCTTAAATTAGAGACTGATAACACAAGAAATAGTATGAAAATAATTTTCATACCTCTGTTTAGTTAAGTAAAAACATTTTGTTTCAATTAATTACCCCTGCTGATGACATTTATATTGAAATAACCAGCTTAAGGAGCTGGATCTTGGCTTTATTTGATTTACTATAGTCAACCTAGAAATGAAATCACCAGTTAAATCTCTTAAAGGTGTCACCCATGTTTTCTAAAAAGATGATATACTCAGATTAAAGGGACAGACATGGGATTTTATTCAAGCATGTATTTTCATTTTCCAGCTGAAATCCATGAATTTATTCATTATGTCCATTCAAATGGTTACTTCATTTCAGGTTGCAATGGTGTGATTTTCTGCATGTACTACTAGCTACACAGTCACACCGCTTTGCATTGTATTAACTAGAGGTTTTTTCTGAAGAATTGGTAACATATATCCTGTGATTATGGAATTGAAACATGGAAATACGTGTCAAAGTGGTAAAACTGCTAAGCTGGAGAAGTTCACCTGATATGGAACAGATGTGCCTCTAAGTGATATAAATCATATACAGGAGTGGGTAAAATTGAACTGTCATTTAATTAACAGGTCCTTCAAGTCCATGTAAATAAATAAATAAATAATTATCCCATTTTATCCAACTCTGTTACTCCCTTAGGAGCTTTCACATCAGATCCCGTCCTTCTTGGCAGAAGAGTGCATGTGAATAGTGGTTATGTCATATAAGGCTTATTTTCTGTCATCACTAAAAGTATTGCATTCTTTTGCATTTGGAATACATGGATGAAAGATTAAAGACATCAGGAGGTGATCCTTTATTGCCCAGATGTTTTGTAGGCTTTATATTTCTTAGAATTAGAACAAAGCACAAAAAGATAGTGATGTATTTAGTAAACAATCTGTGAGCATAAGGAAAGTTGGAAGAGATAGAATTAGAAGCAAAACATAAAATAATAAATTTTAAAAAATATTTTCTTTTTCTGTGAGAAGGAGGAAATAATGACAAAGAAACCTTGCATTCATTCACCTGATCCTATCTTTTTTGTAGAAATTTAAGTGATTTGTGGCAGAGATAAAAGTACCATTACCAGGAGAGAGTTTAGATGGGAGAACATGTCTTCTACTGAATCTGCAGATGCAGTGTAAATGGGAGTAGTCAAGTTCTCTAGCTGAGAGGGTAGCATAAGGACAAAGAGAGCAAATTTTGTTAGAGAAATCATCCTGATGTCAGAATTTCTATAGGAAAACTTTCAAAATGCAGATAGCAAGGAAACAGGAATTGTAGATTACAGGTGAGCAATTGTGAGGGCAGATAACACCTTAGGAGGGAGTAAAAAGTGGAAGGAAGCATCAGGACTGTCTCATCAGTCACCATGGCAATGGAGAGATCAGGAATCTGATGGAAAATCATGTGTCCTGAAGCACTGAATGGAAGGATTGAGTACAAGGGAGGGGATGCTTAGCAGACCTGAGGGAGGAGCAGGGAGGAGGACAAGTAAGGTTTGCTGAAGATGACGTAAATCAGGGTCCTGGTTGCTGACAACAACCTGCTGACATCAGCATGTGCAGACCCATGTTTCTTCAGGCTTGTGCTGAGATCACAAGCTGCCCCACATTTTTGTTTCTGAGACCTCATGAGCCAACAATGCCTTTGGTTTTCTAAGCCAGTGAATACAGTTGGCACGGACAAAATAACAACTTTGTTCTTCTGGGAAGCAAATGTCAGCTATGTCTGGTTTTGAGGTCAACTACTAGGAAGGCTTACATAATTCAAGTCTTAAACTGGAGAATAAATTAATTTGTAGGATATGGTGGGGATGTATGCAAATTACTTGGGGTCTGTCTGCTATAGGCTTAACAAGGTGAAGAAAGGATTTTTATATACTCCTAGCAGGATGCTTAGTTTTTGCTCTCCTATTGTGCTTTTTCGTTACTCCTAATAAAGGGTAACCAGAAAACAGACCTCATTAGTGAAATTTGGATCTTTTCCACTCCCAGGCCATGTCTTTACTATTTATTTTGAGTATTGTACCAGATTGAGCCCTTTAGGAGGAATTTTACATCCTGCTTCTTTTACTGTAAGCAATATTACAAGGAGTTCTTTTATAATAAATGAATCTTAAAGGTGTAGGTATCGAGTTTTTTAAGACTGGAGTTCTTATAGCAGCAGATATACTACAGTTATACTGTAGTATATCTGCAGTTATACTACAAACCTCATTTTGGAAGGACTTGTAAATTTCCTACAATAATGTACTCATTTGAGGGGGGAAAAAAGAAAGACTGGGGTACCATAGAGTGCTTGCATTCACTAAATTTTTGTCTTTGAGCTGCCTGAAAGGCCCTTTTGCTCTAAAGGTGGCTGCTTAATTAGATAATTACACAGTAAACTTTATTGGTTTCTCTAATTTCATTGAGGATTAATGTGATGGGAGTAGAAGCTATTCTTTGAATACTGGAGACAATTTCTACAGTCTAGCATAGTGACAAATGGGTAGGCCGTAAGGGAGACATTTGCAGTCCTGCTGCATGTACTCTGTCTCATAAGTGAGTATATTTGTTCCCTTTTTTGCTGAAAAGGTGTTTCTTATGACAGACTGTCAGTCCAATAGCATTTGTACCAGACTGGCCTTTTTGGGACACTGCACAGCCAAACACAGAGGTCTTTTGGGAGAGGAGCAATAGAATATCTCATCCCGTTCTCTGCATGCACACAGCAGTTTGTGATGTACTGTCCTAAGGTGTGTGCTCCCCCTGTGCTTCAGAGTACAGAGCAGCTGGAGCTGTGTGCAAGGCTGACCTCCTTTCCCTGCTGCTCTCAAGCAACATTGTTTGACTAGACTGGTGAATTATATAGTAGTCACTGATGCACTGAGCATGAATAATTCAAGATAGATTGAATTTTAAACTAGTGAGAGCACTCTTGGAAGATAGATGAGCAGAGGTGGGGTGCAAGTCAAACCCTTGGCACCAAAGTACCAAACCTGAGGCAAAGGGAATACCAAGCATTTAAATTGCTTTTGCAGTGCTGAGTGTGATGTATGTCTTTAGCATATGGGCAAGAGCAACCAGGGGAAAGCAGATACAGGCAGTATGGAAAAAGGCACATATGGTACACAGAGCAACCCATGCCTCAGCTCAGGGAGGCAAAATACCTCCTGTCTCAGGGCAGATGTTTAGTGTGTCCTCTCAGTGATGCTTCTCCCAGCCCATTTCAGAACCTGCCCAGTGTTTCAAGGCTACAGGGGGAGACAAACAATCTCTTCTTGGCACTGTTCATTTGCCAGATAAAATGTTTTCCATGTTTTCCTCCAAGTGGGGGCCAAAAATATCAAGTTTTGGTAATAGTTATTTCTGACTCTCAATAAAAAGGATACAACACAATTTTTAAAATTAGAAATATTGTTACCTTCTGGTATTCCTGTTTACTTAAGTAGTATCAGTTTACTGCAGTTTATTTATCTTCAAAAGCATGATGAAGTATGTAAATTTATCAAAAACCAGAAAGCATCACTAATATTGCATTAGTGTTCAATAGTGTATTAGTGTTTAAGAGTCTACAGTATGCTAGAGACTAGTAGCATTTGTTCCTTCAACATATTTATTAACAACCATCAAAATAAATAAATATAATAATAAAATCCAGATGTCCCCCCCAAAGAACATAACATATTCAAAAGCTGAATCCATTAATACACTTTTGAAAAACTTGGAGGCTAGGAGACCTTTGAGCACTCTGATAGTTAGTATCTCTCCTTTTATTGGAGGTATTGACTTTGGATTTTACTTGCTTATTTTTTCTTCAGAAAGATACAATGCAAACAAACCCTCAACACTAACACAGGAGGCTGTAGAGGTGGTGTTTTTTTTTGTGTGGGTTTTTATTGTTGTTGTTGTTGAGGTTTTTTTGTTCATTTTTTTTTGAGTTTTTTTTGTAGCCTGTTAGTATTCTAAAATACTTTAGTAATTTTAAACAGCTAAGTCAGCCTGGACATTTTTCCATCTACTAATCTTGAACTTCTGAGCTATCTGCCTTAGAAGCAGTGATTCTATTTGCTGTAATATGCTTTATGGTCAGATTTCTAAAGGACCTATTAGCCACACTTATAAGATTACATACATACATACATTAATATCAAATCAATAACTGCAGTTTTCTGTGTAGCTTCTTCAAATAAAATACTTTTTCATGTATGCAAAGAGGAGATGCATATTTTTACAAAACATCTACTATGTTTTTATTTAAATAATAAAACCTTAAATCAGTTCATGTATATATTTTTAGCACACAATTATAAAATTCCCTTTACTATTAGATAATATTTAAGTTATTTTTATGTATTCCAATACTTTGCAATCTTGACCTTTCAAATCCTTAGATTTTAAAGAAGCAGTAGACATAAGGTCTGTATTATTTAAACACTGTAGCCTTTGAGGCATCCATAATACAACAGTGTTACATTTTTTGAGATCAAAAGGCCAGCAGTTCTGGAGTAAGCACATCCCTGGTGGATTAATTAGAATGAAATTACTCATTTGGAACACAATGCCAGAGCTTTGCACTATCCAAGATGCAGTAAAAATTTCATGTGAATGTTCTTTACACTGGAAGAAATGCTGCACTGGCAAAAGATGTTTTATTTATAGTAATCCTGTCTATAGAGGAGAGGGAAGAGCTACTGCACATTTTGAGAACCAATATTTTTACTGTAGCATGTACTTTTCCTTCAGCTACATTACAGCTTTGATGTTTAAAATAGATGAACATCATAGGAAGAATAAAAATGCACTTAGCTATTGTCTTCATAGCCTTCAACTTTGAAATCTGGAAATACCCTTTTTAAAAACTATTAGAGACATTTTTACTTTGAACAAAATACCTGAAAATAAAAATGTCTGGGCTTTCTGAAACATACTTCAGAGAACAATGGCATTCTTGAGCATTCATAAATCATCCCCAATCTGGTGGACTTGTTGGGAATTGCATCAGACCCAAGTGTACTTATAAACAGGACTGGTTGGTCTGCAGGCTCACATGGAGGCTCTCATCTTTATGACTTGGGTCTGTGTTCCAATCCAGGAGAAGTCCAGCTTAGCCTGTTTTCTAAGTTGTTTATGCAACTCAGCAAAAGTTCAAGACAAAAAGCAGAGCTTGTTCAAACTAATGTACTGCTATATTAGTATAGTTCATGGATGGAACTGCTTCAAATAGCAAAGGGGAGCATGGAACTTGAACTGAATAGACCAAAAGTAGCATGCTGGAAATAAGATTTAAAGAAGTATCAGAACAAACTACTCCATTTTCCCATCTTTTAAATTCTCTTCTGCCATGACTTTATTTTTTTTTTTGGAAATGTTAATTCCTCTGCAGTCTCTTGGACCATACAGCTCCATGGGCTCTTATCCACTCAACTGTAGATGACTACCATCAAGCTGGAATTAGGAACCAAGTGATAAACCTTTCCAGTTAAAGTAGAAAAAATTTGAAGAACAGATGATATATGAGAGCTATGCCATGCTTGACATGATGGTGTCTTTATTCTCACACTGTTTCTTGATTCTTTTTTTTAATGATGGGAGAGTGCATGGTTTCTCTCTTTAACCATAGGGTCTAGGTTAACCAATCAAAACAACATCTTGTGACAGGGAGCAGTGCCAAGTGAGGGTCAAAGCAACCTTCACATTAGTGCATACTTGTTATTTATGAATATGGCTGTGCTGTTCTGGCCCTCCAGCAGTGAGTTCATTCTAGAGGCCAGAGGCCACATGCCACACCAGGTCACTGACACCAGAGAATACCTTCATAATGTTTGAATCTTCTTTTCTTCTATTTAGCAAAATTTCTTATATTTTTTCTTATTTTCCTGAAAGGAAATAAATGACTTTACAACAAGCATGCTAGTTTATCCCAAACTCTCTGAAATGGTAGTAACTGTTTAAAGTCTCATGTGAGACTTCTTCCCTAGAAGAACCCTACAAAGCTAAACATTAAGATTAGCTAAAACAAAAAAAGATAAGAAAAGTTTAATAGGAAATTGATTTTTAAAAGATCTCTATAGACAGAACCTCTATTAATATAAATGCATTTTCTCTCTGTATTCTTTGGATCTATTTATTCTATCCAGGCTAACACACATGAGATAGATCAGATTTCAGGTCCAGGGATCCAGTAGGTACATCGAAACCTTGATTGACAAGTCAACCAATTTGTTAACATAAACAATCACATTAAAGTGGCAAAACACTTTTGATTCCTAAATATATATAGATTTTATCCCTATCAATGGACTCCATGTAAGAAAATTGGCTTTTCTGAGAGTTAAGAGCAAGAGATGATTGGAATGAGATTCTACTATAGACTCTGTCTACTGAGACTGGGTGTTTCTACTTATGAACCTAAAGGGTATCATAAAGCAGATTTTCACAGTTGGAAAGATTGAGGTGACAAATGTGAGGTGGCAGCACAATATTCTAAATGTGACCCTCTTGCTTGAATGGTTGTGCCAGAATCTCTGACAATCTCTCTTTCATTTAGAAGAATTTAGAAGCTTGATGGAGAGAGTGGTTGTACAAGATAGGTTCAGATTTCTCAGACTACTCATTTCAAAAATCAGTATGAACTTTGACAATAAAAATTTGGAGGTTCCAGCTGAATTGTGGGTAGACCATTAGATTGAATAATTTTTTTAGTTGGAAATGAAAAATAAATTTCACTTTGATCAGGTTTGAATCTCTCTTTATATTGAATGATAATGGAGTACCTTAGGTTAACTAAAAGCAGTCCTGGAATTATGGATGACCTTCCAGAACTACAAGCACAGGTTACAGTGAATATGAGAAGAAAATATAATTCATATTACAAAAATTTCAGAAGAGCTGAGTTTCTATAATTTCAGTGTAAAACCAAGAGAGGCCTATATTCTTTCTAACCTCAATTATGCCTATCCCACTGTTCTTAGCAGTACTTTTACCAATTTCTATCACTTTAAATCACTTCTCTCACACCAGCCACTTGTCACTTAACCATAAGTAATGCAGTGTTTTCCTTCAGTTTCCTTATACTTGTGAGCATGAACTTTACTATAATAAGGTATGTTTTATGTAACATCAACTTCAGCAGTTTTGATAGAAATCCCAGCAAATTAACTGAGTTATGTAGGAATAAAAATTCCATATAATTATGTAGGATTACTTGAGATGAACAGATTTGACTTGTTTTGAAGTCCAAATGAACACACACTCAACTGTGACTGTACCTTCATGAAACTTTCATCATCTTCCTCTTGGAAGTACCAACTATTCTATAGTTTTAGTCAAGATTTCTATGTAGCTTCTAAGAAAATTTTAATGCTTCAGTGTACCATCTACTATCATTTTACTTCAAAGGAGGCCAAAAAAGTAATTCCAAACTCTGGATCTTCTGATAGTCTAACAACCTCCTGCTGTACAACTGTATTGCCAAACTCGTTATTAAAGTCTCTTTGGAAAATTGATCTATTGGAAACAGAATTTTGTTGCAGAAGTTCATCTCAGTATATCATGATCCCTGTGATAAAGCCATAAATGGGTTATACCAGCAAAAGTCCCTGGCTGGCTTGTTAAATGTCAAAATGTCACCTGTTTTCTTGGTAATAAAACTAAGAAACCATCCCAGAACTGTTCTCCATACTGTCCTCTATAACATGCTTAGGAATCAATTTAAATCATTTTACAGGTATGATGGTTAAAAATATTGAGGTACAACTAAACTTAGAAGAAAACTTATTTGTACACAGTGCTCCTGAGAGCAAAAACATTATCCACTTGCTTTATTTAAAGTGGTCCTAAGCTTGTTTTAAAGCCAAAAGACATCTTATTTCTTTTCCAAGCACTATCCACAGTTCCTCCTCATGAAACAGGACACGTCAGCCTAGGATTTGCTATTCAGGATTAACACTTTATTTCTATGGAATTTTGATAAGTAGATCCTGAGAGTTATGCAAAGAGGATTTTAAGCCATTGTTTCATGGAGAGCAGTGCAGAAACACCCCAGAAAGTATTAGTGTTGGCACGTTCATGCTGCAGTATGAGAAAGAGGGACTTGTTAATATCCAGAAGTAGTAGACTCATTACCACAAGAGTTTGACTAAGCCTCGCCTGCTATGCTTCTATCTTAAAAGGAGCTTAAAGTTCTTTACAGTCTGATCCATTGTATGGAATGTCTGAAAATTTAACCTTACTCCAGCTGAAACCAGTACAGCACTTGTAAGAATAATTTTTATCTTAAAATTAATTTATGTCAATGAATCATAAGCACAAGATGTTCCCATTCCAATTGGTTGTCTCAAAACTTATTTAATTTATCTCAGTACTAGTAAATTTGGTGAATTTGGTGTTGTGATATTTTGGGGGAAGAGGATAAAGGAAAAAACAGGCCTGGGAAAGCTAGTGGGAGCTCTGGACTGAGGGTGTTCAAGGAAGAGAACTTTTCTTCTTTCCCGTAATTATTAGAATAATTTCTTCTCAGGATTCATTATTCCTCTTTATTTTCCTTAAATCTATCTCCTTTTCCACACAGAAATATTTGTTGTCACCTCTTCCAATTAATGTGCAAGAGCAACCTGCCAATTCTCTTTTCTGTCTATTATTTTCTAGAGAGAGGGGACAAGATAAAAAAACAAAAGAGAAGAACACTCTGGCATATTCTCTTGCTAACAGGTTAATAGAAATCTGGTTATGTGGCAGATTATAGAAGAATTAAAGTCAGCTTTTGTACACATAAGCAAAAGCTGCCATGCCCTCTTGTCTTCTCTGTACTGCTGGATTGATGTTTGGGCATAAATAATCACAGTTTAGGAAGTGACTGATGAGTGAGACTCATAATTTAATGGATGTTGCTTCTGTTTGAGTGAAAGAAACGTGGTACCTCAGGATAACTTATTCAGCTGCTGCTGCTTTTGACTAATGAGCTCTGGGGTGAAGGAGAATGAACAGCCATAGCTGGCTTGGGGTGGGTGCAAACATTTGTTTTACCATTATTCTCATTTTTGTATAGTAATTGAAGTAAATACAGTGGCAAATAACACATTTTTTTTTCCTAGAATAAAGGTATCCCTTTCATAAGCAGAACTGTGGCATTAGTACAGTATAGCTAGAATAAGATTTTTGCAAAGGATTTGCATGTAAGGAAGAAATCTGCTTTATGCTGCTAAGTAGCCCCTCTAGCATACTGACATCCCAGCCTCTAACCAGTATATTTAGTTGTCATATTCAAACATGGAGTTTTTTATCTCTATTCAGGGCTTTGCAAAGGAGTAGAATTGCAGTAGAGCCATACTGACACCAGGAGGTTATCAGCATTACTGGTAAAAGGTACGTAGAAGGAACATAGAAGTGTTAAAACATCTCAGAAAAGCTCTTTTTAAAGTTCAATCAGTAAACAAAAATGGATGTAAACCCTCCCACCCTCCCCCTCCCCCCCCCCCCCACCCCCCCGAAATGTCCATTTTCAGTGGTTTTTTTTTTTTAATGTTCTATTTTCAGGATAGATATCCTCTTCTTCTTGGGGATTTCAGGCTTTTCAGCTAACCCTGCATACCACACAATCCTGAGAATGAGGACTTTCCTTTGATAGTCACAATAAAGTGCAAAAGTATTAGCAGAAAAATCTTTACAGGAATAAATTTGAGGATCCATTCAAACAAAGGAAAGGTGCATGTCTGAAATTCCAAATAATAAAATATTACAGAGAGGTGATTCTCCTCACTTCCAGTGTTTTTCTTTCTCCTATTCATTAAGATATGCTGCAACTGGCTAACTTTTAGCACATCAGTCATTGTGTCAGCTGCTCCCTCTTCCAAAAGCAGAGGAGATCCATTTGAAACTATTTTGAAATTAGAGTTCTGTGTCCCTACAAACAGGTTTTGGAAAAGAAGATTACAGAGCACATGGCTCTGTGGTGCACACTATGCAAAGTCATCCCCATAGAAAATACATGGCATTTGTAGAGGCAACTAGACAACTCTTCAGACCCCTGGAAGAATGAAGCAGCAACAATCAATCAAGAAAATGAGAATAGCAAATGAAGTGTACATATTTGTGAGATGGATAGAAACCTTTGGAACTTAGGGGAAAGTTTACACCTCCTCCTAAATTCAGGCTTGAACACAACCAAAATCATCCCGGATTTCTTTGTTTAGAATCGTAAGTATTAGACGATGATATTTTCTTTAATATCAAGTCCATCTAACTCTGTCATGATCAGTGATAATCTGGGCAGGGATTCTTAGTGCTTAAGCTGCAGGGAAGATGAAAATATGAATTTCAGGTCATGAAGCTTTATCTCAGCTAACCAAATTAGCAAGATAAATAAAAAAATATTTATTAATATTAGAGCTGTTGGTGGGTAGAGCTTACTGGACTTAGTGATAAGGCCAAATATTGGTGTGATGCATGAAATGCAACTCTAAATTGATTAATGTGTGATACAGGGCTTAGAGTACTTTCTCCATAATGACTTGTTTGTGTCTTTGAATACTGTTTTGTAAAAATATGATACCTTTTTTGGTGTTGCTCACTGCAAAGCATTTTTAGGCATTATGACCCCATTCTTTTGGAAGGGTAAGTTGAAATGTCCGTGTCATCTGTAGTTAAATTAGGGAATACAACTGAATGTCTAGTAGCTTTCTTGGTTTCTGTAGGGAATAAATATGAACTATTAGTACCTGTCAAAGACATGAAAGATAGAGAAGGGCAAGACAATATACAAACACTGATTTCACTGAAATGTGCTACGTTTTTGGAGGGTTACCTGCACTGAAGTGTAGAAAGTGTAGCCTGTGCAATTATTCCAGCACAGCATTAATTCAGAGCATTTGTACTTCATAACAATTTAACTCAGGGATTTAATTCCAAGTGCTAGCCTGAACTCTTCCAGTGCATTGCCACTAGGTGGGGAGGTCGGCTAACAGTTGGAGAGATCTGTGCCTTTCCCTGCGTGGGGAGTTCCAGAATCCCTGTCCAGGGCCGGTGAGCGGGAAAGGGATCCCGCGGGTTCTGCCAAAAGTTGGAGCTGGTTCTGCCAAAAGTTTAAGCCCACTCTGCACAGGAACCCAGTGTGAACCTGCTGCTTGAGTGGGCTTAAGCTGCACAAAGTTACTCCAGCTTCAAGTTGGTTCTGCTCTTTTCCCTGATGAGTTCTGAGATTTTAAACTTCTTGCATGAAATTTCAATTTGAAATTGAAATCACAATTTAGATTCTAGTAAAAAGAATTAAAAGGAGATTTGAAGTAAGATTACTTTTCCAGTGAAATCTCTCTTACATTTAAGAGCTCTGCTGTATGATTACTCTCCATATTTTCTTTCATGAAAAAAATTACCAATAAACAAGTAGAGTGGGATAATTCTATACACAAAACTAAATGCTAGCTGCCTCATCTAAAATGTCTGATCTTAATAAATTTTAGAGATAACCAAACCTTCAATTATTCCCTTCATCCTCATTCCCTCTATCCATCCTTACTCTTTTATTTATCAAAAAGACATTTAGACACCACATTTCCATTTCACATTCCCAATAATGATGCCCCATACTTAATCAAATAAATATTTATTTTCATTTTAAATTATAACTATAATGAGTGTCTACACTTAGATACTTAACTACACTTAGAACAAAATTTGGGAAAACATAACACTGTTTAATAGGAAAAATTTTGAAAATTCACGTTTGGTTTTTCAAGTGAGCAGGAATGTCATAAATGTGTTGGCTAATAGCCAGAAATGTGTTCTGCTAATAGAAATATTTGTATGACTGGGCAAACAGTGGCACAAAACATAAAATGACAGATTTTTTTTCTGCCTGAAGGAATAATCTTATAAAATGTAAAAACCTTGCAAGGAAAGCAACAATATAGCAAAGCATATGTATTTTGAGAATACATTGTTTTTAAATATTTCCTTCTACGATATGGTATTTATTTGTCAAACTCACAGGACAAAATCTTAATTGCAAACTTTAAATTCCTCTCCCATCTTACTTAATTCATGCCATTATATATATATGTGTAGTGCCTTTTCCCATCTCAAGGGAAAAAGCTACAACTTGTGTTCAAAGCCAAACTGCAGTTCTCTGTCAGAGAACAGCAGAGTGACATCTAATGTACAAAGTGCTGTGAGAATCAGGGGAAGAGGTGTGTGAATGTATTCTAGGTGCTTTTGTTTACTTGCTCAGCTTGTGTTTTATAGATGTAAAAAGTGAATCAAAAAGAAAAAAACCCTAAATTTTTGGGTTTTGGAGTTTTTATTGGCCAAAAAAATCTATCATCAATAAACAGGGATTTACAGGGATTTTTATTTATTTAAAATACAGTAATTTTCAAATTCATTAAATAATATACTCTCTGACTAGATATAAAGCTGACTGAAAAAACCCAAAAAATATCAGAGAAAGAAGCAAAACCAAATTCAAAACATGTAAACTATTGGGAGAGAAAGGGAAAGCATGAGCTGGGAAAAGCACTCTGTGTTATGGTCTGGTTGACAAGGTGGTTATTGGTCAAAAGTTGGACTTGGTGCTGTTGGAGATCTTTCCCAACCTAAATGATTCTGTGATTCTGTGATCTCTAGTAAGAAGGAAATGAACTGTGGTGAAGCTCATATTATATAAATACACAGTGTGATTTTATTTTTTAATTTATCTTTTTAATTTTTGAAGTTGTTTTCTATTAAAAACACAGAGACAGAAATACATTTCACTGCTGCTGCTGTTAGCCTAAAGAATAAATGCAGCAAAGGCTTTCTGGTCTTACTGCTGTGGGAGGCAGCTGTAAGGGCTGTCAGACTTTGTTACATGGAAAACTGTCTAGACCTGACTGAAATTCAAATAAAGTGATTTGGATAAGATTTGGATAAAAATCAGACAAAATACCACAGTCTCTCCATGTGTCAGGCATCTCTTCTCAAACCAACCTTCCTATCTAATGCTGCTTGCCAAATTTACCTGGGCATATCTAAGTGAAATGATCTTAAATCTGACTGACACTTGCTTGTTATGGTGAACAGACACTCATATATCTTACAGATGACCACTTGCTTGCATTGGTGTCTGTACATTTTATAAGCGTAAAGAAATTTTTCTCAAGTGCTAAATTCCATTGTGTATAACTTTCAGGAAAACTTCATATTGTTGATGGCAGATTGGAAATGGAATTTTTGACTTGCATTTTTGTGTTGAAAGCAAATGAGCAAACAAAATACTCCCCACAGTTCTGAACCCATATTGAGAAATTATTCTAAAATGTGGAGAATTTAGAAAATGTAACTGTAAGTTTTCAGGTTTCAGAAGGGAGGGGTTACATCTGCTGTATTTCTTTAGTCTATTTTTTTCTTGTCTTACATGACTTAAACACTGTGTTTTATATAGATTTCTTAGGTCCAAATGAAAGAAACATCCTTTGCCTGTCTTCCTTTGAATCAACTGAGCTATATATGCAGGATTTAGATCTCCAGCATTTCTATAGTATCATACTGGAGATCATATCCTTGCTCCCAAGAACATTTGCAGCCACTGGGTGGAGAACTTGTCTAACAAAATATCTCATTATGACAGAGTGAAAATCAATCCAACTTTACTTTGCTGGCTGGGCAGATTTGTCTAATACAGGTCATATATTAGGCTCTTCTTTTTCAGTGGTCAACGTGGTTCAATTTCCAGCTAGGACATAATTTGCACAATAACCTGAAGTTGAAATTAATACTCAGAAACAAGCTGTACTGGGCTTAAGAAAAATCCATTAAGCTGTCTGCATTAGAGGAAGAAGCTGACCAATGGAGTTGAAGCACATTTGTTATACTGTAAGAAGAAAGTTTCAGACAAATATCACAGGAACCAGGATGACACTCCAATAAGGTAACTTTAGTTTAATCTTAACTGCAAATAAGAATATTATTACAATGATTTATTTGTAGTAGTATCTTGTCTAAAGGAATCAGATGAGATCAGAGCCCCTCTATGCTAAACACTCTGCTCTTGTCTCCAGCAGAAGAGTTTAGCTTCCCAGTGGATTTTGTGTTTAAGTAGATAAAAGTAACCATTATTTGGAAAGCCAAAGAACAAAGCAGAGTGGTCCAAAATCACAGAGTTGATAAGGACAAAGCTAAGGATAGGATCCAGGTTTCTGAGCTTTGGTCTTGTCTTTACAGAATCATAGACTGGTTTGGATTGGAAGTGACCCTAAACATCTCCCCATCCCCCTGCCGTGAGCAGGGTCAAGTTTCACTGGACCAGGTTGCTCAAAGCCCCATCCTTCTGGCCTGGAACAGTTCCAGGGATGGGGCATTCACAGCTGCTCTGAGCAACCTGTTTCAGTGCCTTGCTGCCCTCTTAGTGAAGAGTTTCTTACTATCATCAAATCTAAGCCACTCTCTCTCAGTTTGAAGCCATTCCCCCTTGTCCTATGTGGCCTTGTATTCTTGTTGCTCCCAGCCTCCATGACTCTATGAGTTTACAGGGTCATTTTGTTAAATGAAATTTCTAAACACAGCATGCAGTATTTTAATATCTGATACAATACAGAAGTTTTGTGAAACAGGGAGATCTGTGGGGTTTTGGTGGACCCTGTTAAGAACTAGATAGCTTGAAAATTACTACTTTTAAAATAGGTGAAGTGAAGCTCTCTGGATTTTAGTTAAAATTATCTCCTGTATATTTCTATCACAAAGGTTTTTTGTCACAAAAGCCCCCATATCATCAAATAGACAAAATTATTAATAATATTCAGATATTGCCATTTATATACCTTGATTTAGAAAGATAGAAATTATTCTGGGATGGATTGCAACAGCTTTACTCCCATTTAGCAGTAACTTCTGTTGTAAATCATCTCAGTGATAAACACAAGCAAAGTACTATAGAAAAAAAATATGGTCCTGATAATAGTAGTGGCAAAAATCTTTGAATGGAGTTTGAAGAGCAGCAAATTTCATCATTCATTATGGATAACATGAACTGGTTTCATGTGGGTGCCTAAGCAATATCTCCTTGTATATGTGTATGCTCCAAAAACAGCACCACCCAAATTCACCATTTACTTGCTACCCATCTTGCTGGACAAAGTTCCTGTTCCTAATGATTATTCAAACAAGGAGTTTGTGTAAGTAGCAAATAGACTGAATATTCAAACTGTTTTGTGTCTGAATAAACCAACAAAAAATCTTAATTGGTTCAGATCAAATAAAGGCGTCTCTGTTTTTGCTCATTCAAACCAGAAACTAAATTATTTCATGTTGTGCTAACCATGGTATTTGTATTAGGATAACCAAAGAGAAAAACATAGTTACAGATATGATGTATTACTGATGGAAATAATGTTTCCCTTTTACCTAACAGTCCAGGGAGATTAAGCTAATTTTCCCAGAAGCTTGAAACCCAAATTCTTCTTTTTTCTGAGAGAAGTATCCTCTGTGCTGTGCTGTATTCACCCATTTAATATGGCATTCTCTGAAATGAATGGTGTTAAAGTTCCCAAACAGATATTTAAATATTTTTTGTTCCTAGTATAAAATATATATATTTAATATCCAGTGGCCAGAATACTGATCTGAGCCTCGGGAGAGCTGTTGTCCTTTCATTGCCTTATGAATTAGAATAGCTCAGGAAAACTCCTGATAGGGCGTTTAGAGCTCTGTCTTCCACCAAGTGGATTTAAATTTGGAATTTCCCCAAGAAACTGGGATCTGCTGAAAACTGTTAGTAGATGAGGGTTGTCTTGGAGAAGCAAGATAGAAATAAGTCTCTCCCCACTGTCATCCCAATATATTCCCTAGGAGTTTAAGTTATGCAATTATAGAAAGGTTCTTCCTGCTAAAAATGCAGAAAACGTGGTCATAAACTTTCATTACAGAATTAAAGAGAATAGGTCTGGATTCAGCCATAGCTGTGTGGCTGAGACTCATGAGTTTAAGTATTCTACCACTAACCCCACTAACAGGACAAAAGTTGATATTCCTATGTTTTCCTTGCTGAACTTAAGTTAGCATACCCTGCCTTTCATGCACAAGGACCTTTATTTTAAGTTTCCTGACTTACACAAGTAAGAAGTAAGTGGAAGTAGGGAGGGAGGATGCAGGGAGAACTTTCATTAACGGTCCCCCAAAATAAATTTTGGAGGAATTTACCTTTTTCTGTGGAAAACTATGAGGAAGAATATCAAGCTTAGTGTTCCAAGCTGGGCAGTGAGATGGCTGCCCATATTTGCAAGTACTCGCACCTGACTTAGATGCCGAACCAAAGCTAATGACAGGAGATCTGTGGCCCCTTTTAAATCTGTATATTGTTATTAGCTCCACTGTGGAATGATTTTTTTTTCAGCTTGTATATTGGACTGTGCAGAAAAAAGAAATGTAATCAACTCCTGGCTTTCTGTGCATGTTCAAACACATTCCCCCTTTCCCTCCCCGATATATAGTTGTCACAGTGTAAACATTCTGCTAAATATTTCCTCCACCTGCTTCAAACAATTAAGGAATCATCTCTTAACAGGAAAAATAAATGTACCAAATGTCACAATGCCTCAGGGGGATCGAAAATGATAAAACAAATGTTGTAATATTCTATTTTTTATCCAAAGGTAAACAAAAGAAATGATGTGTGCACATGTGTATACACACAGATTCATTCTGTTGGTCATGTAATCCATCACTGAGGCTGTTGGTTAAGGGATAAATTACAGTTCCAACATATTTTCCAAACATTTAAACCTTTCTCATAAAATTATTTTGGGCTGAAAAATATCTCCTGCTCATTCTCAAGCCAGGTCTCGGAAGTGAATTTTCTTGGAAGGGTTCATAAAAAAATATGTTCAGTGGTTTTATTTTCACATAATAACTTTGAAATACATTAGTTGACATTTTCCAGATGCACTTTTGTGCTCAGGAGCTCAAAAGAAGCCCTTATTCAGGAGATGGAATAAGTGACAAAAAAGAGACGAGAAATTTTTACCTTTAACCCTTCTCATTGTTATATGAGAAAAACAATTTTGTTCTAACAGAAACACTCTAATATTTTTTGAAGCATAAATCTGCCAGTTCTTATTGTCTCTTTTTGTTAGGGCTAAATTTTGCAAGAAAGTGTAGATCAGTTCTTTCCAGTAAAGAATATACTTTCTTCCCCAGGAAATTAGGTCTAGACTAACTAGGCCTTTCACTGGTGCAATGCATGGGAGGTGGTTCAAAGAGGAAAGGAAAGAAATGCCTCACTGTTTTCCCTTCAGAGCTTCCAGGAAGTGATCTTTTGAATTAGAGATGAAACAGGAGATTTGTGGAGAGCTCAGGCTCTGGATCGTGTGTGTGGATGTCTAAGGAATTCAGATTGCTATTTAGAGATTTAGAAAACTTCTGGAGGCAAAAAAAAACGAGGGCTAGCTCTCAGCAATCCTCAAAACCTTATGCACAAAGGGTATTTGTTACTATGTTTTCTCATTTTTCTCATAATCAACCTGCTCATTTATTAGACACATATATTGCTTTGTGATTTTACACTCTTGGCTGTTTAGAGGGGAGCCTGTGTATGTTCTCACTGCTTCCTTGGTGCCTACTTTTGTGTCCAGGCTTCACACTACCAACTAGCCCTGGGACAGAAAGAAATCATCCATAACAATCTCTGTGTGGACATCTCAAGCTAATCTCAGCATGAAATAACTGACAAATCATTTGACTTAGAAGCTTCAGTAAATTTCTAGATCCATTGTGATTTTGTCAGGCACTTAGGATACACTTGAATTAGCTTTGCAAGGGTTAATGCAAGCACTTGAAACATCTTTTGGAGTACTGACCTGCACCAACCTCCACAATGCTGTGGCTACACTGCTGCTCATGTTCCTAATGTGATAGAGCTAGCTCAGGGAATTCTATGCTCCAGTGCAGTCTGTGCCCTGGACATGTACTGCCTGCTTCTAAAATAAGTGTAAGAGGAATAGCAGAGATTTTGCGAGGACAAATATATGAATGATTATAAGAGCCACAGTTATGCTGAGCCATAGTATAGGAGATGCAGTCCTGCAGAATAAGAGTGTACAATATTGTTGATGCAGTGGCCTTCCTTTTTGGTGCTGCTCCTGGCTAATAGCATTTAAGCTGCTGACATTTGAATCAATAACTAGTTATCCCTTTTCAGAAAGGAGATCATTCGATAATGGAAATGACAATGAAAGCAAAGGTGGACTCATCTGGCAAAACAAAGGCATTGTTTTCAGTGGCCTCAGCAGAGTCCTCAGTTTCTGCTTCCAAAGTTTCTGCTCCTGTTCTCAAAAGACAGACAGCCTTTTCCTGGGTGCTCTGCTGAAACACTGACAGGACTTTTCAGATGTTAGACTTGATTATTTTATCTGCTCAGAGGACTTTATCAATCTGTTTTATTTTCATGAAGAAGGTAAATAAATTAAAACTTGATAACATGTAGATTTCTCTACCAAAGAGCATGTCCCTGATGCCATATGGTGGGCTCCGACACATAATGATTTTGAATCTGTATGCTTAAGAATGAGATCAAAAAAGGGAAAAATCACCACTGGATTTAAAAGTGTCCAGTCAAAAGTTTATGCACCCCCAGCTTTGTCTAGTAAACTCCCATTGAAATCAATGAAAGTATCCCTCTGGCTACATGGAGCTTGTACAGAGTCCAATGAATCATATAGTCATTTCTGTGTTTGCAGTTTGAGTTAAACCTAGGGCCATAGACATTTCCAAAAGGGCAGGAAGGAACTGTTGACAATGGAAAAAAAATTGCAAAGATTGGTGCAAGTGAAGGCCTATTTCTATTGAAGCCAGTTAGGAAGGGGAGCAGAACAATGTAGTGAAATAAATGGAGATTTCTTTGTGAACTTTACAACAGTATCAGGTTGCAGCAAGAATTAAAAGTACTTTTTCTGTAGATTTTTGGCACAGCATCAGATTTTGAATACAGAGTGCTAGAGAGGATGGAAAAACTTAAGTGTCGTGATATTTTAGGATGTATTACTACATGCACTTCAGCCTCTTCCTCACAGGTTTGGCTCATTTTTATGAAGCTTTAAATAGCTAAAAAATGGCTTTCCTATGTTGCCTTGATATTCTATTATATTCTGTTCTTTCTTTCTGGCATGTATGATATAGTGTAATGACATCACATCCATTAAATCTGTCTCTCTTGCTTTCAGATACTTGTTTAAGGTTAACTGAGGCACACGGGTTCTATTTCATGTGTTTGATGCTATTGAAACTGCAGAGCTCTAATTCATAATACCTTTAAAACAATGAAAGAATAACCTGTAAATGGGTCACTGGAGTTGATACAGGGCTTCTGCACTAACAATGCCATATATTTTATATGATCGAAACACTTTTCATTTCCTGAACTCTTCATATTGCCAGGAAATATAATCCATACTTTGTTTTCTTTTTTTATAAGGGCTGATAATTTGATAATAGGTATATTAAATTTAATGTTAATACCCTCTTAACTACCTGAGAAGTGATACCTACAGTACTTCTCATCATGAATCTTTTGTTAAACAGTTGTTGAGCTGGGATGAATATCACATATATGTATATATACATACATATATGTACATACATAAAATGATAATCCCAGAAATACAGCAATATAAGACTGATTAAGTCTAACATTGTCATAAAATTAATTGTTTTTTTCCCATATCTCTATTTATGAAGTAACCAAAATTTGAAAATTACAACATTGTCTCTCTAACAGGTCCACAGAGAATAAATCAGCTCTTGATACAATATCCTGTTATACATATTAGACCTAATTTGAAAATGGCAGATGACGATCATATCATTTACAAGCTTCAGACAGGTAAATGTACTGTGTAAACAGTGAGATTGAGATGGTTCCTTTCCAAGCCATTTTCTTGGAAATTTTGTACTCACCTATTAGACATTATACTCCCTCAGCCCAAAGATTTTCTCTTGCATGCAAGGAAAGTAGAGGTAATAAATTTTGACATCTGGAGATGCAAAGCAGCGTTGTCTTTTTGTATTGCTTCAGTTTGGAGTAGGAGCATGGCAAGAAAAGGAGGTATTTGTGAATTTTTGATTAATTTTTTCTTCTTCCCCCCCAGAAATTAGCAAGAAAGTAGATTTTTTCCAGAATTTTACACAATTACACTTTTTTTGTCAAAGAATTTTCATTTTAATTGCAGAATCATACATTTAAAATTATTTTCTTATTGAAAAGTAGACCTAAAATACATTTATTTAATAAAGATCCTTCAATATCCAGCCTTTTTTTCTTCATGCCTTGACCCTGATTTTAATTTTCTTCTTTTTCCCTTCATTTTGCTGGTTAAATAAAATTAATAGCCTGCACAGTGGGAATGAAATTGAAATTAAAAATACTATCTATTTTAAAAGCATCTAAAATCCTTCAAAACCATAGGAAAAACATAATTTAATGAAAAATATACAAGATATTGTTGTGGGTTTTTGTTCCCAGACAACTTTTCTCTTCAGAAATGGGCATGAATCATGGTAAGTTTTTTAATAGTAGTAATCAGAAGGCTTTGCAACTGAAACCAGTCAAATTATAGCTTCTAAATGTAGACTTTTTTTTTTTGTTAAATGTTTAGTATAGCCATTCGGGGAAACATAATGTTGTTTGCTGCTAACTAGCACAGATTGAAAGTATTTTTCAGTCTCGATGTTGAGTTGTCTGAGAACCGCTGTTTATATTGCATCCTATTTATGCAAGAAAATGAACTTCATTTTGAAGCTAGTATCTTTGAAATAGAGGATAATTTGCACTGCATGGATTCTGTCTGCAATATCAGCTAAGTTTGCAGAGAAAACTAGTGGTAAAAACAGCAATGTTCAAACAATTTCACCCAACCATATCTTTATTCTATACTGGTAGATCTCTATGGATTAGAGTTGTGACAATTTACTTAAACATAACACCAGTGTAAGTCCTAATAGCTCTTATTTGCTAATTTTATATGTTAAATTCCTAAATCAAGTGACCAACATGGTTTTTTCAGAAACCTCATTTGTGACTACTTGCTGCTTTTTAATTTCTGCTAAAAATTATGACACAAGAATCTCATTCAAGAAGTTGGTCCTAAAATGCTATTGCAAAAATCTTTCTCTGGTAAACTTCCCAAGAGATTGAACTCCTCTCAGTCCTAGTGAGTGAGATTTGCTTTGTGATCCTTGAAACAAACCCTAGGTTGAAGACAAGCTTAGGAAGGCATTGACTGATCTGGTGTGACATTGTATTTGTCTGAACAGTGTTTTTGTTAGAGGAGCACAAACTCTACCGACCTGGAATGAGTATGCACTATAGAAAAGCAGACTTCCATGCTTTGGAGTACAGTACACAGGTATCAGCATTAGGTTCACATCTGGCCATCTATACTGAAAATATCATATAAATGTCATATAAATGTCATATGATTTAAAGGTAGAATTTCTGAATGGAAAAGTGGAATCTAGAAGAAGATCTTGTACTTCAGGGGTGCATAACAACATCATTATTTTCTTTATTTTACAGAAAGGATTTACTGTTTTCACAGAACATTCTTTCCCAGAACACTAGAGTATTGCACAATGGAGACTGCTTTTTCCTACACTTTTACAGATTTGCAATGGATTTAAGTACAGCAGTGTATTAAATAGAGATGGGATACAGGCTTAGGCAATACCCAGAAAGTTTAACTATTATTAGCATTCTCCTTGGCACAGCTTTCAACTAGATTATCTAATACTTTCATTGTCAAGAATGGTTTGGGAGATAGCTGGACTGAAGACTCTAGTAAACAGTTTGTATAATAGTTGTGGAAGAGAAAAGAGTTTGGCTGTATTATGTTATTAACCAGTAGGTTCTGTACCTTAAGTAATTTGTTGAGCTTATGAATGAATAAGGTTTTAAACCTGAGTCTTCTAAATCTTTGAAAAATATCCTATCTGTGGGCCATTCTTTCTTATGCTTGTGATTGCTCCATACAGGAGGTTTTCTGTGTTTTTATAGCTCTAAATCTTCTATCATTGACTTTTGAAATTAATCAAGTCTCTGAATAATCATATCTTAGTCAATGCATGTGTAGGGTTTTGTCTGAACAGCATTTAACAGGATTGAATGAATAGCCTGTGAAGTCCTTGGGACACATCTTTTTTTTCTTATTTTTATGCTTTAAATTTATTGGGTAGATTTTCTAACAATTTCAGCTCATCCCTGAGAATACAGGTGCTCCCTAAGCCTGAAAATACATTCCTCACTATTCACTCTTGCTCTCGAGTATTTCCGATCCAACCAGATTGAAATGTGCTTCTGATACTCTGAGTGTCCTGGCTTCCTAACATTTTTTAAAGGGTCATTCACTTTACTGAGAGTTTTCAACTGAATGAAAAATTGACTGTATTTGATTTTTGCATTCTCACATGCTAAAAGCAGAGTGAAGTACAAAATTATCTTCTTTGAACTTAAAAATTACCATGTCAAGATTGAATTACAGACACGATGAAGAGATGCATCTCATCCAAATGAAGCATGTATGTGCTAGTTAATACTAGTATGCCAGCAAGCCAAGAAGATTTCCAGAAATCCTCAGCATCTAAGGCTTGATGATTTTCAAGACATGGTTATCTCCTGTCTAGTGTTATAACGACATAGTATTTTTAAGAGTTGATAACCTCCCTCCTTAATGGGGGCAGGTGGATGAACTCATTTGGAAACGTAGTTCACTACATACTAGAAGGAGAATGGGAGATCAGATGTTTTTAAATGCAGGTGTATTTATTAGAACCCTGGAATAACACAAACCTCTTTCATTTGTGTATATTTCAAACCTCTGTTTTGCAGAAAGATTGTGGTGCTCTCAAAAGGCCCGGTATTACATCCAAAACTACATGTGAAAAACCATTATTCCAATTAGCTATCATCAGTGGTCTCATTTGTCACCAATTATTTAACTTCATAAATCTTTGAGGATTTTGAAAGTAAAGCTCATGCAGCTTTGAAACTGGTTTTTTTGTTGTTGTTACTGCTGTTTTTTTTGAAAATCTGATTATTCACAGCTTGCTAATTTGTAATTGGACTTTTACAACTCAAAAACCTCTAGATTTCAGAAAAACTAATTTATCTATTCTTGGTTTAATTGTGGTATTCACACTCAAAACTGTGGAGTGAGATTGCTTCTAGTGGGTTGTATGCAGTGTTCTGGAACTAATAAAATATATTATTGATTGCTTAATGAAAAGCACCATGTTCATACAAATTTACAGTGGCTGAGGGTAGATACAACAGCTACTTCTTATTCTGTTTAGAGGATCACCTGCCATTTTACTTGGGTGTATTTCTGCATATCAAGTGTGCTTTTAAATTAAGTTATGGTTGCCTACAGGGCACTATATTGGGTGGCTCCATTAAGGTGCCCTTATACTTTTCCTTCCATGCAGTGCTACCCGTTGCTTTTAATTTAGCTTAAGATCATCAAAATTAATTATGATAGAGTGTATTAAAAGTTGAAATAGCAAATCAAGGACTTTTATTAAGTGCCCTTTAGAGTTCCTTGTGTTTTTAGTGGTTTTAGCTTTTTATTTGCTCATCACAGTCTGATTCATAATGATTACTATGAAAAAGATCAGTAAAGCAGAACAAAAATGTCTGATGATGGTTGTAATAACTACAACTCTCATTTCCTAGCTGGTTTGATATCCCTACTAGTAAAAATAAATGTATAACTGTTCTAGTAGTGCTGGTGACTGCATGTTGTTACCCTTCCCCTGTTGAGATATTTGGTCTGTGCACTTGGTAGCAAAACAGTGGCTGTATCTTAGGCATATGAAAATGCTGCTGGTCCCCCTACATCATTCTAATAGCAAAATATTCCAGTGTCAGTGGCAAATACCAGCAACTGTCTCTGCACTGTGGTAAGTCTTGTGGTGGGGAATGGTCTCCTCCACCATCTGCCGGGCATGGAGCAGCATGTGTCATGTCCACTGAGTGCTCAGGGCTGGATTTATTGAAGTTTTTTGATGCACAGTTGTTGTGGACAGGTGAACACCTATCCAGTGGTCCCCTGGGGTGAGGTTTTTCTGTGCTGTGTTGGTTGATGTCTCAGGGCATAGAACTTATGAGGTTCCTCTAGACACAAGCTCCTCCTGGGATCCTAATCTACTTGGTGCCCGAGCGAATCATTAATTCTGTCATTCTAGTGCACACCTAATAAACCTTTGGCTTCCTGTGAAAGCAGAGCAACTTTCTTTACACAAATGTTTGAGGTTGTTCAGTCCTCTGCATCTACTGCATCTCTATTAGTGTCTTACCATGTGGCTGCTCAAGCTGGAAGGACTCAGGGTGGGATGCATCTGCAATTGGAGAATAAGGCCTGGAATTCATTAGTGACATTGCATATACAAAGTTCCCCACACAAGAGATTGTAATATCCATGGTGAATTCCAGACCTAATGACATAATTAACAATACAATCTCAGGCAGATAAACCATCTACAAAACTCAACCTGGAAAAGATCCTGCATGTGGTTCAGCAAACTATCATGTATTCATTTTTCTAATGTTATAAAGTCATAGATTTTTAAGTGAAAAGACATTATAACTATCTATAATCATCACTAGCCTTAGCATATCCCCATTACATTACCCCAGGTAGTACATTCAAAACATGTACAATACCCCTTGATATGTAGATGGACATACTCTTTTTAACCACAGCCTGCTTTCTGAGGTTTGGCAGTTTAATGACCAACAGAATAACCCAATACCTGTACTTAACCACTTCACTGAAATAAAATACCTCACAATCTCTGCCAAACACTGCAGTACTCAAACACGTGTCCTAAATAGACTCGGGTCAAATCAGCATCTTATTTCTAGACGTACTTACTGCCAGTGCAGGTTATCTATACCAGGTCATCTATGATTTGTACTCCTGAGGGGAAATCACCACTGCATGTAAGACCGCATATGCACTAGCTTCAAACCATTGATTCCCTCTCAACTCGTAGCATAACTTGCTCCTTTGTATTTCTGGCTCACATATCAAGGCCAACATACTACAAATCAACAAATGTCATCTATTAATTTATTAAATCAACCACAATTCTTTTGGGGTAAAAGAGGGCAACAAAAGCAATTTCATGTGAATGATACAATTGTATTAATTGTAATTGTAATATCTTTTTTTGCAAAACTTAGTTCTCCTCAGTGTTTCAAATCCTCCCTTTTTTCTAGTCAAATTTTGTTTAGATTCACTTCTGTTCATGTTATAGCTTTTCCTGTTAGATGAAACTTCAACTAATTATCAGGAATATTATTTTACATATAATGAGCATGTTGTCTCCAGGTCATTTGTCAAATCAACCTAATAGGCTGTGTTTTTTCTGTCTTTCACACAGTGTATTTTGAAGATTGCACCATTACATCTTTCCAGAACCCTTCCCAATTCCTTGGAATACTTTTAGAATTATAGATATTAATTCTGGACACAGAATTCCACTAATGGTGCCATTAATGCTTCCTTACCACTTTTATCATGTTCCCTTGCTTGCAAATCAATTAAGGATCATGTTAGCTCGCTGAAGGAAATCAGGTTCAACTGCTCATCTACCATTATAGTAATTTGTTATCAATCTGGAGACAGAATCATTGCTCTTTACAATAGCTTTTCTCATCTTACAAATAATCCTTGTTTCTAGATAGAAGTCCTTGCACTTGGCTGCAATAAAACCTATGTTTAGATCTGAACTGACCTCTGTAAGCGGTCCAAGTCACCCTGTACAACTGACCTGTTCTCTCTATTATTTACTATTCCACCAATAGGTCATATCCAGTTCCCTGATTAATTGAAAGTAAAAGGAAATAGATTTTTTTTTTCTGTATAAATTAGTTTAATGCATGAGGCCATGACCCAAAGCCCATTAGACTCACTGAAAGAATTTCTATTGAATTTGGGTAGCTTTAGGTTCTGAGTCAGTTGTAGTTTTGGTGTTTTAGAAATTGTTCTGATTCCAAGATAGAGTAGAATATATTATAGGCTTTCCTGACAGCTACAGAATTGATTTTTCTTAGTTTGGTCTTTTTAAATTGGATGGGGTTTTTTAAAATTATTTTATTTTAGTTTAGTTTAGCTTCCCAGCAAATAAAAACTGAACAATCTAGGCAGGATGGGATCAAAATCTGGCTTCAGAGCCCACACTAGAATTAAAAAAAAAATTTCGGTAGCTTAAGAAGCTAAAAGTCTATGCATCCAGTTCCTAGAATTATCCATATGCATGGTCTTAATATGTTCTGTATTTTCTTAAAGCATAAATATGTTTGTTCAATTATTTTTCCTCAATGACACTAAAGTTGCTTGATTTGATAATGCTGAGTGAAAATTCAGGCAGGTTGTCAACGTTCTGGTAAACTACAAAATTTCATATTTTCATTCAAAATATGGGGCATGCTTTCTAAAACACTGAATAACCTTCGTTCATATTTTATAATCTTAAAACACTGAATAATGTAAGATGTCCTTGTTTCAAGTATCTCTAGAGATAGAATCAATAATCTGTAATAGATGGAAAATCTTTTGATAAAGAAAAAAATAAAGATTTTCATTCAGCTTGTTTTCTGAGCCTCAGTTTCTCATAGGAAGTGGGAGGTATTTTATTTGAATCTATCTTGCCTATATGAGTTACATTTAATGACTGTTCCTTAGTTTTTTTATAGGTAACATCTAGTGTAACAAGTTCCTGATTTCTGTTTAGATTAAAGCACCAATATAATAACTAATTAATAATTAAAGCCAAAGTAGGCTGTTACAGAAACAGGAAGGGGTTACTTTCAGGTGAACATTCTTCAGCATTGGCTTGAAGCCATCTTCAGCAGTCAGCTACAGAAAGATTTATTGGTCAGATGACTTTCATATGTACAACACAAATTAAAATCCCAGTCTTGGAAATTTGTTTAACAATAAAACCCCAGTCCATGTGAACCTCTAGACTGTTGTGGAGGAAACCATGAATCTATGTGGACTTAAGAGCTACAGCAACCTGCTTCAGGCCTCAAGATATCTCCCCATTTTCCCCCTAAAATCATAAGTAGGTTGCTGAAAAAGCCTTTACATGTTCTTTTATTGACATTATACACAGTACCTGAAATTTTCCCCCTCCCAGGGTCTAGAGACAGAAATTTTCTTGCTAGTTGTTGCCTATGTGCTTTGGCACATAAGGCTGTATCTTTCAATATCAAAGTACTTGAGTAAGCTAATTATACTGATCCTAAAAGATTCGATGCCTGTAGGCTTTCTTGGTTTGCATTGTGTATTTATATCAGAAGTGAAGCTTGTCTTGTCTGCTTGCTGTGCTGTGCATGGGTTCTTAACCTCCTGCTAAGATCCCAGCTATTGATTTGGGCTGGCTCTCTCTATAGGTGCCTGGCATGATGCCTTATTCTCAAAAAGCAATAGATACCTACTTCTGAAAGTTGGGACTTTTGCTGGAACTTTTAGATGGCTACCAGAAGCACAGTTACTGGTTCACTGGGAGTGCTGCCTTAACATAAAGACCTAAAATCTGGAAATTGCTGATGATATGTAGTAACTTAAGCAAAGACAATAGATATTCTGCCCTTTGCTGGAAACTGGGTGGATAACACCCTGACATGCAGCTGATAGATGCTGCCAGTGGATTTTACTGAAACTTCCTACATTCTTTTCCTCAAATGGTTATAAACTTTTTTCAGAAAAATTCACATATCAAGGGATAACTAAGTTTTGCACAGGGTCCTATGCAATAAATTCAATACATAGGTATCACTATGTGAGCTGTTTTTCTCTTGCACTGATAACTTACAGTCGGCAGATAAACCTTTTTTTACATTCCCCATGTCTGTAATGAAGACACAAGTGGAGAGAGGAGGAGAGAAAGAAAGAAGCACTTTCCTTATTTTTCTGTGTTTTTTGATAATGTTCATATGTAAGAAAGGGGAAGTCACAACTCCAGTGACAACATGGGGTGCTGTTCAAAAGCATCCCTGGGCAGTTTCAACAGGTGAAACGTCATGGCAGAAATAACCAGTCAGGCAGTAAAACTGAGGAAGGAAAACCAGGCAGATTGTCAGAAATGTGTTCCTGGCTGACTGACAGAGACCCTTTCCAACAAGCATACAAACATGTGCTTAACTACTTGTGTGAGCAGCATTGCTGAAATTAAGGGAAGGAAAGATTTAAAAAGGAAGGATATTACCACAAGCATTTTTTAGGCTTTCAGCCTATGGTCTATGGAATAGTTTGGCTTTTACTGCTCAGCTTTACAAAACACTTCAAAAAGTATTGATGTAGCAGAGGGAGGAATATGAGTAATCGAGCAATATAGACTCTTACAGCTCACATTTGTATGACTCATAGTATTCAGGCTATGAAAAGTAGGACAAGATTAAATGCAAGGAATAATGCAAACATTTGTGTCAGTTTATTTTTTCCATCAATAACTTTAAATGACAAAAGATTTCCCTGTTCTCTTCTATATTTTAAGAAGGAAAAGTAATTCACAGCTCCACCTTCACTGCTCTGCTCAGCAAAGACCAAGGACAAATGGCAGGAAAACCTGGAGTGTTCTGCTGCAGGTCGGGAGTAGCCACTAGGAGGGGCTGACTGCCTTGAAGAGAAGGTAGGGATTGATTTACTAACAATTCCAATAAAAAACGCTAATAAAATGAGTTCAGTACTAAAAGTAGTGCTAAGCTAAGATAAAGTTGAAGTATTTATATATTATTTACAACGGTTACATAATAACTTGTGGGATAAATGCTTTGTTTGATACTAATGTACTTCCAGGCAGCAAAAATATTCACAGGCCTGATATCAAAACAAAACTCAGAACAGTGTTCTCTCCTAAAAGATAAGATTTGATTCATGTTAATTCTTAGAAAGAAATGTCCTGTATTTTATGCACCATTGTAGGACACAGATAAAATAGCTGATTGAATAATGAAAAAGAAAAGGTCTCTGTTCTGTATGTGGTTCAAAGCCAGTGTGTGTAAAGCCAGGTGGCCTTGTTCATAAGCATGGCTCTTGGACAAAACAGCATCTGTTTTTCCATAACAGTCTTTTTTGCTGCATTATAATCTCTTTATATATTTAATACCATAAATAAAACACTGGCATAGAAGACAACTATAAATAAAACACTGGTGTCGAGGGAATATGACAAAAGGGATCTCTCCACTTGTTTCTTAATATTGGTGCCATACTTAAAAAAAAAGTCTGTTCGGTGCCATACTAGAAGGGATGAGGAAGCAACTGCTGCATTCCCTCCAGCCCCCAGACTGGCAAACACTAACAGTAGTGCTGGGAAAATTACAGATAGGATTGTTCAGAGTTATTCCTTTCAGCTGAGGCTTCCTTTTTCTCCTCCTTCACATAGAACTTACTGCTCATGAAAGATGCCAGAGAGATGATGCTGGCCTCTTTTTAAGAGATATTTTGGAAAAGGTTTCATATTTCAACCGGAGATCAAGGACCATGACAAACATATGAGGTGTTGCTTTTCTACCCTTATTCACGAGACAGTTTGTGAAAACCTGTGTTTGGCCTACAATTATAAACACTGATATTTCACCTGACAAAGGAAAATTCAGAGCAAATGTGTTCTTGTCTAAGAAAGGAAGGAGAAAATTTGATCTAGAAAGGTAAAGATGAAATTTAAACTTTTTAAAATTTACTGAACGTCCTGAAATCAAAACTATTGCAGCTGCCAAACTGTAGCCCAATACATTTGGTGAAACAAGGTTTAGTTTTGAGATCTGGAAAAATAAGAAAGGAAAGAACAGAATCCTTAGTTCTCTAAAGGCAAATTTCAGTGAGGATGCTATGATCTGTATGGAAAATGGGCTGAGAATATTCTTCTTTGAGTGAGGATGGAAAAGATCAGGGTTAAAAAGGACAACATGAGCTGACCATCTGTATTCGACAAAAATATATTTTATTTTTGCCATATTCAAAAGTACTCTGCTGTGAGTAGGAATCTTTTCCCACTGATGTAATTAGTATCAGCACAAGAAACCTGTCTCCTGTTTCTCTATAAGCAACGAAAAAAAACCCAACAGTAATGACAAAGTAAGAGGATGGTTTCAAAGCAGCCCTTTGCTCTGTGGGGAGGCAAGTTGAATACTGTTTTTTAACAGGAAAGATCTCTGAGATTCCACTGAGTTGATACAGAAGGTGGCCCTCTGCCTGTCACAGGTTGCCCTGTGACTTCAGGGCTGCCTTCATGGTAGGGTGAGGAAGGCTGGAAACTATTGCCTTTCACAGAGGCAAGTTCTTGATTTGCAGGGAAGAAACAACTCCTGCTATCAGACAATTCAACATGCCAGTGTAGCAAGGGTCTAGGCTTTGTAAAAAGACCAGTATCTGCATTCAGAACTTTGTGGGAGCTTCTTTGAGGCAGTATGTTACCTTTGAGGAGAGAACTAGCACCCAAAATTCATATGGGAACTGACAGCTTCCGCTTCGTTGTCAGCTCAGCTTTGGGGCTGCCTCCCACAAAAGTGTCTTGCTGTGCCCAGACCTTGCCAAACTCAGTTGGGGTCAACCTAGGGCAATATTTTTCCACACTGAAAACTTAGATATACAGTCTCACAGTTTCTATTAAATTAGGATGTCAGAGGAGCTGATGTGTGGGAATATGTGGGATCTAGTTGCCATCACTTTGCCGGATCTTCTGAATGTGAAGATTATTAATCATGACCTTCCCATGCCTACTGAGGTTCAGAATCCACATAGTGTAGCTGCTTCTTGCAGATGCATTGCTTTGGCTGCAAGGGATTCCCAATCCTGATGAGCTAGGATTGCAGCAGGAGGTGGCAGCTATGCAGAACTGCTTGTGGGTGGCAAAGGGTCTTAAAACACTTTATGATACTGACTTCTAATTAGTTTACTGAGATATTCCCAATTCCTTCACCACTGATGATGTTGGGAAGCTCAAAGAAAAAGAATGATTATACAGTATACTATCCTATATCAACTATTTCACCTACAAACTCCAGCTATCTGAAAGAGTTCTTTACACAGACCCTCCACCAGAAAATCAAAGGCAGAAGTCAAGTATCCAGACTAAACATTTTTGAGAGGAGAAAAGAAGACTGTCCAGTCCTACATAGCGGGGCCATATAGTCATGTTGTGTTTATTAAACAAAGAGATGCATTATGAGCAAGAGTGATTGCTGTCTTACTGTTAAAACAATTGTTTCATTGTGAGGTCTGAGAAGATCCATCATTGGTATAACTTGGTGCCTGAGAATATATCTACCACTGAGCCCACTAGATTCCCACCTACTCTGTCATCTGGTCTGGTGCAGAAATAGAGATTTAAGATATTTAAACATAGGTTGACAGTGTCATTTTATTTCTCTCTCGTGTTAGAACTTGCCATTATAGTGGGCAAGTATCAAAAGTCCTAGATTGTCTAAAGTGTTATTTAGCCTCTTTATTTAGTGGAGGCTAACCTCTATTAGAAAGGCAGTAAAGTGCTTTCTTAGATTAACTGATTCATAGTTGGCAAGCAAATATCAAAGACTTCAGCTGCGATGGCTGAAATATTTGCCATCTCTGGCTGCCCCACAGGCAATCTGGTACATCAGAAAACAGCTGGGACACCTCAGTTGCTCATGGCCAAAGTCACTTGGCTAATAGATCATTAGCAGCTTGTGTTAAGAAGCAAGGCTTTCAAGAAGTTGTTGGGAGTTGGGTGTGCATTGCTCTTTGCTGGAATGCAGCCTTATTAGCTTCCTTCAGGACTTCTATCTGTACCTGCATGGTGTCCTGTTAAAAAGGACACCTCAGTCAAAATTTTCCTTGCACAGAAAGCATCTGTTTAATATTATTCTGAATGAACTGTAATTTGAACTTGACAGAATATTAGAGTATAAAAAGTCTCCATCAAAAAGAGAAAATTTTTCTTTTGGTCTAAGTTTGCTGGGATTCTTAAAATGGATCCACTTGCTCTTGACAGCAAAGATCCTTCACACTAATACAAAAACCTGAATAAAATTAGAGATTAGTAGCTGTAACAGAAACATGACGACTCTTCATTCTTGAGTGAGATTTAGTGTTTAAAATGCAGTTGACCTAATTTTGCTTAGAAAATCTCTTATTCTCTTTATCTAGGTTCTCATGCAGAAGTTTTTTTCAAAATAAGTCTTTCCCATCCTGGTGTAGGAACCTTTCATTCATCTTCCTGTTCCTTTCTGGGAGGGTGCCATGTCATTTGACATGCTCATTCTGTTAAACTCTTTCACTTTCATTCCACCATGGCTGGGATAAAATCAAGGAATAAACCATGCTAAAGTCCACTGTCCAGTCTGTCTTAAGAAACTTCAGTCAAATGCATGGTTTTCACTGTGATAAAAGCTTGATTTTGCATCTGCTCATACTTGTATAGACAAAAAAAAGTTAGTTGTAGATACCCACAATTTAAAGCATTTTTGACTTATGAACTTTTGTTTAAAATAAAACTTCTAAAGTAGATATAACCTTTCTTATGTGACATTTTCATAGTACAGTTATTGAATCCTAAGTTCTTTGTGGCCTTACATTGTTGAAGATCCTACTGATTTCCGAGGAGGCTGAAGTACTGCCTCAGAAGTGCTAGCAATAGGAATCCTAAACACTGTTTAGTTCCTCAACTTTAGGATTTTAAAAACTATTATTTAATATAAATTCACCAGGCAAGCACATAAAGCTGATGGTTTGATAGACTGGGAGGTGCCAACCTTTTCAGAAAGTGATCCCTGGTGTTGCAGCCACTATTATACATGAGAAGAGGTCTTTTAAGAAGCTGGGTAAACTTGATGCATCCAAAATCATTAAACACCTGTTCCATTAATGACATGGAATTTGTCCTATGTACACTTGCAGCAGATTCCATCTGACAGTTCATCTGAGAAAATTGGGCCTAATAAGGAGGGCAGAGGTCCTCAGCTAATGAGCAAGTGGAGGTTCTGATCTATTAGGTTAGGTAGAAACTACCCTGTCTTTGAGACTTAAAATATGACCGGGGCTTTGGCCTTGTTTTGAAACATTTATGAATCAGTGCCTTAATCCTGCAGGACTATCCACCTGAAATCAGTGGAACTATTCACAGCAGTAAAAGATGCACTGTTGGGCCACAGCAGTGTGTTCCCCATGACATCATTAAGTCCTTCACCACCTCTCAGCCCCACTTCCTCAGCATGCTGGCTCATCATCTGGGGAGGATGAGTTAGTCTTGCTTAGCCCTCGCTTAATTTGAAAGAAATGTGCTAAGTGAAGGTTGATTCTTTATTGTAGGAATTCTTGACTAATAGAAGAACCACCTTTTCTTTCCCAACAAAAAGTTCTTTTCTAAGTAAAGTCATAGCTCAACATTCTTCACATGCTGAGGTGAATATTTTTTGCCAGAAAAGTCAATATTATTGAGTTTATAAATTCAATTTCCAGAAAATATTAATGAGAATGCCTGTGACAACAACAACAACAACAACAACAATAATAATAATAACAGCAGTAGTATTAATAATGATAACAATAATAAAATTTATTATGGGAAAGCAGGTGCATTCAGAGTAAAAACTCCAGAAAGTAAGTGTATTTTGCAGACTTCCGTAGCTATGTAAAAAAATTAAACAGTGAATTAAAACTGCAGAATATGCTGACTGTGTGAAATAGCTACAAACATAATTTGGGCCCTGTGCTGCAATGATGTCATCCTGGAGCTGCATTGTTCACCTATTTTGTTCTCTGTGTTGTGACTCATTTGATAATATGTATTTACCCTGAGAAAACCTTGCTAAAATCTCACAGGCAATTATCTCCACTTAATCTCTCAGAAGCACAGCCACCAAACCAGTAAGTATTTATATTTTGTATTTATGTGAGTGCCAGAATTTTGTGCTAACAGTTTTTTGAATGAGATTTGGTGATTTATTCTTATCATCTGGTACTATCTTAGAGAGTTGGTTTATGTCATTAAACTTTAAAGTTATCGGTATTTCAGGGGTGGGAATGTAAAGACGATGCAAATAGAGTGAGGCTGTGATTGACAGGGTGGTGGTAGGCCCACGGTAAACAAACAGTCCAAAAGTACAAGCTGAACTGAAGACATAGACAGTGTGGTTAGGAAGGCCTTTACAGACATCTCTTTCTTGAGTCAGGTCAGGAGGACTGATGGGAAGGATACTGTTTGGTAGGTCATATGTGACTGCTTCCCCATCACTAAATGTGCTTGGACCTCCACTGGTTGCACTGCTACACTGAGCCCTTCAGTTAGGGAAGAACATGAGATACTACAGATATTACAGGTAGCAGATGTTCCCATATGAAATGATGGTATTATGTTCTGTAATTATTTTAAAGACCGGATGTAAACAAATGTGGCATTTTTTTCCCCCTTGTGGATTCTCATGCATTTTAGTGTTGTATATATAGCCCTACACAAAAAGTAACCATCCAGCTGCATTATCTTCCATTGCCAGCATAGTTCTTCAAGGCACTTGTTTGGGTGGATGTTCTTGGCCTTTAATGTAAGACTTTAATTTAAGATCTGTCTGGAAGAAAGATGTGGACATAGATTCTTCATAGGAGTACAGTTTTTATCTCCAGACAGCGTTTTATTTGTACAGTTCATGTTGCTATAAAAGGTAAGCCACAAACAGTATACAATGTTTTGTCAGTGTAACCATCTAATTAGGGTGTTTGCTGCATAAAAACTGTTACAGATCCAAACTGAAAATTTTGGCTGTCATCCTAGCTCAACGGAATTATTTACTGCTGGCCTGACTTGTTATCATTAATATATACCATGATGATTTTAAGTGTTACAGGTAAGCAACATGGCAATAATTCCTGTATTCCTTGGATGGCATATAATGGAGACTAGCCCATCTTACAAATGCATGCTCAGGGCAAATAAAAATAGCTAATGTGCTGACAAAAGATTTTATTTTCTATTGCACAGCTTGAACTGTTTCCTGTTCAATATGTGACAAAAGAAATCCTGTTTTGTGGCTTTTAAGTCCACGAAGTGCAAATTCTGTTTTCAGTTAATTTATTAAGCAACTCTGATCTTACAGTGCAAGAGAGTATTATTCCAGATTGTGTTATTATAGCTGACTCTATAAAAAGTACCACGTATTTTTCATTCTGTCAACTTTACCAAAGTGTACGAATTTTTGTTCAATCCTAGATCATATGGACTCTCTTTTCTGAACCTACTGACTGACATCAATGGCAGCTTTGCTAAGGCAAAGTAAATGTCATGAAATGTTTTGTTCTACCGCAGACACTGGCAAATAATTGGCATCTGTTTTCTGTTGTCTAGCTGCCATTCTGTTTTCTAAAACAGAAACTTCCATTTCTCATCTAATTCCTTGATGAATTCAGTCTCTTAGGGGACTGAAAAAATTGCAAAGAAAAAGCGTGAAATATTTTGTTAAAGGAAACCTAAATACTTTCATAGGGATTTCCATGTAATAATTATCCAAACTGACTGGAATTTCTTAAAATAAACCAAATAAAAACTCCAGAATGTTTGTCTTGACAACTGGAAAATTCTTCAGCTGTATAATATTTCTGTGTTTGTCTGGATCTTTTTTGATAGATTCTATTGGAATTCAGTCACTTTTTTCATCAGCATTACTGTTTTACCAAAATACAGCATAATTTCTGTGTACACAGCAGGAGATTTTTTAATTGTATCCAACTATTGGCTAACAAGATATAAAATACTTATCAAGATACATATTCAACTCCTTATTACTAAAGCTTTAAAGCAGATAAAATAGTGCTCTGACTTCAGGAATTATTTTCGCTAAGCATATGACATTAATACTCATTAATATGCTTTCAAATATATTGCTAGAGTGGTAATAAAATTAACATCTTCTGATTTTTATATGGAAACTAAGCCAAAGTGCATTTGATCTTGTGACTACTTAGCAACGTGCATGATACTTAAAATATCAACATAAATGTTGAATAAAAACATTTTTAGTGAAGACAAGTTGCATCTTATCTTGTGAACTGATATTGTTCAGCTACAGAAGAAAAATGTGTGATAAAGGACTAAGAGTCAGCAGGATAAGAGATCAGCTTTTGTTTTCACAGTGAAGTGTTTCCACAGTTTATCATAAAATGCCAAATAACACACAGAAAGTTATTTCCAGTTTTTATACTTACTGTTTGCCACTAAGGTGGAGTCACAATAGTCATTGAATTTAAAGGGAATATTTACTTAGAGTAATGCAAAAATCAGATACATCTTCTGTATTATTTCAGAGCGGACCGGTATACTTACATTAACAGTGAAATCTCCTCGCAGCACACTTCTTTTCTGTAAAATTACAATTCTAGGATGTGTAAGCCCCAGTTTTATAAAAAAAATTATAAATTTAATCATTGCTGTGAAAGTAAGATATGTTTTTAGATGTCTTTGATTATTTATAAGCAATATAAATGAAATATATAAATATTTTGAATATAAAAAGATGCATAGGTTTTTTACATATAAAAATATGTAGAAGTTGCTTCTAGTGTCCCAAATCTGCAAGCTGCTGTTTATATGGGATAAGCTCAAATTTTTTTGTGTAACCACTGTCCTTTCATGTATAGTACATGTGAGACATTTCTCTCTCAATCCTATCCCATGGCCTGTGTGAATTACTGGGATTTCTTACTGTCTAGTGCCTAGCAGATTTAGAACCCAAATCGCTGCAGATCTTTATCAGATACTTTACCACAAAACTGAGGTCTAGGGCAATGGCATGTTGGAAAAAAGCACAGTTGTCCTGTTAGCTCAGAGAGCTATGCAGCTAGTAGGAAAACATGGAGAAGTTTTGGGGTTTAGAGCCTCTGTTAAATGCACCATTTATGAGACAAAAAAGCAATAATTTCATTTACAGCACTGTGAGTCTGTATCACTGAAATAGTGAAGTCTTGCAGAATTCATCCTCAGTCTCTCTCAAACCTCATTATTATGATTTTGGTCAAAAATGACTGGCTGAAGCTTCATTTCAACTTTATAGTTGAAAGCATTCTCAGATTCCACCTTCTTCATCAGCATTAGTCACTGTACTTAGTTTTGCTGTATGCTTACCTCTCTCATCCTCTTTTACTTCTTTATTTGTTAAAAAATCCATTAGAAAATTATTATGCACTGTGCCAAATAAATTCTTGGTGAAATACTCTCCACTGTAAATTCAACTCTTCTAATATCAGAACATGGACTGGAGATTTTCAAACCTATTCTATATTTTGAGAAATTTTCATGTTTTACTATTCTAGTTGAACATAAGAAGCATAGAGAAGGTAACTAAAACAAATTTATTCTGAAGGAAGAAGTGCTTCTTGTCCTTTTGATAGAAACTTTTCAATATATTATGACTTCCTGTTTCTATATGACACCTGAAGAAGAGTTGGTCTATATTATTTTTCAACTTTACAAACTGATCTACTAAAAAAAAGTTTAATGACCCTTTAACATTCATGGCTGCAGCACCACTGCCACTGTGATGTCCTACTGTGATTTACAGCAAACAGTTTTTGAACTCTTATCAAAGCATAAACACATCGGTACCATTCTCTCTATCATGGAAACAGGTATAACCAAGCATTGTCCAGGTGTGGAGACAAGGTCCCACATAAGAAGGGTGCTGATCTGATGAAGTGAGCCCACAGGAGGGCCATGAAGATGGTGAGAGGACTGAAGTAACTCTTCTATGAAGACAGGCTGAGAGTTGGAGTGTTCAATCTGGTGAAGAGAATGGTGTGGCACCTTCAGTGCCTAAAGGGGGTCTATGAGAAAGCTGGAGAGGTATTTATTGCATTACTTATAGGAAAAGGGGAAATGGCTTTGAATTGAAAAAGGGCAGGTTTAGATTAGACACCAGGAACAAATTCTTCACTATGAGGATGGTGAAGCACCAGAACAGGTTGCTCAGAGAAGTGGTGGATGGCCACCCCTGGAAGTGTTCAAAGCTGGGCTAGATGGGATTTTGAGCAACCTGGTTTAGTGGAATATGTTGCTGCCCATGGCAGGAAGGTCAGAATTCATGATCTTTAAGGTCCATTCCAACCTGAGCCATTCTGTGACCATTAAAAAGTTTAGCCTGTAATAGAATCCTGCTCTGTGTGAATGCTCTGGCCAATTGAAGTTTGTACATTCACATATTCCTATGAAGTACAAATCATGAAAGGACACTGTTGCTATGCTGTGACAGTAATTACTAAGCTGCAGCATACATTTAAAGAGGTACAGTGGCATAGCATAATTCAGTAAAAAAGGCAGAAGATTTTCTTGTTTCTTCTGGTTTAATGTAGTAGAACTGGCTCTAATGAATTCTGGGGTGTTATCACCTAATTTTTTGTAAAAAATTTTAGGGAAGTTATTTTCATAATACAGAACCTAAAAGTTTTTGAACTTATTTTTTATAATGCTATTAAGATGTACGTTGCAGTTCTAGCATTTTTTTCCCCCTGAAAATAGTGTAGTCCTACAGCACCTAAGAAATTAATACCCCTAAAAATTCCTTTTTTGAATGAACTCAGCGAAACTGTTATATACCATGGTCTATACACCATATTATATAGCATGATCTTAGAAGGTGTCTGTCCTCTGAGGATGGAGACATCTAAATCTCTTGTAAGGCTTATGCTTATATTTCTTCCTCAGTAGTAGGTTTATATGTGGTTCATACAAAATACTAAAATCATCGGGATCAAGAATTTTCACAAGAAATGTGCAGTTATGAAGAAATGTACCTTTAACACTCATATAGTTCAACACAAAGCATTTTTGGTGATTTTGAGAAATCTGGAAACAAAAATTTGCAATTTAACTCCCCAAAATTGAAGTGATCTGTTTTATTTTTGGGGTTTCTCTGGTTCATTTTAGTTGTTTGACTTATTATTATTTTACTATTTGACATGTTACTATTTCCTTATTTCCTTCTACTAACTGAAACTACTGATTTCTGCCCCCAGGTAAATTGCTTCGTTTTCTGATGTCTTTTTTTTTGTAGATCAGAGTTCCAATATGTCCATGCTCTTGAAAGGGAAGCACCTAATACACAGCTCATTTATCAAGGCAAAAGTGTTTAACTATGACCCTAAGCACATGCTGCTGCTTGTTAGTTTAACTGAAGCTACACAAACATGATAAAAGGTAACTGACCTTTATTCTGTGCTCTTGGGTATCTGTTTGATGATGGTCTCACTTTGTCCAGAGGTTTAACAAGTGTTTACTTTTTAACTAACTCTCTGATTACATGATCCTCTTTTCCCTGACTCTCTTCCTTCATCATATGATACAGCTTTTTCTTAAGTCTGTGACATTTCAAGTGAGGGTCACTGTATTTATGCAGTGCCAAGAACTAGGAACAGTCTTATGTGCTGAGTGTGCTCTTCCACATTGTTCTGCAAATTAGTCAACATGAAACCCAATAGTGATAATGTGTTGTTATGATTAAGGTTAATAAGCTACTGATTATCTCCATAGACTACAGTTCCAGACACATTATTTAAATGGAATGCTTTTTTTGAACTAGTTGATAAAAGATCCAAATTTCCCTCTGTTGTGATAAAAGATGTTCCAAGCCTTTAGAGAGATAGAGAAGCATTATACAACAGGAACAGTTTACTCTGTTCAATACATTACAGATTTATCTTAGGGTGACAATACACACTACAGCTCCAGAAAACATTGTCTGGTAACAAAAATATGTTCTATGTCTCAGAGCCCCTTGAAAAATACCACTTGAGTTAAGAAACCAGTTCTTACTTTTTGATGAGTGCAACAACTATGACAAATTATTGTGTTCACTTAACCTTGTTTTCTAAGCTTAATGAACACCCAAGGCCACCAGTTTTACTGGTCTTCAGTAGCGTGGACAATCCTTCAGTAAAACCACTGAAGATAGGGCAGTTTAAAAATTAAAAAATAAAAAGAAAAAACTAGATTCCCAAACCCAGCCAACAAACCTAACCATAATTTTGGCTGAGTCTTTGTCAGGCCTGCCAGCCTGACAAAACTTTCTAACCTTCAAAATTAACAAAATTTTTAAGTATACAAACTTACAAAAAATACAAAAAAAAACCCTCCTGTAACTTGTATGTTCATAGGAAGCATAAATCTCAACTAGACATAAATTTTTATTTTTCAATTTTTTTTTCTCATTTGTAGTTTTACAACTCATTTCAGATAGTTTGCATGTTTGGAAATATTGAACAGAATAACTTTTTCTTCTCTAGTTCTTGAGAGGGATTCTTTCCTTCGAATACCTCAGTCAAATCTAGACTTCTCTTAATGAAAGTGGTTTGTGCTGCATTTTTTGATAGATCCAAGGAAAAATAAAACAATCCAGAAAACACCACTTAAAACTAGCACAAGAATTTGAAAAGCTTTCTCTGACTTTTTAGCCAAGTGTTTTGACAGCTACAAACTGGGTCATTACTGACAAGCTTTTATTTTCATGCTTTATCATGTCAGTTGGCACTCACATACTCCAAAGAAGAGTAGCTGAACATTGAGCTAAGAAAGGGCACTTGTTCTGCCAAAAAAGCAAGGTGCATGGTGCAAAAGTGCTTTGACAATCAATTATTAAAAATCCAGAGATGCCAACTCATATACACGTATGTAAGTCAATAACCTTTGAGTAGTTAATCCCCAAGGATCACAGCAGACAGTGGCAGAAGGGATCAAGGTCAGTGATATTGAAGTCAAAGTGGTGGTGAAGGCCAAGTACAACCTAATCTATCCCTAAGAAAGGAAAGCTTGCAGTGACTTTGTTAAACTCTGTAGCAACACACGTGATAAAAGACAAGTTAAATTTCCAAGTTAATTTCTTGCCTTATTGTAGAGAAGTCCATCCTTCTCCAGTTCACAATTTTGTTGCAAAGCAGACATGTCAATTACTAAGCTCTCAAGTTCCAACCATTTATTTTTCAAATATCTCTTGCTTGTCTTCTTTATCCTTGACCAGCACCCTAAGACAGACATATGAAGTCATTCAAAAACCCAGGAAAAAATGGAAATCTGATATTTACCTGTCAAACTGGGGTTTCTATGCATAGAGGAAAATCCAAATTGCATACTTGTATAACAAAGTGTTTGTGTGAGAGAGAATTAGTAAGATAATTAATTATCCTGTGCTTTTTTAAGATGGGTTGAAAATTGTCTTAACCTTGAGTTATATTGGAAACTGAATATTTTACTGCTAGCAGCAGAATGCAAAGATAAAATTCAAGAGCTGGTGCTGCAAATATTCAATTGTTCATGTGCAAGATAGGCACTTCCATAAATAATATCACATAATATGTATCTCAGCATGTCTCTCCTATTTAGGCAATTTATTAAACCTATATATAGAAACCTATATAGAATAATTAGCCCAACAATCCACTCTGATCACTGAAATGATCACTATTTACAGTACTTTAAAAAAATGTAGTCCATTAGAATGTCATGAGCTAGATTAGGTGTAAAATCAGGTCTTAAGATCTTTCAGATACAAGCAAGCAATCTATCTTTTTCATTAAGATAATTCTGTCTTTCATTTCTTCTAAAAAAAAAGAATTTCATGTAACAAATCTGAAAACTTCTGTAAAACCTCAAATTAAAGAGGTTTTTTTTTTTAAATTCAGAAAATACAAAGAAAACTACATAGTTCAAAAGGAGCCAAGAAGTGTGATATCACTGCAAGAAGATTAAAGAAGACACTTGGTGTTGTGTAACCTATGAAATGTTTAACCATGTCGGTCAAGATATGTGTGTTCGGTGCATGTGCAGTACATCATGAGACATCAAATACAATGTATGAACTTTGAATCAGAATCTGCTATAAATTACTATGGGATGGTAGAAAAATTTGGAGATGTATCAGTAAATGTTTATTATGTTTTAACATTTTTTTCTGACAGGCAATCACTATTCATCACTGACACAGTTGAGAGAGTGGACTGTGGCCCCCTTCGAGCTCCTGATTGACTACAGCCTTTTAGGTCTTCTTTTGTCACAGGCCTTAGACAGTACAAATGGGATTTGGAGACACTGAAGAACCACTTTTGTTTGCATTGGCAGATTTTGAGTGTAGTCGTGGTGGGAATAGAATGGCCTCCTCCCTTGACAGCCTTCTTTCTCTGAGGAGTAGAAAGGGAACGGAAAAAGACAAGTCTAGTGCTTGGGCACACTGGGGATATAAACTTCTCCTGAAGTACTTCAGAGTTGCTCCCTGGAACAAAAGGGGAGCAAGGAAAGGATGTCTCTCGGGAGTCATAATTCATGTTCCAGTCTGCTTATTGAATGGGGCAGCTCCTTGAAAGATTCATAGATTTTAAGGTCATTTATGATTGTCTTGCCTGGCTTGTGTGACACAAGCCATAGAATTTCATCCCTTCAGTGTTGCTTTCCAACCCATTAGGATTATATATTACTCCAAGTGTATATATACTTAATGATTCTCCAGTAATAAAAGAAATAAAAAATTAATGTCCATAAACACAGCAACTTTTCTAGGGCTACTAAAGACCAGATAGTGTAGTGTCGCTTGTCAAGTTTTAAATCATTTGTGAGGAAAAATATATACCTAAAAATACTTTGAATGCTCCTGGTAGGCTTTCTTTGTGTAAATTGAAGGCAGTGAAGGGAAACAAAGCAGCCCGTCCAATTATCTCTCTATTTGGGGAAGAGTATCCATTTCCCCATCTGCGCTGGCAGTGCCCTTTGCTGAGTTACTGCCACAGATGTAAGCAAAGGGGCACAGAGAAGGAGTAGAAGTAGCAGTATTATCATTGTAGAAGATGAATGTAGTGGCACTTCTAATTTATTTAGTATTCAGGATTTCAACTTTAATTAGGATTCTTTTGTCACATCATTCATCAAACGCACTTGAAAGAGATGGAAATTAACACAAAAGTTTCTGTTGCCTCAGGCATGCTTTTAGTACTTCTGCTCGTTTTGGTTTATTGTTGTTCCGTTCAGTGAAATAGTTTAGTTATTATAGTTCACTTAGCTGTAACTGGGCTTCAAAAGAGATAGAATGAATACATGCTCTTAAAATGTGCTGGTTTGTGAAGTCTCTCTAGCTCCTAACACCTCTTTTATTTAAAAAAAAATAAATTCTCTCAATCTCTCTCTCTCTCACTCTCTTTCCCTTTCTTTTTTTATTAATGACTTCTGAGTTGTTAATGTAACACTGTATACCAGGTTTTACCCTAAGAAGTAATTTGTGATACATTTGTTGCTGCTAGAATGCTAGTAAGACATAGACTTACTCATAAATTGCACGTGTGTTTAGATGAAATAACTTGCTGAAATCATTTCAGTTGGGATGAAGCTCAGCATAGCTAAAAAAGTACAGTCTGCATGGGGAAAGTTTGTATTACTTATTACTCCAGCTACAAGCCTGCCATTGTAAAATTTACACTGTTCTGGTATAACAGGAGCTGCATTGATATATGGGTGCTCCTTACACCCAGAGCTTCCAGCTCGGGTAGCAGGGGTCCAGTCAGACACTTGAATGAAAAGAATGTGAACCTGTATTAAAGTCTGAGACTATGCAATATCAGCAAGGTTATTGCTGTCAGCACAAGAATCCTTAGCCCATGTCCAAAAATCACACTTAGCTGAAAATCAAAAGGTTTATTAAGCAAGTATTTCCGGGAGCTCTGTGATTAATGAAGCCTTGTTTATGCTGCTTGTGAGGATGAACTGCAGAGTCTAAGCAAGTGCAAATTCTGACTGTAGGTTTTCCTACGGTCTTGGATTTTGAAAATTTCCTTCTACATTCACTGATGTCCAGTGACGTGTAATTTTGTGTAGCTTTTCCATAAGTAGCACCTCTCTGTTTCCCTCTCTCCCTCTCTCCTGATTGCTGAAGTTAAAAAAAATCAATAGCAAAGTTCAATGAACTTTGCTCTTTTTTTGTGCCATCTTCTCAATGTGTACCTGAAAGTTAAATGGATAAAGGAGTGGAAACTTTTCCAGATATCCATTGCTACATAATATTTAATGGGAAGTGTTGTTAATACAAAATTGGTAGTATTTTGGTACTTAAAACTGGCATTCTTATTAGCAAACTTTTTAAATGGATCTGGAATATCTTTCCAGGTTTTCATCCACATTACAGGAGCTAGAAATTCTATTTCAATAGGACAGACATTATATTAAAAAATATTTGATGTTGCATGTTGGATGTATATTGAAAGATTATAACAATCACAAGCCTAAAACACAGTCAGTGCTTTGAAATTAAAGGTAGGTTTCTACTCCACAAAATGTTTAGCAAAGTTTTAAAGGAGACATAAAATGAAAATTAAGAAACATTTGAGAAAACTAGAATTACCTATAAGGTCATCCACCTCCTGTCTGAATCAAGTAAACATTTCATCTAACAAAACTGGGAGCAAGACCAAACTCCTTATAGGTTTTTGAACACTACCAAAGAAACCAGTCCCTTTGTACACCCTCATTCAAATACAAGAAACAAGTGAGTTTCAGTACCATGTCTTTGCCCTCACTGACTTCTGCAGTATATAAACCCTGAAGTATATAATAGAGTATTTATAAGAACTCAAAATACACATTTTAATTATAATGCTGCTAAAAATAATGGTCTACATGTTTAAGAAAATTTAGCTAGTTACAGATAATTTCAAATAACTGGTATGCTGAAACACAAGTATTTTGGTGAAAAAATCATGGTGATAAGTTTAGTCTTAAGGAAAAACGTTGGCAACAGGGACTGGTGGCTAAAAAATCTCCATTATAATAGGACATCAAAAATGCACATTTTGTGGGTGCCTAAAGCCAGTTCTGAGTATAAATAAACTGTAGCTCTGAGAATATTATCTATGCCTTGTACTTCAGAGCTGTCAGTCAGTATTTTTGATCATTAGCCATCTGTGATTATCTTAATTTTTGCCAGCAGGAGAAGGAACTCTTTTCCACCAGGGAGCTCTGTTATTACAATATAATTTATATGTAAAGAGCTCATTTCATTAGAGGGAAAAAAACCACCAACTTTTTACATAGGTTTGGTGGATTTTTTTAGTTTAAAATAAACTTTTAGCATTAATTATTTTCTTTTCTTTTTTATTTTTTTAAAATAAAAATATCCCTGCATGGTCCAGGTAAAAACAATTAGCATCATATTAGTGAACTAACAATAATTCTGTCTTTATTTTAGTTTTTTTTTTTTTTTTAACATCCATTATGGAAGATTATGAAACTTAGCCAATCACAGACCTGAAGCATTTAACTAGAAAAATTACTACTTTTCAGTTTCACTCAAAATTATTGTACTTGAGAACCTAAATATGTCTTTACCACATGCCAGTTAAAATCCTTGAGGGGTCATTTTATATTTCCCTCCCATGTGTCTGTTCAAAGAATGATTTTATGGTGACCTTGGTTTGAGAATAACTCGCTGAAAAGAAAATGCCACACCTCCCTGATTTACTAAAATGAAACTCTACCCATTGTTGTAGTACAAAGTCCTATTTTTATTGATGTTGTAAATGCTGACATTATAATCTGAGTAAATTGGTTCATAAGGACGCTAATATAAGTCCCTTTATAAACTTAATTTGAAGTGAAAAAATTCTGACTTTTTTGTGAAATATCCCAGTTTGTCAATGGTGCTAACAATGACTTGTCACTATTTTCAGCATCAGGTCTTTGTTGTCCTAAAATTGAAAGGTATCCAGGTGAACTTCAAAATAAAATCAGAGTCAGTATGACTGCCTACACATGATGCCTGTGTTTAATATCCTCAAAAGACAATGGAGGCCTGTGTGTACCAAGAGGACCCTGTGGTTTCATGACTGTACACACAAACCTTCTGCTCATGCATTAGTACAGGAAATGTCTGTAGCTTTAGTTTTTCTCTCACAAATTTGCAAGAAGCCAGTTCCAATAGCAATGAAAATTGACTACTGAAATTGAATTGCCTTTTATTGATATAACTAAGCTTTGAGGCTGTGACTACATTAAATTCTCAAACTTACATTATGTATTTGGCTCCTGAATTTGAATCAATTCCATGATCTAACATATAAGGTCAGCTGAATAGTCTTTGTCAGTTATACACGAACTTCAGCATTAGCAGGACATTGCTGGTCCACCCTCTCTGATCATATGGATTTATGACATAGAGACATGCTGTAGATAACAGCTCTTCCAACATCTTCATCAGTAGGATGAGATGCATTCTAATAAACAGTGTGAGAATTAGTGATAAAAGCTCGCTAATTTAAAGACAAATATTCACATTTTTGAGTACATAATTTTTTTTCTCTACCGTTACATTAAGAGGCAAACAACAAGGAGGAAAAAGACATATGTAAAAAGAAAGAAAATATTGATGCAAAATTTAATTACTGGCACTAACAGTTAGAGCTGGACTCAGTGTTCAAATCTGGCATTCCCAGCTACCTTGGGTTTGCACTTTCACATCCCCTCACTATTGTCCCAACTGATCTTCACAAGCAGATCTCACAGCAGTGTAAAGAGGAACAGCTGGGACATTCACTTCAGAAGTGCAGGGAAGATCTAGCATAAAACACTAATACAGACACACACCTTCATTGAAAATGACCAGTGAGTATGTTGGTCAAAGGATAGGAATAGTTAATGTACAGTTACGCCCCAAATATATTGTAGCATAAAAAGTGACAGTTAAAAGGTTTAATTGAAATAACATGGTATAAGCACCTCTGAACATAATGTAAGTTTTGGATAAAATACCTTTTGAAAATTGTAACAGCTTGGGAATTGCATAGCTAACAGAGTAACAGAAGAATTAAACAGTACAAGGTTGTATAATTTTTTTAAACAAAACTGCCTTCCTAAACTGTCCTGGTTCTGTTAAACAACTTGGGGCAAGCTGAAAGTAATTCACTTTTTACATCTTTATTGTCAAACTTGATTTGATTTGATTGAATCTATATTTATCCTCATGTGGCTCCTGGAGCACTCGTGAACTTTCATAATTCCAGTCTATCAGGACAAATCTGCAAGTAAAAAAACTCACTTTTATCAGCAGGTATTCAATGAATGGCAGGTGGCAAATAAAGCACTTAGAGAATTGTTTTAATTGCATCTCTCTCCCATATCCCACAACTTGAGAAAGTTTTAGAAAGCTGGAGAGGAGCAGGATGGGTTTGTTTGCTTTGATTTTGTTCCAACACTGCTTGCTTTCAGAAAAAAACTCGCCGATAGAATTTCAGTGCCTTTCATGTATGGATGATATTTAAACAGGCACAACAAAGGGCATATTGCAGTGCAGCAGAGATGTACCTCACAACAAATATGAAAGCAAATAGTTGAATTTGCTGCACCAACTCAAGTGTATGAAGAAGCTTTTAACCTGAGTCAGTTGACAAGGAGTGAGAACAAAATTCTTTTCTCCTGGACATTAAATAGAAATTCAAGTTAAGAAGTTTAGCTGTAGCTATGCTTTCTGCAATTAGTTTATTTCATAGAATTAAGTTAATACAGTGCTACAAGAAAATTATTAACTGGAAAGTTCAGTGTTCAGCTCAATATGGTTTTTTTCTTTACACTGTTTTCTTACATGTTCCTTGTTTTTTCTTACATGCTCCTTTGTGTGAGAAAGAGAGCACAGAAGAGAACACATACCCTGTATTAATGAGTACTTGAGGCTGGGCTGAAGACTCCAGATCAGAGCAAACATCCTTCAGTGGATGAAGCTGCTGAAGTTTCCTACCATAATCTCTGTCTATGGCTGCAGCAATATTGCAACACCTAATTTCAAAACAACCATGCTTAATATCTTTATTTTCAAGCATTTTGATTGATATTTCTAGATTTGACAAATTTAGCCTGTGAAATACCAACTATTTTTATGGCAAGATGTGAAGGAATGTTTGGGTGTACATTTATAGCAAGGAGCTTTATTTTGTAACAATTTTGTGCTGATGAAGTATCTCTATAGAGCATTAAAGAGAAAGTGTAGATATGAGCAGACTAAGAATCAAGGGTTACTAGTGCACCATCCTTGTTTAATCTTTGCAAAGTGAGGTGAGTGATATTTGGTTGTTCTTTAGAATACCATGCGAAGCCTCAGGCAGTGAGATTAATTGCAATGCAGGAAAATTAAAGTAAAATATATGGATAAATGAGCAACTAAAAAAAAGTGAAACTAGAACTTGAGTCCTTTCAGTTGTTCAGAATTCACATGGAGACAGTGAGACTGAGGCCTGTTTCATGTTTTAATTGTCCAATACTGAAGAGCATGAATTTTTGCAATATTCAGTTGGTGTTAGAGGGCATTTGAAAGAGTATTTACCCTCTACAAGGTGTGCTATCCAATACCAAACAGCTAAAAATGTTGATCTGAGAATAGTTTTCTAAAATCAGGGGCGAACCATCATTTCAGGCCAACACTTCTGAGCAACTTGGAGATTTTCAATGAATATAAGACAGGCATTGGCTCTATTCTCTTTTCCTTCCCTCTGCCCCCAGCCAGCTTTACAACATTCTCCAAGTCTCTTACTCTATAGAGAATGTAGGTATACTGTGTCTCAAATGCATATTTTATACATTTGTTTAAGATCTAGCCATTATACTTCCTCACCTTGAGACTTTAAAATTAGATTAAAATCCTTAGAAAAATTCTTTTGCTACCACTTAACTTGCCCATCCAATGTTGATTTGCTTCATATGCCTGAGTTAACTGTTAGGTACCTGGGAAAGACCTGGGATTCTAAATCCTACCAAAAAATCACAAGAGACAATTTCCTTGAGAAAACTTGACAGTGTCCTTTTCCTCAGGTTCTGAGAGGTGAAAGAGGAGTGAAGAGATGAGGATTAGTATGTTTTCCTTTTCATTTTCATTTGCAGGTATAATCCCCTTAAGATGGAGGTGGGTTTCTCCACCTGTGGTTTATGTGCTAACCTAGGACTCACAAGAGAAGGGTTCAATGTCCTGCTGTGCTACAGACTTCTGGAGCAAACACTGTGATATTTCATTTCATCATCTCTGAAAAAGGCATAATTTCATCTGTATTCTAGGGATTTTATTCAGGTAAACGAATGCAAATATTCACGTTCTTAAGAAGATTACATTTAAGCTATACTTATGTAAGAATTTATCAAGATGCCTCTATATTTAATAATTTTATCTAAGGACTGTAGCCTTTATTCAAGTCTGAGTTTACAGTTTTCACTATATTAGGAGTTTTCCTTGACTATGTATGAAAAAAAACCTACCCTGGAACTTAACAAGATACATTTATTCTTATGTTATGGTAAAGGAGGAAGTTCAGTTCCAAGGACAGTAGCAAGCAAATGTATTATTTAAAAAGGAAAGAAAATACAGCCTGCTGGGCATTCATTTGCTTAGAGGAGTTCTTTGTATTTACAGTTCTAGAAAAAATATTTCCTTGTAAAACATCCAGTAAATACTTAAAAGCATAAAATGTTCCTGCTTACTGAAGGGAGGCAACAGAGAGATTACTCAAAGAAGAACCAGAAATAATAACATATAATGGGGAAAATTCCTGCCATTGTAGTTCAAGAGAAAATAGTCACCTTCAAAAGATAATTAAGAACTTTGGGGGACTGAAACCACCTTCAAGGGACACTCTGGGATATTCAGTTTCTCAATTTGGCCGTCTCAATTAGGTATGTAAAATTAAGCCATTATGATTTTGCCAATTTCCCTCCCACCTCTGTTTTATTCTACTATTATTTGAAAAATTTATCCAGTGTGATATAACAGCATTAGCTGTGACTCTCTTTTATCTCCAAAATCCTCATGCTCTCCTCCTCCAAATTTGTTGCTAACAGTTCCACTAATGAGTAACTGTGAAATCATTTCACAGACATACTCTGAAATGCTCAGTGTACTCAAGACTAGGAGAATTATATGCATTTTATGGCATTGTAGGAAGTTTTTAAAGGTTGTGAATTTTTTCTTACTTTTGTATTTTTCTTACCTTAATGAGAAAAAGTAAGAAAAAACCAAACAAAACAACCACACTCTTTCCCACTTTCTCTCTTTCAATTTCTCCTCAGCAAGACTACAATTTTCCAGAGCTGATTTTCCTAATAGAGTCCTCCCTGACTATGTTGGACAAATGTCATGTCCCCTGGCTCTCTCCATCTTGTAATGAAAATAGACCTATTGCCAGCTACACCTTGCTGATTGCTTCCTACCTGCTGCTAAGGATAATTTGTGCAGTGTAAATGAAGACTTCAGTAGTTGCTGTAGGGAAAAAAGCTACAAAAAGGGACTGCTATTCAGCACTCACATAAAATAGCCAATAAAGAAACAGTTCTGATTAGCTGTAAATGTGTAAAGTGTATAAAGTATATGAAAGATCTTTAAGTTTTCAGTCTTAATTATACCAGATATCATACAGAAGTGTTTTGCCCTAGAAAATGAATCACATGTATTTGCATATTTTCATTTGCCTGATCCTATATCAAGAATTTTTGTGTATTTGTATTTTTCATTGTCCTGTCAAATATTTCCTACTGGACTGCTTCCTATTGTTTGAAAGTAAGCGATAAAGGAATTCACCAATATTTCAGAATATTGTGACCATTTGGAATGCAGATGTTCATGTTTGCTATTTTCCCCCAAATATTCTTTCAGATAACCTCTTACCTCTGAAAGAATGAAAGAAACAGAAGCATTACACGTGCATTACAGAAAATGGTGAGTTGGAGTAGGAGACTGAAATAGTGGCAGTTCCAGACAGCAAAGCTTTCTGCTGTGCATGCCCTCAGATCCACCTGGTTTGGCCCAAATCTGCTGGGAAATAGCTTGTGCTGCCCTCTGTTTGTCCCATGCTATGAGAACAATGTGATGCCTATGTGGATGCAAGACCCTTTATGATATATTTTTGCCCATTCAGTGTGTGCAGATAAAGGCAAACATACTATTTCTAGCCATTGAATGACTCCTGTTTCATTTTACCTCCGTTTACTTAACACCGCCTGGGATTTAATTGAAAGGTACAGGGTGCAGAAGGGGAAACAGTCACTAAGAAACTAACTAACTAAGGAAATACATTGTCCTCCTACTGAAAACCAGATGACAATTCCTAGATTAGACATTCAGTGCATTTCCTAGACCAGAAATTCAGGTATGTTTGGATAATTACATAACCTTTTACCTGCAAAGACTCATACAGCTTTCATTTCTGTCTTCTGCAAAGAGAGAAGGAAAGAACTGCATCAATAATCAGAGTGTTTTATATTCCCTATCACTCCATCCTTTTCTTAGTCTCATAAGTTGGGGTTATCTCCACACACATTTTCCTTTTGTCCGTGCAGAGTAATACTTGAGGCATCTGCTAGCACTAGTTTAAAACACTTTCTGCTTCCTGACAGCTAGTGTTTCATCTTGATCCTCCCTAATTATCCTTCCAAATTTGTCTCTTTTCATAGTATTTACCAGCCTCCTCAACAAATTGTTTAGACATTGTAAAATGCTGGTCCTGCTTCCAAGTGATACTGATTTTTAACATGCCTAGATTCCCTCTCCTTCAATTGCTTTAGCTCTTTTCACCCATAAAACTATATTAGTCTAATATAATATAATTTTTTTCTGAGGTTCAAAAAAAGAACTCTTTACATATACCACTGGCCAAACTGTAAATCTTTTTCTCACAGCAGCAGCTCACCAAGATGAAAACAAATCCAAAAGGCAGTATGAAATGCCCCAAACCTTCACACCCACAACTGCAATCTTTCGGGAAGAGAAGTTAAGCAAATATTTCAGGTTTTACTGAGCTCCTAGAGAACTTGTAAGGTCCTGGGAGATTTGAAAGGCCCTAGTCTCTTCTGGGAATTGATCAACTTTATTTCTTTTCAGGCTTCAGCCTACTAATCCAACAATGCTGGAAGACCTGTGGGACAGTAAGACTCTCAGCTCCATTCTTCATTCATACTCCAGTGGGCCAAGCAGTGTTTATGGGCTTTTCTGGTAAGCTCCTGATTTCTCAACGCAGCAGAATCCAACAAGGGTTAGAGAAAGATTTTGTTTTATCAAAATAAGGTAACTTTTACATTTCTTGTTCAGTGTTTGATGAGTTCTGAAAAGGGAACAAAGAACAGTTTAATTTGTTTCATGTCTCTTCCAATGAGCAGTGCCTGGCAAGGACATCACTTCTGAAGCAGAGCTCCTGCAGCAATCGCTCCTGCCTTGAATAGCAGAGTGGTTTATCTTTGTTTTTGAGGTTCTTCTGAAGTTTCCATAGTCCAGAAGGCTTGGGGTGTCATTTCAGTGCACTGGATATAATTTCTATGCAGCTGTAATTACAGTTCTGGGAAGCTCTGGGACCCAGCAGAGTGGGATTTTGCTTCCATTCCCAGCCATTTTTCCTAATGAAAAGATTTTTGTTTACCTGCTGGTGGTGGAATGAAAGATTCAAAACTGTAGTTGTTTTTGTTTTGGATTTACAGCAGTTTTATCCATCTCTCAAAGATTAGGATAGGAAAAAGTAGTTATAGTAGTGGTGGTAATAATAGTAATAATAGTAGTAGTAGTAATAATAGTAATAATAATAATAATAATAATAATAATAACAAATAATGAAACAAAGCCAGTGAGTTTTGCACGCATTCAGAGGAAAAGGACAGCAGCTGTCACTGCTGTTAAGAATAATTTATATATTCTCTATTGTCTGATTTCTCCTTCTGGGGTTATAAGTGTTGACAAGTTAACATCAGGGCAAAGGTACATTGGGCTGTCAGGTTTCTATTTTCTGCTTCTTGCTCTTCCACAAAGTGCTACAGAGATTGATTGATTTGATTTTAAAGAGTTCAGTTACATCACAGTGACACAGTCTTCAATATGAATTAAAAGAATAAAATTGTTTGTTTAACTTGTTTTTGTGTTGACAGGATCTTTGCACTCCAGGCAATCACTTTGTTTTCTTTACAGCTTTGTTCTTTAGCCACCCAAATGTGGAATGTCACTCAACCTTGTCATATTTTTTTTCTTGATGTTCTTTATTAGTCCCTATCATTCTTTTCAGGAACCTAACAAATGTGGATAATCTTTGTTAGTCAGTTGCTCTTTTTTTTGGCCATTTTAAGCTTCCTTGCCCAGAGTTTCTTAGTGGACATGAATTTTACTTCATAAGATACCAGTCAAGCCTTTGAGTGATCACTAGTGTGATCATCTAATTAAATTTCTGTAGACATCCCAAATGAAAATTACATATCTGAACCCACAGTTCATAGTCACCCACAGTTTAATTTTAACACAGCTCTAAATTTTTTGAGGGAATTAGGAAGTGATAATACAATTAGGACTCTTGCTGAGCTTCAGCTCTTTCTGAAAATGAGATCTAAATGTTTTTAGAATAAAATTTAGGTAGTCATCTAAAATTCTGAGCATCTTTCACACACTGAACTGTCCCACTGAACCTTTCCAATCTCATCTCTTGCACATACATTTTTAATCTCTGTTTTACTACATCTTCTATACTCACTTTAGTATGGCATTCAAATTCATATGTGCATTGGCTGTAATTTTAATATATACAGCATGCTGAGATGAAATATCAAAAGGAACACAGAAATAAAAGGATATAATCCAGAACTGGAGACATCACAAACCAAAGGTTTTCAGGCAAATTATGTATGATTCAGGAAGGCTCAGTCATGATGTGATGACCTAGATTAAATTTCTGAAAATGGTCGGGAAAAAGTTGTCTGGAAGAAAAAAATTACAGGGTTACTTAGAAACGGAAATATTAGGCAAGTATTGCTGTTTGGGTTTGTTTAGTATTTTTTTTCTCTTGAACTGAAAGGCTGCTCATATGTAAAGGAAACCGGATTATGAAGTCATTAGAATAAAAATATGTAAAAATCCATTGTATGCATATATAGGTCCTTATTCATGTAATTATTTAACTGTAGTTAAATCTCAGTGATGTAAGTTAGTTTTAGCAATTACTGAAGGATCAAAGTAGCGTAGACTGGTTAGTGGCGGAAATGCCGCTAATCGTTGCCTTTTCTCAAGAATGGGACCTTGAAAGGCTAGGCTTTTTCAAAACTAGCTGGAAAGACATTTTCATCCTAGCAAAGCTCTGCTGTTTGCAGCTGCATTTTTGCTGATTCTCTGAACTCAGAGTTAATTGATAGACAATTTGGCCTGTAGACTTTAAATAACATACTGAAATCTCTGTTTTGGGGAGAGGCGGGTTTAAAGTTAATTATTCCCCCAAATGACTTTTTCCAACTGAGTACTAGTGCTGGCAAAAATTTTGCCATTGAGTAAGGCTTTATTTCTGTGGATTTTCTTTTCTTTTTGATCTACTGTCTAAGATATTGGAAGTTAAAATCCTTTTCCTGGGATGGGATAAACCTCTTGTCCATAATGAAATAAAAGCCACTGATTAGCTAATTTTTTTATTTTGGCTACCTGAGCTTCTCCAGTTCACTTTTCAAAAACAGATTAGAAATTTGGGTAAAGTAGGCACAATTCCTAAATAGGAATAGCTAATTATGGGATTCCAGTTTTGGTTCCAGACTTTTAATGCTCTTCAGCATTTCTGATCCATAGTTTTATATTTGAGTGTAAATAGCTTTTTCATTGTTCATGTCTGTGACTTTCTTCTCTATGTTAAACAAGACTCCCTCTGAGCTGGAAGGCTGGTTTCACTGAACACCTGAGACTCTGCACTCTGGCCTTCTATTAACTAAGTGATCTTCTAATGTTTATTTCCTGTAGTGTCAGCATTTACCTCTGATAGCTTGCAGTTTTGCTCATTTAGTTTTTCTGACTTTTAAAATAATAATTCAATAATATTATGAACCAGATTATAATCTATTTTCTATCTTTGTCTCTTATGGTAAATTATTTCCCTATTTCTCAGTAACAGCTGCTTCTAGCTTCAAAGCAAGATTCAATTTCTATGTCAAATACCACAGATTCAAGGAATGTTTTTGCCTTTTTTTCCCCTCTTTCTTTCCACTAAGCTTAAACTGGAAATCCACATCAGTTTTCAGATATGCCCTGTATACCAACCTCTGTAGATTTTTTTTTTAGTTCATCTGAGGTTCCCTCTTTTTCCCCTCAACTCTCTGATCAGAAGGATATAAATTCTGAAACATGCTTTTTCTGGGTTGTTAAACCCTAGATTATTTTGATTTTTGCCATTTGTATGCCCTCTGAAGTTGTATTTGTGTTTCATTTGCTTGAAAATTAAGAGGAAATTTACAAATAGATATTCATGTGGCTGTCTTAAGTGAAAGGTGGTGGTTAAGACCATACATTTTAAGATGCTTTAATAGAAGTTAAATATTAATTATCTAGTCTCTAATTTAGTCTTATGAAGACATAGCCCTAAATTTAAAACAGGCACCTCTTGAAATATGTATGGGCCTACTCCAATATGCTTAGTGTTGTAGCATAAAATGGGAACAATTAATTAAATAATTCACATGTCAGATGTTTAGAGATAACAGTTATCCATCATTCTTATCTGTTGTAATTTTGCTCAAATTATGAATGACAAGGCATAAATATAAACTCTTGCAGGAGAGGTATAATATTATTTTCTAATTGTTTGCTTTTGTCTTTATATATATTATAAATATAAATGTACATATATATAAAATAGACATAAACATATATATTACATATATTTTCATGTTTGCTGTTGATTGATTGCACTAAATTACAACTTTTGAAAGTGAGGTTTTGTTATAAAATAACTAGCTCATTGCATTTACAGCTATTCAAAGGGGAAAAACATTAAATAGCATTGTTTCCAAAGAAGTCAACACTATTGTTTTCAGATTCATTAACCTCCATTTTCTTTGCCCATCCACTTCTGAAAATATGCAGAATGTCTGATACTTGTCTGCAGTAGTTTTGGTTTCAGCATATATTAAAAAGTAACAATTATAAATTGAGAATATGTTCTGAGCTCTGTGCTTTATATTTGAACATCCTCAAATTTGTGTAATTTTTAGCCAATACAGGTAATATAAGGCCTGATCTGTGACTTTTAATTTATCAGGAAGCCCAAGTTCTCCAAACTGGGGCAGTGTTTGGTAAAAAAATGAACATTTTGCTTTTCTTGTTTGCCTTCATTTGCATTGCACCATATTTGCAATTTGTAATTAATTTTGTAGTCTATTTTTTCCTGGAGTACTTCTCAGTTTATTATTATTATCATTATTTAATATAGCCTGTGGAACACTGAACACTGATTAAGTGTTGTATGCTTTCTGTTATCTCTGAAGCATAACCGATGAAGTATTGTGAATTTGGCACTGTGTAATGTAGCATTTTGCTTGCTGTGCAGCACTAACAAACAACACATCAGTAGTCATGCCTGTCTCTCATTTAAATGCAACCTCAGAGTCACACTGCATGTTACAAATATCTGGGAGCTGTGTGATTAGTTAACATCTTTTGCATAACCTTAAAACTATAGCAAGTTCTCAGGAGATAATTAGCTTTCTGGGTACCTTCAGTGAAATGAACTCTGCCTCAGCAATGGTGGGTACTGTGTGTTCTGCTACTCCAAGGAAGGGTGGCATCAAAGTGCTTTTAAAAATAGCTTAAGTGTCTTCTACATTAAAAAATAAAGTAAAATGAGAGAGATAAATAACTCCTATTTTATTTATTTCTAGCTATCAGGATTGCTTTTGCTCCCTATCTTTTACATTCTTTCCTTTTTTGGCAGCTCTTCTGGTGTAAATAAAGGGTTTTCAGCAGGCACCAGCCTCCCTCACTGAAATCTGCTCACCTCTGTCCCAGAGTTCATGTCTCCTATGCTAGGGGTGAGTAAACAGACAAAATACATCACAACTGAATAATCAGGAGGATGTGATATGATATTTTTCCTTAGCAAAAGCTTGAGACTTCAATTCTTTGTATAGATTTATGGAAAGCAATGTTTTCCAAACATTCTCCAAATTTTTTTGTCTCTTGAAATAATTCCCCAGCCATATCCATGCGCAACATTTTAAAGCTTTTGATCCTGCTTTGAAAAGGCTATTCTAAGCCTTCAGTGTTTACAATATTCTCTTTTAGCACTGGAAGTATCTGTATAATAACCTCAAAATTAAAATGTTTTGGAAGCTTCTAAATATAAGTCATAACTGCAGCTGTCAGGAAACAGGATTTTGACAAAATTGAACTTGTTAAAGGAAAGTATCAATTTTGATTAAATTTGCTTGAAAGGTGTTTTCTAATTTGAAACAAAACATTTCAATAGGCTAACAGCTTTCTCTGCATTTATTGGAATATAACATTGGTGTTTGTTTCAAAATTATTTTTCATTTTGAGGTTCACTTGTAACTATGATGTAATTTATACCCAAGAACTGAAGTATTTTTGAAACACTTTGACCTTATTTCTATTGAAATTTAAATGCATTCCCCCCCCAGCAAAAAAGAGTTTTGTAAGAACCGTCAAATTTTATTTTGATTCTATGTAGTGAAATGTTTTTCTGAAAGGCAATTTTTAAATGAATTTCTAGTTTTAATAAATTCTCTTAATACTTTTTCTGAAATATAAACAGTTGGTCTAGCTACACTGATTGTACAAAGCTGTAAGCCTGCACATATCTTTAACCATAGTGATCAAATTGAGAAGCTCCCCTCAGTTTGGTGGATTTTTATGCAGTTATCTTTTCCAGGGATTGTATTGCCCATCTGATTCAATCTTTAGCTTTATTGGCCACCATTGCTCAAAAGGTGTTGGCTTTCTGAAGGTCTAGTGAGGAAAAATTGAAGACATATAGACATATCCAAAAACCACTGAAAATTCAAGATATACCATCAGAGGAACTGAAAACATGGACTGTAAGTCAAGGAGGGAAGAGACATATAATCAATTTCTTACCAGGAGAGACATAATACTCTGGTGAATAGCCTACTTTTCCAAAACAAGTAAACAGAAAGGAATTTTTTGTTAATATCCAGATGCTTGACTGAGGATCTTACAGGCATTCCAAGGATCACTTTGTTGTAGCAAGGAATACAGCTTTTCAAAATTTTCCCCTCTCTACAAATAACTATAAAGCAAGTGCAAAGCCAAATTTGCCTCCCCATGGAAGAATCCCTGGCTGGGCAGTCAGGTTCCTTCTACAGGGTACAGCAGGAGTGAGACACCCCAGAAACTGCCATAGGGTGTAAGGTGTGTGAGGCTGCCAGCAGCTGAGGAATTAATGAATGAACAGGACAAATCACCAAAGTCTACAGGGCTTCCTGAGTTCTTCTGAGGCTCAAAATATAGATAATATAAAGCATATTTTCAGGTACCTGATATGTGCTCACTTATGCCTGTAAACTGCAACAAGAGGGAAGAGCAGCATTGCCCCATGTAGGTGTACTTCTCAAGTCAATAGTTAATTAAATTGGGATCAGTGGACCTGCCTGAGACTTCCCAGTTCACCTTACCCCGGTCCTAGGTTGATATGCTTAACCAGGATCTTCAGAGCACTTTTAAATATTACTCAAATATTACTCATTAACGCTCAAGTGTTCTGTAGAAGACAACTGAAGATTTTCTGAGCATGAAAGAAAGAGAAGAAGATGAGTTTTAACTCTGTAGCTGAACACCAGCTTGTAAAGTGGGAGATCTGGTGTCAAGCCTTTTCCCTCAAAACTGTTTCCATGTTTTGTAGGAGTGAGATAACACCATTAATGAGAACTGCCTTCCAGAAGTCTTTCTCTGTCACTGCCATTCCCTTTGTGCATTTCTGTAGCCTACATAAATAATATGTTCATTTGATAAAAAAACAATCGAAACAGCCATACATAAATCCCATTTTTGATATTTAAATATCTACTGGGCCTGAAGCTGAGGGTATCAGCTATTGAGTTTCCCGATTCCTGTCAAAATCACTGGGCTGATCACCTCTACTTCTCAGAAATGCAAATTTACATTTTCTACCTTACATCTTTATGTGTAAAATAGGAATAAGATGACACCTTTTCATTAATTTTTTTTAGCTGAAGTTTGTTAACTGTGGTAATTGAAGGTACCTAAAATCATTTTACTCATATTCTTCACAGAGGTCAGTAAGCAAGTGCTAAGTGTAAAAATAATTCTCTACTTTCCAAGCTGGAACTGACTTGCTAAACTGAAGGACACGCGTTCTAGTCCATTACCCATTACCTCCATAGTCCTCCATATTTTACATTTTTGTCAATAAAAAATAATGTTCAGTCAGAGTGTGAAATTTTCTTCTGTATGAAAGGCCAACAAAAGGCCCATGTCTCACCAGCTTTCCAGAAGAGAGTGACACCTCAACAGACCAGTCAGTGTTAATGGTTAAAAAATGAGACATTCAGAGCCTATGTGTCAAATATGTAGGGCAAAATTCTTGACCCTGACCGTCAGTCTTGCCTGGCTGAAGGGGGCACAGAGGGCAGAAAGCTGCTTTTGGCTGAGGCAGGCAAAGATGAATTCTGCTTGAAGAGATGGCAGAGTTGATAAAGAGGTTTTTTACCCAGCCTGGAGACCTTCCATTAAGATATTGAGAAGCTGTGATTTTCTTTCTTTTTATTTTTTTATTTTTACCTTCAAGATATCCTCGTCTGTGCAGCATACTTTCACATTCTCTCTAATGGAATTTAAAACCTCGATTGCCTTGACTGTAAAATCGAGTCCAATGTTTCATCATGTAAACTACACACAGAAGCCTGGTTTGGGTTCCCACAGAGTGCTCCACAGTATATGGTTAGTCAGAAGTTATTTTTCTCTAACAATTGCCTAATTTTTAAATAAGAAGATCACTGAATATAACAGTTTTCCAGTTCTCCTCTTAATTCCTTAAGGTCAGATTTGTGACCCTTTTTGGTGAGAGTGAAGCAGAAAGAGTCTTCCACTGAAAGTGTAGCACTTGTGTTGGACAATTCTGTCTGAAACTGGACAAGTAAAGCTCATTCACATAATTACTTCTGTCCTAATTCTTAAGGATCAAATGAAAGAAAGGAATCAGTAAAAGCAGATTGGTAGAGGTGTTTTACCTTAATACTCATAGTGTTCTAAAGAACGCTTAGGCAGCTGTCACATTTTAGATTTTAGTTTCCTTGCTTGGACTGGATTTTTGAATGAAAATTGAGTTAACTGGTGGCTGTTTCATGGCTTTGCCTGTGTGAGATGCAATTTCAGTAGGCTTTCTCTGAGATTTAAAAATATTTAGCCCTTCTTGATCTTAAGTTTATTAAATTCTGTAGAAGATATTAACAAAATTTTTATATGAGTGAGTAGGTTATGTTAAGAGGGGGGGAAAAAAGGTGAGCACTGGATTCCCAGATTAGCAATACCACCATGCCTTAACCTGGATCTTGAGGGAGTTTCTTTGGAAGAGTTATGACTGCAACAGGGTGTCCTGTCTTGCAGCAAAAATAGTAGTGTCCCATGTAGGCTAACCTGGTCACCAACTGCTCTTCCTGAATGCCACGTCTGCTGTTGCAATGGAGATGTTGTTTTGGCCACTTGGGGAGAAGATGATTCACTGCAAAATGCCATTTGTGGCTAATGATCACCCGCAGTGTTACAGGGTTTTCACAAAGGTAAAGCAAAGAGAAAAAAGCCACGGCCCAATTAAGATCTCCCCGGTTTTTGATCTTAAATCGGTAGTTCTAATTTTTGAGTTTTGTTAAATGATCTGACTGCACAAAAAAGTCACAATTGGTTCAACTTGCCGAAGGAGTTTTTTAATAGAATGTCATGAGTTTATAAATTCATCTTTCCCTTGCAAATTTCAGCTGTTTGAGAACTGGGCCTAAGTTGTCTATTCACAATGATCTTGTTTTTTTGCAAAATAATGATCTAAATGATTCATTATTCAGTTCTTAGACCGCTGTTTTATTTCTGTTGATCTTTGTTTTTCTGCTTAATTTCTATAAATTACTGTACAGTTTCCCATAAGGTATAATTAAGCAGAATTGCTAAAGTTTTAATTATTGTGTATTATAGATGTTGAAAGCAACATTAGCACTTAGCTTTTAAAAATGTGATAGTATATTTATAAGAGAGCATTTATAAACACATTTACATATAGTTAAGATGAAAAAGGTATTTGAATTGTAGTCATTAGCATTTCTTCAAACATATGGCATACCAGCAGAAGCCATGGGCCATGCCTTCATTAACTGAACACTGTTTCATCAGTATCTCAGCTTCCTGCTGTGCCACCCTGTAGCGTACCCTTCTGTCCCCGAGGTTTCAGTGACAAGGGACAATATGTCCCCAAGGTGAAAATCTGGGAAATAACGCAGATTAGCCCTTAGAGGAGTTCTTATGATTATTTAATCATACTTAGGAAAGAAGTACACTGTACTACAAAAGAAAAGCATTAAAAATCCTACCAGCCTACTATTTTCCATGTTGCAGCGTATGATGGTCTCTTCAGTGCACCATCAACATAGCTACAGTGGAAGATGACAGATTTATACTGCATTATTATGAGGCCAGCCTTTTTCAAATTTGTTCATATAATGGGTAAAGCTTACATTGGTACTCATAGGTACTGTAGGTCAATTAGCATTCATTGTCCATAATGTTCAGGTGATGGATCAAGAGTTAACTTCTTTTAACCGTGGTACATGCAGCCATTTAATTTTATTTCCTAATAAAAAATGGAAAAGGAATAAAAATTCTCATATAAATGTCATGGTCATATTTTATTTGTGCATTTCTTAAGAATATAAAGATACGTTAATATGACAAGCAGAGACATTTGTCTTAAGTCATTAAATTCTCTCATACATTACCAATATATGATATGATATGATTTTATTTGCTAAATATTCTTTGCTAAAAAAGTATATATTTTGGAAAGCTCTTAGCAGAATTTAAAAAATATATATTTTGTTTGACAAGATCACATTTTGAAAGTAAAGTTAGATTTTGGGGCTGAAGGTGAGTTGGACTTTTTGGTTTTTAAGATGCTTTTTTCCATTGCCTTGCAGTCTCTCTTTTCTTTCTCATTGTGACACAGAGTAGTAAAAAGCATTGAAATGGAAAATAATTATCAAAAAAAATTTCTCAGTTCCTTATGGATATTGATCTGCTTTCTTGCATTTGTATCTCTGTTCTCCAAGAAGAGTTGGAGCTTTATGGAAGTAGCCCCCTGTCTTTGAAATCCAGTCAGTAAAGCCTGTTCTTGGATTAGGAGGGAACAGATAGCAACTGGAATCAACATATTTAAATCCTAATTATTAAGTCAGCTATTGAAAGAATCATATTATAATATTAAAACATGTATTATGCTGCAATAAATTCTATTATTCTGCCTTTAGAAAGTGTACTCTTCAACATGCATTTAGGAGAGGAATTTAAAATCTCTTATGGTTTAACAGTGCAGATAGAGAAAGTGTGGATTTAAAAAGCGAGCTTTGATTTATATAATTACAAGCATCTGATACAATTTAAATATTTTTATATAATTTCTCACAGTTTTTGTCAGGCCTAGATATCATTATGACAGGTTTAGAAACATTTTGGTAGGAGTCAAAGTAAAAGTTTTAAATTGGCATCATTTTTACCTTTATTGTTTTTATATGGCAGGAATCTGAAAATCTCTCACTGTGGTATCCACCATTAATCAATGGTGCAATGGAAAGCTCTCATTAACTTTAACCCTCCGACCCTGACATTATTCTACTCATCACAGCAATCATTAGCAAAATGAAAAACAATCAACCAGCGTATCTACATTCTACTAATATTAATGCTTTCACTCTATTACACATGAATGTCAAATGTGACAAAAATCACTGAACTTCAAATATATACATAACAGATTTTGATATATATAAATCACCAGTTTTTGTTATTCTCACTCAACAGCAAAATCAAAGTTACAGTGCCAAGGGGGCCCATACCATTTGCAATCTGTAGCATTTCCAATGTATCTTCAACATTATTGTAAATATTTATGGAGTTTTATAAAGACTCTATGATTCCTTCTGCTTGTGATGCATCAACAAGACACAGTAGGATATCATAGGCAGATATTTACTTCTGGGAATTCCCTTTTGGACTCTTTTTGGTTGAAAACGACTTCATGACATACAGTACCGCAAATCCCCAGAAATGTACCGTGCTATTATTGCCAGCTGAGTTCTTCCAAGTAAAGATGACATCAGCCATCTGTCATGCTATACTAATCCTAGGAAAGAAAGCCAACTGAAGAGAAAATAAATACCTTTTCTGTCTATTAGCCAAATATTTATATTAAAAAAATGAAACTCTTAAATTCTTACTAGCAAAGTTAATTCCTGTAAGCAGATTATCTTTTCTGAGTAAACAACCCATCTAAAATGTCTTTGCCTTTTTATCTACCTAAGCTAAGTTATGTCACGAGCATATGTTTGAAATGCTGATCTTTTGCTACATATTGGTAGATAAGAAAATATGATTCCAAGTAGTGATTTTCCTCCAGACCTGCTAGATGAACTCTGCCAGGTACCACGTAGCTGCGTCAATGTTCCGGACTGCTCTGCTGAGGTAAATGGAAGTTTCCCAGAATCTAACAGTGCAGGAATTACACTCTCCATCACAAGCAATGCTGCCAATCAATAAGGAAAGTGTCTAAATTAATGGCAACATCATAATAAAATGTTTAAAAAGCCCAAACTCTGTCAGGTATCTGCTTCCCCACAGTGCAGAGAACATGTCAGTGAGGAAGTCTTTTGGATAAGCTGAAAAACTATTTTACACTGGGACTTATCCTGTGCATTTATGTCTTATTTCTTTGTCACTCAACAGCATATACTTGAATTTTAAACTAAGGTGATGTTCAAAAGCTCTTATCAGAATAAAATTAAGACTAGAAAAATAAATCTCAGGAAATTAAAAAAAATTAACAGCCACCTAGACCATTCCCTGATAAGAATGTAGTATGGTGCTGCTGTAAAAATTATCCAAAAGCACATGTATGATTATTTAGTGTTATTGTCAATAATGTTTTTCACATTGTAAATGTTCCTTTTGCTTCTTTAGAAGAAGCAAGACAGAACTGAGCATTCACACATAGCACTACAAACACAAATAAATATCTCTCATCTCTCCACACTCTCACATTCATTTTTTTCTTATCTGCCATTTAACATTGTGAGCATTCCTTTTAAGCCAATAATTCATTTTGGGATGTGAATTCATACAAAATGGAAGATTACAACAATAGAAGTTTCAGAATCAAAGGTGTGTTTCTTGGGCTGTAAACCTTTTGACTTCATAGTTTAGAATAACGTGATAGATGGAATTAATTTTTTTTAGATAATATATAATACAGAACAAATAATTAATATACAAAGATTTTCTTACAATTGAGAAGCCTAAGCTTCTCAACTGATTGGGTCTTCTAATGGTTCCAGATGGTTTTTGTTGAGACTCTGACTATTTTCAGACAGTGGATTTCTTGTCTCTTTGCAGGTTAAGAAATTACTTAACAGTAACAGTATGACTGTGTTTTGATTTTTTTCTAAAATATTGAAACAGAAAAACAAGAGAAAGAAGGGAGTTGCTTTCCTCAATATGTCCTCAAGATCTTAAGGTCATAAAAAGAACATCTAATTTTAGGAAACAAGAGGTGATTAGAAAAAAACTCCGTAGTTGAATGCATAGATTACATATTATCTCTTGACACCCAAAAAGGCAGAGCATTCTTTCATGTCTTCCGCAGAGAACAAGGGTGAGTTACAATTCTGCATGGTAATTATAGCAAATGAAATTGCATAACTTTAGGACTCATTACTTCAACTAATCAATTTTTTTGGGGATGACCTTCAACCTGGATTACCACCATTCTATCTCCAATGACAACACCACTGAAAAACAAGTGATTTTTAAAATAATGCTTTTGTGACTTCAGCTTATATACTGAGTCAAGAAACCAAAGTATTTCTAGTTATCACCTGTCTCAATAAGAATATATCTGTCTGCTTTACAACCTGGTAAGAAGTGAAATTTAAAAAAAAAAGGTTTATTATCTTGCACTGTAAGTCTTAGCAATAAGCCATTTCTGAACCCAAAAGACTTTTAAGGCACTTTCCTTCAATGTAATGTTTCTTTATTCAGTAGAACAACTGGGGGAAAAAGCTGAACTTTTATTAAAAATAAATCACAAGAAATAAGATTAGTCATTCTTTGATTTCCAAATAAAATTTATGTCATATTTTAAGTAAAACATTTCTGATTAAAAGAAATTTTATTTCCTTTACATTTTTGCTTTAGGATCTCTATATACTAATGAGAAACAGGTAAGAAAAAGGAGATTTCATCACTCCCTTTCTCCTGGGGGTTAATAAAAACAAGGACCAGAGCTTGAAATTTAAGGAGGGGTAAAAGAAAGATTTGGGGTTTTTGAAATAAAATTATAACAAAATAAAGAAAATTTTTATTGTTGTTTTTCTCAATTAAATTTACAGATCTTTGCATTATTGTTTTAAACCTCGCCAAAAAAGAGACAAGTCATTAGTTTTAGACTGGTTCTTCTCCATTTTTGGGTTCTGTGATCATTAGATTCTGGTTTCCATTTGAACAGCTGAATATTCATCTATTTCAGTGAAATATAAAGTCTAAGCTGTGAGGACAGCAGCAACAGTCCAAGAAGCCTTTTGGCATACAAAATTTTTACCATCATGAAAATGACTGTTTTTAAAATGAAAGAAAAATGCTATTTCTGGTTTCTTTTTTACAGTTCTCTGGAAAGTAACTAAAATTAAGAATAAGGGGGTAAGAAGGATGTATAAGTGAATTCATTTAGAAAGAGAGTGGCAAAAAAGAATTGTTGGGTAGATGCAGAATGAGGGAAGAGAAGGCTAAAATCAACTGTTAAGTAGAAGGAAAGATATACCATCAACTTAGTGTGATATTGGTTATTTTTTCATTAGGAGGCACTCATATACTAAAAAAACTCACTAGACTGATAAATAGCAACGTGCAAATTTATGCTGCTACATAAATTTAGGAGGAAAAAAGGCATTACTGAAACCTGAATTTCTTTATTGAATAATTTACTTTGTCATCATAAATGTAATTCTATATTGCCTTGCAGTATAACTTCTGGAGAGATGTGTTGGTAAAGCCAAGTCCCAAGAGGGATGTCTGAAGAATGATCAAAAGCTTGGATTAATTTTTTTTTTTACTTAGGTTGTTTTTATCATTTTGTTTTGGTTCCTGGAATTTCTTATTAATTTTACAAGTCCTGTTATAGACTGTCTTTTTTGAACTTCCTTCCTGCTTATTTAATTTAATGGATGAATAAAACTTTTCCATTGAAATTACAATAGCAGGAAAAGTTTGTAAGACCATATGCAGCAGACTTTGACAACATCCATTCCTACAATCGGTCTTTGATAAATTCTGACAGCTGTGAGTCTTCTAATGCAGAAGCCATTTGACACTCTGATTCTGTGTTGAGATTATTACATATCAGAAATAACCAGTGACTACTGAATCTCTGTTTGATGGCATCCAAGTGCACTCCTGTGCACTTATGAACTAAAGCACAAAAAAATTCACTGGAGAAAGACATCCAGGGGAAAAATAAGACTTCTTTGTGTTTGGTGAGCTTCCAGGACTCATCTTGCTGTGTTGTTAATCTATTCATTAAAAAATTGGAAATTTTATTTGCTAATTTTCCTAAGTGATAAGATTTTAATGCTGTTGTACTCTGCTTAGGCCAGTTTAAGGAAAAATAATGAAACTGCTCTCAGTTCCTGTACTCCAGGGAAAGAGTCTAAGAATACAAGACTGTACTTATTGATACCTCATCAGATAACTAATCTCGTTTCAGCCAAATGGGATGACAGTAATACAGTGTTGGCAAATGCACCATGATGCAAAGATAATCTTGAAGGATATCCTCAAAGGGTAAGGTTAAAAGAGATGTGGTGCCAAGTTTTCCCACTAGCCTGGTATAAACTGGTCATAATTGAGGTCAGACTAAAGCACATATTGTGAACCAATTTTGAAATAGTTGTTCTCAGACTGGCAGAAATTAAGATGGCTGGCTCACAGAACTGAGATTTAAGATTAAAAGTATTTCCTCACCATAATCTGCTTGCCAGTTCCTTTGCTATCATGGATGCTTGATTAACTTCACATAGTCTCCTGTATGCCAATGTGAATATGTTATTTTATAGTCAAATATTGGTGTATGCATATAAAAAACCACAAAAATTTATCTCTGAGTTTCAGAAAGAATGACAATTTTTACTTCAGATAGAAATGTCAGTCCACTACAATTCACCACCATCCAAGTGCAAAGCATTCTACAAGAGATTGATCGTACAAGTGAAGTCTGAGAAACTGTAAAAGATCATAACATTTTTTGGGTGAGTGGTGAGTTGCATCATGATTACTTTTCCCATAATGCCAGTTAGAGGGGGTTGTGTGTGTTGTAGTGATTTCCAGACATCTAATATTTCATCATGTATGAAATTGATCCAATACCTCAAATATATGGGCTATTTAAATAAAAACTGTGAGCAGGATAATCCTAATTGAAGAGACAGAGAAGATTTGATTTTATTCTCAGTTAAAAGGAGTACTTTCCTCAATTGCTAAACAAAGTGTTGTCCTAAATATGAGCAGAGGCATTTTTCAAAATATTTCACCTAAACTTGTATTCGTTGGTTTCCCTCACCTAAAATCATATTAGATGCAATAATATTGCACAGTTAGCTGCAAAATATGTTTTAATTTTCCCAAAAGAAAGAAAACTTGATGAGGATTGCTTTTGATAAATGCAGCATATTTGCATATTGTAAAATAAAATATGCTTCTTTGCATGGAATCATATAACATCATATATTAAAAATTGTATTTCTTGGGAACAAAGAAAAAACCTCTGAACATATCTGCATATTTTAATAAATAGACAGAGGTGTTCTATTTTCCTTCAGCATCTGAGGAAGCTACCTTTATGAAGGTCATAGTCCTGTAAATACTTAACAAAAACCAAAACCTTTTTACCTATTGCATATATGAACAAAAGGATTTAAATATATATATAGAGCAACTTGAATATAGGGAATTGTATGAGAGTTTGCAATTGAGAGTGGTAGAACCAGTGCAATAACCATTGCAGATAACATTTCAAAAGTGCTTCCATTCTAACCTTGAGTTTTCACTCTTAGCATTCTGAAGTCTTTAACTTAGAGACATTTTTGGATGTAACCTCTCTACATCTTTGCTCTTTACTTTCTGTTTAATACTTTGTTTTAATTTTGCTATTATATACATTTAGTGTTGCTAGATTTTATTTGGGGCAGTTTGAGGGAAAAATCACTGTCTTTAGAGATATAAAGTAATCATGTAGCATTGTTTGTCTAAGCATGGAAAAGTGATAGTGACAGAAATTGAAATGCATTATGTTATTGCAAAGAGAAGTACCTTGGAGTGTTCTGATGAGAACTGATGTTGATTTGACAGAGTTCTCAGCTATTCAAAGCTGCTTTCCCCATCTGAACGGTGTGGTTTTTTACAAGAGTGTTCAGCTTTGTTCATATTTTCTTTGCAATGGAAATTTAATTGCTGCTATTTCAGTTGTAATAACACTGGGTTAGCACTGAGCATTTTGGAAAGAACTTCACTGTTAGAGTAGGATATAGAGATGTATGCTATGGGTTATCTGGAGTTATCAGCAGGCAGTGCCTTTTGCTGTTAATGATGTGCCTTTCCTGTATGTCTGTGCCAGGATTTGGTGATTCAGTGGAACATATATTTGGAGAAGTGGATTTCTGCTCCAAGAAGCAGGTGAACCCTTTCAGGGCTGACTTATCATAGGCAAGATTGCTTCAGAGAGAGAGCAAACAGTGTGTTTATATTTGATATCTATTCCCAAAGAGTTCTATAGAGTAAGAATTAGCAGGCCAGGGACATTGCTATAGAGGTTGTAATTAAAACCAGCCCTCCTCTATGAGTGTGGAACTCAGTAGGAATATCTACCATAGAGGGAAAGTAGAACTTTAATACAGGAACAAGCATTTTAGAAAAAGGATGACTCTGGTGCTGTTTTATATTGCTCAGGTCTGATAGTGGCATACACTAACTAAGTAGCTGGTGAGCATCCTAATGCTTCTCCCTTTCATGGTGCTGGACCTATCAAACCCTGTTAACAATCTGAGTGCATCTTCAGTTAAACCTTATAAAACTAGTAAACACAATTTGAGAATTTGTAGTCCACTTGCAGTTTGATTTCTAGAGACTAAAAGGAATAGCAATTAAAAAATTAAAAAACCATATTCCTCTAGTAGAAGCAAAAGGAATAGCAATTAAAAACCATATTCCTCAAGTACAAGCAGTTTTAAATAAAAGCTGACAGAAATGAGAACTGCTGTATGAAAATTTGAAAGGCATTTTGTTTGGAACATTTGCTATATCCTGTTTCTGAAGAAAATCAATTCTATGTATATGTTGTGAAAGTTAACAGATTATCAACAGAAGAGCATCAGTTCAAAGCAAAAAATGGCATCAATTATTTTCATAAACCAAAATTTAGGAATTTATTCTGTATAACTTTCTCTTTAAAGAAATTTCATGCACCATTTGAATTTTTGTTGCAGTTTTAAATACAAACTGCAATGGTATCTCAAATATGTCCTTTATTTCTCTGTTCCGTTTTCATTGTATCTGACCAGATGCTTCAAGTAATTATATGTCTGACACAGACAAGTAATAGTGACAAATGGGTGATCTTATCTCTCTTTGACTCTAAAGGATTGTCAAGACGTTAGTTGATAGATCTAAGCTGAATTTAAAGAAAAAAAGTTAAATATCCAGTCTTGTGTAATTTATAAATCAGGACACTTGGTATTAATCTGCCTTCTGCAAAATGAACCAACTTAAGGGAAGATGTCCACATTAAACAGAGAGATCCTCTATAGAAGCCACATTTACAGTTACAGCCAACTTGAGTTCAAGTTTAAATGTTAAAATGTTCTGTATCCAACTAAAAGGGGGCTTTTTAATAAATTCAGGAACACTTTCCTGCAATAATCTCCACATGTACTTTTTATAAATGTAAACACTAGCTGTTGCTATGCCCTGATTTTATTTTAACCTGAACTGTATTTACTATACCTAAGGATAATTCACATGTAGCAAAGAGCCCTAATATTTGTATTTTAGAATAAATATTATGAATATCTCTCTCAGGGGAAAAAAATGTTTAGATAACCTGCCTTTCACATGGAAAAGCTGCCTGCTGAACCTTCAAGCCAGCAGTTCTTCCCTGTCTTTCTAACTGAGAGACAGTACTACATATGAAAATTCAGTGCCTCCTGGCCATACTTAAGAAACCCTATTTCTTTGTGAAGGAGGGAGAACGTATGGGAGCTGTAAATAAATAATGATTGCCAAAGATCAGAGGAATTTTTACACAAGACCAAAGCAATTTAAGCTCATTCTTTGATACAAACCATTAATAATTCAACACAGTGGTAATTTTGGTAGTGCTAGAATTCCTAACAATTGAACTGATCTCCAGGTTGTAGGCAGATCAGTAAGAATTATGTTATTAGTAGCTGACTTCTGATGAAGTCATGTGATTCAATGTTTAATTTAAGCATTAGGTATGGCTTTCTAAGAGGCCCTGGAAATCTCAGTGAAAACAGCCCAATACTCATTTAATAACAACTCACAGCTCTTTATTGAGTATTTCATGCCCACTTGTCAAAAGCAATCTCTGAACTACTCTTCAAGTAATTCAGGAGTTTGATTTAAAAGATGATACCTTAATGAAATAGCATGCTAGATATCAGAGAGAAAAATCAGTAATCTTATGCCTCTTATAGGAATATTATTCCAATAGGAATATCTAGAATAATTATGTGCTTGCTGAGGAAGGTTTAATCCTATTATAAACATATAAAATTCAGTCCTATGCTAGTGAGGACTCCTCTCCTCAGAATCCAACTCCAAACAAATTAAGGGTATGAAACATGGACACTGACTTCTTTAAAGGAAGATTATTTCACTTGTACATCCTGCCAAGTCTCAGGCATTATGAGCTGGACCTCTAAGAGAATCCTTCTGCTTCTGTCCTTCCTACACCTCACACATTTGCAAGACATTATCCCAGGTCCCAGGCCCTAGTAGTGACCACACCAGCTGAGAGAGCAGAGCTGAACCCTTGCCCATCAAGTAGAAGGGAGCACGTAGAGTTTTACAAAACCAGGTGTGCTTCCTAGAGAAGTGTGGAGACCAGGCAAGATCCCTCATCTTACCCTCTGCTTCTTGCAGTGCTTTAAATCTTTTCCTCTCAGATGGGGCTTGCCTTGCCCATCAGATAAAGTAAATCTCAACACCCTTCTTAGGCAGATATCTTGCCACAGGTCTGACCTTTTCTGCAGACCAGAGAAGGGGTGCCTCACACATCATAAGTCAGGGACACTGATGGGAGCAAGCATATGAGATGTGTAAAAAATCGGAAATGGCCAAGCTTTCACATAGGAGCAAAACAGCAATACTCAGTTCAGAGTGCTATTAGGTAAAATAGTGATCCAGGAAACCTTTCTAATGTATCATCATTTCCTGTTAACAATCTAATCTTGCTTATTGTAGATAATGTTCTTTTACTGGGTTTTTTTTCTCAGCTAATGTAAAGTATATAACTGCACTGAAGCCAGTGGAGTACTTGATTTCTCTTAACTGAATACCTGTCCACACAGAAGAGAGCACTTAAGTTCAAAAATACTTTCCTTTCTTTTTCTTTAATTTACTGCTAATAATAGTCTTCAATTTTTTTACAAATAGCAGGTAAGGAAAGGAAAGGAAAGGAAAGGAAAGGAAAGGAAAGGAAAGGAAAGGAAAGGAAAGGAAAGGAAAGGAAAGGGAAATAGGAAAAAAAATAGAAGAAAAGAAAAATAAATAAATAAACCCAACATAAAGTAAGCTGGCAAAACAGTGAACTTCCAGATGTGATTTAGTTTATATTCAGACAGGGTCAGTTAAAATATTTCTCTTCTGGCATGTGCATTCATCTTCTGAACAGGGTGCAAATTCAACAGAATGAGCACCTGATCATCCATTACTAATAAGCCAGATATGCCCTGTTATTTAATTTGCTCTTTCATAATTTCATAGTGTATATATTGCTTAACACTGCACCAGTCAATGTAATGGGGAAAGCTAGTCTTCATCCTTTTCACTTTCCTTACTTGTAAATGGATTTAGAAAAAGGAATGTAGTCTATTATTCAGAGATGGTTTTTAAGATGGTTCACAACAGGTTAATGAATGATGTCTAATACTCATATTAGACCAATCATATTAATAACAGAGAAGAGCACATGAGGGTCATAGTGCTAATTGCATAGGAGGTCCAGCCAGAAGGCATTTTTATCTTAGAATTCAAGACACACCAAGTTTGACTAATCACCCACAGTGTGTTTGCAATTAAAATAACACTGTATTAACCCTGCCAATGTGAGGTATCAATATTTTATGTGTGGCTTGACAGTTCTGAGCTGAACATTTGTAGTGCTTGATATTGCACTCATAGAAAGCACACAGCTCTTGCTCTGCTCCAGACTGCAGCCAAGGATGCTACACGGGGGGAAATTCAGAGATATTTTGTTCCTGAAATTTAATTTTCTTCTATTATTCTTAAGAATGGCTCTAGTATCATCAAAAAGGTTTTTTTTTTTACCTTGAGTTGCTTTATACACCACAACAAAAGATCTGGGGTGTTTTAGGTGTTAAACACAAACTTATAGAAATCAATGGAAAAACTCTTGATTCATTTAACTCCATCCTGAATTGAAGAAATGAAGAAGAATGTTTCATTTGAGTATGACCCTGGCTGATGCACAAAGTTCAAAGTAGGCACAAGGACTGCAGCACTAACAATAGGTCCATGTATGAAGCAGATCACCTGGTTTATTTTGGAATGGGGATCTGGGCATGTGGATTCTGGTAATGATGTGAATTTCTTGTTTACACATGTAAAAAAAAAAAAAATCAATCAACTTCACTTGCAAGTTGAATTTCATTTTCCAAATCTGATTGTCAAAGAAGAAAACATTGGTTCTTCCTCCTTAGCCCACAACTCCAAGACCTCCCTGACACTCTGTCCAATTTTCTTGTAGATCTGGTTTTCACTGGGCATCATTGTCTGAAACCCACTGAAGCTGAATCACTTACAACTCAAAAAGAATAAAGAAACCCTGTTCCTCTCTCCCAAATTCTGGTGAGTGCTGTGGGTACTTGAATTCCCAGATCACATGCCCAGAATCATTGCATAACTTTTCAGATTTTATTTAAAAGAAGCATTTTTCTGAAAGCCAGGTGTTTTTTTGAGGTTTTTTAAATTCTTTTTAAACTTGTTATAAAACAAAGTAAAAACTATAAACCACTTGAAAATGTCTGTTCACAATGAACAAGCACTACCTTCTTTGTTGTATCTCAGGTGTTTCATGATATGTTTTCTTGCCGATGGATTTCTTTTTTATATTATTTGTGTTAGTACTCTGAACACTTTCAAATGTTTGTCAATTGATGGTCTCTACATAATAGGTACAATCCATATCTGGGTCAGACCTTCCAGTTCAGGTACAATAGTGTAGCTCCCTGGAGCTAAGATTTTTTCATGTAATAGATTTGTAAAGAACTGAAATGATGCCAGGTAGACTTAAATGATTTTTCCTCAACTTTTGCAAACAGTTGTGCTTCTGCTTGGATGTTCTGCAGACAAATTTATATGAAGTTATTTCAGGTTTTAAAGACCATATTGAGAGAGGCCTATGAGATATAAACCTAGTAAAAGATTTTCCTTTTAGGCCCTTATATTCTTGTACTTCTTCAGAAACATCTTCCTGAAGATTCCTGTATTTATAGTTATGATCAAGCTTTTTAAATTACAGACAAAACAGCATAATGTAAACTTTGCAGTGAAACAAACAAAGACAACAAAGAAAATTCTTATGCATCAGTAGTTACTAGGTCTTGCTGAACAATAAAAAGGATTCCAATTAAAATCTGTCAGAAAACAGTTATTTAATTTTGCACACATAGTGGTTTGAGAATCACTTGGGTTTTTAGTGCCCTAAATCCAAACCCCCAAAATGAAAACTGGACTATGAATCATCCATTTTTAAAGGACTATGAGTATGTATTTTTTGGTTTTTATTTCAGACCTCTAGAGCTAACCAGAGGGTCTTGTTCCTTTGACTTCAGGGAAACTTTGCAAAGCTATCAATTAAATCTGCATGCCTCTCCAGTAGATTTCAGACACAGCGAAAAGTCAGGCACTGCTCAATAAGTGGAAAAAATAGTCTGGTCTAGTTGGATACCAAGATCCCAGAGTAGCCTGAGTGAAGTTCTATAAGGACAGTCAACATCCCTGTTCATGTCATCGGCCTTTAGAAACCCAAGTTGGATCATGGCTCAGCAGTGGGATCTGTTTCTCTGGAAGATTGGTTTTTGGGTGCAATGGCAAACTAAAATCTTGACATTTTTGCATGGCCAGAAAGGTGTTAAAATATTTTTACATAGGAAATCATAAATCATACATGTACATGGTTATGTGTAACTACCTTATATACCCAAACAGGACTGGCAGGTTCAAAAAATCCTGTCCATCTGAGGATAAGCACTTTAAGAATCCTTTTTCCTACTGAAGAGGGACAGCAAGCTAGGAGTGTTTTTGACCTTGAGTCTTCCCTTGTCCATCAGTGCTAAACAGCTAAAGTATGAACATCAGAGGTTGCTCTGCACCCTGACAGAAATGTGCATCCTTAAGTTTCTCCCCAGGAAAGCTGTGGTCATACTGTGCTAGAAAGTCACTACAGAAACAAAGGATATATCAGTCTGCTAAGGAATATGACCATTTCAAGAAAAAGTAAAGAATCAGTGCAATTCATACAGGTAAAGTTCATGTTGCAGTGTGATGGGTGGGGATAGTTCTTTTTCTTGCAGAACTGGGATATTATTTTACAGACTTTGGCCTGGTTTTATTCAGTTTTTTTAAATAAGACTTTTGTTGAACTGCAAAAGCCAAATGTAAATCCAAAGTTTCCTACTGCAAAGAGTAGTAGTTCAAAGCAGCAATTCAAAGAGTCATTGGAGAATCTGGAAGACATACAACTGGTACAATTTTAATTTCTCTTTCTAGGCAGAGGTTGTTTTCACTACCAGTCAGATTAGATTGCCCATTTGTGCTTTAACATCTTTTATTCTTCCAATGAACACTTACTAAAGTTTTCTACTCCTGAGAGGAAAGAGACTGCATCACCAAATGAGGAGTTTAAACCTACAAATTCAAATGTGAAGATTCAAGAGCTACTATACTATAGTGCTGTGCAAGGTCTAAAACCAGTAAGTGAAGGAGAAGTGCAGGAAGATTTGTTCTCTTTCTGTGTCTATGTGCACATATGTACCTGTGTTTGGCAGCACCCTCAGCCTGCTGCTGATGGTGAGAGTCTCTTTACAAAGAAATCCAGAGGAAGGCATGGCAGACAGCAGACTGTCAGATATTGGGTAGAAAGAACAATAGGCTAGGTAGAAGGCACTGGGTATCTGCATATGCAGTTACAATGATAGTGGACTCAAAACCTTTCAGAAAAGTAAGAAAGGGTTCAGGATATCTCTCATTGTCTAAATGCATTTAGATAGATAGATAGATAGATAGATAGATAGATAGATAGATAGATAGATAGATAGATATTTTTTTCTAATATATTCTACTCAGGGCATGGAATGACTTCAAATCTCCTCTTTGTTGTTTTTGTTTGATTTTTTTGGTTGTTGTTTTAACTTTGTTTTGCTTTAATTTTGTTAATATTGCAGAAAGAGTCCAGTAAGCATTGAGTAAGTAAGGAAAGGTGTTGGTAACATTTCATCTATCAACACATACTTCTCTACTCAGTCTCTTTAACCACGGTGGTGCAGCAAAAGAGAGCATAGCCCAGCCTTGAGCTAAAACGTTCACCGTGTAGCTGCTGATGAGTTGCTGGCTCTCCAAAGTGCCTGATGAATTAGGCATAAGGGCTGCATGATAAGGAGGGTTCATTAGCATGAGCTCAATCTCTCTCCATCCAGATCATGCATCCCCAGACTGCAGGGTGACTAAGGGCAGAGGGAGGGAGGCCAGCCAAAACCTTGCTAAGGTGTTGTTGGTGGAGGCACAGAGCAGAGCTGGGTTCCCACTGTGACCTTTGCAGGGTGGTAGACTGTGGAACACTGCAGACTGTTCAAGCCCTTTGTTGTTAGCTCCACATGGAACTGAGCAGTATAAATATAGGGAGTCTCACAGAAGTTGTTTATCATTAGAAGTTCACTTGTTTTCCTTCAAAGTATTTTAAAAATGTTATTTAAACTTCTGTGGTCTGGAAACAAAACCATATGTGAGTGTGGGTATTTTATGGTTTCTTCTGGCCAAGAAATACCACAGTACAAGAAGAGGCTCTGGGATTGATTCCCCCCCTACAAATATTGGTGTATGCACAGTGGATGCTGCTGAACCTCTACTTCAGCTGTGTCCCTTCTGGAAGTGACTCATGAAAGCTGTATTCCCAGAGATCCTTATTATACTCATTTTTCAAGGAGCATCAGATTGGGTTGATTCTGCTCTGTTGCTGTAATCCGATGTCTGCCTTTCTGGAAAGAGAGCAGATATCACTGGGGATCTGTTACACCATGATAAACTAGAAACAAGCCTTTTTTTACTTTCTTCCACTTCTTTCTGAAAATATAAGTTGCTTATAAGAGCTACATTGCAATTTTCTTAGCAGTGAATACACTCTATTTATACACTGTAATGGTTTTAGAATTAAAATTTAATTCCTAGTCATTATTAATAAAAAATTTCCTAGGCTGTCTAGTAAATTATAAGAAAGTTATCTTTAACTGAGCTTCATCTAAGGTATGTGAAATGGAATTTTAGTTTTAAAATTAGGCAGAACAGAGGTACTTGAAACAGCAGTCACTTTCAACATACATACTTTCTTCAGGGAAGGAAGACTTGTGACCATATATTTTATTAAGAAAATTCCATAAAATTTGGTTGCCTTTTTAAAATCATGGAATTGTAGATTCATAGAATGTTAAGGCACCTTAAAGATCATCCACTCCAAATGTCCCCCTGCCATGGGCAGGGACACCTCCCACTAGACCAGGCTGCTCATGGCCTTATCCAGGCTGGCTTTGAACAGTGCCAGGCTTGGAGCATCCACAACCTCTCTGGGCAACCTTTTCTAGTGCCTCAGGACCCTCTCAATAAAGAATTTCTTCCTAATAGTCTGTAAAATATTCCTAAATACCTAAATTTTCCTTCTTTCAGTTTGTACCCATTACTCCTTGTCCTACAACGACGGTTCCTGGAGAAGAGTCCTCTTCTGGCTTCCCCTTCAGATACTGGGAGGTTGCTGTGAGGTCTCTGTGCAACCTTCTGTTCTCCAGGCTGAACAGTCCTAATTTTCTCAGTCTGTCACTGAACTGTCTGAACTGTGGTTCATTGTTGGAAATACTGTATTCTATGCAAATATCCTTAGGTTGCATTTCTGTGGAAAAAAAAGTTGCTCTTTTGGTCTGGTGAGCATGCAGTTCTGAACGAAAAGTATATGGGAGCAAAAATGTTGTTTGGAGTTAAAAAACCACTATTTTTTATATTTCTTTGGTTTGGTTTTTTTTTTCCTTTGAAATATGCCTTTAAAATTATTATGGAAAGAAAAAAATTAGGACAGTTTGAACTGAAAATTAATATGCTTGTTTTGAAAATAATGAGGACATACATTTCAACTAAATTTATATTATTATGAGAGAGATGTCTTGTAAGGTAGTACATCTGAGTATTGTCATGCCTTGCAGAATAGGGTAAAAAATCAAAAGGAAAATTTTTGACAACTTTGGAGTGAGTTTTTTTGTTTTTCTCCATTGCTTTGGGTCTAAGTGATTTGGATACACATTTGCTTTGAATTTTAGCAAATGCCATATGTCAGTGTTGAGAACATGGATTTCTAAGGATCAAATTCCAAGTATTTACATAGCTGTGTCTGTGTTGTCTTAAAATAGCTAGAGAGCTTCAAGTATATCTAATAGATACTATGTTTGTTTAGTATCTAATTTTTATATCTAACATATACTTAATAGTAGCTCTGAAGAGAGAACTAGGCTGAAGAGGCACATGAATTTTGATCTCTAAATGTAAGCTGTCACTACAATTTGCACCTTCTGCTTTTTCTCTTCAGCTTTACAAGTAATTTAATGTTACAATGCCCCTGCCTTCCTCCACATACTCATTCTTTTCTTTATCTCAGACAAAGGGAAAAATAATCCTACAAAAAAAGGTAAAAACTTTGTGCTCTTCTTCATTCCAGTTCAAGAAAGATACAATAAAATATAAGGTCATGAGGTGGTGGGAATTCAGGAATGGCAGAAGAACCATCTTGAATTGTCTTACATGGGTTACAAAACTGTGCTTAGCTATCAGTGGTTGAATTCCGCCTATCTCTTTTTAGAGGCTTTGGAAATCTTCCCAAGATTTTAGTGTAATATACTGTCTCAGGTGTTGAATTTGCCTGGAGTTAGACATCTGACTGTCTGTTGTGCCCTTAAAAATAGTTCCTTTTTATTTTAGCATAAACTTAAAACAAACTCAGTAGAAAACTCCAGGATGCGGGGTGCTCTTTGTCAAGATGACACAGTTTATATGTACTTTATGAGACTCCTGTTTCCAAGAGCAATTAGGATGTTCTGAGTTATATCAACCTGTGTTTGCATTTGGATATTTTCATTCACTGATTTATTTTAGGATTGTACACTGCATTGCAAAACATAATTTGCCTTACTCTACCTAATTAAAATTAATTTGATGAGTATACAGTCTTAGCAACCAATGTTTTTTAAAGTTGTCTTTGGGATTTTGACCCCATGGGAGATATTCATGTACTCTAATGTAGTTGTTCTGAATAACATCCTTGTTAGAAACCTAAAGTAGGCTAAAGTTAGGTGTTTACACTAAACAGAGGGACAGAGGCATTTCCAGAATATTATTCATGGAAGTTAGATGAATGAAAACACTTTACATAAAGATTTCCTCACCATTTAGCATAACTATTCACTTTGAATGCTCTTATTTCAAGGTAAATTTGGAAGAAAACGTAGCAAAAATCTTATTATGTTCAGAGGGGTAGCAGTGTAAGCCTACCTTATGTTTCTCTGCCTGTGGTTTTAGCTAAGATATTGTATTTGGCAGGTTTTTGCACATGTATTGCTGTGCCTCTGGAATTCAGTCCCCTGGGTAAAATTATGATGGAGCTGAAATGCCTTGCTCCTGTAATGCTCTGGCACTGCCCATGGCCTGATGCAGGAGTAGCTTTAGGATTCAAATTCTGGCTAAACCACTGCTCAGGAAGATCATGTGGTTGTTGGTAACACTGGTACTGAAAGAACAATCATTCCCAAAAGATTTTTTTTTCTCCTGTCCTTGGGCAGCAACAGTGGCTTTTATGAACACATGGACAGTTCTGTGAGTCTTAAATTATATCCTGGTCTCTCCCCTAGCCATGTAAAAAGTATGGGAGTTCTGTGGAAGGAGCAGAATGGACTCTACATTGAATTCTGAACTGAAGGCAAAGCAGCATTACTTTTCAGATCCATTTTACTTCAAAGATTCTGTAAGTCATTGTGCCAACCTGTGATTTTTATAAATGTTTAAGGTACTTCAAAGAAAGGACATTAGGAGGTACTTGAATGATTATTGATGTTTCAATGAAATGCTAAATCTGTATTCATAATTTTGCTGCTAAAATGCGTAATGATTTAATTGCCCAGAGATTTCTGCACTCCTCTCCAACAGCCATACTTGTAGTGTGGTAAAGGTGAGTCTATATGGCAGAACAACATCTTCAGCTCACTTTTAAGATAATAATGTCATATTGTTCCTAGTAAGAGGAAGTACTTTTTTTTTTTAGGGTCCAACAGTCCAAATATTTGTCACAGAGCTGAGATGAAGGAAGGAGGATTTCTTCCTTCTCTTTATTTGCATGGAGATAGGACTGTGAACCAAATATTTGGGAGAGTATATTTTTAGATAGTTCTCCTTTAAACTCTTCTGTTGGAATAGTCCTACAAAGTATTCAAATATTCCTGGATTCAGGCCTTTAATTCAGGTTTACTCTTCCAAAGGACTTCTCAGACTGCCAACAGAGTTACTTTATGTTTTCTTTCTTTTTTTGAGCTGAAACAAATTACCTAGTTCACTAAAAAGGACACTGTTTTTGGCATCAAAATGAAAGTTCAGCTGTTCATGTAGTCCCAGTCATCCTGAAAGAAATTCTGTCACACACATAATGAAATTAAAACAATAGAATTCATATGCTGTCTCATTATAAGTACATAAAATATAGGAGTCCTAAACTTTCCTGAAATAAGTAGAAATGCCACTGCAAATTCTTTTTTATGTGTGAAGATTTTACATTAATTTGTAGCTAAAAAATCAGAAAGAGAATAGGAAACTCTGATCACAGAAGAGAACTCAAATAGCATATTAAATCTTGGAAAGAATGTTTCTTTTTTATTGTGTCTAATACTAGTCTGAGAGAAAAAGCAGGATACCTTTATTAAACTGAAATAAAGCAGCATTCATCCATAATTCAGAGCTTAATGCCATGATTTCAAAATGCCACAAAGACTATCTTGAGTATTATTTTAAGCTGTCTTCTTAAGCATGGTGTTAGTAGCAACATTTCTGTCTAACTCCATAGTCTTACCAAGAGCTGCTGCCTGCTACAATATCTGGTAACTTCCTGCACTCCTAAAACACCCTCAGCAGGCACTTCTTCCCAACACTACTCACAAGGTACTCTTATCACAGCATTCTTCCCTAGTATTTTGTTTTTCTGCCCTTATTAAAACATAAAGCACGGTAATATTCTACCTCAATTGTTCAGTAAAAAAATCCTTTTGAATCTCTCACTACCATGATGAAACAGTAGCCTAGTGAACAGCTGTTGTTGAAGAGATACAGCTGGGAAATTTCTTAAGAATGTTTTTCTCGGAATACACTTGTTCCTTGAAATGGAAACTTTTTTTCCAAGATGGTATGTACCTGTTTTAATAAGGCAAGGATTTCTGAGCAGCAATAGAACTGACCCACTATTCATCTGGCTCATTTAGAGTATTAAATCCAAGAGCTGAGTCTGGGGACAGATCAACATTTGATGTGCCTTTATTTCATGAGGTATTGTAGAACCATTTCAACTTGTGTTCAGAATTCAGAGTTAAATGGACGGCTCAGGGAGGTCTTTTGCATATTTACATGTAAAGTGGAGCAAAGCACTGCCAGCCTAGAAAGCAGCATGGACCAAGCAGGGTCTCAGAGCAGTGTGGCTGTGTCAGCCTGCTGCTGGACCAACGTGGTTCACCTGTGCTGGGGACTGTCCTGTGATACCAGCAGTGCTGCTCCTTCCTGCCTACACTGCTCAGGGGTTGTGTCCCTGTGCTGTGCACCACATCTGCCAGGTCAGCTGGAGCTGAGCAGCTCCCAGCTTCTTCAGACAAAGTCCTCCTTCAGACTATGCATTCCTTTCCCTTTCCCTTCCCTTCTCTCCTCTTTTGAATTCTTACTGGGGTTTTTTTGTTTGGTTGGTTGCATTTTGTTTGTTGTTGCTTTTCTCCTGATTTAGAGCAAGAAAACTTAAAGAATCTTGTAGAACTTCCCTTGGAAGAGAAAACAGTCTCCCAGGCACTTCTGAATGTTGCAGTACCTGGAAGAGTAGGGAGAAGGTAGGAAATTGCTAAGGAGTCTGCAGTGTATATTGGTAGAATGGGTTTGTTAATCATAGCTAGAAATTTGACTCAAAGCATGGTTTAAGCATGAGAATTGCTGAGTGAAATCCTTAAAGCAGCATATCCTTCTCTTCTCCAGGTTGCAAGCAGATGGTCTCTGTAAACATTACTGATATTTCATCTTCAGTACACAGTGGTTAGTAGGGACAGAAATAACAAATGATCACAAGTAATAACTGATGTATTCATCTGTAGTCCACAGAACTGAAACTAACAAGGGGTTAAGACAAAAACTTGTAAGATCTAAACTTGAGGCTGGTGCTTTGCTTTTGAGCCTTTTGCTCCTTTTACTAGAGTACTGTTCAGCAATATCTTGCTTTGAAGATATACGTGATGCTTAAATCCAGTCATAAGGTAAAAAAATATAAAACACAATAAAAGAACTGATGCAAAAAATGTGCTTCCAGCACCCCAAGAATTAAAGAAACTTTACAAAGTCCAGTTCTTTCCAACTTTTCTGGCAGAGGGACAGTCTCTGTTTCTAGCCTTTTAAGTTTTAAGGAGGCGTTAAAACAGATATTTTTTAATTTTGATCAACTTTGACTTGAGCGTTGGTTTAAAAAAATACTGGGTTAGATTCTCTGTCAGACAAAGCACATACAAGTGAAGTGACTCTCTTAAGGATGTGCAATATACTTGTGACACAGCCAGGAATTGCAACGACCTGATTTTTAGAACTAATCTGTAAGCAATAAATAAGCTCTTAATATCTAAGCTTTAAGCCAAGGCTTCATCTTCTTGTCAGAAGTGACACTATATATTGTTAAATTTTCCCCAACTTGACTGCTGGTTGTCCTCTTTAAGGAGGGCCCCAGCAGTGTTATTTTCAGCTCCCAGCTGGTTTAAAACCTGAGAAGAATTGGCAGGATTATTTTTTTCCCACTTATCATGTCCTTCTACCTAGTAGTAGAATAATATTCTACTTACAGGGATGAGCTTTTAGCTCAGTGTTATGCTGTCACCAGTACCTGTCTACTTCTCCTTACCTTGCTAGAAAGCCACATGCCCAGAACACCCCTGACCTGCTGGTGAACTGTTTTTTGCTTTTGTAAATCCAAACCTTCTAAGGCCTAGTGAAACACCTTCACATAGAAATTCATCAGCCTCTGTTTTCCCCTCCTTATCAAAACCATGCTTTTTTTCTGAACATTTAAGTGTGTCCTTTAAAGATTCAATCTCCTCAAAATGAAACAGGGCAGGAGAAGGGGGCAGGGGTATGACTACCCAACACTGAAAAAACAACTAACTTGTTTTCTCTGGCTTTTAGCTACAAGTTAAGACCTTAGCTTCTTTTTTATCTCATTGGATGCTTTGGCATGAAGCATCCAAAATCTAGATTGCTGGACTTATTCATGGCATTTCAAAGAGAGCATCATTTGGGCCATACATTAGCAAGCAGGCAAGTAATTAATAATAACACACGTGGAAGCAAATGAATGTTTTGCTTGTTGAAAGAGAATGAGAAAGTCAGACAAAGGCCTGGGCTCTATGTCCTTGCCCTCCACAGCAGCAGAAGAAATAATGTTATGAATAGCATTTAACTTGAATTTGTAGCAAACTGCTGCTTTTATCATAAACAATTGCCAGATGGTATACATTATCTTCCTTTTTTCTCCTTTCACAAAAGCAGCATTAATTGCAGAGCAGCCCAGGGCTCCACTCAGCTCATCAGTGTGATAACACTTCATGACCCTGATTAGCCGTCAGTCTACTCAATTAAAAAGATCATTTAGACATTCACCCAATCATTTGCCTATCGAGCCACCTGGGCCTCAACCAGGGGCTCCATTTTTAACATTCTCCTGCCCTCTCTCATCTCGCCTAGCTTTTTTACATATCTCCAAAAGACGTAATTGAATTAAATAAAGCGTCTCAGGGGCAGCTGCAACATCTGCTGTTTGTGGTATGTCAAGCCTTCAGCATTAAAAACAGTTACATATGCTCCAAATTAGCAGGTCGCAGAGATGAAACAGTCGATGATAGTGTTTTTGTGCCAGCGTGAGAAGCAGCTCACAGCTGTGTGCAATTTACAATTAAAGGCTTTATCAGAGCTCAATTGTACTAGTGAATCAAGTGGTGAGAGGTCAGTTAGTGAATTAGACCAATTAGAGCTTGTACAGTTAAATTATCTGTCTTATTACCTACTGATAAACAGCCTTGTCATATCTTTACTCAGATGATGAAGCCTGGAAGTGTTTTATGAGGTGATACTGTACTTTTGTGTGGGTGTGTAATGGAACTCAGTAGCTCAGCAAACTTGGTCTGATGCAACAAGCATGTAGTCTTAAACTGCTGAGGGGAAAAAACCCCAAACACCTGCAGTTAGAACCTTAAAGCAAAATTAAGTTAGAACAAGAGTTAAGATTATAGATGTTGGCTGTGTTTCAAAATGTATTTTTCTGCTTGGCAAAATCTAAATTCATGAAGTTAACAGTGGTAAATCTTACACTTTTGATTTCTAGGGTTTGTTTTTTTTAATTACTGTCTTTTCTTTCTCACTCCCACTCTGAAAGAGAGATGAGAGGCAAAGGGTAGAATCTAATAAAGCCAGGCTCTGATTTTTATACTGTAAAATAATGCAGTAATAATGGACAAAGACAGAAAATGCTGTTTCTTAATCTCAGGATTAACATGGTTCTGGAAGGATCACCTGTAAGCCTGGACAGAGCTGACTCAGGATGGGTGAACTGAACAAAGGTGAGCCAGTGAAACTTTTTTGGAAGTCTTATGCATACATGTGTCAGTTCATACCTGGCTGTTATTGCCATGTCACCCTACCCTGTGAATGAGACATGAGCTGCACCAGCTACTGCAATGCCACCTGGCCCTAAGAATAAGGAATTTGCTGTCTGGGGCTCCCTGTATTTGTGGGGGGAAGGGGGGTGCAGTAGAGGGATAGGTAGGGGGGTATTAAGATTAAAGTTGTATGGCAATTTGACAGTATTGTATGTCAAATTCTGCCTTTCTAAGGCAATGGTAACTAAGGACCAAAAGCATCAGAAACCTTTCCTTGAAAGGGACTATCTGTGCTTTGTTCTTGAAAATAAAGTAATGAAGTAAAGCTCATACCTTTCTTTTAATCAGACGTTGGTAACACATTGATGCCATTCTTTTTTTAGAGAAAATCCTAGGGATTAGATCATATGCTCAAATCCATTCTCTGCAGAAGGTAATTAATGATCTATTAGGCCACAGGAATGGAATAAAAATATATGTGGCTCCATAACCCAGTAGTCAGAGAATTTGGCTTAAAGAAGCATTGAGCCCATTGCCAAAGTTATATTTTAGTCTTTCAAATCACCTTGTCATCAGATAAAAGGCACAAAAGTTATCCCCCATAAATCAGTGTTGGGTATCACTGCTCCTTTCATTCTTCACAGTAGCACAGTGAAGGAAGGAAGGATGGTGAACACCTGCAAGGTGAACAAGCTGGCTCATAGGCTTTCAGACAGTGGAATAGCTGGCACACAAAGGGTTAAATATCTGTGAGCAAAGGAGGCTGTTTTACTTCAAGGTCTGTAACCAGACTGTGTTCTAAGTAACTCTTCTAAGTTGTGTGGAACTGCACTGTTTAGGAATGTTCAGATCCAAGTGTAAACTGAGATTAAATGCTAGCCCTTTATTAAGGGGAGATTTGAAGGGGATGGGGGATGTACTTTTATTCCACCCTAATATTTTCTTGCTGAAAGCATACATCTTTGGAATGGGCTTTTGATTGTGTTTAATGCATGGCTTCCATGTGTTCAGGCATAGAGATTTTGAAAAATGAGGAGGGCAAGTTTCAAACAGATGTTCTTGAGATGTCTTATTAAATATCGTGATTGAAATAAATTAAGGAGATTGTGATGCTGGCAATGAGGGGTCTCCAACTGCTTTCTGCCAGTGTATAATGTTGACTAATTTTCCACAGGTTTTGGACTTGCATTTAAAGAAATTCTAATCAGAATCAAAATGAACCTCTTTGAAACAGCAGATTCAACATTTTAGTGTTTTTCTTAAGTGCATAGACCTCTTTGCCAAGCTTCAAAGGTTTAAAAAAGCAGTTGAAAGAAAGAGAAGTTTTTGAACGTGTGGATAAGAAAAAGAAAGAAAAAGTACACTTTTTGAGTGCAAATGAATACATTTTTCCACACTCTTACTCTTCTAAGGAGTAGAGGGTATTTAGTTCATTCCTCAAGTGGAGGAGAGAAACATGGTCTAAGTATTCTCAAAACTGCTGAGAATTGAATATACAGTGAACACTTGGTCAGGACCCTGATCTCTCCTGTAGTGCACATGCTGCTGGCAGTTATTGAAAATCTTCATCCTCTCCTCTGTTGCTTTCTTCCAACTTCTGAGTGACTTCTGACTTCTGATTTGCCCTTGATAAGGCCAAAATGAAATTCAATCCCCAGATATCAGGATTTTCTATTTTTAAATACTAAATTGAACCTATTCAGTAAATACCGAAATAATGATTTACAGGTGATTTTTAAATTTTTTTTCTCTTCCTTTCATTGTATTACGGTTGATAAATTACTTCAGTGCCACTTTTCGAAGACATAGGAGTTTCTGCAGCTTTCTAAAAGTGATTTTGAATTTTGAGTGTCTGTAGCTTTCCAACAGAGGTTAAGTCCCTGGGTAAATAGCTCACTGTTAATCATAAATGTGTCATTATGTACAGAATTCAGTCAATCTAAAATAGGGAAAAAGTAGAGAAGTTGTTTACAAGCTAAAGTATTGCAATAACAAGACCATATTATGTTGGCAGACTGATTTCTTGAAAATTCTATTCTAAGTACAAAATCAGTTTATGGAGAATACAAGATCTAAAAAGAGAGACACTCAGTTATCAGTGAATGATAATTACTCTACATCATCTGTTTGCTGAGAAAACGGGAGCAGTTAGGGCATTGTATCTCTTCCTGCACTTATTAACCTTGCAACTTGCAAGCCAAGCTCTTCACAACACAAGGTACTAAAGCTAATCATGGGCTTGAAAACCCTACTAGATGAGGCACTGTCAGGATAATAATCTTTTGACATTTAGTTTTCTACTTTATTACTAGTTTCAGCTCAAATATTTAAAAATAAATTAATTTTGGCCACCATTTATTTTTCCCCTCCATTTAATTTTTTACTTTCTACTGTTCTTACTTACGTAATAGATTAACATGGCTCAGTTCAGCTGTCTTCCTTGTAGGAAACTCTCCTTTTCCCAGGCCTGTGAGCCCTGGAATATGTCTGCTTACCTGAAAGAGCCAGTGAGAGTGCCCCTTTCTTCCTGGCTGATCAGTTTAGGCAGCATCTGCAATTGCAGCACGACTCCTTTGCCAATCCTGTAACATAGCCACAGGACTTAGGTTAGTTATAAGGATTTTTTTTTTTTTTTTTTTTTTTAATATGAGGGAAGCAAAATACTGGAACATATTTCCCAGGTGTTAGATTCCCCATGCCTGGAAACTTCCAAGGTCAGGTTGGACAGGAGTCTGAGGAACTTGATGTAGCTGAAGATTTCCCTGCTAGTCCCAAACCATTCTATGATTAAAATTGATCTGAATTGCTCATGAGTTGCAGCTGAATTGTCTTGCTGTCTGGGCATCTCCCATCTGTGCACTGAGCCCTGCTCCTTCTCAAGACTATATTAAAGAAACCACTTTGGGTTAACTGGACCCAAATTTAATTTAAGAACGACTGCAGAAGGATGAATATAAATGTTTGAAGAACTGGAGCCAATATTGCCTAGTGACATTGGTCTCATGAGAACAAATTCCGCACCCAAGGAGTTCTGTTTAGATGCTTGCAGTAGTCATCTTAGTTTTTACATATACTGTGTCTTTTGTAAATTGCTGTTCAACCCTTTCCCAAACAGCACTACCACAGAGATCTTTAAAAAATCATGTAATAAAAATGTCAGTAAAATAAGACATGGAAGTAAGATGGTTCTGATGCATGCACTTCTCTGAAATGGTAAACTGTGAGTCAGCAATTTGGGTTTCAAGTCCACTTTTACCCATTATACTTTGGTAAAAGTATATCTTCTTTAGACCGCAATAGTACTTTTTTTTCTCCTTTCCTCACACATTCTCCAGATATTCTTTTCTCTGACATAAAGCTTTTGGTTTTTATAGTAAATCTGAGTTGCCCGAGAGGTGGTGTGAGGGCAAAGTCTTTGTCTCCATTCCCTAAAAGCGCTATGACTATGAACAGCTTTCTTTTTCAGAAAGTCAGAGTGATTCCTTTCATTGATTGTCCACTCTACACTATTTTCCTGCCTTGTTTTATCTGTTAATATAGAAGCAGATAAATCACCACTATTTACAATTCAGTTCAACTAACATGTTCATTGATTTAAGACACAGGCCTCAATTTCTGCTGTTTTGCTGTCAAAAGAGCATTTCAGCTGTCCTTGTACAAGACATGGGGTGATCAGACAGAAGCAAGAAGCACAGTTGTGCCAAAGTCATTATTCCCAGCAGTGGTTTTCTTGGTAAGCACTTGGAAATAGTTAGCTGGTGGTTGGTGCCAGAGGTCTGACAAAAATAGTGAGCTTTTTAATTAAATGTACCAAAAGCAGTATTTCTAAACTGCATCATTGGCACAATAAAACAAGTAGATATCAAATGCTTCTCTTGAATTGGGATAAGCATTACTTCTTGGTTATCTCTGTTCCTTTACTTATTCCTTTAAAAAATACAGGGCAAATCAGCTGCCTGCACTACATCAGTCCCACCCAAGAAATATGCATTAGCTAAAATAGTTTTGCAAAGGTGTGAAAGTTGGGGAATTGCTTAAAAATCTCACAGCTTTATTGTGTATCTGATTTGCAAATATCTAACTTTCAACCTTAAAACTTCTCTCTTTTTTCCTGCTCATTACATAATATAAGAGCTGCATCAGAAGGTTTATTAGAGTAAGTTGCAGGCCCCATAGTAAGTAAATCAATAGATTAGATCCTCTGACTACTGGATAGATAACTCAGGGAATAATTTACCTATTCATTAGTAAAGTTTATCTGGATATACTAAATATACCATGGTTTTTTTCTGCCAGTCTTTTAGTCCAACTTGGCACCCTGTGCAGCCATTAAAAATCAAAGAAAAAATGCAAAAGGTAGAATGAATCAAAATAGAACTTAGAGCTTATATTGTACTTTTTAGATCTAATACTTCTCTTAGAATGCTTTGATTAATATAATTATGTAAAAATCAAAGCTATTCAGCACTCTTTACTGCATCTACTATCACAGTGAAAAGCTTCAATTTGTATAGAGAATTTTTTCACCTTAGTTATTTGCTTGAGAAGGAAATCTAACTTTCTCTGTTAATTTAGATAAATATGGGGTTTAGCTTGTTTTTTCTTTTATAGCCACAACACCAGACCTTCATATTGCTCATGAAAGTTTAATTCTTGATCCATTATTATTTTTACTCAGTGTTAATAATGTATTAGATGTGCTTATTGCCTATCTGTGGGTGTATAGATGGGTACACTTTGGTTAGACCAGTCAGAAGTGTTGCTGAGATCACCCTCACTCCAAACACAGTCTAATGCTTCTTGGTTTCATGTTTTAAGAAAAATGAGTCAGTGCATGAAGGAATTTTATTCAAGATGTACTTATTAGATATGTTGCCTCAGTGAAGGTTATAGTTTCAGTATTGATCAAACCATCCTTCCCTGGTGTACAGATGATTAATTCCCTATTAACTCCTAAGAGAAGACTAACCTAAAGTGTACATTTTAATGAGTGGTACTGCTTCCTCCAAAGTGCACACAACCCCCCTTATTAAAAGTAACTCCTCAAATGCCTTTTGTGTGCATACTACCTGCTTACCTTGATGTATTATTTCTATTCACTTTTCTATAATACTTTTATTTCTATATTACTTTTATTATTATATTATTTCTATAATACTTTTTCCTGATTTTGCCAAATAATTCTGCATTATTCTTACTGTAAATTATACCAGACATGGGCATTTTGCATTTTACATATCTCTTCCTATAGTAGGGTGTTTAGAGCTGGTTTCAAAAGCCAGACAGTTTTAAAAAATTGTGATCTGGAAAGTTTTGCTGATATTAGAGGTTTCTGTCTTTCTGACAGCTATAATTAGCTGTATTGTGGAACAACATGTACATAAATATAACAAGTTCTTGCACTGACCAAGTCTAACTTATGAACCTGTGTTTGTGAATTCCTAAAGCAAAGCATCTTGACAGATAGCTATTCTGAGACTCTCTCAGTTGCACCTGTTGTTATGTATTTGAGGCCTAGAGGATAACCTGTTCTCCAGCCAAGTGATTTCATGTTTCATGTAACATTTGAAAGACCAGTAGTGGCCTGACTACCATCACCAGAAAACCTTGCAGATCTCTATCAGAAGATGGAGAGGCTCTTGATTCTAACTGGTCTCAGTGATTTAGTCTTGCTGGAAGAGTGACAGAGTAGAAAGCTGGGATTTCAGGCTGTTTGCAAATGCTTTATGTATGTATGGGAAAGTTCACAATGGTTGCGGCTTCGTCCTTCTGCAGCATAGGAAAAATAAACCCCAAAGTACCACTAGACATGAAGACTAACACTTTCAGCTGCAGGCACATTTCCCAATTGCTCCCCAGTTTGTCACACATCAGCTGATGCCTGTGAAACTGCTTCTGCAAGATGTGTGTTTAGAAGAAAATTTGATCACGAGTGAAACTCTAACACAATACTCCACTTGATTAGTGCTATGATCAAAATACTGCCAGTCTCTCTAACACTTCGTTTTTAAATACTTATCTAAAAGGTATCTAAACTTGATATAATTCCTGTGGTAGTAAGCATGATCCAGTCTTCACAAATTATTGTTTTTTGTGATCCTTACAAGCACACAGTTTTGTATTTTCCTGCAGAACGTGAATGAAGCTGTGGGTTCATGTGAATTTATTACTCATCACTGTGACATCTCATGAGATGCCAACACATCAAACATCAGGCTAATTACTAAGTCAAGACTCTTTCTATGGACATTTCTGTAAGGGTTCCAGCTAGTCTCAAAAACTAGAATTATTTGAGGGCATCAAATTATTTGTCCATCCTGCAGCAAGAATTAAATAAGCTCAAATTGAGATAGATTTACAGTGACATTACAGAAAAATAGGCAAGAGAAGCCTTTTTCTTTAAATTTTATGTTTTAAATTTTTCAGTATCCCCCTTTTTCTGACAAGCTGCAAGCCATATGTTACTGTTTTAAGATGTTGGAGCTGACTAGCATAGGAAGATTTAGGTAAAATGGAAGTTTAGTTCTTCAGTCAATAAAGATCCTAACTTGCATGAGGAGTATTTTTAGTCGTGAAGTAAAATTAGGAAGGTCCTACCTCTAATGATAAACATTTTGAACAGTGACAGTTTCTTTTATTCAGAACTCTTTTAATATAAGAAGTTTAGAACTAGTTTCATAATCCATGACAACTAAATTGGCAGATACAGTGATAATGTTTACTGGTTTTGAACAACATCTTTGTACTGGCTATTGTTTTCTGCTTTTATCCAAATATTTTCTACAAATAATAAGAATTGGGATTGTTTAAAAACATTTCAAATGAATTTAAGACATTCAGATTTTCTTGATTTGACAACACTATACTCTGAAGATAACCTCTAAAAGTAGGCTTCTAGAGAAAATATTGAAATTATGAATTTCAGATAAACTTCCTGAAATATTCCATGATGGTTTTTTTAAACATTTTAGATTGACAGTAATATTTAACATATTGTGAACATAAAAGATGGAAAATCAATATTAAAGGACAATATAGGTTGAAAAAGATGATACATTGGATTTTTTGCAATATATTTTTATTTATATTTCACTATTCATTAATTTATTTGTCATTTTAATGGCAGAAAAAACCCCAAAACATCTTCAAAGTCTGCTTAAACACCTCTTTACTCCTGAAGTGTATGTATGATTTTTGAACAGAAAACACAAATATATATATACACATACACACACACACGTATATATATATAAAATTTCTATCATTAGAAAGACTATTCTTGGCAGTAACATGTTCACTCCCTTCTTGTAAAACAGCTTAAAGAATCATGTTTTTTGAACAGATCTCATCAGTAAGTCCATCTTGCTCCCTGTCTAGCACTTGCAATAGAAGGCCTCAAGCCTGATCACTAACTGTGGTTTCCTGCCCTAACATCCACAATTAACAGATGAAGGACAACAGAGGGTGCATCCCCACCTGTCTCCCTCAGTATCTGCTTTTGGATATGGTTGTCCATGGTTTTGTTTAATCTCTTCTTGAACATATTGTTTCCTCCAACTCTGTCTTTGGCAGGAAGTTACACAATCCATGCCCTTTGCATAAAGAAGAATTTTCTTGTTTTAATCCAAGTTGAAATGAATTTCAGCAGGTAACCCTGTGTCTAGGTAGTCTCTTTCAAGATAGCTGCACCATGCCCTTAGTAATTTTATTTGTTCTTTTCTTGTTTTTTCTGACTCTGCTATGTCCTGCAGATATGGAGAGTGCTGCATGCAGTTGACAGTGACAGCATTATATTTTATCTTCATCCTCAGCTATATTCTTGATAATGCCCAGCATTTTATTGTTGGTTTTTCTTTTTGGCATCTGTTGGACTTTGAGCTGATGCTTATAGAGAACTGTCCATGATGGCTCTGAAATCTCTCTCTTCTGAGTGGAACATCTCCAATAAAAGGTTTTCATGTATCCAAAACAGAACAGAGGGCTTAAAGTTAAAATATAGAACTCTTTTATAAGGAAACTCTACTGATTGCAAGGCGGATTTCAACAGTATATTTGAAAGGGTGTTTAGAAAGAAAGTAAAGCTGCACCCTCTGTAAGTAGTAGTTCCAGCTATGAAAAGGTACTATTTAGATAGATAATATAAGGCTTTTTTCTGAGTAGCTTGCAAAAAATTATTTGACATTTTATCCAATCAAATTTTCAGTATACTAATACAGAAGCCTTCTATTTGCCTTTTGTGCAGGATGAATGGCACTTGCTGTAGCCACATTACATCATAATACAGCATTTGGTCAATGATTGGTGTTTTTAAACTGCAGGATCAGTTCAATGCAAATATCACAGAATAATTGCTTAACCTATCTTCCCCTTGTTCAGAGCTCTTCAGTGTTAAGTATAAAACGAGCCAGGGTTATGATTTCTGCCAAATCAATAAAACCAAAGGATTTGTGACCAAAGCCTTAATTGTCTTAACAAGAGCATGTATGCCTTTCAAACTAATGAATCATCAAGTATTATTGGCTTCTTTACCCTTAAGCCTTTTGAATAATGCAGATTTTTAAATAGAAGGGTAAATGTTATGTGTGTTAACAGTTTTACAAATTAGCTGTGATTTTGTTCTTTGGACTATGACACTCATTACTGGAATTGTGTCCTGCCATTTCCATTTGTCTGTGACTAATGTGTCAAGATCAACTGATTCTGCACTTTTGTTGGGTTGTTTGGGTTTTTTTTTTCTATCTTCAGTGTGTACAATCCAAGAGGTTAAGTCAGAATTACTAATCACATCCATCAAATAGATCAGATCTTTCTTAGTACTGATTCCAGACACTTGACCGATGATGAGTTTATTCAGATGTAGTGTAAAACCTATGAGTAAATATTTGTGTGTCTGAGATTCTTGTAAGAGCACCTATGTTGTGAGGAAGTTGATTCTCAAAAAAAGTCATGGTCTTCATGCTCAGAAAACTGTATTCACATATACAAAGTGGAAGTGATTCTTCTGCTTACTGGTGAGGTGTAGAAGAGGAAGAAGGAAGAAAAAGAGGTGATGATAAGACAATATACAACAAAAAAAGAGTGCAAATATTCTTTCCAAAATTGACAGTGGGGGCGATGGTGTGTTTCTTCTACATGGCATTTTCATTTTTCTGGCTTAATTAAAAAATGTGACCATACATTTTTTTTCTTTAACAAAGTGCTTAATGTCATTTAATAGTACTTTCTGTATTAAAGTAAAATGATGGATTTATATGCTTTTATAAGTTAGAGGCTAGACAAGGGTCCCAATGTGTACCCTTGCCTTAAAGAAGCCTTCTCTTCTGAAAATTGCTCAGAAGTGTTGGCTTTATGACTATGAATGCTACTTCTTACATAACACCAAAAGGTGTGCTAAAATCTGCAGCAAAGTGTTTGAAACTATCAGCAGCACCTCTACAGCACATACTCAGCCCTGGTTAGGCTGCACCTTGAGTATTGCATCCACTTCTGGACTCCTCAGTTTAGGAAGGATGTTGAGGTGCTCAAACATGGCCAGAGAAGGGCAGCAAGGATGGTGAAGGATCTGGAGGAAATCCAGAGTATTCACAAGAAGTATGGCATAAAGGATACCAGGACAACAAACCCCTGCATGTGAAAAGTGCCTAGGTGAAGATTTGGCACTAGTGTTAACTGCCTAAGGGCAGTGAAATTTAAGAAATTTCAGGTGATTTTAAGAGAGATATGATCCACTAGATTTATAACACAATATAAACATTGTGTAGGAGGAAATCACTGTTTCTAGTACAGCAACATGGAATTTTTAATTGATTTTCTTCCTAATCCATATGTCTCTTGTGAATATATATGTGTGAGAAGATACTCATTTATTTGTGCAAACAAATAATTTTCAGCTAGATGGTAGCTTTGGTAAATCTACCTAAACTTTATTGATGCAAGACTTACATCCTTTTTTCTCTGGTATTGTAGAACTGTTCTGATTAATAAGCTAGAAATTAAGGTCATCTTCTGGTGTTTACTCACATGCATAATGTCATTAATTTCACTAAGGGGCTTTGCACAAGGAAGTGCAAAGTTCCTCAATTTATAGTGTAAGTTTAAACAGTAGCAATAATCCCAACTGAAATTAACACTATACATAGTCTGAAACACTAATGATGCCTAGTTCATATTTTATCAACTGTTGATATTCAAAGCTCCAAAAGGTCTCATCCTGCTGTAAACTGTTCATGTTTAATCCTTTTCAGTGTCTGCCAGACACATTCACTCCCAGGTAGATGATACATAATCGAGCAGATTCCTTACCAGATCATTAGTTCACAGTGAAATGTCATCTAACAACTCACAGTGGTACAATCCAGAGATGGCAAAGGTCATTCATTATTTGTCCAGCTCTGCAGGACAACTGACAATGTAAGAGACAATCTAAGCTGGCACTGGAAATATATATAGGAAAGTTTCTCTAAAAGTGCAGGCTAGCTTCCTATTATTTATTGAAGAATATTGCAGAGAGCAAGCCTGCAAAATTGCAAGGTATTTGCAGAACTAAGAAATTGATGAAGAACTTTGCTAAAATACCATTGCTAGAGTAAGGAAAGACATAACCTCCTAATCATAAATAAACCATGAAGGTCGTGGTCAACACACAGATGACAGAATGCGACTGAAGGACCACTTCATTCAACTCAGCCTCAGGCACTGGAGAAAAATTGTAGTTAAGTGTACTGATATGTCAGAAGGCAATAAAGAACCAGAAATACCATCAGCTTCAGGGTGACAGTCATAGAAACCTGAACTCTAAGAGCATTGATCTTATGTGTAAAGGCAAGCAGAAAATGATTGCAGTTGACAGAAACTGTGGATTTGAAAGACAAATCTTAATCCTAAATCACAAATAATGAAGCTAATAGTGTTTGTGAGAAATGTACTGTACATACATATCACATCATTGAGTACATAACACCAGCATGAAAGTTCAAAAATAAACCAAAAATAACCTGACAGCAGAGTTTAATAAAAGATATGATATGAGTTATATGCTTTCAAAGAGAAATGTGAAATATTTAAAACAGACTAGCTTGAACTGTTGAATGGCAATCATCAGATTGTTGTACCTCTGAAAGTGCCATTGCCAAGTTCACTAAAACAATCTTCTAAGAGGGGCTAAAGAACATCTTTTTTTTCAGAAATATTGCACTGCTTGAATACTAATCTCAGAAGAACCACCAAAGGAGGAAAAAAAAAAGCTGTCTCCTACAGTGGCACTGAGCCTAAATTTTCACTCCCTAATAACCATTATATTTACAGCAGGACAGTATGTCCTGATATGCCTAAAGCAAACATCTTTGCAATTCCTGCATGCAGTAACCAGAGTATTTATCTCCCAGTCAATTTTTCTTATATTTCCTGCAGTGAGACATATGCAATCTTTGATTTGACAACACAAATAAAGTGAGCATTTAGGAAAATTTAGAAGCCAGTTAACACAATTCAGATTTTTTTTTTGAGTGTATTGAACTATAACACCATAATTTTCAGACACTGATGATTAATTGAACTTTAGGCTCTACCTCTTCCTCTCTACGTTTTAATGAATCTAGATAGATAAAAATAATATTTTAATTCTATGCAGTTCATGCAGTCACAATCTCAACATCAGAATTTTATGCTCCAAAAAATGTAGAGGATCTGTACATGTGGAGAAAAGTGAAAAGTATGAGCTTTAACTGCTGCATATTTTGTCTTAGTTATATATGCAAAAATACTACTTTTTTGTGGGTTTTGTGCTTGTGGTCTCTGCAATATTTAAAAAATATTTTTTGCTAGCTGAATTCTAATTTCCTATCTACTGATATTTTAAGTATATATAGTAGCAAAATGTATAAACTGAGCTGGGAAAGAGCTGACTTTCACTACTAGATATTTGACAGAATTGATAAATAAACTGTTTCACAATTTAACAAAATAGGGGTAATTGTGGTGGGGATTTTTATCTTATTGCTGTAAATAATTGAGTTTAAAAAAAATTCTCTAAATCTTGAATGAAGAGTGATAGTGGAAGAAAAATACAAAGGAGCTGTGAAAAATATATGCTTGGCATCAAAAGTGGTGTCTTCTACAAGACCAGCAGAATGAAAGCTGTGACTTCAACAACACACTTCAGCAGGTATTTCTTGTAACAAATTAAAATACTGCTTGGTATGAGCTGTGCAGAATGATTGCAGAGCCACTGTCAAGCCTTGTACTGAAAGCTAATCAACACAGTTCAGTCAGCAATCACTGGATGGAGAGAAAGCTGGAAGTCTTGCAATTATGCAATTGTCTTATTTATTGAAAGAACTGCTGTCCTACACAGAAACTCAAAATTGATAGTGAATTTGCAGTGGACGGACAGCTAGTTCCTCATTTTACAAAGGGTGCCTTTGCATATTTCCATTTTCTCTGGTGTAGGTTTTTACTACATTTACAGGGTCTTGGTGTGCAAGTCTAATTTCATGGAGAAAAAAATCTTGGACATACTAATGAATTGTTACTGAAAAGAGAGGAAAAAGACAATATAAAATAATTTTCAGTCAAGTCAGCAATGCTAAACAAGAAGTCACTGACTATGAAGCTTCACTCAAGTTGCCTTAGCTGTCAGTACTGAAAAAATGTGAACATTAGAAAATTTATTCCTGTCTTTGTGTTAGCCTTAAAATCTCATCCTTGTTTGGCATTAAAGGAAACACTCGAATTCTGAGCATCTAAAAAGTCTGCAAGCTGAGATATAAATTATAGATGATATGACAGCTAGAAAGACATAAAATAAAATTAAATTAAAGCCTGTTCATTTTCCACTGCCATTTTTCTCCAGAATAGACTCTCTAAACTGAGTTTTGTTTAACTCTGCTGTTTAAACATGGTCTGTTTGCTGAAAGTCACTAGAGGACTAATAATCACCTTGTGTGCTTTAGTGGGGCAGTTGACTTCAGAACCAGAATACTCCCTATTGCCCATACCAAAGTAAATGTTTTGAAACTGCATCAGGAGAAATCCATGTGCTGATAGGTTTCTTCTGATTTTCAGGTCTCATTAAACTTTGCAGGATTTTAATGAAATGAATTTGTTTTCTGAAGTTCTGCCCTAGCCCCAGTCTTTTGCAAAATCAAGGCTTCAGTGGCTGCTCTGACAGGAGTGCACAAGAGCCCATTGAAAATCAGTGCCAGCAGCCCACTGACCCTTTAGCTTAGCTTAGGCTCATCATGAAGGATCTTTAGAAGTGACCGTGCTAAATCTTAACCAGAAATTAATGAACAAAACTAAACAGCTCACCTGATTCAATATTTAACGCAAAAATAACCAAGTAACCCCTTCTCCTTCCACACCTCCCAAAATCTCACCATCCAAATCTCACCTTTCCCATCTTAATTGTTCTCTTTTGTCATCTTAATTATTTCAGAACTCATTCCAGAATGAAAATGTTTTTCGTCTGTTGATTCAGAAGGAATCAGGTTTGGTCTGCTTTGGTTTGAGTTAAAATAGCAGCTCTCTGATTTTTTTTCTTCTCCGCAGTCAGAACATGAAGATCTAAGGTATTCTAAAGCCATAAGAGCATATTTTGACTTCTTTCAACTTATTCATGTCAGAACATCTGAAGAAACAAAACTGAATAGAATTTGACCATATTTTTAAAAGTAAGAAATTTTTGAAGGAATTTGCAAGGAAATTACATGAATGTGAGACTGAACTGCAAAGAGAATCATTGCTCAAGTAATTTAACTATATGAGAAATGAAATAATTTATCAGAAAATGTGCAAAATTTATATAACACTGATTTATTGCAAACATTAAAAAAAATCACTCAAAGTGTTCTCCATAAAAAGCACCTAGAAAATACTGCCCAGCTTCATCATCATCTCAGTGTTTCTGTTACCAAAACTGAAATTGATCTTTCAAAGGTTGTGTTATTCCTTGCCTTAGTTCTTTCTTGATAGGACAGGACTTGGGTTTGCCAACAGAGGGCAATAGTCAAGCTAGGAAAGACTGCATCCATCATTTTTGCAACTTCTAATGAGTCAGAAGGACACATAGAATCCTCATCTGCTTTTATGGATATTGCTGTGTAATTGCAGTGTAATTATGGCACACAACAGCTTCAGAAAATTATCTTTGAAGAAAACAGCTGGTTCTCTTTAACAAACAGAGATGAAATCCTGTCAATTAAAAAAAAATCCAAAGGAAAAATACTAAAAATATATGCCAATAATAAACAGGCAACAACAACGACAAAAAAAAAAGAAATAACATAAAAAATTGAAATGAATAAATCTGAGGAACTGCTATGAAAAATATGACTGAAGTATAAAACACGAGAAAATTACAATGATGTGAATGTTCTTTCATTACATGGTTTTATATTACAAAGCAAAGAGGCTCATTGAAAAGATTTCCATTTTCCTTCTTCCACTCATGAGTAGTATGTAAGATCCCAGTCCTGACAGCCCTTCTGCATGCTTTCCTCCTGACAGCAGAAATCCCCTTGGTTTCAGTGGAATTTCACAGGCTGATAAGGCCAGCCACAGCCCCGTGCTGCAGCTCCAGAGCACAGAGCTCGCCAAGCCTTGCTCTGCCAAGGAAACACTGACAGCTTCCTTTGGGGGTGAGGATGGGGGGGCGAATGCACTGCACCAGTGTGGGATCTCAGCACATCGTTCCCGATGTCCAGAGATGCCAGGAGAACCCTTGGGGGTCTCGAAAACCCTGGAATGTTGCCAAGAGTGCTTGGTGGCTTGATTTTGATCCATCCACAGAAGTAACAAGAGTCTGAGGACAAGAGAATCACTTTAGAGTAAAAGGTGTAAAAGAGACACATTTAGAGGGTGAGATATAGATTTTAAGGTTTTTGGTACAGGGGGGTTATGGAGACAAGATGGAGAGATCGGGGCGTGTCTTGTCCTTCTTCTTTCTTCTTCTTGTCCTCCATCTCCTGTGATGATGTTGGCACTTAGAGATTGGTTTCTAGTGAAGGTGCACTTGCCAACATGGGCGAAAAGCATTGGGAAATAAAGGTAAATATTGTATACGTAGGTTTTAGTATAAAAAGACATGACCGCCCCGTGGGTGGTCAGAGAGTGCCTGTGACTGCCTGCAGATCAGACCTCTGTTGGGCAGACAGAAAAATTTTGTAGATAAGAAATAATAAACAACCTGAAGACCGAAAACTGAAGAGTCCAGACTCGTCCTTTGCATCGCGCCCACCAAAGAACCACTCTACCCGTGTCGGGGCAGAGACAGACAGCCGGACCCGACATTTGGCGTCCCTGGGTGGGCACCCCGTGGGCACCGGCACCGGTGGGCACCCGGCGGCGACTGGGGGAGCAGCTCGGCAGCGACCGGCGATCCAGCAGCATCCAGCAGCCTTCGCTGAGCCACGGTGAGCTCTGCTGTGCACCTCTTGCACAGGGACAGCCTTGAAGCACCGAGTGGGCAGCTCCCGAGTTGGACTCATTCCCAGGAGAGCCTGATAACTCCTTGGGAAAACAGCCAGAAAGCAGCCAGGAGACTCTGAAGACGCAGCAGCCGCAGAAAACATCGCACTCCACCTCAGCCGAAGAAAGTTCGTAGCAGGACAGCCCGGATCGGAATCGGAAAGGCGCCTCCGGATCCATCTCCTGTGACCTGCAGGCCAGAGACCAGGAGCCTCCGGACTGCTCTGACGACAGGAATTCGGTGAGAAGGTCAAGAATTAAGAACATGGGGGGTACACTTTCCCAGGAACAAATAGAAATTCTGTCCGACCTACAAGGCGTGGCAGACACACACACTAAGGGGATCCCAAAGAAAAAGCTTAGAGAATTATTGCTGTGGGTGCGGTGTAATTACCCGTACTCCGAAACAAGGCTGTTATTTGAAGTAGGCTTTTGGCAAGAAGTTAACAGACACCTATATTTTCTAGCCATCAATGAAGATAAAACAGCCTTAAAGTTGCTGTCCTCAGCAAGAATTATGTTAGAGGCGACCTCAACTCAATTTAGGGGGTCAGCCAGGCAACAAGTTGTTGCAGGTCCCAGAGGGGCGGAGGGAGCAGAGCAAGGTTCCAAGCAGAAATTGGCTCTGATCTCAATTAGCCCGGGGGAAAAGGTGCCCGAGAAAAGGGTACAAGGGAAAATGTCATTGCCCTCAGTCCCACCATCCCGAAAACCCAAGGGAACCCTAAAGCACCCTGAAACTACAGAGAATACAGGGACCTCAGACTCCGACTCAGACACTGATGATACCATTCCTCTTCCTGATGAAATAAAGTTTTCTCCCAGCGACATCGAGGAGACAGGCCACCCTTCCGGAGTGTACTGTCCCGATTCGCAGGAATCAGGGGGGGAGGAGGTGGAAAACGTGGCGGAGTCGGGGAGGGGGGTTCAAAGGGAACAAGCGGGGAGGGGGGATGCGCTCTCTCGCGGCAGGCGCGGCGGCGCGGAAGCGGCGGCGGCCGGCGGGGGGGGCGGGGAGGCAATGGGAGACACGGGTTTCCATGCGACTCTTGTGAGCGCAACGCCGAAAGCGACAGTCGCCTTTGGAGCGGTGCCAAAGACGCGCGGGTCGGGCAAGGCTCAGGGAGTGGCCGGGGAGAGCTCTCAAACCAGCGCGGGAGCGTCAGACACGGGCAGCAAGGACGGAGCAGCTGCAGAGCTCCGGAGAGCTGCTGTGAAGGGACGCAGGAGACGCGCGGTGGTGACGTCAGACCCGGAAGTCTGGACCCGGAGATCGGCTCGAATCGCTGCGAGAAAGGGGGCACCCACGGGGAGGGGGCTGCGCACTTCGGCGGGGGGTGTGGATACAGCGTCAGAGGAGGAGGAGAGAGGGGCAGGAACAGACGATAGGGAGGAGACTTCGGAGGTGGAGCGGGACGGAGACAGTGACGTCAGTACAGGGGAGGCAGAGGGCGTCCCCGAAGGCACGCATGCACGGGAATTGCCGGCGGAGCGAGGTCGGGGGCGGGTCCGATCCTCTGTGACGTCTGGGGCGAAAAGAAGGGGCCACACTCGGGGTTCGACATCCCGGGGCTCCATCCCCTCTCCGAGACCGATGCCTCTAGCCTTAAACCCTATGGTTCAAACCCCTTCCACTCAAAAGAAACGCTCAAGTACTCAACCCTCAATGTCAGCTCAGTCAGTCAGCCGAAACAAAATGTTTGGGAAACGTTAGCCCAGGCAGCAAATTTAGAAAGTATCTGCCTGACACATTCGAAACCAGGGAAACCATTCACGGCATGCATGGTTGGGTTGCCAGTGGGCGAATGGCCAATTCCAGGGCATCCTCCAATGGAGATTTCACAGGTCATCAAAGATCCTGTGAATGAATGGTGTGCGTGGACACATCTTTTACCTGTGGCTTCTACTGAACCGCAGGAATTGGAAATTTTTGGGTCCACAACAATGGAGCTATGCATGAAATTTGAAAATTCGAATGTGTCAAGGACAAACAATAGCATTGATGTCACACCAAATCATGAATATTATAGAAATGCATCAGCTTGGTGTAATCACACTGTGACGACAGCCAAAGGATCAATCCAGGTCCCAGTGCAATTGCCACGTGGGTTGTTTTTAATTTGTGGGGACAAAATTTGGCACGGCATTCCTGCAAATGCCAAAGGAGGTCCATGCAGCATTGGGAGGATTTCAATGTTGTCACCAGATTTAAAAGTGTTGAGAGAACAAAAACACAAAGAGAAAAGGTCCTTGCAACATTACAGTGCAGACTGTGATGATGAAGTGTACACCTGGGACAAGGCAAGGAGAATTGCAGCAGCAATTTTCTCACCTCAGACAGCATCAGGGGTGGCCTTGACTCAACTGGACCACATGGGTTGTTGGTTGAGCAAGCATGCTCAATCAGTTTCTCTCGCTTTGAGTGACATGTTAAAAGATGTAAGCAGTGTGAGAGAGGCAACTCTTCAAAATAGGGCAGCAATCGATTATCTATTGCTCGCTCATGGACATGGATGTGAAGAGTTTGAGGGGATGTGCTGCATGAATCTCTCAGATCATTCGAGATCAATTCATGAAAGCATTCAAAATATAAAAGACAGTATAAAGAAATTGGGCGAGATCACTGGGTCATGGATTGATGATGTGGCGGGATTTTTTGATCTTTCTCCCTTATGGAGAGGGTTTTTAAAAATGGGATTTTATATTTTAATAATACTCTTAGTCCTCATGCTCATCGTCCCATGCATCTTTATGTGTGTGAGACGTGTCATGAGTCAAGTTGCCAAAGAAGTCTTCTTGGTGCAAACAGAAGGGGGAGATGTGGGATCTCAGCACATCGTTCCCGATGTCCAGAGATGCCAGGAGAACCCTTGGGGGTCTCGAAAACCCTGGAATGTTGCCAAGAGTGCTTGGTGGCTTGATTTTGATCCATCCACAGAAGTAACAAGAGTCTGAGGACAAGAGAATCACTTTAGAGTAAAAGGTGTAAAAGAGACACATTTAGAGGGTGAGATATAGATTTTAAGGTTTTTGGTACAGGGGGGTTATGGAGACAAGATGGAGAGATCGGGGCGTGTCTTGTCCTTCTTCTTTCTTCTTCTTGTCCTCCATCTCCTGTGATGATGTTGGCACTTAGAGATTGGTTTCTAGTGAAGGTGCACTTGCCAACATGGGCGAAAAGCATTGGGAAATAAAGGTAAATATTGTATACGTAGGTTTTAGTATAAAAAGACATGACCGCCCCGTGGGTGGTCAGAGAGTGCCTGTGACTGCCTGCAGATCAGACCTCTGTTGGGCAGACAGAAAAATTTTGTAGATAAGAAATAATAAACAACCTGAAGACCGAAAACTGAAGAGTCCAGACTCGTCCTTTGCATCGCGCCCACCAAAGAACCACTCTACCCGTGTCGGGGCAGAGACAGACAGCCGGACCCGACACACCAGGGCCAGGCTTGGGTGCTGGCTTGGCTTGGATGAGAAGATATGCCCAGGGCTGGGAATTGCCACTGCAGCCCTCAGGAAGAGCAGAGCAGCCAGGAGAAGCAGTGAGCTGTGGGGAGAGGAGATGCAAGGAGCAAGTTTTAGCAGCCAGTTGGGGAACGAGACCAAACCGCTCCACCACAGGCCTGGATGTGCACCAGCTGACACTAGCAAAGGAAATGGATGGGAGTTTGGTGCACTTCTGTAGTGTGGAAACAATAAAATAGAGAAAGGGAATGCTGCAAAGCACTTTTTAGTAAGTGCAGCAAGTGTTTTCCAGGAGTTTTGAAATCTGTATTGATATGTAAGCGCAACTGTTATGTAATTAAACTTAACTAACAAATTAGTCCAAAATAACAGTTAAGCAATACATGCAGAAAAATATGTTTTGTGGCAATGGTCTGTAAGCCCTAGAGCTACAGAGCTTTCAGTACTGAACTTCCTTATTTCCTGATGTTAAAATAGGTGAACTGAGGGACTGGGATTATCTCCCACAGATTAATTTGCATGTATGCTGTATGGCTCTTCTGTAGGCAGCAGACAGAGAAGAAGAAAAAATATACATCAGTACTAGTAGTAGTATTTGTGTGCCAGGAAGAGATTCACCATTAGTGAAGTAGGTTGCACTACCAGACTCAAAATAGTTATTGAGTGGGGAATATTAACTCTATTAAGCTTGAAAGCAGGTGGCCAAGGTTGCGCAGAAGAACCTTATTTGGCATATAATATGATCTGTGAAACATAGAAAAATAATTGCATTTTATTTATCATACTCTTATTTTATCAATTCTTAATTTGCAGATATTTATAAATGTTACAAACCCTTGAAATACACAAGAAATCTATAACCTATGTCAGTATTGCATCATGTAAGCATTTTTGTAAGTTCCCAGTTAAGGATGTACTTTGCACTTACAATAGAGTTATTAAAGTATAATTATATATTTCCAGTTAATTTAACAGTGTAACTAATAATAAATGAAAATAGCTCATGTTAAATGAAAAAAAAATAGCAATTCAGGAAGAACTGTTTAATTTTCTCCATGGTGTGTCTTTCTAGTTTCTTACATTCCATTTCCTTATTTCTTTAAATTTGTTAGAAACGGTGATCAGGCTGGAAAAAACCTCCAATCAGAGGCAAGAGTTCACTCTTGCGTATGTATATTGTTCTCTGTATCTGATGCAGAGCAAGACTTGCCTAAATATTTGTAAAGGCTGGTGTCTAACAGTTGAGCCACTTTGTGGGAAGCCTTATTGCTCCATGGAATGGAAGCTTTCATTTAGTTCACGTGTTTTGAACAACAGAGTTCAAACTGGAATGGAGCGTTGGAAGTGTAGACAGCTGGAAGCACAGAGGCAGGGCACTGAGCAGAGGCTGATTCAGAAAAATGCAAACTTCCCACTAGTCTAATCAATAAACTGAAAAGTACCTTCTGCATTGTCATCTGTGACACAGGCTGAGGAACAAATAACTTTAAGCCGTACCTCAGAGAAGCAGGTGTTTGATGTTGCTTTTTATCCTGTCTGATAATACAAGGTTAGGAAAAGAGTCATCATTATGGATATTTCTTGCCAAGCGGACAAAAAAGATAAATGAGAAAGATGGCTTTATGAAAAGGCAGTTGGAATGTATTGTTGTAATTGGAGGAAATATTGGCAAATAGTGTAACTGAACAAAATATTGAACATACATGAACCTGTGTTTTAAAATGCTCAAACCACAGTTCCACTTTATGGAACTAAACTACAATCTATACCAGTAATCAATTGTGTGTAGACAATCAAGCAAGCTTTTTTCCATGAATTCTGCTGATTACTGAAAAGAATTGTTAAATATTAAAATTAAATATGGATATTCATTTCTAGAGGAGACAGTGCTGGTTTTGAATCAAAGTCTTTAATTAATAATAGCAGAATTTTACCATGTAGATATTTACATTTTTCTTTAATGTGATTATGAAAAATTAATTTTTTACATGGTAACAACAATTGGCGGATAGTTTTATTATTTTCAAAGAGGAAGACATTGCTCTGGGAGTTAATAATTTAAGGATGGACATGAAGTTAGGCACTGGGAGGAGGAACAAGGAATTTATGGGTACACCAAGGACAAAGAGTTTGTTTATCCACAGGGATTGCATAGGCTGTGGTTAAGTGAATTATACCATCGTAACATTTCAATGCTGAGCACAGAGAATAATTGGTTCACATAAACTTCAGTGCTGTTTGTTCCTTGGTTGGTTTTCTAGAAAAAGCTCTGAATTTGAAACATTCAGTGTGAAAGCAGCTGTGCATGCCAGATTATATTCCATAGACAGCACCTCCAACTGCAAAGGGACTTCAAAGAAAGGAAGAAAGAATTTTCACATGACAAATTTTTGCTTTGAAGATTTGGTTGTGATACTTCTTTAAAGATGAATATGACTAGAAAGATGTACTTGGCTGGGTAATAATGATTAGTCATATTGGTGACATAGCAGTATCTACATTTACATCCATCCACAGGAATAGGAAATATCCTTAAAAGTGATATGTAACTTCATAGATGCTTAAAATTTCTGACTAGAACTTTAATGAAATAAAGACTAGGTGAGCCTTATGAATCCCCAATCTATTAATGAATCCAGAGTAGGAACCTCTAAATTTTAGGTGTTTTGGTGCAGATACCCAGCTTACTGCCTGTGTTACAAATGAAGTTCTGTGCTTTAGGGCCATATTTTTTGTCTCTTGGGTGAGTACATGGGAAAAGGACCATGTGTTTCTTGGATGTGAGAGCTTTTACAAGGGCCAGTGGGTTTTAATTCCTAGTTTTTATTCTCTTGTTGTGCTACAAACAAGTTGTTACTTCGTTGCTTTATTTATGGGAGCATACAATTTTACAGCCATTTTTTTGTGAAATGCTGTTCATCTCTGTGTTTCCAATTATGACACTAAGTGTAATGAAAATATACCTGTTGGAAGAACATAACTTGCGTGGGCAGAGTTTTGGAGAGCCTGATACCTCAAGGCCATGTCTTAGATTTGTCTTTCATCATGTGAAAGGTGGAGTTGAGTAGATACAATTTCTCAAGCAGTGATGACAATGTCAAGATTTTCAGTCTTCTTTTTGGTAGTTCGCTGGTTTTTAAAAGCTTCTTGTTTTATTTCTGCTTAGTTGTAGTAAGCCGTCAGTTTTAAAAAATATTTTCTTCATTCTTGTTTATTTTGAGGTCAGATAGAAAAAGGACTGTGCACAACTGAGAAAAGGAAGCAATATGTGCACTTCTCAGAAGTTCAGACATATATGAGTAGTTGACATAAATTTTATAAAGGTCAGACTATTGAGAGTTTCACACCCCCAAAAGTACTTTAATCTATAGCTTCAGAATAGATATATTTAAGCTAAGACATATCTGTAATCACAGAAGTCTTGTATTTCAATAGTTTTGTTTTGGGGGAGGCTATGCAGTAGATATTAATGACTATATTAATTATTGTTATCCTCTGGAAAAGTATAAGGACTTTAATTCCCTGTCTGCTAGTCAAGCTTTGTAAATGACCTTAAGCCTCATTGCAAATGTATATTATATTTAGATGACATAAGAAGAAGAAGATAGGTATCTCATGCTCCTTCCATTTACTTGTTCTGATAAGATTTCTTACTATGAGATATCCTCCAATAATGTTTTTCTCAGCACTTCTGAGTCTGGATATCCTAATAGCAGAAACTTTCAGGTAAAAAAAAAAATTAAATTAATGGTAGAATATGTCACTCTCTTTGTACTACATCTGCTGCTGGAGATTACTTCTGAGCTGCTGAGAGGGACAGAGTTGTTTTCATTTTCTACTAAACTCTCATCCAGATTTACCTAATTCTCAAATGTAGGTAAAAAGCAGCTCCATAAATATAGCTTATATTCTCACAGAAAGTCACAGACACAACCAGTTGTTCATTTTGATTGTCCTTGTTAATTTTTGAAGTCAGGCTGGAGTGACTTCGTTTCTCACCAAAATGTTTTGTGTTCCAAAGGTCTTCAAACCAGAGCTATGGAGTGTCCTGCAAAGAAGCCCACAGCTACACATAAGCATGTTCTACAGCCACCTAAAAATATCATTGTCCCAACTCAAAAGCTGCAAGCAATTTAAAAACCTACCAGGTAGTGAATCTGCTATTTTAAAAGATTTTTTTTTTATCATCCTTTGTTGCGAAAGGGAACATGCTACATATGTCAGCGTTTCCAATGTGTTTCCTGCCATGAAGGCCTCCATCTTCCATCTAGTCATTTGTAAGTCCCCAGAGTTGGCCACAAGCCTATTTCTGAGAGAGTTTCTTCACCAACATATGGCTGTGTTCAGAATGATTGCTCTGGCCTTCAGTCTGCTCATTTAAACCTAATGAGGTCCACAGAGGTGACTGTATGACTCACACAATGAAGTCATTTTTCCAATTAACATTCTGACAAATGCCTTATAAGTAGAGCTGCTTCAATAGGTTTCCACAGGTGGGGGAGAGATCAGATATCACAAAATACTCAGTTACTTTCTTCTGATCTGAGAAATTCCATTCACTCCAGAGTATGACTGCTCACACAACAGATGGATATTTCACGTCTGTGGAGTGTGACCCATTCCTAAATCAAGCTCTTTATCTGCAAGCCAAAGTGCTTGTGCAAGGCACAAAATTAACCTTAGTCTTGAGTAGGCACTCATAATGTTCATACTAAAAAGCCTTCCTTTTATTAGGAAGTCTTTTATTCATTATTGTGGGATATAATGTTTGGAAATGTAAGCAGCTGACACCTAATGGAAGACTTTTAAGTAACCAATTGAAAAGCCATTCTTCCTGTCTGCCTATGCCCTTCCATTTTAGTATTTGTGACTGTTTACTCAAACAGCTTTTCTTGCATGAATATGAGAGGAAGAAGGGAATCACAAATCATCTACAGAGTATTAAGTTTTTTTAATTTTTACTGGCTAAACATTATCTGTTCTTTCCACATTTAAAAAAAATATGAATCGGTTAGAGAGCAAGAGCAAACCCACATGATTTAGCAAACATTTATGCTCTACAAATTGTGAATTGTCAAAGTAAATTGTCAGCAGATCTCCCCATGTACTGAAATTTGGTACATACACTGTTTCCATATACAATGAAAACAAGAAATAAATTCATAGGTACACAAAATCTTTACCATTGGAGCAGAATTGGACAAATTGAAGCAGAAAAAAGTAATATAGTGCTATTGATAATGTATGCCTCAGCTATCACTAATTGGAAATTTTGCACTTAATAATATTTTGACTTACTTTCTTTGATAAAAGATTGAAATTATAAACAGCTTATTTTTCCAACTTCGACTCTGTGGAGATACATAATCAGCACTACTACTGAGTAAAATGACAATAAATTGTGCAGAAGCTATTCAAGAGTGAAAAATAAACTACTAGAATTATTCCAAGAAACAACAAAGAATCAAACCTGTGGCTTCCTTCCTTTTCAGATTGTTTGGTACAACCTTTCAATAATTTTATGGTGCATTTTTAAGTGGTGGTATTATTATTATAGTAATTATTATTATATCCAGTAGTATATTCATTATCTTTTTATAATCTATAACTTTCATTTGAGACTTTATTACTGTTATCATGGAAGCAGGTAGTGAACCAGTTTAACCCTATGAAAAGAGACAGTGTAACCATACTTCTTCAAAGAAAATCCCTTGTTTGGGATATCTCTTTCATATTTTTATGAATATATAATCTCAAACTATGTGGGAGCTTGAGTATTAGAAGTAACATGAAGTGCAAATTTACATTTACACTGCTGGAGTAATTAAAGGGAAGTACACCCAAGCAGGGAAGCTGTCTCGGTAGTAATATTCCTACCACAATGTACTGATATAGTTGAGTCAGGATTTGCAAAGTATGGTAGTATCTACTACTGGACCAGCTTCTACAGGAAAAAAAATATATGTAGGCTTTTAAATACATATGAACTCCAGCAGATTTGAAGTAGCTGAAGGGAACTCCAAATCTAAAGGCACTTACTTCATTTGCTGCTTTCAAAATATAAATATGACACATTACAAAGCTCTATAGCAATATTCAAATTAATCTGTAACTAGCCAGAATGAGGCAGTGTTGCCTAGAGAGACAATTGTACTAAGGGACTACAGTGACCAAAGAAAGGATTTCTGCAAGCTCTTGCAAGATTACCAAGTCATTTATAGACAGTGTGGATAAGGGATCGTGTAAGCCAGTGAACAGTGAGCCATCGAGTCACTCAGATGGATTTTGGTTATACTGACTGCCTTTGGAAACATGAGTCTTACCCATTGTGTTATCCTTTTCACCTTCCTTTGGGTGTTCTACAGAATAAATATCTACAGGTAGGGCTGTTTCAGGTTCCCATCATGGAAGTGAGACAGAAGAAACAGGAGCACAGTTCATGTCAGCCACTTTTGACAACAAATTACTCCAACAGCAGAATGCTTCCCTACTAAAACAAGAGACAAGGGAAGTCCTCTCTGTTTAATAAAGTGATCTCTAGGTTTATAGGTAATGTGTTGCCATCAATATGTTTTTCTTGTTTGATTTTGCTTTTGTGGAACAGGAAACATTTTTCCTTCTACTAACCATTTGCCGTCAAATTATTTCTTATTGGTCTCAGTTAGCATAGCCTGTTGTGAGCACTGCTCCATGAGAATATGATACTGTAATCTTCAGAATTCCATTAGTGAATCCTTCAGAGTGACTTAAAATTAATCTGTCAGCATAATATCTCAGTATGTTTTCCTTCTGGTAAGAAACAAAAACATCTTTCCCCTCAAAATTCCTGTGCATTTAAGTGGTCAAGTAGTCTGATGGAAAAATCAGGTTGGAAAGAGGGGGATAGAAGAAAAAGAACAAGATACCAGCCTTCTATGATTCCTGAGGAGACAATATATTTGATGATCTCATCATGAAGGTTACTAAATAAATGAAAGTAAATGGCTGGTTGATTCCCTTTAATTCAACATGTGGTGTAGACACTTCCTTCCTATTCCCTCACTACAGTACATTGGATCACATTAGGCTTGACAATAAGGATTGACTTAGTGGTTTTCAGTTCTGTATAGTGATTTTGATTATTTTTCAAAATGATTTAATGATTTACTGATTGCTCTAATGTGCTTTCTAATTCCTCATTTTGTTGGTGGTGCTTTTGTTAACTTTTTTTTTAAGTCATTACTAGAGCTTTATTGACATACATTAGATGTTAATTTACAAATTTACCAATTTCTCAATCCTATGTTGGTTTTCTTATCAGATCACTGGCCTTTTGGGTCTTTATGTTCCTTTTCATTTTTTCCCATTTTTTTTGCTATTTCAGTCTCTCTGTTGGGTGCAGTGGGATATGAGCATAGCTATCAAGGACAATAACTGGCTACCAAAGTTACTATTGCATTAAGGCAGGTAAGAACTTTCGGGTGTGTTTGATGTGAAACAGGAATGTAGTACAAATGCAAATATTCCCCAGTGTAAAATAAAGCAAATGAAAGGAAATGAACATAAAGTACTGATTCAATGGTTCATGATCAATGCTAGTAAGGATGTTGGAATGGATGGTTTAGTATTTCTGAAGATGGTTACACAATATTAATCCACTATCTTGAGTTATTTAATATGTCCTTGATAGATGCTAAGGCATTGGTAAGGCTTTGCATACATCCTGGAATTAGTGTCATTTAAAGAATTATCAGTTTTTATTGCCTCTCTTACCAGTCAGTACAAGTTAACTTATTAGACTGTAAAAGACAGAGAATGATGGAGACTGCAAATTCTTTTTTTTCAGATTTCTCATAGTCATCCTTTCATGTGACTTTCATCCTCATTGCTTAACAGCTCTGATCTTTCTGCAGTTTATTAATGGCAGAACTTTTGCTTTTAAAAATTGGTTGACCCAAGTAAGTCTTACAAATGTCTTCAGATATTTTCATGTATCCAGTTTAATTAATACGTTACTTATAGACTTTAACAGAAATAATTAGATATGGGCTCTTTCACCATTACATATTTTAATGGCAAAATCAATCAATTTCTGGTTTATATTATTAATATTGATTTACTTTCATTTTCCAAAAATACCCATCTGATAGCATAGTGTAGTGGTGTTGGTACTTTATCAGGTTTAAAGTCATCTTTTCAAAGCAATTTTGATCTTAGTCAGGACTGTTTTCAACTGAAGTGGACTGATAATCAATAGAGAGAGAAAATATTGCTGTGCTTTTGGGACAGAAGAATTGGAACTTCAATCTATTTTTCAAGTTGCTAAAGGAAGAAACTTCTTCCTAACTTATTTTTTGAATGTGTTGTAAAAATGGGAGAGTAGCCAGATCCCTTAGGTTACTTGATTTAATTTAAGCAGACTGTCTCTTTTTTCAATGCATACTCACTTCTGGAGCACACACCTTTTTAAGACACCTCTGCTGCTCCTGCTTATGTAGTCCATTTCCTTCCTGCTTCTGGAGCTGAAAAAACTCTTTTTGAAGATAGATGTTATTTGTTTTGTGTGAAGGCTCCAAAAGATGAGACTTCAAAATCATACAGGGCGTCAAACCTGTCCCTGAACATTCAGTGATGTGTAACAAACTCATCCTGTTGACACTGGCAATTGCTGACTTTAACAACATGATAGCTAGAGATGTGTGAAACGTTCACAATGAAGCCAAACACCTCTGCAGTTTCATGCTTTTAGAAAAGTCCTTCATATGAAAACTGAGGTAAGCCTACTCTTGAATTCAAAAGAGTTCTGACATTGAATAAGACTCCGAGCTTCATTCTAATTCAAACTAAATCAGGCATTTGTTATTCTATTTATAGGCTTTTGTAAAAAATGAGTGAGTACTTTCCTCAAAGAAAGCCTGTACCAATCAAAAGCAATGTGAATATTCCTGCAAGTTTTCAATGATCTATCACAAAAATTTTCATGGATCTCATAATGTAAGATTATGCATTAACTCTATTATTATGCTAAAATAAAAAGCACGTTCATTTAGAGTCTTCCATTTATTTTAACTTCAAAACATTCTGGTGCAGTCATCCAGCCAACGGCCCACACAACATTTCTGGCCTCAAGGCTGACTCAATCCAGGCAGATTTATCTTTTGAAAAGCTGGTACCACTATTCTGAGAGAAGAAAAAAAAGCTTCTGACTGAGAGTAAGGGTTGCCAGACATGACTCAGTCCCCAAACCCAGAATCCTGTGCTATGCAGTGTTTAAAATGTCATTTCACATTAATAAGTTATTTGAAAAATAAAAGAAAATATAAAAAGAAAAAAAAAAAAAAGAGAGGAAGAGAAGGAAACTGGCACCATGCCTACATTCCTCCTGAGCCAATTTTGCACTTGCCCAATTGCAAGCATAAGTGGAACCTGCATTTGGATGCATTTTTGTGAATGACTATGTTACAAAGCCAGTGAAGCTCAAGAAACAATAAAGTATTGGCTGTTTTACAGTCATATATGGTTATGGTGCATCTGCTGAGGTATGGCCAGCAAACCAAGTGTGATATGGAATGTGTGAATGTGATTTGCTTTGACCTTGGTATGTGAGGGTATCACCAAGCATATATTTTCACTCAGACATGTAACTTACCATTGGACCAGAGCGAGCATGCACTAGGATGTGTGATTTGTGTATTTGTAACAGAGGGAGGGGGCCTGAACTAAACATGGGAACTTTGATGTAGTAAATATCCTCAATTACAGAGTCTGGAGGGAAAGGAGAAGGTGAGAAGGTCAGATTGTGACTAAGGAGGTAAAAGGAACAAAGACTGTTTCTTCCTTTGTACTCACCTAACAGTAACCTGTGAACCATTTCCATCTTAGCGCTATTTTGACCTGTTTAAAGGTCATGCATAAGAGAGCAAAAAGGAGAAAGCTTTCTTTGTCAGCTCTTGTAAAGATGTGCAAGGGACAGGGACAGTCTTGCCTGATCTAATCAAAATTCTGAACTTCCAAGCACATTTCAAAAGGATAATTTGAGCTGATAATGTTAAATAAAAGTTTGTGTCTCTTCCTGTGTCAACAAGCCTGCTGTATTTGACTAACTGAATATTTGAAAAAAAATAGATTTGACTGGAACTTAATCTTTAAATAATAAGAGTTAATTGTCATTTTCTCCCCTTTTCATCCATTGATAGTCATATCTCTTGCAACTTATCAAAAAATTTCAAAATAGGACTAGTTGCAAAAACCTGAATCATTGAGATTTTTACTCCACCACACTGTAAAGATCTTATCAAAAAATTGGCAAAATGTATCACCTGCTCAGACATGAAAGTGTGTGATTTCAAGTATATGAACCAAAAAGCCCAATGTAGAAAAGCCTATGACTCAGCTGTAAGACATTTCATTGCACGAGAGCCTCCATGTGCCATTTAAAATGTATACGTGTCATCATAAACCTCCCACTCTCCTAAGAATAGAGCTGTCACTGGACCCTGTTATCTCACAACCCCAAGGTACAGTATGATAATGATACTGCTTAACATCAGTGTACAGAGAGAGAAAACACTGGAGATGCCGCAAGCATCTCAACTATAAAGAAAATCAAATTAAAATATTAATTTACTGATTAATATAACATTAGATGACCCATTTCTCCTGCTTGTTAAACAACAAAGACTTGCAAAACTAAATAAGAGCCTAAGAGATAAGTGTTTTAAGAATTCCCATAGAGATGTTTAGCTTCTTTTTAAACATCATTAAAGATGTACTTTGCATATAACAGGCAGTTCTATTTTTTTGCTGCACTGACAACTCCTGCTTGTTTTTATTACTGTACACTTTCAAAAAAGGTTACAAAGTGAGGGGTTTGGTCATAGAGCTTGAACAATCAGCTCATACTGTAGAATAAAAGAACATGAATACAAGGCAGACTTGGGAGGAAGGAGAATAAAATCATGCAGATAAACAGTGGGGCACAGGGTTTAAAGTTTGATAGGTAAGCATGTGAAAAAAAAGAAGTAGCCATTTTTACCCTCTGTGCCTGGAAAAGGCAAAGGAGAAAAGTTTCTTTGCTGATCTTTTCCATATAAAACGACTGCTATTTGGGAAAATGGAAATTGAAATACATGATTTTTAGACAGGAAATGACAACCTAATTTAAAGTAACTTACTTCAAAGCTAAAAATACCACAGTCAAATTCTATAGCACTTTTAGCCCCGTTGGAGCATGGTAATGTCCCATGACATGAGAATATTGCTTGAATTTTTGTGCTATATTTTTACTGAAAAATGTCAGTAGAAATATGTAGCCAAATTTTTAAAAAATTATCTTTCTGTGTAAGCCAAAACCTCACAGTGTTAGAATTGTCATGGCACTCCTATGAGAAAATGTATTACTTGCTAGGGGAAGAAACTGTGAATCTTCTGTTTCCATGGATAAATGTCTTTGTCTTTTCCTTAGTGATCCAGAAGATATGAGACTGTGAGCATGGATATTCACCTTGTATGTCAATAGCATGAGTATTTTAAAATGAGCTCAAAGGGAAGAGAGAACTACCAGACTGGTCAGAAAAAAGCAAATTACTTCAGTAACAGGTAGTTAATATTCTCCTTGCCAAATTTTGCCTTTCTGGCCTTGGCCCCATCATGCATGTGATTATGTGGGTTGGAAATAAGGCAGCTTGGGCTTCCTAAAATACAGGGGGATGTGTGCATCAGTCTGTTCCCTGTATGTGCAGTGTTCCAGGTTCTTATCCCTCTCCTTTTTGTTCTTGTCCCCAGTCACTGCCTCCAGGGTACCAGCTCTCCTTATCCTGCTCCCATGGCAACGAGTCTCTGTTCCAGCAGTAGTGGCTCTGTCTCTTCATCTCCTCCCTCTGCATCTATGTTCTGCAACTTAGAAGTAGCTTGATTTTCTGTCACTACTTTTCTTTCCTTTATTTATCCTGATAAATAAAGGAAAGAAAAGTAGTGACAGAAACAAGCAACAAAGCCATGTGTGCTTGTTCCAAAACTTCTGCTGTGAATATACTGATTCTGTATGTGATGCTACTTTACCAAAGTGAATCCAGGCCTGTTTTCTTTCTTCTCCCAACCTACTCTGAACTATTCTTTTCTATGCTTGGCTGTCTGAAAGAGGAAAGAACTACTATTATTTTAAACATTGTCCTCCCACTTATCCATGGCAGGAGCAGCATAAATTGAATTGAAACAGCAAATATTTTAAAATGTAAATTAGATTAAGAAAGGTTAGAGTTTTATGTGCTTTGAAAACAATCCAACTGCCACCACAAATTTTTTAGGCAGTTTGTGCACAGAAAAGAAGATGTGAAATTTTGAAGCAATCTGTTTGCGTCAAATGAGAAAAAGATTTTAGAATAACCATTCCTGTTGATTTTTGGTTGGCTTCTTAATATACTTTATAACACAAAATATTCATGTTGGACCATGATCCTATCATGAAAACAACTCAGTAGCAGCTAACAGTTCCAAAATAAATATGCAAATAGCCTTTTGAAATGCTGAAAGTACATGGGCCTAAAATAAAAAAAAATATATATTTTTTTTAATTTTTAAAATCAAAGAAGAAAAAGGGGGAGAGAGGATAATAGTTTAACACTAGGGAAAGGGTAAACATTCATGTGGGAGTTTTAAATCTCAGGACATTGTAACAGAATCAATTGATAGATAACAGTAAATTTGTCAGTTGCTGACCTGTGATTATTTGGAATGAAACAATGGTGCTGCTAAACAATATATCAGTGTGCATTACAATGAGTAGCAAGTACTCCACTTTTATTTTACAAAGTGATTTTTGTTTACTATAAATCACTTTATTTCTTTTTCAGAGCTAAAGGTTTGGGGCCTGAAATCCTCCTTAAATCTTAGTGGGAAACACAGTATATTTAGCAATTGTCAGACTGCATTCCTATGTTGTGGTGGTATTGAAGAGCTTCTTTCTCTTAAAATACAAATGATTGTATTTATTTTTTTTTAGGGGGAAGTGCTGTTTTTGCATCTGTGTTAGTTGGGGTCCAGCTGTCTGGAAAGCAGCTCTGCAGAGAAGGACACCAGAGTTCTGCTGCACTGCATGTTGAAGGAGTGCACAGCCAAAGGTAAAGTCCATACTGGGCTGCAAGAGCATGGCCAGCAGGTCATGGGAAGTGTTTATTCCCACTTTTATCTGTAGTGCCACAGTGTTGGGCTCCCCTCTGTAAGAGAGGTACTGACAAATTGGAGCAAAGCCAGAGAAGGCTGCTGGCATAGACAGGAGCTGGAGCACGCAACACCCTGAAGGAATGTAATTATTTAAAGCTCCAAAAAGAAAGCTAAAAGGTGATTAATTTTCTGTCTTTAAGTACATAACAGGTGATTATGGAGAAACACAAGTAGTCTCTTCTCCAAGATTCAGAATGAAATGACAAAGGACAATGATAAAAAGTTGCATGATGAGAGCTTGCAAGGGGACTTAAGGGAAAAAGTCTTCACAATGAGAATGGTGAACAGGCTGTCAAGAAAGGTTGTGGACTTTCAACAAAGTTTTCAAAATTTGACTGGACTATGCCTTATTTAATCTGGTCTAGCTTCTGAGTAAGTCTTGATTTGGGCAGATGGTTGAACAAGATGACCTGCAGATCTCCCATCCAACAAAGATTATCTTATGATTCATGATTCTATGAATACCGGTTCCCTAGGAAGATGAATCTGCACTGTACTTTCAAGATTCCCAGAATAGGAAATACTAAATAAAAATAGAGTAAAGTTTGCACATTAAGACAGACTAGGACAGAACTGTTTGCTTCCAGCTCTTTGAGTAAGCCACTTAAATGATTGTAGGGTTGGGAAACAGTAGAGCATCTGTGGCTTCAATTCTCCTCCAGTGAAATAGAATGCATAATATTTCTTCACATTTTTTTCTAAGAGTGATTCACCCTTATGCATCAAAGGTTTTTTAACAGACTAAGCCAAATCAGTTGCTGATCAGAGAGGCTATGGTACCACAGCCATTGTGCATCTGGTCAATGTACACATTCGTTCACAACCATAATAATGGGGAAAAAAAGATCAAATAAATTATTCCAGAGTCCTTCTTCCTGGATACAGAAACCTGCTTCAGATATGTCTGTCATCCAAACAAGTATTTTAATAATTATGTCATATACACTCTGATAAGGGATATAAGCATAGGGGAACATCCTTTTCTCTCTCAATCTTTTGAGAATTCCTGAATTAATGCCCCAGCATCTGGTCTACTGTAACAGAAAGTACTGTCTCCAGGTCCTTGCTTCCTGGTCCTGCCTGCTCTCCTTCTTGGCTTTGTACTGAGGTAGTGTAGGTGGTATGTCAGTACTGTGTAAATGTTTTGTGGTTAAAAACCAAAGAAGTGATTTGTGTTTATAAGCTTCAAATTGCCTTCCTGACAAAATATGCACAAGCTGAAAGCTTCTGCTCATGTAAAATTGTGATGGATTGCATTTTATTGGAACTTATGAATAGCTCTTTGATTTGAAACAATGAACCCTTTAAATGCCTTTAGAAATTACAGTGAGATAAAGGTATTGTTCTCCCTCCATCACCGCTGTCAGAGAGTGACAAAAAAGGCCTGTTTTTCAAGACAGACACACACACAATGCACACTCACTCCCATATAGCCATCATCACACATTCACATTTATAGGAGATGACAAATATAATGTTGAATTTTCTAATTTGGTATTGGATGGATGCCTGATTTTCAGATATAAACTCTTTTGTAAGTACACAGAATACATGTCTATATCAGAAAACAGACACTATAAATATATATATGTACAAAATATAGATATTGAACTTAAAACATTATATGTCCAAAGACATACTACGTCTATGAAAAATATTTCATTTTTTTCACATGTAGCTGATTTAGTGAGTATCCTAGAAGAAAAAAATCCCAGAGATGAATATATTTTCACAGAACTTTGGTGTGTGAGAATTTATACAGATACACCTTCAGTTTTCGCTTTGTGTTTATTTATACCCAAAAAACGTCATTTTCATATTTCAGACATTTCTTTCAGGTGGAGGTTACTTGTTTTAGCACTCCCAAGTTAAGGAAATATAAAGCCAAGGGAATATATAGTAAAGAGTATGTCACTTTTTTCACCAGATTCTGTCAAAATGGAAAACTTTGTGTTTCATATGTATGTATATTTAACAGGAAAACAGGGGAAAATAAGAGAGTTAAAGCTGTTTGTGAAAGTTGGGTTTTTTTCTGGCTAGGAAGCTTTTAGTGGCAGTAGTTAAATGTCGAATATGATTACTCAAAACTGCTGCTGAAAACTGAAAATAAAGTTGAGCATACTTGTGAAACTGTTTCAGAAATTAAAAAAGTAGTAGTGCATAATTTATCAGTGTAAATAGCCTTAGGTGCATTTCTGAGGTAATTCACCTAAACAGTCAACAATTTATCACATCCCAATACATAAAATGTATTTTTAATTAATAAATAGACATTCTATTGCCTTTACAGCTACAAAAAAAATCAATCCTTCCTTACCTTCTGCCTATAGTTTGGGTTCCTTTAATGGGTTTTAATGGGTTTTATTCTATGCTCCCTTAGCAAAGCTTATTAATTTGCTTCCTGGAAGACTTTCTCTATTTTGTGGCATAATCTCAGTGTCTATAGGGTATCTGCCTTAAACCTTAAAGCATCATTCATTACTCCTGAAATGGCACTCTAGCCTACCTTGAAGTAATGAAGTTACTGTAATGTATTGTAGTTCTTGTTAACTGGCTGTCTGTGAAGTCCTTAAGTTTAAACTCTTTATTGGGAAAATAAGGCGTTTCCAGTATTTCTGAATGGTTAATGAAGTATTTCACTTGCATAGTCTCAAGACAGTTGGTAACAGAGATCTTTATCTCTTAGAGAAGTAAGTCAAAATTTCAAATAGAATACAAAAATTTGTTTATTGTCTCACCTTATTATTCTCATTTTGCAATTATTAAACTTCAGGAAAAGAAAACTAAAAAGCACAAAAGGGTTCCAACAAAATCGCAACATGGAAAAAAATGAGGAATCAGGACCAAACCAGTAACAAAATGTTTATAAAACCACTGAAATTTGTGATTTGTCTACCTGTAATGTTTTGTCAAGTTTATGTAACCTACAAAGCAAAATAATAATTAAATTGTATGCATTTATTGAAATATTTCCCAAACAACTCTCTCATGAGCCATGATATCTGATTTGCTCCTTGGGATAGTTTTTCATAGGCAGCACTGTTTAGAGGAATCTCAAGACAGTCTTATAGCGTTTTCCAGGAAAGGAAAATGATTCTTTTATATTTATATAAAGGAAAATGACTCCTGATCCCTTATACTGCTCTAATAATGTTAAGTACATAATAGTTGTAGCTGAATATCTGTCATGAAGGTTTTCCCCTTGTTATAGGACTGAGTTCTGCCTCTACAGGAATGAATTAGACTTCACTTTATCAGAGAATACAAAACACCTGAATAATCTCTCCTCAAGGCTGTATGTATGCATACAGCTATTTAGACATAGGTGAATCCTCTTTAGAAAAGAACCAGTTTAAAAATAATCGCTATAGATTTTTAAATCAATGTAGTTGTTTCAAAATGTGGGAGTCAACGTAAGTCCTCATGAAAACATAAAGCAGATACGGTTTTTTTTGGAAAAACTATATATGATCATTAGACAACATAACATAAGACAAATTACAGATGCCTGTTATTAAAAGAACAGAGATGTATACACAGAAATATGTAGAGGCAGAATGTCATCAAACAAAATGTAACCTGAAATGCTAACACGCAGAAAAATCCAGCTTCAAAATTCTTTTTCGTTTTCTGCCTCTTTTCTTAATAATTTCCATACCTAAAAGTGCAAAAACATATCTCAGGTATTAAGATTCTCATTCTCTTTCTTGCTTCTCACAGCTGTCCTTTCACTCTGTATTAAAGCAAGGCGTCTGGATCTTTACTATTTCTACACACTCAAATCTCTACTTCTTTTATAGAGCTAACCCACTGAGCTCTATAAAAACACAAAACAAATTTACATTGACACAAAACCACAAAACAAATTTACATTGACACCAGCTGTGATCCATATTCAAAAATTTGTTCCAAGAACATACAAATTTTGGAATTTAACCCACCCTTCCCAAACCTAAACTGTTGCTATGGCAAGTCCTACCTGTTATCTTACAAAGGCAGCCACACCTCAGATAAAGAGTCTCGTGTGTCACAGGTAGCATGTGTGAATAGAAGTCTGGCTCACAGATGGAAATCTTCTAGTTTCCACTTTTGTCTCTTTATCAATTATTAGATTTTTAACACAAAATTTTCAAAAATAATAGGATTTTTGACAAAGTTATTACAAAGTAGTAGCTTAAATATCCTGATTTTATCTCCAAATAGCGGTATATCAAGAATAAGAAAGATGGAAGCAAGTTTTTTGTTAAATATAATCATCAAAGAAGTGTTTTGTGGTTGGGCTTTTCTCTTTTGCTTCCTGCAACTTCCAAGTAATTCTAATAACAATGTAAAAGTGAGTCCAGTAGAGTAAAAGGGTAGTCATCACAAGAAAACAGCCAAATATCACTCTTTTTATGATTTCAAAAATGGAGTAGTTCCATTGCCAGCTGCTGTGAACTTTCATCTTTGAGAGTTTATTTTGTTTTTGAGCATTACTAACTTTGAGCCTTCTCAGGTAAAATTAGCCGTTGCTAATGTTCTGATTGCAAAGAATGCTGAATCTAAATTTTTCTTATGCTAAAATCTTCATATCCCAGGATATGAAGGGATTTTTTCCAGGCAGGACTTTTTTCCAATAATCAAATTATTTCATTACTTTATCATCCATCTATGTAAATATATATAAACCTTAAGGACCTGTGATTAAATAAATCAGTATTTGGTGAGATAACTTCCCACACCTTTGACTTGATTTTTGTTATAGACAAAACAAGTATCTGCACAGATAGCTACAAGTAGTAGCACAGGTCACTACCTCTAGTAGCTATAGCTAATATTCTGCATTGTGAAAAATGTCTTTTGTATTTATATCATCAGAGATAGCTCACAGGATACCATCAAGGTGTTGATGCAAAACCTATTGTGTGACTGGTTCTTATACGTTTTTCTTAATGAGCCATATCCACTTTGAAGACTAAATTAGGTTATCATCAGACTAACATGATCTACAAAACATTGTAAAAAGGTTAAACTCTCTTAGATGGGGTTCCTGGATATTTATATGGAATTACAAATGCTCCTGTTAGAAGATTATCCTTGTACCCATAGATTAAGGCCACTGCATGAACACTCTTTTACAAATCAATATTAATTAAAAATTATTATGATCAGAGAACTAAACAAAGGGCCTATGCTACCAAAGAAAGGGTATGCCCCAGTGACAGATCACTGTTAAAACCTCTCATGCCATTGGGTGATATTTGCCATATGTCCAATGATTGATAGTAAGATTTAATGAGTTCTTACAAGCAATTAAATAATCAAGGGTTCCTGCTGTTACATGGCATAGCTTGATAGAACAGTGACAAATGAGAGAATATCTGCAACCTAATCAAAGGGACATATTTCCTTGGGAACAAAATAATATTATCCACCAGTGCAATCAAAGGACAAAAGAACACAGAGAGGACGCAACAGAATGAGATAAATTTTGTGCTCTTTTCATTATTCTGGCCATACAGTTTCCATTTATTGGATCCTATTAAATCAGAAAGACAATTAGGATACTTAAATATGTTTCATTTGTCATAAACTGTTAGCTAGTGGGTACATATCCATATCCAGTCACCTTAGGTCTCCTTTCCCCATGAAACACTATCCTAGGTTATGGTTTCTGTATTTTTATTTGGTATTTATTTCTATTGTGATTACTCTTCAGTAATCCTGTTTTAGTTTGCATTTTGTTTTTCACCTTAACTAAAAGGATACAGTAAAAGATTGCACTACACCAAATCTGTCAAACATTTTTGATTAATGAATTGTTCTAAATATTATATATTATCTATACGAACATTAGCTCCACTTTGGATGTGGAATGACATAATTTTAGTATTTTTTAAATTTCTTTTATATATTTTATGTATTTTTAAGTTTCTTTTCAGTAGAAACTCCAAGCTTTCCTTTTATTTCTGTCAAAAATAAATAAAAATATTCCAAGACTAGACACTACTTTATAGCTAAAATTTTCATTAGAAAATGTAAGCATCAGACTACAGTTATTCTGTGTTATAGTTTATCTAGCTAGCTGGTGAGTGGGGTAAAAGTTATTGAAATGCCCCAGACAACCAAGAGAACAGTGTGCCCCTACTAATTATTATGTTCCAGTATTTAATATGTGGTCCAGCTTTAGACTGTATCATACATGACCTTTCTAAATATACACTCAGCTTTTTCCTGGTTTTTTTCTGTGTTGGTGGCATGTGGGAAGGGAGATGAACTCCTTTGGAGCAGAGTGACCACAGGCCAGGTTGGTCCACTTCCATCATGGTTTCCCAGAGCCCATTTCTCAGACTAGAATGTAAAAAGCAGCAAAGTGTTGGGGATGATGCATGCACACTGCAGAGCAGAACCTCCAGTGGCTTGGGTAGCTATTATACAGAATATTCCTGGAATCTCAGTCATGGAGTCATTCACGGACAAAGAACGGTTTGGGTTGAAAGGGACTTTCAAAGGTCATCTAGTTCAAGCCCCCCTAATGATCAGGGGATATAATTTCATTCTTGTCTCCCACTTCTAATAGAATGTGCAAAACTGTCTTACTCACAAGGTGTTTTTACTCTCTTTTCCCCAGCTTCTTCCTAATGTGGGATAAGCACAAGTTGTAAAACCTTGGCATTTCCAAAAAACCCACAATACCTGTTTTTTCCAGCCAGTTGTGTTTAACACTGAAGTAACACTGATTCTACTTTTTCCACAATCCAGTACATTTGTTTTGTTTTTCCATACACAAAGTGAAATTTTTCCAGATTATGTATCATGTTTCAGATATTACTTATATTGCTTAATGCGCTAATGGAAGATGCTCAGATACTACACCTAAAAGTCAGTACCTTTTGGTGTAGTATCTGAGCAAGCAAAATGCTTCTTATTTTTTCAATGATTTGAGTATATTTAGCTATAAATTCTCTTTTACATGTCTTCTAAGCTAATAACAATTTTTAATAAAATCTATGATAAAGCCACAGTTGATAAAAACATATTTCTTTGTTGGATTTAGCTGTGGGTGATTCTGCTGAAATCAGCTGTGATACATCATGAAAGTGAGATAAAGATGTTTAAACTAAGGCATGTTTTTAGATTAAGAAGATCCATTTGGTTTCTCTAAGTCTTAAAAATTACATTGTCCAGCTCAAATTTTTGCCTTGAATTTTTGGTCAACTCCAAATATGTCAGGTCAAGATTTGCTTAGATTAGTGGATGAGGTGGTTTGGGAACTTGAGGAATCCTGCTGGTGCAGAACCACATGTGCACAATGACTTTAATGAACCTGTCAAGTGATGCATCAGTGTACTTTAACATGGTAGTCTGTCAGATCAGTGATCCATTGGATCACATTAAGTCTGATCTTAGGTCTGAGCTTAATGTGATCTAGTGAAGGTAAACTTAATGAGTCCTATGTGTAGTGAGTGGCAAGAGTCAACAACTCCTACTAAAATAACAACTTGGTTGCTCCAGAAAGCAAGCAACCTCTCAAGAATCGTGGAGCGATACCAAGTTTTTGGCAGCATTAGATTCCTAAGGACCACTCTCAATCAATATATTCACAAAAAGTACACACCTCATTATAGTCTGTAAAGATTGCAAAGCTAGCTATAATGTAAAAACAGGCAGACAGTCTGTCTCAATATTATTACAGGAAGGCTTGGTTAAATTAATAGCTTCTCATTGATTAAAAAATCTTGCATTTTACATGTTCTTAAGTTGGTTCCCACCATTACCTTTCAATAACAGAATACGAGTCTTTGGAGAAATGTGGTTATATTGAACTACTGTATTGAAATATGAAGGTAGGCAAAATAAGCTGTTTACCTTAACCTATTGTTGTTTCCTGTCATAAAGTTCTCTCCACCTGAAAGATAAAGACAGCCCCATTAATGCACCCTAAATTTTTGTTCTTTGTGAATTTTTATAGTATTCCTAGACTATTACAAATGTTGTTAGTTTGGAACAGTCATTGAGCATGACTCTACCAAATCATTCCAGTAACTACTGAAAGTGAGAAATATTTATGTTCATGTAGCATTTGCTGTTGTACACAACTCTCAACTTTTGATTCTTTGCAATTACTATACTAAATCCAGCTAAAAATAAAAACACTAGTTCTGATCTACTAAAATGCTTTGAAATCATGCTAAGAACTAATGTTATGATTCTTGATAGCACAGAGTACTTTGCTAGGCTGAGTTTTTTATGCCAATCATATTATGTACACTCCATCCAAAACTGTTTTGAGAGCTTCTGCATAAATCTATTCAAATGTATTTTACTGACATGCAATGTTGGAAGACTTTTCTCAGTGCCACAAGATCATCTAAACTGAATTGAAGTACCACAAACCCACAACATTTTTTTTTAATATAAAGAAGTATTGTGATATATTGTCCTTGTTCTTTTGTACTTCTTCAAACTTGTTCTGTTCCACTACCAGTCTTATGGATCAGATGTTTTTCTGCCAGTCAAACAGGAAAGGAGAGATCAGATGTCCAACAGGGACATGTCCCTGACATATTTAGACCGGAGTTTCAACATACTAAGACCTGAGTTTCAAGACTAATGTTGCTTGTCTTAGTGCAATGCATATGTCTTCCTCTTTGTCAACAGAAGCACTAAACCAAGCAGCATGTCCTTGGATGCGCAGCAAACAAATGACAGCTGCCACACGTGCAGTGTGACTAAGATATTGGGGTGTGAAAGGGAACAGACAAGGAGATTGAGTTTATGGGGGCAGGACAGATATGTGATTTGCCTGTGTCTCAGACTTTGGGTTGTCACTCACAGTAGTGCTTTCAAACAAACACTCATTTTGTACCCTTTGTGGTTTACACCACTTTAGGGGCTGATGATTGAACCAATTGAAGTGGCTGCCTAGAGGTTTGGGATTATGTCTGGAGTAGACAACACGGTAGTAAACTAATGCAGAAGCACTGCTAGCTGCTCTTTGGGTTCTTTCTCTTCACAGTTCATGTAACTAGTCTTTGAAAGTATTAACTTCAGCATCATCTAGACATGCTCTGTACTTTTGCCAGTTGAGTTTTCACTATAAAATGTCTAGCAGATTACTCTCTCTTTAGAAAAATATCAGTCCATATGCTAACTGAGTTAACTTTGTTACCTGCCAGCTCAGTTTTTCATAGAATCATGTAATTTTGTAAAACTCTCGATGGAAGCATTTTCTCCTCATATTGAGCCACTGTCCTGATTTTCTCTGCTGACCACAGTGGTGTGTGTGCAATGTGGCAGGGAGGCTTTTCCTTCCCATGAGGCTGAGTCCCTTCCAAGTTACAGGGGTCAAGCTGCATGTTTACTTCCAGATATTCATCTCGTTGGCTGTGTGCATGCTGACTCTTCTCTTTTTTTTCTCTCTGTTTTCAAATCACCAGTCCTGCAATGCAATGAAAAAATGTTGCTTGGTTCTCAATGAATTCTGTGGAAGTACCAAAGGGAAAGAGTAAGCATCTATATTTGGAATAAACACAAACTATTATTAGACAGAGATTTTGGAAGTAGTTGTAATTTATCTGCTATCAGGAGCAATAGAAAACCATATGGATGATAAGAAACATAACCAGGGCAAGGTCCTTCCTGTGTCTGTTGACAGCTAATATGCACCAGGAGGGCAATGCCATATGTTTGCATGTACATTACCACGGGGGGCACTGACATATGTTCACACGTATGTCACCCCTCTGGCCTGCTCTCATAAGGCTGTTTCCAAAGGGGACTGCTCCCTTGAAAAACAGAAACAAAACCCACAAGTGTGAGTCTCCTACCTTCTCTTTGTCAGCAGCTTTTCTAGGAATATCACTGCCATTTGATGAGCAATCAGAACAGGTGTATCAAAGCAACAAAGGCTTCTGTAACCCTCTCCTATAGCTCTTCAAGGTATTTGAATGGGAAAGGAAGAAAATACAGACACCCCACTAGAACAGTCACACCTGCTGGAAAAGTCACACCTGCTGGAAAAGTCATACCTGCTGAAATACTAGAGCTGCTGTAAGCCCTGAGGATGGTGAGAGTGTGCTTCTCACAAAATATTTCATGGACTTTTCTTTCCACTTCCTTTCAGGTTGGACACATCCTCATATCATGTCAAAAGCAGTTCTTGGGAGGATAAAAGACTTTGAGAGTAGAGGAGTGCCAAAGCAAGAGCATAAAAAGGTGTTTTTTGTTCATGATACTGTCTCCTGAAATTTTGGGGGGTTGGAGATAAACAGTACAATTAGATTATCCCAACCATTCCCCTGGCAGTGCAATATTATTCCTTGCAATGTAATTTCTAGTGTTTTGTTCATTCCATTTAGTACTAATCCAAGCAGATAGCCTTTCTGTTCTATCTCTTGGGAGACCATTTATGCCTCAATCCACTTATTCCACTATTAGGTAGATTTTCTGAAATTTGCAGTGTATTTTTCTCTTTTTTAATTTCCTTCCTCTCTTTAATTATCTCTTTTGGTGCAAATATGGCTCATCTTTATATATTTGCATTCCCTCAGAGGTCATCAAGTCTGGCACACAGAGCAGGAATGCAAACCTCAGTATGAAATCTGCTTTTAGGAAAGGATAACCTGCAGGATATTTTGTTTGGTCTCAAATGACATGTGACTAAGAGTATTTTGGACTTTGTGGATATGCATCTGTTAACTAACTATGTCTTATTTGGTCTGGGTGTATTCCAATATGCTAGTAACTTCATTTGAATGCTAGTAACTATACCAAGGGCTCTCTGTGAAAGTTTTAGTAGGAGCATAGAAAGCTTCTTCCTTGTTTTGTGAGAGCAATCCCTTACAGGAGAAAACTGCTCTGGACTGTGAGCTATTTAAAGCCAAGTCTCACATTTCAGTATCTGATTGCCTTCATTTTCCTGTCTACAATTCAAAATTATTGAAACTATGCTTGTTTGGGTATTCAATAGTCTTTCCTGTGAAAGGACTGTGATTTTGGCTTGCCTTTTCCCTTTTCTAGACATTTATCTACCTTGTCCCCATATTTGTGTTCTGAAAGCAGAATGACAGCAATTTCACCTCCTTCAGTGCCTGGAAGCTTCTCTGTGCTTTAGGCAGCTAAGTTTATAGCTCCAGAAAACCTCTCAGAAAAACTTAGTAGGAAGCTATGAAATAGCTGAGGCCGATCCAGGGCACCACCAGAGAGTGGTTTCTGGGAAAAGTAAAGCAACCTGAGTCGAAGCCATGGGGAGGAGTGAAAAGACAATGTGCTGGGTGGAGACAGTCCTCCTGTCCCTGGGAGGAGCTGGGTCTGCTCAGGATGGAAATTTCTGGATTAGAGGATGTGGCAGGCAGGACAGAGTCTCAGCACAGAGACAGGGTTCGCAGCTCAAGAAGAGGGTTGGAAACTACTGAAAAGATCAACAGTGAAACAGCTCTGGCTTCAGAGATGGCACAAATAAAAAGTTCCTGGGGATCAGAGGCTACTGTGCACTTTGTGGCAAATTCAAAAGGCCACCAAGTTGATGGAAACAAAGCTACAAAAGACTTTTCATTCAGGGACAAAGTAATCAAGAAGAGATTTTGGCAGAGATTTCTTTATTAAGCTTTTGCTATTTCTGCCTTTCCTAGAAGTCCCAAGTATTCAACTACTTAAAAAAGAAAAAAAAAAAGAGAAAGAAAGGAAAAAAAAGAAACAACCCCAAAGAGTACTCTCCTTTACATTAACAGAAAATATAGATATTTGAAGTTGATATTTGATGTTTTTTGTTCTTCTCTAGTTATCTCACCATAAGAGAAAGTCCTAAACTCCAACTCAAAGAGTCCTAACTCCAGAGCTAATACCATTTCTTAATGAGGCCACACGAGGTAAGGAAATAAAATTTGAATCCAGTAATTTTTTTGTAATAATTTTTAAAATTTATATGCCTTTTTTCTCTTTTTGTTCAGTGTTATAGAAGAGTTGAAATGGGTGCTCCACTTTATTTAATTACCATGCTGTTATGATCAACTTACATACCCTAACAAAGTTATATGGATTCTTCACTCTTTTGTGGAGAGGACAAAAAATACAAGTTTGGTCTCCAAAATCTGGTCTTCTCAATAGCTTAAATGAAACAGTGTTTTACTTTACTTTTGTTTTGCTCTCCTACATTTGGCTTTAGGCCATCAATACTAGACTTAATTCAAAATATCAACAAAGTTCCTGACTGGGCCATAGGGTGAAAATTTCTGATACAAAATTAGTAAATACTTTCAAATCCAAATAAATTTGACAAAGCTGTAATTGTCTTCCTTATGGATAATAAACAAGAGGAAGGCTGAACTTGAATACATTATTTATTCAAAGTAATTTGCTTTATCAAATAAAATAGGTTGGAAGTAGAGAAGGGTAATTGGTAAAAAGTAGGTGCTGGCTAAGGATATGAACCCTAAGGAAAGAAGAGAAACATACCCTTGTTCATGGGAATGATTGTGAAGGACTGAAAATTGGACAGGAGTAAACAGTTGGAGCAATGAAGGCTTTCAGTGTTCTGGCCAAAGACACTAATATAAAGAAAAACAGAAAAATGTTCAAATTTATTGACTTTATTTCAAGATTTCTTTAAACTCCTAAGAAAAAAAATGAGAAGAAGCCTAAGAAATCCTTGAAGAAGATTGTAGTCATATTAGGAGTCATGCAAGATAATCATAATAGAAGTGTACATCTCCACACTAGTATTTTGAGATTTAAACTATGATATATATAACTTGAGATTTATTCTTAAGATAACTTTATTAGTTTACCTAAGACCTTTTTACTCATGGAATATTGTTCCTTCTTTTATGCTGAATATAGAATTGGTTGTGACTGTGATAATCAAGATATTCTACGAGTTCTTTCTTATCTGTATGACAGACAGATTTTTCTTTGAGTGCATGTATATGCATCTCTAACAAATGGTAAAAGCATTTATTTTGTTAATATATGCTATCAGCAGAGTATTGTAAAATATTTAATAACCCAGTCAAATATTATTTCTGTTTCTGCAGTACTTGTGCTTCCTACTTTTGTTTTGAACCCCCATGGACAGAAGACAAAAATATGATGTCACGTCACTCATGTTTTGTTATTTACATTGAATTCTGATTTAATTTTTAATTTTTATAATTTGTTTCATCTCTTCCCTACTTTTGAAAGTTCAGTGAAAAGTAGACATTTTCCCTCCTGTTTATGCCTATATGGAAAGCAAGTATTCATTTTTATCACCATGTCTCAAAAATTTTGGCTCATCTGAGGCTTGGCCAGAACTTTACAAATATCTCTCTTTTGCAGACAGGTTCTAGAGCACTTGCATGGGCTCAAATTTCCACAGCATTTTACTACCTGTGCTCTATCTCAATGTTTTGCTCTTGCCTCTAGCGTCACAGTAGCAATAATCCTGTGAGCCTTGTGCTCATTCCTGACAAATGAGCAGCCTCTCATTCACTTGACAAAAGAAATGAGCCGTGTTTTGCTGTCCTTCATTTCAGACACAAAAATGTCTCATGTGAGTCTATCTCCATGGAGATTGTGATTCAACATAGCATCTGGAAATGCATTTTGAAACCTCATTCTTCCTTTTCTCCGGCACAATGGGCTGTCCAGAATCTTGTGTGTTTTCTTAGCACCATTCATCTGATCTCAAACCCCTTGCAACAAAGCTGGTGTCTTGGAAAAAATTCTCTATATGATAAATTTGGGCTACCTTCTTATTCTTCCCAATGTTTTCATCATCATTTAAATAAGCAGGCATACTCACAACTCTGGGATATACTAATGCTCTCTGCTGTTGTTCATAATTTTGTATTTACTTAGTTTTTGAAAGAGTTGTCTTGTAAGGAGTGGTAATTAATTGTCTGTCTTATGGAGGGTAAGATTTCTTTGTTTGTCATGTTATGTCTTGATTAGAGAGGTCATTCTTCTTATGTTATTTCTTGCATCAAGGGAAAATGAATCAGTTTTGATGATGGAAATGGCAATTAGTGCTGCTGAGCTATAGTTTCAGTTTTTTGACAGAGCTCCTGAACTTAATAAATTATGGATCAGTAGAGGGGGAAGGAAGGTCTCAAAACCTGCCTGAGCAGCACATGAACTGGTAGCACACTACATTACATCTCCATTCAATAAATGTCCATTTCAGTCTGGTTTTGCGGTCAAGTGTGAAGAAGAAACATCATCTGTAATTAATAACAGTTTTTAAAAAATCCATATGAATACTAGCACAAGGAATGAAACAGGGAGAAAAAAGGGGTTGGAAATGAGAATAACAAGTGCTTCAGAATAATGGTGAAAACTCAGACAACCAGTCTGTGGGGTGAAGAGAAGCCTCCAACACTAAGCTTTGTGGAACACATCTCAGCTAAAGGCCTTTTTAGAACCATGTTGGATTCCATAGAGATAAAAAATATATCATCACACAGGTTATTCCAGTGTGTCATGTAAGGTGCAAGATGCTTCCTCCATGAATCTGTGCATTTTTCCCCACCAAGACTGTGAGTGTTCGAACATTTGTGGTTGAAAAAAAATACAAAAACTTGTTTTACAGTGTGTTCATTGGGGCAATATTTATATTTCACCTGTATGCAAAATATAACAAGCACTGTCTAAATATCACTTATGTGTTAGTACTGAACACTACTTTCTTAATAATAAAGCCAGTTAAATTTGCATGGCCACTTATTTAGACTTGGATTTTTCTGAAAGAGGATCGGTAAAATATGGCTTCACAGAGGCTCAACAGAAACCCAAGAAAAATAATATACGAGTCAAAAGGATATATCTCTAACTTTAGAGCTTTATGGATCTTTGTGTCCTCTTCCCTGTGGCTTTTTTGCCTGCTTCTCTTTTCTAAGTTTACTGTACTAACAAATTACACAAAGGCAGGGTATAGCTCAACGTGGGCCCTGCATTTATCATATGAATTAATAATTAGCATGCTCACTGGCACAATATTGGCATGGTCTGGTTTGCAGAGTGAGTTCCCACCTGAGGAGTCTGCCCTCAGCAAACAGGCTGAGCACAACCTCCCTGCTCCAGAGAGCAAGGAGCAAAGCTGGCCTCAGTCATGGCCAGTGTTCATACTGCTACAGAGGTAACCTTTATAGCCTCCATTCCTGACATATCTCATGGATTGAAACTCTTCACCCTCTCTGAAGTCCTCTGGGGGAGGGGGAAAACATGTTATTCCCACTCCAGCAGAGAGGAGGGAAGCACAGGACTCCTGAGTGGTAGCAAAACAAATCTCTTCACAGTGGTGAAGCTTCAAAACTTCACTGGGAACTTTCATATGATTTTCTGACTTGTCATTGATGTTGGCTAGTAAATCAGAATTTGACATCACAAAAAAAAGTTTGATTTGGAAGCCTAGTAAGAAATGATAATCAGGCTTAGCACTTTTATATACTCATGATTAAAATTCATACTTCTGAATCCAGTGTATACAATGATCTTGATACTGACATATAATTTTGAAAACCCAGATTCAAATAATTTAGAATAATTTTGAAAACTGAAAATTCAATTACTGCTCTCCTAAGTGCCAAGTGGACCTCTGAAATGCCACAAGATTGGTGGTAAGGGAGATGTTGCTAAACAATCAGTCCCCATTATATAAGCTTTTATTCAATCATAAAATTTGTATTAAAAATTATCAGTTTCTGATTTAAAAAAAAATTATTCTAATCTTGGTCTTTCTCTTTGCTGCATTATAACAGCAACACTTATTTCAGTTTTATGATTTTCTATTGAATTCAATGGTGTTCTAAATCAACTCACCCTTTATGAAAATCCAAGTGAGCCAGCAAAGTAGTACCTGATGGGGCTTGAAAAGTGGGGGTTTTTTTCAGACTCGAGGTTTCTAAAAGGAGTGAGCTGTTTTGCATGTAAATTTTGATAAACTGCTGTCCAAAAGTCATCCCAAGAAGTTGCAGTTATCTTGTTTTTATTTGCTTGTTCAGTTTTTTATGATACACACATATTAGACTGCCACAGCACAGTATGAATATTGCTCTCTTCACAATGAGGACATGGTCTCACTGTACTGGGTCTAGGGATTTTTTGCATGACTTCACTAGGAACACATTATTTCAGGTCACATTTTATCAGCTAGCTCAACAAGAATGCCAGTGACTTTCACCTTGTTCCAGCTCCCTGTAAACATAGTAATTGCCAAAATTATATTGTCTTTTATTTACTTAACAAGCAGTACTTTTCAAAATAAATAGTCTACCATGAGCAAACACAAATGCTAGCAGTAGTCATAAGTCTTCCATGCTTTCAAACACAGCTTCTAGCATTTTAAAAGCAGACTGAGAAAAACATGGTGTGAGGAAGAGGTGTTTCAGCCCGTCGTCTTGTTTGAACTTTCCCCACAAATGTCCTGTTGCCATTATTCTGGGCATTGCTCCACCCACGGGTGGCACCAATAAGTACTTGCAAAGCACTAATGCTGTTATCAACCTACCTAACCTTGTCAAAGTGTATCAGACAGTTTGGTTTGCAGTGGCACATTTTTCTTGCCATTACTCTGATCTTTTTCTACCAGGGATGAATGGCCACAAGAGGTTTCTAGAAGCAGGCAGAAAATATCTAAGGAGCCAATATGTGAGCTTACTGTCAAGTGGACATTCGTATTTTTAACATAGTTTCTCTGGAAACATGTGTCATCACCTTTCTCTTTCACTCTGCTTAGGTCTTGGTCTTGCACACATTAGCACTTCATACTCCCCAACAACTGACTAAGTGCTTTCAGCTCATGCCTCCTCTGTAAGTTAAGTTAGTGGGAACTTTCTGGATGATTTCAAAAGATGTTTGCTTGAAGATTATCTAACCTAATATATGCTTGTGGTAGGATTTTCAGCACTACTTTGCAGAAATTTTCTGTACAGGTATGAGACAATATAAGATCTCTTATTTCAAAGCAATCTTTTTTTATATAGTTAGGAAAGATTTCATTTTGCTTTACTATAAAATTAAGTGTAGTTATTATTTTTAAGTACCATTCTAATTTTAGAAGGTGATAATTTAGTATGTTAGACTGTCATAATCTAGGGAACAGGCAGAATCCTCTCTGACAGAGTTCTAAACAATTATACCTTCAAACCCTTAAAAGTTATGACGTGCAGTTTTCACATTTCCCTCTATCCCATTGAGCATATATTAGTCATTCTTAGTATAAACTATTGAAATTTTTCAGCCAGTTCACAGTGTTGTTTTTAAAATGAAAAATGCTATGATCTTTTAATGTCTTCAGTGTTATAATATGTACTAAATTAGCAGAACCCTGATGCTCTGATAATTTACACCACAATGTGCTATTTAAAACTGGAAGCCCAGCAGGAGATTTTATTTTTATTAATTTAGTATAATTTTAAACATTACAAAAATAGCTGTCTCACAGCTTCCCTGCTGAGCCCTAGATTGTTGCCACAGCCTGTGCAATACTTTATCAGGAGAGTAACATCACTATAAATACTGCATATTTGATTCTGGCTTCAACACAGAATACAAAAGGATGTGGAAGACTGAAGAAGAGACAAAGAAAAAACAGGGCTTGCTTTGTTTTACATTTTGTCTGCCTTTTTTTTTCCCTTGCTTGCTTCTGAAACTTCTTTTCTTACAGGTTTTTCTCTAAGTGTAGTTATGAATTTGTAGTCAGAGCCAAAAGGCTGAAGATCCACATTGTAGTTTACTTCGGATGTATCACACAATGCTGCTGTAGGAAAATGAGTTTTACTCTACCTCCTTTGTCTATTGCCCTGCCATTCTTGTGGATTAAACATTAGTGGAATATTACTGTTCAAGTCTAACATGTATTATTAAAAGCAACCTCCTATGAGCTTTCCAGTTTTATGTACACAACTGGCTCACATCTGCTCTCCTTTGTGTGTATTTAGTGAATTTACATCTGCCTGATAAAAAAAAGGCAACTGTCAGTTACCATATCCAAGCTCTCAGCAGCTCTAGGGATGTCAGATCCAGTAGGCATAACACCTTTTGGCCCTTTTATCATGCTTGTCACTTCTTTGAATGAGCTGAGTTGACCAAAAAACTCTTGCCCGGAGTGCCACCTTCCAAGGAACCTCTGCCCCTTTAGCAGCAGAGGAGTCTTGGCAATGAAGCAATATTTGCTGTGCAAAAGATGTGGTTTCAGGTACCATCTGCACTGTTCATAATGGAAAGCTGGGAAGAACTGCTGGAGGGGAGAACAGAATGTGATTCAAAGTTATTTCAAAGAGATGTGAGCTTCTAAATTCAAATTAATTGTGAAACTCTTCAGTGCCAATGTTGTTTATATTTATTTACTGATCAATATTACATTTTATATTACAGAAATTTATAGATTAATTTACTTTATTAATTTTTTTACTGGCTGGCTGTATCTTCTACCTGGTTTCCAGGTAATATTCTTGAAGTAAAATATGAAAACTGAACAAAATTCAATTCCAAACGTTTACAATTTACCACGCAACTCTAGTAAGGCAAAGCATATTTCACTGGCAGGCAACTGATTTCCTTGTAAAACTCCTGTAGTTTTCACAAAAATGTTGTGACTTGACAGTAGAAATGTGATTAGTGCATACGTCCCCATCTGAACAAGAGGACCTTCTATTCAAAACAATTGGTGCTTAGATGTCAAATGCCATATAGATTTTGATTGAGTGACATGTAGGCAATTCAGCTGTGCCTCAGACAGGAGCTGCATGTTCACCTTTCTGGGGCATAGAAGGCAGGCAACCTTCTTCCTTGATGAGCCACCAATTAACCCTAATTAAAGCAATATTTTTCTTTGAATAACATTATTACTGACTAAAAGTCCCCCTCAGCTAATTAACAGGCAATTGGCCACCCCACCTGTATGGACTAAGAGCTGCTCAGGTAAAGATTTTCATCACTGAAATATTTGTTGTTAAAAATTCTTTCTCTGTCCCTTGTGCTGTGATGTTTACACCTGTGTACACACATACAGGAAATAACAATTCATTTGCAACTCTCTTCTTTTTCCACAACTGCCAGGAGAATGTGAGTGAGGTAAGTCATTCCAAGGATATTGGAAGAAATGAGGCATGAAATAAAAGCCTTCCTGCACTATCTGCTGATCCTCAGGAATGTAAGGCAACCTGCTGTATTAAAGAGAAGCATCCAGGCTATTAAGTAGGGCACTGGGACAGTGAGGAGTGAGTCCTGTGTGAGACACTTGCTTGAGCTGATGACATCAATGTCCTCAGAACTATTGCTCCAAGTTCATGATTATGAGATCTGCAAGATGTCTCACATGTTATTCTTGTTCTTGGCAATGTCAGGGGACTTAAAAACAACATTTTACATTATTCACTTTTTTTTTTGACATTTTATGAACTGGGTGTACCCACTGACAGTGTTACGAATAATATAGTATTGAGCAGCTTTCTGCTATTATTATTAGTCAAACTAATTAAGTTAATCAAGTGAATCAATCTGAGCAGTGTTCCAGCTGTTTCATGAACAAAATCTGGAGGACTCTGAATGGCTTGTACTGAGCAGTGTCTTGTAGAAAAAAGTGTGATTTTGCTACTTAACACTGGAATTTTCTTTTCACCTGGTGAAAAACTCTTGTCTGAATTAGTTATGCTGTTCACTCAGTAGGCTTGCATGACAAGGTGACTCAGAAAAACACTGCCACAGATTGGTAGTGGAGGAGATTTTGGGTTAGGAGGATCTGGAGGTTTTGCTCTGAGGACATTGCAACAGCCCTATAGAATGATAACTGTCCTGAAAGGAATATTGATATATAGGTATCATTGTCTTTCATTAAACTGAAATAGGAAAAATGACACTGCAATAGTGATTGGACCAGCATGATTAAATTCAGGTTTAATATTGTCTTCATGTCAAACCAGAAATCTTCATCCTATCAGTCCAAGTAGCACAAGTTCTTTATATTTCGGCAATAAGATCTAACATTGCACAGTTGTTCCAAAGTACATGGGAAATATGTGTTTTTGTAGTCTTTTTCTTTTCATACCTCATTCATAATACTGCTACAGAAGCCAAAATACAAGAAGATTTCTGATTTGTCTCTCCAAGAACAAACCTACTGAAAAATAGATGGTTATGGTATGGAGAGCCATGTACATGGATATGAAAAAAAGCACATATAAACTTAATGTTTTTCTTGTGTTGTAAAATGGGGATTTTTACAGCAAAATATGGACAGCAGGTTATGACTTCTGCTAAGAATACTACACATGTATATACAGATTGTGAATTCTACATTTTTTTTTAAACTTGAAATTTAATGTGTTGTCTGTGACAAACATTAGATTGCAACTCCCCAAGACTAGTTAACAATTCTCTATATTTTCATAAAGGGTGTACATATAAAATAGTTTCAAAGAATCATGCTGTTGTTTGCCATAAATGATATTTTAGTAATCTATACATAAATTACGTATTAGATTAAAGGTACATATGTTTTGATCTGTTCACATTTGCTTGAGCCACAGCTTGCCTAAGACCACAGGCATTGCAAAAAAATATTCTAGTTATACTAAAAACTGCTTGAACCTTTTTCATTGTTTCTTAGTAAGGCACATACAGCTTTTTATTAAATTATTTTCTAAATGTTATTTTGTAAAGAAATTTAATAAAATTTACTACTCTGCAATCCATTGAGCACTTCCTAATTTAATTTTCATATTCTGCATTTCCTGGGATTTACAATTAAAATCGTGATGAGCCAGACATTCAAAGTCTTACATGTGTGAGATTTTATTATTTTTTTAAACTGAAAAATATCAACAGAATTTTGGTTTTATAAAATATTTTCAAAAAAAAGGGAACAAGTAAGTGAGGCCTTTTATACATAGATTATGAAGTTTTTACTAAGTTTCACAAACTTTTTTCTCTTCTTACTTCTTTACCCACTCAACCCATTGGCAAAGTAGACTGCTTATGCCAATGCCAGATACAGTTAATAGAAAATAATAGCTCTGATGTTTTATACTCTCCGACATTGATCAAATAAAATTAAAAAATCCTACTCTCCAGAACAGACACTGTCATTAAAATTCTTGCAGATTTATTTACATAAAACTCAGCATGTTTGTAACCAAGAATGAGCCATTGTGCTCAAGAGTTAGCTCATTTTACTACCATTTTATTATGCAAAGTTCTTGGAGATCCCTACAGATCAATACCTTTATTTCTTTTACAATAACAATGCCTTATTTTTATTTTGCATTTAGGACACATCTTGAACCTTACAGAATATTGTCAAGCTTGCATTCATTTCTTCACCCATTTTCTGAAAAACTACATGGTGTTGCACCCCTAACTCAGAAAAAAAAGGACTCCAAACAAACTTTAGGGGTTCTGGGTCACCTGGACCTTCTTATGATCCTGCTAGGTGGAATAATTTATCCTATCCTAAGCTTGGTGAGGATATTTTAATTAGTCTCTGAACTGAGTTTTTATGCACTAAAAGCAGCAAATGCAGCAATGTTTGCATTTACTCAGTTATTCAGCCAAAGTCCTTTCACCATTTTCATATACATAGAGCTCTTAAAGTTCTGTAGTACTTTAAATTGAAGTTATTTTGTATGGGTTGAAAGTAGCTTCTCTTTAGACTTATATTGGAACAAGAGTATACCTAGTTTATAGGAGGACACATTTAAGGATTGAGACCCTTCTATAACTTCCACCTCACAGAAAAAAAACCTGCAAACCCAGATTTTGTAGATGTCACTAGGAGAGCATGACAAACAATTGGCTCCAAAAACAAACAAGCACACAGGGCAGTGCAGTGCCAGGAGAGTTGTAGACTTAGAGGACTTTGTAGTTTGGCTGCAGTTCTGAAATAACATTTGTTACAAAAAAAACCCCAGGTCTATTAATTTTCAAAGCTGTTGGTCTGCCTAGGCTCCTCTCAGCATTGGAAATCAGTGCCCTGCCACTGGATTTCTGTCAGCAGTGAGTTGTTTCTCAGGTGTTTAATTGGGAAAGAGCAAAATACAAGTGCCACCCATGTGATGACTGGGACAAGGGATGTCTTGGTATAACAGGATACAGATGGTCCTCCTGGATACAGAGCCCTGCTCATGGTAGGCTGGATTGGAAAGCATAATGGGAAATGGTGTCAGAATGAGTAACACACATGTGCACATAATGTTGTCTCCACTGTGGTGTTTCTAGACTTTCCAGCACTACTTCAAGGTCTGTTACAAGACATAAGTCTGCTAAATAAAAAAATGTAATTCAGATCTCAAGCAAAAATGGTGTATATGAGTTAGGGCCTAAGAAAACAAGTTATAATTTCAGGTGCAATTCTTATCAATATTGCTGATATTAGGCTGTTCTGCTTTTACTGTATTTTATTTTTATTTTTAAGAATTATCTTTGAATGTCTCCTAAACTTTACCTAGAACTTAAAGAGTTGATTTCAACAGAAAGGGTTTGCAAGGAAGAAAAGAAATTATACCATACTTTTGCTGGATTTCATCACTGAGCAGCCTTTTGATCTTTTCCAACAGACATACTTGTAGCACCTACTGACAAGATGCCAATCAATTATGGAGAACAAATGAGCCAAGGAAAAAGCAAGCGAGTGCTTCATATTACAAGCAAAAGATCATTTTTGTCCATCTCTAATCACTGTCTCAGCCACAGTAGTTTAAAAGGAGGATAGAGGACAGATGCATCTAATATTCTCCAAGTTTTTGAGGACTTTGCATAGAACTCAAGAAACCCCATGAATAACAACAGCACTATCTCTTAGAGAAGTTATGATCTTTAGTGTCTCTCTCAGCTTTCCATAAGCCTGCTTATACACATTCTTAAGGAGTTATACTCATGTGGAATTAAAATGAAATACTAATTGCTATTTAAATCAAAAAGACTGTGCTTGCAGAATATAACTCCATTCTAATGAATTTCATAATACATTTATTCAGTGAAGAAAAGACTTTTTTTAGCCAGAAAAATCAATTTTCTGATCTCCAAATGGACAATTTATCCTCTACTCTTCTGATCTTCTGGTGGCATCATGAATTTCACAGACAGCTTTGTTAATCAGCAGAGTGCTTCAGAAGAGAGTTTCCTCAGCTAAATGTAGTTACTATTTCTCTTTAAACATCCATGTTTTAAGTTCCTGAATTATAACTTCGAACCCAACATTCCTACAGTATCACTGTACTTACAGTGTGTTAATTAGTTCAGTGAATACCACAAGTGGTTCAGACTACAATTTATGTGGACTGTATTGGGGTTTTTTTATAAAAGTTATATATATATATTAATAATTTTGTACCTTAGTATTCCTGTGCCTTTGCTGTCACTTTCACCAAGTTATTTTTCTGAAATTTTAAATTGTGTTGTGGCAGACTGAGGCATCTAAATTATATTCCAGGTGTCAGTGGCCTTCAAAATAGGAAGTATTCTGAAATATGTGTTTCCATTTATTGCCAACTTTAACTTTTTTAGGTTTGTTTTATTTTTATTTGTTCATTTGTTTTATTTCTCTGTTTTACTGTTGAATGCTGGTATTTATTCTGGTCTGCTTGATGTAAGCATTGACATTATACTATTCTAAGAGAAATTGTTCAATTGAAAAGAAGGGAAAAATGTTCCTGCTTGAGAGCATCATGATAAAATGACTACACATGCTCACATAAAATGAAGGTTTATGTTATTCTGTCTCTGATAAGTTCAGTACTTATGTAACTGTCGCATAGGGTAAGACAGAAAGCTTGTTAATTTTCTAGAGAACAAAAGTAATCTCACATATTCTGGAAGCCTTCAGTGATAGCTGTGTCACACAGCAGAATAATTTTATGTGACATGGATTAAGGTGTACAGTGGCTCTTTAGCTAAACTAGAAACATGTTCTGAGTTAGTCTTAACAACCAATGATGAAAACATGCCAGCACTTCAAAAGATCGTTCCATCTTCTGCTACTTTGTATTTCCTTAGTTTTCCCTATTGTGAATAAAAATTAAGGGATTGAGATTTATTTGAAACAAGTTATAATTATTTTCAAACACATTGCATCCAGCTTTAACTGTTTATATACAAAAGTATTCTTGTTCTGTTGTCAACATTACTGAGCTTATTTCTACTAACCCATCACAACTATGTACTAAAAAGCATAAAATGTATATTGAAATCTATGCATTATGTAGATACTAGCAATGTTTATTTTACAGGGGTTTTGGTGTTCTTTTTTTGTTCTGTGAGACTGGAATAAAGAATGAACACTTTGGTTTACAATCTAATTTGGGGGAAATGAGAAGTGATGAAATGTCATGAAAAGAAAACAAACCTCTGAAATAAAGCAGAACTATTACACAACACAAATAAAATAACTCCTCTGTAACTCGTAAACAACACTAATGTCCATTCCTATTATTCACTTATTTATAAATAACTGACATTATGGCTGTGCTTAAAGTCAAGCATGTCACTATTGCAGCAGTGTGGACACCTGTTGCTCCTTACCCTGTAATTCCTGTAATTCCTCCACTATGCAGCCTTGTAAAAGGGATCCTGACTCTTTTGTCTGCCTCAAATCAGCACAATTGCCACAAGATGGGAGAGGAATTTGCAGAGCAGAAACCTCCAGAACCGCCCAATTCACACTGCAAGTAAGGGTGTAAGTGTCAAAAGAGAAAGGGCTAGAGCTGGCTTCTGTCCCCTGCCCTGTGATCTTTTCCTGAAGCACAACCAGTACCTTTCCAGGCAGTGGCATAGAAAGGGCAGCCAGGCTTTAAGTGTGCTCCAAGGAAAATGCAAATATTGCCACTGTGGGGAAAACCTGGTTGAAGCTGACACGTCTCCAGGCAGATTGCTCAGCCCAGTCAAGAGTCAGCTGAAGAATAAGAAACAAAACTCCCTGACAAAATCTCTCTGCATCCTACCAAGTGAGATACAAATCTGTAATACTTACAAACTGACCATTATAAAACAATGGCATCAAACAGCAACATCCAAGGCTTCATGAACACAGTTTACAATCTCTATAGCACACTATTGCAATTGCAGATGACCCATGTAACAAGAAGGGAAAACAGGTTTCTTCTTATACATTTAGGTTGTAGGTAAATATGTGCTGTAAATGTTCTGTTTACGTGGATTTCCAAGGTATCAGCCTCAGAAATCATAAATCTCAATGCATAGGTGATGGAAACCCTTACTGTGCCTTTGAAGTGTTTTTTGTATTTGAAACTCATTTGCATATGAAACTCACGCATATAAATACATTTCCAATATCTCTCTCAATTTTCTTTGATATCTAAAAATGTACATGTGTTTTAATCCACAGAAAAATATTTCAAAGTTCTGTCCTTTTCAAATCAGTATCAATACTTTTATTTAATACTTTATTTCAATAAAGTAATTATTTTACAATCAAAAATATAATCATTCTACATTTCCCCAAATCAGCTGGTGGAAATAAATTCTAAGATTGCTTCTTTTCCCCCTTTAATTATTTTAGGAGTGGTTTCATAATAACTATACTTTCACAGCTGCAAAAAAACATATAAGCTTCATAGTCATTAAAGACTATGCATTTGTCTTTAATAAAAAACTCATTTTCTGCTCACTGGAAATTGTGGCTCTGTCCTATTAGATATAAAAAACTTGTGCTTTGGGGTGAGATTTTTTTGTAGGTGTGTTTTGCTTTTTTAAAAAATAGAAATAGAAAAATAGAAATCTAAGTATCTGATGAGTTGTAAGTGCTTGTGTCTCTTGGGAGTTTGTATTTATTTTTTATTCATTGAGTAAATGAATTAAAAATTTTCTGTTAAAAATTGATTGGTGGAAACCAGAAAATATGACATTTTCTGTGTGTCATGACTAAGTTTCACAATTGCCTTTTGAGAAATGTATGTAATACAATACTTATCTTCACTTTGTGATATTTATTTGTGGAGTATAATTTTATAGGATATTTTCTTATAAAACAAATTCCTGTCAATAAGGCTTTTGCTTAAAAATAGTAATAACAAACCCTTGTGTCTCAGTCAAATTGATTTTTCTGATGAGAACCTTGGAAAAAGTTGTTATTATTTTTTAATCCATCACACAGACACTATATGAGAATAAATCAATGCTGCAGTTTTAGTTTATTGTATATCTCTTTTTCATGGCCCTTCATTTTGTTCATTCCTCACCAAAGAACAACCAGTCGATCAAAATTTATTAGCTAGTGTTGACCTATTTGGATCTAGTTAGAAATTGTGGTCTCCTACCTTGGCCATTTAGTGAAATTTTCCATGTAGCTGACCAGAAATACTATTGTGTTTGAGAATTTGCATCTACTTTAGTGTTCCCCTAAATTTAAGGGCCTAAGAACAAGTTTTAGACTTCCTGTATTTCTATTAAAGGAGAATGAAAGTCCTGTTTAATTTATTAAAGATGATGGACTTGCATTATTGTTAGAGTAGGAGTATTTTATATAAAAGCCAAAGGAGGATGTTCATTTATAAGGCAACTTTTCCCAGAATTTAAATTGGTGGTAACAGATAATGGACAGTTAAAATGTGGTGTTAGTCACCACTTGACATCATGAGCTATGGCTGAAGTAGGTGAACACCTCTGAGTGCTAAATGATCCTTGGAGTAGGTGATGGAAGAAACACATACTCAGATTGGACTCCACAGATACAAAGATATGGCAACGTTCTACATTTAGTTTAAAATAATAAGGCAGTCCTACAAGTGGTTGATTGAAAAATGATATGATTTTACTCTATTTTACAAACCAAAAGCAAGAAACACTGAAAAATATCTTGCCTTCTCATCAAAGAATTGAATAATCCTTGTATTTTCCTTTGCTGATACTAAGTGACTAAGGATGAGTCTCCCCACTTCTCTGATGGGCAGAGATGTCATATCTTACTTTCTCAATACAAACATTTCTGAAATAGGATAGTATTTACTAAAATTGCTCTTATTTTAGAAATAAATTTTCTAATCTATTATTTATTAAATACCTTCTTAGATGACTCTGTGTATATCAGTGTATGCTCTTATAAAATCTGCTTTTTATGTGCTCACAGCGCTGTTTTTCTTTTCTGGATTAAAAAAAAAGGGCAGACAAAAAGGTTACTATGCAAGTGAAGTCCTGAAAAATAATTCTGGAAACAATCACAACTTTGGATGTTATTAACAGGCAAACAGAAGAATTCCTAGTTCATAATGACCTTTAATTCATGTAATAGATACCCCAAGTCAAGACTGAGTTTTATCCCCAAAAAATATGTTACACATTATGAACTGAAATTAAGAAAGAATAGGAAAAATACAAGTACAATCACTTTTACTCTAAAATATCCCTTCCAAATGACAAGGGGCACATTGATTACTTCTTTAAAAAATTGCTTTGGGTGAAATGACTTACAGTTTTGCCTGCCTTACATCTCTACAAATTTCCAGTTCAACGTCTCTGTTCTCAATATTGCATCTTTCTTTTGATATTAAGGATTTCAATTAGTGTTCATCAATATTTGTAATAAGGGAACATGGGAGAATCTCCTGTGGAACAGTCTCACACTTCAAACTTCTACTCTTTCCCTTTTTCCTCAGTAACCACATGTAAAGTTCCTGCTTGAAACATAACAGCTGCTAAATCTGATACCATTGTTGTCACTACCTACAAAAAAGTTTCTAAAATAAATTTTGTCCCACAACAGACCTAAATTAAGTTCATCTATGTTCAAATGAATCAAAGCACTATATGAACCCTGATTTTGTTAATGTTATTAAAAAAAAAAAAAAACCTTTCCCTTCAGGTAGATAAATGCTCATATTGTAGATGTACAATGCTGCATAGTGCAATATGAAGCATAAAACAAAGACACACACACATGTAATATTGGAGGAGCATGGGCCTCTCAGGGGAGCAGTAAGGGGGCTCAAGCAATGCCTCTCCTGCTCCTCTCAGAGGTTCCCACAGGGAATTCAGCTCACAGCAGGGCTCAGGTCAATGCTTTGCACCAGCACAGCAAGGCCCACTGTCAGTCTGCAATCTGGTGGTTCCTGTGGGCTCTGCAATGCCTAGGAAGAGCATCTGTATAATCTAAATACCAAGGAAAAATCACAATGCATAAGCTTGAACCATCAATCAAAATGGGAACAAAGTTCCAAAATGTTTCACTTTTTGTTAGGTTTATGTTATTAAGTTGTTGTCACTAATTATTTTTCTTATACTCTCTTTAGTATGAGGCTTCACAGGAAATTTGACAATATGTTTGTTTACTTGATACTTCAGCCCTTTGCCTTTGCCCAGAGGCACAAAGCAAAGTCAGAAGTTTAACAATTTTACCCTTATCCTTGGTTGCTATCTTAACCAAATGAACCTTTTGAACTTGTCTTGAAGACAAGAAAACTTAAAGAGAGGATGAAGGATAATCAAAAGTAAGCAGGATGCCTAAAAATTGTGTTTCTTATTTCTTAAAGCCAGCAGGACTGATTTTTTACACACAATGAAGCCTCAGTTCCCAGTACAGAGATACTTTATAAAGACAAATTTCAGTGTTGGTGGTTGAAACACACCATTTCAGCTCACTCTTGATCCACCTGCAGTGGTGAATAAAGTTACTGAGAGAGGAAGCACAGCCTATTTTTCATCTTGTTATTTGCTGGTGAATATCCTAAAACACTTGTAGAGCTGTTGATTCTTTGGTGTTTTTTCAGACTATTATAAGTCTTTTTGCTAACAGTGTGACTCTCACTCTTTCTGTAGACCTCAAAACTTCTGGCCTCAGACACGTCATGTGGCAGCAGGGTCCAAGGTAGCTGCACTAAGAATATAACAACCTTTCCTAATTATTTCTAAAAGTGTTGCAACTGAAACTCTTTGCAGTTTGAAAGACAGTTAATACCAGGATCAGAATTTCAATCCATATACAATGTATTATTTTATATAATTCTCCTGTGACTGTCCTTGTGTGTGTATTTATATATGTATGTATAAATATCTCTTTAAATAAATTGCATCAGTAACCCCCTAAATGATGTGAAAATTGAAGGCTTTTTACAAAAATACTGGACTTTGAATGTACAAATGTACATGACTTTTTGAAGAAAACAACATATCGATAGTATGGTGGCCTAAATTCAAAATCCATTGGCACTAAATTTACAGTTTTATACCTGTGACAAGACATGACACAGAGTGAAAGAATATTGCTCTGCTATCCCCTAGTTGCCAACTAATTCTAAGAAGTAGTTATTTAAGGTTCATGAACCAAATAAAACAACCTTGGAAAAGAAAGAAAAACGTCTTTGTGTGTTTTATGTGCATGGTGGAATTGCTGAAACTTTTAAAAATATCTTGAAATAATCATAGGAGAATGTATCAGAGTTCTTCTGGCAATGGCTCAGAAATGTGAAGCTATTGTCATCTTGACATTCACCACTGATAAACACACTATGCACACTAAATCAAAATGGGTATCAAAGTGTGCCATGTGACAGGATAGCCTTTGCCAAATGGGCTGACCTGCAATGAAAAAGTCAATCCTCTTCCTCTTTTTTTTTGACTGAAAAAAAAAATAGCAGCAATAATATGGGTAAAAGCCTCAATAAAATCTGTCAGAATTGATTTTTAGTGACACATAATGTCTGGCAATTTAAAGCTTTATTTTGCCAACTGTTTAATCTGTACTACAAGTTAAAGTGTTCCATATGTATAACTTCCCATTTCAGTGATGATCCTGTTTAAAGATTTGTTCCAGCAGCATTTATTTAATGACCTTTATAAAGACTTTTCTCATTCTTCTGTGAGTTATATTTAAACTAGGGAATAATAAAATTAAAGTGCACAATGGGAAAAAAATCTCCATTACCCACTACTTTTTTGTTCAAAACTGTAATTACTTCTTAGGCAACATTAATGAGGAAGCTTGGGAATATAGGCATTCCAATCTTAGAAAAAATAATAAACCAATGGTCATTATTTGCATCCTTTTCATGCCCAATCATACATTTTTTTGTCACGTAATACCTGTGAAGAAAACTCACATGCACTGCAATATCCACTGCTATGACTCCCTTATTCTATTGATTTAAATATCTTTTTGCTTCTCCCTACTCAACAGGAAGTATGAGGTCATTGCTATAGCTGAAGCACATCTTGATAGAGCACTATTCAAACCAGATATACACCATACTTTATATCATATTTTGAATTATTTATCTGTCATGGGAAATAACAGGAGAGGAAGGAGTTAGCTGGGTGTTTGAAAGGAATGTGGCAAAAGAATTAATGTGCAGGTCCAGCTGCACAAAATCAGATGTCGAGTCCTGGTACAAAGAGTCAGAGTCAGTGATGGTGGTAAAGCTCTTGGTAACACCAGGAGAGCAAAGAGGGCCATAAATCCAGGGAAAGGCTATCACATCCTGTAAACCAGGTACAGGTGAAACAGAGTACTAATTTCCAATTGAGCATGGAATATGGCTGCCTGAAACATATGTTTAAAACTGACACGTGCACACAACCCTGCCATTCAGAAACTTTCATCTATCTGTGTAAAGTGCTCAGGAAAAGGTTAATCAAGAGTGCTGTATGGCTTAAGGAAATGCACAGAGTGGCTGGCTGATTTGATTCATGTGTCCCAGTGACAAAATCCTTTCCTGGAGATCCATAATGTCTGAGTTCTTAATTATCTGGTCCTCTGTGCATGTATGTGTGTATTTAAAAAATGGCCAATAAAATTTCAGCCAAGAAACACACTGTTCATTCCTTTCAGGTTTATTTTAAACCTATTGCACTTAGGTTTCAGCTAAATCAATTTTTCATGAATATCTACCCTTGCAGATTACACCTCAAACCAGCTCAGATCTCCAGAGAATTAAAAAGAAAAAAAAAAAAAGAAAATAGAAAGAAAAAAGATTTCTCAACAAGTAACACCCCAGGAAAAAGAAACAGGGTTTTTAATTGCTTTGTGTGCTCCATAATTGAAGGCAGGCACCTTCTTGAGGCACTCACTGCCAGGAGGAGTGTGACTCCACTTGGCCCTGCCTAATTAATCCTGTGATACAAACCTTCTGGCTTCAATTTTCACATTTCTGTCTCTTTTTAGAGGTGATAATAAAACTAAAAATTTATGTTGGTTACTGTATGACTATAACAGTGCCAGCAGAACACAAATAAACCCATATGGATGAAAGAGACCTTGTCTTCCCATCCCTGGCTTCTCTGTTTTGTGCTGTGTACAGGGACACACTTTGTGCTAACAAGAAAAGGTAGAGAACGATTCAGTAGCAGGAAGGAAGTACAGGTCAACTGATTCTTGTGATAGTCTGCTCTGCTCAGATGACTCACTGAAGCATATGTCTTATTTGTTTATTGACAAGATCTCAAAATAGAAGTACACACTCTGGAAGCTCAGTTGAGCTGGCTACAAATCACAAAACTGCACAACAGCTCTTAATGAAAGACAAATTGTGCAGCTTAGCCTTTAAAAAGCAGTCAAGGCTGTTTGTGCAGATGCCTTCAATCTTAATAGCTTGCATACTGTGACCTGTGCACACTCCCTTACCAGTGCCTAATGAAAATAATAGACCATCTTTATTTTCCATAGAATGTAAAGACACCACTATTATTATTATTATTATTACTAGCATTATGAGGCAAGGATTTAATTCCTGGACACTGAGAAATTGTATTTACAAACACACAGACACATATGTAGCAGATATGAAATACAGTAAGACAAATTCTCTTTTTACTAAATTGTTTCTATTTTCATTGCATTATATAGAAGGTGGACTTAGACCTCACTGAATACAGAGTGGGAAGGGTTTACCTTGCCAAGTGAAGTAGAGAAATATTCTTCCAATAGAGCTGCTGCTTTCATTTAGAAGTACATTGCAGGTTTCATTCTCTTCATCCTCCTCCCAGGACCTAAAAATGTAGTTCTGTACATTCAAATTCCTTTACACAGTTGAGCACAGTAGGATTGTACCATGGATTTGATCATTTTCATTAAGAGATATGATGGAAGAAAAAGGAGATAAAAAGAAGAATTATCTTAATTTTGCTGCTGTTGTTTTTCTCATTTCCTCATTTTGTAAAATATCACATGTCTCTAGAGATATTGTTTTAAAATAGGTAATATATTTTAGGGTAACAAAATGCCTCAGCTTTGTGATGGTGTGCAAGCTGTATCCCACACAGATGTTGGAAGGATCGGTGTGATTGGAAAATTAGGATAATTTTGCTGCCAAACTCTAGCAAATTGCTACTGAGCATCTACAAACCTTTTTTTTTTGGCTTCACACTTCAATGCGTTGTGACAAAATTTCTCTATGGATCGCAAAAAACTCAGCCCTTTGCAACTCCTCAGAAATTTTAAGTGCCTTTTCCAAGACGGGTTGATTTTAAATTTTTATCTGAATGTTTTGAACAATTCACCTTTGTTTCTGTAAACCCTGATTTTGGAAAAGGCATTACTACTACAGCTGAAATTTTTACCCACAAACAGAATACCAAGAACAGAAAGCTCAATTGAAACACTTGGAACAAATGCTGAAGAAACATATAGCAACAAGCACAAAGCACCTGTGGCATGGCTCATTGTTGAATATCAGGCTATACAAAACAGCCTAAGTGGGAGAGGTAGCAGAAACCTAAAAAAAGACAATTTCCCAATAATCAATGCTCTCACTGGGCAGGTTTTCCTAGGGATCAGCTGCTGCTCCACCAGTAGGTTTTGGACAAGGAATACAATTTGTTTTACCAAATGTTTAAGGAGCAGAAATGCATAGATAGATAGATAGATGATAGCTAGATAACTAGCTAGAGTTTTTGTGGGAGCAGGATACTGGGGAGAATCCTGTGTCAGTAAAAATATATACAAAAAGAGATGAAAAAATTCTTATCACAAAAATACAGTATGCTCCATAGAAAGGAACCTGTATTTATTGATTATTTAATGTATATTCTACTTTAAGAGACTCCAGATTATTTAATCTCTTTTTTAATAATGTACCTGAAGCAAATATAAAGCGTTCTATCAAATTCTCGAGAAATTTTGTACATTATCAGTTATTGAGCTGCATTGTAGTAGACAGACCAGGTCACCTCACCTGTCTTGAGCTTCCTTTTGTAGTAGAAGTGTTTCCTTTTAGTTGAAAGCAATTCTATGTAAAAATGTGTGTCCCAACTGACTGTCTTGAACTCAGACTTTTTAAGGCAAGCTTTGTTTCTAGAGCACAGCAGCAAGTGCAGGATGTAGAGCAGCGTTTGCCCTTTGTTCAGTTCTGGAGATGGCAGGATTAGGCTACTTTCTCAGAATGGAGACTGGTGCTTAGTCTGCAAGAATGCCTTTCACAGCCTTCTCAAGAGTAATGCAAATATTTTGTAGTATTTTGTAGTTTACCACAAATACTTGCACAGGGAATTGGCTTAAACCTGGTTCACTGTAGTGTTTAGTCTCCAATCTGTCTAAATCATTCTTTTGCTGGAAAACTTGGGGATTTCTTTTTAAACCAAAAATGAAATCTCCATCTCCCATGAGGAATTGTACTATTTCAAAAAAAAAGTATATGTTTCATTTTAAAATATTTTTCAACCAATTCCATTTCCATGCTCTGTAATTTCACAAGCATGTGAGATTTTACCTGACCCTGATCAATAGCAAATTTGTTACCATGAGCCTGTGGGATAAATTTTCAGTCTTCACAGAGTATATCAGGTAAGTCCTCTCCTATCTCTCAGTAAGTTCTGCTGTGGGCAGACCCCAAGTCATCACAGCAGGGGTTAAAGACAAGCAAGCAGTGGCTTTGCAGGCACTACAGGGAAGCCCAGCAGCTCAGAAGCAGCAGTAAAATGGGTCAATTAATCTAGGAAGGGAATCAGATCCTCCTGAAAAAAAAAGTCCTATTGGTAGAAGTGCTGTCAGCTAAAGACTAACAATGTCTTCAGTTATGTTGATATGAATGTGTGAGAGGAAGAGGTAAAAGAATGATAAAGTGCATTTAGCATAGTCTTTTTGTCCAGGATTTTGAAACCATCCTCTCTGACTTGGATTATGTGATATATTTGAAATATTTCTACTACCACTCTTTAAATGACTGGACTCTATGTAAAATTGTATTACAGAGCTTATGTCTTGAAATTCCTGTAATTCCAATTCTGTTTAGAATTCCACTTCTGTTTAGAAGTCTCACAAAATCTTTCTTTTTATGTCATTTAGTAATATGTATAATCAGAGCCAGAGGGGGAAGAAATGGATTATTGTAAAGAAAAAATAAGAAATGTAAAACAGTGCCTAGCCTACAATAAACATTTTCCATGTAGGTGTTCAATTTTTTTAACATACTTTTTCTTTTCATTAATCTAATTTAAATAACTGGTTTAGAGACTATGATATACATACAGTTAAATGTCTGACAAAACTGTCATTGTAAACAGTCAAGAAAACTATATTATTTCATATTAATAAAATCAAATCAGGGAAACTTTTGAAGAAAAACTACACTCAAACTTAAAATTCTGGAGACATAGTAACTCACAGCAAAATGTATTACAAAATAATGTAAATAACATAGGGTAAAATATAATGAATCTGGGAAATCAGAGCAGAGGTTAAACTTTAATGTAATCTCATTACAATAAAATATGAAATCATACTGATTATCTCAGCCCTGTTGATGTTGCTATGCAGTGACACAAATGTAGTAAATATGATTATAACAAAACCATTTATGGTTTTTGTTCTCTTACAGGATTGAAAAAAACCAAAAGGACTATCTACTCACTTTGCTCCCTCCCTACTCCCAAAAATGCTGGCAAAGCTGATACAGTTCTGGGCAGGTTGAACATATGTAGATTATAAAGTGTTGCAGGGATCCACAGATGTGTTACGAATTATGGTCCAAATTGTGACCCAGTTTGCATGGCTATGCAGGATAGGAGGGAGAATAAAGAAATAAAACTCTCCTTTATTGCTAATACCCAGGGGAGCTGTAAGAGGTGAATAAAAAGAATAACCACAATAGGGAATCTTGCACTGTATGACCTAGTTGCACCAGCATGTAAGAACTCAGGCACTGAAAGGGAAAGCCAGGAGACTCATTGTCTCTTTGAGCCACAATTTGCCTCTTCGTTTACTTAAAGGTAATGTAAAAATATACTTGGCTTGTTCAGGGCAAAAGAGTAAAGACCCAGCAGTAATTATTTCTGTGAAAAGTGGTTGATTTCGGTGTAGTATCGGTGCTTCTTTGAACAACTAAGTTAATAGGATTGTGTTATCCTTCATAACTAAGTATGATTCTTTTGGTTGTGTCACGACTTCAACAATTAAGCCAAATACATATATCTCATTCCCTTCCATGCAGCAGTCAGAGATTGGATCCATTTCCTGCCATGTCTTTTATTGCAAACAGTTCAAGCTTCAGCAGTCTTATCTTTGCAGAGGAACAAATTACTTCCATCACTGTGAAATGTGATGAAGATACCACAAGCTAAAGTGCAGAGTTGTGAGCACACTATATATCAGATTATGTATAGAACAAATTATAGAAGCAATTAACAACAACAAAAAACACTACCTTTAATCTACTTCATAGAGGAAGAAGAGCATTCTTGAGATATGTAATACAGTCCTTTCTTTAAAGCAGAGCACTTAGCTAAAATTTGGTGCCTCAGAGTCAAAAATGGTGATAAAGTGATTTTTCAGTAGTAATCTGACCCAGGTCATTTAGATCTTAAAGTTCTTAATCTTATTACTTTACTTTTTCTCATGTCCAGGTTCCCTGTGTTCTTCTGACAATATTTTTCTTCTCTCAGGGAGGGAAACAGAGTCTCTGTATGTAAGCAGAGCCTTAATCCTGACATCCCAAATGAAAAATAACTGTCTCTACTATTGAAGTTCTTAAGTGATGGTAGGAGGACTTACTTTCGTTTTAAGATTGTGGAAGGTTTCTTTGGATTTGGCTGGACTCTACCTTTGTTTCAGCTGTCCTTTAAGGGCCATAGCTGTCTCTTACAAGTGTATAGAAACTACTAGTGGTGAGACTCACCAATTTTCTTTATGTTTAATGTACCATCTAACAATATATAGAATGTTTTAAAAATCATTAATTAAGTTAATTAAATTCCAAAACCATTGGTTGTTAGTACTTTTGCATCATCCTCCACCCACTGTATCCTCCACCCACTGTTTTATTTTTTCATATAATCAATAATGTCATCATGTGTTAGCATTAATGCCTTTCATCTGAACTCCCACTAATGACAGCTTTTAAATCTCCCCTGGATTCAGTGGGATTTGACATGCCTCAGTGTTGGTGGAAACAGCACCCCACAATGTATGCAGACTGATGCTCGGGAAGGCTTTCTGATATGATATTCTTGTGTTGTGATTATTGCAGAGGTTGTGCAAATCCTGTTGGGACTTCTAAATGAACTGTAAGGCACACTATAAAAAAAAATAATGTAGTGACTTTCATAAAATCACAATATTCCTTAGGCAAAACACTAAGTCACTCAAAGCAGAAAATATCTGATCTGCATCTAAACTTTAGCTGTGTTTCTGAGTTTCTGGTTAGAAAGCATATTAATGCCCTGCAACTTGCACTGGGCTCACTTTAAAATTTATATTAAGTAGATTGTTACATTATGGTAATGTACTAAATTACCTAAAGCAAAGTAATACAATGATTAACTGACCATAAACATTGGTTTATGGTCAGTTTATAAAGTATTACAAAGATTAACATTATGCATTTTCATATCAGAAGAAAATTGCAGGATGAAATATCTCTGGATGGACTTGATGCTATTAAGAATAATAAAACAGTGATATAACTCACAACAGTCTCAAGTTACAGCTTGCAACTAAACTTTGGTTTAAATCATCTTTGAAAACAGCAGAGATAGCCATCGTTTTAAAAAATGCCCAAAGCTTTCCAAGCATAGAATAATGGTTTCCAGTATGTGTTTTCTAATATATAATGTATTATCTTTTTTTTGCCTCTTTATTATTCAGCATATCATGTCAGATTCTGACCTGACATAGCTGCTCTGATATCAGAAGCCTTTTACCACCTTAGCCAAGACAAATAGGGATCTCTTTTTATCAGATTGTAATATTTGTCCTAAAAAGCTAGAAAACAAGTCCAGTGATTTTGGAGTTAAATTAATTTACTCATGCATAGATAAAAGTGCTGTTCACCTGTTGTTCCCGGGTTTCACCTGGTCTGTCTGTGAGTTTAACCCTAGCAGCCCTGTGGGCTGGGGCAGACAACACCCTGTGAGGAAGGTGAGCTCCCTGCAGAGAGGAAGGCTCAGGGCAGGCAGCTGCAGGAACCAGAGCATGGTCAGCAGCCCCAGGGAGGTGATTATCCCCCCTGCTCAGTCCTCATGCAGGTTTATCCATAGTCCAGCTTTGGGCTGAGTGATGCAAATGAGACACTTAGAAACTGCAGAGTCCAGAGGAGGGAAGCCATGATTTGGAGGGGGCTGGAGTGCTTGACATGCATGTAAAAGCTGAGGAAACTGAGGGTCTGAAGGCTGAGAGGGTATCTGTTTGCCTCAAGGGGAGTCACAGAAAAGGCAAACAGATGCTTCACATGGGTGCTCAGTGAAAGGAAAGAAGTCGCAGTCACAATTTATAGAAAGAAAATTACAATAGAAATTAAGGACAAAATGCACAAAGGGAACTGAAAAACCCTGGAACAGGTTGTTCAAAAACTGTGGGAAACTGTCCTTGGAGATTTTTCAAAACTTGGTTGGACAGGTCCCTGGGTGACATGATCCAGTTTGAGATTAACCCTGATCCAAGCAGAAGGCTGGACCAGATGGCCTCCAAAATCTCCCTATAACCTAAATTTTTAGATGATCCTATGATTCTCCTTCTGTGTTCCTTCAGCCTTAAAAAATGCTGTTGGCTACTACTGCATTAAGATTCTGATATTCTAAAGGTTAAAACCAAAAGTAATATTCATTTTACTTCAATATAATAAATCTTAACTTGTAAAGAACCTTTTCAAATGCAGAAAACTTAAATTAAAGTCTGCTTTCTTCCTTTTCAGGAACTTCAGGAATCTGATAAGTTCAAATGAACTCAGAACACTTTTTCAGGTTTTTCTGTGCAATTATGAGGTCTAGAAATACGCTTAATTTTTAAATAAAAGATAAGAACTACTGTATCAGGAACTCTCAGAAAATAATCAGTTACCACAATGCATGATTTGCTAGAATTGGTGAAGGAAATTTCTTATATTCTTATATCTATGTGGATCAGTTCCCTGATGTAATCCACAGTTGTGTGAAGCAACATGATAGAAAGGGTGTTAAAAAATTAAAACAAGGCAGGACTGCCTCTCATAATGATACATTTAGGTATCATTGAGGTATCATTTAGGTATCATTTACATTGAGGTGATTTCAATCTTTTTCTGAAATTTTAGCCTAAAATAATTTAGGGAAATTTGCTTCTGAAAGGGCTTGTTTTCCTCCATTACTACTTATACAAATACAGCTAAGGTTATACTGATGCCTAAGGGCTACAGTGCTAAAATTGGTTGTAGAGAACCAAAGGACACTTAAAATACTGGAAAATTTCTCATAGACTGAAATCTTGAGAGAGAATCAATATTTTTGTTTACTCCACACAAATTATTAACATGGTAGATGAAAGACATATTGAAGACGTTGCACTTATTATTACAGTTGATTCCTAAACATCAAAATATTATACTATATTTATATACACATTTGAAAATAGCATATGTGTTATTTATTCATTATGGAATAACATATGAACAGCATCACCTGGTAACAGCTGTAAAAAAAATAATTTAAAAATCCAATATACAGCTTTCACTAATTCTGCCTGCCAGCATTCCTTTCTCTTTCCACTCATACTGGCACTTTCAGGAAGGAATGCAAGATATCCTCAGCCACTGGGGCATTTTATTATTCTTACCCAAATTTTTCTGTCCAAAAATGGTTTGCCCCAGAGGCACTTCAAAAGGCTCATTCACCAATGCAAGCAATAGTGTTCTCCAGCTCTTCTCAGGAAGTCACTACTTCCCAGACCATGTCCATCAAACACTCTTTCTTGATATGCAATCATTAAAATAACTAGAACAGGAATGTTTATGATCTAATTTGGCTCATTTTGTATTTCATACTGGATGACTAAATTATCTGGTAAAATTGTGCCTAAAATAATTAAGGCAAGGCTGCACACAGTGCAAATACAAAAACAGGACAGCAGTAAATAGGGACGAGAATTCTCAGAGAATATAAGATAAGAACACTGGTTTTAAGGTGCAAGAACAATGAAATTGATAAGAAAGCTGTCAGCAGCACAGCAGACAGATGTGGGCACAAGCACCAAAAGTGGCAAAGAAGTGCCATTAAAAATGGGGATTTAGAAATTTGTGTCCCAATTTAAAGTTCGCACAAGAGAAACTAAGAAGGAATATGACAAGGAAGGCTCTGTTTGAGAGAGAATAAAAAAGTCATCAAGAAGAGACTTCCATCCATCAGTGCCTCTGTCCTAATACATGTTGCCAATGGTGAGTGCAAAGTATGAGCAGATGCAGGGGGAGTTATTGGCTTTCAGGTGAGAAGTTATAAAATCTTGTTACTATGATGACTATTTCCCAACGGTTCAGACTATATTTCTTTGTTCTCATCTAGGAAAAATTTACCCCACTTCCAACTGCTTCATCTATAGGCATGAGTGGGTGTCTGAAGGGCTGCACTCATCACATTTCCTTTCAGCTGAGTGGGACAGATTCCCACGGCACTCAGAAAAAGTTAGGCACAGATATCGCACTAGCACCACAGAAATCAATCCAGGAGTAGCAAAATTTTCTGACTCTGGGAGGGATTCAAACTGAAATTATTCTAACAGCTGATAAGATATATATCTGAGGCCCCTAAGTACAGTAGAGTCACTGTGAAGCTTTACATTTCAGCCTCCTGGATACGTCCTATCTTTTAGCCCTACCTAAAAGACTTAAATATATCCAGAAAATGATTTTATTGCAAAAATTAATGTCATCACAAGTTTTTGAGAACTACTGCCTTTTAAATTGCTCTTTAAAGGGATAAAGATGGAACCAAGATTTTTACCCAAAGAAAATAATGGTTTATGAATTATCTTATCTACAAAGCATGGTAATGTGTCTCCTCTTGTTATCCTACCATGAACATGGGCTCGTGATTTCTCTCTGCATTTTTAACACAGCTCATGATTTATTGGTTTAGTTTAGTTTAGTTTAGTTTAGAAAATAGATTTTTGTGGTTGCAGCCTGCACCATTAAGTATTGGAGAGCCCTGATAAAACTGAAAAAAAGAAGTGTTCCAAGCTTTCTTTCTGGCTCAGACTTCAGTGGTGTCACGTCATTGGCTCTGAAAATTGTCTGGCAACAGAAGGATGATGCATGCACAGAGGTTCATTCCCTAGGGTACACCAGAGAAGCTTATGAGTTAGCCCATACAAGAATTATTATTTTTAATACTAAAAGTATATGCTTTGGTGACAGGTCATTACTTCTCCCAGTGCTGCTGTACTGAAATCTAATTTGTTGCTGTAGGGAATATTGTCACAACAAAAGTGGGATCATAAGAGGTAAATACTTTATGCTTTGTTCAGTGGCATTTCATGATGACTTGTAAGGTCTGAGCTTCGTGTGTTTTCCCACTGATTAAGGAAAAAACTCTTCCCTAGTTGACGCTTACTTTTCAGAAGCAATTTAAAAACAGATATTTTGTGGTAACTTTTTTGGTGGTATGAAGGATGGATATAAAGATGACAGAGCCAAACTCTTCTGTCAGAATGAACAAGGAGAAATGACCACTGAGTGTCATCTCAGAGATTTGACTGTTGCTGTGCCATTTAAACTATTGGCACAAGAATGCTGGCTTTCACAACCTGTTGTTCAAAGAAGCAGGTTAGGACTTATATGTAGAAAAATAGTGCCTTATTCTCTCTGAATTAACTAAATTCTCCTTTAATTGAAAGGGGATCTGAGTTTTAATCGATGTTTTAATCACTGAAATGAAGAAAGGACAATACTGAGTGCCTAAACTTACTTACAATTTTTATAGGTATTGCCTGTGTTTTAGATAAATACATGCTATTTTATATTTTATGTGCTTCACTAGGCAAAATTTCCATAGTAGAATATCGAAAAATCATCCATGGTATAAGCAGATACCACTAGACTGAAGACACTGGAGAGCCTGCAGGAGTTTTGCCTGGAAAGTTTTCATGACATAACATTTACATTTGCAGAGAAATTTTCTGTGGAAATGCAGTTTCCTGGAGGCTTCCTATTAGCACCAGGTCAATGACTAATTTTAAATTTCTTTTTTTTTTAAATTTCTTTTTTTTTTTTCAGGATCAGTTCAGCTGTGGTTTTGCCTAGCCAAATCTTACAGTCTAGTCTCCTCTCTTTTCCTGAAGAAAGGACTTTGACCAGGGTTGAGATCTATACTACTGTACTAAAATTTAATTAATTTTAAAGACACCAGGGGACCACAGGCACAATACACAGAGTCAAGGTGACTGCATATCTCATCTTTCCTTAGCACCATATCCTTGGAAATTGATTTGATCCCATATCAACATGGTTAAAAAATAAACTTCTTTCTTGATCTCCACAAGCAATATCTGAACTGGACTAAATACACAGACTCTCTTAATTATCTCAAGTAAGGGAAGGCAGGGCATATAATAAGTGTTTGTGAAAGTCAGCTGAGTCTAATGAAGCTGGTATTTATGGCTGGCATTAAAAAAAAGTGTTAACATTGTTCTTTCTCCACACAATCAATGCCAAAGTAGAATAGTGACACACAGGGGTAGTTGTGACTCCTATTACCTTCTCTCACAGCCTCTTCTCAACACACACATATCTCCTTGGTCATTTTGTTCTTTGCACTCAAAATCCCTCACTGCTGAATGCTGTACTGTGTTATTGAGGTCTGGAATTGTCTCATGTTGGTCAGGGCAGTTTGGGATTCCATGATTTTCATACCTTTCTAATAAATATCCACGACTTGCAACATTCTGGAGTCCTATGTGAGAGCCAGTGGACTGGGTGCATGGAGTGAGCCTAATTGCACAAAATGGAACAAATATAATTAAGAGCTGTAAAGTTGAGCTAGTTTGGGAGGTTAATAGAGAGGAGGAGCTCAGCCTGACAAAGGAGCCCACTGGCCTGGCTGACTCGACCTGAAGGACTGCACATGATTGCACACAGTGGAACAAATTTCATTACAAGCCTCCACTAAAAGCTTAGTGGAATGGGTCAAGTTCACAAGAATAATTTGGTTACTACAAAAACATATCCATGACAATTGACACTTTATATGTAACCATAGTATTTCTGTCCTTTAAAGTCCCAGCCCTGCTATGACATAATTGCCCAAGTTCACTCAAGTGTTTACTGTGTTTGACCAAAGCATCTAATTAGATAGACTACAGACTGACTATTCCTACAGTTTCAACATTCAAAAAATGCCTTCTGTGGGCCACAAGAAATAGTAGAGGAGAAAAAGCCTTCATTTTTAATGAACTGAAGGAATTTGTGGTGGATTTGAAAGGCAAATCTGCAATCAAACATTCCCCATTGGTTTTGAGATTAAAATAGTGGAAGATTAAACTCAAATGTGATATATATGTATGTGACTGTATGTATGTATGTATACGTATGTATGTCTATATCTCTCTATATAAATCCATGCCTCTTTGCTAATTATTATCTTTTTCTAATGATTTCTATTGGAAAATGAAAGGCTAGGCCAAACAATGTTAAATTCTTTTGATTCAGATTCCAACATTTCCTTTTCTTTTCTTAATAAATATTCTTTTGACATGTAAGTGCAATTGCCCTGTGAGTTTCCTCTTTCAGCAATTGCCTAATCAAGAACATACCCTGGTTTATGGAACATGAAGGATCTCAGAATAGCTTATCTTGCAAACCACAGTGGGTTCAGCACTACTGGTAGTTATTTTAAAAAATAATAATACATAAAAGAGATACAAGGCAAACCCCCAAATATAATAGTGATACAGGATACTTCTTTTGTATTTAAAAACCTTCTTACAAGCTTTGCTCTGATACAGATTATGTATAAAGCATATTGTCTTGGTAGAATTAAAAGATTCAGAGAATATTTTCTCTGAAAATGCCATATTAAACAGAATGAGCAAATTCCTCTGAAGTTATTTATATAATAATTTCTCATAACAATTAAATTTTCTTAAGAATGCTAATATGCACATTTTACACAATTTTCAATAAAATAAAATAAAATAAAATACAAAGAAATGTTGTATCTGTGCAAAAGTTTGTTGCATGTGCACAAACTTGGTGAAAAGAAGTTCCAAAGAGTGGGATTTATAAATTTACATAAATGATCTAGTGTGTAATACACTAATACTTCTGGGAGACATGTAAATTTAATTACCCCCTTCTACAGAATAAGAGCTGAGGTAGTAACCTCAGGTTGGCAAGTGGTTACTATCATGACTAATCATATTAAAATCAATGACAGTAGTTGTGCATGAAACTGCTCACCAAGCTGAATAAAAGATTTCACATTCTGACTTCAAGAGACAAAGTGGTTTGCCCAAGGTCTGTAGTCTGGGACTCAAAAACCACTTAAGCTTGTCCTTAATTTGTAGCACATGTTTAAGTGTTTTTCTGCAGCAGAAATAAATAGGAAATTATCGATAGAATTTAAATCTAGGTCTCTCAAGTACTAGGTCATTTCCTTAATCATAAGACCACCTTGACTATATGTGATAAATGTTAATGGGAATTAAGTATGTCCTATGTCTCCACATTTGCTGATTTTTGTTTTGTTTTAGAAATCTGACTGCAAGGGCATAAAGCTTAAATGCATCTTATTTTTTATGGGAAGATATCTTGGCTGAAGTATGAAAAGATAGCAGACACAAGGTAGGACTCGCAAATCCCTAAAAATGAGAAGATGAAAAGATTGCTCTTACCCCAGCAGCATAATTCATACAGCATAATTCATAATCAGGCCTATCTTTGTTAATACTGTGTCATGGTGGGTTCCTACAGGAAGCTGGCAATACAGCAGGTATCATCCATTTCTTGAAATGCATTCACTGTGCATATCTGGAATTCAGTTTATTTTTTTGTACAGAACAGAAACATTTTTTAGAGTTGCTCTCCTAGAGGCAAAACAGTCTTTGAGAATGGAAAATGTAGAGAAAAACAGTCAAGAACAGTTTCATACAACATGTACAGCTTATTTGTATATGTGAACCAAAAATGGGATATCTCTTCTACAAACACCTGGCTCAATATTAATTAATCTATATTTTCACTTAGTGTACAGCAATCTGTAAACATAGCCTAAAACTCATTTATAAAACTCACAAAAGTATAACTGATATGGGATAAGGCACCCAGGGAAAGGTGAAGAAGGAGATATGCTGTACCACCAAAATAAATGAAAAAAAGATAGACCACTGAAGTGAACAACAAATCTCCCCATCTTGAGGTCAGCTTATGCCTTAGGGATTCTTAGGGATGCATATAGGTTTGATCTATGAGCATTTTAATATTTGTTTTCTTATAATGCTGTGTTTTCTGAAGCTCATGCTAAAAGACTTACAGATTTATAAAGACAGGTTTACTTGCTATTCAAGGTAAATTGCACTTTGATCAAGATATCCAGGAGAGCATGAAACACAGCAGAGGTTGTTCCCAGGGAATTGCTTGCTACTCTTTGAAGGTGTATTGGAGAAAAAAAAAAAGACTAAAAAGCAGCTACTGTAATATAAATATTATATTGCAAGCATCTGGCTTGGGAAATCTACTATACTGTACGGGCCAGTCACTCCTGCTAAACTGAGGTGCCAGCAAAGCAACCCTTGGAACCCTGGCATAAATGCTACATTTCACACAGCAAAGACAAATTTATCTTTGATATACAATAATACTAGAAATAATAAAAATACTTCATGTACTTTATTTTCCAAGTCATTTAACTCCCTCTCATTGCTTCATATGTGTACCAGAGACTGTGCACTTAAGCCTGAGATTTTCTGGTAGGAATTATGGGTGGGACACTGGGGAGCTTTGGTGTTTAAGAACTCCCAGGAGCTGCACACAGACTATAATGGGTCTTTTGCACACACCTTAAGCAAGAGGTACCTAACAAATGCTGCTGCTGCCACTTTGTATTCACAAAACTGTGGACAGAATGTTTTCATTAAGAGCAAAGGAAGAAGGGAAAAACTCACATTGGAGTAGCTCAGCTGTACATTGTCCCCCATTAGTATGTAGGAATTTATCTTTATGGCATAGAGAGTAGCTGATCAGTGACCAACCATGCTGGATTGTTCAGTAAACAGAAATGTTTCAGAAAACTGCAGTTCACTCCCGGACCACTGTTTATTGCTGCATCTGCTACATCAGATGTAGTGAGGAACCAGACTCATGGGAACTTATTTATTGAAAAAAGACAGGGATGGCTCCCACAGAGAGTGAAATTGTTTGCTGTTACACATCTTTTTCTATTTTGCTCATGTAAGGCAGTGCTTCAATAATAGACTCCGTCCATCTATGCCTTTCTAGTAGAATTTTTGAATGACATCATCACTCAGTCTGTACACTGCATGTAAAACCTTCCTTATGGTGTAGTCTACTATAAACAAAAAATTATCATAACACTTCTAAAAATCCTAGAGATTCATGCCCAGAAAATATTCTTTCATCCATCCTTTGGGGACAGAGACACTTGGATAATGTATATGCCTTGCGTTCTTTTCTCTCCCTAAATGCAGCAGCTGTAATGAAACCGTCTTTGTAGATAAAGTTGATGTTTTAATTTTTTTACCCTGAAGGACAGCATATAATGTAGCTTTCAATTTTCATTAACTATGGCTCAGGTTGCTATAGGCTAAGCTCTCAGCTATGAATTAAAGTAAAGCAAAGAAACTCTACAGAGGAGCATTTCAGCTAAATGCCAACCTTGGTGTTTTGTGGCAATGCTAAGCTTGGATGGGACTGTAGTAATTATGTTTCTGTCCTGCTCTTCTAATAGCAAATTCACCAGGAAGATTTACTTTCTTCCCCTCTGTTCTCAAACCCATGTCCCTAGGTAGATACAATGCTGGGGTATCTTAACTGAAAATATAAAAGGTTAGAATTTATAGATTTAAGAGAATTAGGATGACACTCAGAAAGAAAAGTTAAAGCAGTATATATAGGATGGGAGAAGAATAATTACAAACAAGAGAATTAGAATAACCTCTAGAAGAATTGTTACTTTGGTGACTTAACATAGTTCCAATACTAGAAAACATACTGACTGTATTAAGGCAAGAGACAGTCTCTGTAACCAACAGAGTCTTTCCTACTCCAAACTTGAATACTGATGCCTCTGTTGAATTGACTTCTGAGCATTGTCCTTGATTGGTGTACTAGTCACAGCCTTGGTGGCAGCACTTCTCAAAATTAGGTAGTTAACACTGTCTTCTGCCAAAGTTTTATTAGATGCTAGCATAAACTTTCAAATTACTGGGAAGATGATATTAAATACTGTCAAATCAGAGAGTCTTAATACATATGATTAGGATGTCATCTGATAACTATTGTGCTTGCTCTTTAGGTCAATTGATTATAAAAAAAAGGAGCTTTATAAATAAGCATATGGCGCTTAGAAAAATGAAGACCATGGTTTCCATCTAGTCTCCTAAAAACTAACTTTAGGTATGTCAGACAGATTTCATAGGCTGAAATATGTCAGTCTTTAGGCAAGTCTTCAAGCCATCAATAGTCCTCACACAGCTTGCTAAAGCAGAACTGAATAGTTTTTACTTGCAGCCTAGTTGCAAAATTGTCAAAAATGTAACTAGATATTATGAAATCAGTGCTTGTATAATGTAGAAACACAGAGAAAAGTTTATTTTCCCTATTTCTGGTTCTTCCTCAAAACTGGGAGAAGGGGAAATCTCCCATCTTGAAACACAAAAGAGTTTTCAGAACAGACTGGCAATATAAAGAAATTAGCTCTTAAAAACAGAGAACTGATCTTTAGGCAATACCACCAATATATAATCTCTCTTCATTGATTATGTTAAAAAATCAGAAGTATGGTACAGCAAGTGTAACTCTGCTTTTCCTTTGTCAAGCCATTACACTACGTCATACATGGCAAGTGAAAAAGAAACTGTGCAGTTCATACTCATCCAGTCTGGCCCAAAGATAACATATTCAATATGAGATTTATGCAGAGAACCTATCTTTCCTTTGATGCAAATAAAATTATTTTTCTTTAGTCCTTTGGATTTGAAGTATTTATTTCTCTAATGCTTCAAGACATCTCTGTGCTGACAGGGGAACTAAACTGGAAGATACCATCACAGATAAAAATACTGACATAAACTGAACATATATTTAAAACATAAAAAATGGAAATATTTAATGTTAAAATATACCTAAAAGCAAACATACTGTCACATACATAAAGCTATTCCTAAGCTCCAAAGATTTCAAATGTAATGTTTAATGGTGTTCTACCTTGATCAAGACACAAGGTACCATTTGTTACCTTTTCATCCATCCCAGTGTCAATCTAAATTGTATATCCTTGCTGACTTGCTATGGCAAGGATTCTTTTGGAGTGCCTGGAACTCCCAGTTATGGTTCATACTGTCACAATCTGGTCCAAAGGGCTCAGCATCTCATATCATCTTGTCCATGAGAATGCTCAGGGCTAGTCCTGTCAGGGAGAAGGGAAGGTGAGATAACTGAAATGAAATCTATTCTCCTGCTCCTGCCCTGCAGAGGTGTTCTGTTGAGCCCTTCAGTTCACTTCAAAGTCCTTTGCCTCCACTGTGTTATAAGTATTCACTGGAAGGGCTGGAATGGCCACACATGGCTGCTGAAGGGTACCCAGCTAGCTTTGATTTATTACAAGGCTTTCAAAAAGCATGCTAAAATTTGCTTGCTGGATGTTCAGCTTCTTTCCTTGTTGAAAAACAGAAGCTGTAATCATAAATAATAGTACCTTAATCTATTAGTGGTCTTACTAACAGTTGCATAGAACACTTAATAATGAAATAACATTTTAAGCTATAAATACTAAATCAAGATGGAAACAGATTGTCTTATACCTCAATATAAATTGCAGGTACAATACAACCTAAAATTCAAGCTGAGATTTAAGATGATTCCCAGATACTTAAATTCCAAGGCATAATTTAATATGGGTTTAGCTAAAGTACTAATGTTTAATTGCTCCTTACAAGAGCTCTTTCAACAGAAGACTTGATTATGCCTAAACCAGACCAGAATGATATTAAAATCATGCAGCAGAGCAATATAAATTTAACCTATCACTGATGCAGTTCAATAAAGAATGGCACCATCTTCATGGAGAACCATTTATTTATATTTTATTTCAATTTTGTACAAACTTGATAGCTTCAAGGAAATAAGCTCTCAGAAAGAGCAGCTGATATACTGTAAGCCTGAGAATTTGTTTAATCAATGCTTTTCTTTGAAATTAGATAACATGAAAATGAGCAAACTTGAATATCTGTTATACAGATAGTCCTTTCAACAAAATTTTGCAACATTCAGTTATATTTTAGTATGTTCAAGCTGAGTCAAGACAGCAATCACAACTCAGCAGTAAGCAGGGTCTGAGTGAATCTCAGGAGATCATAGCCTGCATCTCACTCCCTTGGACAGAAAACATTCATACCTTCAACATTCACAAAGGGTGGCAATTAACCCACTACCACCACATCCCCAGGAAACATGCGTGGATTTATCATCCTTACGGGACACTTGGAAAACCTGATTAAACTAAGTATTTCTTGTTGAAGTTTAAACTTACTTCTTGTCCAATCCTGCCTAAGGATAAATTATTTTCTTCCCTAAGGATGAACTCCTTTCTTCCCTGAATCGGTGTGAAAATTTTTGCCACGGTCTCCTCCTCAGACTTTCCTAGACCAAAGAACTACATTTTTTCATCCCTTTATTTTTCATCTTCTAACCAGCTGGTTTGGACTTGCTTGGGCCCCCTATCAATTTGAATCCTACTGCACATGGGTAAAGCTAAAGTTCTGTCAGTTCCAGTTCCAATTGGTGGACAACTCACTTCACATGGTCTGCATACCAGGGACAACTCAACATACAGCCTGGTGTGTGCTTTTCCTTCTTCAAAAGAAGGATATTGTTGACCAGTGCTGAGTATGTTGTTCCCAGATATTTTTCAGAAATGTTACTGAACAAGTTCCTCATTTTCTGTTTGCACAGTTGATTATTTTTGCCCAAGGGCAATATTTTGCAGTTGGTTTTAATTAATTTCTTATGTTTTGCTTTTCCAAGTTGCTTCTCCATTTGTCAAGGTTGCTTTGGTTTGTAACCCTGTACCCCAGTAAACTCACTGCTACATATCATGGTGCCATGAACAAAGGCCAACTGTATGCTCTGGTCCTTTATCCAGGCTATTAATGAAAACACTGAATGCATTCGTAACTAAAACAGACCTTTGAGGAACCAAATCTTTACATACCTTCACAAAATCTGACAACTATTTTCTCAGTGTATTTATCACTCAGTTTTACAACTGTTCTCCAGTAATGAAATAAATTACGATGTCTTGCCTAAATAATATACAAAACCGTGTCAAAAAACCTTACAAAAGTTATCTACTGCTATGCGCTATTTGTGTAGCCAATCACCAAAAAGAGGAATATAGGAATTATAAAACAGCAATTAAAAATCAAATATCCTATGAGATATCAAAATTCACTTATTTATTGTAACTCTCTCTTTTCCCCCCCTTCCTATTCATGGCTACTTTACAAGGCAATTTCAGCTTTTTTTAAAAAATAATATATGTCTACTCCCTTAAAGTAATACAATTTTTTTCTACAGGACAACAGGACATGAAGAGGCCTAAGGTGGGAGTACTTTTCTCTGGTCCATGGACCAACTTTCACAGAATGACTGAACTCAATGTCTAGGGAAATACATGAGTGGCCCAAGCATGGGATTCCAAGCCTACCTAACCCAGTTCTGTAATGTTATCCTATGTACAGCCATTTTGGATGCTATAGGATTAGAGGACGTTGCTGATATACAGGAGAACACCACGGATACAAAAGAAAACTAATTTATTTAGATATCAACATGATATCCAGAACTGGCTCCTGATGGCCTTCTGGTCATAAACCATAGGACTCTTAGGCTTTCTGGTCATAAAATGAAGACCTTTTTTTATATCCTGAACCCCACTTTGTCTTGAAAGTGGGTAACTGGGACAGGTTATGTAACCAGAGACTATCCCACATTTATGCACATAGCCTGCTCCACGTGTTCCAGAGGAAGGATGGAGGCACACACCACCCAGCCAAGTGACAGGATGGGGACTGAATGTACAGCTTGCAAAGACTTCCAGATATAAAACATCTTTCATTCCCTTCCTCCTGTCCATAGAAAAGAGACTATTCAGGGTATGGAATAAAACAAAGAAGACAGGATAAGAGAGGCCCTATGAGAATCCACATGCCCCAGAAAGGGACAAAACTCAAGCAAGCTAATAGAATTCACATATGAAGTTCCACCTTCAGACAGTGGCTAGAGTCACCTCAGCTGGAGCCAAAGCCATCCTTTTAAACTGTTTTCCAATTCTTAACCCAAACATCAGGGTGCTTCCCCAGGTAAAAAAGTCTGCTTGTATTAACAATTATCATGGTACTGTACTTGTCTGGAATTGGTGCCATATGCAAATCATTCCAACACTAACCCTTTGAAACCAAGGTAAGAACCTGAAATCTCACTAAGCAAAGGATTCAAAGGAAAAAAGTCATAAGGTCAGAGTAGAATTCTGCCTAAGAAGGAGTTTTGGGCTCCAGAAAGAAGAGCTCTGCACAAGATCTCTTAGGTATAGAAGACTGAAAAAACCAAACCACAAACAAAAAAGAAACAAAAAACCCCAAACAAACTGCCCAAAAAACCAGACCACCACCACTACCAACATAATCCAGCAAAATAAACAAAAAGGAGATTTTGAAATTACTATTTAGCTCCATGAAGTGTAATTCTACAGTATAACAGAAAAACCTTGGGATGGACAGTATTTCTCAACCTGGGGGATTGTTTAATAACTTTCCAATTTCTTAAAAATATTAAGATAATATCAAACCAAAAGGATTTTTTCCCCTAGACATGTATCATTTTGAGGAATATTCTGCAGCAGACTGCGACTTTTGACCTGAATCCAGCAGAAAATCAGCAAGTCCATAAAGATGAACCTGGACAATCCAGTCTGAAAACAAGATCAAAGTTAGGGTTGGAGAGTTAGTTTCTTAATTAAGGCAATTTGAGTAAAAATAACGAAGGCGGAAGTCACATTTCTGCAAAAGCAATTTGGCAGAAGGGCTAGCCCTCTTCTTTATAGTACTTCAGATGAAAAAGGAAGACGCTATTAGTTGCTTTCTTTGTTAAGTGTTTGAATTGAAACCTTAGTGCCACTCGTTTACTATTTGCCAGTAGCGCTGAGTGAGTAATTCTCTGCCTGTAATTTCTTCTACTAAATTAGCCTCTTTTTCTTCCCATGCAATATCCATCAGCAGATCATGATTTTCTCATTTAAACGTACTCAATAAATATGTCTGAATTTTACCCTGCAAACAGATTGCAAATATTTGAAATTCAAGCTGCATCATTTATTTAGGATTGGTAAATCAGGTCACACTGTTTGTTCTCTCTGGTGAAGTAGTGTGAGGAACACTACTTCCTGTGCACACAATTGTGTGTTCCTCCTTAAAATCAGACTTTCATAAATGCTCATGTGAAATGAAATTTGCATTATTGCTTTTTATATGCCTTTCTGCTTAAAGTAAATCTCAATTGATTGTTCTTTCATCAAGAAGCAAATTTGGATGGACTCTCTGTGACTATGGGTAAAGAGAATTCATTTAACAACTTTAGTGATTTCTTGTGGACATTTTTTGGTATTATTCATGCTATGTTTGTTTATTTACAAAAGATGAATTAGATAAAAAAGGCCTTCAGTCTTTAAAACATCTTTACAAAAGACAGAAAAATACCAAAAATAACAAAAAAGATAAAAATAAATATTTCCAGTATTCAAAGAGGGGACTGCTGAATCATACAGCAAATTTGGCAAAAGCAGAAAAACAGGAAAATCCCATCACTCCATTTTGCACCATTAATCAAAAAACACAATTTAACAAGCCAGGAATAAGCTCCAATCTACAGTTTTTGTTTTCTTTCCCCAGAGCAACAGGATTCTGGTTAAGGAGGTTCCTTGTGGACCATAATTGCTATGCTGTTTGCAAATGTTGGTATAATTTGGAAGTGTAAAATTATTGTCATGTGATGGTTCCATGGATTCAGCTAGTCCACTGTTGAATGGATAACAAGCAAAAAGAATAAAAGAATATTCCAAGATGTGGTCATTTATTTTTGCAGGGGTTTAATTATTATAAAGATAAACATGCATTTTCTAAGTATTTTGATAATTTAGAGGAACAGATTTTCTGTGAGAGAACTGGGGAGGAAAGGAGTGGTTATACACAGCTAGTGAATGGCATCATGGAAAAGCTCATAAATAAATAAAATAAGCACGAACACACACAGGGCAGCTGTCCTAGTTCCCAGCTTCTCAGATGTCCCTTTTCTACAGGCCTTCTCTCCCCCTTTACTCCTCCTGATCACAGCCAGCTCCTTGCTTTACCTTTAAAGCAGCCATTGCTTAAGCCATCTGACAGATCAGCCTAACCAAGCTTTTAAATAAGCAAAGGCAAACTTGACCACTCTCCCTTCTAGCCAAGAGGGCAGACAGACTCTCCAGTAACTGTGCCAGGCACATAAAACCCATATAGAATACTTACTTTTCAAAATTACAGTCATCAAGAATATTCAATTTGCTCTACCAAAATGCTGACCTGATGTAGACTCCCACAGTATAATACTGTGCACTAAGGGTACACATTTCAGCATTCTTTACACAGAATTCTATGGGCCAAAAAAAAACCTCAAGTAGAAAACTGTAGTTCTTAATTAGTTCTTAGGCCCAAAACCTGTCCTGTCCCTCATTCAGAAGCAATCTTTGACTTGATATCATTCAGGCTCTGTGCAGCTTAAGCCCCTCATCCAGGCACAGACCAATTCATGGCCTTTGTCTTTCAGTATTTTTATTTAAAAGTTGCTATTTAGCTGTTGACACATATTATATTTCAATATTGTCCCATTCTGAAGAACCAAAACTGTCCCAACTCCAGAAGCACCAACACAAATATTGAACAAACCACACCCCTACTCAACACCAAAGCAATTGTCTAAATGTAAGTGGTTTAATGAGCAATATCCCAAGCAGAGGTTCAGAAGAACATATAGGTTAATAATAATAATAATAATAATAATAATAATAACCATAACCATAATGCTTTGCAAACCATAATTTTTTAACAAAGCTGATTAGCACAGCTTTGTACCTAAAATAAATTTATAAATAAATAAATCCATGAAATGAAATGTCAGGTTTCTATCTGCTTATAATATTAAAAAAAGTTATCCACAGAACCAGAAATACACAGAAAGTCAAAATGGAAACACACACACACATATATATATATAAATATATAAACATATACATATCTATAGCTAGATATCTCTATCTATCTATCTATTGATATATATATATCTATCTTAGCATTTCTGGCTTTCACATGTTTTTGCATAATGATAGGGCTAATATAACGTAACAAATCCTAAACTGTTTTCACAAGGAGTGGAAAAAAGATGTGTAAAAGTATGCTCTGTCTTGCTTCCTTCTGTTCACAATGTATCTAAATACAACAAATGGTGTTCTTGCTCTTTCTGTCTGTTTCTCAATCTGTTTGGAAAGTAGCCATCATTCTGCAGCCAACCATAATATTTGACACTTCCTGACATCATGAAAGCCACCATCTGTCTATCATTGAAGCCCTGTACTTTTTAAAGACTGCTTGGCTTGATCTTTAATGAAGATTCACTGTGAATGCACAGATCAGTTTAGAGAGAAAACTGGAGAAGTCTGACAAAAAGACTGCAAAATCATGTTTTAGTTAGATTCAGACACAAAACAAAAGGAATAACAAGACCTTCTTGCAGATACCAAAGAAAAAGTTCAGTTCACTTTCAGTAAGTCCAAGGTCCAAATTCATCATGGGAAGTTTGGAACATAAAACCAAATTGAGACAAAAATTTAAAATTATCCAAAAAGCAGTTTACCTACCTGCACCTAACTAGTTTTCAAATACAGACACACATCCAGTGTTTGCAAGAGACAAAAAATATATAATATGCTATTCATTGGAAATCACCATGCAATTTCATATTTAGCTATTTCTATTTTCAACATCCAAAAAGCAGGTTTTCTATGGTTTTGGCTTGATACATAAGTTTTAACGACCCTTAAATACCAAAATATAGAAATCTCTGTTTTGTAAATATGTGCAAGGAAAGCATAGGGTTTTTTTTTTTTCTCCAGGACATATCTTAACAGGGAAATTTATTCCCTGTGATATTTTAAGGCATGTGTTTTTACCATAATTTTTGCACAAAACAGTGACTCAAGGTGTAACATCTCTACTTGCTTTACTTAGAACAGATTTAGATGCAAACCTTTAGAAATCTGACCTGAAAAACCATGACCTTTGAATACCCCATTCTCTGTTTCCTTCATCTAAAAATTAATTCAAGTGTCTCCACATGGCTACAGAGGCCGAATGCTCCATACAGCCTTCAAATCTTCTATAGCCCTATTTATCTACAGCTCCAACACAAACCCATTCATGGATAGAGGGCCAAGACCCTTGTGCCCTTTGGCTACCAACTCTCCTCTCCTCCTCCTCCACCAGTCTGCCCTCCTGTTTTCTGATGCTGAGAATGGAGATGAAGCATTTCCTGTGCTTTTCTCAGCATGGCAGCAGTAAATGTGGCTGGTTCTTCAGCAAACAATTCAGGTCAGGAGAGAGCACTGTGTACAAGATGTGTGGGGGCTAAGCACCCTGCAACCACCACCAGTCTCACAGGGTGACAGTGAAAAAGCAGCATTCAACAGGCCAGAAAGCTGCTTGAGGTCCCAGAAAGAGCTTCTAGAAAAGAGATGCAATGCACTTCTTACCACTACTACCTCTGCAAAACATCACTGCTAAGGGTGAAATTAATGGGCATGAGGGCATGAAAGGAAAATGCCTTTCTTCTTGACAATAGATGGCTGTCATAATAATTATTATTTTCCTTTTGGTAATTATCTCAAAGCTAACCATAATAATTCCCATAGCAAGCATTGAACTGTGGTCCTGAATTTTGCAGTAAGGACAAATAAGAAGCAATATGGTCTGAGTATGTGTCCAAATCCTATTTTCAGCCCCATGCCCATCCGTTTGTGCACCTTCCCATCCAATGCCACAGTGCCTGGAGGTTGTCCCTGCATCCTCAGTCAATGTATTCTTCCTGCCCTCCTGTCATACCATCCCAAGCCACAGCTGCAGGAGTTGGTCTGCACATGCAATAGGTTTGCATGGCAATGTTTTGTCAGCTGGGAGGCTACAGGGAGTGTCTTCTATGACAAGCTGGCAGAAGCTGCCCTCATGTCCAACTGAGCCAGCCAGTTCTAAGACAGACCCACTGTTGGCAAAGGCTGAGCCCATCACCAATTGTGGTTGTGCTTCTGGGATAATTTATTTAAGTAGCAGGGGGAAAAGAACTGTTTTCTTTTGCTTGTTTGGAATATATGGCCACCAGGATTCTCTCTTTCACCCCCTCTCCCTGCTTCTCTTCTTTCCCTATCACCATGACACCTGAACATCTCAGAGTCTTTCATTAATTTACCCAAACAATGCTCCTGGGAGGCTGGGAAGCCCTGTTGCCCTGTCTCATTCTACTATACTGATGGCACAAAGGCAATGAATGTGCCCAGCACGGCAGAGCAGGAATCTGAGCACAGCTTTCCCAATTTCCTCATCACCGGTTCCCATTGAGTCTTCCTGTTCACATTTCTCTTTATTGCTTTATCAACAGCTTCAGGTTTACTGCTTTACAAAACTATGTGTTATGATTTTAATAATTAGGTTTTTTCCATAGATAGTTTCGTCCTTTCACAGCTTTTCCTGCTACATATTTTTTGGTTTATAAAAAATGGCATTTTCTAAAAATATTATCTTGCTTTCCACACAAATATAGAGCATTGGAAGATGATTTGGTTGATTAGAAGATTTCACTAAAAGCAAAAGTGGAGTTGCCTTAGAGCACAATAGGCAGACGAGTGATTTGTTATAAACTAAGTATCATATAAGATACAGGTACAACCTAACAGTGTGGAGAAGGAATGGCTCTATGTTACCCAGAATGATAGTGATGTAATTGGGGTACCATGACATTCAGTGCTATAGAATTTGCTTCTTCAAGCCCAAAAAAACCATTCAAGATATGCCTCAGGTATTTTTTAAATGTAAGCCTGAGAACAGGGTCTTATACACTAACTTCATCCAAACCCTGTTCAGAGAGAACTTTCTCCTTATATGTGTTGTAGACTGTAGAGCAGACACAAAACTCAGTCGGGATTTTTACCTTTCCTTTGTGAAACACATGGAGTTGCTAAGTAAATGAGGTGTAAAACAGTGTTAATGTATCACTGAAACACAAAAAAGAAAAGTAGGAGCCATTTCAACAGTGTCTTCACATTAGAAAAAGGGGAGTGAAGAATAACCATCTCTAGCTGACATTGCAAAGTGGTAACAAAACAGACTTTTTCCTTAGCATATTTCCTCTATCTTTGAGAATATTACTGGATTCAAAACAGCAGCCCTGATACAGGGCTCTGTTTTGGACACTCATGCCAATGTTACCAGCGTCAAAATTATTCATATCTTGTCTCTTCACTGGGAAAGTGAGAAGGATGACAAATATTCCAAATACCAGTGTTGATACTTTCAAACACACCTTCATGCTCTAGCCTAGGTGTATCCAAGTGCAGGGAAAACAGAGAAGGACTGCAATCCAATAAAAAGAGAAAGGTGAAAAGGACCTAGAAACAACAAAGGTAAATGTGACTAAGTAAGAAAGCAAATAAGTGATCCGGTCACATACATAGTAAATACTTTCATCCTCTATACATGCCTCATTTCTATTACTCATCAACATTTACTAGACAACACTACATATTACTGAACAGCATTTAGTGGTTTCTAAGTTTTTGGGTACAAACCAAAAGTGAGATGTGATTGTATATACTACTTCCATTTACTATGGATTTAAGACAAATGCATTTAAATATGGGTATTAAAGGTTTTAAAAGAGTAAACTGCCTGAAAAAAAAAGTTGCATATTGGTTAAATAAAGAATAAATTATTTGGAGCAGCTGTTCTCATTAGAACAATATTTTTCCATATTTATTACAAACCTCTTAGTTTGTTTTATGTGCCCAAAACAAAGGCAGCCTAATCAGTATAAATTTAAGACTATTTTGTGCCGAAATTTGTGAAGACTTACAAAGTTGGTCAAGGCCAAGAACATCTAGGAAGACAACAATACATATTTTTCTTCTGGCCTTGATCACAATTTTTCTCAAGTTATTCTTCTGTGGACTCTTACCATTGGGGGGAAAATACCCAAAACCAACAAAATAAAAGGGAAGCCAAGCAACCCCTGTTGCAAATAAAGATGTAAAGTTTGATGTATTCAGCCTTTGAATCCTGATGCAAAGAAAAGTTATTGTGAGTTATTAATGGATGCCACTCTTTCATTTTACAGGAATTTTACAGAAAATTCAAAATACAGCTCTGCTGAAATCATGTTGCATGCCAGTAATGATAGTGAATCTTCTTGTATAAAGTTCTATATCCTGTCTACTACCAGATGCAGCACAAGACTTTTCTGCTGGCAAATTTTTTAGATGAAATGAATAATTATAGAAAGGGATTGGATGGAAAGTCAGGAGATCTAGCTTAAATCCTACAGCTGCCATATATTTCTGCATGACCATGTGCTGAGTGCTGAAAATCTCTTTCCATTCTCTCAGACAGGGATGCTGATTTTTCTTTTTCTCTTTCTTTGAATATCATGTTTTCTTAGAGTATAAAACCCTCATAGCAAACACTTTTTCTCCTGTATCAAATAAATTATTGTATCCTTGGTAGGATATGTTATACACATTTGTAAGATAAATAATCATGTTCCAGTTCTTAACTCAACATTCATAAACTGGGAAATTGTAGTTAACTCCTAAGAAGACTAATTTGAATGGATTATGAGAAAGATTAAAATGACAACACAGTGACTTGGGCTAGTCCTTTTAGGTGGAAATGTGTTGTCTTCAATGTTTGTCACTACATCTCTTATTAGATGCTGAAAAGATCTGTACAATAAAAATATACATTGAAAACCATCTTCATTCATACTTAGAGTTTCAGCTCTAGAACTCTCCTGAACTAAGAGGGTTAGGAGAGTAAAAAGAGAAAGAAAAGGAGGGGGACTTATTGAAAGTTAAATTATTTCATGCTAATGTCTGGGTACTTTCTGGAGTTCATCCAGGCCCAAACTGCTCTTCAGTTCAGTCCTGCCATTCTACTTCACTGTGGTCAGACAATTAATCAATTCTTATGCTCTTTCTGTCCATTGTCTGTTTTTCTTCCTTTCTCTGTGTAATTAAACATGTGAAAGAATCTTCTATTAGCTCCCTAGAAAGGACTTAAAAGATAATTGACCTGATCCTGGTAAGAAAATGGTAAGAAAATTTTATGTATAACACAGCTATCTTCACTTTGCCTGAACATTCAGCAGGGTCTGGAGATGCTGCCAAACTGGTGCTTCAAAGGATCAGGCCCATAAAATGCTCAGTAGTTTGTATTTATGCAACAGAAGCTATACACTGAGCTAGCTAATCCACTGTATTCCCCATGGAGGCATCCCAGCATCAGCTACGTTTGCTATCTCTATTCCTGTTTAAAGGTGTCAGCCTAAATTCAAGCAGCTGTCAGCTACCTAGTGGGCTTGGCTCTTTTCTAGTAGTTAATTGTGCAGACACCATTGATTGAGAGGATAGGCCAGTTGCACGGGTTCTGATTTGCAGGAAAGCAAAGAGGAAGAAAGAGAGGAAAATAAATCCTTTTATTATATACAAGCCAGACATAACAAATATAACCTCAAAGCTATTTGTAAAATTAGCTAAGCATGCATGCTCAATCTGCAGGTTATTTTCCATATCTTGATCATGCTATGGTCAAGATATGCTGCAAAAACAGATATGAGATGCAAGCAGTTTCTTTTCAATCTTGTTTATGATTTCAGTTATTTTATTTTATAATGTTCTGAGGAGACAAAAATCTTTCTGAGAAAACCAAATCAATGAAGTTTGCTGGCCAGCAGGGAATATTAGTATTACCTTTGTAAAACACAAGCCACTTCATCCTTTTAACTCCATATCAATAGTGTGTTAATGTCTAATCATGGCAACCATTCCATAAACATCTAATAATTTTAAAAGTCAGAAAATGGAAAGAATAGAACACAGAATGAAAATAATCTAGGCTTGTTTCAGAAACATTCTATAGAGATTTAAGTTCCCAGAAAGATACAAAATACTTTAATGATTTTTCCCTGCTAGTATAGATATGTGAGACATACTCTCTTTTTCAACACCATGAGTGTTTTATGTGGAAATAAGGGATTCCTCAGCATCTTTACTGAAGTTGTAACCAGTATAGCTTAACACATGAGCCATTTGGGGCTCTGCTTTCATGTCCTGGCATAGGTTTGAATAAAGGTTTAAGGTACTGAAATTTTAAGAATGCTGTTCTGTTAATATGCAAACTTTCCAGCATTTATTCTAAAAGCTGTACCATAGAAACAAGCTCTTTCTTTTCTAGCATTGCCTACTGTAAAACAAATATGCACAGACATGTATGTGTCTATGTGCAAACTAAATTTATACTTGAAATGCTCAGCTATGAGAATCACAACATTTCTTGCTTTCATAATAAAAAGCATAACATACACATTAGACAAAAATTCATTGCAAATCAGTGCATACCCCTTCAAAATCACTGACTCTCTGTGGGATGTCACTCTTCTCTCAGCAGTGACTGACTGAGTAGTCAAATACACCTGACATGCTTTGGGGACTTAAATCCAATAACACTGAAATGGATAAGGCAATGATCTGAAAGGTGACTTGAAGAATGGTGGATTTGTTAAATAGATCAAGCTCAGCAACAAGATTCATCTAACTCTTCTTCCCCTCACTTTCACAAGTGCTGACTTCCTGAAATTTTCTTCTCCAGTGACCCTTAACATGTTCAGTTGTGATGCCTCCAGCAGGGCCTTAACCTGTATAATTTTCCACTACCATCACCCCCATGTTTTCCACAGAAGGGTATTTCTGATACAGATTTATCAATATCCAGACATCAGTATCAGAGCACAGTGTTTGCTTCTAGAAAGATTCAAAAGAATTTTAATGTCCAAAAATTTTAGTAAACTGAAACTTTCTATCCTTAAAAGCCAAAAGAAAAAGGTGAAACAAGCTTAAAGGATCTGAGAATCCTATTCCTCCCCCATCCCTGTTCTTTTTCATTTCCCCTGGAAATATGATATTTGTTTTGGTACACATAGAATCTTTTTGAAAATCTGACTGATTGCATATTGAGCTTTGTGTGCAACCACTTTGATTTGAAAGAAACTGCATTTTCCAAAATAAAGCAAGGAGCACTGAGAAGGGAGAGACACAGCTGTATGAAGCTCCATGTCCCAGCAGTGGGTGTGTCAGGTCCCCCCCACTCCTCCAGATGCTTGTTGCTTAGCTTCTGTGTTTTCAGCACAACTTTGGGGGAGTTTCTAGCTTATGGTTTCTGACTCTGCCTAGCAACATTTTTAAGATTTTTTTTCTGTCTGGAATTTTGTCTGTGAATCATTTCAAAGACCATATTTCTGGTGATACATGCTATCAGGCAGAATTAGCAAAATTTTGCCTGACGCAGGCAAACAATATTTGAGTTAGTTTGCGGCATCAGGAAGAACACCCACAAAGAAAGTGCCACTTTTTGTATTGTCTAAACTCTGCTTTTCAACCTACAGGCAATTGGCACCTAGGCCTCTTGAGAATGGTGTCCCACCTTTGTGGTGGGCACAGTGCCACCCTAGCAGATGGTCATGAGTGTTGGCATGCTGAGAATCAGTATGTGCATCACGTTTGAGTACAATAGGTCAGCCTCCCATCCAAGTATGTGGGAATGAGAGTGCCTGTGCTGGGCTTCTGTGCCAATGGTTAAAGGAATATACCATCATTAAGCTAGCTGAAGGAGAAGATTAATTTTTTTAAGATTAAGTCATGTTCTCTATAGCCATTTGGGATCAGCATTTCTGCTGCAGTTCTCTGGTTGCTGGATCACTGAGAGAAGGCAGAATGCATGTATGCATACATGCACACAGATAGCCCAGCCAGGGAGACACCTTCTTGTTTCAACAAAGATGTATTTTTGCCCTATTTGGTACCCCTGCTGAATGGCTCATCTAGGTACAAAAGCCAGATCCATAGAAGCTAGCATATAATTTGAGCTCAATAGATCCCTAAGAGCACTAGAGTTTTTGGCATGAAATTTGCCATGGAGCCCTTGAGGGGCCTTTCTCATCCTGGAACCAATGGAGTCTAATTTTGATTCAGTAATGAAAAAAAACCACCTTGCTGACAAAACAGAATGGACCTGTTCAAGCTCCTTTCTCAATCACATTTAGAAAGTTACTGATAACAGTGGGCATGCTTTCCTCACTCTCTTCTACTAAAATAGTAAAAATTCTTCATAAGTACTATGGAGGCTCAAGGCATTTAGACTGAATTGTCTTATAACAACCTCTTTTAGTGTAAAATGTGGTAGGAAATAAGACTGCTATTGTCTGTCAATGGCTTCTCTAGTGCAGGGCATAAACTAAGAGCAAGCCAGGAGCATCTGCTTCTCTAGAGAGATGATGACCACTCAGACTTATTGATGTTCTTTGGCCTTATGCATTTGGAACTACATCACAAGATGCACTGCAATTCATCAAATTTCTTTCTTATGTCACTGAATATTCTGTTTGTGTTTCCAAATTTCACTCTTATTGGAAATGTAGACTGTTTAGTCCTCATTGAATAGATACGTCTGCTGTCATCAATTTTAAGTAGACATATTGAAGAGATTTTTTTTTTTTCTGGAGAGTGAACAAAACTACCTATATATTTTTTATCATTGTATGATATTTTAAAATTAGCTTTATGATGCCATCAGGAAGAATAATTTTGAAACTTTTTCACTACCCTACCAGTTCTTGAGAAAAAAAGAGACTGACTGTAATGAATAAGTGAGCAATTGATGTGGAAGAGCCAGAGTTAAATTTCAGACTTTACCTCACTTGAAATTATTTGAGTTATTAAAAATAATCATTAACATCATCAGCTGAAATCAAATAAAGGACTCAAGTCCACTTCCAATATCTGAACTCCTTGAACCTGTTCCCTGGAGGAAGCTCTGTTAATGAAAATTATCAAAATATTTTAGATTCAGAAGAAGTATATTCTTGATTAAAGCCAACAATAATCAGGTTTTATAAGAGTACACCAATTACATCTTACATAGGTAAATCACTCCTTGTCCTTGTATCACCAAAAAACTAAAAAAATTTCATGGCACCATTCTCAAAGCTACCCATGAGTGTTCAGAAGATTACCTGTTCTCATCTTAATTTTGAAAATTTCCCCCATATCCTCAAGTTACCAATAACAACTAGACAGGGCTCAGAACCACAGAATCATCTAGGTTTGGAAGAGATCTTAAAGGTCATTTAGTCTAACCTTCAATCCAGTACTATTATAATCACCCCTAAACAAAATCTCTAAGTGCCCCATCCAGACATAGCAACTCCAGTGTGGGGGCTTCTGAGCCTACTGGGAAGAAGGCGACAGCAATTCCCTGGAGAGATCCACCTTAGGCTCCAGGCATTCCTCACAGCTCAGGGTGAGGAAAGAAGTTTCCCCCATGGTGCTCTGCAGCACTATGTTAATTTGTCCCAGTTCTGTCCTCCCCACTGGCCTGTTGGCCTTCTCTACCCCTTTTACCCTTATGTGTTCAAGTTCTAGTAAATTCTCAACTCCCTGTAATCCCACTGGTTTGCGTAACCCCACCCTGGCATTCCCTATTAGTCTCTTTCCTGTGTACCACCCCTGAGCCCTCAGACCATTGGATCCCTGATGCTCTTATCTGCCCCCTCTTTCCCTGTATTTGTACCCTAGACTCTCCTTTGTCTTCGTTTTTGGCCCCTGGACCCTTTCAATGTTGCCTGAAATAAAGCACATTGGAACTCCGTGCCTGGTCCCTCCCATGTCTTCACTGCTGAGCTGCTGCTGAGCTACTGTGTGTGTGTGGGTCTTGTTTGTGTGTCTGTCTGTGTCTGTGTGTGTCTGTTTGTGTGTCTGTCTGTGTCTGTGTGTGCTGGTGCTCTTGTGGCTCCTACCCATTGGCACAAGACATTCTCAGGGAAGGTTGTGTCCGCCACCACTGCAGACTGCAACACTCCAGCACCTCCCTGGGCAACTCATTCCAATGTCTAACCATTCTTTCAGAGAATATTTTTTCTAAAATCTAATCTTTACTTCCCCTGGTGCAACATTTCCACTCATCCTTTCACTTGAGACATGGCAGAAGAGACCAACTCCCACTTGGCTACAACCTCCTTTCATAGAGTTCTAGAGAACAATAAGGTCACCCCATAGCCTCATTTTCTCCAGACTAAATAACCCCAGCTCCCTCAGCCCCTCCTCACACAAGAGGTTTTCTAGATCCTCCACCACTCCATTGCCTTTCTCTGGACACACTGCAGCACCTCTCTGTCCTTTCTGAAGTGAGACACCCAAAACTGAGACATCACAGAACTTGAGATGCAGCCTCACCAGTGCCAAGTACAGAGGCACAATCACTTCCCTAGTCCTGCAGGTCACACTACTCTTGGTACAGGCAAAGATGCCATTGGTGTTCTGGCCACCTGGACGCACTGCTGGCTCATATCCAGCTGGCTAACTACATCTGCTACTCATCCTACTGTGTCTGCTTAGGGCAATAGGAACACAGTTCCTGTGTGGCCTCCCATATTTCTCATAAGAAGGAAAAGAAGCAGGCATAGGAACTAATCACCAATAACACCTACACTTATCTCTATGCTCTAACCACTTAATTATTAAAAGCTGCATAAGGATCCACAGAAAATGAGAAGAAGTTTCTGAGTACATTCTGCCTGTATTCAATGGCAGGGAACTAATTATATTAAAAAAACCAAGAAACGATTACATAAAGAAATAATTAATGTTCCAACTACAACTATTGTTTATAAGACTATTACATATATAAAGTACATATAATTTATAACCATACATAGTGATATCCTTTGATACAGTAAAATAGTAATATATTGTATGTCACAACATAATAATTAGAATGCTAACCCATGCTAGATAGTCTTCTAAAACTAACAAAATCACTAATTAAAAAAACCTAACAAATTATTCAAACCATACAACAACACTGAAACATCAAATCATTCCTTGAGAAGCTGAGAATTCTTTTTTGTGTGTTAATTATGCAATGGGGAGATTAACAAAATGAAAACTAAAAAGCTTTTACTATATAATTTACTTAAGTCTTTGTATTTCAGACTTTGCACAAGTGAAGAGCTCCATCTGGAACTTACTTTTAGTAGTGCTAACCAGGCAATAATTTTTTCACCATATAAAAATAAAAAGTAAAAGTAGAGTTAGAGGTACCACTACATTGTATCATATCAATGACTTGTTCCCAGCCTTTCCAAAAATGACTGAATTAATTGTAAAATAAATAAAATTATAATTTCAATTATGCTTTTAAAAGTATCTGCTCTAGTTCAATACACATCTTGATATGCTTTCTTCTCTTTTTTTTTAATATCTTCCCATGCCCTTGCAAATAATTGTTTTGTTACTTACAATAAGCCAATAGAGAAGGAGATTACTAGTTCTACTGTGTCTTCCTGGGACAGTAAGTGACACACATCTCTATGCCCTCCTGTGTCTTGAGAAAGAAAAGGAGAGGAGGATAAATTCATATGGCTGGACCCTCCTGTTACAAGTTAGGGCAGAGCCTGCAAAAATGGGAGAAGTTATGACAGTCTCTCTTTAGTCCCCTCAACAAGATTGTGGAGGAAAACATCTTGCTGAAGTGAAAAGAGCAACAGTAATATATTAAATACTCTTTTATAAGACACTTCGAAAACCACTAGAAAGGCAGACCTCACACTTAGAAGGCCATTGTGCAACAGAACTTATTTTAGAGAATAACAAGGAACCTGAAGCTTCTGAGTTAGGAAGGACAATTCTCAAATATTACCATGACCATGGTATGTTCCGCCTAATAGAAAGACAGATTCATCCTTGCATCAGTTTTCTGTTCATGATTTTATTTTACTATTTTACAAAGAACCCCTGGATTGAATGAATCTGGCCTTTTCTGCTGTCATTGGTGACTAAAAGAAAGCTAATAAAGCCATTTTTATGCTGAGCGTGTAAAACTTGAAATTTTTGCAATGATAAAGGCGTTTACTTTATTTAACAGACAAAACTGTTGTTACTACTTCATGTATTAAACTAAGTTATACCATATCTCATTTCCATCTGCTTAAGAAACATGTAAATCAACTTCCTATGTTAAGCAGCATAACAGTCAATATGCTTCGTTTATGTGAGAATTACCTACCCTCCATCCTTCCCCAGAACTGGACATCCTTTCTGCTAGTCAGTCCTCCAAAGATTTAAAACAGCTAGGAGAGTGACAGAATAGTAGAATGCATTGTCAGAAAACATAGCCAATTATTAAGTTAATTAGTATATTTGTGTCCCTGGCTAATTTCTTCTTTTTTTCCTCATTAAAGGTAATATCATACAACCTTCAGTTAAGCACATGACATTGTCATACTATGTTCTGCAGTATGTGACCCCAGGGCTATCACATTATGCATGAACAGGCACCCATGAATGACAGTGTCTCAGAGAAAGAAAAAAAGAGATTTAGTTGTATTCCCACCAACCACTGCCAGTAACGTGGTAACTGACATGATGCTTGTGCTGGTTTTTGGCTGCAGGATCTACATTACAGGATTTATAATCAAGTACATCAAAGAGTCAGCATTTTTTGTCTGTCATGCTTTTCTTACATTTTTCTGCTTCTGAAAGTTCTAATTCTCTTTCTAAGTGTTTTTTGTAAGTGTAGCATCAAAAAAGAGATTGTGAAATTTGAATTTTTTATTCAGAAATATTTTTACAAAAAATAGTCATTCATGATACATCTTATCTGCACTGTATGACAGTTAAATCTGTGGAGGATTCCACAATTAAGCACGTTGTGCTGCAAACACATCTGACTGATCTAGAGATATCTTTATGTAGCTTAAGGCAATCTGGCTCAAACAGCAGGTAAACTAGAGAAGGTAACTTCACCTAAACCTATCATGGGCTACACCTCTTCCAGCAGCATGACAAAATGTTATTCCATGAAAGCTTAGCTTTCTAGACTCTACCTGAAATGTGGAGCTACTCTCAGGCTAAACAAGCACTACTCAAAGCCACAATGATAAATAAAATATAGGCATCTCATTGGCCAAGATGTTCCACTCACCTCAGGAGGGTAAGCCAGAGCACACATGCACACTCTACACTGAAAGGAGATAGGTTTAGATTGGATATCAGGAAGAAGTTCTTTCCTGTGAGGGTAATGAGGCACCACAATAAGTTGTCCAGAGAAGTTGTTGACACCCCTTCCCTGGAAATGTTCAAGGCCAGGCTAAATGGAGCTCTAAGCAACCTGGTCCAGTGGAAGGTGTCCCTACCCATGGCAGTGGGGTTGGAACTAGATGATCTTTAAGGTCCCTTCCAACCCAAACCATTCTACGACTCTATCATGCCCAGCTCCCTGTGACATTTCTGAAGAAAGGCAGATGTGTTTACAAGGTTTGGTTTGCAAGGTGCCTGGTTTACAAGGCAGGGCATTATGCAAACTCAGTAGGAAACCAAGACCTAGGTGCAAGTCTATGGCTCAAAATTTTATTTCTGAAGCTTTCAAGAACAAGAGACCATGGCCAACTGAGTTACAGCAGCCCTGAGAATTGCCCACCTGGCTAATACAAAATTACTGAAAAGTCTGGTTTTTTGTCACAGCACAGCCTATCTTTTTGCTAATAGTCATGCCTATAAGTCAGTGAAATTGTGTTTCAATTCCCTTGGCAGCCTTTGAGAGGTTCAGGTGTAAATCTTCATCTCCAGAAGGAAGACTCCATGCAGCACAGAAGACACCTCAGCAGCTGTGCTGCCTGGTTGGGGGCAGGCAGCCTTTCAGAAGGTGCAGTCTGGCTCTGCAAGGCAGCAGCAGTCCTTGGTGGTCTCTAATGGTGCCTCTCTGAGCAGAAGTCAAGGGCCTTTTCTCGCAGTCTGGCCTCATTTTTCTCTTTGTTTGTTTTTCACCTAAACCATTGAATGTAATAAGGGATAAATAGTCCAGGGAACACAGATCAAAACCCAGATCTCACATAAACCGTGCCAGCATCCTTAATCAATAAGATAAAGATTTGCTGTCCCACTTATCTGTTTTCATTCTGGCCATCAGAGTTAGGCAGTGATGGAAAGTAGACTCTCTGACTCCCTCTCTTGAATTTAGGTATCTATGTTTTATCAGACAAAGTAGCCTTGTCTGTACAAATGTCATTAACTGTCCCCATTCATTGGGAGCTAGGATTTCTGTATGTGCCAGTGATGCATACTAGCATCCCTGAAAACTGTCTGGCTTCTGGGGGCTTCTAGAAAACCTGCCTGGTTCCCAGAGCAGGCAAAACAAATCTAACTTCCCAGGGCAAGATCATTTATATGGAAAGAGTGAGGAATGAAAATCCACTGGGAATTTGTAGCCAATCCTCCTACTTCTGTGAAAATATTGTGGAGTTTATTCAAGTGACCAAGTCTGTTTTGTTTCAAATGTATATACCTTATCTAAAGGAAATCATTCATTATTCAGTACTCTTACCCTATTTTTTATGTCTTCCTCATAAATACATTAACATTATTGTAAAGCCTGGAATACAAAGAGGTGAGGGTAGTACGATGAACACTCAGCAGTATTGTGGGCCTGGTTTAGATCTCATCTGATAAGTATGTATTAGGAGTAACATTTCAGAAGTCCAAGAAGTCAAACTGACCTAAAACTGGTACACGGCCTTTGGTTGGAGATTTCTTACATATGAAATTGTATGAATTACAATTGTGGTCCTCTGCCTTGTTTATAAAAGTGCTGTGCATTAAGGAGAGGTCAAAAATTTATGAAGTCAGTGGCTGCCATATAAAGAGTTCAGTCATCAGGGTGAGAGCAACCTGACATTGTCTAATTGTCAAATAACAAAGTTAAAATTTCCCTGTATTTTAATGTCCTCTTTCTGAGCCCTTTGAAAAGAGTCATAATTTATCAGATCCAAGGTAATTAATAAATCAAAGTGAAGATGGAGAGTATGACCCAGGGCATGAGCCTCTTGCAACTATTCCCACTATTGTTCATGCCAGGCATCTCTAACCCCTCAGCTGGAGTCCCAAGAGATATCTAACCTCTCAGAGCCATTTACATTAAAAATTAGGCACCACCAAAACACATCCTTAACAAAATCATATAGCGAAGGGAAGCTTCCTAAGGAGCTGGGAATCTCCTATGTCTAGCTAATAGGAAATGTCAATCATGTCTGCAATCCCCTCTCTCTCCTCTGGAATTTTGATTTTCTGATCTGAGCTGTGAGCAGACAGATACTCCTTTCACACTTGGGACCCTCAGTCCCAAATGCTCTCCTGAAGGAAGCTTTACCAATTGCTCTTTGTGCAGAACTCATTGTTTTATTTCAAAAATAAATCCAATGGAGAAGCCACATGTAATAGCTCGGTGGTTAGAAGCATTCCCCGAGGAGAGTGAAGGGGGACCCTGCTCTCTTCAGCCTGAGGGGGCATGAAATTAGCAGCTCCAGGAGCTGCTCCAGCCAGGGAACCCAAGGGGTGCCTCCTTCCTCCTGCTCCCCTGAGCAGCATGTGGCTGGTGGAAAAGCCAGCACAGCTTCTGGGGCCAGCACTGCACAGACAGGTCTGACTGCAGCAAGGAAGTGGTGACTGGCCATGATTTGTACCGCCAATTTGTTTTGCTTTCCTTACCAGGAGAATTTATACTACTACACCATTGTCCTGCTGTCCTACTCTCCAGCAAGAACACCTGTAAATATATTCCCCATAGCAATAGTCAAACCTGATTCACCCAGTAGTATTGAGGAGAAAAAAGCAAAAAAGGTAGCAATCTCTCAAGATTCCTCATATAATTCTTTTTATGTGCTGTATATTAACTCCTGCAAAGACTGGTCTAACTACATTTCATCATATTCTCTAAATTCATTTGTTATGCATTATGTCACATCAAAGGTCACAGTAACTTTTTTCCAACTCAAGAACAGTAGATTCTAATATCAAATATTTTTTTCAAAGAAAAAGCAGATAATTAGTGGATAGGGTAAGCAGAAGTTTTATCTCTAGAGAATTCACTCCTCACAGATCTCTAATTAAAGCAGAAGAAATTGCATGATGTGCATATGCTGTTAAGCGTTAGCACAAGCAAACCTTGAAGAGGGCTGGTACAAAGTGATATAGGATATTTTACTTGCTTGTTTCTTAACACTTCATGCAGACAAGACCTCTACTTTTGCTTCAGCTGCTAATCAGCTTGTCTGGTTACTGGATTTTTTTTGTTGGCATTATTGATAATTATATGCATTGCCCTGGTACTTAGGAGACTTATTTACAAGCTGAAATTATGCTACTCCTGCCAAAAAAGCAGGCTCTGCTTCAGCAATATTGCAATTTAAGGATACATCTATACTGTTCAGGAGACTGCTGCTCATGATAAAGTCATTTCATTTAAAGATATTTCAGATATTTTCTTTCTATTCTGCAGCTAGCTCCATAAATATTATGGAGATGGTATGATAAGAGGCAACTGATACAGACATATGGAGAAATACAAGGGAAAAATGAGGCGATATTGGTCACTAAGATTGATAGGGGTCAAAGCACATCCACGTCATAATTGCTGTCAGCTGTTCACTAAAATTTATGGTCCCAAAGAAGAGGGTTTTAAGGAGGGAATGAAAAGAGGATGATAAAGTAGCTGTGTATATGGTAACAGAAAGCTTTTCCCCAGGATGAAGAGCAGGGGGAGAGGAAGTTCAGAGGTGATAGAAGATAAAACCAGTGAATAGTGAAGACTCAGGTGTGAATAGGAGGGATATCAATGGTGGAGACAGGGTCTGGAGAAACTTAATGGTGAAAGCAATAAATTTCATAACAAATGTGGGAAAAGATGCAGAAAAAGGAAAAAATCAGTCCTTTAAAAGATTGAAGAAAGATGGTAACGAAATGATTGTAACAGCATTTTACATGAGACCAGACTCTCATAAAACTTGGACTAAGACATCCTACAGTACTAAGATGTACTTGTTTGTAGTTATTAAATAACTATTTAATAACTACTTGTTATTAAATAGTTATTTAATAACTATTAAATAGTTATTATTTATTTAATAACTAATTGTTTGTACTTATTAAATATCCACAAAATTTAGATTAATAGTGACTTTAAAGTTATATTAAGGCAGTGGCTGAAGCTATATCTACAGACAGAAGAGTGAGATTGGCAGCTCAAGAAGATAATTCATCTTCCACTCTAAGAGAGCTCATGTGAATCTCCTTTTGACTAATAGACACAGTCAAAATCTTTCTAAATACATTTTCAAATTACTTTGTTGGGTTACTTTTTTTATTCCATTTTTTTATGCACCATCTCAGTTACATCCAGGCTTCCTGTCTCTTCCTGTTCTCTAAAGGTTATGAAGTTAATTTATCAAAGTGGTTTTAAACATGAAGTGGTAATGAATATTTACACATGCTATGTCTGTCTTTGATGAGATAAAATGTGAGGATTTATTAAACAATTTTCCAATTAAAGATAGTCTACAAAGAACAAAAGATACATCATTGGGCAAAGTAAAGCGGCACAAGTGAAGCTGTTAAAAGCTTATGAATTTTGGGAGTATTGACCTGTAATAATACACTACTTAAAAATCCAGCACTGTTTTCTCAGACACTATTAACTTTTGGTATGCATTGCCCTTTCTAGCATTCTTGGTAGGTTTGTACCCCATGATGCAAATTCCTTAGGAGGCTTCCATCCTAACATCTGTTGTAGCCTGTGGATAGTTTATTACATAAAACCATACTTTATTGCAGGCCTGTAAGGTGTAGCATGCCACAGGAGGATGAGTAGAAAAATGGTAATATTTTACCTGTGTTTGGGAAGAAGGGTGTTTTCTTTTGGTGGTGGTGATCATCACGTACAGAGATGTCAAAAGCTGAATAAACAGTTTAACTTCCAAACAACTTATTTTACTGGCCACACAAAATCAAGGGAAATGTGCTGTTAAGTCCTACATTATGTCTGGTTTATATTGAGCAAAATTCTCATATACACAGAAATACCTAGGATTCTTCAGTCTCACTTGTAAGAAAACCTAAGTAATGTCAATATTCCTGAAAACCAGTGGGCAAATTCACAGAACCACTGCCAAGTTGAAGAGCTTTCTCAATATTTTTCCTTTTGTTATTCCATGGGTCCTGAATGTAAAGGGTCTGTCATTTCTCTACATAACTACATTATATTCAGTTCAGCTGCTGGTAGGAATAGAAGAAAACAGGGTTTCTCTTTGAACTCCAAATTACACTCATGTTCAAGAAAATGTTTATGTTACACAATTATCAGATCAGATTTACCTTGATCTAAAACATTTTCATAACATTTATCAAATGACAAAAAAATAATTTTGTCCTTGTTTTCTTTCAAATCCAGCAGTGTTCTTATTACTAAGAGGGCTCTAAGTGCTAGTTCAAATTCCCAAACCTTTGAAATAAATCCAACATGTACAGTGAAAATTACTTATTTTTTAAACATCACTAACACACTTATACAAGGGCCAATAGATATCTGTATATTTTAATGTTAGAAGCAGGGACAAAACCCCAAATTTGCTATTTAAATAAAATAAGCTCTAAATATAATCAGGCTGGATCCAGCTTCAGGTTCAGCTTACCTGTAGGCACTTAAAATATCAAGGCATGTTACCTCATACAGGAGAGTTCTTGCTCCTGGGTAATCTACCACCCACGTGTGAAGGCACATGAATAGACACGGCTGAGGGGTTACCAGGCATTGACAACATATTGCACGTTGCTGCTCTAACTTAACCCCCAATAAAGCAGTATTATGCTTTTTATACTTCAGTGGAAATCTCAAGGCATCCTGTCTTGTCTCAGAAGATGATATGGCATGTCAAAAGGGAAGATCAACTTTGTTAAAAAGGAGCAAGAATTTTTTCAGCAAAATGAACACCCTCCAATCAGATTTTTTCTAAAATCAGCTGTTAGGGTTTTTTCCTCTTTTCTTTCACCTGCCTCATTTCAGTCAAAAAAGGCAAAATCTCAGTCCCAGCTTCACACATACTTTCTGCAGCTGATGCAAATGAAACTAGTTATTAGCTTTGGATAAAGGAAATATATCTTGACAAATAAGGTTCTTTGTCAATGGTGTATAAAACCTTTGATATATATTCACAAAACTGAGCTTGAATCTAGATACTCTATTCTCCTTAAGCATATATGGTAGAGCACAAAATGAGGTTAACATTTATAAGGGGTAATTTATAGTAGAATGAACAATTGATGTGATTTTACCTTCCAAAACATGAGAGTGATATTGGACTTTTGACTTCATGAGGCCAAAAAGAGCAAAATTGTTTCTACTGTTCCTGTCAGTGAGATGCCAGCTGTCAGCCTATGTTTGAATTAAAGTAGTTATTAGTGCATAGATCCTAAAATGAATTGCTGCATTCAGAAATCTCTTATTGAGCAGGATTGATCCTTGCTGTAGGTTGAATCAAACAAAATAAACATCCACCCATGATTCAGTAACATTTTGACATTTCAGACAGAACATGTCCAGTCTGGTGAAATCTCATCTGGGGTTTAGAGCCTGGTCCATGATGGCAGAGATTGTTGGCAACTTGAGTCAGGCAGCCCTCTGAACCTGTTACAGGATAGCTTTTCATCCGTGGGATAATTTCAGGTTGCATCTATCATTGCAAGTTTTTACAGTAAATCTAAGAGGCAGTTGGGCCTCAAAATATTTCACTTCCACTTTCTTTAATAAAATGCATTTAATTCATTAATATACTTAAGAATTAATAAATGTAAACATTATTTATATTAATAATGATAATTAATTAATCAATTAAGTCATAAACAGGTATAATAGTAAAAATGTGATTAATGCAGAACATAGTTACTGGAAAGAGCTTTGTAGTTTTTCATAAATATTAAACAAATGGGAATCATAACACATTTTAGAAAAAATATTGGCAGGTAAATTCAAGAGGGGATTGCCTGCATCTTTACTCACTTCTGGCATTTTGGAAATTGTCTCTACTAATTATGTCACAATCTTTCAGTTTCTCCATGGAGATCTTAGTTGGCAGCAGAAAGATAACTATGTACTAGATAATATTATTCTAAATTAAAACTGCTGTCATTGCAATTGAAGGAAATGTGAACACAGGCAAATTCAGCTCCCTGAAATTCAGAGCCATCACCTATTCAAGTCAATGGGTCAGCATTAATTTTAATTTAAACTTCTATTGCAGTACATAATGAAATTTTAAAAATCAACATAGAAAAAAGATTATATGGTTAAAGTTTTAAATCCAAAGAGTTATATGCATCAGTCCAATCTCACACCGTCCCTGCTGCCCCTCCCTACTCTGTCCATTCCCTTCCCAGAGAATGTATTCACTGCTGCCTTCAGTGCCATTACCCTGGCAACTGGATGGTCTTTGCACATAGTCCCACCCCAGACACATTTGCACCAGAGTTCAGATCAGTCCATAGCAATTGCTGACATGATACAGCCCCAGGAGTTCCTGAACAGAAGCTGACATCCCACAGCACCTTGAGGGAACTTAAGAATAAAGTCTTTTCTACCTTTTGCACTTACAGATTCACACACACCTTCTACCCTCATTGTTGAGAGAAAAATGTAATAATCAGGTCAGTTAACCTTAAATTGATTGTGAGACTCGCTCTTGGAAAACATTATCTCTTCTAGTCATCACTACATTGTTCAAGAAATCCAGCCCATATCTAAAAAGAGTACAAGGAGGCTCAATCCAGAACTTGGTCCCAGTGGAATGGGATGAGTGTTGGTTGATGAACTTATATGCACAAATGCATGACTGGGGAGCTTGGGGGGTGGTGTTGATGTTCATTTCTTAGCACACAACACGGATCCTTTGCCATAAGAATATCAGGAATAAGGCTCAAATCATCTTGATACAGCAATATTTGTCTCTGATTTCTAGCTCTGACACAGACCTCCAGTGGGAGCATGGACAAATTAATGGACCAGACTCTGCCTCAGTAGCTTGTTTTTAGACCAGAGGCTGTTTTTCCTTGCTTCTGAAGGAGTAAATCTTTCAAAGATATGCTATAGCTGTGGGAGAGCCAAAGGACATAGACATCCCACATTTACTTTTCAGAACAAAATAAATTAGCCAGGATGAAACTTGCAGATAGAATAACAGAATCATTTAGGTTGGAAAAGACCTCTGACGTCATGGAATCTACCCAGCACTGCCACATCCACCACCAAACCACATCCTCAAGTGCCACATCTACACTACACATCTTCTAAATACCTCCAGGGTTGGTGACTCAGCCACTTCCCTGGGCAGCCTGTTCCAATGCTGGAAAACCATTTCAGTGTTGCAGCTGGAGTGATCCTAATTCCTTCTTTAGGGGTAACTCAGTACTGTCTACAGAGTACTTTATATTCACCAACATTGCTGCACAAGCTGCAGAGGCATCAAACCTATCCTGCTAACAGCTCATCTCTGGCTGGCTGTTTGCTTGTTCCCAGCATATACAACACCCATGTGTTGACATTGCTTCAGAGATGACCAACCCCCAGGCAGCAACAGTGCAGCCAAATCCATTGAGTTCAATGGAAATATTTCTGTTCAGGTCAGCAAACACAGGGTCAGATTCTCTTACATTCAAATGAACAATTAACAAGCAAAGAATAAACTGACACGTACTCCTGAAGGCTTCAAGAAGAATGAGGAAGCTTCTCTTACAGCTCAATTATGAAAGGTTAAAAGCTTAGGACATCTGATTGTAGGACTTCTAAGCCTCATTGATCTAGGACATACTTGCACATTAAGCAATGAGAAATATTTCAATTGATCATCCTGATTAGCCATGAAGTGTAAGGCTGAGCCAGCTGGGCACTGGCACTGTCCAGGCTGAAAATCAGAAGTTATCTCTAATTTAACTGGACTTGGGGTCTTTTTCAGCCCTGCATTTTACTTGCACATGCTGTGTTTATTCCTATCTGCCAAAAGTCTTAGCTCCTCTGCAGACTAGCAGCTTGATCTCAACATCAACCATTCCAAACTCAGACAATGCAAAATCAATTTTGCAACCAACATTTGCCAAGACACAGAATATGTATGTGTCAGCTTTTTGAGTTACCTTTTTTCCCCCCATTGCCCTGTTTCCAACAGTGAGTGGCTCAGCATTTTTTTAAGGTAGGAGGGTTTCTTTCACTTTGTGTTAGTACAATATCTTTGATGCAGATATCTTCAAATGTTTTACGACCATGCAGTAACCTTACTGCATATCATGGGGGTTGTATATTTGTTTATCTGTATAGCTAAATTTACACACATTTTATAAAATCCATATAGCACATACACACATATGCACATATGTAAAATAATACAAGTATTAGAACACATTTTGCATTATATGATTATACAATACTACATGTGGTTGCCAGCTAGGCAAATATCTTACTGCATGATTTCCTTGAGGGAATATGTATTCCCTCAAGGAAATTATGGAGTAAGATATTTAGATGGTTGTAAAATACGTGAACATTTCTGAGTCAAAGATTCTGCATATACAAAATCATTGTATATACAATCATCATTGTCTCTACTCATGTCTGGATGAACTATAGCACATAGCAAATTCTCAAGATCATTCAACAAATCATGAGCACAATTGGGAATAGGCAACCCTACCCATGAGATACAATTTATTTTCAGTGCTGTGTACTGAGAAATGGAAGACATTAGAGAGAGTACTGATGTACCAGTGTTAAACAAAACAGCATTTCTCTCTTCCCTGACTTCTTCATTTTTTGGCAGAAGCAATTTTATTTTTGAACATTTATATTCTTCTTGTAATATAGTGCTTCAAAACAAGAGTGTCAGAAAGTTAAAGTGCAGGAAGATCAATGAAGCTTTTTAAATGGTTTCTAAAAATGTGATAAATGTTTCTTCTAGTTTCTTCTATAATAAGCACAATGTTTAGCAAAGTAGTTAAAGAGATTTTGGACTCCTGTAAATCTGACTTAAGCTGTTCTAGCATCAACATGGAGAGGAACCTTGAAGAATAAGAGGCCCTTTTGTTAGCAACTTTGACTGCAGCTGATTTACTTTCAACCAAAAAGCATGTTCTAGGGCACTCAAGGTATTTCTCTTTTGTCTGATTAAACCACAGGTAAGAAAACATATAATTAAAATAGTTCTAGCCAATGATTCATAATCAATATTTAGTAGGGTAGCACAGAGATTTCTAAGGCTAAGTCAGGGATACACAATGCTTTCTCAACAGAATGTTAGTGCACACTAAAAGAAAAAGGTATTATCCCATGTTGGTGGCCAGGGAATTACCAATCCTCTGCATTACTTGCTCCTCACAATGTTACCACCATAGTTTTCCAGCAGTCTTTTGGTCGCTGCATGCACAGGTGTTCCTAAATACAGTTAAATTAACACTACTTGCAGTCCATGTCACATGGTCTCCATAACATCACATCACTTAAGCAGTATGAATTGGTTAACATATCTTATGACTGAGCCATATTAATGAGTATTAAGCATATTTTAACAAAATGAAAGAAAACCAGCCCAACATGTTAGATTTAATAGGTAACTTGGAAAACGAAATGCTTTTTTTCCTGCTTGAAAATAAGAGTCATCTGGTTTTTTGTTACTGTGTGAATATGAATATTCTGATGAAACTGGTGTAGCTGTTGCTTTCTGTTGCTCTCTGTTACTCAGTGTTTTCAGAGCTTGGGAACAGATGGTGCACCACCTGACTCTGCACACTCTAATGTAAGATTCATTGTGCTTCACAGGAAATCAAAGATCAAGCAACATTGCAGAAGGTGAAGCAGCACCTCAGCAACCAGCAACACAGTATGATATAGTCAAGTGGTGGAGCAAGAAAGCAGAATGAGAGAAGGAGAGAGGTAAAGAGAGATATAATAGAAGAAAGAGTCCTTTTATTTTCTGCCTTTTTTTTTTTTTTTGCTATATTTTCGTCTTTCTTTTCAATCTCTGATCTATTCTTTGGAAAAGGATCATGTGATTTCAAATGAGCAACTTTAATCCTTAGGTTGTCAAAAGTTCAGATCTGCCAAGCAAGATATGCATTCTTAGAAGCAAGAGAGTTGTTATTGACTTCCATTTCACTGCAACAAATGCCTGTTTGCAACATTAACAGCTTTAGAAATTTTTAGAAGTTCATTCCAAATTTCAGAGGGTCTTATGGCTGTAAAGAATTACAGGTATTAGTTACCTGCCTCTCTTCACTTGCTACCAATTCTTCCCTCCTTTTGCCCTGACTTTCCATGCCTGGACTTAAGCCTAGGCCATTCCTTTAAGGAAATCCAGAGTTCCCAGGCAAATTGTTACATGCCTAGGCTATGTGATACCAACAATTATACCCATATTCAGAAACTAAAAACCCTGCCTAAACCAGATGGCATTTTCAGGTACCCAGGACAGTACCATGTAGAACACACAGTGCCTTACACTTTGCTAATAAGAGGCAGGTAACTATCTGAAAGGATCATGCCCCACTTTCTCATTACTAAAATACAGGAATTTGCATAACTCTATATCCTTAAGTATATATCCCATCCCAGCATCTAGGCCTGACCTAAATCTAAGTGAAGTCAATAGGAAAACTGATTTATGATCAGTTTGAAGCTCACCAGAACAAGTTTTGCACTAAAATACTATAGGGCTGTCTGTTTGCAATATGCAAATAGTGAAGCAAAATACATGGCTGAAACCTTTACTACAGTGAAGAAAGTAAGGAAAGTCAAGGATCACCTAAAAAGGAGAGCCAGGGGAGGGTACACAGCAAAAAAACTTTCACTCAGCCCTCAAACCTATTTGTGTGTCCAGCTTGCATCTGGGTATCTAATGTTCAATGAATTAAAGGTGAGGTGGCCCTTGAGGATCTGATCAAAAAGATCAGCAAAATTATCAAAGCCATTGATAAATACAAAAAATATGTTATTATTACAGAGCTCTGATGCTATAAAGAAGATCAGATCTAGGCATAAATATCCAGCAGCAGACTAGAGCATGACTGCACTGCCTCTGGCTTATGCTGAGTCTCAAGAAAGCCAAGCTGGTACCTGTCACTTAGAAAGTTTGGAGTCTATCTTGTTAGTTTTCACTTTTAACCCTTCCAGTAAGAGAGTCCTGAATCTTGTAAAGTCCCTGCTCCTCATCCTTGGCACAACCAAGAAGGAAGAGGTAAATACTAATTTTGTTTATAGAGGCTTAAGATCGATATACCCTAAGACTTACAGTGTCTGGATACTGGTAAGAAGAAGTGCAAAACCAAAATAAAAAAAACCTGATTGTCCCACAGGGAGAAAAATAGAACTCAGTACCAGATGAACAGAAGTTACACCAGTCTTAAAGAAAGTGAAACATCACAGAAGACAAGGAAGCTGAAAGCAGCACATAATTCACTGCATCAGTGCTTCACTGTGCTGCACAGACAGATGATAAGACCAAATCTTACACTCCTCCTATGACATTCACTTTTGAAACCACCTGATTGCCACTACACATATGCTTTCCAGTGACATGTGCCAGCTTTACTGCATACTCTTCTTTTACATTTCTAACAGACCCTATATTTATAGGAATGATGCATAAAGCGATGTTTTTGCTCCAGCTAGAGCAGTGCAACAGGGAACTGAGCACAGCTGATGTGCTGCCAGTTTCAGTTCACTGCAGTGAGGCTGTATCTGAGAGGATTACAGTGGTGTAGCTGGAGAGATTAGTTTAGTTATCCTACCCATTTTCTTTATATGAACAAGGTGGTATCTAGTCCCCTTGGTCAGACACACAGTGAACAACAGCTTTGATGCTTAAGCCTCAGGATTTATAAAGTATCTAGTACAGGAGGGTGCAAACAAAGTTGTGCTATCGGTGTGCTAATCATAATAAGAAATTTCATTGGTTTCATAGGTTTAAAATGGCCCCTTTACCCTTAAGCATAATAATAACAATAGAAGTTACAAATTTTAGTTATCAGGTTTTTTTGCTGAAATCTTGATATACAAGACAGCTTAAAGCAAATCCTTATTTGCAGATGGATTATTGTTCTTTGACATATAGAAACTGAAGCAATATTTTTGTGCAAACACAGCAGGCTTGAAAATTTGCATGTAGAATCAATTTGATATTACGAGTATACATTACCTACTGTAAGCTTTATTTTTTTCTCTTTTTTTCTACTTCAGACAATTATAGTGTAAGCTTTGCAAGTAATCCTTCACAAATCACTGCCCATGTAGGTCTCTACATTGAAAAGTGATGTGGTTGGAATAATGATATTTCTATAAAGAAATAGCAGGCAGGAAAAAAAATGGCATATATACATGGCATTAGGGAAGAGATATCTAAATTTCTCTTGGTAAAATCCAAAGCAGCTGAAATACAAAATTCAACAATCTCTTTGATCTAATCAATTTTTTATTCTTACAATATTTGCTCACATTAGTAATATAATTTGTTACTTCAGAAGTCACTGCAGTCACTTGGTTTGACTCTTGTAGCTGAGCATGACACAGAATGAGAAAAGATACTTTAGCTTCAATTTGTCCATGATATTTGAAGGAAAATACTTAAACACTTACAACAAAAAACTAAGAGTATTAACCAAAGAAGATAGTAAGTTTGAATAGAAAACATCTAGCTATCAATATGATTATCATTGTTATTTATACTGTGTTCTACCCTACTCTGCAAGTACAATTGACTATTTTTAAAATTCAGTAAAGATATCTTAATATTTTTCTTACTTAGGTGACAGAGGCACTTTGTGGACTGAGAGTCGAATCAGCTCTTCAGCAATGAGGAGAATAAACTGTACTTCATATTTTTCCATAGTTTTTTTCAATTTTCCTCCTTATGTCATTTGTGGCTGTTAAGTCATACTCAAACACAAACTCCAATAATCCTGCCACTCCTCATCTCTCCCCTGGCCATACAGTTTCAATCCCTCCTTGTCACCCATGCTGGCATTTCTGTGATTTGGCACTGAGCTAGTTCATGGAGCTGAGTCAGCTGAAGATCATTTTCTTTTTAAAGGCTGGGGAAGAGAGGCAGAGCTGTGACTTTGGCTGGTTGTGCAGCACTGTAAAATAATGCTCTGAGGGATGGGGCAAATACAAATACATGAGCTCAAGAGCTCACACCAAAGCTCTTGAGTCCACTTGTGAGTTTTTAGTGACGCATTGTGCATGCTGGTGTATAGCCTGCCCCTTCAGTAACAGATACAAAGGGGAATGGCTGGAGCACTTCTAGAAACTCAAAAGTGGTCATTTTTGGAGACATTCAAAAGGTGTCTGGGCACAGTCCTGGGCAACTGACTCCAGGAGGTCCCACTTGAGGGGGGGGTTTGAGCCAAATGATCTCCATAGGTCTGTTCCAACCTCAGACATTCTGATTATGTGAAAATTATCCAGACCCATACTGATCTGTTTTTTTCCAAATGTGGTGCTCATAGCATCTTGCTCCATTCCAGCCATACTATAGGCATTCTATTGGGATGTCTTATGAATCAGTACACACTCTTTAACCAGCATCATTGAAAACCTAGGTAGACAGTATCTTAAAGATTGAGTCATGGGTCTTGAATCAACTTCCTAAAAACCCAGAATTTAGACAATTACTGGGTAAGCCTGACCTGTTCATAATCAAGCTCAGCTTTCAGAGGAAATTAATTTACTTTTTCCCCTTTTACCAAGTAATTACCACTGCAAAGAAATTTGCACATATCAGCTTTGACATGAATACAGAAGGGACTGAGATTTTCAGGAAGAAGCTGGGAAATTGTCACAGGCAAGGCTACATATTAAGCCCATACTGGTCCTTCTGCATCCCCTTTCCTAGTACACATTGTAACTGAAGCACAGTTTAAAAAATGTTTAAAAAATTTAAAAATCCAAGTTGTACATTGGCAATAAGGTAAAAGCCATCAATGTACTAAATCAATTCATACTGAAGTGGCTCTTTCTTGCCACAGATATGCAGCAAATATTTAATCTAACCTTGGTGCTGGAGAACTGATTTTTCTTACACAGTTCTTTCTTAAGGTTCCTCTGTACTCTATTTATTTCATGCAAATTCTTCAAAATAGTGAAGAATTTACAAGGAGAGGATTCCAGAAGTTTTATTAAGATATAGCATCTGGTTCTCTTAATCTAAAAATATTACTTCCTTGCTTGAACAACACAGCTAAAAGTAAGCATGAGTGGATCAAAATTCAGATCTGTATTTCCCAGAGTCTTCAAAAAATATATTTTTTGGAATAGAAAAGTGAAAATTCTTCTCAAAACAGCTTATCTGGGAACAAAAAAACCTCCCCTAAAGACCAAACAAAAAGTAAAAAGCATCATTGGAGTCCTGTCTCTCTGCTTATTAGATAATTTTCAGAACAATAGCTTGATCAATCACAACAATGTCTTCTTTCTCAGTCAAACATTACCTTTTTATTCCTAATGTCATTAAAAATACTGGAAACTCCTGATTTTTCATATACCTTTACCTATAACTTCCACTTGCACTCCTCCCTTCTCCTATTTTATTCTCTCCATCCTGTCAGCTATTGACTGTTTTTTTGTTCACTTTCCTTGGCCTACACACCTGTCCTGCATGACTTCCAGAGATTTCCTATCTTCTTTCATACATAACTCATCATCCACACCCTATTTGTCTTTCTCAGTCAAATATTATCTCACTCCAAATATTTGTCTTTCACTCTATCAAGACCAAATAGACTTTCTGTTATCCTGGCCAAACCCAGACAACAGTAACCACACACCACTGCTCTCATTCAAAGGCTGGGTTGAGCCTGTAGGTCTCCACCCCTGCTACATGTCACCATCCAGGTTGCCTCTCTTGTCCATACCATGTCTGCTCCTGTCAGGTTTCATCAGCTCATTGTAGCCATCACTTCTTCCTTCCCAAAACCTCAACCAAGAGTGGACACAGAGCTTCAGGATAGGTTTTATCAGTCCCCCAAAGGGCTGGGTGAGCAGCACTCTCTACCTCCTTGGAGAAAGCTGGGATCCTGAGCACTCCTGGTAATGCTGGAACTGTGTTGATCTTCATACTAAAATGCAAATGAGTAGAACCATGTTGCTAGATACTGGCATATCCATCATTCAAGGATCACATAGTCTCTATTGCTTGAACCAGGACAAGGACCAGCAGAATTTTGGAAGACTCTTCTGTGCATCCTATTTATTTATTTCATGCATTTTGCAAGTGTTACTGTTTCTCCTCTACATTTTCCCTCCCAGGGAGATTTCTTCCTGGTAATTGTGTACAGAGGCTGAGGGCCAGCAAAAGGCAGACCAATGTTTCAGGAGGCTCTGGAATATACCTAATGTAGCTGCATATGAATGTACAGAGACAGCCCTCAAAACCATGGAAGATGGGAACCACAAAGGAGTTGCTGGGTTCCCTGACTCAATATTTCTCTACAAACAGCTTGAAAGTCCTGTCTTTGTGAAGGTGAGGAGTGTGAGGCTCTGAATTTTATCCAAACAGAATTAATAACAATCACAATACCAAAAAGGGTAAAGAAATTAATACCTCACCTCTGAGAAATCGGAACTGCTTCAGGGTGCATCCAGATGTTACATTCTGGTTCCAGCTTCTTCTCTTTCTTCCATATTAACAGCTACTGCAAGTTTATATTACTCAAGAACAAAATTGTTCCACAAGGAACTCCTGCTTCACGATCTCCAAGATATGGCAGTACTACAAGCCTGACTTGCATTCAGATTTCAGACAGACTTGAACTATAGAGAATAGATATTACAAAACAAGCTTATAGGTCATGGTGACTTCTTGCTGATGTTGCTATTATTTTAAAAGTAATTTTCATGCTGTCCTTGAAAGTTAAAAGCAGATCATACTAACGAAGAAGTCATTTTCCTGGAATCTTTAGGGCTGTGAAAATCGTGATTTGGGCCTTGACTTTTCTTATGTTGTCACTTTGTTCTCAGAGGAGAGACCTTGCCAGCTTTGCTTCTTGAAGAATACTGAAGTAAAACAGCTGAACATCAGAAACAGCTCATGATGAGCTTGTCATTTGTGTTCAACAGCAGGGGCCCCACACTTGGTAACCATTACCACTGCCTAATCTACTGCATGTTTTCTTAGTCAGTAGAGATTACAGCAATGGTACTTCAGACATCTATTGGGAATAAAGCTAAAATGGAATCATGAAAATTATGTGTAAAAATAAGAATGTATAATATAAACAATGTTGCTTTGCTGAATGTTGGCCTAATAAAAATGCTGCTTGTTGCTATGCTGGAGTCCTACCTTTGGGAATTGACTGCAGACTCTAACAACAGAATAAAGAGACTATGGGCTTTTGAGGCTTCTATAAATTTAGAAACTCATTGAGAACACTTGTCCACACAGGGGGAAGTTTTCTAAGTTACGTGCTTGGGATTAGGCTATGTGATTGCCAGCAATGTTAATGGGAGTTATTCTTGCCTCTGAAAATATCAGCCTAACTCTGCAATAAAGTAATTTCCTCCACTATTGGTTTTAGAGCTTTTTGCCAAATTTCTGACCTCAGTTACTTATTTGAAATCCAAGGTTGTTTTCTGGATTGCATTGTAATGAATCAGTGCCTTCAGGCAAGAGAAGCAATTGCTCAATAAAATTCAGAGACTACAAGTACATCTAGGACTAATATCGGCTGCTTCTAATACATACTTTTGTACCACTATCCTCCACGCATAAACCACCAGTAGGGGACATTAAATGCATTATAAATAGAAAGCCTGTGAAATATCTTCACAGATTGAGGAAAGGAGTATCAGCTGAGAGAACTGCCAGAAGAATGAATCCAAAGCTTAACCAAGGTTAGTTTCTGGCCCTTAACCTTGGGGCAGGCAGAGCTGTTCGGTGCAATGTACAAATGCCAAAATGTTCAGTGCAATGTACAGGAGACTAAAATGACAGCTGCTAGCTTTGCATTCCAGAGAGTCCAGTATCTCTTGAGACATTGTGGCTTACCACTGCATTGCAGTGAACTAAGCACTGGCCCACCACAGCAATCCAAATGGGCTGTGGGAGGCTGTTTTGCTGGTTTAGAAAATGTTCACTGAGATGCAATAGCTCTGACAGACCAGGAATAAAGGTTTTTGAGACCTAGGTAGGAGTGGGGACATGCTTTATAGGCAATAGCCATACATCAATATTTATCATTATTTCAAATTGGGGTGGCAACTTAAAACTGAACTACTCACAGAGTATAGTGTAAAAAAATTAAAATCATTATACAAAGGTGAAGCAATTTGCTTCTGGCCATTTCAGCATCAAACAATTTCATTATACCAATTAGAAGTGAAGCTGGAAGACATTTTTCCTTCTATGAAACAGTGAATCTGGTTTGAATATGTCTTACATATTCATGTGAGCCATGTGATACTGTTCCACTCTTTCTGGATTTCCAAAGATGCTATGAAAAGTGGAATTCTCCTTTCCAATGTACTCAAGACAATGCTCTAAACAACCCAGGCCATGTAAAATTGAGTTACTTGAACAATTTTTCACAGAAAGCTAAGTCAGAAACTACTGTTTAATATTAAATTTATCTAAAAAGAAATTAATTTAAGTTAACAAAATAAATCATTGTTATGACATTATATGTTATCATGCCATATTGATAGAAGTATTTTTTTCTTTTTCTGCCTTTTTTTTGTGTGAAAAATCTGCAATTTTGAACAGAATAAACATGTTAATTGAAAATAGTATGACTAGGTCTAGTTTAAATGCTATAAGCCCTTTGAGTTTACAAAGTGCTGGGCATCCTGGCTTTGGCATAGTAAAGCAGAGTAAAGTATATATAACTTTAAACACAAGAACAATCCAGCATTTATACTGCACCTGCATAATTTGCAATTCACTGTGGTTTCTAGCTGACTCCCATCAGTGGAAACTCAGTGGGCCACCACACACCTTGGTCTGATTATTTACACCAAAAGAACCTGTTGAAGTCAGAGATGCTTTGTTATTCCCTGTATATCAGTATTTGTTTACAAAGAAAAATGGGACTATGCCTGCATCCCATCCCAACATTTAGTCAGAAGTACATTGACTAAGGCAAATACTTGAGGAGGAGAGTAGTTTACATCTTGTCAAGCCTTCACAGCACACCATAACACATCTAGAATGTAAAGAAATTGTACAGCCTTCTTCAGCTTGGCTTTGGCGTGAGCATAGGTGTCCTTTTTTATCAGAAGCAATAAAGCAGATTGTTGCTGCTGCACTTTGGCAGATGCTGACAAAGGCCATTCAGGTGTTCTTGCAAAGGTCAGAAAAAAAACAACTTGAAAAACACACTGTCTTAGTCACCACAAACAAAAAGCCCAGGTAAGAGCAACACAGCTATGCAAGGGAAGGGAGGGACATTGACTTTTAGTCAATGCAGTACTTCCACTACTGCCACTAGGTCCATTGCAGTAGTGGATTATCACTATTTTTAAAGTGCTGCTTTACTTACGTTAATCCTTTGCAGCAGAGACATATTTCAAGAAAAGTTCATTTTTCCCAGAAAAGTGATTTTCAGTCTTTCAGTGTGTGCTTTACATCTCTCTACTCTAACCTAGAAGATCAGATGAAGAAAAGCAGTGTGACTCAGACAAGGAGGCATCGATCTTATGCCAAATACAAGAAGTGGTTAAAAGTGTGGTGTGGATTATAGACCAAGTAGGAGAGATCACTCTGGTGTTTACACTCACCAGGAATGTCAACAAGATCCTGTTTTTATTATCCTGTTCAGCAAAATGTCAACTTGAGAAAATTAGGGAATTGGCAAGAATTAGAGTTTAGCAGCAAGTTAGCAATACTAAATTTGTCTGCTGGGAAATTTGTCTTCTGTCAATTTCCCAGATAAAAACTGTGAAAATGCAAGTTGACTAGATTGAGTGAAGAACCACCATCATTTCCAAAAGAGAATGCTGCCTTATATCTGCTGATGAAAGCCTAGATCTTTGGTCTTCAGTCTTTTTACAGTATGTTATTTATGGTGTTCTCTCATGTCAGTCCTTTTATCTCATCAGGTTTCACATGAATAATTCACTGAAACTCTGGCTATATGATTTGATTGCTCTTCTAGAATGTATGTTAAATTTAGTTATGCTGCACTTTTCTTAGTGAAGCCTTATTACTGAAACTCACAGTTTAGCAGGATACAATCCCCTCCTCCCACCTTCCAACTGTGGGTTTTGTTGTGGGTTATTTCTTTTTTTTTTTGACAGAATGTCAACAACACAGTGCTAGACAGATCCTCCATTTATACTCTGAGGCTGTATTTTCATCTAGGTTTTCACTTCTCAGAAAGGTCTTAAGTGTCTTGAACTATGTTCTATTCAAGTGTATTTCTTGTAGGATGCCAGCTGCTTTCCTGGCACTAGCCATGAACGTCACAGCTAAATTATGCTCTCTAACACTGTCTCTGACATCTTGAATGCAATGTTTCTAACCCTGACCCCCCTTCTGAATTGAAAGACATGTTGAGGATTATTCCTGTTCTGGCCCATTCTTTCTCACTTCCACTTGTATTGTGTTAGATAACTGAACTAATTGCTGTGACTCAAAAATGTCACATCTTTGCATGTAGTAGCTTGCTATCATCCTCCCAGAAAACTAACAGCATGAATAATGTTGCATCAGCAAAGTTTTAAAATAAAGATGATTTAAAAATATTCTTTCTAACTGGGCAACAAGAAGATTATTTGGAAGAGATCTTCTCTATTGTCTGCCTAATTAAAATTTTATATTGACATATAAACCCCGTGCATCTCTTACTGAAGGACTGAATTTACCAGGACTGAAAAATCTGAAGGTCATGGTCTGAAATGAGAGTGGTCAACGAATCCTTTTTTGTGTAGATACTGATTTAATCAGGTCTCCTTACCTCTGCTTGACTGCTCTGCATACTCAAACTCTGTACAGCATAGCCCTGAACTTTCCTTTCTGACACATTGGGACCGTGGCTTTTCACAACATTCAATGGGAACGATGGGGAAGGGCAGAGATTATGACACAGTAAGGAAGTGAGCAGATCTTATTAATTGCATACATGTTTCAGTACTTTATGAAGCTTGAGCATGAAGGTCTAGACTATGAAGAAACACATAACGCTCATATCAGGAATACCACCTGCATCTAACTTTCTTTGAAATTATTTAGTGAAAACTTTTGTTTATAATTCCAGTTTGAAATCAAGAACATCTACAACCCCAAGCATCAATGCCCTTCAATATCTAATTTCACAGTTTTCTTAACACATATCTCATGTTATTTATTATAGTCAGTGTCATCCCAACACCTTTGTCTGTTCTTGCTACATTTTAAATGGTTTAGCTGGCAAGCCATCAATCATAAATCATGAGACATCTTTTAACTTCAACTAAGATCAGTTTAGAAAGAAAACAAGTCTTCTATGGCCTAAATGTGTACATTACTCACATCTATAAGTGATAAATGCCTGTTCTGGAAAACTTTTTTTTTTTTTTAGAGTTTTGGTATGTATCTATAGAAAGAAACAAATTTTTCCATTTCTTTATGGCCTGGAGCAACAATATTATTGATAAAACCAAGGCTTTTAATGTGAGGAAGCCACTGCAGACATTAGTTTCAGTGTTCAGAAATACATCCATTAAAAGCAAACTTTCTTTCTCCAGTTATATTTCAGTCACTAGCTAAATGGAGGAATTATATAATCTTAGGAATAACAGCATTTCCTCCTCTGAAGACATAAAGAAGCTGGAATCATTGTTTTTATTTACTCAGTGTATTTTAATGTTTCCCTTCCTGTAAGATATCTTATGCAGACTAGTTCTTCTGTTGTTCTCTAACTTCTGACACAATAAAAAAACAAAGATTTTTTTAAAATAGGAACCCATATGGGAATTGGCCATGTGTTTTTGTGGTTTTCTCTACTTGGTGTTAAAGAACAATATGACAACAATAACAAACTCACAATAGAAAATTATGAAAAAAACCCAAAAACATTCAGTTTTATAGTACAAAACAAACAAGTATTTGGAAAAGATAGCAGTCTTTCTACAATGCAATTTTAATTCAAAATAAAATAGATAATTTTGTATATTCCATCAGGTCTATTACTAGCCACATTAACCAGGTGATGCTCATTTCATTTTACAGGTAATTTATTGCAACTGCAACACTAACTCCAAGGCAGTTCACAAAAAATAATTTACCTTAAGTAAACACCATTTGCCACTAATGATGGGGCAAAACAAACTTGCAGAGCATTTATGAACAGTAACATCTCTCTCTTTCAGTACACATTTGGAAACCAATCTCTGTTGTTTGCAGATGAATTAAGCATGGCTTGAAAAATCATTAAAGCCATCTGCTTTGATGAGAAAAAAAAACCTGCTGTGATCATTTTATTGCACTCAGAGAGGCTAGGGACCATTTTACAATATTTTTTAGCATCATTTACCCTAAATTTGACATCCTGTCTAAAAAATGATCAGTATTATCATGTCATGCTTATTTAGAGCTACATGTACAGACAAAGCAGCTTATACAGGTAACTCAAGGTATTTGTTTTGCTGATCTCCAACAGATGGATAAGCCTGTTTTTCAACCATTAAAATCTGTAGTTACAACAAACTAAATGTTTATGGGTTCTGTAGAAAGCTTAATCTCCCTCCTAAATGATAGAAGCTAATAAGCATAAAAATATCATCAGTGTTTCAGTTACAAATTAGTTCCCATGGTCCATTTAAACATAACCTCCTTTTTTGGCTTTTTCTCCAAGAGTGCTCTGCAGTTATTCTAAGTATAATAAACCAGTAGGTTAATATTGCTGGCTTTTTGCTTTCCAAATACATACATTTTAGACCAAAACCATCTCATTTAGCTAGAAATAACTTCTAATAACTTTCAGAATCTCAACAATTCCATTTTTTAAATACTATTCAAACTCCTATAATTTGATCAGATTTTCCTCTCAAGTAGCTTTCGGCAGTATTTTACTGACTGGATTCCACCACAACTGACTCCCCTGAAATACTGTACAAGATGTACAATTGCAGCAATGCTCTACCAATAACAACACTTTCCTACTCCCTGTTTAGCTTTTGTACAAATAAATGTACTGCACATATGGAAGTTGTTAGTAAAATTTGTGGCAATAAAGCCTCCTAACATTAAATGAGTCATATTATGGCGCTTTTTTCAATTCCACAGAAGGAATGGACCACCTAGAAATGCCACTTATTGCATCACCATCCTAAATAGGATGGGCCACATGTGACCTGAGCTAGGAACCAAGGAAGAGGAGCCAAAGAGCCATGTGAGGCAGTAGCTGCTGCCTGGAACCACAGAAAGTATTTATAGGTACTAATAGTACTCCCTTTTCCTGTACTCATCTGAATCTTTTGGCACATAACAGACTCTCCAGTCCTGGGACCAGTCTAGAATAAACAGGCCCTGGGCATTCCTGTCTGTGCATTCATCACAGTTACAAGTCCTTAGGGATGACCAATCCAAGTAGATAATCAACACAGCACAAAGCAGCAATGTGACTGATGGGTTTCAGTGTCTGATGGTCATAACTTCCCTGATCCAGTCTAGAACCTCACCTGCTTTTTCATGACCAGATCACATCCTTCTGCAGCAGGCAAGACATCTGTGTAAAATCTGCTTGAAGGCTAGATTGTTCAGGAGAAACTCAATAATATAGAGTCCTCATTCAGATGCATCTGCCTCTTTTTCATTTATGATTCTCCAGTTCTCTCCATTCTAAGTCTTTTCTAGATATTCCCCCTAAACTCTATTCCTTCTCCAACAACCCTAATTCTTCATACGGTTTGAGTCACAGAATGATCATTTCCTCGTTTTCTTTACTTAACCCCCACTTCATTTCTTTTCACTTTGCATCTCAGTTCATAATGCCTAGAAAAGTACATACATTTCTTTGTTCACCCCTTCCTTGCCAGTCCTCTACCTTTCCCTTATGGTTATATATGTGCGTGTGTCCTAGGGATGTCAGCGACCACACTGCAAAACACTGATTACTACACAGCTTGATAAAACTTACTGAGTTTTCAGTACTTCCTGAATGCTTGTCATTCTTCTTTCAACCTCCCCCGTTGCCATTTCTGAAAAAGCCTAATCTTTGTAGCAGGTTTCATGAACAATTGTTTATGCTTACCAATAATATTTGGGGATATTAAATCAATGTAATTACTCCCATTTTGACAATGGAGAACTTGAGCACAAAAAAATGAAGACAGTGACCATCCTTGTAAAATAGTTCAGGTAAAGATCTGAGTGAGCAGACAGATCTCTGGACACATAGCTCTGAGGTTTGTTCATTTTCTCTAGTGCATATGACAAATATTTGATAACAAATTTTAAGCATACTTTCCCCTGATAAACATTAAAGAAAAGTCACCCACCTGAAATCTTCCATACCAAGGTGAAAACATGTAATCTAGAAACTAATTTCACTGTCAGATATGAAAACATACTTCATCATTGAGAACATCATGCAACGAAAGGCGTTAAATTGACAAGGAACACAGCAAACTCATCATACATGCTCATGTTTCTGGGTGAAGAATGGAGCCCGTGGGCTCATTCCTTTCTCATCTTTTCACAGGTGGTTGACCTGTAATTATCATCACTCTACCTCCCTTGTCTAAGAAAGGTATCTGCTGATACACAGAGATCCTTGCAAGGTCCTAAAAGCAGAGTCCAGCTGTATCTCTAATGGTGCAGAGAGACTAGAAAGAAATAGCCAGGAATTTCTTTGGCTATGTAGAGGATCACATGAAATGAGGACTGCATAAGAAGATAGTTGATATCTATCTCATACACGTAACAATAGCTGTTAAAGTCTATGCAGTATCAACTATACAATCACAAGTCATTACCTTTCTCTCATTATCTATTCCATGCTAATTCTAAGAATAAAGCATCATATTTGCATAAGAATATTATCTCAGTTACTCAACATTGTTTTTAAAGGCAGACTTAGAAGTTAAACAGTGATATTTTTAAAACAGTACAATGAATATTGTATGAAACAGTCACATAGCAGAGAGATGAGTGAGATAATGCATCTACAGTATTTTTCTGTCTCTAATAAATGATATTTACAAGCATCCGTGATCAGGCTTCTATACTCCTTGAATGACAGAATTGTGCAGTTGATCCCTGAACATCTTAAGCTGCCTTTTAAGATCCATTCTTTTAATTAGGTAGAGTGCCTTGGATCTCATTGCTTTTATCCCCAGATGTTCTCACACAGCACTTTTCTTTTAAAAACTTCTTAGGTTGTGTCACAGACACACACACGCACACACACACACAAAAAAAAACAAAAACAAAACCAAAAGTCTTTCAAAATTAACTCTGAGGCAGAATGTTCTTCTTCTAGGTTTCCATGGGAAAAACCTTGTCATTTCAAGACTCTTCTACTGTTCATCTAGTCTCTTTTTAATGAATTCAAACTTGCATTCTCCCCCAAAAAGCTGCTGAAGAAAAGACGAAAGTTACACTATAATGGAAGACCTACTACCATCTTAGACTAGAAATTAAGATTTATAGTTTTGAAGGAGCTGTTCCCCATGTACAAGATGTAAAATATATAATATACAACACACAGCATAGAAAGAATTTTATATGTATATTAGTTAATCTTATCATTTCCTTCATTTTCAAACAATTAGTTAATATATTTTCTTTTTTATTCCTTTATACTGAAGAATATAAATATTCTGTATCTAAGCTTACAGTCAGAGCCAACTTTTCCCAGCTGGTTAAGAGTTTAAGGAGCACTGCCAATACTTGCTGATTCACAAAGTCATGTTACTCATTCTCTCTTTGTCTCATGTTACTCATTCTCTCATTCTCTCTCCATCTTCCACATTTTCTCTACTCTTTTCCCTGTTTTTCTGATCAGTATTGTACAAAAGATGCAATCTTTTCTTTTTTTCTTTTTTCTTTTTTTGCATATTTGTTCCACAAAAAATAGTGTTGATGGTTCTGATAATAGCCAGAGTATGATTTATCTTGATATATTCCATATTCGTGTTTCATTAAAATTAAGACATGTGTTTTTTTCTGTCCACTCTCACATCTTCTATGTTCTAGACGAATGACAAAGAAGATTTTCTTCACTTATTTTGAATAGAAGCTATCTTTATGTCCTAAGAACCATCCAACATTTTCCATCATCTCATTTCTTTGCTCTTTACTTTCCCAACACTCAAGCATTTGAGCTTTCTTCATCCAAATATGCAGGTAGAGTTGTGACAAATTGCAGCTATAAACTAGAAAAAGTTAGAAGCTACAACTCTAGGTTCCAAGTGAAGCGCAGTATTTGCAAAGTACATTACATCACTGCTATTTTTAGAGCAGCAGCAGTAAAAAACAGATTCCAGACCCCACTTCACAAAATATTGCATGAATATATAGTAAAGAAAAGCTTTTATTCAGAAATCTTATTAATTCTGATCAACCTACTCTAGGTGTTGGTGGAAATAGTCCTATTAATTTTATTTACCTCCATGATGATTTGGGCTCAATCTGTAATTTGCATTATAATGGTTGCAAATCACATACAATCTCCTGAAAATTTAGAAGACTTTTGTTAACACTAAGACAAAACAAAACCAATGCAGCAGAGAATATTTTCCCTGACTTTGGGCAACTAATTTAAGCATGTGCATTGTCAGTATTGCTTCTAAAAGCCAAATCAGAAAGCAAAGATAGCATTTCCTGTTGGCTTTCTGGCAAAACTTCAGTTTCTCTTCAATATCCATAGTAAGAGACATGAAGAAAGAAGGTGGGAATTACACCTGTGGGAGGGATGGAAGAAGAGAATGTGACATCTGGAGTGGCATCTGGGATACAGGGCTCAGTACTTCATGGCATGGTCCATGAGGACATTTAGAGAATTCAAATAATTGTTCTGGTTGAAAAAGACCTCTAACAATGTAAAGCTCAGCTACTAAACCCACACTGCCAAGTCCACCACTAACAATGTCCCCAGGTGCCACATTCACTTGTGTTTTTAAGCACTTGCAGCAGCCAAGCAATTCCAGAATTTCTGTCACTACTGACTCAACAAGGGGCATTACCTACTGTGGTCAGGAGAAACCACAAATTAACCACTTGCTGTTTGGAGCATCTACAACCACCAGTGCCTCAGCTCTGCTACAACAGATGTTTCACTGCACCCCAGCAGAACTGGAATCTGATGGCAGACTGGACATGGATTTATAAAGGATTTCCTCATCTTATGGAAAAGCTCAATAGATGAGAATAATTTTTTTTCTGACACACCTGCTAAAAGTTATTATAGTTCTCACATCACTGAAAAGATGTTTTTTTTAAATCTACACATAATATTCTGTGTTCCATTTCTGGTTTCCGTTCTGTTGAATTCTCTATGAGTTTTCCAAATGGAGAAGTACTATTGTATTGATAGCAGTATCAGCGATCTATGATAAAGCTTTAGTAATATTATAGTCATTTGACCTAGCCTACATGTATGACACAAAAAACTTAGGCACAAAAACTGTACACTCTTTTCTGTGCTTTTTCTGTCCAAATTTTAAAAAGTTATTTAGCTAGTCATTTCTTTGCTGTGAATTTTTACCTCAGGAAATTATAGAGGCATTAAATTTCTGAGTGAAGTAACAAAAGAAAAAACTCTAGGAACAATTTTCTATTCAATGACTCAAATGATTGCAATTAACAGCTTTCACATTTTCATGAGTTTAAGAAAGAATTTGACCTTCTTAACAAAGAATCAGAAACTGAGTACTCTTTCTCTTAATCGCTCTCTGAAGCTGAGCTAATTTAATTCCTGGATGATGCTGATTTCTTTGCTATAGCAGAAATTTGACCTTATAGCTTATAAAAATTGGTTTTTGGTATAAGTGCATTGGAGATGTTTTTATACAGTATTAATTGATGCTTATTACAAGCTGGATGGCTGATCATTTAAAGCTGTGGTGTCAGGCAGGCCTTGCTTGTGGGTCTTTGCAACATGACAGCAAGTACAAAGACTATTAAAATCTCTTTGTGAAAACACACAAAAATCAATCCTCTTCCAGAAGGAGGTGCCCTCCAGCACAATCAATACAAACTGGTACAACAATATCTTATGGTGCTTGTCAGCTGCTTTAAACCTTTTTGCTCAGCAGAGCTCACAAAGTGCTGCTGCGTTTCATCTCTGCTGGATTGTGCCAAATGAAGATGTATTTCTAAATGAGTTTCAGGGGCAAATGCTGCCATCAGTTACCCCTGTGCAGATGGCTTTAAATTTGGCAAGGTTGTAGAAGACTGATCTCAACTTAGATTTCATCCACTAGAGTTAAAGAAGATGAATTTGTTTACTGCCTTAAGACTTTTCTTTCCTCTGCTTTAGTTATATTACTGGTTCTTGATGGAAATTTTTGCTCTACATTTTGATTCTTGCATGCTGGAGAGGCCAGAACACAAAAGCAATCTGAGTCATGACAATCTACAGGTTCTTTCACCTTCCTTCCATTTAATCAATGGTATTAGCTCTAATTACAAGGCAACTGGTGGAAATTAACATCTTCAACATGATCTGTGTGCCTTGATCAGGTGCAGATCTACAAACTTCTTTAACTTTGCTTTGTCTCTTTGAGGTTGTGCATTTGTCACACCTCTAACATATGGCTGTGAAAATCCCAGGATTTCTGCAAAGACTTTCTTGAAGTCAAATATTTTCTCCACATCACTATGAACCCATGGCCTGATAAGTGGAACTGTTTGGTTCCTACTGCCTATCACCTACTTCAATCAGTTTTATCTTCTGATATATATCCCTTGAAAATAAGCACCATGAAAACCAGAGTGATAAAGAGCTCTGGCTTAACATAATGTTGCTAGACACAGTAAAATACTCCATCAGCCCAGGACAACATAGCCTGCACACACATTCAATACAAAAAGGCTTGTGCAGTGAAAAATTCAACAGTATTTTCTGCTCTTGTGCTGTATTTCTTTATGTAATGAGACATCAAACACCACGACTGAAACCAAATCCCCTAAAATCTTGTCCAAACAAGCCCAGTCAAATCAAAATCCCTTTTATGGAAATTAACCTTCTGTGAGAAGAATAGAAAACTCAACCAAATAGGCAGCTGCATGACATTGTGAATTAGTACATTAGCCTTTCAGCCTTGGGAGAACAGAGTTTAAGTTCTGGCATTAGGCACAAAAGCAAACAATTTTTGAGGTCTCATATGAGTCATGCTCATGATGTACTTTTGATAGCTCATGTTCAAAGAAAGGTCACTGTGATTTGAATGGATGGCACAATAGATCTTTAGCCCCTGTTATTATTAGCTACTTATTTAATTTATTAAAAGTAACAGTGAAAAACAAAGAACCATCCTCCTTGATGAATAAAAAATATGGAGATGAAACAGATCCTGGTTTGTGAGTCAGGGAATGGTAGTAAAAATGTTAGTTTTTCAGTATTGCTCTGTTATTCCTTTGACAATGCAAAATTCATTAGGCATAGATGGAATTGGAGGAGGATAGAAAAACCTCCTAGTAAGTCCAGAGTGTAGTTGATACACAAGCACTTTGATTGATCTTTTCTCTCATTGAGATTACAAAAATCTCCAACTTTATTCCATACTTTTCAGTTGAGTGGAGCTTCCCTCATGGGTTGTGGTTAGCAGGAGATGCCTGTGCTGACAGCACTCCTGCAGAAATCAGGGATTGGCCCTTGTTTTTTGAAGCTGCTGGGGTCCATCTGTGCTGGGCACATTTTAAACATCACCTCCTAAGGACACAGGAGCAGGCAATTCCCAAATGGCAGAAGCAGGTGAGGAAAAGGCCAGCTTGGTTGAACAGAGATCTTCTTTTGGAAATAGGGCAAAAAAGGAAGGTGCATGTGCAGTGGAAGCAAGGTCAAATGACACGGGAAGAATAGAGAGACGCAGCTTTCTACTTGAGGGAGAAAATTTGTGTGGCCAAAGCTCAGCTGGAGTTCAAGCTGGCCAGAGGACAATCAAAGGAGCTTTTTGAAATATATTGATGGCAATAGGCAGTGTAAAAATAATATCATCCCATTACAGGATGATGGTCACCTCAAAAACAGGAGCAGAACAAGGCAGAGCTGTGTAATGCACTCTCTGTGTTTGAAATTGTTCTGTCCATGTTTCAGCAAGGAAGATGTATATAATACTGTATAATATCCTTCTACAGACTTACAGTGGCCTTATTTTAGTGGGCAATGCTAGAATAGTTCATACTCTAAGACAAAATATTACCGATACTTGCCTTTTGAAATGCTTTTTCTGCCACAGTACTCCCAGTAAGAGATGTCAACCTGTCTGAGTATGTCGTTATATCTGCCTTAGTTTCCTGAAAATGGGATTTTCACATATGAAAAAGAGAAGAAACTAAGCAAATGGAAATGCATGGGATAAAAAGAAAAAAGGATTTTTTCTCATCTGAAGAGGTGAAAAAGCAGATTGCAGTGTTCTAGTGCTGACAGAGATACAGAACAAAAATAAGTAATAGTCTGTTATTGCTAAAAAACAGAGGAAGAAAAACTCTTGGATTTGTATGGAGAAGATAGGAAACAACTGGATGCCACAGCCCAATTCTTTACGTTTTTATCTTCATTTGCATTTGTGCTGATTGGTTTGACCTTGCTCAATTCACACCCTCTACACAAGAATAAATGTATAAAGAAGGGGCAGAGGCAGAATGAATCAGTCTTCTCATAGCAGGCATACACAAAAAATCCAATAAGGCGTATAAGATTAGCTTCATCCATATGAAAATGAGGTGCAGTAGGGAAATCTTAGGCCCAGCCCTATTGAATTAAACAGACTTCTGAGTTCTTGTTTTAACTAAACTGTACAGAAAAATTCATAGAGCCTCTGGAAATGCTGGAGAACTTACCACACCATTGAGTGGAGCTCTGCTGCCAGAAAATGTTGAAAAAAACCAATGCTTCTGCTTGTCTTTGGCCTTTGAACTCTGTTCCTTCACAGTTTAGAGTTTCACCTGTGCAGAGAATGTTCATGCATTCAGGAAACCATACATCATTTACAGGTATAAAAAAGGCAGAGGGACCTAAAGTCTGTAGACCTCCAGGCAGACTCAGAGAAAACACCTGAACTGTGTACATTAAAACATTGTGACTAAATATTCTTCTCTTTAACTTATTTTGACAGAGCTGATTAAATTTCAATCCTAAACTCTCTGCTACCAGCTGTAATTATTATACTTAACCTTCAACTCACTAATTATTTTTCTTTTTCTTGAAGTTTTGTGAAGTCATTCTGTTTTACAGTTCTCAGTGGAAGGTGAACATTTTTCTATTGTTATGCAGAAACCTGCAAAAAATAATTGGGTTATCTTATGCCAGTAATAGGAATCTGTTAAATGTCATTCCTCTCAGAACTGCTCAGTCCCTTTCTAATTTCCACAGTTATTTTGAAACTGGACACAGGAAAAACAAAAAGTTTTCTATTTGTAAACTTTGAATATATATCAGTGCTGTCCTTCCTATAGCCTTTTCTTACAGATCTGACTATATTTTGAGGCCTGAGTATATTTTAAGTCCTCCTTGATCCCCTTCTATATCTTGTCTGCCCATTTCACCAAAAATTGGCCTGTGTGCTTCCTTTCCAGGGCAATTAGACTGGCTACTTTCCTAGGCTTTTATTAGAAGATTTTATGTACTGGTAAGAATTTAATGCAGCATTTTTGTCTTAATTCTGACAGACCAGAATAAATACCTTATGGGGATCACACTAAGTTCTATCTTACAGCTTCAGGATGGCAGAATCATTAATGACATTCCTTAATAGAAGCACTTATGTATTAATAATGTATACATTAATTACATGGCTATTATATAAAGTGCCTATAGAGTCTATGTACATGAATAGTATCCATGTAGTAAATCACAAAGCTATATGTCAACTGTAATTATCCATTCATTTTTAACTTCCTTTTTCCTGCTCCATTGGGCAATCTCATATTCCAGCAATCTAGAAAAGTTAGTCTTCCTTTCTTTTATTTTCTGATAAAGTTTTCCTTCCTTTCTCACAAAATCTAAAGTTAGGGCAAAATAGGAAACACCAATTTCTATCTTATAAACATCTGAAATAATTGACAACTTTTGTTGAAAGAAGTGGTTTGAATATGTGTGTGAGCACATAAATATTAGCTATGTTACTTCTCTGAGTTGCTCTATTTGGACCTCGCTTTCAAAATTCTTTGTCAGGACTTAAGATTTTCCATCACAGTCATTAACTTTAGAAGCAGAAAAATGAAGAAACCTGTGCCACTATTTAAAATTTTCTAAACACTTGAAGAATAGTTTTCTCTTTCTCCTTATTTTTTTTTTCTTTTTTTTTTTTTAGCATATGAGGTTCAGGGGAAAAAAATAGCTTGGGATTGTTGCTATAAAAGCTTTCTTTATTTGGGCAGGGGGAAAGCTGTAAAATGTACTTCTGTCTCCAGAAACAAACAGCGTGGAAGTAACAAGCAGCTTGGGCACAGTAATACAACTCCTTCATATCCATGTCAATAAAAACCCTATACCACATTGCTCTATGATTATTCTATAATTATGACATAGCAACAGCTGTATTCAGTAGAGTGGGTTAGAGGCTTTAGCTTTAAATCTCAATTTTACCTTTCAACAACAAGGATAAAGGAAAAGAGTAGGAATCTTGATAGCTATTGAGTTTTAAAGGGGAAGCTTATTTTTCCTTCAAAAGCTAGGTCATGACAAAAGGAAGCTACCCTATACTGTTTAAACATTTAAACCTGAGGCACTGGGGAGGCTTGCTTTTCTTGGTGTCCTTTTTTGTTATGTATATAGGCTCTTCCAATGGCCTTTTCTTTACCAATAATGTTACCATCCACTAACTGATTCAAATTTTTTTTCTCTTGTCAGTCTAGAGGTTCATTTTCTTACGTGATGATATTTTCTTTAACACATCTCGTTGAACACTCCAGATTTTTATAAGCAAATTTGAGACCATTTCATGTAGTTCAAAAATTCATTGGCTTGAGTTACTTACATATCCTAGGTGTGCAGTCCAACAGAAGCTGAACTCATCTGCTGTCCCAGAATCAAAGGTCTCTTAGCAAGCCATTCTAAGCAAAGTTTTGTTTCTCATTAATTACAGTTTACAGCTTGCAATTGCCAATTTGCACCAAGACTGAAAGTTTGAATCTTTTGTCCTTATAATTAATGGTTTTAGGATTCTTTCCTTGCTCTTCTCTACTGGATACAGCTATGACAGCCTGTTCTCCTAATGTATGGAGCTACTGTCTGTCCCATTTAGGGCTGGTATGAGAATTCAGCTCACACTTGCAATGATATTTTAGACTGATACCATTTTGGGACAATGAGTCAGCAGGTCACACTTTTCTGGCTAAATCCTCTTATATAAATTTTCAGAAATACTGACTTCCCGTTATAGTTTATGCACATGGTCACCCCCAAGTAACACAAATCAGCCAAATAAAACTGCCCTTAGTCTTCCAAAAATATTACTAACTGAAGACATCACATACACAGTATTTCCAGAGTATTTTGTATTATTTTATGTGAGAAATTTTGGTCTCTTGCTGTCTGTGTTTGTCATAAGCATCCCATCAAAATCCAAACCTTCTTGTCATGAGAAATTTGGTCTTGGATCCACACCTGCTTTCAGAGAGTCAGATGCACTGCTCTGTTGATAAAATTGATATAAATGCATGAAGTCACCTGAGGTTTTAAGGAAGAGTCCAAGTCTGATGAAATTATAATATGTACTGCTTAATGTTATCTGTGGAGGCTGGAACTCAGAGCATTATGGAATATGGAACTGATAAATTTAGAGGCAATATGAGAATGGAAAGACATTTATAAGCCTGTTTTTCTCTCTCGCCTTACTTTTGGGGGTTATAACTTCTTAGCCCTATTTCAACCCTTTATGTTACTATCTAGCCTTAGCTTCCTATATGCAAAAATGTCCTGCAGCGAGCAAATATTATGGTGAAAATTAGGTGTTAGTGGTAGTGATATAAAATGAGTATTACTCACTAATTCGTCAAATTTTATTCTTGATTTTTTTTCATTTCTTCTTTGTTGAAAGACATACAGTTCCCAGGTAAACATAAATGCAGCAATATTTCTCTTTCCCCTTTAAAAAGAACTCCAACCCCAATGTCAGCAGTTTTGCCATCATGCACAGGCCTTTGCAATTTAGTGTAAGAAATCCAAACTACTTAAGTGAGTTGTGTTGCCTCCTTTTCAGTTCAGTTAGAGGACCGAAACAAAATGCCATACACAGAACTACCTTGTACCAATAGAAATTTGTGACTTCATTTCAAATACTCATGTCCAGTTATACCCAAGTCATCTGTAGCCAAAGGTATATTCCTTTGCTGGTCTAGCCTTTCTTGCTAAATCTGAAATATACCTGATTTTCCCTAATATAGAGAATGGCTGGAAGATTAGTACAGTCCTTAAGACTTAAGTGGTCACAAGGTCTTTGTGACAAGCTGGACAGGCAGCCTGACCCTGCAGATTTCAGATACCTTTGTAGAGACTAGTGCTGAGCCACTGGGAGCAGAGACTCCAGCACACAGAGTCTGCCAGCATTGGTCAGGAAAGTTAATTGCAAGGATTAGAGGCGTGTATAGAGCTCCATCAGAGAGCTTTATACAAAAGCATAATGACTTGCCTACATCAGTAGAATTCAGAAGACATGTACTTTTGCTTAATTTCATGTTTTATTGTTGGTCTCATGCTACGCCCCAGGTCTTGATCATTTGTATAACTTTCTGAATAATGCAACAAGTAAAAAAGTCCTGTGTATATACTACGCTAGACAGGCATACACATTACCAAATACAGGCTCTGTTAACATAAAGCTACATAGCTGATTTCGAGCAAACCAAGCTGAGTTATACCAACCCACAATCTGCCCCATTATCCTGAAAGGTATTCTTCTTTTGTGTTTGTGGGTTTTGTTGGGTTTTTTTAGTATAGTGGGATGAAATAGACATTACATTTACAGCCCAAACACTCTCTGCATATTCCAGTATCTTGTTTTTAACAACTACCAAACACTCTGCAGATGATTTTACTAAATAATCAACAATCACTCTGAAATCAGAACTGGTATTCCTGTCCTTGGGGATATGCTACCAGGGCCATACACATCCCCAGTGCAGCTCTGAGCCTAACACATTTGGCCCACTGACCACAAAGTGCACTGCCTCCAATTACCTTTTCTCTCTTGCTCTTATCTCAGTGTACTGACTCTGCACTTATCTTAGTCCCTTCCTTTTATCTAAAACACTGCAATCTTCCAAGTCCCTTAATGCAGCTCATGGTTTGACTCCTGCTGTTCTCATCTAATATTATCATCCCTTTCTGTGTTTTACTTTCTCTCTTCCTTTTCCTGAAGCACTCCCACAAGCACCAGGGTCTTAAAAAATCACTGCTGTTTACAGAGTTTATTACTTTCCATAATTTCTTATGATTCTCCTGCAGCATGTCATTCAAATAATTATCTTTGTGATTTATTGTATTGGTCATATAACCTCCTTCTTCCTGTACTAATCAGCTCTGGAGTAGCTGTTTGGTAGAGCCAGATTGCCCCTGACAGACTTTTTCCCATCTCTGTGCTTCCTCACTCAGGCATGCTGGGATAGTGCTCTATCTGGTCTTCTACATACACACTGAGTTCCTTGCCAGGGCAGACTCACCCTGGCTGGCCAGGAATCAGCCTAAACTGCAGATTTCAGCAAATGTCTCAAGCTGAGGAGCTGGTGCCTCTGCAAAAAATCTCTCTCTGCCTCTGTTTAGGTGGTGTAGCCATATGGCACTGCCCATGCAAGATTTTTGACTGAAAGCCACCATAGAAAGCCTTTTGCAGTACATCTAAAATACTCAACACCCTGTACCTGAGCTTCTACAAAGTGCCACTGTACTGATGAGCAGCTTGTTCACTAAAATGGATGAGAGAAGAATTGGCTTGAACTGTCTTCAGGCAAATCAGCTGGGTCCTGTCACTGAAGGGAGGGGAAAAGAAAATGGTGAAATCTCCTCAACTCTTTCCTTTCTAGAGCAGCAGCAAGGAAATACCATAGCCTCTACTGTAACTTACACAGCAAAAATGCTATTTTGGACACCAATTCTATACCTGGTTACTTGGAAAGTAACTGTGGAATGTAATACATGTAGATGTTCCTTCTGAAACAAAGCCAGTCGTAGATACCCAAAAGCTACCAAACCACCCTCACCCCCCAAATCCAGCCAGTGGCTGTAATTTCCTCTCTACCACACAACTAAAAAGCATTTATATGGGTATATGTCCCCACAGAGCTTTGTAAGAGCAAAGACAAACACACAGAGTTATGGCTTACCAGATCCAAATGCTTGATTGTAACCCTGCCTCAGGGTTACCTTCCTGTAACTAATTTAAAAGCTCATTTAAAATGAACAAAATTTCAAGGTACAGTGAGTATTTTTGAGGTCAGCCCAATGAAACTATGTAATAAGGACAATACAGCAATATTAAAGACATGATACATTGCTAGAGTAAATACTACTATAGCTTTGGAGAGCCTGATGTATGGATAACTTCTTGGAGTTTATTTACCCTTTCTTGTGGTGATGCGTGCTGTGGCATTTTCACACAAAAAAAGTTCTTTGGGAAAATGTCAACAAGATACTTCATAGACATTTTCAGACTATTACATAAGAAGATGGCACAGATATTTCCTTCCCACAGAAATTAAATTGGTGTTCAGGGAGAAAACCAATATTTCAACCTCCTGAAGATTGAAGTTAACTTTACCTACCAATCATGAAAGCTGGGGGGTAAGGGACAGCACTTGGCTGATGCATTTTTGGTGTCTCAGACAGACAGATCTGGGTAATTCTGCAGTTTAAAAATGCTACCGCCCCTAGCTTTCCATCCTGCTGCTCTGCCAGAGATTACTGCTCTTGTAGCAGAAGAAACAAAAGACAGTGCACTGTTGTCCCCTCTTCTGTAAAAGCGCAAGGAGGGGAGGGCTCAGTGCTGTATTGCAGATACTCTAGTTCTCAGCCTGGTAGCTTAGCAAAATGCAGTGGACTTTGAACTGGGGTTTCTGATGCAGAGGCACCTGCTCTCAGCTGCTACCTCCTTTCCAAGCAGAGTAGCCTCTGATATAAAACCAAACCAAACCAACAAAATCAGGAAAAAAAAAATGAAAAAATAAAACAAAACAAACCACAACAAAAACCAAAACAAAACACCACAAAAAAACAACCAAAAACTCAAACACACAACAGAAAAACCCTCAGATAAGTAGAGAACTGAGAAATTAATTTCCTAGGCTCTTATTACTAGATGCTAGGCTCTTATGTTAGAGGAATATTCCAAAGTGATGATTCTTAGAGTATAACATACCATATTAATTAAGACTCCCAAAAAAATCTTTGAAGGAGACTATTTAGAAAAGTCCTCAGTACTATTAATGTGAGCACTGAATAGGGCTGTTTATGGGTGCTATTACCTGTAATACATGAACTGAAGCTAATGCTCTTCAGAGGAGAAAGTAGAGCCATTAACAACTCAAAGATTTCCTCATAATACCTTTTGTACACATTGATCTGTTTCCTGCTATTAAAAACCGACCAAACAAAAAAACCACAAAGAAGGCAAAAATATTTAATAGATGATATTGTCCTGTGAAAATGGACTTGAAGCCCTACCCAGTCAGATGTCAAGGGCAATAAAACTCTAAGCATTAATCCCTGGGGAATAGTACCATGTTGCAGAGAATCCCAAAGATGAAAAGGTTCTGAGTAAAGGCCTCTTTCCAGGGAATTTCTGGAGAAAAGCATTTATGTATCCTAATTTCCCCTAGTAACCTCACCAGACCATGGTCAGGACAGCAAGCAGATTTGGTCTGAGAAGCAGATGAAATTTGCTCTTTCAGTGAATGTAATGTTAAGGTTGTTAATGTAAGAAAGTTAGACTGCTGTAACCTTGGAGAGAAAAGGGCAGACTCTGCCATGGAAGTCAGATCCCTAAAGAAAAAGAAACTGTCCTAAACTTGTAATGTTAACACTCTCAAATGGAATCTGAGGGAATCTGCCAAGTCCTTCACTAACTTCACCTGTGTTCAGCTATTGGTGCAGGTGATCTGGGATGGCACATGAAAGCTGAGCCCCTTCAGCTGTTCCACAGTGCTGGGTCTTTCCAGTGATGCCTCCTGACTGTTTCACAGCAGCTGTGCCCTGTCTGCCCCACTGCTCTGCCCAGCACAGAGACAGACCAGCAGAGACAAGCTCATTCTATTACAGCTCCCACTAAAAACAGGTGAAAGCTGCATATTCCCTCCACTTGTGGTGCAGCTTGAAAACAAAACTAAAATACCCCCAAAGCAACCAAAGGAAAGCCCAGCCCCCTTACCCCAGCCCCAAACATCCCACATTCAAATCCAGTAAGGTATTAAAATGAAAATGTCTAAGTGTTCTTAGTAGGACTCAATCCCAAAATATACATAGACCATCCTCCTCCCTTTTGTCAGTCAAATACAATGCTTTGGTAATCTAACTCCTGATTATAACTCATATATACATCCACGAGAATTGTACATACACCACCTGTATTTTCCCCGATCTTTTTTTTTTCTTTTTTTTTTTCTTTTTTTTTTTTTTGTTACCCTTTGAAGCAAGCCATTCTAGGCAACAGGGACAGACCATCCTCTCCTCTCCCAAAAGAGTAACCTTTCTGCAGGGGCCTCTCCAATCCAAATGGTTAGGAATCCAATACACAACAATCTTGCAGAAATCAGCTGCCAGATTTATTATTCTACCTGATAACCCCCAAACAAAACAAAACAAAAAAAAAACCCAACCCCAAACAAACAAAAAAGTGGAATAAAAATAGACTTTAAATAAACCTCTTAGGTACATTTTAAAAAGGGTTAATCAGTTCAGTGAAAGACCTTTTTGTCTTCTGCTGAGAGATCATGTAATGTTGGTCTGACTGCTTGTTTTGTTCAGTGAGTCACTACCGTATACAGATATATATATATTTTTTCTTCTTAAATATTACACATTCAGTGCAATTTTAAAATCTTTTTTTTCTTTTTTGTCCAACCCCTTTCCCAAATACCCACATCCTGCCACAGCCAAGAGGCGCTCTGTGCTGACATTAAAGAACCAAAACCAATCCAAGAACTTTTCATCAAAGCATGTTTCATTTGAACCTTATTTCAATGGAAACCACATTTTTTTAAACAATATTACTGAACATTTTCCCTTTCCTTTTTGCTAGTTCTGCAATTTTAGACTTCTTTTTCTCAGCTGATCACCAAGTATTTAAGTGCCATTGAGACCTATGAATGACAGAATTAGGTGGCATATTAAGGCATATATCATAAAATATGTTGTCTCATGGATCTGGGTAAATTAAATACCTGCCCAAATGCTTTTTATGCACCTGTGGTTTCTAGTGACCACTACTTCTTTATTTTGATTAAATGTGTATTAAAATATTCATAACTTAAGTAGTGTCTTAACTGACAAAGGATGGAAGATTAACCCACCACCTAGGACTGTCTTTGAAATCCATCCATTATGATGAAAGTTATTCTTGTCTTTTTAAGGTTATGTATTTATTTTTCTCCCACTTCTTGACAATCTAGGAAAACGAGGTACTTCATATAACAACTATTTAAATTTCACTGGGCAAAAAATTAAATCCAATTCTTAGCTTCCTCTCCATCCCTCCAACTTATGAATTATTGTATTTCAAAAAAGGTGCTCATAAATATTTTAAACTTTTGGGGTTTTGCCGCTTTTTGTTTTACATACAGAATAGCACATGTGGTTTGTGTCCAAGGTAACCCCTCTCAAAACATAAAACAATTTGAAAAAATAACAAAACAACCAAAAAAACCCCTCAAAATTTAAATTGTCTTCCGAGCATATCCGATCACATTTACATTTAGTGTCCAAAAGAAGTTGATTGGTAACACCAGTGCCAGCACTACAACGTCATACAGCAACTTCATGGTATTCTTTGACAGTTCATCTCTGTTCCACCGAAAATTACAAAAGGTTCTGCAGAGCTTTCCTTAGCAAGCTGAAGCTTACTAGTCATTTGTGGATGCGCATAAAAGCTGCTTATAGCACAGCTATGGCGTAAGCTATTTTCTAAGCAATAAATGGTTCAAGTCATCTATTTTGTCCTGAAATGCTACCTGTAGTTACAGCATTGCTTATAAATGGTCATAGTAAATTCAGCATCAAAGAGAATATTACAGAAAAAGACAGCAGCAGAAGCATTAGCATTATCTAGTATTTATATATGTTATCAACATAACACAGCAGTAAAAGGTTTAAATGCATATTAATGGGTACCGTGTCTAAAAATTACTAAAGTACCTATTTAGTGTATTGGATATTTTTCTCAAGGAGTGCTTGCTGTGTCTAAACAGCATAATTAGATATGTGACTTAGTACAGTTAATTCCTATTGATTAAATAACTTATTTATGTACCAAAGGAAATGGAAGGATACAAAATGTTTTCTCCCTCCTCATCATGATCCTGTATTTAATGCTGACATGATCACCAGAAAGCCTACTCCATGTAATTACTACCCTCAAATGGATTTTGAAAAATCAGCGCCATAGCATGGGCCATATATGTATAGCAATGTGGCACCAGATACAGCATGCAGCTTGCAGTCTGAAGTCAGGGATTTCACTGCTTGGTCACTGTACTTATGGCCAGTCTGTCATTAAATAGGATTTTTTTTTTTAAGTCATACACAAAAAAAAAAAAAAAAAAAAAAAAAAACAGAAAAAGAAAGAAAAAGAAAGGAAAAAAATAGCAAAACTATCTGGTTGTTCACAGAGGCAAGGTACAAGTTCTGCCACTGGAAACTTCAAAATTAAATGCTGTGGTATATGCTTTGCTTCTCTTTTATTACTACAGAAAGACAATTAGGAATGGCAAGAAACAAATGCCCTAGGCATGCTGTGCTGATATCATCATCAAAAGTGGTTATTTTGCACAATGAGAATTAACTGTACTACGGATACCCAGAGAAAATGTACAATATCTTATGCCGATATGAAACAAAACAGACATGATATAGCTTTTTTTGTACTTAAAACCTGTATGTTCCCTTCCCAAACTTAAGTAAAAAGCAAACCCACCCTTTTCCTCCTTTTACACAGAATAACATTTAGGTTCCAACCCTCCCCTTTCAAATAAAGTGCGCTGTCCATGGCAGACCATAGGAGTAATGCAACAGGAAAAGCCCCTTTTTAGTGTACTATTTAAAAAACAAACTGAAGTCGATTCAGCTTTCCTCTGGGTCTTGGGAAAGAGGAGAAGCTTAAGGGAGGGGGAAACACCCCTTCAGTGTCACTGTTGTTAATAGACATAGCCTTCGTTGTAGGGGTGGGTGTTGCAGCAGCCCCCGTCCTGCATGTAGACCATGCTCTCGTCGAAGTGGGACAGAGGCACAGTGTCCTCCTCATTGATGTGGCGCTCCATGTCAGTCTTCAGCAAGGGGCGCTGGTTGTCGGGAAAAGCCATGGAGAAAAGCGCTTCAGGGTCACAAACAAACTTGTAGACGTATCTTTCTCCAGCCACCTTAGGACAACAGAAGGGGAAAAAAAGGTGCAGTGTAAGGCCCCGGTTTCGCAGCTCCAAGTTCAACAGTCTTGCAAAGAACTCACCTTTGTTACACAATTAATAACGAGACAGCAGAACTGGTGAGGTAACAACCTAGCAAAGACAAGTGGGACCTGCCAAAGTAGACTGTGCAGAATGCTCTAGATTTTGCCACTCATGACATCCTGTTGGAAGATGAACTAAGTATTCTGCTTCTAAACATTTGTTTGAGACCGCTTCCTATACTTAACCACAAATGGAACTGTTCTTATTGGAAAATGTAAACAAATTGTCACTACAGTGGCAAAATAAAATTACACACTCCGTGTGCGAAGTGGAAAAAAGAATCACATTGCACTGCAGAGATCTGGATTTCACTTTACACAGATTGATTCATGCTTACGTATAAAAGCACTTTAGTTATTGTGCCTGCTGATTGTACAGGGACAGTGTAAGCAAATACGTAGGCTAATATGTACTTAGCAATTGCTCATGCAAAGCTGGGACATTTGGATTTGCTTATGGAGGGGCAATTTGTCCAAAGATCCTAAAGTTTTCCCTTAATCAGAAACAGCTTTAAATGTCTAGGCTTCAACTTCCTAAAAGCTAGAGAATGCTAAAAACAACATAAAATTGCTGTCTTATTACAAGCAACAAACAGAAGTCAATATAGTGTATTCTCAAGTAGCTTATTTTAAAAATTGTGCTTAAAAATATGCATTAGATTGCATGCTCACAATTTATTAAAATGATTTTAAAATAAAATCATATTGTCTGCTTCTTGCAACTCCAGCTACCATAGCAATGAAGTGAGTTAGTGAAGAGAGAAAAAGTGTTGCAAACTTAACAACTCTCTTCCTATGGGTGCAAAATAGTGTGAAGCACCTCCTTAAACTTTCAGCTTATTTATTCTACAAATAGAATTTGGTATGGACTGTATCTGCAGCAGAATTTTAAAAATCAAATTAATGTCAGCAAGTTTGATAGACTAGAAGTTGCACTCAGAAATCAGGCTTTTGCATAACCTGCTATCATTGTTGATTTAAAAAAAAGGGAGGGAAAATATGCATACAAACTTTGCCATAAAGAAACCTGCTTTGCATCTACTACGCCCATTAGTTTTTAACATACATGAACTGGCCAGACAGAGTGATCCCAGGAAAAATACAAAACATTGCTATGTCAGAAAAATAAGCATACAAGCTAGCTTTCAAAACATGTGTTAAACCCATTCTTGTAGATAATAAAGTAGTAGTTTAGGATGTAGCAAGCTAGCTGTCCAAAGCACTTGTAAGCTATACACATTGAATGGATGTGTGGGTTAGGGCAGCATTATCAGCCTTCTGGTATTTCTATCCCCACCTTTTCAACTTGCTTCACTCTGCTACTTTTTTTTGCCTCTGCTGCCTTTGAAGTGTGCTGGCAGCACAGTTGCCTATGCTGCTGAGCTGTAACCTGCAACAAGGAACTCCTCTGCCTGAAGCACCAGTCAGCAAAACCAAACACTTCTGGTTCTCTCTGATCAGACCTAGTCTCAAATCCACTTTACAAAGACTCTGTGCACTGTTACATGACACACAAAAATGAATGAGGTGCTGAGCTACTGAAGAACTGTAAGCCAATACTAGCCCAGATTGTTGTCCCAGTTGACAACTGGTAGTGAAAAAGGAGTGCACTACAACAATCCTATAATCTAAGAAAGAGAACTTTTCAGACTTCACAAAACCTACCAGAAACGTTGCCCGGTAACCTGAGCTAAGAGCATTGTTTCCATTCATGGAATTGGCATATGACAAGTTTAAACATGTTCATCATCACTGGTCACAAGACCAATATGAAAAGACATGGAATAAGTTTTACAGTCCAAGGTATTTATTATGATCTTTGATCACACCTGGCAGTTTTGTAGATACAGCAGACTGGCCTCTCCTATTGATTTCTCAGTCAATCTACACAGTACTGCACAGCAAGATTTAAAAATCAGCAGGCCACAGTAAGAGGATGGCTTGAATACTGTCAGCAAGACTAGCCCGTAATAGATAAATTATTGTTATACATTTCTCTTAATTCAGTCTATTATAAATATTAAAATCCATTCAAAACCACTATTACTACAACACTATTGGTAAAAATATTAAAGTACTTGGTATGTTAATAGGCATAATTATTCTCCCCTATCTTGCACTTACTAAAGTACCCAAGCACGGGGCAGATAATTTAGATCTGCAAAACATTAATCATACTGTACTCTACCATTTGCCTTTTCCAGCTGCCAGGAAGCTCTTTTGGATATTTTTGAATGTTACTTCTTTCCTTATAATCATGAAATGCATTGTGTGAACTGAAACCACAGATGTTTTTTACATAGAAAAAAAAATCTTAATGCATATGCTGTACATAGTAGGTTCAAAAGCTTAGTCTTTGCCAAAACAGATGAAAAAAACTACCTTAACCATGCAATTACAAGAACTCCTTGTAAACTGACCTATGGATTAACATGCAAGACTCTGGTGAAATGTAATACAAAATTAGCTACTCACCTTTTGCATGATTCCCTTTTCATAATAATAGCGAAGCGATCGGCTAAGTTTATCATAGTTCATAGCTGGCCTGTTTTTCTGAATCCCCCAGCGACGTGCCACCTGCCACAAAAATGGATTAGCAATGATTTGTTAAATGCATTTAACAAGCAGATCTTATCATCAGATACTTTATTTGGGGATGCAGGAGGGAAAACCCTGCAGGTGCAACAAATAGGAAAAGGTTGCTATGACCTGAATTTCCCATGTACTGCTATAAATTTTAATTGGATCTGCATCATCATTAAACTTGTAACAGACTTATTGGACAATGTGATGGATGGTTAGGGTTTTTCTTTGCTTTTTAATAAAGAAAACCAATGAAAAAATAAAGCCATATAAAGAGAGGATGGACAAAAAACATTTAGTAAGTTCTACCAGAAAACTTTTACAAAACCTTTCTTCAGTTTGATACTATGGATAATTGTACCATGTCTATCTTTTCTTTGCTGTCAGGAAAAAAAGTAAGTTATTTTAAAAACACATGCATACATACTTAGTTCATGAACTAATACAGACTGTACTTGGAATGACAGCTGTGTTGCAATTATTAGGAGATACAAGTCAAAAGACAACTCCCAGCCCTAAACATTACTTCAGTAAAAAAAATTAATTATCTGAGGAGGCAGAATAATCGCTTGGAAGAACTATATGGTGGTATGAAGAATGGAACAGAAATTTCATAGTTTCAGCTCTATAATTTCCCCTTAAAAATAACAATAAAAAGTGAATTGCAAGTAACTCATGAAACGATTCCATAGAGAACAATATGCCTTCTGCTCTGACTTATGTTTTCTACTTGACTTTATGCTTCCTGTTTTATTGCTAAAGATAGTTTTGGACAAAGCGACCCTTTGTTTAAAGAGCTTAACTTCTTATTCCTTGCCTGAAATTTAATCGGCTATTGGTGACATTTCAATTACTGTCTGTAAAAATGACTGTAATATCACCTGAGGGAAAAAAAGGCAGAGCTGATGAACTCTTTAAAGCACATTTTATAAAAATGATTGAGAGGTGCATATGCATACAGCTCTGGAAAAAGGACAGAGTAGCCAAGCAGCTTCTCTGCAGACTGCTCTGCGAAACTTCCCATAGGTGTCTGGAGCTTTTTGATGCAAGCCATGGCAACACGCAGCACTAAGAAAAATCTATGATTTTGGTGTCCACCTGGACTATAATTTCTAAAATTTCTTTTGAAAGCATTATTTCCTTTCAGTGGTGCAGCTTTTCAGGGTTATGTAAATTATCACAGTTCTGCTAACTTCAGCTACATTTCAGCTGTACTGAAACACACCTCCAATCACGTACATTTATTCCAGCTGCAGATTTGGCCCAGATGTCTAACTTTGATTCACCTATTCATTTTTGTAACACATGAGCACATCATTCCTTTTTTATCCCTTCCAAGGTTTTTTTCTGCATTAATCGGAGTCCTAAATGTCCCCAACATAACAGGCTTGCAAAATAAATAATTACACAACAAAGATAAACAACAAGTAATGGTGGAGAATATGTTACATTTGTGGTATTTTGAGACTCCTAAACAAGCAGTCAGGTCCAGTTCCCATCCCTGAACTGCACAGCATTTACCTAGTCCTGCTCTGTGGAAGGGATTCCACTCTTCTACCCCACCTTCCTGCTGAAGGTTGTGGTCCCTGTGACAAGCCTGCATAAATGGACCTATGCCCAATTCTCAGGCTCCACAGTTCACAGTCACTTAATTCCTGAATGAACTATGGCACTCCAGGAGCTGATACATATTCATTTTTGTTGTCACTCTCTAAGAGGGCGTAAACCTCCAATAAGGAATGGATGGAAAGGTCATGTCACTGACATCCTAGCTTGCCACAGCAGAACCAACAAGCTCTTTGATTTCCCTTCAATTTATACTAGGCAACCAACAGAATTGTGTAACTTCCCATAGGCTATTCTTATTTTAATTGACTGTTTCTGTCAGATTCATGACATTCATTAAAAAAACAACTTAAAGTCCTTTGTACTTCTAGGAACACACAGAGTGAGGCAACCTTCAAGCCTCCTCCAGATCTTGGATGCAATGCTGCTCAAAAAGCAACTTCTACATAGCCAGACATGCAGATGATCTGTTTAAGTTAAATTGGAATATCCAATTCTTCAGGGAATTACACAATAAGGAAAACAGGGGTTTGTTACTTTCCTTTCCTTAGCTAATAAATCTATAAAGTTTTTGCACCATCTGCTGGAAACCATTTCTCAATAAAATGCTTCAATCTTTAAAAAAATTTGGCATACCTCAAAGACAAGACAAAACTGAGAGAGTAAAAATATGAGACTAGGGCAGGGGGAAAAAATCATGTGCAACATTCACCAAAACCAAACAAAAAACTTTCCAAAGATTTTGCTCTGTTCTTAGACAGGTTACACAACTAAGGAATCCATGTAGCTGGCTAAGGCTGCAGGCTTGCCAGCAAAGTTTCAGGGTCATATTGACTAGAACTATTCTGAGTTCAAATCCTCAGATACACAATGGCAGGATCTGCCATGGGGACTATCACTAGAGCAGGGGATGCTCAGACAACGAGAGCCAGCACCTGGGTCCTTGCAGCAACCTGCTCCTCAAACTAGACCACGTCAGGAAGGAAAGGGACATCAGTCCTGAGACCATCCCCAGCTGCTCCAACTTCTCCACAGGACTAGCAGACAATGTAAGTAACATGCAAGAAAGCTTTCAGACTCCTAATGCCAGTAGATGGATGGCAAACAGCAGACATAGCTGGTGGAATGCAGAAGCAGCCATAAACCCCAAGCCTTCCCCCTCAGCTCTAACTCAGAGGGGATCCTGTCAGAAAATTTGATGTAGTCCTCTCTATTAGAAAACCATATTCAAGGGGCAAGAAAAGTAAAGCAGAATGATACTGCCTTTTGACAACCCTAATTAAATCCTCCACTTAAATTTTACAACAAAATTCACATACACCTGATCTTCCAACAATTTCCATGACAGTTTAGAATGCAGGCTAGGTTACGTAACACTACCTAGTCCAAAACAGTTTACATAATAAAACATTCAATTTATTCCTGTTTATCACACAAGTGAACTAAGACACGCTTCAACAAATGTTCATGAATATAAGTAATTTTATCTACCTCATGGTACAGAAGAGCCATGCATGTGCATGAGTGTCTGCAAGCCTAGGATCTAAGCCTGTACTAAACAATCTAATGATTCAATCTAATGAATCCAATATTTGGTGTTGAAAGACTAATAAGGGACAAGTTTTCAAAGGATTTTGGGATACAGTTACATCCATAAAGTGATTCTGAAATATGCAGACCCCACAATTATTGTGAACTATTTACTAACTCTAGTACTTGCAACATTTTTATTGTTTTGTGGGACCAGGAGTCAAATCTATGCTTAGCCACACCTCTGTGCTAACTGAAGCACTTCTCTTGCCAGTCCTTTCTGTCACCTTTCTAAAGCACTACTGAAGCAAAATCCTGAAGGAAAACAAGGCCTAATTCCAAAGCAGCACAGTTAAGGTTGCAGGATGGGGCAGTGGATGTGAGGGCATGCTGTCTGTCTAGCTCACCTCCTCTGGCTCAATCAGCTTGAACTCCATGCCTCGGCCAGTCCATGCTATGAAGTGAGAGTTTGATGGGTCATCCAGAAGAGCTACCAAGAACTGCCAGAGCTGAAGCGAGCCTCGCCGCTGGTACGTGGGTCCCTCGCGGTACATGCCTGGCTCCTGTTTGACATCTCCTGCACACAACAGCAGCAATGTTAGAGGAGCAATGCCCTGGAACACCATCACTCACTTTGTCAGACACGTTGGCAAAGCAATCATTAGGGGTAACAAAACAAAGGGAAGAATCAGCCACCCTCAAATGCAACATTCCCCTGTTTGCTGGGGACTTATAATAACATATTAATATATTAAAAAGCATTTAAATTCATTCATGATGTATGGAAGTCTCACTAAGTCATGTAGGTATGATAAATGCAAATCTCTTGCAAACCATTTTGTAATATCTTCTCTTTGAAAGCACATTAACTATTTTTGAAGCAGCTCTGAAATGTGCAGAACTGTGTTTGTGTACTATACTTTGCACAGGCCCCAGTTTTGGTGAAGTAATGTAGGCTTCATAAAGGTGCAAAACCCTATTGAGTGAAACTTCTCTTGCATGCAAATGCTTCTAAGGAAATTTTGACATAGTATTTGACTTGGACTTAAACAGCATGTCCTTTATGTATAGGCATGTAAATCCTTCAGATACACGAGTTCCTCTGTGGCATACTGGACTTGCATATGAGTAAAATTACTTTTAGTCATATCTACATATTAAATTAGTATTCTCTTTGAAAAGCAACAAGTTAATTTTTCTAAAATTTTAAGTCTAGAAAAACATTTTTAAAAATATCAGTAACATTCGACTAGCTGTTCCACAAATTGCCAGTGAGAAAACCATCCTGTTACATCCATGCTGTCTTTGTTGTTTTTAAATCATATTTATACTGAACAACTCATGCAAACAACAACAACTGAAAGGTCTGATGCTGAAGCAGACAGTATTTTTTTCTCCACACAATGACTGCAATCCTACATATACTGGTAAATTCCTCATTTCAACTATCAGAACAGCAAAAGCCTCCAACAGTGTGACCTGTTTAATAAGGAAAGTCAGGAATTTAAATTCAGCCACAACATTAGGATGCTCTGCCAGCCATTACAGAATGGCTCTGCGTAGTGAAAGGCAGAATAATAATATTAAAAATGGAGCACTTCCTTTTGTAATCAGGAAAGAAAATTGACTCAATAGCTGTGGAAAACAAATAAATCAGCACAAGGCTTTTTGGTTTATGTGAGGTTCAAGTTCCAGTCCTGAAAGTCCTTCTTTTTCAAGGGCAGGTTTTTCCCTTGTAATGATAGCTGTGCAATGTGCAAATAGCAAGCACAGTATTACACAGGATCAAATTCTTTCCTTGTGCTGATCTTTGATTTCAAATGAAGCAGCTGAGAATCTACTTCTGAAACACCATGGCTAGTCCTGGGCTTATCCAACTTTTCCTTTACTGGCAAGAATATGATGACACATCTGCTATTTTCCCCTCAAAATATCATGCTGCAAGCATAAACACACCTATTTGCATCAAGAGTTCAATCTTCTAGAGTACAAGGTGTTCTCTCAATGGACAGTAATAGAAACTAGCAGCAGACTGCTTGCTGTGCAGGCACAAAAATACTTCTTAACATTTAATTCTTTTACTGTACTTGTATTTTTTTTAATTTTCATTCTCTTTCCTGTATAATACCCAAATTAACCAAACGGTTTTTTAAGGAAGACATAGACGAATGCTACTGTTAATGAGTCTTAACTTCTTGTAGTACAGGGTCTGATCCCATTCCCATAAATGTACATATAAATCTGACACTGGTGCTTAGATCAGATCCACAATCATTTTTGGGGAACAAAAAAAATACCTGACACAATGTGCTTTAAAAAGAAATGTTAAAAAAATCCAAACAAGCTCACATTACAAAGCCACAGTATAAAGCAGACTTTCAATAAAACACTCTGTGACTGTGTCAATGCAGTGACAATGCAATACTGAATTGAGCAGCCTTCAGTTAGGTCTAATGTTGTTTAAAACTCTTTTATCTATTTCTTAGCAACATAAAAATACATGTGATACTCTGAAGAATGTGCAGTTCTCTGGGTTACTTTCATTTCAGAGTCTCCAGATTTTCAGCAAATACAACAAATGCTGCTAAACACGCAATAGTTTTGTAGTCCATAAGTGAGTCTCAGGACAAAACAAACAAAATAAAGTAGGAGAAAAACACCAATTCTACAGCCCTACTTTTAGCTGTGGTCAAAGATTTGTTCACAAGTTTATCAGGAAATATCTAATCTTTCCTGCTGAAATAAATAAAGCCAGACATACACACACTAACACAAAAGCTATACTAACAACACTATACTAGCATGCATCCACTAATATAATGCCATTCTAGCAAATTTAAGTAATTGGTCTCTAAATTACTTCCCAAAGTTGCAGACTAACAGAGTCACTGGCAAGAAATACAGTGTCCATCTACTTTGCTTCTAATGAAATAAATCTGAAATCAACTGAGTTACACCAGGAAACTGATTTTACATCAGAGTAACTGAGGATAATTTGGACCATTCATTTTAATTGACCTCAGAATTCCTCTTTAAAAAATCTGCTGTAATTGGTAGTTTTGTGAACAGGTCATTGATTTGTTATCAATCCCACTGAAAAATAAACCACTAGTACATTCAACCTAGCGCAAATACATTGGCATAAACACAAAAAATGCACTATATACTCACTTCTCACTATTCATCACTTTGTAGACAGCAAGACAAGAGGCTTAATCCTCAGTAAAACCAAAGCTGCTGCTTTCTCCACTGTTTTGTTAATTATAAGTACAGCTTTCATTACATCTCAAGCAAAAATATGTGATCATCAGTGCAATGGAAATCCTCTAATGACTTCTCAACAGTACAAAACTGAGCTCCTTTGCCACGAGTCTGGATGCAGCATCTTTCACTGGCAAAAGTCAAATGACATCCTCTTGAAGAGGAGACTTTGGTTTCAAGAGACAAAGGTCAGCTTTGGTTGGGTGCACCACAAATGGTGTGTTAAGGAATCCTAAATTGGAACGTTACTGGGCTTTTTTGATCAGCAACAGAGAAAAGTCCCTTATCTCTTTTTCATCTCCCTGCACAGGAAAAAGAGATGTGTCATACATACCGTCAAACTTCTCTGGAACAACACAAGTGTCATCATAAAACTGCCTAGGTCCCTTTTCATACATACAGCCTGTAAGGTGAAAAGAGAGAGGTGTTTATATAAAAGATGCATGGAGAAAAAAAGAGATTGCAGGCTTAATGCCAGAGGGAACACTAAGTTATACAGGAATCAGATTAATATCCCACATCCTTTAGACACCGCCCAATCCCAACATTTTGGCCTAAGTACAAGGGTGTTTAATTAACATATGCATTCCCAAAAGACTGTTAATCTCCACCTGCTAAAAAGAAAAAGCACCCATATTTCTCTATGAATTATTACAAAATGTTTGCTCATTTCCTGTTTGAACTAGCATGGCTTTGACATTTAACCATTAGTTCCTGCAGATCTTCTCCCTGCAAGACTAAGAAGTACCACTCAGCATTTCCTCCTCACACCCACACAGGTCACCCTCACACGCTGCTCTTGATGTTCCTTCCAATTAAGATAATTTTGTAAAATTTTATTTTGTCATTAAAAGACACCGTCTACAACCCAGCAGCCTTCCTAGCACACCATTCTGTACACATTCCTGCTATTTCCTATTATGCTCACGTTTTGCCTAACCAGAACTGTATTGCATATCGATATCAGTTTCACCAGTGCTACTGAGTGAGACAAAACATCTCCTCTCCTGCCGCCTGGGACCCTCCTTTTGACTGCCTAAGCATTGCAGAAGGCTTTTTGCCTTAAGGTTACAGTGCTTGGTTGGGCTGGTTTCCCACTGTGAAGCTGAGGAGGAGGCCCACCTCAAAATCCTTTCTTCCAATATATTGTTTCCCTGTTCCACAGGCCTGATTTACATTCATGTATTAAAAAAACATTTTGTTTAATGTGCCCAGATAACCAAACAATTCAAACTGCTTTGTGACTGCCCTGTTCTGCCCGTTATTTACTGCTCTATCTTTGTGCCATAAAGTTATCTATTAACTTTGTTCCATATCTTTACTGAAAATATTGAATAGCAACACTCCTGATATCAATTCCTACAGAACTATAATCCATTCAGAGATGATTGCCTGCTGACAGCCTCTTTTAGATCTGTCAGTTGGCCAGGTCTTAATGTATTTAATGTGTACTTTATTGATATTGCTTAGTGCTAACTTCTTAATCAGAATGTAACACAGAGGCAAATTGAATGCCATAAAAAGTCAAACTATACGATACAAGCATCTTTATCAATCAAACTTTTATTTTCAGCAAAGAACAGAATCAGATTTGACATGACCTTTATTCTGTAAAATTATGTTGATTGATTTCCAAATACAGAAAACAAATATTTAGCTAACATCACTGCTTTTTTACGTCATTCATGAAAATTCTGCCACCTCCAACTCCTTATAAGACCATAATATGGATAAGATGGGTTTTCCCCTATCTGTGCTATGATTAAAACTAAAACTCTTTTGCCCTTATCCCTGCAGTTTGTTTATATTCTTCCTGATGTCTCTCACCTCCCTTACCAAACTTCAATACTACATATAATTTCATGTAACAAGACTTGAAATTTCCATCTCCTGTTTTACCTTCCTTTTTAAACACTATCTCTTTTTTTCTGTCTTTATTTCAACCCAGAAGCAGATGGGATTTCAGCCAGATGTGTTATCTTTTTGCTTCTATCTTTACACTAGCAAATGAAGTCTTCCTGGAAGACTTTGATTCATACGTCTATCTGGATTCTCATCAATCTCAAAACCAGATTGCTCATGTTTCTGAAATTTGCCCACTGGAAGAAAAATAAACCCTAAACAAACAAGCAGAAAATAATATATTGCTAAGACAGATAAACTAAAACAGAACAGTCGAGGCTACAACCTCTCTTTCACAGTCATCTTAGTTCTGTTGGACTTCTTATTTCTAGTACATATAAAGTTCTGTTACTCAGAATTCTTAATTTTGACAATTATGTAAGCTCTGTCCTACTGAAATCATTGGGAATTCTGGTACATCTCAATTTGGGCATAAAGTGCATCAAAACATTGCAAAAGTAATAGCAAAAGGAAAAACCCAAAACCTTCACTGAATTTAAAGTATAAAATGGATTACTTAACACAGTTAACTGAGCCTGTCATGCTAACAGCCTGGAAAATACCACTTGAGCAGAATGGGTGAAACAGACAAATTTTTAATGTGTCTTCCTTTCAACTGCTAGAGGCCTTGAAAAGCAGAATAAGTTCATAATATAATTGCTTCTATCCTGATCAACCCATGGCACTAAAAGAGCTACAAAAATTCAGTGCATCAGAAACTCAACACTGAAAAGGGAAAGAAGGATGATGCAAGTCTTCCCAGAACCAGAATTAAACTAGTGAGCCCCAGGTACCCCCAGGCTTTTAATTTTTTTTACATTTCTCTCATACAAAAGTAATACATAATAGGAAACTTAACTTCTGTTCTGTTTGGGTGAGCCAGGAAGCCTTCTTGCCTCATGTAAATGGAATGGCAGCTAGGCACTTCTGAAAGGAGAAGATGACAATGCAAGTCAAAAGACTGTCAGGAATTAAAAGTGTGCAGGTTATCAATGGGACAAGCTGCAAGCACAACAGCAACAGAAAAGGATGCAGCTTATAGTGAGAGGGAACCTGTCAACACACAGCATTTCACAGCAGCACACACCACGCACGGCCAAGGAGAAAGTCATGAAGTGAGGCTCACAGATCCCACCTACCACAGGCACCTGAACTCCAAACCTCTTGTAATCAACTTTGCTAAAAGCTGACTGCCATGGCAATTACACTTTGGACCATTCACCAAAAAACCCACACCAGTGACCATGAATATTTTAAACCCTCTGCTTGTATATCTATCTTCGTATCTAATTCAACCCAAAGTTTTTAATCATTTGTGCTGAAAAGACTGCCAGTCACACTTATAAACACTACATTTACACAAGGAATGTCAAAGTGAATTTAGAGTAGGATAATGCTTTTTAGACTCTGGCTAAGGACTTGAAGGGTTAATGAAATTTTCTGCAGTTGCTAAGCATTTTATCTAGAAATTTAGGTCTATCTTTATCACTCTCCACTTCTATGTGTTTAAAACAAAAATGACACCTTAAAAAAAATACTGTGCATATTCTAAATAATACTGATATTTATTTGCTATTCTCCACCTCTACTCAAATCTGCAGGAAGAATGAGAAAAGCCAAATAGAACTAATGAAAAATGTATTCTTTAAACGTCTTTCTTTTTCTTCCCCATGTCTTGCACTGTCCCCAAGTAGTCACATCCTGTGCACAGGGATTTGCAAACAGAAACACACCGTAAATGTTTGCCCTTCTAGACCATGTTTAACCTACTTTTAGGATATCAAAAGTCTTGCTCAACAAAGTCTATTTGATCTTGTGATGAACTCCTACCCTAAGCTATGCAATCTGTTACCAGTAACTTGTAACTCTTTAAGAGATGCAAACAGAGGTCGAAAGAGCAGACATTATTTTTCCAACACCGCCTACAGACTCTTTCAGACTGTGATTCCAAATTTCACTGTTCACTGACTAGTGATGAGTATCAAAGATTTGGCAGGATAAGAAAATGAGGTTTTACACTGACTTCACAAACAAGTGAAACACAGGGCAGTAATAATAATAAGTTTCCTCTAACAGTCCATGGTCCCTCTTGCACATCTGTGCCAAACTCTTCATTACCTCCTCTCTTGATAAAACACTGGGTGCCTGCCTCCTCAGGCCTAGAGAATCTCTAATGTCTCAGGCAGCTATTCTGAGCAGCCACAGGAATCGGTGACTCAATGATCACCCCAGTCAAGTATAGCTCTGCAGGCTAGAAGTCAAGGCTACAAGCAGTGCTTCACCTGCAAGGAATCATTCATGTTAGCAAGTAGATTGAATTCTAAGGAGAATGGAAAAATCTACGTAAAAAAGAGGAAGCTGTAGAACTGAAACAGATGCTATTTTCTATTTTAGGTAAAGCTTCTCTAGTATTGGCAGCAAAGCCCTTTTTGACTCATGAACTCCGCTCCTGCAAAGTGATAGAGCAGAGTATACTGAATAAAGAATTACGCATGCATCCACAAAGTTGTCTTCTTAGCCAAGTTGGGGTTTCATCTCCCATGCTCCTAAGTCAATTATAATTAACATCTGGAGTCTCTTTAAGGCAAGCATTGTTTGTACCAACATTACTTAATCTTCTGGTTAGCTTGTGCTTAAACAGTCCACAGAGGACCAAAAAAATACAGCAACGAAGAGTTTATTTCTCGTAAAGTAACTAGAGTCTTGTTATCCTAAAGTGCTATCAGTTAATTTATGACTATCAGAGTGGGTCAGACTCTAATCAAATTGTAGAAACATTTCCAAAGTGATTATTCAATCAAATGACTAACATGGTTAATTAGGAGCCATAAACATTGCTCTGAAGTTCATCAAAGTAATGACTTGCCCAGAAAAATTACTGCTAATTAAATTGCCTGCTGCTTTCATTTCTACCTTATCTAATAAAAAGTCCAACCAATGAAATTTAGTATTGCAGTTTTAAATTGTACTAAATGCTTGACTAAGACCCAGAAGTATTTTTACATGCTAAGCGGAGCTACTTCAAAAGAAAACATTTTAGTGCAGAAATTACAGAGCAATTATATGTTTCCTTCTTCTTAAACCATTGTTTCAAGACAACAAATAAGACAGAAGCAAGCATGAAATACTTCCAGGGCAAGATCCAAGAGATGACTGATTGATCATCTATTTACAAGTTTTGGTCTTTGAAGAAAAATGTGCCTGGATTTAGACACACAACAAGCTTATTTCAGACTGTTAATGAAGTAATTCACATTGTAAGGTTACATCAGCTCAAGAACAGTAGAGCTCCTTAAAAGAAAATAAAAACAACAAAACAAAAAGCTATCTAAAAATATGGAAATGTAAAACAATTGCTTATCTTTTATTATTATTTTGGAAAACTTAGGGGCCATTCTTAATTGCTCTTCTTATTAACAGAAACATAGCAATCATCTTAAAACAATGAATATGGTTTTATATCCTAGACCATGAAACCATTCTTTTCACAATAGGTGCTGTTTCAAAAAGTACACATAATCTAGACACTGCAAAAATGCCTTCTCATCCAGGACCGTCACAGAGAAAAATAATGGAAATAAGCTCTGCTATGCCTCCTTCAAAATACATCCAAGCAGAAAAAGCCCAAATAGACTTTCTCAGGACAAGAAAAATCTGCTATTGAACTTAGCAGGCACAGATTCTAAGTTTCATTATCAGGTAAGACACGAGTGGTCCCTTGGTAAGGTAGTTCCTATTAATTATCATGTCAGAATTTAAGGGGTTAGGTTGTTGCAGCTCTGTATAACTCAGAGCAGGTAAAGAATCCTTAAATCCTCTCTTCTGATTGGTTTTCAGATATAAGGATGAGATTTTGTTCCCACAATCCCACCCTGCAAAGAAAAAAAACACAATTTCAGCCTGCGTCCCTAGGCAGAGTAGACACAGGGAAGATGGAGCTCCTGCAGGCAAAGGGATGAAATGACAAAACTCTGTTCTGTATTCTACAGGAGGAAGTGACTGACCGTCTTCTTCTGAATGAAGCAGAGCAAATCAGGAACTGGAAACCTGAACCACGATTTATTCTTCAGCTGTTCCTGTTTCTGACTTTACACAGTCTCCCTAACTGAAGGGCAGGTTGTTATGTTACACTCTAACTCCTTTTTTAATTCTTTCTGAATAACTTTTCAGCTCACTTTATCGACATCAGCTGAAGGTCTGGAGGCCCAGGGCACAGCCCATGTGCTGGTGACAAAGCACAGTGCCATACAGAGGAGTGGCATTGCACATGTACGCGTGCAGAGGGGAAGATGTGGAGATGGAGCCTTAGAAGGCACAGGCCACCTGAAACAGGGTGGGATGAGAAAGGAACTGCCTGCCTGGCCTCACCCTCCATGTGGCAGCTCAGGTGAAAACTGCACTGCACTGGCAGGCAGCTGCCTTAGTCAGGGAGGCTGTTAACAAGTCACCCAAATTCACCAAATACTCAACTCACAGTGAAACATGCCTACTTCCCTAAAGGTTTAAAACCAAGGGATAATAAGACTGTAACCTTCTTAATGTTTTCCTGCCCACTTTTCCACTTACAATTTATTACCAAGTAATAGCATATTAACAGCAGATTCCATAAGGAACTGTTTCAAAAGGACCTCGTCCCCAAAACATTGAAGGGACTTCACTGGAAACCTTGCACTTTCACTAATACCATGTCCTTCTAAATTGTCCTTTTGGTCTGAAAAGTAATTATCTGAATTTTGGCCCCTATTTCATTAATTCAGAGTTTGTGTGTCTATACAGATAGCCTTAAATGTGCCACTTTGCCTTCCCAGAGACAAGAAATGCAGCACCTGCAGATTCTCTCCCATTGTACTACTGGGTACAGGACATGCACAAGTCCCCTGGGTAGCTGGGACAAACCTGGAGTCACTCCCATGTGCCAGCCTGACCCTGTGAACACACCAGCCCTTCTTTTGGTGCCTTTCAGAGCTTCCCTTGCACAGTACAAGCACTTCTCTGCTACATGAGCAGGTGGTTGGTGTACTGGGAGAGATTTTTACCAAGTGCAGAGACAAAAGTAGCCTTTTAAAAATAAAATGTTCAAACTAGAACACATCATACTTTTGGCATTAAAACTTAAAACATCACAATATCACTGCAAATAACTTTTCTGTTCATGGATTTCCAAGAGCACTGACAAACTGTTTACAAAGGAGCACTTCATCCACCACTGAAACACATTCAGCCTCCTGGTGGAAAGCAGCTGTTTACAACATCACTGAGAAAGTTCTGACCAGCTCAAGGGTGAAGATAATAGTGAAATCACCAGAAAAAAGGACCTTTTTAGGTAAGAATGGCAGTTCTTCAAACAAGATCGCAACAAATCGCTCAGGTAGCACCAAGAGTCACTAAGAAAAATGCATGATTTGTGTTTTGCAGGGAAAAGTAACAAATTATTCTTTTGGATTTTTAAACCTGCAGAACACATTTATATTCAAACTCATATCTCCCCAAAAGGAGATATTCAGGTAAAAATACTGGAACTAATTACAAGAATTGCTTGAGAAATTGACCCACCACTCAAATGCTGGTGGATCAAGTTTTAGTTCAACCACCTTTAAAAGCTTTATCCCCTCACAAGCTATGTAATGAACAGAGTCCTACAAACTGGTAAAGTCCTGGCAATACAAAAGTTAGCACTATTTTTTTCAGTGGCAGATTCAGCATGAAAAAAAATGTAGGTGAAATGCACTGAAATTACATGGGTGAAAACAAATAAAAATTCTCTAAAAATCAATTTAAAAATCAGGCAATCTTTTCCCAAATCTTTATGTAATTTAGAAACATTCTGAATGAAGGTTTTATGCATTTTCTCAGTCACCAGCCTTTGTGCCAGCAATCTAGGAAAAAAACTAAACTTACAAGAATGTGCACTCATAGATACACATACGCTTCCTTCTAAAAATAGGTGATTAAAATTGTTAAAGTTTAATTTCTCACACCTCATTTCACAAAAACTTGTCAGAGAATTATGTTTGGCCTCACCGGCTCATGTCTAAGTGGAAATATTACACAGATACAGAAAAAACCTTAAGCAAACATCTTCCTTTCCACAACTTTGGTTTTTAGATCTATGACAACATCCAATGCATTTTGTGAGACCAGATGTCAACAGCCTGTCTAGGCGATGTGTAACTTTTTGTACAGCAGAACAGGAAAACAAAGGCTCATACATTCAGCTCTGAATTGAAATTCCACATGGAGCTGATCTTTTGAGCATACTTTAAAATCATGTATTTGCTTTTATTAACCTCAGCAACTGTAAAATGTGTCTTAAACATTTCTCTCCCTTGAATTCAACAAAAGACAGCAGTATTTTCTCTCTTCCTCGCTCCTTTTGTTGGTAATCTTGCTGCAAAAATGTCTGTGTTGCTTTTTCTCCCCCGCCCCATTCCCTGCCTGTAAAATCGAAGTTGGACAAACACTGCACGGCTGAAGTGACATATTTGAATGGAATTCAGACCAACCAGTTCCTGTTTATGTTTCTGATTTGAGAATGTAGCCTTCTCATTCACTATACATTAGAAACACACCAAGGCCATAAATGGTGTCAGGTTGCAGGCAGGCAGGGCCAAGAAGCATTAATCATTACTTTAAGGCAACTGGCAAAAGCAGCAGCTGAGGGAACACTACACCCTTCAGCTCCGCATAAATGGACATTCCAGGGTTTGGTGTGTGTGGGTTGGCTTTTTTTTTTTTTTTCCCTTCAGCATCCATTTTATGAATGAAACTTCAGGCTGCACAGAGTCCATTCATATAAAAGCTATGCTCACAGGGCTCAGTCTCTCGGGATCAATTGGTCTTGAGCAAGGCTGATGTGATTGGTTTAAGGCAGGCTTCAGCCTTCCATTACTGATTTAAAATGCAGCCTGTGTCCATTTGACCTGCCTTAATGCACAAAGAGTAAATCCAGACTGCGCTCTCAATCCTCAAATCAAATCATTAGCCAGTGCCACTTACTGTAACTGTAGATTTAGAGGATATTTATCCATTTCTTTGAAAAACAGGGACTGCAGGACAATTTTTCAGATCGTATTGTCTGCCTCGAAAACAAAAATACATATATGGTCTCCTGCCTATATACTCACATTAACTTGGTAATCAGGCTTTCCTTTGTTCACAAAAGTAACATTGCAAAATGAAATCATTTCTAGCTACAGATTTATTTCAGGCAGAAATAGTGAATAGAGGAAATCAGCTAGATTGACAGCAAAGTTAAATTTCTGCCCTTCACAGCAAACTTCTGAAGTCCAGGTTTCCCAAGTTTCCCTGTCAGATGCTCTTATTTTCTGCCGCCACACAGTCCGACAGCAGATTTGTCTTTTAAAAGCAAGTACAAAGTCCAGTGCAGCTTAACTATTGAACAAAATTCATACTCATTCACTGAAGCAACACAGCAAAGACAAGTTCCCAAAACACAAGGATGAAATATTTTAAACCACAGGGAAAACTGCAAAACCAAAATTGAGGTGGGGAGAGTTCTTAAACTTCCTAACACAAGAGCAAACCCTGTTCCTTCTCTCCTCCTGCATTTATGCCATCTGGACTTTCATTGAGAACAATTGTACTTTTGTGTATAAGAATTTCTTTAAGGCCATAAGTAGATGCAGTTTTGAGATGTGTGTGCTAAGCACCATACCCAGGAAAAGGATGGAGTCAGTTTTGTTTCACAAACCATTTTATAAAAATGTGTTCAAAACAGCCTGATTAAGAAAAAAAGAAAAAAAAAAAAAAAGAAAAAAGGAAACTTGGAGAGAATTTGAGGAAAAGATGCAGCAGCTGGAAGACTTTTGAAGCAAGATACAAAATCTTGAGTCACACTGACAGAGCACACACACAATCCATCTACAGTGATTTAGAGATGGTACATTAATACCAATAAATTGTTTTCCATGAGATGTAGCTATGAGCAAGGGAATGCAACCAATCAAAGAGAAAATTTAGGCTTATGATCAAGAAATATTTCTTAACAGTGAAGTCTATTTGTCTGTGAAATAATCTCCCAAGGGGAAAAAATAGAAGTAATAATGCTTAGCAATCACACAGAAATTTATATTTTCAGAGCATGGTACAAAAATTAGCCAATAGAATCAAAAACAGCAGTGGAAGCACCATGACTTGTGCCACTTTAAATGCCGCACTGGTCAATGCATTTAATGCAGTACTAGAGAATATCCTGGAAAAAGCAAACCAGCACTGCCTCCAATTGACTTTTTCTCTTCACACTAGCATCTCCAAATATCTAAATTTTTCCTTCAGAAATACAATAGAATAACAAACTGCTTAAAAAAGAAATTGGAGGGAGGTGGGGGGAGGAGGAATCAACCTGCAAATAAATATAACCCGAAGAAATATTTTTTCCCCCTTGAAATTTCAATTCAACACTTTCTCTTACACTATTCTGCAAAATCCCAAATTTAAGAATACATTGGCTGACACCTAGGGAAGAATGTGCTCCTAGGGGTCTTTTTCCACCTTAATAACCACTGACTTGCTTTTCAAAAAACACCTCATCACGTATTTGAGAGAATTCTTGCATTTTAATCTGTTTCCAATCATTAGGTAAATACATTTATAACATGGATGGCAGAATGCTACCAACATTCTCTTCCTTAGGAGAGCAAACTTAGGAGGTTAGTAAATGTCATAATTAACAACCTCCTGCACAAACTTTATACAATTCCTTTGCTGCAAATATCGTACAGCCTTTTGCTCCATCACTCTTGTCTTGAAAGCACAGGTCAAAACTCTTTGTGGGAAGGAGAGCCATGCTGCAAACAGCTTAGCAGGAGGAGCCCCTGCTTCATTTGTTACAGGGGATGGAAGTTGTCTATGTACTGAGGCAGAAGTTTTTGAGAAAAGAAAAGATAATACAGCTGAATGGTCAACTTTAAGTCCCAGTAAAGCCATTCCAGCTCCAACAAGGTTTTTCAAAGTAGCCACATTGCTTCTGCCAGATTTTTGGTATTATGTATTTTTATACTGCTTATAGTGAGACCCTTATCTGATGTTCCCATAATTCTTCATCTAGAAACACAAAGAAAGTCCCTAGGAGCTAGGATTTGAACATATGTAGTACATAATGTTATTTTAAAAATCACCCAGTTCTAATTGGGTATCCAAACAAACAGGTTTATGTATCTAATTTGTCTCTCGGCCTCCGTTCATTTCTCTTACCAGAGGGGAAGTTCCCCATCCATTCTCACTTGCAAACACAAAGTATTTGCTTGTGAGGCTTCAGGAATTAAAGGGATGAGCAACTCAGAAAGAAAGACATGGAGGCTAATAATTCTGTCTGGAGAGTTCATTCTTTAAGTGACGTGACTAGTGTCTCGGAAGTGACAGGGAGAGAATCCAAATTTTCCAAAGTCCATTCAAGCGTATTAATTGTAAGGCTACCCTGAAATGAAACTGTGAGAACAGCCCTGCTAATGCCTGTAACACATTCAGGAAGTATGGAATCTATCTAAATTTCAACAGAAAAATTCCTGGCAATCAGTAAGTAGTATATGCAAGCAACAGTTCCTCCTCTATTCATCTCCATTACCACTGTGTGACAGTTTTCAGACAGAAAATTTCAGTTTCCAAAGACATGATTATAAAAATTTCTCAACCAAAATAACTGTTTCAATTTTGCAAAATAACTATTTTCAATTGGGCAAAACCAAATATTGGACAATTGGGCAAAACCAAATACAAGATTTAATAATTTAAGATGTCGCTTTAAAACTTGATTTTTAGTATTAATTGATATACACACAGCTAGAGTCATACCTTACTATATTTGCAAATGCACTACATCATGTAAGAAGGGTTAAACCTGTGAAGGTCCTGCTCAAAAACAAAGCACAGAAGAGACAAGCTATATCAAGTTTGGCCTTTTTGTTTAAGTACCTGGATACATTACTGAACTCTAGCAGTGCTAACTGTACAGGAATACCCACTATTAGGCCTTGTAAACAAAGGTCCTAGGAAGCCTTTTGGAGTATATTCATTAATTATGCAAAATCTCAAAGCTCTGTATGTCCCTGGCTGCACATCTGTGACTAAAGTTGCTAGATTTACCATCAAGTACTAAATACATCTGACTGTCAGACATGGGGAAAAAAAAAATCCATGACAGAAAATGTCTGATTGAACCTATATGATGCACTGTGACTTCTAGAAGCGTGGATGGATAAGGAAGAGACTCTACTCTGTTGACATTTTTCTTTTTCCATTATCTCAAACATCTCCATTATCTCTATTCTGCAGTAGAAATTGCATACCTGCAATTACAATTACAACTAATTGATCTGCCATTTCCCATGTCATAATTAATGTCATGTTTTAATAGAGTTGTAATCATTCTATAATATGCTTTTCATTCATCAGCTTCCCACAAAGTATAAAAGAATAGTGCACAAAAGCGATGAACTTTTACGAGTCCCTTTCAAAAACATCCCAAAAGGAACATCTCAGTGCATTACAATGAACTTTTTAAATGTGTTTCTATATTCTTATCTGAGCTGCAATAAAATACAATGAAAAAAAAGACTTTTTACTCTGGCATTCCTTCTTCCCTGAACATCCATAGGTGAAAAATGAAATCAATGATTCAGTGACAAATACATTATGTTTCCTAAGGGGTTATTTAATGTACTCTTAGCAAGGATGGAAAATGATGGTTTCTGGAGAACAGATGGTAACAAGACAAAATATCAACAGACCACAGTTGTTGACTGCAATTTATGGAGTGTACAGATGTGTCAACTTAAATGCAGTGATTCTGAGGCCAATAAAAGTACTTCCTGATACCAACAGATTAATTTTTCATGACCACTGGTTACACAGCTATTACATTTTTAAAAACTAATCATTCATCTACAAAAGAAGCAACAATTTTGCTCGGAGATAATTATTATAAAGTGGAATGTTGTTCTTGCTGGCACAAAATAAATAGACATGACAGGACTGGATACAAGTTTGTACATCTTCATTTCAGAATAAAATTTCCTGCTTTCTTCCATACAGAATATTCCAAAGAAAGATGAATGTTAGCAGCCAGTCCAGATTTAAAGCAACAGTATGCAATAAGGAGATCCCACTTCTGAGCCAAATAAGAAGCATATTTACAAAAGGGTCTTTTTTTGACCTTTAATTTAGGAAGATGAATAATGGTGCTTGTGAAGGTTTCAAGGGATTGGCAGTGCCTGAAGCTGCAGTCCCCCATTTATTATCCACTGCCACATGAACTACACAGTCTCTCCCATATGCTCTAGGACCAGAGATACATAACTCCACAAAGCCACAGATCTCAGAACCCTCATCAATGAATGGGTTGAGTTCTGGATCTGATCCTTGTAATTCAATTTCACTTTCATCTTGTCTTATGTTTCAGCTTGGAGAAATATTTCACCCCTGGTCCCCTCCCTGTTAAGGGCTAACTCAAATTTTCCTAACTTTGGTTTTTTGCTTGTTAAGAATAAGAAAGGAAAACTTGCCAAATTCCCCCATTCTAACATCGAGATCAACTCTACAACAAGCACTTTACATTAATGAAACCACAAAATACCCCACCAGATAAACAGTGTTAAGTTAGCTACAGAAAGAAAATAAAAAAACTGTTCTGCACTATATCAAATTGCAAGATAGTCTTGCATGAGCTGAAATTTCAAAGGACACTTCAATTCAGCTGTCATATAGCCTTTGGAAAATAAACTGCAAAAGCATCTAGCTACAGACTGAACTAGAAGGAAAGCCCTGGGAGTACAGCTGCATCATGAAGAAGGGGGAGTCAGACTGAAGTCAGACAGAGCCATCCATTCCCCCTGCCCAAGTGATCATGGATGTGTACGAAAGCAATGTACTCTCCTCCAGAAGCACAGCTGGGACATGCTGAAATCCCTCCTTTCAACAGTGGAGCATGCACAAAGCAGGACCAAGGCAGACACTGAAGAGGAGCTGCAGAAATCACTTACACTAAAACTGAACAACAATTTGATTGCATTATCTTGGCTCCATACCAATCAACTGTTTAACCCCACCTAAAGCATTCCTCATGTTTTAATCTCAGCTTCTTTTCATACCACCTTTCCAAACTTTCTTCTTTGTAGCTTCCTTTGCCTTGTTACTTAGTACTCATTACTAAATTTCTTTTTTGACTTCTTAATTTTCTCATTCTTTTTCCAAGTATAATAGAAATATTATGTTGAAATTTTGTCAAACATTTACAGTATTATTCCCTTGTTTTCTATCCTTCCTATTGCTTCTCTTTTCTATTTTGATCAGAAGCTATTGAGAGCATATTCTGCCACCACCTCCTCTGTTTTGTACTGTCTGTAGAGCAATAAGGTTCCATTCCAGTTGCCCTATAAGCACAATCATAATAAACATTATTAATAGCAACAGTGTATTCTCTACATCAGCAACCTGGCATCTCAGATTATGTACCTCCACAAACACAGCAGTATGCACAAACTGAGGAGCTGACACCAATTTGGCCGATTCTTCTCCCTCATCGGTTTTATAGCTGTATAAACCCCACTTCAGTGGAGTTACTCCTGATTTAAAGTAATGCAAGCAAGAGAAGAAAGAGTTCTCTATTTCTGGCACACAAATGGAAGAACTCATAAAATGGAGCACACAAATTCAGAGGTCAAAGATGAGATAGTACAAAACAAGTTCCCTCTTAACAAAGCAAATTTGCACCCATTACTTTCTTCCTCGACTTCTTTAATGTTTCTGGACAGAGATTTCTAGAAAATGAAGCCCTTTAAAGAGCAAGAGCAAGCACGAGTCACACTGTATTATGTAGCAATCTTAATACTTTGTAAGCTCTCTCAGACATAATTTGTGAGATGTAAGTGTCAAAAGAGCAAGTTTCAATTCATACAATGAAAACATCAATAGCACTGGCTTGGAGTCACATATTGTTTTGCTGTGCAGAACTAAAGGAGAATCTCACCTACCTGAATCATATGCAAAATCCCTAGGTTCCTGTTTAATCATCAGAGGAGGGGGGAAATTTTGACTGGCTGCGCTGCCAACCATAGCGTTGTGTTCATAAACTGGATCGTGGTACTCCTGCTTAAAACCTTGAGGTGGGAAAGGGATGTTTGGTTCAGACATCTGGCGCTGATATATTGGACGTCCTTCCCTTGGCATTGCAGGCAAAGGTGGGAAAGAATTGCAAGGTTCAGAGAGCTGGCGGCGAAATCTAGAACACAAATTAGAGAGGTCATGTAAAGGACTCCAGCTACGTTCCATTTCCCAAAGATCTTCAGAAGTCGTTATTAGTGGCTGTATCACTTTCTCAATAACCAACATTTTGCTTATGATCATGCCAAGTGCTCCCATCAGGGTCACTGTCACTGTACAACAGCGGCAAGCAAAGAAACAAAAATCCCACCTATTAATACCAGCTCTAAGACCCGTCCCCACCACATCCTCTTTGCTTTCAATATCTTCCCTCAACAGAAGAGGCAAACAGGAAATGCACCAGCTCCAAAACAGTAGAAAGACTGACATTCTACCACAGTGACATGACGGAGGCGTAGTTAGAGTTCTCTGCTCTTTCACAAACGTTAGCAACATCTTGCTCCTACTCTAATATACTCTCACCCATCTTACTGCTACACAGAAATCATTCTGACCACAAGAAACACATTTTTTATAGAGTGTTGTCTGCTCTAACATTTGGAAACATTCCAGGGTAAAAGTCCACTGTTCTGTCCTCTCAGGGGTAGTGTTGTGAGAGATCGATTCACAAGGATGTCACTGCACTCCAGCTGTAACAGGAAGGGAATGTCAGCACCCCCGTAAAAGGAGAGGGTGCAAACTTTTGCTAGGACAATTAATTACCCTCCTGCTTTAACTTTTCCCCTTGGTTATTTCTACATGAAAGTTGTAATCTGTACAAGCCACACTGCCATTTGGTATTCCCAAATGCTCTTCAGTAGGCAAAAAAGAAGAGAATTTCATTTCAAATTATCTTGTTTTACATGAAATGCTACTCTCAAGAGCCTATGCTTGTTTTCTCTTAGATAAAACCTATCTAACTGAACTAAAAGGCCTGAATGTAATTACTTGGACATCTGCAGGTTCAGAATCATACAGAAGAATACCAGGATGCTTTTTTCCCACTGGACCCTGATGAACTGCATGATGTCTTCCAGTTATCTCCTGCAGATTACCACAGTAGTAATCACCACAGCAGTAATATTGTGTCCACACTAACCAACAGCAAATGCAATGCTCTTGCAACAAACTGTTTACTAGTCCTGTTAGCACTTATTACAAACAAGACACTTAAAAAAAAAAAAAAAAAAACCAAAAAACTTGTGCCTTTCTTTGGAAGCTTCTTACTGTCACACAAAAGAAAAATGGAGACCTGAGCTTCTTGAACTTCGGGTCTGAACCAGCTTTGGTTCACGCAAGCAAAAGACTTTCTTTTGGAGAAAACTGTGTGAGTGAAGTACAATGCAGGAGTTTGATTGCACAAGCAATAAAACCCTTGACTATCAACTCATAGGTAGTTCATATTTCTACAACAATTTAAACTCTATTACCATCTGTCATAATACTGCTGTAACTTGTTCTGACAAATATTTACTATCATAGCTTAATTATAAATACTGTGGAAACTACAGAGATAGAAACTATTACCATGCAGTAGTGGAGACAAAATGAATTTTTCCAATGCTGCTGTAAATACTATAATTTTTGCAGTAGAAAGAGTACTGTGCTGTAACATTGGGGTTTGCAATTCCACCTACACCTGCAGAAAATAAACTTAGAAACTCAAATGTATTATGAAACAGTTAGGCTGACTGGCACTGCATTCATTTCCTTTTTTTCCTTTTTTCATTAGCCAAAAAAAGAAGCAGAAATTATCATTAAGAACTGTCAAGGAGTGAATCAGAAAATTGCAACTTGAAGATAAAATAAGAAACAGGCTCACTCACAAAGCCTCAAAGGAAGTTAATAATACTTGTTGTACTGGAAGCTTTGTATGGAATCAAGCCATTTGTTTATACAAGTGGATTTGTTTCCTGTTGGTACTTGTTAGGACCACTTATCGTTCATATACTCATGCCCTGTATGAAGATGTATGGGCTGTATGTACTAGATACTAATGCTATCTTGTGCCACCAATGCATGTTCCAAAAACACTGTGCCTTGAGTTATAAATGCATATATGAACTCACAAAGGCAGGTCATTTGTTTAAGTGACATTTTCTGAATACATTCATTCTAGTAGTATCTCACCTTGTAAATCACAAAAATTTGAATTTCAGAAAAATATGAAGTACATGTTTGCTTCATACACAAGATTCAAAATAAATAAGAAAATGGGGAAAAAATATCTCCCACTACAGTTCCACCTTTCTTTAAAAATGGAGAAAAATGAGATGATTTTTTTTTCTTCCTTGTGTCAGCTATTTTGGACTTTACTAGAACACATGATGTTCTATAATAGAAGATTAGGGCAAAATGCCCTAAAGAACATGGATATCAGAGATGGGGAGGGAGCAGAAATTATGTAAAGAACCTACAAAGCTTGCACAGAGCAAGGACTCCAATAGTTGTGGGTACAGAAACTATACTATGATGTATGCAAATGTCTATAAATACTGCAGCTTGACTTTGGTGTATGTACAGGAACACATTTATCCACCCTCCTGTAATCCAAACCACTGCCTGCCTTCACTGGGGGCCTTTGTGGCTAGACCACAGTCCACAGCTGGGGAGGAGAAGGGGACTCTGACAGGTGAAGGGGACAATTCAGTGTTTCTTGATGGCCAGAAGGGCTTGTAGAGAGCCTTGGTGGTATTTAAAGCTATCTCAGCAGAGCACAAAACAGCAATATTAACGTTAGCAACCTCCTTCAAAAGTGATCTGCACAAATCCCTGGAGATAACAGCCCTTATTAGAGCAGAAACATGCAAATCACACTCCCAACAGCTGTTTTTCTTTTCAGGTCTTTCTTAACTTGATAATGGTTAAGAGGTAAAACAAGTTTCTGAACATATATCTCTTTACACACCATTGGAATTTTAAATGTTCGAGAGCAATGAAAACTCAGCGTACAAAAACAGGTTCATGCATTAAAGGCTAGGGTAAATAGAATTCCACAAACAAGTGCTTGGACTGAAAAAACAGGGAAATCCACTGAACATATCTGTTGCAAAACTGAGCTAAGACAGTTGTCTGGGGATTTCTAAGATATCAAAACAAAACAGGGTGACTTAAGGACAGTTTAAGCTTTAATTCTAGTCTCTAACTCTTGTGGCTTTTACTCAGACTAATGTTATTTAAGCACAGTTTATGTTGGCATCTTTTTTTGAAATGCTACATTACAGAAGGGCTTGGAAAAATGATCCACCCTCCTAAAGAATATTCTGAAGAAGGAACACTGTAACATAGCCACTTATCCCTTAGATATGTGAACTGCTTAGTGAGAGGCCAGATATTTATAGTTAGGAACATGCTTGCTAGTGACTTCATCACCTTGAAGGGCTTTCTAGCCTCAAGTGAATCACAGAACTACAGAAGAGCCCAGGTTGGAAGAGACCTTGAAAGACCGTCGGGACCAACCTTTCGTGGGAAAGAGAGGCTAGATGAGATTACCCAGCATACTGTAACCACCCTCACAAGACAGAACCAACATGTAATTTAAATTCTGTCACTGCCAATATGAACTCATACACTAGCGCACCAAGCTGGGTGCCAGCCTTTCATAAGCACACACATTTCTGACACTACCAACTTTGCTGGTTTCCACCCAATCCCCCAACCTAAAAGGGAAGAGTGGTGGGCAGGAAGCCAGTAGTACCCTATATAAGAGCCACAACAAGAAACACCTTCTGCATGGGTCCTTCCCATGTTTTGTGTTTTACCTGTGATCCATAGGGAAGCTGTTGTCTGGAATGGACTGGGATGGAGGGAGGTGGGTAGGGAAAACGCGGTCAGGTTTAGGAGTCTGAGCGGAGTTTGGGGAGGCATGGTGCAGCGGCGACACGGGAGTGCTGGATGGCGTCGGTGGGTTGGAGGGCCTCATTCCCACTTGTGGTTTCTGATCATAGGCACTATTAGCAAAGCAAGGGAAAAGCAAGGTAGGTTATTTTTTCCAAAGAAAGAAGAAAAACCAAAACCATAGCATCTACATCCAGAAAAAAAGTCACCACAAGTGCCCCATTTAGAAGCTTTTGATTATAGTTAACTTATGAATCAGTTTGGGGCAGAAGAATTCTCAACTTTACACTAGGAAGAGCAATGAAGAAGTCATGTTAGAGGCAAGTGATTCAGCACAGCATTTGCTTCTCTGAGACACAGAAATGTATTTTTAAAGGACTCAGTCTTACAGTCACATTCTAACAGGAGGTATACAAAATACATAAAATTAGAAGCACCTGGACTAGAGCACAAAGAGCTGACAGTGCCTGTCAAGGCTCTTTTTCTTTTGCACAAACCACAAAGTGAGACAGTAAAACAATACAGCCAGAGGGAAGTGATCTGACCCAGAAAAACAATGGTATGCTGGCTTAGCTACCCATACTAGGATGTCAGCAGCCTCTCCTGACAGGTTTTTTTACCCCTCTCTCTCTCAAACTGCTGGTCCTACAAATACATAGATGCTATTTTCAAGGGTGTCTCACATCAGGAAAGGACCTGAGAACACTTTGATCATCCCTGTTTCTAACCAGGAGAAATGCAGACATTAGGAATATAGTAAGCACAAGCTTGCATGCTTTTCTACATCAGGTCCCTTAGCACCCATCAAATCCATCAACGGATTCATTTGATTTTTGAAACCAAAATCATTCCTTATAACTGGCAAAATAAAAAAAGCCTTTTCCTTTTTTTACCCCATTCATATCCAAAAAGTTAAATGCTATAATGCTTTAAGTGCTAACAGTTTTCATACTACATTGATGAGAATCAAAGCTAGATGAAAGATTCTAAAATAGACTGAAATGTCAATAAGAAATCCTTCACTGCTGACACTAAAGGAAGGAGTGACATGTAAATGCAACCAAAAGAAAGTCAATAAGGAATGAAGAGGTATCAAGCCCCTCCACCACCCACAAATAAATAAAGCTTTTATTATCTATGCCTATAAAAGAAGACAACTTGCTTTTGAATGCAACTAATGAAACACTGTTTTAAAAGGTAATCACCCAGGAATATACAGATACAACATCTGCACAATTTGTCAAATACCTAATGTGTTGCTCAGACCTGCCAATCCCTTGCCTGTTACACAGATCTCTCTTTCCTAATGCACATAATGCATTTTGAAAGTACTTTCAACACAGCTCACAGAAAACAAGATATTCCTTTCTTCTATTTCATGCTTGTACCCTGGGTTTTTAAACTCTGGCTAGCTCCCATGGAGGAGGAACGGAGGATGTGCATTTTGATGAAAAACACTGCTTTAAAATTATTATGTAAGTGTTTGACACAACTGTAAACAAATCCATCAGTGTTCATCAGCTAAATGCATTATCTCATCAGTCTCTTATCTGCTGAAGAGGTAACTTTTCTAAGATCTCTCTTATGGTTTTATTACTCTTTCGTCAGTCCTCATTTAAGCCAGCAGTTCTCACTGCAAATATGCTCCTAATTACTTTACCTGACATTGTACAGGCACTTTTCCCCATAACTGAACTTGAATGGTTGCTCTTGACTGCAAGCGGAGCCAAGTTCCGAACATGGGCTATGGGGTTCCTTCTTGATTTTCACAGGGAGACCATGAAAAGCCACTGGAAAGAGAAGGAGAATGCAATTAAAACCCAAGTACAATATCAACAATTAGCTTTCCCAACTAAGCTCGACACTGCTAATTAAACACATGATTAATTAAACAATTCTAATAATAAAAACAATATAGGAAATAAACATTTCAAATATTTCTTTGAGTGTCAACTGAAAAATAGACACCAGAGATCCTTCACATTGGCTATTATCACTTCTATTGTTTAATAGAATGATGGCCAGCATCCCATCTCATTAGCAGGAAAATAACAGCCCACTTATATTTGGCTTAACTACTGTAAATGTTGTCAGAGGCAAAATACTTCCCAGGCACCAAATGTTTCTAAGTAATATCAGAGGGTGCTTTTAGTTATAAATGCAATAGTAGTCCACTTCAAAGAGTGTCACACAAACAACTCCAAAATAAATTTAAGATATATCAGCCTCAAGTGTATGATCAGTAATGTTTTCATCCCACAGAATGCTTGAAAATTTGCAGTGAAACCCCTTGAAACTGGATGATTATATGCACTTTTAATTATAAATAACATAATTTAAAAATGAGAATAAATGGTTTAAGCAATTTTTCTTAAAAATAAACAAGATAAAATCCTGGCCTGATGAAATTCAATAGTAGATGTGATATAGACACAAACAAAAAAAAAAGTCATACTTTTTAAAAGCTAAAAAAAACCCCAGAGGAGGTGTGACAGAAACGCAGCATTAATTAGAAGCACAAGGTGGTCTGTACTAAGGGAAAGGCCAAAAGTAAAATCAAGGTTAACAAGCAAATTAGTTTACACCAGAGAACTTTCCTTATTTCATATCCAATCTTAACCAAAATTAAAGCAGAAGAAAATTCAAAGTTCACCTGACACTGACAGACCTAAGTAAGTGGCTAGAAGGACAAAGGACTAAAAGACAGGTATGTAACAGCTTGAAAACACACCTTTCAAGTTTTAAATAAAATGAGGTTGTTAATGCATTTTTGAACTCCAAGATGCCTAGAATTCAGAGATAATTTTATCACTTTGATGTTGTCACCAAAACACCATAGTATGAACATCACATTCCAGCCTGACATAGACACTTGTATCTCCATAAAAATCCACGTACATGCAGCAGTTCCTGTTAGGGAATCTCAGCAAAAAGCCAGGCTATCATTGAATACCATCAAGTAGCATCTTACGCCTTCTCTTGCACCTGAACTTGGGAAAGAAGATTTGTTAGACTACATATCTTCTGATACTAATGAATCTGCATACACATGCCAGGGTTCAGTGGGGAGATAAATGAAATGCTAAGAAGTGAGCATCAGAACCACTAAACTCTGGCATCTGTGAGTAAGGTCTGGATTCCAGGCTTTTGCATTGGGTTTTCTCATGGTTAGGCAATGTTCAGAGAACTCTTTCACAAATAGATCCTCTCATACCCTATTACATGACAGCTTCTACTACTGCCTTTCAGTTGAATCATCTGCAACATAACACTATTCTGACACGTATTTTCACAAAACTCACAAGAGTTAGCAGAAAACTTCTATTCAGCTATTATATTTTGTGGACAATACCAGTTATGTGGAAAGATTAGAAAGGAGAAGCAGACAATAAAACATATAGAAATGCATATGCACAGCACAACAACTTAGGAAACAGAGATGGAAAATGTGAACATCACAAGAAGAAAAGAATTCTTCCTGAATAAAACTGTTTGAACTTGCACTAAAAAAAAGCCCACATAGACTTCTTGAAAAATGATTCTCAGACTTAATAACATGGCAAAATGCAGCTCAGTCAGTTTTCCAAAGCAATCACAAAGCAGGCTGATATCCAGTAGTTTGTTTCAGGATGCTTCTAGTGAACTTTTACTGCTGACTCTCCCTTGTATGTCTGGTCAAATAATGCATGCATATACATTTAATGTATACGATGGGCCCCACAACTCTGGGATGCTGGCTCCAAAGCTAAGGTAGGCAATCTCTTTAACTTGAATCAAAAAATTAAAACACAACTGCAACAAGACACTTTTTTAAAGCCAGTATCACATATTTGCACAAAGGCCACATGCTGCTCTATTTTTTATTTTTTTTTTTTTTACTTTGCTACTTCCTTGGAGTTAATCTGTTATGAAAAATTACTTCCCTTATTTATTTTTAAATAACGGGAGTACAGAGACTCCCACACTACAGCCCTGTGCGGAGAACTGGCTGGGTATTTCATCACAGCGCTGAGAGCCTGAACGTCTGCTAACAGGCAGTTTTCCAGCTCACTGGCACAAGCACAAGTGAAAGCAGCACATTCATTTTGTGCAATTTGCTTTACCTTCCCACATGGAGTTGGTGCATGTAAAAGGCTGTTAAGTACTAAATTATTCCTTATCAAATCACCATCATCTGGAGTCATGATCAACACTAATTAAATTACTTTCACTGAACACGGCTCCAGCCTGCTGCCTCAACTGCGAGGTACATTTTATTTTGCTTACTGTACAGTCCTAGCAAGGTACAGGGCACACTGCTAGAAGGCATCTGTGCTGTAGTTTTAATTAAAGTTTACCTCACCTTCCTACCAGCTTTATAAGCTAGGGTAAAGTGTATCAAATCAAGTAGGTTAACACCTTCACTTCATTTAGAGAAAGCATTACAGACCAAAGTGATTTTATATTAGATCTTTATCTTAACTACAGCCAGAAAGATAATGTAGCTGTAAAATTTAAAGCCTTCCTCGGGCAGTCCCCTGACACAGTCACCATGCTAAGCTTTATCTGTAACTCCACTTTTAGAGGTAGAAAGGAAAAAAGATAGGCTGATAAAAATACTTACTGCTTTTTGGGGGCCTTTCTTGAAGGCTACTTGCCCTTTCAGGACATGTCTTAAGTGTGGCTGAAGATGACAGACTTATTTTAACAATACAATTTCAAACATTCAAAGCGGTTTTCATACCATCACTGAAACCCTCTGCCCGTCACTTCTGATTTTAGTGTGACACTCATTCTATAGTGCACCTATTAAAAGAGAATTTAAACATACACTCTTTTGCTAAACTGGATTTTATATTATGTTCTCAATCTTCTTTCTTTTGAGGAGAGCAGGGTTGCTTATTTATACAATCTAATTTTAGTGCAGCATACCAGCTACCAACACATTCATATTAACAAAATGCCATTTTAAACAACCATCTCCTTACCACTTCTTTCTTCCTGATGGTAAATTCATTTTACTTAACCCCAGAACAAGAGTCTCAACCCTATTAAAGTAAGGGGCTCTCTGCCTTAATAATGGTCTTATTAAACAGTGACCAAGGGCCAAGATTTCATCCCGAGTGATTACTTACAGATAACTACCTCCGAACTTGAAAGGCAAACAATCTTACAACGCGTATTTAGATGGATGGCTTCAACACCTCATCTCAACTACCACGCAAAGTCAGGCTTATCAGTATCAGAAACAGACCCTTGCCCCACAGACCCTGTCTGGAGCATCTCCAAAGCCAACACACAGATATAAGGCAAGCATGACTGCTGCCATTTGTAGCAAACTGATGAAGGTATAATAAATTACTGTATGCATATTCTCTGTGCATAAACATGTCTATTTATATCTGCAGAGTAAAAGGGCTTGCATATTATACATAATGTGCTGCTGTACAGAACTAGATTTTATACAAAGCCATAATGATTTCCCCACAAAGTAAGCTCACATGTAACATGCAAAAGCATGGGGTGAAACCTGCCATCCTTCCTTCAGAAGTGCTGTTCTACTTTGCTATCTGTCAACAGCCTAATCCCTGAACATTTTGTTCATAATAACACCCAAAGAATGAAGAACAACACCTCTCAAATGAAGAACAATTTTATCAAGAACTCTGAAGTCAAAGGAGGAATTGGTTTGTCTCAGAGGAGTCTGATACGTACACTTTCTAGCCTGAGAAACAGGAAGTGTACCACCTCTGTACAAACAGAACTGAATCTACTTCTTTTGAGAAAGCCCTGAAATACACAGCATTAAGCAATGGCTTAAAATATTTTTCAATTCAAGAGATGACTATTCAAGATGAAGAAGAAATTAGGAATATGTTATATGAAATGGCAAGTCATTTCTCCTTTGAACAAAAAGTAACATTTTAACTTTCAAACTTCAGATTCCTGCCCAGAACACATGATAAAATCTGATTTCTGAGAAAGAATGGTTTTAAACATACTTTAAAAAGCCACGAAATATAACTGGTAATTCAGTGATGTTGGCTAATGGCAGGCAATGCTTACACTACTGACCAAAGAGACAAAGATGCCCTATCCACACTTGTGGGTCAAGAACATTTACTATATGGTATAAAATCAATTGACAGCAGTTGATTTTGTACCACACTTGCTCCTGATAGTGAACTCTGATGTCACCTAATTAATACTATATTCACATGTATTATGTTTGAGGACTTTGAGTACCTGAAGAGAAAAGAAAGTAACAGTAAGTCATGGCCTAAACACGCTGTTTCTGAGCTGTTTTTCAAATTTATGCTCTCAAATCATTCTCTAAACACAATTCTGTAAATAAACTAATTTTTATCATCAATTAAGGCAAAATGGTTAATATGCAATGTAAGTTTTGAGAGATTTCTTGAACATACTTTAATATGGGGGACTTGATTCAACAGCAAGATGAAAAGACAGAAGACATAAAAATACTTAAGTTGATACCACTACAACTCCAGGTACTAGACTGACTGAGGTGAACCAAGATAATACTTGGTAAAATTTCAAATGCAAGAAGGAAAGGCCCCTGTACTGATAAAGGCAACAGTGTCACACTCTAAATCTCTCTCTCGATACATACAGCAATGCAGCAGGCACTTCAGATACATCAGAGTCTCTCCAAGAATCTTTTCCAGTACATTTACTTCTGCCAAGCCCTCCCCTTCCCCCAACACACAAAAATCCATTACTAAAGGGTCTAATCTCAGCTATCAGCACAGAGTGCCTTTTATGGAGCCATTAAACCATTTCTCTTGTTTACAGTGCCTGAAGAAAGATGTGAATTATGTCTGTGACAAAACAGGCGATAACATTTCTAAACTGCTATCAAAATGCAAACTGAAATACACTTAAGGACAGGGACCCTAATTCATGTTTTTGCCATTTTCCTCGCTCACTATAACTTAACAGCACTCACCTGATGATTCAAACAAATTATTTATGCTATAAGTACAACAGGTAGGCATTAGTAAAAAAAAAAAATCTGCTTTTAAACAGTTTATTGAACAGTTCATCAAAGAGCATAAAATGCTAGTTATGTCTTAGGTGATAGTAGTGACCTAGCTGCTCTTATCAGAAAACATTTTTAAAAAATCCAAGCACAACACTGTGTGTTCACAAGTCCTAAAAATGCCTTATTTTTGTTACAGTCACCTTAACATTTGAATCATACATTCAGTATAGGTATTTGCTTACCTTAAGAATGAGCTATGAAACTAAATACCTTCTCTATAAGTGGGAGTGCCAGGCTTTATATATATTTTCCAAAGAGGTTTCAAAAGTGTGCATTCAACTCATGAAAAAACAGCCTTCTGCATTTTGGAAGGCATGTATTGATTATTTATTTCTAGATGATTATGATTTGAGCTTTAGAGCTTTGTAGACAGCTGCACTCTGAATTTCAACAATAAGAATCAGATTAAAGACATCAGGATGCCAAAGCAGTGTGCTCTTTCAAGTTCATTGTACTGTATATTTTGATGAGAAGTTTTACTGGTAACTTTGAGATGCTCAGGAGTCATCAGAAGCAGGCACTCGACATAGCTGACCATTCATTCATACTCCAGAGGTAATTGTGCTGCAGCTGGATGAGGTATGCAGCCTCGTATACTAACAGAACCTGAAATAAAAATATCATGTAGGAGAGGTGACAGATGAAGAGAGCTGGGACAGTAAAGGCTGGTAATCAAGAATTGCCCTCTAAACTGTTCCCAAAGATTTTGAATAAAAAGCCTATAAATACCTACGATTGCTACAGCTGAAGACAGAAGTGACTGCAAGCATGGATGACTGAGGCAAGATCTGCAGTTGTTTTCACCCTAGGTAATCTCTTGCAAAAAAACGTTTTGTTTCTGACCACTGCAAGAGCTGCAGAAATGAGCAAGACTAGAAGGCTGTGGACTGATTTAAAAGTGGCTGAAGAGATTACATCTACACAGACTCCACCAGGTTCTTCAACCATTTATCTATCAAAGTCACCTCTATCAGATCTTAGCTGAGCTCCAGTCAACTGGATTTCATTTAGGTCCTGCTCTCTGCCAGATATTGGAAGAAGTTGGTGACAAATTGGATATCTGACACACAGATATGCATCATCACTGTGGTTTCAGAGACTATCCTGGCAGTTTATAGAAAAGCTGAACATAGACAAGAGACCTGAACTTTCACTACCTTACAAATTTCACTACCTTCCTTTGCTGCTAGCAAGAGAAGGGAGGGTGGGGATGGGAGGAATCTATGCATTCTTGTCAAGTATCTTTTTGAAGAAATACATGATCTTGATATTATTCTCCATTTTACAGTTGCATCTAGAAAACTAGAACGCCTTCAAGATCTAGAATTTAGACCTAAAGAGAGCTGGGCTCCATCTAGACTCACCAAGTAGTGACCGCTCACCTGAAACAGTCCGCATGTGTGTTTGGGTATTGCTGTGTGCACACAGAGTCAAATGAAAGTAAGCATACTGAACATGCAAGCATGCCTCTGCAATGATACGTTACATATGGCCAAAATATGTGTAATACTGTAATAAAGAGCAGAAAGATTTCTTCCTCTTCAAATGGATATGTATAACTGGGGAGAAAATGGGTAAGCAGCATGCAGAAGAAAGTAGCAACTTGTAAATGTGTGAAAAAGCATGCAATAAAAAGCTAGTTCTTTCTTATGTAGTAACCTGACTCTAAGTCCAGAAAAGAAAATCTCTGGACAGCCCTTAACACAGAGAATGCTCTGCCACCCCTTGTCTCAGTGCTCTTTCCCAGAAAGTGGGACTTCATCACTGGGCAGCACTTGGCAAAGCCATTATATATGATTCCATCAATTCAGTCTTCGCCTTGGCTTCAGATCAGATCCTTCCAGCTCCTACCAGCTCAAAAGATAGAAACAGCATGGGACCTCATTTTTTGGAAGCTAGTTCTGAACGATGAGCCCAAGCACCAGCTTTCAAAGCCAACTGGCAAGAATAGAATACGTGGGCAAGATGGATCTATTTGAGAACCTTGTTTAACAAAAAGAAAATACCAGCTTTGAAGTAATCTGTCACCTTTACTGGAAAATATGCAACTACAAATGCACTTTAATAACAGTTAGAACTCATGCTGCAAAATGAAACAAATTGCTTATTTTCTCTTCCAAACTAAAGCCTACAATATTGTACATGTCAATTAATGGTCTACTTGAATCGCATGAACGCTATGCAATAGTATAGCCTTTACAATCCTTAGGGGGTGGGAAAGGATGTGGGGGGAAGGTAAAGAAAAAAAGACAGCCCAAAATTGTGGGATTTTTTCCTCAAAGCCTACATGGAATGTTCTCAGATGACATGGTATGAGAATAGAAAAAAAAAAATTATTTTGAATTTGACTTAGGAAAAAGTAGCAAGTAGGTGAAAACAAACTGCAGCAAAAGCTGGAATTTATTTTTGTTTACAAACAAGGAGTTGCAAGATGGAAAATAACAGCCCATTTTCCTACAATTGATATTGGAAAATTCTGGACATTAAGATCTACAGTAATGGATCCATCTTAGCCAGCACTGTTTGCTAAAATAACTTGCTCTTGCTTTGGAGTCAGGGTTTTTTGTTTCCTAATTTTTAAGCAAAAAGCATTACAGATTAATGACTAAAAGACAAAAGGAATGCATCGATGAAACTCAATTCTAAATTAATTGAATCACCTGTTCATCTCTAGATTATGTTAATTCTCTATATTCAACATAATTTTCCCTATCCTGACTATGATCTAGCATTAACATGAAGTCTTTGAGATTAGCACCTGAGGCCAAAAAAAGTGTTGAATTAGAAAACAGAGAAGAGTTCACTGCAACTATAGGGCACCAAGTCTGCATCAGTATCCATCAGGCAGATTTATACAAGGGCATTTATACCCAAGGAAAAGGTGACCAACGAAACATCACGAAAATGCAGGCATATGCCATTTCCCTGCAGGACATCTTATTTGACAATTAAACATTATGGTCCTGCCCCTGTTCAGCAAAGAAATTCTTCTAGGACCTTCTTCACAAAGGAAAGCAAGTGTCATTCTTTAACTGGAATTTTCTACAGCTTGTGTGCTAAGACACTAAAAAATTCTGCCAGTGTAGCTATTTCTGGGCAGCTAACCCAAGACCCTCTTGCCATGACAGATGTAGCCTCCCCTGAGAGGTGGAGGGGTTCCCAGTTAGTGTGGGAGAGGAAGCACAATATTAGAGGTTGTACGCATTCTGCTTAATAATTGGTTCACTTCTATAAATCCTCACTTTTAGTGCAAGATATCCCTGATTTGCTTATCTGTGGAGATGCAATTTCTGAAATGCTCATTAGTTACTGAGGGTACACCTGCAGCCTTCTGACACTGGGAGTCCTGAAGGCACCACTGAGATAATTCAGATATTTGTAGCCACTTCACTTCTCATGTCAAAGGACCATGTCAGTCAAAAATTTCATAGTATATTCACTGAGTATATTCAATATAACAGCAAGTAAAAAGCCCACCCAATAGGGTAAGCCACTGGGCTGGGGAGTAGGGGGAGTAAGTTTCAGAAAATATCAATAAAAGATAACCTACTCACTAAAATGCAAATGTAGAGCAATTCCAAGGCAAACTTTTCTAGAGGCTTCTAGTAAATACCTAGGTAAGGCACTAATAGGTTCTTTGTCACAAACTGACAGTGTATTTGGGCAGCTGCTACCTGGCTGAACTGCCATACAGTATTAGAAAACTGTCTCTACTCTTCTACCCTCAAGCATGGAACATTTTGGCACAATTGTGGTTAGTTGATCCCTCTTTGCCTCTATCCCCAAAAGATTTTCACTTTCCCATTAAGAATTGTCTGGAAAGTATTTTCAGGCAGCAGGAGCTGCAGTTACCAACACAGTTTCTCAACTTCCAAAAGAAGCAATCCCATAGAAATGCTGTCACTGGCACTGTTTTATTCCGATTTATGTCCCCCTCCTGCAGTGCTCTCCTTCCTTTCCAGACAATTTACCTGTCCAGCTGTAGGAGACTCACAGCTGCAGGCAGTCGAGTGGAAAGTGCTGCCAGAGGGTCTCTGCCTCCTAGCAAGTACCTCCAGGGTAAGAGTGAACCTGCTGACAAATACCAGGGGCACTGGATTACTGGGAAGAATACAAGGAAATTTGCAGAACATTGGTGGGAGGGAGAAGGGAAGGATTAAGCTAGGAGGAGTGAACTGGCTCACTTTGATGTCTGAGGAGAGCAGGTGAGGCAGGACTAAGAGCTCTCCCTGCCCCCAAAATAAACAGAGGCTTAGGGCTCTCTGGAGGAGGAAGCGGTAACCTAATAAAATTAAACCAGCTGGGTTCTGTAGCAATTGAACTAAAACACGTGGATAGCTGAAGATGATTATAGGGAGGGAAAAAAAATTCCGAAGAATTTTTAATCCCTCTACATTGCATCTGCTACCTCCACAGAGAAACAGGGCTGCTCTTCACCTGCATTTGCTTTGTTAAAATCCAGGGAGGAGATCGGGGCATTTTTTCCTACCGTTACTGATAATGTATCTGGCTTCAAAGGCTCCCAGGCACGGTGCAAAAAGAGGCAATCCACCTTTAGAGCTTCTGCTAAAGAGGAAGTTCTTAATGTAAAATCAAGCCTGGGAGAAAACTTAAATTGTATTCCTACCTGGGAATTATCAATAAAGTTAAATGCAAAGAGAAGAGCTGGCCACTATATCAGGATCTGTGTGCTTTTCTGAGGACAGGATCTCCATTTGCAGCAATTTTCAAAATTTAATTTAAATTGTGAGAGGTAATGGCTAAGCATTGCGTAGTTTCCATTACTAAAATATCCAATAATATACCAGCATTTTACACATACACACACATGCACACTTTCCACTTCAGGTAACTATGCAGTTTGACATTTCAGGTCTGGATTTAAATAGTTTTATAGAAACAAAATTATGAAGAAAACTCTGGAAACTATAACAAGCATTTTTACCAAACATAACAATAAACTATAAAATGAACAATTTTTTATTTTCTATTTATTGTTTTTAAGGTATCATCACCTTGATATTTAGGAAAGATGCCCACAGCAGAAAACAAACAGAACTGATTCTGCCTCATTTCGCCTCTTACGGAAAAGTTTCAAGGTACATCAATATAATTATTATCTTTGTTGTTCTTTTCTGATGTATTCATGCAAAGAGCTAACAACCATCTATGAATGAGAGGGCCACCAATCTTGTTCTTGCAGCTGGACAAAATGTGAAAGAAACTGGATTTAATTGCTGGTTCTGCCATAATCCAAACAACCAGTGTCAGAAGGTTGATTCTAGTTTGAAGTAGCTCAGCCTCAGGAGCCTACCCTTAGAGACCCATAACCAATGTGTCAGTTTGTGTCCCTATAAAAACAGGAATGTCCTCATAATACAAGAGCATCCTAATAAAAGATTATCCTTAAGGATAATCATGCCTGTCAGATAGCTACTCAAGTATATGCAAAAGTAAGAGAAAACAATAAATAATGAAATGGACTCCACACTGAGTGCTCTCTAGCATGAATTAGAGAACTAATTTAAAAGATTATTTACATTTTGTTTTTATTTTAGCGGCTCTCAATGTTAGGCACTAAAACTGAACAAAACTGTGTTTTGAGATTATTTTTAATTCAATTTTGCCTTTAACAATAAGTATATATTCATAAAACAACACTAAGTCAGGGTAGCTAATGGGATATTTGTTTACTTCATGTGGAGAAAGGGACTGTCACCACTTTAAATACACGTGTCCTCCATGCTTCAGTGTTCAATTTTCACAAATGTTCACCAGTAATAACTCTAACAGATCGCTTTTACAAATCATTCAAGCAAGGCTGAAATCGAATTCTCTACTTCACTACTGCAAAACCTGCAGTCTCCAGTGGAAAAGGTGCGGGCCACTGAAATAAGTCAACAGTAAAATTCAGCTCACAATTTTTATCACTGATTCAACAGGGAAACAAAGAAGCCATTGTCAGAAGTGGTTACGTCTGGGAACATAAAGTCAAGACTATATTTAAGTAGGCCGATTTTCAAAGACTCTTAGCAAAGTGCTCTTTCTGGAGCCAGTGGAAGTGTGACCACCTGCAACCAGGTGCTCGTGCTCAGCACAGATATTTAAGGCTTCTGCTGCTACTTAAAGCATTCCTAATGTATGTGAGACTTGCTGAACATACATTACTAATACACTTGCTGATGCTTTCTGAAGCCAAGCATTCCTAAAGTTTTATGATTATTTTATAAGTACATACAATCAGTTAGACTGACAATTACATGTTGTATTTCCTGTATGCATGTATACATATATTCACACACACACACTGACTATATAGACTTGTATTAATCCAGCTCCCAAATTCTAATGCAAAATGCTTGAAACTTTTTGTCTTTACAGAATACTGACACTTTAAAAAGTCCTTGCTGTTTTCATTTCTTGTATTGCTTTGGCCATGTGAAATTTTTTAACAGATTGTTAGTAAGGAAACATTGCATTCAGTTACAGCATGAAGACCAAGTATTAAAAAAGAATTAAACTGTTTATCTTTTCTAGGTATACATTATAAGCAGAAAGGAAACAACCTTTGAGCAAAGAGGATCAAATTAGCAAGACTGGGAATTGTTTTTGCACATGTAATTTTTCAAATGTCCTTGATGACGACTCATAATATATAAATTCAAAGACAAAAACCTGGCCAGTCAGTAACCTTCCTATTCGGTGACTGCAGGACTCGGCAGTAAATGTCACTGCTAGAAAATATTTCACTACATTAACTTACTGGCAACCACATTTGCTGAATAAGTTCATAAACAGCCACAGGAAAAAAGACAACCAGAAATAAAGCTGCTAATGATTCACTCTTTTCTAACATGCATAATCCTCAGCTTACAGAAGAAATAGATATGTAAGAATTAAGATATCCTTTACCAAGACAGTTCACTTCTCCATTCACCTCATCAAGGTCATACTAGAATCCAGGAACTGGTAAGAGTAATGTATTGAAGACAAAGAGAATGAAGAATAAGTGAAAGGAAAAGAAAAGAGTCCTTCTCAGGGAAAAGACAAGCCTTGATAAAATAATCAGTTTTCCATTTACAAGTTTAAACTAGGTTTAGACCATTCCTAAAAAAAAAAAAAACCACTGATGACTTCTAAATTTCAAAAGAATTAATAAATATAATCATTTTTGCATATTTATCAGCTTATAAATGGCTTCACTGTAACTACTTCCTAGTACTGAAATGCACCAAAACAAAAGGACTTAGAACCTGAAACAAGGGCTATTTTTCCTGTAAGCTTACAGAGGACTACCTCTGTCCTACATGACACAAATGTGCGTTAAGCATGTCAGTGCTTAACTGACATCTTGAGGAGTTTCACTCTCTCCTCCTTTTTTTAACTGGTATATCCCTTGAAAACTTCACAGCACTCTGTAGGAGAGCCTGATTTCTATCTCCAGTTGCTGAGGCAGCAAGCAGAAATAAAAAGATAAAAAAATTATACAGACTGCAAACACATTTTTTGTAAAGAAACATATGTGATATATAGAAGTGGATGAACTCAGCTTGCAGACTGCCTCCTTATTTTAGACCATTCCAGAGCTTATAGATTTTCAAATCAGTATTTACACTGCTCTTGAAATACAAAACTCATTTTGCAAAAACACTGCACGGAAAGGAGCATTAGGAGAATAAGGGTTTTGTATCAAAATAGAATCACAAAGACCCTTCAGTCTGTCTTGCTTGGTTTCAGTGTGAAAATACAGCTAAAAGAAGTTTATGCACATTTTAATACAACTGGAAGTGAAAAAATGTTCTAATACATACACATACTCCTGATGAAATTAACAACTATCTGGTTTGTAACAGAAATAATGGCAGTGTTAAGAAAATACTGCCGTGACCACAAGTTACAATGTGAGGATCACTTGTATTTCCACAGACAAGACCTCCACAGAAGGAAGGAGGGGAGGCTCCCTCAGAGAGGAAATAGAAGGTTTTTTCAAATCTGAGAATTCAACATTTTGAATAAAATATGTTTAATGTTTTTGTTTTCATGTAAACAGCCGTTAGGAAGTGACCTGACAGCCTTAAGAAATTACCATTTGAAAGGAAAAAGGTCTACATGCTTCATCTTTGATCTAGGAGACAGATTTATCACAGGACAGGATGACTGAAGTTTATTCATTAGCTGATAACCTTCACATGCAACCCAAGCCTTTTATCTGCAATAAAGCAGCAAACAAGGACGGGGCTCTAAGGAAAGGAAACTAACTCAGCTCGGATGAGCAGGGACATGGCAGTGGAAGGGCAGTGGGCAGACAGGGGCACAAAACCCCACAGGAAGAGCCCTGTCCAGCTGCCTGGGCTCCCCCATGCCCCACACTGCTGGAGACCATCAGCTTCAGATTGGGGCTGGGCAGTTAAACCGGTCTGCATGAGGTGTCTGCTGTCTCTGTGGATGCCCAGAGGTACCTTTCCATTAGCAATAAAATTCACATCACAGCCTGCTGGGCACTCTGAAAGAAAGCTTCCGCTTTAGAAGTTTTAAAAATCAAAAGCTATGTTCTTGATGGGGGTCTTCTAATTTGTTTCACAGGGCTACTACCACCACAAGTATTTACATAATCTGTGAGACATTACCAGTACTGCAATCCTAGAGAATCTCCAATCTTTGCACCTTCAAAGCTGGAAATTTAGTATAAAAATACAAGCAGATAAGCAAATAAACAGAAATTGCTTATTAAAATCAAAGCAAGCCCACAAATTCTCTACTATTAAGATCACAAATTAAAGGCATTACGGTCGACACTCTCCCTCATGGTAAAACTTTTTCAATAATCAAATCTTGCAATTATGGTCACAACTATATGGCAGATTTAAATATTTCCAAAAACCTTCTAGAGGAAAAAGAAGAAAACCAAAACCCTTATTAGCACAGGCTAATGCCCATCAATGAGCTACAAAATGAGTTTTCTGAAAGACACCAAATCCTAATTTCTTTTGAATGTGAATTAAGGAAAAAAAAATAGGAAAAGAAAAAGAAAGTTAACAGGTGGTAACAGTTTCAGTCGCTTTAAACAAAGGAAACAAGTGCTCAGGGATACAATGAAAGAAGCAAGGCTATCTAAGGCAACTATGAAGGGAGATAAGGTGGTCAGCATCGACTCCTCAGTCTGACCTCTCCAGCTCTTACAACAGCAATTGCACTGGACTGTCTTTGTAAAATGCTTTTGAGATCTCCAGATAAGTGATCATTAAGAAAGCTGTGTATCTCACAGCAGAGTGATACATGCATTTCTGTACCTACTTCAAACCAGAAACAAAGATGTTAAGCAACATGCCCAAGGTCATGCAAAGCTAAAGGCAGGAACAAACCGCAGAGCCCCGACTCTCACAGCCCTTAAGAAAGAATCCATCACAGTCGGGCATGGACTAAAAGAAGTAAGCAAATGTCTCTCTATTTGACAACATCTGACCTATGGAAGGAAGTAGTTTCAAGACAAGTGGCAAGAAACAAAACACAGCTGCAGCAAAAGCCCTACCAGGGAATAGCTCAGCACCAGGAATAAGTAGCACCACCTTGCAGGATATTTGTCAGACTGCCTGCTGTAACACCACACTGGCAGAGCTACACTCAAAGAAAAGGTTATTCCAGACACACAGACTCTAAATAAAGGCATAATAAAATAAAATAAAATAAATCTCAAAAAAGAAACTCTGAAAAGATGCTGGTGTGTGCAACTTGCCACAACCAAAACGCTACCAACTGTAATTTCTAGAACATTGTGCACTACCAAGACATGACTACCAGCTGCCTATGAAGTGAATCATCACATTAAAAAATGACATTTTTTTTTAGTCCACAAAAATCTCTTCTAGAAGCTGCAAAATTAAACTATTCTGCATGAAAACCAAAACTAATTCCAGTAAATATACCTCATTTTGACTTCAGTAGACCTGTCACTGTATTCTGTACACTGTATTCTATTCAATACACCTAGTATTCTGGTGTTTTCTACTTTTATTGTGTGGGGTTTCTTCTCCAAAATATGTCAAAAGAAGGGAAAATTAACCTCTGTCAATTTCTCACCAGCTCTTGCCATACTAAAGCAAGCAGAAAATGCTCTTCTAATTCTGAAATTCACTTTTGAAATTTAAATCACAAAAAGAAACAGAAAGAAAATAAACCAAAAGAAGCATTTTTTAATATGGTAATGTAAAAAAATAATTCCTTTGTATGCTGCAAATATATAAATAAATATTAAAGCTTTTTCTCATTTAAACTGCATTTGGAATATCCTACACCATCAGTTAAAATGACAGAAGAATACAGCTACCTGAAGCCTATGTAAAGAATCTCTCTTTAACAGGCTTTTAAAGATGGAAGCAGAGCATCTAAAAAGCACATCCCTGAATAATTTAAGATTCCTGGCATCTACATTGAAAGCGCCCCTTTACTAAACCTGGAGGAACAAAAAAAGAGGTAGGAGAAAGAATAAAGGTCATAAAAGATCAGTGACAAAATCACTGCTAAAAAAAGTATTTTTTCCTATCTTAAAATTTAATCAGACGTGGAGAAGCATGGATTTTTACAGCCAGCCCTTCCCATTTACTGTCAACAGATGTGGTCTAACACTAACATTTACCCCTTGGCAGTGGTAAGGTAAGGCTGTGATGATCTCGGAAACAATACAGGAACAAAATAAACAAGAAGGAAGGAAACTGATCAAGAAGGTGAAGCACAAGACAAATCCTCATTAACTGAAACTCCGTAGCAAATAAAAGCCAAAATCTAGAATTTATCATTAATTTTAAATACATAACTAACACTTCAGGGCAAAAGAAAAAGAAAGAAAACTCTGAAAAAGTAGATCCATGCAAATACATATTACTAAAACAAAATAAACCATGATTATACTATTAAGACACCAGGCAATCAAGTTTGGTGCCGAGTAATCCCCATTCATAACCAACTGTACCAAGGTCGCGTTACAATTCAGTGTTTTGTTGACAATACCAAGTTTTCTTTGCCAACTACATCTTTTAAACATCAGCAAATCCTACCTACTTCCTCTTGTGTCTGTCACAGAAACCATCCAAACAATGGGAGCAAGTAATCTTCACCTCAACAGCTATTGACTTCGAGCAAACTCAACACTTTATTCATTTTTGCTCCTGGAGTGGCAAGTCCTTGCTGTTCTACGGTATCTGAAAACCTTGCCACTGATTACAACCAGTTCAGGATCTGGCTCCTCCTCAGTATATGAAAATGGACTTGAAACAATAGGAGACCTTATCTGAGGAAGTTAACACAGGTCACCCTTCTCCAAATGTGAATACTGACTCTACATGGAGGGAAAACCAGCTTAATTAGGTTTTATGAATTGGATAAGAATTAGGAAAAAGTGTCACATGAAGTATGTTGATTAAAAAGCACACCAAAACATTCACCTTTTTAGAGCAAACAGATTTTTATATCTTTGCTTTACACAACTTTTCATGTTATTGTTAAAGAACAGTCATTAGGAAGTTACTTGAATGTTCAGCAAACAAGTGACCCACATTATAGAAGCAGATTCAGAAAGAGACAAAACCAACCTGCCTAAAACAGAATTTTTGGGAAAAAGCCTGTAGAAGATTCCTCACTCTTTCTGTGGAACTTTTATTTCTTGTGAGAATGAAATTGAAAAACTAAGAAAATGACATATTTAATATGCAATTCAATATTTTTCCAGTATAATTTCAAACAAAAAAAACCTTTTTTATACACATTGTTGCCTCTTAGAACTCAAGAATTTCAGTGCTCAAAGAAAGTAGAAAGGTACAAGAAACCAAACTGCATTTTGTTTTTCAAATTTCAGCCAAACAAGCTAGTTGTTATCTACTCTAAATTCCACTCACTCTAAATAAAATTACAAAAAGGTTCTTTGTGATAGATATGCTAAGTTAAAAATATTTAATAAAAGAGTAAGAGAAGATGGGACTATGATGACAAAAATTAAGGTTTGAAAGTGCAGTAAATAAGAATTACTAAGATTCTTATGGTAGGAAGGGCCTCTTTCCAGAAGACATAAAGGAGTAACAAAACAAATTTTACTTTTAAACAGCTTAAAGCTTGACATGCTGGATCCTTAGCAAATAGAAATGTGCATAATTCCAATAACGTCAATAATACCACATGAAGTTATGCTGGCTGTTGATCTCACCCATAATATCTAAAGCCCACACCTAACTATAAATACACATATTATGTTTGCTTTTCAAAAACTGATTGAAGTTTAATAGCAAGTCATAATTGAAATATTCATGGTCCCAAGCTAGCTTTGAAGTTAAATCCCTGAGTGGACAAAGTGGACCGTATATCTAATCTAAACTAAATGTTTCCCCTAGTTACTAATACCAGTGCAGTTTCACTAGTTAAAATCATTATTACAGAAAATAAAGGCAAAAGCCATAGCACTTCAAGGGGCATTTAATCCTGCTCAATGCTAGGACACAGCACATGATCTTGGCATAGCAGCTCCTCCACTATCTTCCACGTCTTGTTTCAAGAGCTGATTTCTTCAGATCACCAAGCTGGTGATTTCTAGGCAAGAAAATTTTAACCCCACTCTTCCAAAACTGCCACTGTTACTGAAGCTTCTTAAGTCTCCTTTTAATGTTTCAATTTAACATCACAACTTTAAAGCCGAGACGGATCTGTGCTGTTAAATTGAAAGCCCCTTTCTCAAGCAATGAAGCTATAAATAAAATGTCATTATTTTTTCTACCTGGACTGCAGATTGTAACTGTTTCACTGGAACACTTCAGTTTTCTTTACACACTTATACACACCCCTATCTGTATCCAGCTCCATAAATGAAATTTCTGTAGCAAAGCACAGTTTAGTTTAGATGCCTTAACTCATGCGGCTGTGACCCCCTTCATCGGTATACACTTGTGTCCTTCTTCATTTTTGCCTCAATTAAATGTATTAAACAATAAATCTATGACAGCTTGTCCATTCTCTCCCACGTAAAAATAAAAATAAAAATAAATAAAATAAAATAAATTTAAGTAGATTTTTAAAAAAAGGAAATCAAGGGCTTCTGCCAGACTGCTGCCAGTAATGGGCACAGTACTGCACAGTTATAGACTATATAGAGCAAGTCATTATAATGGAGTTTGAAGGCAGGCTTGGATCTAGAGAAAACAGTCACAATTGTGCTACTTCTGCAGCAGTAATTTCCCCATGGCTTTGGTTATGTTGATCTCCGTTCCTGTTTTGCAGAGCCCACAGCTACGTACATTATATCCAAGTATATGTCTGAAACTCCATAACCTTTGCCAGAGTAACTCTCCAGGAAGCTCTCCTGACCTTTACTTAAGATAAAGAAACCAACTGAAATGAAGAAATAAATGTTCCTGTGATAATACTGTGTAAGCTGTGGCTAAGGAACTTTGAAACACAACAGCATTAATAAAATAGCCATATTAGGAAAATTTCTTTATCACCAAAAGCAGTGGCCAGCTTCAATAGGGCTTTTCATAGTCCACAAATTATTTTCCAAGAATCATTGACTTGTTGTGTAACGATAATTGTGGGTTAATAGAAGCCCCAGTTGAACTTTGTACTCTTACACAAAGGCATATGCATGAATGACTATATTTGGACACAGATCCATATGTAAAGTAACATATCTGATTTTCAATGTATAGATTGTTCTCTCTTTTGTATTATAATTTAATTAAAAAAAAAAAAGTCTTTGAAGACAGAGGTAAAAAAAAAAGACACCTCTCTTATAAAAGGCAATTTTCAAAGTTTAAAAGTGACCATGATTGTTGGTTAGCATATGTACAGGAACTTTGAGAGAAAAACTAATTTAAATTGTGGCTGTGCAGGGATACTATCCTGCACAGCAACAATTCCAGGGGATTAAAAAAAAAGTGTGGGGGTTTTTTTGCCTCACAAAATGCTGTTATGAATACTCTCAATGAATTCTTCTTAAAACAGCTACTTAATAACTGGAAAAATAATCTGAAAGATTTATAGGAAAATTCAGTAAGTGTGATTTTTTTTTTTTGGTTTAAAGACAATTTAAATGCAATTCTTCCTAATCTCTCTATATTAATCTTAATATTTCAGTATATGAATGCCGTGTTTAACAGCTATCTGGTTTAGTGAACTGCAGTAATTCACTCCAATAGGATAAACTATTTAACTTATTTAGCAAAATGGAAAAGCTACCATGTGTTTTGCTACAATCAGCAGACACTTTTTAGAACAGATCTCTGATGACGGGGAGAAGCCTTGCCATGAAGAACAGAACTACAAAAAGAAGCTCCAAGAAGACTGTCAGACGTTTCTCATGCTATGCCCTTGCAATCACCCAATACCACAGAACATCAGGTACAGCAAAATGGAGCCAGCATTTAACTGAATAGGAGCATTTTAATACATAAAGGCAAGACTTGAGGAGTACAGGCTGATAAAAATAAGTTTAGACTCTTGTTAAGTAAGTAGAAAACAATGCAAAGCACCCAGCTTAACATAACTCCTGTTTTCACCGATTAACTCAAAGGAAAATATTGTTTGAGCAAGAAAATGCCACATGCTAAGACAAATTTAGAATGCTTCAGCTGTGGCTGTATTTGACTGATTACATGGAGAATTTTATTTATTTGTTCATACACAAAATGTGTCGAGCAGCCTGACTTCTGCTCAGCAGAGAGGCATCCTCCGTCCCACAGTATCTGATCTGTACCAGCTAAAAAGCTCCTCTGCACACTCTACAGACAAAGAAACTCCTTCCACCTCCACAACCTAAGTTTTTCCGTGCTTCCCTGGGGCTGTGGGTGGAAATGACAGGGAAGGGCCCCGTGCTAAAGGTTATACCTTCAGCCCAAAGAAGTTCTTTTGGCTGCACATCAAAATGCCACTTGCTTTATCTACTCATCACACTGATGTCATTGATCAGCAAAAGGAGCTATCACATGACCGCATATGACAAAATAAATAACAAGTATGAAGATGCAGATATAAACATACAAATATGTATATTTCAAGAAAGTGATGATTTGTAGTATACTTACAACTTTCAGCCTGATAGTCTGGCACAAACTGCTCATCATTGTCAGGTACCTGAGCTGAAGAAAGGAAAACAAAAACAAAACAAACAAAAACCAAGAATTAAAATAAGCTATTAAAGCATAAATAAAGACTCTTGTGCTTAATTTAAAGCACAGTCAAATTTAAAATTATGATTTTTTGTTTCTTCATTGTTGGGTATGAAAATCAGGCAAGAGCATCATTTTAATATCAGATAAGCCCTGGGGTGAAGCTGTGTGGTGCAGCGTGAGTCCAGAGAAGTCCTGGCACAGAACAATGTGAATGGGAGGATGTGGGGACTCACTGGCCCTGCCTCACTCCCTGTACCAGGATCTGGACCCACCAAGTCACTGGTAAAACTCATCAGTGCTTATTTTCAAAATATCTGCACATCAAGTCCACATAAAACCAAATCCCACTGATTAACACCAATGCTTCTTTAACCTGAAACTACCACACCTTTGGCTTACTTAAAAGTGATTCCAATTGTTCATGGCAGTCAGCCAACACAGTAGGTATTTTCTGTTATTATTTTAAATATTCAAAAAGAACTATTTTACCAGACCACAGAATTCCTGGTTCAAAGACAACATTTCAGACATCAAAAAAGATTTACTTAAAACAAAAATCACGATTAACATCCATTTGCCTTTTGTAAGATCGTCTTTGCTTTTAGGAAACTGCCATCACAAACCTGAGCTATTAAATACAATCATTTCACGGTCTGCTGATAGATAATTTTGCTCCTCTGGTACCACATTTCCTTTTCGTTGTATATCTAAGACATTATCCATCTCTCAAACTGTGTGGTAAACTCATTTAAACCATTTAAGCTGAAATAGCACTAAACGTTTATTATAGATGAATACATTCAAATAACTGCAGAACATTACACAGAAGCGGCGTCCTCGGAGCATGACTGTTTCTGGTACACCAAGAGAGATCCCGCTTATCTTCTCTTAACTTTGTCATCTTTTCCTCAGCATCCACACTAACTGGAATCACCGCAGCAAAGCTGCGTAAAATTCCTGTTTAAAAATACTTTCCACAGTTCTTGTCCAAACACAAGCAAATAATTCATACAATCTTAATTAAAAGTTAACATCTGCCATGATCTGGTTACCCAATAAGATTGGAAAGGTAAATGCTGCTTATATAATCTTTTATCGAAACTGTGATTATCAAATGTTCTCAAATACATTAATTGATAAAATGTGACTTTCGTGCCCTTCAGAACATTTTCTAGGATAGGAAATGCATATTCCCCATTATATATGTGCAATTTCTACTAGTTTTTATATAATTTGTTTGAATTAAAAATATATATTTAATTAAAATTACTCACAATTATTTTGAATGTGCATTACAGTGCTCTTCATGGACCAGATCTCCACTCCTTTACTCAGGAAATATTTCTAATGACTTAACTGGAAGTTTTTTTCCTGGGTAAAGAGTTCAGAATCAGGCTCATAATACTGAAAAACTATTTGCTCTGGGTTTTAAAACAAAATTAAAATCCTACTGTCTTAATTGCAGCAAATACCCCTTAAAAACAAATGACCTTGGAAATTTGCAAATACAGATTTGAAAAGAAGTGTGAGATAAATACACTAAGTGTAATTAGCCTTACTTTGAAAAAAAAAAGCATGGCTACTGTTGCTTTGTTGTTCAGGTTTCTAATTTAAAAAAAAACTGAACAAAATCAAACCTGACAGTAACTCATCCTTTTATAATAAACCAGTACCTCTGAGGACATATTGGCTCCTCAAAGTTTGAAGTTGTATAAAACACTACCAACCCAAATATACCCAGTATTTTGATGTGTTCAATTTCTCTTTCTTCTAGAGAAACCATGCAAGTTTTACAAAGAAAGAACTCAGGGACAGAATGAGCCCAAATACTCACACTCCACAATTTCTGACATTTCATGCAATTGACTACACGTGAATGTTTGGCATTTTCCTTACAAAAATGCTAACTATTTGATTGTCACAGAAATATCTGATTATGAAATCAAGATCTTCTACTAGAAGTTAGTACCTAAGATTTCTAATAAGTCCACTTGTTTTTGAAGCATCTGTGAGTACATTCAGAGTTAAAGTAATTGAATTAAGTAACTTGTTTACAGAAGACACATCCCACACATTTTTCTTAAGCCACACATCATTTTCAAATGCAGCAGGAAGACTAGCAGAATTAATTTTTTAACATGCACCTGCATTTCATATATACATGTATATGTAGAGAGATATATATATATAAATTTGTGAATCTAGGATATCTTTAAAAGCCTCAAAGAAAACAAAACTGCCTTCTGTTTAAATAAAGAAGCTACATTTAGTGGCTGCAGAACAGGGATAGAAATCTCATATAACTTTCCAGAGAGCGTCCTCTGTGCACTGGACAGCTTCACCAGTGCTTCATTCTGGTTTTATCAGTTTAATTTGACTTAGTCCAGAAAAAAATCTGTTGTAGAGATTTATGTATATATCAGTAAGTAAGGTCCTTTTTTTTCTCAGCCATAGTACTCTACGAAAAAAATAAAATATATCTGGTTGAACTGTCATAGAAACTACTACATTACTGCCATTACCACTGATTTGCTCTTGTTTATGGAGTAAACAAGAATAATGTACTTTTTTCATGGACCCCCAAAATTTATGAAGGCGTATTTAATAGAGATGGAGCACATCATTTTATCGGCACTCTAGAAACAGGTGGAGACTATGCTGTCAAAATTTACTTTAAATGCAATATTAACATAGCCTTAAAAGCCTCTGTAGAGAAAGGAACAATGCAAGTTAAAGAGTATTTAAAACCCTACCAAATATAAACATAACAAATAACAGCAACCAAAACATTCAAACTAGGAACATGCATTTCCAACTGGAATGCAAATTTAGTAGCATCAGTACCTTAGAAATGAACCCATAAGCCTATATGGAGAAATTAAAAGGACCTGCTAACGGGTGGAAATGAGTACTTATTTCTTTCACTTAACCTGATATTATTCCTAAAGAAGCAAAACTGAAATTGCATATGCTCATACTGCTGAAATGCAAGCACTCATCGTCATACAGAGACTCCTTCCACCAGCATCTCGCTGTGAGATGCTGCATCACTGGGATACACCATCCCATCGCTCAGGCAGAGGAGGGCTTTTGTACCTGGATTTTGGATAATCACAGGTAGATCTTGCAGCAAATTAAATAGGCAGGTAAAGACACCTCAACATGAATGTCTGAGAGGAAAATGTAACTTGCAGCGTCACAACTGTCTACACATTTATATACATGGCCATTCATTTCCTCTTTTATTCATAAATACTGCAACTTAGCAAGGCCACCATAAAAGCTTCTGTTAACATACACAAGTCACAATGCAGAAATCAGCACAACTTTTTTTTTTACTTTGCCATTCAGAGGGAAATTGAAAAAAGATATCTGAAATGATCACCCATCTGAATGAGAACATTTCCTTGAGCTACTTAATTATGGGGGTCTGAGAAGGCAAGTATATTCCAAAAGACTGATAAAAGGTTTTGAAGGATATTAAGCACGTGGCTTTTACTGCTTATAGCAGAAGCAGCTACATGAGTTCATTCCACATTCAGAGCCATCAAGCCTCAGACTCCTGAAGCAGACAACATCTGCAGCATAAGCTATCCAACTCAGCCTAGAATATTACCAAAAGTTTTTTTTTCCTTCTGACTATAGCTATAATGTCTCAAGAGGATTTGAAAAGCATGCAGAAATTTAAATGACGATCTTGAAGATGTTATCAGTTTAGGTTTTACAGTTTCACTACCTACTGAGATATGCAAACATTCACAGCACAAAAATACTTAATGCTTGTTTGTAGTTTTTAAAGCTTTAAACACTCTTTGAAAGGCTGAACTGATGGTTCATTTTGCAAAGGGAAAGCAATTTGGAGGGAAAAAAAAGTTTAGAACTTGGGCCTGTTAGCTTGCTTTCATCACAAGTAAACAAAAAGTTCCCATTAACAAGCATCCAGGACAAAAGGAGTTAATATTTAATTAAAACCAGCTCTATCCACTGTAACAATGACCTGGAGCCAAACAAGGCAGAAGATGTATGAGTCATTCTTTCTGCCAGTGAATGAGACAGCTGATCTCCGAAGCAATTCCTCAAGACAAGCAGTCAGAACTGGAGTTCTGCCTCCATTCACAAAAACACAGTCCAGCATGAACCATGTGGCCCCAACCACAAGCTTTTCATGTCACACCCTTCCAGAAAGCTACAGCAAAGTAAACTTGAACTTTAGGCATAAACACAGTGATTTCACTGCTTTGTCTCAAGATGCAGCACAGACCTGCTGAGGAACGTTATTTAATAAATGAAAAGTTAAGCAAACTATAAAGGGTTTAAACTTAACTCTTCCTTCTCCCACTCAAAAACTGCTTCCAAAAGCTCAGCTGCACTCCAGAGAAAGGTGTTCTTGTTTAAAAAAAAAAAAAAAAAAAACAAACTGGAAACCGTCCAGAAAAACAAGAAGCTGAAAATGCTTCACTTAAAACTTTATTTTGGGTAGCAGAACACTTCCTGCGGTACTGTGTGCTCTGACCTCATGCTTCACTTTTAGAGCTAAGCGCAATTAGTTTTAAAATATCCATCATTTATTCAAAGTGGCAAAAGAAATTGAAATTGACAGGAAATTCTATATGAGCAGTAGCATTTTGGCCTTAGCTAAAATAAGACTTTGGGCCTCAACAGTAATGGATCTATTGAGTTTTCTTTGATTCATTGTCACTTCTGAATATCTGAAAGATTGGCTAAATTGTAAGTATTCCTGCAAGAGCTGGGGTGGGGGGGGGGTGTTGGTTGGTGGCTGTACTTTTTCCACGGGAACAACTGTTTCTAACAAAGAAGCATCGGGAAGGTAAAACAGTGATAAATTTCAAGATGGCAAAAAAAAATTATTACCCATAAGCACTGGATTTGCTGTCAAAACAACCCCAAACCCTTTTTACATAACGTGAGATGCTCACACTAATAAACTTAAATGCACTTCAAAACTAGTTCCAGATCTCAAAATTCTTCCTTATGTGAATAATCCCTAGGAATATGAGGATGGGTTTGCAGAATCTGCTCTTCATTTGCTGCTATACTAAAAATGAGAAAAAAAGTTAGTTTTAAAAGGAGTTCTCACATTTAGTATTTTGCTACATGCCTCATGGTTAGCAAAACCCTGTCCGCATTTAAAAATTATGATTTTGAGTAAAATTATTTACTTTACTAGCAAACAAGAAAAACATGAAAAAGTTTATTACTACGCAGACTTTCAGACTTGTAGATTTTTGGTGGGTTTATTTCTTTTGGATTTTTATTTTAGTAACATGCCTTGACTTCCTTTTTTACCTAATCTAACTGTTCTTTTTTTGTGCAGATATTTATGATCACGAGCTGAATTAGAAAATCAAATTTATCAGATCACTAGACTCCACAAAAAAAAAAGAGAATAAGATATTCTCTGTATTACAAACTGAAAGTGTTTTCACTTCTTTTAAGAGTGTTTGTTCCTGTCAGGCAGATTTCAGTCATGGAGGTACTAAATTATAATTTCTTGACTCTTATTGCTCCTATAAAAATGTGGACAGGTCTTGAATGTGGCTACATACCATCTGCCTTACACTGGCTAAATTTTACAACTTTTTGGCAGAAAAAAGCTAGTTAGCCAGATTAAACAAAGCCACTCTAACTAGACTAATATTTGAAGATCCAGTACTCTCTTTTAATAAAAGCAGTCCTTCAAGACCTAGAAACTATTTCCTTTCACACCTCCTCATTCAAGAAACAAACTACAAGTCAACACTTGCTTAGACATCACTGCAACACTGGTGGGACCTTCACATTAGGAGAACAGAGGGAAGAAACTTATTTCCTCAAGTTCATTCCAAAGTTGGCCAATAATTATTTGAGAGAAATTACTTACTTTCAGATACTAAGAAGGGGCTTCTGAATACCACTAGCTGAAGAAGCCATCCCCTCAATTTAGCAGAGTTGCGGTAGAGGCACGAACCCGTTACCTGTAGCAGTTATTTCAGACCCCTTTCTGTTTATTTAATCTTTTTGTATGTTTTTCAAATCACACAAAAAATGTTATATTTTAGTTTTTAGTATATTGCCATCTGAGAAGCTTATTAGCTTGCTCCAAGAAGCAGATCTGGTACATAAATTTATTATTTGTCTTCACTTGGGATGCATTTTATGTATCTTAAACAAGCTGTAGGAGAAATTAGTGTCTAAATAATATTTCAAAAAAATTGGAGTTCTTTGTTAATCTAGTATTCCCCAAAACCAAATGCTTTCAGCATAGAAAGGAGACACTCACTCACTCACTAACAATTTGTTCTCTCTACATTTTGTTCCACAAGTAGGTAGAGCTGCCATGACAAGATAACATTAGATTAATATTTTAACCACTTTTTTTCAAGTCACTGAACAATTGCTACCTGACAGAACCAATCTGATTCCAAACACATGGAATCAATAAAGTCATTTTATAGTATTATCATGTCAAAATGTTGCCATTGAGTTATTTAAATAGACAAGATAAAACCCAAATAATATTTGTCTTGGTTAGCAATAGGCAAGTTTAACTATTTCAAGGTTGAACATTGAAAAAATTATTAAAGGCTTCCCATTTTCAATTTCTAGCATGAGAAAACTTATACTCTATCTTCTGTCTTGCATAACAATTGACACAGGGCAATCTTAGAGTTGTTTTACATCAAAATAATTTAGATTCTTTCTTACATATATAATACAACACAGAATAAGAAGTAAAACTCATTTCCATAAAAATCTACTATGCAGCTAGTGGAATACATTTGTGAGCTCTCTGTAAGTAGTATTCAGCTTGTTAATTATGTAGTAATAAAATATTAAACAGGTTACACAAATTGTTTACATTTGGATTAATTCTTTAATACAAGTGAACCTCCCACCATTTTCAAGAGGAAAAGAATACATATCTTTTCTGTTTACTTGTTTACCACCAACTTGTCACAGGTGATACTAACTGTAAAAGTCTTCAGGCTAAAATATGTGATGCAGTAAGGACAGCTTCAAGAAAAGCAAAACAAAGAAAAATCCACAAGCATTATTTTTGTGTGTCATAAAATGCAACTCACTTTCTTCTCCTAACAAATAAGTAGATTTTTGACCTGGTTACACCCCAGTGGGGATCTGAACTTGTGGGAGAAACCTGGTCAGCTGCCACTGCTTTTCTTAAAAAGGGTCAAGATGTTTTAAAATTTCATGGTCATTTCCCTGGCTCCAGAGCATTATGAAAAGAAATATGTAAACAGTACTGATGCTGCCAAATTGGCAGACTTCTAGCCTAGGAAGGTCCAGAAGAACATAAATGGACACATCTAGCAATGGGTAAACAAGTCTGATTTCAAAATCTGTTTCCTGGCTAAGCTCATCCATATAGACATTTGAGCAGAGCTACAATGTCCTCAAACACTACCATATTATAAAGACTAACAGAAGTTGTTAAGGGTGTTTTTTTAATTTTTTTCCATAAAACTTTGGGATGAAGCTAACAGTTCAATATTTGATGTTGCCATCTTAACTTTTTATTTCAGTTTTAGTTTAGCCTTATGAAAAGCTGTGCAAAGTTTGTTCCATGAAACAGCTCAAACCACGGCATGGCCCGAAACAGAGATTTCTTAAAGTATTTCTAGAACACTGCAAAACCTGTAATATTTAGTTGAAATATAGCATGGACAAATAGTGTTAGTTAGGTTTATTTCTTTCTGCTATGTAAAAAAAAAAGAACTTTTTTTTCATTTTTAACTATTTCCCAGATTATTTTATCTGCCTTTATAAAGGTTATTCAACCTAGCTGACATGGGACTAGACATCTTCTCTCTCAAAACCTATCTAAAGTTATTCAGTGAAATACTCTCTAATAAAGAGGTTAAAAGGCTCTCAAACAAATGATTCTAGTCTAAAATAAGCAGTGCCTTCAGAAAAAAAAAATTGCCATAACATTAATTTATGTATCTATGGAAATGATCAAATTTCAGTTTTAAATTCTGCATTATTTTTCCAACTTCCATTATTATCTGCACATGCATTATGAATCTGCCTGCATTGTTTCTGACTTAAGATCAAAGAAATTTAATCATTTTTCAGAAACAAAAACATCCATGCCAGTGAAACAATCAAACTGAAAGTTAACCTCTAAATTAAAATATAGTATCTTTTGAGTAGCATTTTAACATGTTTCTGATTGCTGACATGAATGAGATGATACAATGTAAAGAGCTCCTTAGGAAAATCACCACAGGGAGACAGCTACAGCTGACCATTATACTACAAAAATGATCTTAGTTCAGGACAGCCTGTTTTCAATTATTAGGGAAGAATTTTATTAGTTCATAAAAATATATCCTCTGTTCCATTAATTTCAGGAGGGGTTTTTGATTATACACAGAATAACCCCATACTAAAACTAATACTAGCAGAATAAAAATGTCATCAAAATAAACAATACCCCACAACTTACTAATAGGTAAAAGAAACCACACAAAAAGCTGTTAAAACAGAATCAGGGTATAAACAAGTAGTCAGCAATATTTCCCTTTTTATGAACACAAGCAGTAAGCATTTCACCCCAACATCCCTCCTTTAAAATAAATACAAAACAAAACAAAAAAAATCAAAACCCCAAAAAACCCCAACAACAACAACAAAAAAAACCAAACAAAAAAAAAAAAATCAAAAAAAACTAAACACAGACCATCTCTTCTATAAACAGCTGCACAGATAGAGTATAAGTCCTGTACAGGAAAAAACTTAAACATTTGTGAATACTCACATTCATTTAAATCAGGATGAATCTGGAGAGATTATTTTAACTTGCATCAAATTTATGTCTATTTCAGATACAGAAGTTTACATAAAAAAATTGACCAGAAATATTGAGAAGAGATAATGCACAAAAATCTTTATGCTTCAAATAAACAGTACTGCAAATATCAAAGAAAAAAAAATCGGAAAATGTTGCTGAAAACAAATAGACTTGAACAAGCAAAAAGGTACCTTGCAACTTGTTAAAGTTCTAATGCAGCAGCTCATTTTTGTTACTGTTAAATGAATATCTCAACAACTACTCGAAATTCAGATTTGTACATTATTGTTCTTAAATCTTGTCTCTTCACTAGAATGTGCTCTGCAAGATTATTTGAAATACTTAAAAGAGCATGCATGTGTAAAACAGACCGATGTTAGTTTTCTAATCACCCGGTACAGAATCTCACAACTACAAATACAAAGACAAAAATAACATGCAAAATATTTAAAGGTTTCTGAAAAAAAAAAAAAAGAAAGAAAAAGTACTGGTTAAGCATTTCATACACACCTAATGTTCTGTGTTGTGAACAAGGTGGAAAGAAGACACTTGCACTTAAATCTTGAAGCATCCCGTCCCGATGAACCCAGAGAAACTAATTTCTGCCATCAGAAAAGTACTCCACCAGAACACCAAATAATTATATGTGCTGCTGAAAAGGAAACAGCAAGCCCAGTTCTGGCTGTATGTAGTCTCTCGAGGTACAATAATATAAACCTGATCAATTGCAATTAAAATCTGAACAGAGGCTTAGAACTTGAAGTCTTGGTGCATTAGTTCTTGCCAAAAGCAGATGTGATTGTGAGCTGGAAGCAATTTCTCCTGGTAATTTGTGATGACACTGGGTAGAGCAGCCCCAGAGTCCCCAAAGACAAACTCATCAGAGGCTCTAATGTATGCATGACACATGAGGTGGCTCTTTTAGAGCTCAATTAATTGGGCTGAACATTAAGACAGCAAGTTCAGGACTTTTTTTTTCCCCTCCAGAGTTGTTTTTCCTCTTTTTACAAGCAGTTTTTTTCCCTTACCTTCTGCAAGCCATGTCTCCTGTAATTGGCTCAGATCTTGAAAGAGTTCTGCAAAAAGATAAAGACATGGATAAAATTTTATCTCTTCAAAAGATTAAAATAGGTTCAAAAATATATTTTTCCTTAAGAGCAATATACATTAATTCTGGTTTGGCAGTCAAGTGCACAGAAAAAGCAGGCATTCTGAGGCATCAGTTACTGATTTTTCTACACCTATTAATAAAAACCCAAGCACTTACTGTATTTTCAGCTCCTGAAATAATAACCAGAATCTTAACAGAGCTCTCTAGTATAAAAGGCTCATTCAGCAACACATAGAAAAGTTAAAAATCGTAATATTTCTTACAGGTGAACAATTTCTTCTTATACAATTCAGGCCTCCTCCTGTAATATCTGCCCCAGATAAAGCTTGCTTGGACTTCCACAGTTCTGCCTGAGCAACAACTGAGAATTTTTAATAGTAGGGTCATAACTATCATATAAAAATTCTGAAGCCGTGACCTGAGATGCTGCAATAGCAAAGAGAAATGGGAAATCTTTTGTACTTCCCCTAATGTTTTACTTCATATGACATGAGAACCACCACTATTTCCTCTATGCTGTACTCACTGTACTTCTTTAAAACTAAAACCACCTTCTTCATGGACTGAATTTTGCAGCAGCTTATCTTTTGCAATGCACTGAAATCAGTTACTTATAATGGGTGTAAAGCAGAGCAGCATTCAGCTTACTTGCAAGCCTCAGAAACTCAGTTACGAAAATTCTGTTTGCTAAGACTAAGTAGGATATTTGAACTAACAAATGGTTTATTTTTAATTTACTGTATTTTGAGAGAGACTTTCTTTTTTATGAATGCTGACAGATAACTATTTACATATACTTAAATGACAGAGGCTATTCATTTATCCTGTGGACTGATACCCCACATGCACACTGGGAAATGATTTAACTGAAAATCAGAAAGTTGCTTTTTTTTGAATCTACTTTTCCAGGCAAGTATGGACTTTGAAAAGTGTGTCAGTGTGTTCTTACCCTGATAAGATTTACATAGGGGTAAGTTATAGGCCTCTACATATCTTCCTGTAGGTCTCATGTACTTTCAGGGCTGCAGGCGTAGCATAATACAGACCTTGTAACCTAAAGAAGTGTTAACAGCTACAGTTCTCAACCTACAGTCCTGGGTGGCTACTGATGGGACTAAGTTACAAACCTCTGGGCCTCCAAAACTCTCTCCACTGTAGGTTCTCTTAATCGAAATTCCCTGGATTTTTAACCCTGTTAGTGTTATACAACAAGAGAAACCGGCCAGCAGGCACCAGAACCCTGACTATACAGTAAAGCTGGTGAAAATCAAATCTCCACACCCACATTCTCTCACTCCTGCTACCACTAGTGAAGACATACCAGGGAAAAGGACGTTAAAAGATGGGAGGGATGAAGAATGCCCTAAATATGAAGAGGCTTGATGGTGAAAACCCAGGTGCCATGACTTGTGTCAGATGCCGCAAAGGCTTGTCCTCAGTGCATGACATTCGTGTGCCACATGTGCACAAAATGCAACAGGGTAAGTCAAGGAAAGACTTTCAACTTTATAAATTTATTGCCTTTGCCAGTTTGTTTTGCATTAGTAAATGTAGTTTTCTTGTCTTGTTTATTCAGATTGATCTAGATATATTTATCTCCAAAATAAATAAATAAAGAGCTCTCAAAAAGCTTCTCTGCATTAGTAAGAAAAGGGGGGGGGGGGTGGGGGGGAAACAACAAGCCCTCACCTTCTGAATCATGAGCCAGGTCTCTGTTAATGAATTTTCTTTTCCTGACATTTGTCGGTCTCTCATTACAGTTTCTCCCACGCGGATTCTATAAACAGGAAAGATCAGTTACTTTAGAAATCTGAGGTTTGAGATTTGGTTGGGTTTGTTTTGGGCTTTTTGTAATTAATCAGGAATATGCAAACTTGGCATAAATTCTTTATATTTTCAAACAGGGACTTCTTGCCAGCCTTCAATTTCAAACAAAAGATATTGCTGAGCACCTAATATCCTCCCAAAGAGTCCTATATCTAAATGCAACACATTTCTATCTATCTATGTAGACATCTATTTGTACAATACATATATAATGTGCTCAAGCAGCAACACAATGCCAATCGTATTTTTAGCATCTAAAGTATACAAACCTACACAATAGCCCATAAATCCCCATAGCATAAGCTATGCAGGAGAACCCAGACATGAAATTATAATAGACTGCTTTGTTTCCCTGCGTTACTTATAAAATTGTTTGCAAAGTCCTGAAAGAAAAAAAAAAAAACAGAGAGGGGAAAAAAAAGGTTAATGTTTGCCTCAACTTCATTCTTTTGAACGTTGCAGGCAAACGCAGCCAGAAACTTTGAATGCAGCTGCTGCTGCTCTCGCCTCCCTCATCCGCTAATCATGTGCATGATTTTTTAATCATCCCAAAACTGTCTTTAAAAGAACACGATGCTTTATTGCAATAACTAAGAAGATAGGCTCATCTTGCAAGCAAAGCTCCCAGATGAAGAGTCGCCCCTACAGCCGTAACAAAGCAGAGACTGTGTCTGTAAAACTCCCCCACAGAAATAAGTCGGAGTCAAGTTTATAAACACCAACTTTGAACTGATCACTCACATTGGTGACCATGTAAGGCACTTGCTGGTCATAAAATCCATCCATTCTGCAGCTCTTCCACGAGTCTTAGCTCAGTGTTTTTTTATTTACTGGGCATTTGATCTGGAGATTTCCTCGGGATCTGGACTCCAATCAGCCTAGAGGGGAATACAAGATGGCTTTTAGATTTAAAAAAAAAAAAAAAAAAAAAAAAAAAGAGGCAGCATGAATGAACTGCTTGCATTTGCATACCTAATTAACCTCAAAGAGTCCCATTCATAAAAACAACCCTCCCTTCTCTGCCTTCACCTGGGTTACACGCTCCTGCCAGCAAAACGCGGAGGAGCAAAAGCACTCGGCGGCGGCCGGCGGAGCGAGAGGCAGGGCTTTATTTACACTGCGCGCCGCGCCCGCGGGCGATCCGCGCCGGCGGCAGCCCCGGCTCTCGCAAGCGTGTGCTCAACTCGTAATGGCGAACGCGGGGCTCGCCGCGCACCTCGCGGCGGCGGCGGCGCCCGGCGGCCACGCACTCACCGCCCTCACACACACACACACAGACGGACACACAGACACACACACACACACAGACACGGCCCCCCCGCCCCGCGCACCAGCCACCTTCTCCCACAGGATCGCTCCCGCAGCCCCACCGCCGCCGCGCAATCCTGCGGGGCGGCGGGCAAAGTTGCGGGGGAAGACCCACCTGAAGGCCACGCGCGGCGATCGGCTGCAAAAAAATTCCCTCCAAATTTAATAAAAACATTAATTATTCCCCGGCACTTCCCCCTTGGAAGCCGCGAGCGCCACTGACAGAGCTCAATCCCGTGGTTTTTCCTCTCCTCCTCCTCCAGGGGCCCCCGAGCCGCGCCGGCGGATCCCCGCCGCCCATTGGCTCCCCGCGCCCCCCGCCGGATCGCCGATCGCCGCGGCCCGCCCGCCCCGGCCCCGGCCCCGGCCCCGCCGCCCCGCCCGGCCCCGCGGGGGGCGACTCCCGCCGCGGCCCCGGCCCGCGGGGCAGCGCCTCGGAAGTGGCGCTCGGGGGCCCGCCGGTAGCCCGGGATCCTGCCGCGGGCACGCCGTGTCCCCTACGCCTCCCCGGGGTGGCAGGGCAACCCCTTCCATTCACAAAATTTAAATTATTTAAAGAAAAAGTTTCGCCTGCCTGACTCCGTAAAGCGAAACGCACCCCCCACGCACACGCGCGCCCTTTCTGGCGGCGCAGCTGCCCCGCAAAGCGCCGCGGGCGCCCGGAGGTGAGCGCGGCCAGAGACACTTGGTACCGTTTTGTCCGGAGCTGGTGGCATCCCGGGGCTCATGGCTGCTCTCGGTTTGGCTTTTTTTGTCGGGCGTTTTTGGTTGGCGGGTTTGGGGTGGGTTTTTTTTTGGTTCTTCCTTTTTTTTTTTTTTTTTTTTTTTTAATTGAATCATAGAAAGCAATTTTTATTTCTACGAGGATGACATAATTTCTAGGTTTTGTGGACAGAATTTGGCAGCACCCATACACCGGATCTATCTAGGGGAATTTTTTGGTGTAGTGGTGCCAGGACCTACCAAGGTCAGGACTTCTGAGAACTTCTCTAAGAAAGCAAGCTTTCTGTTCTTTGGACAGAGTGGCTGTTGGAAGGCTGTGTCCAAAAACTCTTGCCTTTCTCAACAGCCAAGATGCACCAAAGCAGATTTGTGTGGTTTTGTAACAGCTATATTTGTCCTCCCTTTGAGCAGTAAATCCCAGGTATCGCAGCAATCAGGTGGTAAATTTAGGTATTCATGACGCTGTCTTGCTGTGAGATACAAAGTTTCAGGTTTCTATGATCTGATGTAGTTCAGCATTTAACAAGTAAAGCCCCAAAGCCAGCAAGCCCAGCTTCTCCCTCGGCCATTTCTGAGGGCTCACTTTATAGCTGACAGTGTAAAGCCAACTAAAGAAACCTGCTTTTGCATAATTTCCCTCTGGTGGTTTTAACAATATTCAGGTCACTTCTTCTGTACTACTTTGTTTCAAAAACTATGGCTGTTTCATTACACTCTATTCTGGAGCATATTACTCTCTGCCACAACACTTTGATTGTCCTCCTTTCTGATCTCACCATCTATACTCACTTGTCCAGTCCAGCTGAGGAAGAGAGAGGCACCATGTTCCCACCACTCCTGTCCTTCCCATATGGCCTTCACAGGGAAAACATCCACCACCAGCAGCTTGTTTTTTGTGTTCTTGCTCCTTCTGTTTTCACACACCCATCCCAGCATACCTGCAATTACAAGAGAGTAATGTTATTCTAAATGTAAAAACCTATGATAATTTTATTCTGTTCTTGACCAAGTCTCTCAGTTGTTCCTGTAAGCCACTTTTGTGATACAATAATTGCTAATTCTACCCCCCACCATGGGCAGCTCTCACTACACCAGATTGCTCAAAGCCGCATCCAGCCCAGCCTTGAGCACTGCCAGGGATGGGGCGTTCACAGCTTCTCTAACGAGGCCGTCATTTTCTTATTTATACCCATACTCAAACTGGAGCAGCTGCTGGGCTTATGGGAAGGCTGTGGCTACACATACAACCCTGGGAAGCAAGTGGCCAATTTAACCCCTGGACCAGCAGAGCCAGTGAAGCGACTGCCTCCAGCTGACCACCCCACCCCACTGGATGGATACCCTGAGCCACTCATCAACCAGCTCCCAAAGCACTGGACTTTACCACATAGTCTTCTAAAGCAAAATCAGTAATGGATTTTCTTGTCTTTAAACAGTGCACTAAAAATCGTTGGTGTGTCAGTTGGCCAAGGCAATTAAACCAACATCAAGTGAAGTTTCCAAAGTTACCGCAGAGCCATCACATATTAGGAATGGCCCATGAAATAATCACCCAAAATCACCCATGAAATTCACATGGGTTGGGTCCCACCTTGTACTTCCCTACACCACAACCTGCACCTTACAAAGTCTGGCACAGCACCGTGGCCACCTTCCAGCACACACCACCACCTCCCCTCCATGTGCACAATTTTGGCATCTTGCTTTACTGAGCTGTAGGAGGTCAACTCTCTGCAAACAGCCGAGCTCTCTGTGGTCCCGGCTGGGCTGTAACTCCGAGAGAAGCTGTGCAATAAATGCATCCTGGCAGGAGAAGCACTGTACTGCTTGCTGTTCCTCCTCATGCCACACATCTCTTCCCTCCTCCCTCTCTCTGGCCCTGTTACACATGCTAGGGAGGAAAGGAAGAGTAAAGCCGTTTTGAAGCCCTCTTTATCCTCATCTTTGTTCATCCACTGTGCTGAGTGGTACTCAGAAAAACTTCATTAACTATTAAGAGGAGGATGCTGTAGATGTAGTTCTATGTGCTGAATTGCAATTTGTATCATCATCAGTCATAACTGTCTCATATGTTAACTGGTGAAGGCATAGTAATTACTTTGTAATTTTACATGCTTGTTCAAAATTCTTGCAACTTTTGGGGTTTTTATAAAGTTTTTGTGTTTTAACTGCTCTTTTTGGAAAGAGTAGTTAAAACATAATTAAATAGTACTGTATTATTAAATATATTTTCCTTTTAAATAATCCTTTTAGAAAATGAAAAATTAACTTCAAAATCACTTCCATTTTTAGTTGAAAAGGTGGAACAGATTTTACCCAATTGAAAATATCCAAAAAATGTGCTGAATTTATTTTGCTATAAGAAATTATTTTTAAATCAACTTTTCTAATAATACTGCTTTAGAAATAAGATACTAGCTCCCTTTTACAAACAGACATGTTCAAGTAATCTATAAAGCGTCACTATATATTGAAAATTATATATTATTTCCATTTCTTAATGGCAATATATATTTCACACATTTATTTGAAAGTGGACAAGGAAATCTATATTTTCTGTTCAATTTGACACCCTCATCAAATTATGCTTATACTGAAGAAAATCCTTCAGAAAAGGGACAGTCACAATTGGAGCATAATATGCAGGTACATTTCAAAGCTACATTTAAAAAACCTAGGTTTTTTAAATACTAGATTTTGGAAATTGTTTTCCTTTATCCATTCCTTCCAGGCATTTCCCAGTAAAACTTTGATGTCACTGATGAGCCTGACAGACAACAAAAAGGGATACCCTCCATCCAAACTGTTGAGCAGGAACTTTTAAAACATAGTATATAGAAGACTCATTAAAATAACAACTGCATATGTGACTGACTACAGCAAATCCATGAAAACCTAATGAGATTTCTGTCTGGTAAATTAACCCTTGACCACATTTTAACCTCTTGATGCTGACTCTTTAAGAAGATTAAGAGTGCTTATTTTATCATGATGTGTCATAGTGTCATATAACAAAATAGTATATAACATCAAAATTTAAAAGAAAAAAACAGAGAAATTAATAGGGCAGATACTTGCCCAACATTATGGCTTTCTGTAAAGCCTTTGTTTCAAATGCAGCATCAAGGACTAAACCTTAAATCAGGAAAAAGGAATGTACCAGTAGGAAGAAATAAAATGGTGATTATATTCATGTGTGAAACTATGAGATGTGGAATTAAAAGTACATGCAAACAAGTATCTTCAATTAAAAAAGAAAACAACAGTGTTATTTTCTGTTTGACTATATGAATTACCAGCACATTGCATACATCATTGTCATTTAGACCTAGTATTACAAACCTAGAGGCCTCCATAACCAACTGCATTTCAATGTCTGTTTAACTGATAATGCAGTGTAGGGCAATTTTCAGAAAACATTTATGTACTAGAAAATTATGCTACACAGGAAAACAAAAATTAGAATATTTCACAATGAGTGCAAGAAATTAAAATTCCAGACAAATCTTTTATTGCAATGTGTGCTAACCTTACCCTGGGCTTCAAGAAGAAGTGTGACCAGGAGATCAAAGGAGATTCTTCCCCTCTCCTCTCTTCAGGGCAGACCTCACCTGGAATACTGCATCCAGCTCCAAAGCCTCCAAATAAAAAAGATGTAGACTTGTTGGAGAGGGCCACTAAATTGATCATAGGATTTGGGAACCTGTCATATAAAGACAGACTGAGAGAATTGGGGTTGTTCCACCTGGAGAAGAGAAGGCTCCAGGGAGAGAGACCTTATAGCACCTTCCAGAACATAAAGAGGTCTACAAGAGAGATGGAGAGGAAGCTTTTATGAGGGCATACAGTGACAGCACAAGGTGGGAGCAGTTTTAAACTGAAAGAGGGCTGCTTTAGATTAGATTTTAGGGAGAAACTGCTTACTATAAGGGTGATGAGGCACTAGAACAGTTTTGCAAAGTGATGGATATCCTATCCCTGGAAGTGTCCAAGACCAGGCTGGGTGGAATTCTGAGTAATCTGGTCAAGGTGTCCTTGTCTGCAGCAAGGGGGCTGGAACTAGATGACCTTTAAGGTCTGGTCCAAGCCAAACCATTCTGTGATTCCCTGAAAGATGAAAAGTAAGTTAAGTTTAAAAATATTTTCAGCCTTCATCATAACCAAGACTTCAAAGTATAAAAGCTTTAGAGAGGAAAAGGCTTGGCAACTCAGAGCACTGGCCCAGTTGTTGGAGCAGAGTAACCTCAGTATTGTTCTGGATCTCCTAATGGTCTTCTGGGTAATTCCTACACAGGCACCCCCTGTCATCTCACTGGGGGTTTTGTCCCTATAAAGTGAGATATTGAGCATTGAGTTCTTGAGTAGTGTTGACCATAATAGTCTATTACTATTGATTGTGGAGATACTAGCTGCATCTAGCCTCTTGGATTTTCCTAATCTAGTTCCTTCTGAACCTTTGAGGAGCAAAAATGCTACTCATATGTATTAATTTCAATGACAATTACTACACAACAGGAGTGAATCATCTAGAACTGTGAATCCATGATCAGGATAAATTCTCAGCTCTCTGTGCCAACACAACCAAAGCATCAGGCAGTGCTCTAGTGGAAAATACTACAGAAAACTCGAAAGACTTCTTGACTGAGTTGTATAAATCATCTTAATCCCATCACAATAATACTCATTTCTTTACCAACGGAGAAAATCAAAATAAAATAAAAATGATACTAGTCCAGGACCTAATATAGCAGTGTATGAGTCACTGGAAGAACAAACCAAGTTAAAACATTAAATGTAAATTGCAATAGGTTCTTGCAGGGTCAGTGGAGTATCCAGATTTCTCTCCTTGCAATTAAATTAATTAAATGGCCAGCCATGATAAAGTGATAATCAAGTAGCCTAGAAGTCACTTGAATATCGGGCCAGCAAAAGAATTTGTGCATAATCTCACAGATGGCTTGAATTTGCATGTCCTCCTGTACAGGTACCAAGAGAGAATCATGTAAACACTTCAGAATCCTTCACATACTTTGTGAGATTTCTGCCCCACTGTAGTTCATAGAGTTTGGAGAAAACCTCAAATCTCTTGATACAATTATAGTCTAAGGCAAACATGAAGCAAGGAACAGGAAGAGAAATGCTTAAAGATTGTGTTTACTAAGTTTGCTGGAAAATCTCTCATTTATAAGTTGTTTAGTGCACATTAAATGGTTTTGGTCATTCTTTAAGCCCTCCTGAAACACAGAAGACACAAAGATGACACAATGTGCCCTTTCAGAATTACAAACTCTCCCTCAAGATCACTATTAGACATGCTCAGAGCTCGAGCACAGATATTAACATAGCAGCAAGGGAAAAAGCAATGCCATTTATTAAATGACTGGCTATAATGACAAAAAAAACCAACAAGCTTGTGGATTCAAATAAGGGCCTTAAGCCTATTTCCTCTTTTTCTAGCAACTGCATCACCTGAGTTAGTAAAACATATGACCTCTCTCTACAATTATTAATTTATGAATTTTCATAGTTACAGCAATATTTAAAACTATTACTATTGGCAGGCGATGGCTATATTTATATTATATTGTATATATGTACATTTGAAATAGTTAACCTGCATAATCATTAGAACCTTAGGACCTAGCCATCCACTTCCACCTGTGTACCACCCCTAAGCCCAGATAGTTGTGCACAACACCTGAGTATTCCAAGACAAGCAATAGAAGAGTCAAAGAAAAGGGACAAAATCTAAACACAGCTCCATGCACATAAAATGACAAGATACTGAAAGCTGATGTTGATTACTAAGAGAAAAAAAATTAAAAGACAGAGAATAGTATTTCTTAGGGTTTTTTCAGAAGCAAAGACTTAGTAAAACAATAAAAAGACCTAAATAAACCAAGACATTAGTTGAAAAGCACACTGTAAATGTTGTTCCAGAAGCAAACCCTGCCCCAGTCTCCAATTAATTAGGAAGTGGCTTTGCTATTAAGAGGCTGAGGCATGCATGTGTTGCCACTGGTGTTCAGGAGAGGAATTAAATTTTTTGTGCCCATTTGCAGTAGGGCATGTATTTTGTTGTAGAGTAGATAATGTAAGAGAACAGACTATGTTAACTTCTGGGAAGATAATGAGATCATATGCATTATGTTCTCACTTTTGCCATATTTAATATGTTCTCTATTTTTAGTTGCTGAAAATGCCAGCCTTCGTAGCCAGGCTTTATTGTTCCTGTGAAGGTGCTGAGCAAAGATGGTGGTCTCTGTCCTAGAGAGCAGAGGTGTTTGCTCATCAAAACAGAAATGAAAATGTGTTCTCCCTCACAGCCAAACCCAGTATCCTTGAGAGGCAGAGGTAACAAAACAGACAGTAGCTATGTTTCACTTCTATCTGTGACTAGCAGATGCATTTTAAATTAGAAGTTTTAAAGCAGCATTTGAAAAAATACAATGTATGAGGTTCTTGAGCTTTCCGTGAGAACTTTTCCCATCCAAAGCAAAAAAGCAAAAAGTAAGAAGAAAATGTGGGGCACTGCCGACTGTCATTACTGTTTTTATGGCTATCACAGCTATTAGAGAGCTACCTAGATCAACCAATCTCACCCTCAGGATAAACTGTATTGCAAAGAGCCAAAGATGGGGTGCATCTATGAAAGGTGGTTGAGGAGAGCATGGAAATCAGGAAAGGACAGCAATAAAGACAAGGAGCTAATCCTTGGCAGCACTACATGGCGCACACAGGCAGAGATGCCAAAAGAGAAAATGAAGTTGAGATAAAAGAAAGCTGTCGGTAGACTGAGAAAAGCCAATGTTTGCAAGGTTTAAATTGAGGACTAAACAGCTATGTTGAGTCATGTGGTAGGGAAATTCTTCCCTGGGAGGAAATGTGAGGTAGGAAAAAAAATAAACAGAAAATGGAGACTAAAACTATATGTACAGCTGTAATAGGATATACAGGAACTATAGATCAGAGTCCCACCAGACAAATTGTGCAAGTCTCCACCAAAATAATAAATGCCACAAAGGAGATATCATTTGAACCCTTAGAATTATAAAATGCAAAATATTTAGAAGCAGGAAGTGATCTTTTCATTTGGTGAATTTAATGTGCTTAAAAACTTGTATTTGCACATCCCAAAATCTGTTCACAAGATTGGAAAAAATAATTATACCTGTTTTTCAAAAAAGGAAAATTAGGCTCTTGTGAGTATACTAAGGATCAATAATAGGGACAAATATTGCATGCTGGGAGGATTTCAGTAATATTCCAGGACTTCATTTCTTCTTTGACCTAGCTATATTGGGTCACCAAACTCAGCTCTGATGTTAGAGGCTTCTTCCACAGAGAGTGCGCAAGGTTCCCATTATTCACAATTTTGCAATTCATTAGTTTTCAGTATTTGAAAAAGAGGGAAGAAGGGAAGAACATGCAATCTTTGAATGTTAGGATTTTCATTTTCGAAAGTACTGTATTTTAATAAGGCATGAAGTTACTGGCTCTTATTGGATTTTATTTTGTCGTAAAGATTTTTTTTCCTATTTTGAAGAGTAATATTTTAAAAAGTCCCACATTCAATCAATCAGTCAATCAATCAATCAATCAAACAAAAAAGGAAATCAAAGCAGGAGGTGGAATTCAAGCCCTGAGATATGTGACAAGGGCCAAATGTGCTCTAATTCCATCTGCAACTGCTGCTATTACTGCTACAGGTTCACCACAGGGAAGCAAGCAAGGTAAAATGACTGCAGGTTAAAGGAAGCTGCCCAGCTCTTGCTCTCTGAAATATATGGCTATGAATTCACACAATTCTGGCCTTTTCAGTACTGTAGAAGCATAGAAGTATGTTGTATGTAAGTTCTCCCGTCACTTTCCATTAATGCATATTAAAGAAAAATCAGTTCTATAGCTAAAATAAGACATCTTCTGAGAACTGTGTGCTGCCTTAATAAGCAAACAGCACGTGTACTGTCCCAAGGAGCAAGAAGGATTCCTGTAGCATAGTAACATTCTATAGTTTTATCTTCATTTCTAATACACTGCAGGCTGAAAAAAATTATTGCAAATCTGAAAAACACTTTTTACATAAGAAACCCTCATAAACCATTCTGCTCCATCTATTTCCTTGTGCACATTGTTCTGCCTAATAAGTCTGATCATAAAAGGTATAATGTAGAGCAGAGATTTTGAAGACAAAGTCTGTACAACATTCTATACTGTTTTAAAGGAGGAGAAGGTGGTAGAGATATTGAAAAATCTTTAACTGATCTTATTTACTCTTCACTGTACCTTTTTAGTTAGTCTCTGTATCCCTTAGGTTTGCATAGTATTAAATTCGGTGGTAATACTCCACATACAAGTTTGGAAACATCACAGACCAAGGTTTAAAAGTAACTGAAGGGTTTTTTGTGAGGGTCAGAGTGTCTCCAGGAAAGAAAGGTACTATTGTGAAAAAGATCCACAGAAGCAGCTGCTTTTAAAATGTCATGCATAGGCGCAGCAAGGCTTGCATAAAGTCCATGACTTTTGCAAAAGAGTGTTAAAATAATGTAAAATAAAAATTAAAACAACAACCACCAGTTCAACAAATGCCACTCAGCCTGAATGGAAATTTCCAATTGGGCAGAATTTCAGCAATGGAATGGCAGAACAGAGGTCAAAGGAACTGACATTCATTTGCTTGTGTTTCAAAATCAAATCTAGCTTGAGAAAGAGGGAAGGACAAGAAATAGACGCCTCTAAGAAAAACGGCAATATAAAAGCTACAGGTTATGTTTGATAGGACAGAGAGTATTTAATTACATTATACCATAAACCTAAGATATAAAAGACAGAAATCATATTTGGCTTTTGAACATAACAGGCTTGAGTGACATTCCTTTTTCCAACTTTGCTTTGGGTTCATCTTTATTTTTTGTAATTTTAATTTAGGTTTTTATTTATTTTATTTATTGTACTTCTAAGTTTAGGTCTCTTTCAGTGTTAAGTGCTATGCTTATTTTTCTTTTTAAATTTAGAGGCCTGTACTACAGTTTGGACTGGAGATGAAGTAAATTCCTGATAAATCATGCTCTAATAGGAAATGTTGGAATCCCATTGTGAACAGGGACAGACTACATTAAAAAAAAAAAAATTAAAAATCTTCTCTTTCACTTAGAGTCCAGTGCAGATACAAACAGAAGCTCAGAATATCATAAAATTCCTCAGATCATAGATTTACCTCAGAAAAATCCAGAAATATAAGGCTCCTTATATCTAAGATTACAATCTCTGCAATCTGGTACTTCATTCAGGATGCTCCTGTTGCAAAATCTGTTGAATCTTTATATTATCATCTGTATGCTTTTGATAATAGCCTAAGGGAGAAAGATGTTTTCCTTCACATTTTTCAAAGGAAAGCTAAAATTTACTAAGCACAGTCCCCTGAGTCACTGTGACTTTTTTCCCCCTTTGGACAAGGAAGATACAAATGAAAACATACTTGAGCTATGGAACTTTCTTGCTTGCTTTCTTCTAACGTTGATTTGTTTTACCAACACTGGTTATTAATTTAATTGTGTAAATCCAATTCATTGCACAAAAAATGTACCAAGTTTTTTGGGAGTAGCACTTTACTACAAGTCAATGAAAAACCTTCCAAGGAGGGCTTCTAAGTTGATATAATAGGTTTTTTTGTCTTATTGTCTGGCCTGGATGTCATTTTTATCCTCCAGGTCACCTAACAGGGTGTCAAAATATTAATTTCAAAAACTAAAAGGTACAGGATGAGAATTACCTTTGTCTCCCTGAGAAGTCCATGTCATGACCATAAACATGCCATCTTTGGTACACGTTCCTTGGATAATATTGATGAAAAGGAGAATATACACAAAGAAGCACCTATGCACTCAGCCAGACCTAAAATCACTTAAAAGCTAAATATTCCACTCATAGCTTTACCTTAGGATAGTAAAAGGGGTGTACATTACATATATTGGTTAGTTTGATAGAGTATCCTTGGGCAATGTTCAAAAACAAGCAATAAGGAAATTGTTACAGCCATGCATAACACAATTCATACACAAGGATTCTACATTTGTATACATAAAGTCAAATTACTTAAAAATACCATAAACAAATTACAATGGTAAAAAGAGAAAATATTCAAGTATTTTGGCTGAATCACACAGTAAAAATACAGATGTCCATAAAATTCATCTCTATATCCTAGAGTTTAATATTCCATCCATGACAGCAAATGCAAAAAAGGGAGAAAACTAAACCTCAAAGCTGAGAGCTTGAAAAATTAAAGAAAATGTAATTAGACATGATTTTTTCTAAAAAAGAAAGTGTTACCCTCTAAGGTAATTGCTAAGTAGCAATGTCAGGGATGCTGGCCTAATTTCTAGTAGTAAATAGTGAAGTAACAGAGGATGATTGAACTTGTGCTTCTCTGATTGTTTTAGCTGCCATCCTTACTAGAAAAGAGCAACTGTAGGCTGCACAGATATTTTTTAGAGCTCAGGTCATCAAAAAAAGTGAGCTGGTCTCTGTAAAATTCCTTCAATAGCTTTAGCAAAGGGATGTGATTTCACCATATATCAACTAATGGTTGCTTCCTAGTGGCTTGTGGTTCTCCAGAGGGCTCCTGATGATAGAGAAACAGTTTCTGCATAAACTAGCGTAGATTCTTCGGTAGTCTTTCCATGCCACTTTGCTGCAACAGTGTAGCAAGTAAAGACTATTAGAGGTAATTTACTGAAACTTCTAAGGGTTTCTAGTTTATCCTGTGGCTCTTTCTAGCAATAGTTCTTTTATTGCATGTGATGCTGTCAGCCAAGTGTGACTTAGTGGATTGTGCAGCCTATCAAATTTTGCAAGCTCATTTAGAAAGCCCTTATGGAGCTTAAATTCAGAGTTTTCTCCTGAAAGCACAAGCATGTCCCTAAACAGAGCTAAGAGAGACCAAATACTTCTGGCATTTTCTTTAAAAAGCCCCAAACAAATGAAAACACATAATCTTGTAGGGAACTAAGCAGGAATATGCTGGAATGTCAACTCAAAGAAGTACCCACACTGTGCCTTTTAAAAGTAGCAGTTTATAGTATGTTTAATATAGCAGAGAAATCTGTGCTGCCAGTACTGGCTGACAAGCATCCCTCAGCTTTTCCAAGAGGAACATGTCTATGGGAAGAGTGCAGTTGACTCTTGATGAGCATTTGGGCTTGGACTTCTGAGCAAAGACTGTCAACATGAAAAGTATTCTTGCCAACCATAGTGGTGCTTTTGCAAGACCACTAAACACAGTTTCTTTTTTCTGTCTGAATATAGCATTTCTTATATTTTTGCTTGCTTTCCATATGGATATCATCTGGTGTTCTGAATGCTTAATAGTGTAATATAACAGGAGCATGTTCAGAAGACCGCTCTTATCTGTAGCAACATCTCCAGAAGCAACTCTTGTGAAAATATTACCCATCACATTAGAGTGAAACACCAAATATAACTCACCTCATCATGAATACAAAATCACATTCATCCTATTTATCACTGTTAAGATAAATTAGTGAATTAGAAGAAGGAAAAAAAAAAACTTTCCTGCTTACTTAGGCTAATGATGATAGTGTCATATTATACTTATTAATAGCAGGGGTTTTAATAGTGAAATAGTAATCATTATTGTAAAAGAGAAAGCTATCCTAAGTGTTAAACATCAAACAAGCCACATCTAACACCCCTGAAGACGAGATCTGGAACACTGCAAGAGCTCATCAACTCACTCAATAGTCATCAGCTGAGTGATTTTTACCATGACAAGGGAGGATGGTCTCAGTTCTCTTTTTTTATATGCTTTTTTTTACATAAGAAATAAATTTTAAGAAACTTTTAAGAAATTAAAAATTTAAGGGAATAAAAAGGCTAAGAACCTAGGTCAAATTTTGTGAGTCATTATTGGAGCAGACCACATTTCACTAATTCTAAATCAAAATTTGCCCTGTCAATAAAAATTTGACGCAGAAGTTCCCATTGTATTTTATTTATTGATACTAGTCTAACTAGCTTAACTCATATAATTTTTCTTGTTCTGACTAAAATTTCCATAGGGATGGCAATTATGCAGAATGAGCTCAGGAATATCATCTGGTATGGCAACTAAAGTGCTGCCCTGGGTAATGTTTGCTGCAGGTAACACTAGTGGGGTCTAGAGGTCTTTTTATGGCACTAGGAAAGCACATAGTGTTATTTAATTTTGTACCAAAGAACAGAAGGCAAACCTTTACATTATGTACAGCCTTTATGTTCACTGAAACTGGGGAGAGGAAAAACAGAGGGAAGGGGAGATGTCAAATATCGCCTGGGAGGTCTCATCTACAGGAGTTACAGAGAGGTGGGCAAAAAAAACCAAACATGTGCAGTAAAAAAATAAAATCATCACATCAACACTAGATAAACAGAAGAAATGGGCACAGGCAAAATAACAGATAATGTGCATTTTTACAGTCTGAAATTTTGTGTAAGACTTTCATATAAGACTTCAGAATATCAGTGAAAAGTTTTGTAAAACGTTGATGGAGATGTCAGGAAAAACTTTATCTCGCGTTTTAAGTCAAAGTGAATTTTGCTAGATCTGAATTCACACAGCACACACTACCAATGGGATGGTAGCAACGACTGTATTTAGAGTTCAGCCAGATTTGGCTTGGTAAGTTGTGTTAATCGTGAGTTCCAGTTCACCTATTTGACACAGTATTGTGAGTAGGTGTATTTTGCTTTACTGCAGCCATACAGAATGTGTCTGAAGAAACAGGGACAGAAAGCAGCAGAGTACATTGTGTTCTTCTTGACCATATCGAAACATGGTGCCCAGAGAGGCTACCTGGAACACAGGCTAGTCAGTGTTAAAGGAATAAAGTAGGTATTTCTTAGAAAGGCCTTCAAAGGATACACCCTGGGCAGTACAAGAGCCTGTCCATAGCTACACACAAGATGGACCTAAGAGGGACAACTGGTCACGAATTTTGACAATTTATAAGCTTTGCTCCATTTACATATTGGAGTTAATTGTCCAATTACAGCTTCAGGTTAACTCCCATCCTCCCAGACTGCTCTCCTCAATTTGCTGTTGCTTACAGTCTTTGGGCCTGAAGCTGCACCAGTGTCCTTGGTTGTTGGGCTGGAAAATGATCTTTTTGTCCAACTAAGCTGTGAAGAGAAGTTTGTGACCACTTTATATGAAGTTCTGAGTTACACTAAAGTAGTACAGAATCTGGAAATTATGAAAGCTTAAACTTAAGGCATCAACCAGACTGCCAGAACTTTTCCATACTTCCCAGAAACAACACCCACACAAGGAACATAACCCAGCACACTAGGGACAGAAGCTGGGACCTCATCCCTGCAAGTAAGAGTCTTCATAGATTCACAGTTTAAGTGCTTCTGAGAACATAGTTTAGCTCTTTGGTGTACCACAAGTATGCAGCCGTTTTGTTAAAAAGTCCCAGCTGTATAGTAATCAGCACACATTTTTAATCCATCCATTCTCTGTTATGAAATGCCAATAGAGCATAATAGAGAATTTTAACAAGCATCTACTGCCTGCAGTTATAATCTTCACTTCAGCCAGCTTCTCATTTCTGTAGGTGGTGAACCAGTACACCACTCAGATTCAGCAAGACTGTAAGTTAGAGAGTGATTTACTGGGACAAATGACATAAAAGCAGGAGGATTATAAGAATGTCACTCTTGCCCAGTAAAACCATTCAGAATTACACCCTGTCCTTGTTGTATAACATGATAACAATTAGGGTGCTAGGTAGCATACCTCCCTCTGCCCTTCAACATCACAGCCAGGTTCAGCTGTGAGAACAGAGATCAGCCCTTGGTAGCACCACACAGACATTCGGTGTGGAGGGGTTGTTGAGATTTTTTTTTATTTTTTTCAATAGAAAAGCCTGGGAGAAGGCTTCAGTATATTCTATTTTTTTTAAAGAAGCACTTTTTAAAGCATTTCTAAGCCTTTTTACTTTTAAAAAAGTAATATTCTTAAGCAGTAGAACAATTTTTTAACAGCACAGGCAGCTGTAAAATGGAATCTGACAAAATGGTCTGTTATTTATCTGCACAATGTCATTCCAATTTTGCCAATATCTTAAGGCTAACTTCCTACAACTTTTCAATGAACTGAGTGCTTTTCATTTCTCCTCTTTGAAAATGAAAATCTTTACATTTATAAACATGGAGATGTCTGTAATAAGCAATATTATTTAAATTAGAACCTCAGAAATTCTATGCTGAACCCCAGAAGACTTTGCTAGCCTTATTATATAATTATGCCTGATGACTTGCCTATGGGGAAGGACAAATCTCTCACCTGGAAGGTTTCCCTGCCCAGTATCCAGCAGTCATGCCAAAGCACACGAGTGTCCCTTTTCCAAACTACGTGGCTGTTAATAGTCTGTAACATAGAGGCTACAGAGAAACAAGACAGATAAGAGTCTGCAAGGGAAATTCTCAGTCATGAAATCACACATATGGCTGGTTGTTCTTCTGAAATCTCTGAAGAAACATGCAGTTTTTTAGACATATGGACATGAAATGGATCATTCTGTCTGTACTTGTGACAACATATTATCTGTCTGTAGTGGTTTTGGCTAGGCAATTTAAGATTTGCCCAATTTTGAGCTGTCCTCATTATTCACCTAGATACATTGTGCAACCCATCCTCTGCCAAAAAGATGCAATGTGAAAATAATTATGTATGAAGATATTGACAAAACATTAGAATAATTCATTGATGAAAACTGACCATTGTGACTTCAAACGTTTTGTAAGAGAAGTGCCATATTTAATAATAATAATAGTAATTACAATAGTAATCCTAAATTTAGTCCATTTATAGTGCTTTTAGTAATCTGTAGAGCAATTGTCATAATTTTAAAATTCTCATTATTCATAAAAGAAAAAATCCTGAGTAAATTATTCCATTTCAGTCCTGCCTATGCAATTCTAACTAAACCAGATTTAGTTTCTGTGACCAAAAATTACAGCTCACTCTATTTAAAAATATTTTAGGGACCAGATTATCATCAAAGAAATAGAAAATTATTAAAATATTTCTGAAAGCTAGTACAAACAGAAATTGAAAATTTTAAGTACAATCAGTACTTACACCTCAGTAAGTACACCTCATATATTGGTATATAAATTATGAGTTTTTGAAATTTCATCACAAAACACATAAGTGTATCTGCCTACAGTCTCTGAATTTTCATCTAAAAATGAAGCTCAGAAGTATTTGTACATAATTTGAGAAATTTATTTAGATTTGTATTTTTGTAAAATAAATGTTTTACTTAGAGCATGCATTCTTACAAACTAAAAAATTTATTTAAGCCTTATGTTTTTGAAAGAAAAACTCCTATTCAGAGTTAAAATTGTGATTTTGACAGATATAAAAATGCCTAAAGATGGACAACTGACTCCCAACCCATATTGAAATCAATAGTGGCAATGCATTACCAACATATTCAGAAGTCTAAAGACAAATCGAAATCTCATAATAAATGTCTACAGTTTGAAAGAAAACTATTATCCATTTATGGGAATGAGATTGTGTTCCCTGTTTGGGAAATTTAATCCACATCTGTTCAAGCATGTAAAAATGCCACTACTTCATAGACCCTTCCACATAAAAACCTCATTATACAGGAGCAGTGCTGTATGCTAAGTTCCTTAATGCAAAAAAAAACCCAAAAAAAACAAAAAAACAAACCTAAAAAACTCCACCCCAACTAAACAATAGCAACAAAAGTAATTCACAGTATGCCACAGACTAAACACCATTTTCTGTTTTGACATTTGTCTCCATGAATGAATTAAAGGATTTTTTCCACCCAAATTTCTAAGGATTTTGAGAAATATTTTTAGAAATAAATTACATGGAAGGAGAAGTACCATTTTTACTTCATGTTGTTATGTCTATCGAGTTTTAAATACTGATGTTTTTAGGGATTGCTAATTATTGCTAAAGCTTTTCACTTTTTTCTTTTCTTTTGATTTGACTGCACTTCAACTAGAAGAGTACTTCCTTGGGAGTTCATGTGTGACATACAACCATAAATATCTGGCATCTTTTTCAAAGCCTAAGTTGTGGTGCATCTTCTAAACTGTACAAGCATATAAGCTTCATCTCAAGAATCTTAAAAGTGCTTAAAAATCAATAATTGAGTGTTTTGTAAGAGCATCATCAACTCTCTAGTGATGACTTAAGAGGACTTTGAAAAAAGGTCATTGTGTAATACTTGAGAAAGTGTAACTCCTCTCACCTTCAGCATTAAAACACCTCTTCATCTTAAAAATAATTGCATAATAATGCACATGAAGCAAATAGTTTACTTCCACGTAAAGATACTGCATACTGAATAGTGTCCATTGTTGGATAACAAAAATTGCATTGCAGACACTAAGTACACAGACAAATGGAAAATTTTGATGTATTGTTTGTGGAAACAATGTAATCCCCATCTATATCAAGTCTAATTCTCTAAAAGACTACAGTGCTCAAAAATTCAGTGCACTGTAGACAACAAGGGCCGTCAAATACATTAAAGATTTTGCACTTCAGACTACTTCAATTTGTTTTAGCTTTAAGAAGGTTTACTGAGCTGCATGTCACTTCCATGTCACTGCTTTGGCAGAAAAACATAGCTGATGGACACAAATGAAGCTTTGCTGCAGTCACTGTTCAGCCACTCTATTCGTTCAATTCAACATATTCACCTGTATCTGTATTAACTTGGTGGAAACATTTCTCTTCATTTCAGGAGGGTTTAATCACATTAAATCCCACTTTTTTACACCCTTCCACTACATCTTTTCTAAAGAATATTTATCCTAAAGTCACATATAAAATGGTGTGAAATAATTAGAGTAAAACTTGCCTCCATAACTGAATTTTAAATTTGTAGTATTGTGTAGGTGAAGGTGGGGAGCTGCTTGTTTTAAGCTTAATTGGAATGGAAGCTATATTTCCCTGGAAATATTTAACATTAATAGTAGGTTAGCAGTTTGGCATAAAGGATTACCTACTTAAGGCTCACATGGTGCTTAATTGTGTTTTTTTCCCTTAACCATAAAATCTAGAAAAGAAACATAAGCCCAAGAAGAGAGCATAAGCATTAGTTTTGATTATTCAACTATCTTGGCTTGTGTCATATCATAAACATGTTTCCAGAAATTCTTGACAATTCATATAAACCAGTCACAATAAGAAGCCTCGTACTGTTTCACTGGGAAGATGCACACTGTGACAGAGACATTTTTAAGAATCCAATTTACTACTGTTTCCCTGAAGAACAGGGCTAAAACGAAGGGATGCCAGGCAACTTTGAGAAGCTTTCAGATAATCTCGGGGTCTGAGGCGCCAGAAGGGTTTGATCATCTCAAGATGCACTCCCTCCAATTGGCTTCAAAGCCTTATGACCCTGTGTTTCACTAGACATGTTCACAGGAAATTGTTGTGGATATGCAGAGGAAAGTGAATCGAGTTCCATTGCAACAATATTGTGGTATCATGAAAAAAGCATAGATGTTGCAGACCTATATATTCTTATCCCAGGTGTGTCTCCCTGTTGCAAACTAATATCACTACACCTTACACCATGTCAATACACTTCATTGAAAATTCCAAGGTCTGTGCTCTCAATGTTCCATTTTCCTGCTTTACAGCAGTTATTCTGAAAGAAAGGCTACATAAAACATGAAATATTGTGGCACACAAGTAAATGGAATGGAGTTGATTTCTGTATAGATAATAGCAATTAATGATAAGAAATGTGCTACAGTAATTTTTAAAGCAAATGTGCTTTATTAGTTAACTTTTGAAAGTTCAGTAATTCAATTCAGAAGAACAAGTTTTCCTGGAAGGTTATGTTGTTTTAGAACAATCAAACACCTGTAAAATGCTTGTTTAAGAAAATAGGACTCACCAATTATAAATGACTGTAAATGACAAATCTACAAGAATTTCTTTGATTCTTTACAGGATCTGCAACAGGATGCACTCAGTTTTCAGGTACATTACTGTCTGATGGCAATAAGGGCTTCTAAAGTTCCCCCTGCTTGCAAAAATAAAATCTTAACTACTGAAATTTTATTGCTAACGCAAATATTATTAATTATATACTGCTACTGTACACATATGATGCAAGAAATTTCCAGCTCAGGCAAAATCTTAATACACATCTGATTTTCTAATTGGAGAAACACTTAACTCTATATTTCAGGATTAAAAATGTCAGTCTTAGATACTCAAAGTATAAGAGACAAGAATAACAAAGAATGCCAAAATAAAAGAACGTCATAAAATACTCACAAGTTTTTGGTTTTTGTTCTATTGTCTTTTAAATTAATGTTTCCCTTTTCAGAACAGAAATTGCTTTGAGCATTTTTCATGTAAAATGCTTATCACAGCATCCATGTATAAAAAATTGATGGTATGAAAGATTCTTAAGAAGTGTTTTTCACATGAATGGTTTATAAAATCTAAAGCTGATTTCAGCTGAGATTTTTCTTCTATTTTCAAGGCCTTGTAGCTAGCTGAGAAAAACTGTTCTTGTCTTTTTACCCCTTTCCAGTTTTCATAGGGTTACTCTACAATACAATACTGCTGAGTTCAAGACATTCATATTAATGCTAGAGAGAACAAATGTCTGTGTGACATATGTCCATGTGAGAAGGACTAAAACTTGTGATATTGTAAGGGCCTCAAGAGCAGCTTAAAGAAAACACTTCCTCTCAGGGGTGGTGGAGGTTATGTAAGTCCTGTCAAGGGTATCTAATGCCAACTGCATGGCACAAGGCTGCTGTAGGGTGAGACTTGAGGGATTACTCAGGACAGCAAAGCAGCACTGACTAGACTACTGAAAATGCTGGACAGATTTATCAACATAAAAACTCAGTAAGAATTGCAGAGCCCCTGCCACAGGTGTTGGTTAACTTTTCTTGTTTTCTCTGACAAAAGATAACTGCTTCCTTTTCTTACCCGGTCAGATTTAAGTAACAAAGGAATCAATATATAAACACTTAGGAGAGACCAGATGGTGAATGATAAATGGCAAGGATCAATTTAATAAAACCTATCAGGCCACAGTAAACCAAGCCGTCTCTGAAAAAAATTAAAAGAGATGGTTTGCTGGGTAAAGTGATTGTAATTGTTTTAATAGATTTTTAGTAATGATTTTCATGTAGTCTGTCCTGGAACCTTTACAGAAGAAACCAAAAAATAGGACTGGAACACACCTCAGGAGTCTGTCTAGTGCATCCTGTATTCCAAGTAACCAGTGGCACAAACCCCACACCTAACATATTTGTCTAACCAGTTTCTAAAAACCTCTAGCAACAGAGAATCCAGCCTTCCTAGGCAAACTACTCCACTGCTTAACTGTCCCTTAGAGAAAGATTGTTGTTCTCGATGGTCAAATTAATCACATTACTTCTTGCCCTATCCAGAGACGTCTCTCTTTGGGCATCAAGTTTTTATGTATAGAAGCCCTAATATTTCTTCAGAATATTCTGTTTTCCATAATAAACTACCTCAAATCTTTCATCTTTGCACACAACTCATCCTCTGGCCCACAGATTAAAGGCAATTGGGTAGAACATGAGGGGAAATACTGCAGATAGAAATACAAAATAATAATTTCTCCAATATTAAAATGAATATTCTACAGTTAGGTTTTGAGAATAATAATGAAAGCACACCATAGTTACATAAGCATAAGTTCTTCCATGAAGGGAAATGCCAACTCACCTAACAATTTTACAACTTCCCTCATATTCTCTTATCATTTGTGCAGGGATCATCTCCTAACTGCAGAAATGGAAGTTCAAAATCAGGTGTAATGACAGTAAATTTTTTTCCACATAGAAGTATTTATACCTCCCTACATTGAAATGAAGATCAGCGTTAGCTGCACATGGGATTTAAAGTATTACATAGACATAAGGTATGTTCTAAACTCTTTTTTTAGAAGACTTTAGAGCATACAATTTTTGAGATGTTATAATGGCAAGGAATCAGAGGTTATTGCATTTCTGATCTATTTTAAAAAATACAGCTTGAATTCATATTGTGAATATTCCAATCTAATACACTTCCTTTGACTTCTCAACCATTGTGATGTCAATAGAAAAAGCTTACGTGTCATTTGACTACTATAAAAAAAAGGAAAAAGACAACATTTTAGACCCACTCCATGTTTAAAATATAAATGTCTGGTGTATTTATATAGGCTGGTAACAGTCTGTAGAACAGTCTATAGAAACAACAGGAATGGAAAAGTTCAGTATGGAAACTCTGTCTTTTCAATGGAATCTGTCAGTTATGAACAGAATATATATATATAGCTGGTGCTGACTTTATTCCAAAAAGAGGCAGTGTTTTGCTTCTGTAGTAGAAACTGAGTGGTAGATTGTGATACGTGCTACACACACACAAAAGAGTTACATGAAGACAGGAGGTAAGCAAAAACATCCTTCTGCACTCCAAAGCAGCTTCCTACATCTTTGTTAGGACTTTCCAAGAGTAAAGGAAGAACAAGAGCTTCACAAGCTACCTCACCCATCCAATTAGAGTCTGTTTGCTCCCAGGGTATTGCACATAATTCATCTCAGCCAACAGAATTGTTGTACAAAATTTCTGCAAATTACGTCAACTTACTTTGTCCAAAAGAGAAGAAATTCTGCTTAAGGCACAGACACATTCAAGAATTTTACCATGTCAATGACCAAGTTGGCCATAACCAATTTTATGTAAGAATTTCACATTACCTTTGAAATACTGAAATACCATTTAGCAAATTAAGTCTGAAATTCTTCACCTTCCTTAGATTAAGTGAGACCTTTAATTCAATTTTACTTCAGGGTGTTTCGGTAGTTAATTAAATGCAATGTGGTGATGCAGAGCTCAATGGAGGTCTTTTCTTCAGATAGAGACTCTGTCTCTCAGATGTTAACAGCTTCTTCAATATGCAGAATTTGGGGGTGGTGTGACAACATACATGGAGACAGAGGTATGGCTGCAACCTGAACTTTGGTATAGATCTGTCTGCTTCCTACCTTATCATTAGTTTTCATGTCTCTTCACTGCTTCTTGTATCTCACTTGACTCTTACTTTCTTTAGATTGATGGAGACTTGAAAGCCAAAAACCACTGTGAGGGCAGGAAATGCAAAGTATGGTCGCTCTCTGCATCCTATTATGAAATAAAATTGCTCAGTATCCTTTGTGCAACATGAGGATTCATTTATTGATTCAGAGTACCATCATGATACCAGAAAATTGTGTAATATATTGCTGCCTTTCAACAACACAAAGCAGGGGGAAGGGAGAAAAAGGAGAGAAAGATAAATGATAAACCAAAGGACTTCTTTTGTCAAGCAAACATCATAATCCTGTGGACAGACTCTGAAATTATACAACTAGCAAGTTAATTATTTTTATAATAGAATCACTGAGTGGTCTGATTTGGAAGGGATCTTAAAGGTAATCTTGTTCCAAGGGACACCTTCCTCTAGACTAGGTTGCTCGAATCTCTATCCAGCCTGGCCTTGAATGCTTCCACAACTTTCCTGATCAGTCTGTTCCAGTGCCTCCTCACTCTCCTAGTAAAGAATTTCTTCTAATTATCTAATCTAAATGTACCCTAAATAATTTAAAGCCATTGCTCCTTGTCCTATTACTATATGCTCTTGTAAAAAAATCCCTCAGCAGCTATCTTCTGGGCCTTCTTCAGGTGGTGAAAGGCTGCAATAAAGTCTCTCTTGGAACCTTCTCTTGTCCAGGCTGAACTGTCCAATTCTCTCTGCTTTGAAGATGTTTTCCATGCCTCTAATCAGCCTTGTGGCATTCTTCTGGGTCTGCTCCAATAGTTCAATGTCCTTCCTGTGCTGAGGACCCCAGAGCTGGACACAGCTCTCCAGCTGGGTTGTCATGAGAGTGAAGTAGAGGGGCAGAATGCTCCCCCTCGCCCTGCTGGCCACACTGCTTTTAATGCAGTCCAAGACACCCCTGCCTCTCTGGGCTGTTGGATGAGAGGCACTGCCAGCCTCTCATCCAACAGCCCCCCCAGGACATTTTTGGCAGGACTGTTCTTCATCCATTCATCCCTCAGACTGTGCTGATACTGGGGATTGCCCCTTACTCTTGGCTTTTCTGAATTTCAGGTGGTTACCTTGGACTCTCCTATCAAGCTGGTCAAGGTCCCTCCTCTTTTTCCCCCAGTCCCATCTTGCAGCCCATTCACTGGAGAGGTGTGGAAAGAGACTGCCATAGAAGACTGAGACAAAACTGCTGCTGAGCATCTCAGCCTTCTCCTCATTTGTTACCAGTCTGCCAGCATTGCTCATCAGGGGGGTGCTGCTCTCTTTAACCTTCCTTTTCTGGCTGACATACCCGCAGAAGCGCTTCTTGTTATTCTTTACATCCCTTGCCAAGTTCAGCTCCAGCTCCACCTTGGTTCTGCCTTTTATGTGCTGGAATATGGCCATTTCTGTGTTTCCTAAACTAGTCTTTTGGGTAGATAAGTTACTTCTGTCTTTGAAAAAAGATCCCTCATATTCAAGAAAATGAACATGAATATCTTTCATTGAACAACCTCTAGGCCCAAGTAAAAAAGATGTACAGAAAAACCTTATCGATAATCATTGACAATGATCTGCAAAACAAAAGCCAACTCATCATATTCTTCAATGGCCCTTTCCAAATGTTGGAAATACTTTCCTTTTAACGCAACAGTTATCATCTGTCTAAATTACCTTTCTCTCAAGGCTTCCCTGCTGCCAAGAGACCCCTGAAGTCCCCTGAGTGTTATGTAAGCAGAAAATGGTAATGAATAGGACTCCATATCTATGAAGACATCAATAGTTAATGACTAAATGATATTTGGGTATTCTAATTATGTAGGTTCAGGGAATGTTCAGATTTAACACACTCCTTTCCTACTAAAAAAGGGTGAGTTTATGTGCTTTTCCCCACTATTCCCAAGAATGATACCTTGTATCTTAGGGATCCTGTGCCTGAGTCAAATATCATGATAATTTTTAATGAACTAAATAATTATAAAGACACCTACAACATGAGCTTAAGCTATACATTTTACAGGACCTAAATTTAAGTTTTATCTTAGTGCTGGTGTACAAGCAGCCTCCAGGACCTATCTACCCTTTAAAACACTCTTACACAAGTCATTCACACCTCCCTGATGGAACTGCAAAGAGCAGCAGTCAAGGAGGCTGCTCAGGCACAAAACAACACTAACTCATATTCTGCTGTCCAGAACTGGCTGCGAAGGAAGTCAAAACAGGTGAGCAAGAGAGGTTTCTGAAAACATTTCAGAGATGGACTGAAAGACTGTTCTGCAGTAGATTTGTTATGCTTCTAACTTTCCAGGAAAAACATAAATGAGCTCTAGCAATGTTACATTTGGTACCTATTGCAGACAGAGGATAAATAAAGATTCTTCAATAGTTTTGGCAGACAAATTAAATGGCTGTGAACCCATAAGGAGAGGGAGAAAAATCCAGTGTGTTAATAAAGCTCTCAAGTGTGACCTTCTAACGCAGGGGGACAAATGAGGAATTCTCTTTCTTGCCTAGATTTTCAAACATGTGAAGTTCAGATTTTTTTTCTTTAGTTGTCTAACTCGCACTCAGATCTACAAAGAAATCGATAATATGCCTGTTAAGTGTCAGAAAAAAAAATCACAAAAAAACCCCCATGTCCAGTACTACAAGTAAAGAAAAAAATTTAAATTCAAACCACAGAAATAGAAAAAAGGAGTTTTATGTGATCTGAAACCACCTCAGAAGATGACTTCTGCTGTTACCCTGCTTTTGTATTTACCAAGTTCATAATCTGTTAAAGCATGGCTTGGCATGTGTATCTAGCTCTATGGTACCATGTGTAATATTTGGAAGTTTTAAAGAAACTTCCTGTGATACAAAGTATAACTCATCATAAATGCCTAGCAAACAAACATCTATTTTGCTTTTCAATGGGACTAAATCAAATATTATATGGAACTAAGCAAGAATCTTTAGGACAAGATAATGCTGCTGACATAACTGTTCTTTAGCATTTCTAATAATAAAATCCCACATAACTCTTAGGTTTCCCAAAGGGTAAGAAGATACCTGCTATCCAGTGAACAACTTGGCTCTAATTCCTACAGGATGCTTAAATATTCTCTTTAGCCTTCAGAGTTTTCTGTTGTCTTTTCCTTCAACCTATAAATTTATCCAGACATTCATTGTAGCCTTACCTAATACTCAACCATTATTGACTGTCTGCCTGAGGTTTTATCGATGAGCAATATTTATTCACCAAAAAGTATAGTGATGAAACAATAGTTACAAACCTCTGCACGTTCTGTTCCTGCATCTAGAAGAGGGAAAATGTACTGGGAAAAACCTCAATCTTTTGTGTTTCTGGAAGAAAGCCTCAATCTTTATTCATTCCCACAGCAGTAATAAGGAAAAAAATAGCTTTGAAAGCAATTATTCCTGTTTTTAAAGTTAAGGATCTTGTCATCATTCACACAGCCTAAAGAGCAACTTCAAGATTATGAGTCCTGAGCTTGTCAATTGGAATTGCACACCGAATTTGCACAGCTTCCTCTCCCCAATGAACAGAGAATGAGAGAAGTACTGCTTTATGCAGATCTGTCCATATTTAAGTATAAATTGTTTATAGGTATTAAAGAAAATTCTGACTGTGTTCATATAATGTAAGAAAGACAATAAAGGAACTGATCAGCAAACACAAGAAGTTATTTCCACTTGGTAACGCTTGTTAGGTCAGTTGTCTTTTTCTAAGCAGAGGGCATTTGACCCTTCCAGTGAATAGAATTCACTAAATTGCTTCCTGTTTCAGAATCTGTGAAACCACAGGGTGAACATCCTCAGGAAACCCAGGTAGGTTGACTGTGGCCAAAGCGGCTGCTTCAGGAGCTGCTTGTGCTAGCGGAAACTTGATTTGCAACAGGGTAAAGGCTGAAAGCTCAAAGATCGTGACATACACACGAAATAACAGTGCAGGCAATGACTCTTCTGCTTTTGCAAAACTCATATGAACAAAAAGGTACCTGAATTCCTCTTCTGTACCACAGTGAAGAAAGAAAGCTCAAGGAGAAACTATTTATCTTTGAACAGAAAAAAACATGAAATAGAAAAGCAATCATGCTTGCTTGTTGCTAAATTTCTAACTCAACAGAATAAATCTCACACAAGTAGTGCACGTACAAGTGGCAAGGTTTACAAGATAAAGCAGAAAAAACCCCACAGGCTTTTATGAAACAGAAGTTTCATACAGTAGGTATTTCTGAGGTTTGAGCAATTTCTATTTGGTATCAAATGCTGACTAGTAGGTAATAATAATCAAAACATATGTGGAATTAAAAAAAAATGGAGTTCAATTATGTCTCAGTCTGATGGCAAGTAAGTTAAAAGCTTGAGTTTAAGTGATGCCTTCTGATTTCTACTAGGTAAACTCTGTTGGCCACATCCTCCAGTCCTGTACAGGCATCCCACTGCTGAATAGTGCTCAAGCTCACAAAAACATTGCCAACATAAGAAAGTGTTGTAGACGTACCCATGTAGTTCCTGTATTCTTTTTTTTAAGGTGGGTGTTATTTTTTAAGTGTAAACTTCATATAGAACTTATTTAAATGTTTAGATGCACAGACAACTGAAATATTAGGAGACACCAATACTTCTAAAATGGAATACACACATAGAGGTATTTAGTTTAGTTTTACGTCAGCAATTCCATCAACAGCTATACTATCACATTAAATAAGTACCCATTTTTTCTTTACTCATTTTCTTTCAAATTAATTTTTCTAGCTTATTATGCAGAGGCTATATATGGGACAGTCTCAGTACTGAGGACAAGTACTTAAAAAATATCAAGAAGCAAACGAAAGATATTTTTAAATTCTATTCTTTATCTAGTAAGATAGCACAATTTTATTTTATCCATGGATTTGGTGGATTTTTTTGCTTACTTTAAAAGTTTAATTTTTATTACATTTTAATGTCTTCTCTGGCAATAGCAACATGGTGACTGACAATAGTAGTCAACTATTTGTGGTAAGTTTGTAGCTAAGACTAACAACTTGAACCTTAGTACCAATAACTATTGTGCCTGCTCTAGCAATGAAATTTGCCAAATGTTGTCAAAAACTTTAAAGCAGATTCTGTTACATACATGAAGTTTCTGGGACCATTGCTTTCTTGTGCTATAGGAATAGGAGTTACATTTATGTGGCTCTTTTATAATCAGAACAACTTATTTTTAATAAATAGTTTTGTTATATAAAGTCTGTAAATATTGTCAACTTTGTTGACAATATCACAGTTCACCTAGAAATCTTGTGCCTGGAATTTTCATTGACATCTATTTGCACTTAAATGTAGTGCAAGAAAAACCTTAGAAAAACATATTTTCCTTTTAGTAAAAAATTTTGTCTTTCCCTGCATTGCTAGCAACACAAGCTCTTCTCCAAATAACGCCACGGACAAACAAAGCAAGAGATATTCTGGTTTAAGGAACCTTGGCTGCTCTATGCATTACATTTAACCAACACTTGCAACAGATGCACTGATGTAAGAAGTGGAACTGAGCTGTGTGAAAAGGGTGCTTACTGTGCTGAGACACACAGGGATCTTACACCCTCAACCACGCCAGGTCTGTCATATTTTCCTTAACATGAGCAGGCCCACTAGAGCAGGTATCAAAGTCCCCTGCTGTGCTGTCCAAGAGCATGTTCTCACCCTGTCTAAGGAGATCAGTTAAAGACACAATCACATCATCAACTCCTGTTCTTAGAAACACTCATCTGGCTGGCAGAATTCCTGAACTAAAGCAGATCACAAAAGATCTCAGTCCTGTGTGACATACACACAAGGAGTGTGTAAGCTGTGTCTGAGCAGTCCAACAATTTGACTGAAGAGGCCATCCTGATGCACAGAAGAAAATATTAAGTCTGCACACAGTGCAAATGCCCTACTTTATGCTTGTTTCAAAACAAAGAACTAACCAGATCCAACTTATCCCTAGGTAAAAATGTTTATCTTTCCAGTAACTATATGAAACATTTAATTCTGTGTATTCAGCATAATTAGGATTCAACCACATTAAATAAAAAAGGTATCGTTTGGGAGATCTTTCTTCCTTCTGATCTACAAAGTAGGAGCTATAGTCTCAGAATGGTTATTGTTCTCATCATGATGACAAATCTCACCCTAAATTTAGAGAATCTGTATTTAAAGTCTGAAACCTAAGGAATCTGAAGTTTTCAGTTAGAAGTTCATTTCTGCATAGCATTTTGCACTCAAATGTACTTGACTCAAACTAAAATAGATGCCACACAGTCAGACAGGAACCCAAAGTCTTCCTTGGTTATCATTTTCACTAAGAAAGGGAAGTAAAAATTAAACTTGACTCATTATTCCATTGATGCAGAAAGCAGGAAGGAAGCCAGTTGATGCCACTGCAAAGTGATAAAAACAGTAAAGTAGTCTGTCAGTCTCTACCAATTAAATGAATAGGTACATTCAGGGTAAATAAACATGTGTGATAAACCTGCTGAGTTGTAAAAGAGCATTCATACATTGTACAAAGCTGCTTTAGAAATTTAAGTATCCAGTGTGTTCTTATAAAAGCTCTAAAATACCAGTAATTTTTAATATAGCAAAATCTATTAAAAAAACTCTGAAAAGAGGCATCAGAAATTATCATTAAGATGTGTAACTTTTCTGAATGGTTTAATTCAAAGTTGACATATAACTCTATAAGTTCCATGAGCTTATTTTAACCAGAGATATATGTGCTCAAACTGAAAGCTAATGATGATCATAAGGCTTTTAATTCCTATTTGCAGACAAATCATTTAGTTGGAGACCACAAGGTAACGCAGAATTAAGAAAAGTGAGAGGTTTAGTTGAATGGCAAAGCAAATTAACAATTACAAGGGTTCTAAAATAAGTTTAATTGGTATTTCATTCTAATTTCACTTGAAGGTAAAATACTTAAATTCTGTTATCAGTATTGTTATCAACTTATTATCCATCATTAACTCCAGGTTAAAGCTGCTGGATGCCTTCTGTTACAATTTCTGAATCTTTTCTTGTCTAAGACAGTAGGTTGCACTATTAGATACCTTGATGCATATACTAGACTGCAATAAACTCAAATACACATTTCTCTCTCTTTCTCTAGTAAAAACCACAACATTTTAAAAAAGTTAAAATAACCCAAAAACCCCAACCCCCCAGACCACCCAGTCTGCCAGCAATACAGTATTTGGATTAAAAAACAGTTTCTTGAATGCAAAAAAATGTCAAGGTGGAAACTGTCTACTAGAATTAGAACACTAGAGAATTTTTAAAGAACCAATAATCAATGATCTTTTCCTGAACTGCTGAATGAATTTAAAATCAGATGAATTTAGATTAGTTGGCTGTTAGGAAAAAACCCTGAAAATATAAATTCCTTTTCACAGATAAGGCTTTGTAATAGATATGAGTCAGCTACAGTAGTTTGCCTCAGTAACAGCAGCCATTATTTCTATATGTGATGTCCACAATCAAGATATCAAAGGAAAGCCTTAAAAATATCCCAAAAATTAAGTCTTTAAGGATATGCAAAAGAATGAGAATCTCTGTTACTGCTTATGAGCTCCTGCTTTATGGATTATCAGAAGACTTTGCTTTCATAGGTTGGTCTAGTTTGTCATTTTTCACAAGCCCTAAATGCATATACAGAAGATGATAGAAAATAAACACTACTACAAATTATGAAGTCAATAAAACAAAAAATACCAGTTACAGGCAGATAGGAAACCAAAAAACCCCAAACAGCAAAAAAAAAAAAAAAACCAAAAAAAACCAAAAAAACAAAAAAACCAAAAAAAAACCAAACCCCCTAAACCAATCAACCAAAAAAAAAACCCCACAAAGACCAAGCAAAAAACCAAAAATCAAACAACAAAAAAATCAAACAACAGAAAACTAAACAGAAAAACCAAACAAAAAACTAAACAAAGAAACAAACAAAAACAACTAGAAGGAAAAAAAAGTACAAAATGTTCTCTGTCTTTTATTTTTAATGTTCTCATTTTTCTACGTCTAGGAAAGGAACAAATCAAGATCAAAAGTACACTGTGTTCTAAATTAAGACAGAGATGAGTGAAAATGTGTTTTTATTGTGTGTTAAATGTGTTGAAGGAAAAGTTAGAGAAAGAATGGAGGTCAGATTAGGAAACCGAAAATTCAATAATAGATGTTAGATTAGATTGAGTAACAAAATATCTGAAGCACTGATGTATTAAAAACCCAACCAAGCAACAGAGAAATGTAATGCAAATTTATTTGCTGCTCATAACGTAATGTAATTTGAACAGATAAGCCCATTCTGCTGGAATGCCAGAAAATAGGGTACAAACACTACCTGGCTGAGCATATCTGTGTCTTATCAGAGCCACACTGCAGCTCCCAGCAGCTCTGGGGCCTGTCCTCTCCCCAAGCCCAGGGCCAAACTACTCATTATTCACAGAGGGAAAAGCTGCCTTTATGACTGTTCTCCCTGCAAACCCCCCTCACACATGCCACACACCCCCCTCCCAAACAAAAGAGCATGAGCATACAGGTATCTCAAGGAACAAACAGTAAATAGAGAAATGCTTCTCTTGTGCTTGCTGCTGAAGGACTCCTGGATTTGCTCCTGAGCTGACAGAACCTCAAGGCAAACCACAAGTTATTTGTTTTCACAGGTGCTTTTCCTATCCTTCCTGGATTCTCATTGGCTAATAACAAATGCAAGGAAAGACAAGACCACTGACTATTTATTCCAGAGAGGGAAATCCTCACTGCCTTTTTAGGTTATCCAGGGAAATAGTGCTCCCCTCCCTCAGCAGCTTTCAGTTTGTTACTCCTGTGACAAAAAGCTGGGAAAGGAACAAATGAAGTAAAGAAAAGGAATGACTCTCGTGTCACATCTCCCTGCCTTGAGTAGTGGGCCAAGTACATCAGAGAGAAATCTGCTTGTTCAAAGGAGTGATGTAATATTTGCCTTCCACATTGACTGAGGGAGTAGGGAGAAAAATGATGGGGTTGCAGCTTGTCTAATTTGTTATGACTTGAGATGCTTGTCAAAATGGAACTTGTATCAAGAAAAGAAACTGGAAAAAAACCCAAACAACTAAAACCCACTTATACTGAAGAGAATCATATTCCATTATCTATTTTATGCCAGAGGTCCAAAAGTTCTCTTGGAGCACTGCTCCTTTTTAGGATGTGTGTTTGTGCAGCATGCAGCGTACAGTAGACAACAGCTTGAGTGAAAAACAAGGCTCAACTCTCACCCAGTGGCCAAAGAAAACTGTCAAAATTCAAGGCAGAAACAATACTGAGTAATATAATAAACAAAAATCAATATATTTCTTGAAAATTTGATTGAGGAGTTATCTGCAGCTGATCCTGGAACAGAATGGATGGAATAAGTAGCAGATAATTCTAAGGATGAATGTTTTTATCAGTAGTGTAATGCTCAATTTAAAAAATAGAGAACATAGAAACCCCTAACTGCTTCCAAAATTATAATACTTTTCTTTTATTGGATTGTTACATTTTAAGAGATACATCTATTGGCTCAAATACTACCCAGAAATCTCCAGGAAGATTTTTTTTCTCATTAAAACTAGATATTTATTCACTTTCCAATTTTTCTAGATTTATATTCTTAAATCACTGCAACTCCTTTTAAACTGTAAGGCTCCTTATATTAATCAGCAAAATTAAATAATATTTTGAAGAAACACAAAACATAACTTATTTTTCTGGTCCTGTAATCAACTAATACAGCTTTGCATGAAGAAGAGAGGCATCTTTGATGAAAAAAAAATAAAATTAGTTAAATGTTACTACCAATCAGTTGGGGGTGAGAGATGAAATGAACATTTTATATAGGAACAAAATTACTGAGGTGCACTTATTCCAGAAAGATATTCTTAGCCTGAGGAGTGAAGATTCCAGCACCTGGAACTCATTTGCAGTGATTAAATATCTGTATTGTTACACAAAAGTGAAATCCAATTCCATGAACTTATGAAAAATATTCATAAACCCTTATATTTATTTTTCGAAAGACGAGGAAGCAGAGTGCTCAAAGACTTAGAGACTGAAAGTGATGAAAACACGAAAGGTAATCTCTAAGTTTTATTGCCAGATGTTTCTGAATTAAAGGGTTCCAGACAGTATACCAGACAAGCAGCTATAGAAATGAGACCAAGAATAGTTGAGTAGTTTGTTGCTATTCTTACAGATTCTAAGCCTCAATTTTCCCTCTGATTTTTGCCTTATTGCGCTGGTAAATCACTTGTTTAATTTTTTAATGATGTGAGCTTTCAAACGAGTCAGAATTTTCCCCTGAAGTCTCTTGTGCACCTTCTGTGGAGCTTTCCTTCTAGTTTTCTCACCAATTTTTTCTTCAGGTTTCAGAAAACTAAATCACCCCTTTGTTATATACTCCAAAATTTGCCTGAATTTCTGATTGAATCAACATGCATTCCAATTCAAAATCAGAAACAGGCTGGAATAACTCACCACTGTCATAAGAGTTAGTAAATAGAAGATGTAAGTCAAAGACAGCATTGAGGTAAAAATATTAAATTAGTCTAATTATAAATTTACATACAGACTTCTGCAGTTGTTCATCAACATATAAATATCCAGGGTCCCAGCTTCATTTGACTGATGTTAGATGAACAGAGCCCACCTTTCTGTATGTGGCTTTGAACCCCACTTGATCTGCTTTAATGAAAAATAGTTCCTTTGCTCAGCTGCATAATGTATGGTCCTATTCATACTGAGAAGCTATCCCATGCAAATGAAGGGGAGAAGAGTAAAAAAGATATTTTTTAAAATCTTGGTTGAAATGCAAGGAAATTTCTTTCCAGACAAAGCCCTCAGGTGTCTTTTAAACTAGAAATAAAGTTGAGCAGCAACTCACCAATTCATAAGTCCTAGACATTGAAAACTGTTTCAAGGATTGTTAAGAAGACACCATTTGATGATGAAATTCATGAGACTTGCTGTCTTGAGTGGACCTCTGAACTTCTGCATGGATGATAACTACTGTCTCATACATAGGAGCAAGCAAATAAAAATAGCTAATTAAGCTATTTCGAACAGAGAAGGGGAGAAAGAATTATTGCTATTTTGTCTGTAGTAGCTGAGTACCTTCAGATCACTTACAAAAATTTGGGTCGTGAAATTTTCCTAAAAAAATTAACCCCATTACAGAAAAAAACCCCAAAGACACATTGTACTCTCACAATGGAGATAAATCCATTGTCTTTAAAGAAATCATTCACATACATGTCATCTGTTTAAATCATCTACCAAGCTACTGTCTCCTTTGCTAGCAACCAGATTACACAAATTATGCAAGCTGAGGATATAGTTAGCATTTTGTTTGAAGTATTTAAGAGAAAAGACAATTCCCAAAGATCTGAGCTGGCTGAAAAAGAACTAGAATTTTCCACTTCAGTGCAGGCAAGTGACAAGGATACTGTCATATAAGGACTTTCCTTTTATGAGTCCAATAATCCTGAGTTCCAATACACGTAAATACCATATATTATATACACCACATATACAAGTTCTGTATGTTTAGAGGCTCACAAGTAGATCTTGCAGTCATTAAGATTTGCAGTCAGCTTTTGCTCTTAAACCACTACTGGTCTACCACTACTGGTAATTGAGTAACTTTGCCTTTTTGCTACACCAGATCACTCAGATATTTTTTAAGATGTTTAGCAACTTCTGGGTGAAATCTTTGAGCAACAGAATAGGTAAGAGGAAAATAAACACATGATTATTAAACCACCATTTTCTGGTTTCTTCAAAGTTCAGTTATTCTGATGTACATGGCTGTATGAAAGTCTTTTTGTTCCTTCAAGACAGAACAAACATTTTCTCTCATTTTGTGAAACATAACCTAAAGTAATTCTTTTTCTTTCATTGCAGAGATAAAGAATAAATTTCAGTAAATCATAACGATGTCTTAACAGCTTATGTTTTCATTATATAAGAGAGGGTATTATGTTTCAAGACACAGTACAGTCATACTTATATGGCTACACATACATACATAAAATACAAAAGCTTTACCTGCATATTACAGTTTGTTGACTGGAACCTCAGATAGTACAAGCTTGATGCCTTGAGAAGGCTGGCCAAGAACAGAGGCTAGACAGAGCTAAGAGAATAAAGTGGGTATTTCTTCAAAGGCCTCAGTGGATACACCTTGGGCAGTACAAGAGCCTGGTTAGGGCTGCACCCAAGGTAAACCCAAAATGGTCACAAAAATGAACAAGCAGTCACAAGGTCTTATACTTTTATAAGTTTTGTTTCATTTGCATATTGGAGTTAATTGTCCAATTATAGCTCTAGGTTATGAAATTCCATCCGACTTGTTTTCCTCTCTTCATTGAGAGAGACTATTATTGTTGTTTATATTTTTGGCCTGGAGTTTGTAACAGTTGTCCTTGGACAAGCTGGAAAAGGATTGTTTCATCTACCTGCTCTCAGAAGAGAGCTTGCTAACACTTAACATGAAGCTCAGAGTTACACACTGAAGCAGCACAAAATCTGAAAAAATATAAAAGCTAAAACTTAGGGCATCAGGCTAAGCTGGAGCAAGAGTCCAACTGCAATGCCACATCTTGGTTTCTGTGTTGTCATTGTCCCCGTGCTCGCTGGGGCACCTAGTGCATCCTCCAAGACAAGACACTATTGTATTATTTCCTGGTCTCGCATTAGTTATGTGTAGGTCCTTTTGGCAGAGAACTCAAGCTTCACTGGAGAGTTATCAACACTCAGAACATTTAGACTGCATTATACTACAAACTCAGGGCATGCAGACCACAGAAAAACTGTGCTTTAACCTGCATTTCAGACAGCAAAGTTTTAAATATGGGAATGCACAGATGGTTTAAAGCAAGCCCCCAATCTGAGTAAGCTATTTTTCTGAGAAGGTGACAAACATAAACAAACAAACAGCACAAGAATTTGTGCTCTACATTTTAGTGACAAAAAATAAGTTATAGACATGGTCATAATTTCTGACTACATTCACAAGCCCACTTTGACATGATAGAAGCTGACACCATGACTGGAGGGATGCAATGGACGGACGACATACTGTTTGATAGGAAACGGACAAAGCCTTCTTGGAAAACCTGGAAGAAGGCTTGTAGCTGCAGACCCAGTTTGTCAAGGAAAACTTGAATCATAAAGCTTGATATCTGCTGGAGTAGGGAAATCTCAGAACACAAACACACAAAATTTATGGAGTACATCAGGGAAAATTTTTTGTGCAAGCAATGAAGATGCAGGGAGGCTACTTCCTTCTTGGCATAGCTACTACTCAGAAATAAGAACTGGTTGGGAATGCAATAGTTAAGGATAACCTTGGCAGAACCAAGAAGGAGACAGAGTTTAAAATCCTGAGAGACATGAGGAAGTCAAATAGTCAAGTAAAACTTCTAGGCAGAATCACATGAGCAACTGACTTGAAGGAGGCCAGGTGAGCTGGTTGACCTTCAGCAACAGAAGAAGAAAAAGAATTGTCCATTCCAATGTGCCAATAGGTCAAGCACAGGAAGACAGCTAGCCTGAATAGGAAACTTCTGTGTGAGCTCGAATGCTAAAAGGAATTGCACAGAAATTGGAAGCAATGTTGAACTACCCAAAAATATTTCTTGGGCATTCAGTTGTAAAATTAGTAAAACCAAAGCTCAGCTGTCAGGAGGTACAACAGAAGCAGTTAAGAACTTATTGTTATCTCAGAACACTACGTGTAGACCCATTGTTGAATGGGCCAGGGAACTTAATGACAGAAGACAAGAAAAGGATGAGGAACATGATGTCTGCTATGCTTTGCTGTAACTTGTAAAGGCTTCTTTTCAGTCAGCCCCTAATAGTGGGGAACAACACTGGGCCATGTACTACTTGTGTTAATATGAAGCATGGAAGACTCAAAGCAAATTCAACATGCAGATCCATGGAACCAGACTGATCCTCAGAGGCAGCTCAGGGAGCCAGCAAGTCTCACTGAGACACACTTCTTCAGTCACTGGCACGTGTGGGAGCTCTCTGAGGAGCACAGACAGGCAGATGTCACGCCTGTTTTCAGGAAGGGCAGATCTGGGTCACTGCAGATTGATCAGTTTAACCAGGAGAGAAGAGAACAGGCAATAGACTGCAGGAAGGGAATTTCCAGTTAAAACTAGGAAGAGACCTTCCCCAGGAATGTGGTCAGACACTGTAGCAGACACAAACCAGAATCTCTACCCTTGGACACACTCAAAACTCAACAAGGCCTTTGTCTAACCTCAGAGGCATTAGGCCTGCAAGACTGGTTTAAGCAAGAGGCTAAGACCTGGTGATCTTGAGAGGTATAAATCTAAATTATATTGTGATTCTAACTTGTGTTTTTGTACAAGAATATTTCAAAAGAATTCACAAGGACTAATTACTAACTAGTAATAAAATTAAATGAAATACAATAAAAATGAAAATGGAAGTTTCCAGGAGAGTTTAGCAATAAGAAATTTCTTTTTGAGAAGATCATAAATCCTAAAAATGCTAAATGGAAAACCTTTTGAATAAAATTGAAAGATTGAAATACAGTGCTACTACCTCTTAAAAAAAATTGTCTTCCCGATGCTGCAGCAGAATTCCCATGGCATTCTACATGTTGGTGAACTAGAAAACTTAATAAGAGTAACCCTAGCCTTTCAGAAAGTAAGGACACTTCTATCCTTAATAAGACAGTAACTGGTGGCTTTCAACAATTTTTGTATCTATGAAAAATAAATGTGGACCTCTCATGCAATGGTACAAAGGAATGTGAGATCTGGATGCTAATTAATTTGGATGCCTTTGAAAATGTCGCCAATTTTTCAAGCTTTTTTGTTGTTGTTGTTTTTGTGTTGGTTAGTTGGAGTTTTTTTGCCAGTACCAAAGGGCATTTCACAATGGGGAAAAAAGTATCCCTAATTCTATTGCCAAACTGTTGCAAGTGACTGCTTCATCTGTCATTTGCTCTATCAGTTGGCATTCCTGCAGATAAAAGAAATCTTGGTGCCAATGAGATGAGTAAGAAATTGGGTCCAATATAGTATGCTAGCAGACTGATTTTTCTCTTTTACACGCCTTCATATTGAGTGGGATGTGACTGCCAAATGAGATCCAGAAGAAATAGTGGATTTGAATGTTAGCAGAGATGGGGAGGCTGGAGGGATGGGGGAGGAGAGACAATTAACATTATCATTAAAGCTGCCTGCAGTTGTAACTACATTTCAGTTTCAATATACATCTCAAGGATTTCTGGCATTTTACACTGTCCCTCTCTCTCATTTGCTTTGCCTCCTTAGTTATTAAGGCAATATCAATACAATAATGATTAATTTAAATGGAGGAAAATTTGGATTTAAAGACCAAACCAATAGTTCTATTCATTGAAACTGCACCTCTTAATTAGCTGTTACATTTAATTTATAACTACTACATTGATAGCGGTCTCTGGCTCATAAATAGGCCTATATATATACCTGTATCTTTATATTTCATAAAAGATTATTCTTTAGCTAAATGGTGTCAGCTGGAACAAGAGTCAATAATCAGGCAAATCTCCTGTGAAATGCTGACAAACAACTCATTAAAAAAGCTGAAGTAACTGTTCCACAAGCAATACTTGCCCACTTCACACACTGCAGTTCCTAAGGCATCATGAAGGACAATGGCATCAAATACATGTAAGAAAACTATGTATCAACAGCTACATGAAATATACTGCTTAAGAATCTCATCCTATGCACCAGAGGACTTTAACTGAGGCTGAGCACATGCAACTTAAGTGTCCAATGCATCACAGCCAGTTTGCCCCTCTCCTGCATATCTCTGCACTCTTCCTTGACAGTTCTGAAGGAAATGGAGGGTTCTGAGAGTTGGAGTTGGAGGCTTGGTACAAAGCACCTTCTTAGCCTGCCACAAAATCCTTCATTTCTTCAGTCATCAAATTCAAATTCAGTGAAACCCTTCAATTCAGAGAAAAATCCAAGTCTTTGTCCCTAGGCAGTTATTCCCCATGAAACAGTCTATCTACTCATTCCTTCCCCAAAAATACACCCTGGGCTTGCTCCAAAGTATGTTCAAAGTATACCAGGTACCACAGTAGAGAGAGCTCTTAAAAACTGGAGAGTGAGGGCACAAATCCCTTAATGCAGACATATTTTTAGGCTGGTACCTGCAGTGGAAGTGCCCTTAGCTCCATCTTACTTGTTAGAAGAGTAGCACAGACACCCTGTCCCTACAGCTTCATTTACCAAAAACCTTGGCCTCTTTTTCTTTTTTCTTTCCCCCTCCCTTCGTCTGGTTGAATTCTTCCTCCAAATTTGCAAATCGTTTCAGGCTTCAGAAACGAACCTCTTGCCAAATCACATAGATGTACAAAACAGCCACTCAGGCCCATTGAAAAGGCCCACCCCATTGGTATTCACTGGGAATAGCACATGTCCTTTCACTGAGCTGGGACATTGTTGGTCTAGCCTGGTCTTTCAGCTGGTAATAAATCAACTCCACTGATTCCGAGACAACTGCTCCTATTTACCTCAACCATGAACCTGTCCCCAGTGCCGAAACGTCGATCTGATGAGTTAGTATCTATTTCCCTAAAATTCCTTCTGGGCATTGGTTGATTTTCTCTTCACTCTTTAAACTGCTGTGAGAAGTCTTTAGGTAATGTTAAACATTGGAGACTAATTTTAACTGTGAGTGTAGCAATCCTTTATATCAGCTTTGGTGGGCAAAGGAAACATCGATCATTCAGAAGGAAAAGCTGGTGCATAAATAATGACAAATAATAAATATGTCTGATGGGCCAAGTTTTTCATAAGTGCTAGCAGTACTAAGACTATTCTGTTGTAATAAACTGAATACAGTCAGATGCTTAACATCTTCCCTTTCTTTACAATAATTCTGCAGATACTTGAATTTTCTGGTCAATATCGGATACTATAATAAAATTATATAATATTTCAAATATTGGATACGGTTTTCAGATACAGCTTTCTTATTTCATCTTAAAGGAGATGTCCCTTAGAGTGATTTGGTTGGTCTGCAAATGTCAGACAGAACATATATTTATCCTTTTCCAGAAAATGAGGGATAGGAGCTGATCTCCTTCAGCAAATCTTTTAATGAGGTCAGTTATCTTGCGATGTGATAATGATTATACAGATATCAAGTTCAATTTTTAAAAGAGTAAGCTTTTCTTGTTCTGTTTAAGTTTTTGCTTTTTTGCCCCAGCATTAATGGCTGCTTTTTTTCTTTTCCTTATTTTTTTTTGTCTTGTCAGTAGCATTTGGGATGTTTAGCTTCAAAAAGAACTAGGCACTATAAAATAAAGATTTATATGTTTTGGATAAAATACTGGAAGTGTTCAACTACTCAATGCTTCTACAAATTCCTTTAACTTGACTTAGACTATATGACAGTAACAAGAATAGAAAGAATTGTTTAAAATTGATGTGCACAACTGCATATCAGTGACAAGCATTTTGATTTCTGTGGATTTTTTTTTCTTCTAGTATTTGTGATTATGATTTAATTTTGTAAGTCACGTGCACTACTTCTACCTATTACAGACAAATCACAGTATGTCCAAATAAAATTAAGTCATTCTCTAGGATTAGCTTTCAGAGTCATTCCCACTGTTAAATTCTTTAAAGCAATAAAACAACTGGCACTTGTGAGATAAGTTTTGCATGCTAAAAGCTTAACCCTGGTGTCTTTTGTCAGGTAAAATTCTCTGCATTTGGAGTTAGAATTTTACCATAGTAGGGACTACAAGACTGAAGAACTGATACCTCTCCTTAACCTACTGTTATGAGAGTCCTTTGGAGTTTCTGTGCTAATCTAACATCTCTTTTGTTAAACTATAGAGCAGTGAGAGGGGATTTTATGCTTTGTGTTATATTGTGAAAACATTAGCAAATGAAATAAATGTGAATTTGGCTTTTTAGCACTTAGAATTATTCACTTTGAACTGTAAATTATTTATGGTACTCAAAGAGACACTTTGTAAATAACAGGAAAGCCTCAGAAATCAAATGCAGATTGTGGTATTTAGTCTTGTCTTGCCATTATTAACCATTTCAGTTACACAACATGTTTCAATAAATCAAGCACATCTTTTAGACATCTCTCCTAAAGGAATTAGAAAGCAGCAGAAATAAATGAAGCTGTCTACAAGTGACAGCTACAAAGGGAAACCCAGAGAAGGAGTGGAAAAAAAGGTGCTCCTGTGAGCAGATGATAAAGCAGATGCTGTAAAACAACAGGGGGATTGCACCATTTCTTCTCCAGAACTGATGATGGTTTGATAAACAGCTAGTCATGCTCCTGGAAAACCCTGTCCATCAGTGCATATCAGTACAAATTAATGGTGACATGTCCTGATTAAACTTGCTGTGCTGTGAAATGCAATGCATTATCTGCACGGCAGTAAGTGAACAAATGCTCTCAGGGAGTGAAAGAACAAGCAAAGTCACACATCTCAGGTTAGGTCCCGAGTCATAGCTGCCTGTGGTGAGGTAGGAGCTCAATTGACAAAACCAGTCTTGACTTGTGGGGCTTGCAGGCTATAGTTTTTGTTCTGTTCATTGAAAAGAGTTGTCTTGATAATGCCCTTTCTGCAAACTATAAGTCAGTTTTCAAAACCTTCAGTCAAGCTCTTGAATCTCTTCCTCAAGCAGACCTTAAATAGGCTTGCACCCTATGTACATTAACAAGATGTCCCCCTTTGGAATAAATTGAAAACTTCAACTATAGTAGTGGTGAGACCACAACATCACCCAACATGAACTGAGTAAGAGCAAAAAAAGTTCTCAATGACAATTTGGGAGCTCTCTCAAAAGTTGATTTTCTAGAGTAAAAAGCAAACAATTTTATATTTCTAATGCAAAAAAAAAAAAGTTTCATTATTTTTCTTGTCTAACAGAGAATGAAAACCTTTTTGTAAGAGCTAGTTATTTATTTATTTTAAAAATGGAAGTCACACATTTAACACCACTTCACTCTCTTTACTAAAGCACTTCTGACATAACTGATAAATAATTCCCTATGGTATTAAGAAAGTTTTGCCTCTTGAAGACAGGTTTGCTGAATTAAAGATCTCTTCCAAAACAGGTAGCTTACCCTGGGGATGGGAGCCAGACTTTGCAATTCATACTGCTGCTGAAAGGAAAGACCACTCAAGGCAGTCAGAACACCATTGTCAGTACAGCTAGCAGAACCTGGAATTTCTTCCCATGTCTGTAAAATACATCGATGACTGTAGAGTCAAACCACATGAGGCAGCCTTAAACACTTCTCTTCAAGAACAATTCCTTATCCTGATACTACCTTAACCAACCTTCCAGGCTGGGTTCTAATCTCATGTAAAATCTAGAACAATTTAGATGATTGTTGTGAATTTGCATTACAATGAATGAGATTCCAGCCCAAATATTGGCATTTCTGCAAAGGAAATGCACAAGGCAGCAATAGAGATAGTTCCACTATACTTTCATTCAGAGAACAGACTGCAACAAATAAAAAAAATATATCTTGGGAATCTTGGGAGAACTAAAACATTTAATCCTTTTAGTACTTAGCTTTCTCTGTGCATACTACCTGGTCAGCAAATGGATTGAATGAAAAGCATATCTTCCCTGACAAAAAAAAACTATTGTCAAGAAATACTATACAGTAAATTCTTTGACATTTCAGTTCCTATGTTAAGAAGGTCTGAAGATCTAGGAGAATAATTAGCTGTACAGGAAAACACAGAAGCAAGGTGTGCAGCTAGAGACAGTGATGAAAACACCCTGAAAAGATTTGTCCAAGAAAGCACAAAATATCAGGAGTAACCTTTTAACTACTCCTAAACACTTTCCATAAGTTTTATTAAAAGGCGTCAGGCCAGTGGGCCACACGAGAGAGGGGATGGGGTCACCAATATGATGTGGATTTAAGAGAGTGCTTGCTTCATAAAGGAGACTGGGAAGGCTGCAGAAGCCCAGGCTACTGAAAAGGCAGCTGATCCAGGAGGCTGTAGCCAGTGTGTGCCTCTCACCTGCCCGCAGGCCCTCAGCTCACAGGCAGCCTCTAAAACAGAAAAATGAAAGGCAATGCAACTTTTATTCCCCCCTCCTTTCTCTCACCTGGACTTCAACCTACTTATTTTATTTCTGAAACAGAGGTTTTAATTAAAGCTCGCTTCTATACAATGCACTGAACTTCACCTCTGTTGCAAATAACACATTAATTTCCCCTGACTCTGAGTAATCTTACTTTCTCTCTTTTATCCCTGAAAACATCTTGCCTGGGTGAACACCAAGGGGAAATAACAGGTGGGGGGAACAAAACTGAAGTTGCTTACTGGAAGTTATGACAAACTCTGCATTTTGTTATTTCTCTTCATTTTTAATACATATGCTTCTCTATTCTTGCAACTTCCCCCACTGAAGTTATGGAATGAGCTTTAGCAATGCAGCTTCTCACTGGAGGAATGGAAATGAAACAAGTCACAAAAGGTAGATATATAAAATAAATAAAGCCTACTGAGAGAGGAGTATATGATCCATTCCCTCACTACAGTGCCACCTGCCTAGGGAGGCACTTTAGGCCAGGAATCTCTCTTTGTGACCTCAGGTAGTCAGACTTAGCCTTCAAGCTCTAACCTTGCATGCCCATATCACAATTAGGGTATTTTATCTGAAAATTCAAGTCAAAAATCCAGACTAAATATTTTTTGCATCTTTCTTGCTGATCCTGGATCAGGTCACTGGCAAATCAATCAAATGTTAAAAAATTTCATAAGGCCAGCTTCCCTGGGATAGGCAGGAGAGAAAGGAAGCATGCAACCTTGGTCTATTCATCATCTTCCTAAAAAGTCTCCAGTGTTGCTGAGTCTGGGGTCACATGTGTCCATCACACCTTTTTTTTTTTTTTTTTAGGCAGGGGGGCATTTGGGATTTTAAAGAAGCACACCAACAGGGCACTTATGAGACAAAGATTTTACAGTTTCTTCTATTTGTGAGGAGAATGCAGTGGGAAGTAGTGAAATCTGCACATAACCCAGTTATATGGTGATTGTTGGTTTTGACCAACAGAAGAGAGAGTGAATGACAAAAGTTTCAGAACAGTAAGCTAAAACTGCAACAGAGTAAATCCTCTAGCTGGGTTCATGTTTCCTGCAGATCATGTACAGATGGGACATGCAATGTAATCATCAGTGGGCTATAAATCCATCTGCCAACATAAAATTGCATAGATATATCTCTGTTGGCCTAGCATTTAAATGATGCAGTAGTGGAGCAGAACTCCTATTGTGCGGGATGCTCTCACACCACAGAACACGGAGTTCCCTTCCCCCACCACTAAAAGCAAACTTGTAATTTAAAAGCTGTTAAGTACAGATACATCAGAATATGAAAGACAACAGGTTCTCATTTCTGTGGTAATAGTTACAACGTGGTCTTTTTTGTACATAGTTGGAGGAAGGATTTGAAGGAAGGTAAAGGAGTAGGTTTGTAGACATTTCCATAGGAATTTTGATTGTGTATTAAATATGCTAAAATTGCCAAAATATTTGCTTTAAAATCTAAAACTACTGGCTGAAGAATATTGCTGTGGTTTGACCAGATGTAGATCATATGAATAAGCATTTGCCTTTCTATCAAAGGAATTTTATGAAATGAGACATCTCAGCATCATTAAAAGTTTTTAGGCATAGACATAAAAATACTTACTCTCAAGGTAGATGTAAGCCAATAAAGGCCTCATAAGTAAAGACAAATAAATAACTTGTGCCTAATGTAACCAGAAAGGAAGGGAAGTGGGGGCAGGGTGTCAGGGAAGAAAACATTCTGAGAATGGTTCCTGACAGAAGATAAGATTGTGAACTGACAGACCAGGAATCCTTTAGAGATGAACTCTGAATGGATCTGAATAGCAAAGAAAATTTACAAGGGCTGTGACTCAGATCAAAATAACAAGTACTTCTAATTAGAAGTGTATGAACAAAGCAAAGGAACTAGCAGATGGAAAACAAAGTGATGGGAAAACAAACAAAAACTTCAAAGATTCAGGAGAATTAAGACAATCAGTTATTATTTTATGACTGAAGATTAAGATAGAACAGTGATGAGCCTGAAGGCAAAGAACTGCTAAGTAGCAGTTCAGCTTAAAGCATGGCAATATCTGAATGCAGCTAAGAAAAAATGGAAATCAAATAAATAAGGACAAGAACCTTGTACCTTCTCTATGTTGAATATTGTCACATGACAATTAAATTATTGCTTCAGGTAAGATTCTCAGCCTTTCTTTATCACTAGATTGGAGCAATGAGTTAACTAAAAGTATTTTTATAGTTCTACATGCAACAATTTCTTAAGGAATAAGACAAGCAGTTTTTAGAAAATTCATTTTTTTTAGTTATGAATAAAAAGTGCCACAAAATGTTTCTATTTGATGTTTTAATATGCTGCTTTATACTGACTGTTGATTAACATTTTAATAACACTGAAAAAATGAGCTATGAGATTGGCTTTATATATAAGACAGAGCAAGCTTGAAGGTGTGCAGTGGGTGCCAAAAAAATTACAAAACAGAAGTCAGAGTACACAGACATTAGCTGATACTGCAAACAAAAAGCAATATGTAAATGTACGAGGTTGAAGATGTACTCTTTGTACACCATTTGCATACTTTAGACCTATGACATCCTAATCAAGGTTTACACACATAACCAGCTTTCAGAAAAAAAAAATTTAAATGTTTTTATATAGCACCTAGCCCTGGCTATTTAAGCACTGGCAAAGGCCTGACTCACTACTGCGTCACTGCTGTTTTAAGCATGAAATACAAGAAACCAAACAGCAGCAGCTACTTTAGGCAGAAATAATTAGGAGTGGGCTGTGTTATGCTGCACATAGACCCGGTTTTTGCAGCACTGTGTGTCAGGCCCTCTTAAGGCAACAGCACAGAATTTGTTACCAAGTCAATATTCTGTTGAAGTCCTAAAAGCTGGGTTCAAAGCAACTATTTATTCATTCATACTCAAGTTCGGTATTACATTACCCCAGCAGGGTGATTCAAACATTAAGGGTAGATTTTTAAGGCTCTGAATAGGGAGAAGAGGCACAGTTACACATAGAATCCATAAAATTTACATGTGAATTGGCAGATACAAAATAAAACAGTGATGTGTGAACTCCACCTAGTTGGAGCTCAAAAATTCTCATGCCTTTGAGATTCAGAGGGTGGAGTTTAAGAGAGGTCCTTAACTGAGCAGGACTCTCTTATAACACTGCTTATAGCGCTTACAGTGCTTGCTAGAAAACCGGAGTCTGATTTGTTCCTTAACCTGAGAAATTAAAAATTTCCATTTCTCAGCCTAGTGCCTAACCACCAACCTACAGAACTGTGTGGATGAAAACATATTCTAATACAACATGTTGAAGCTAATGCTTTTGGAGACGGAAATACAGGATTGCTAAGGACGTAGAAAAGTGAGAAAGGAAAACATGAGCACTATGCTGACAGGAAGAGACCTGGTGACCTCATTTCGATGCTAATAGTGTGGGGAAACTTGGCAGGTGCAACCTTCAGTAGGTCTTACAGATGTGTGAATGCACATCTCTTACTTGAACTTACAGCCTCTTACTTGAACTTCTTGCAGACATTTTAACTGGGGCAGGAAAGATGTTCCTAGCACTACCACAAGACAGCAGGGATAAAACACGGGCTCTGTGTTTGCAATGGCAAACCAGGAATTTCAGTGGAGTTGGGACTTCACATCCACATCCTTAACTTCAGTTTAAATTGTCTCAACTAAGGCTATATTTCAATCATAATCTCCAAAACTATGACTTAATATCTCATTGACATTAGGACTTTAAATGGTGTTAAATTGGTGTAGCAGAAATAGCATGGTACACGTGTAAAGGGAACCAGATCTGCCAAAATATTCTCAATCCTCCTTTACCAAATTGTGTGCATATATATTCTGATAAGGATCATATCATAGGAACTCTCCAAATTCATTTGTGAACAAACTAGAATGAAACAATAAATGACATTGTAATTTGGCTAGAAGTTCTCTGTGTTGCAAACTTCTACTGAGAATAGGTGGAATTAGCATTATGTGATTTTTTTTTTCTGCAAATCCCTTTACTGTCCTGTGATGTTGGACCAGAAGGTATCTTGGGCTCCTTAAAACTTTTTTTTATTGCACTTATTAAAATCTGCTTTTATGCTGTGCTATTGCACTGTGCTTTGTGGAGGAAACACATAGTAGAAACAGTTAAAAATTACCATTTGTGCTATATCTGAGATAAGAAAACAGCAGAAATATTGCGCAGACATGAGCGTTAGCAGTGGCAAGTTACAGACGTATTTAATACCTACTTGTACTCTTGCATTTTTAGACAGAAGTCACCCTAGAAACGAAGAAAGGGAGTTTAACTCTTTTCTGAACGTTTCAAATTGTGCCTGTGTGAGTCTGACTCCAGGAACAGAGCACTGCTCTCTGTTGTCAGCTCAGCTTTTCTAGTTATATCTGAATGCTTTCACTAGCTCTCCTGGTAACACATATTTCTACATACATACCAAAAGGAAACGATTGGCATCTGCCATAAGTTGTTTTTTTTTTGCCTAAGATTCAGCAGGCAAGCCAAGGCAAAACTATAAATCATTTCACACAGACTAATATCTCAACTCCTTGACAGAGAAAGTTGTTATATCTTAAAAAGTGACAGGACTCCCATCAGAAGGGAACCTTATCTTGCGCCAAAGAAATGTAACATTTTCTTAAAGCCCCATTAACCTCATGCAAGTCCCCTAACACTATTTTTATGATCTTGGAGCACACTAACCTGGTGTTCCAGGATAATAAAAATATGACTGATGATTGTCACAGCAAGAATTTTAACATAGTATCAATTGGGTTAGACATCAGGTATACAGTACTTAGTGATAAAGGTACAGTGACCAAAAAGAAGATAGCAAAACTTCAGACAGTGTACATGTTTTGGGTGACTCAGGAGTAAAAAGAGTTCAGATTGTCCATCACGCAGTAGTAGCTGAGAATTCACCCAAAACACTGAGAGACATTAAAGACTGCAGGATTTTGAGAACTACAGGACATACATATGTCTTATCAATGTGATTGAATGGTTATTTTCAATTAAGTTACAGTGTCTTCTTAGAATAAAAACAAGCATTATACCTGCCTTGTCAATAACTTGTTTTACAATGCCTACTCTAAAATATTCTTCTGTGATTCACTTATTTTATAATAATTAGGATAACTTAATAATGCAATTTCCCTTCTTTGTTCAGTTACCAGCTAGACTTGTTCTGACAAATTAATCTGAAAAAAAAGAAACAAGGAAAAAGCAACTCCTTGAATGTAACACTTAGGAGATATGTACCTATTGGAATACCAAAAGTGCAGGTATTTTAACTAAATAATAGAATTTGATGAACAGACTTTTACTCTGCTGTCAACTGTAAAGACACAAAGGTTGAAAATTTCATTGCAGGATCTTGAACAAATGCAATAACTAAATTTTTTTCTAAAAGGAAATAATAACTATATTTGTAGTGAATTAAAAAGAGCATCATTTTATTCACATTTTTCTTTTTAAAGTGAAAAGTCAATTATACTACAATGCTAATCACTACAGTAATGAACCAGAAATAATGAATCAAACAAAACTCTACATTTCCTTTAAACATTCAAGGACCAAATATTTTGACATTTAAAAAGTAAGTTATTTTGCTTTGAAATAGGAATCGAGTGAAAAAGCAGATTGATTAGGGAAGGTAGGTTCCTCCACACAATTAAATGAATTTTGATGAAACAGAGGTTAAGGAATTTTTGACCAGCACTGCTGACAAAGTATGAAGGCCTGAATTTGCATCTCAGTCCAAGCTTAGACTTTGTAAATCAGGCAGCTGGACCAAATCTTTCAAAGCTTCTTGTAATCTATTTGTATTGAAACATTAAAAGATTTAGCTAGTTTTCCAGAAAAAAAACCCCTCAAACAACACAGCAAAACAAACAAGAGAACCCCATGAGTATTCAGATTATAGTAAAAGAAAACAGTGATTGATATCAATGAGGTAAAAGCTCCTTAATCTATATGTATATATTTTTGTAACAAGGTCATACTACTGATAAGAAAAACCCAACGCACCCATTTCCCCCCTGAAATTCACTAAAGCTACCTAAATTAACAAGTTCTTTCTTTTTTTCCTTGAATAACAGAACTGAATTGAAACATATGGAAGTAAAGTTCAATTTAGATGAAATAGATCTTCCTTCATTTGCTTGCTTACATATGTGTGTATGATAAACATATTTTATATCTGTCTGAATCAAAGTTTGAGTTCTTATCATTCTGGGATAAAAAGAGAGTTCTAGAACACATTCACATTTACTCAAAAACCCAACAAAAGAAGAAACCATCACACTAACAAACCCTACACCACATCCTTTGCAAAAGCTAATCTCATGGCTGGGCTGAAGTTACAGTGACAATGCTCACGTTGCAATGTCCACCTCACCAAGGGACAGAGCTATCGTCAATCTCTCTCTGCAGGTACAAATAATTTATAGAATAGTTGTTATCCTGTGGTTTGAGTGCCTGAGATTTTTTTTTTGCATGCTTAATCTAAATAGAATGACAGCCTTGAAGATTGACAATCTCTTATTAGCCAGCATAACTTGGCTCATAAAGATGGTTTTCACCAAAAGAGTAAGAAGTGCTCACTTCCCTGTCCAAAAAAGCAGCCCATTAATGCAAATTTCTGTGTTCCTTCACAGCATGCAAGTATTACCCTAGGTAAAAAACAACCAACCAAAAGTTTATTTCAAAGAGATCCATCAGCAGCTAAGTATTTTCATATCAACACTAGTATAAAAATTGACCCAAAAACTTCAAAATCTTCCCTTCTCACTCAGACCCAGTACATTATTTTCCATGTTTATTAGAGTGGGTACCTCACATGAATCTGCTTCTTTACCATCTTACTATCTTCTCAACCCCCTTACTATAAATAACAAAGCCCAATGATTATCACTTACTATTTGTATGAGTCACATTTAAAGAGAGCCCTGAGGTGCTTCTCAGGGAGCCTCTTTGTATCATGAATCAGAAGGGAAAGAAAGCAGCCTCTGAATACCACCATACCCAGACTCTAGATGCCTAGAAGTATCGTTGCCTATTAATAGGTTCAAGCTGTCAGGCAGTTTCACATAATGGAAGTCAATGGTCATAGAGAAGTTTCTCTTCTTCAGAGGTATTTGTAAAATTAAGAGAACCTGATAATGGAAAAGCTCCATACACATACAGGCAAAACAGAAAAGGTGAAACCCCCTTATTTCAAGGCCAACTGAAAATCCATAACCTGAACAAAAACAAGGAGTAGGAACCTGATGGCTCCTCATGGCACAAGGCTAGGCTGGGCAGACATCAGCAAACCCTGGTAGACATGAGGACAGTTTCCACCTCAGTCATTGCTGCAAAGCACAACCTCAGAGCCTCACATGCCACATATTTTAAGCTATTACTTTATTTCTCATTAACAGCTTCCAGGTCTCGCCCATGTTTTATTCATTTTCCAGCCAGGGCTACAGTAAGGCTTTTACTCACCTCAGCAGGACCACAAGAAGTTTCCTTCCTTCTGGACAGAGAGAAAACAGAATGCTTTCAGACCTGATGGAGCTGGAGACAAGCAGCAATTAGCTGGCAACAGGCTGACACGTTCTTCACCGCTCTTGCATAAAACATTGAGCTGTGCTCCTCTAGCCCACCTCAGCTTTCTAAATTTATTTATTTATTTTCAGGCTAACCACTTAGTAAGCCTGACAAACTGCTGTTTTGCAAAGGCAAATTTTCTTCTTTTTTTTTTTTTTTTTAGGGTATGAAAGAAAAAGATAAAGGTCTGGAAAGTCCTTTACCTCCTTTTGACAATCCTGCAGCTCCCCTTTGCTTGCAAGTCCTTCTCCCTTCCCCTGACGGGCCCGGTAGTATTGTCTACTTCAGCCCAAATTTCTCAGGGTCCTTCTGCACTCAAAGCAAGGAAATACTACTTCACTCCTTCAGCCATAAATGGAAGAGCTCTTTGGATAAAGGTAATTAACCCATTTATCTAGCTCATTGCTGCTCATTAGCCCTGAGTGCCTTCATCTGGCCTCCCAGGTAACCATTTCTGTGGATGCCACTGCGCTGTGCTTCACTTTGAGCACCTGTTTTTAAGTTCCATAGCAGAGCTCTCTCTGATCTTCTTCTACTTCCTTGTCTAGAGGTAATTCTTCCTGTTTGTGGGTTTTTTTTTCATTTTGTAGCTATTCTCCCTAGTCACTCCCACAGAGAGGTGAGGGACACCTCTTGGAAGTGTCTGCTTCCCAGAAAGTCTTGGTCTTGCTATGGTCTGCCTCAAAGTTACAAGCCCCAGAAGCCATTTGGGGTCAAAGGCAGTACAATACCACTAGTACCCTAAATCACTAATAATCACTAAAATGCTGTTATCTTGGCAAACAAAGAGTAGCCTAAAGATTTGAAAAAATAAAAAAGGTATTTTTCTGCCTTTCATACCATAGCTGACTATATTCTTTTTTACAGTGATATTCTGGAACATGCTGAAATCTGTAACTTTATTTGCCTTAAATAATATTGGATATTAGCTAGTCTTTGTTTTGATGTACATGCAATCCTAGAGAAGATTAAGATAAGATAAGAGTGAGCAAATGTACCTACAAGTACTGGAAACAGTAATTCTCTATTGTCTCTGCAAGAAATTCTTCCACTTGTTTTTAATAGGAACTCATGTGAAATGAGAGAGACTCCAAACAGTATCAGAAGTTGAAGTTTTTTCCTGAGACATCATGTTCTTTTGTCAGCACATTGCCCAGTTAACACACAATGATCAAAAATTTGCAAATCTAGTGTCACATTTAATACCTATATATTTTAATTGTCACTTACATTGCAAATGTCATTAAGGAAGCCTTAAGGAATGCCCCATTGTATGAGTAGGTTTGCAGATACCCTCTTCAGTCGACCTAAGAACAGTGCTTCTATTTCAGCTGTATGGAAATACACGCACATATTCTTTCTTTCACTTCTTACACCAATGAATAATTTCACATGAGTTCTGTGCATACTGAAGTGAAGAAAATAATCTTCACTTTTTAAGTTCTCTTTCATTACATCAACCATTTTCTATTCATATTATGTTTCATGTACTCTTAAGTTTTTCTCTTCACCACCAATACTTTTAACCTGAGAATGGTTTTAAATTATTAGAGGCCATGCTAAACAAACCCCAAACAACTAAGATTAATAGAAAGACAGCCTCTGCTGTGAAAACCGTTAATTCAGTATAATGGCTGCTCTGTTGTAATTTGTTACAGCGAGAATTTATATACACTGACCAGCAGATCTGATTTACTTTTTATATGTCTATTCAGAATTGTATATAATTGTATAATTCTGATGGCATGGACTCCTCAATCCCTCTTTATATAAAAAAAGCATGTTGTCACCAACTTGCTATCACAGACTGACGCATTTAAAATTGCATACGTTATTTAGTAATAGCTTATGTATAATTTTATTTGTTTTCAGAGTTACAATGTTCATGAGATAATCATAGAGAACACATTATATATTATTGTTAAACACATTTTTGCCACAAAAAGTTGAGAGCATTGGTAGAAAATCCTATGTCAAGTTATGTGAAAATATTTATCACCTGTAACCATAATTTCATAAAACCAATATACACTTTACGTAATATTATATCAGCAAATTCCTTCATTTTGCAAATAACCTTTGCTCTATACTTATGCATGTTTGTAGTTCAGTGCATCAACTGCTTCTGTGTGTGTGTGTGTCTGCAATGCACAGGAAAAATACTAGTTTACTCCTATGGTAACTGTAAATGTCAACACCACTGGACCCAAGAATGGTGAATACAAGATCTTAATTTTAGCGAATAATCACCTTCATATTTTTCTACCTAATGCTGAACAAAACATTAATTGGCATTTACCTCCTAATGTTTACAGAACATAGACTGTATATTTCAAAGACATAATCCTTACCAACTATATACTGACTTTTATTTTAATGTCTATTATATAAATTAGGACTCTGTTGAATTCTTATACTGAGGAACAAATGATAGTAACTTTATTTAAATACATGCACAGTACCGTGCACTACAGCATGACGAAGTATTATTTTTAAAATGGATGAATGAATCAATAGAAAAATAGATTTAATAAATAATTAACATTTTAAAGTCTGGATAAAAATGGGAAATCATGCATTTCAAGCAAAATTTTATTTTTTTCTTGTTTTTTATGAAATCTCTGAGAACTTAAGACATGCAGAGCTGAGAAGCAGCTCACTCTGAACAAAGAACAATGTAAAGACTGCACAAAAAGTTTTGTTTGAGATTGTTTATATGCAAGACTGAAAAAATTTGCCATTCTTCGACTTCCCTTCAACATTAGACAGTGCTGTGCAAACCTCAGACAAATCCCTGTATTATGATTTCTAAGCTGTTAGGAAGTCTCTCAGAGAGCTAAGAAAGTTAAAACCTGAGCAACTGCCTCACCAAAATTTATGACAAGAAATGTCTGGATTTCAGAGAGCAAACTACAAAAGGGTAATAGACAACAGGTCATCATTTCCTTGAGAGATTAACTTAGGGGATGAGTAATTACGGATAGCATAAATTTATAAATTATAATGACAGAAGAAAATATGATTAATTTTCTAATATTTAGAGTTCGTATCGATGTCTCAATATTTAGCATATGTTACTATGTCAATCAACTCATGAAACAATGAAAAGGGAGTATTTACTTGAAATTAATTTAATGTTTTTCCCTACCCAAACATTTGTCTGGACATTGACAATGCAATCAAAAGAACTGTAAATTTTCAGAAGTGAGTCTACTCCAGTGAGTTTGATTAATTATGCATTAACCCATTTCTCTGAAGCATCCTTCACTAAATCTTTGGTGGGAAATGCACTTTAATTAGGCATGAGCTTTGGTTATTTGTGTGCATATGCACTATGCTATTGGTCTATGTGGAGAATGATTTAAAGTTTGCCATGTTACAGAGATGTATTGCTCATGAAAATAATTCTAGGGTTTCAAGAAACACTGATGGCTAGTTTTGCAATTATTATTTTCTTCACTCAGCATGATCTTAGTCCCATAGTTTTTGCTCAAACTTTCATCAACTTTTATTCTTAACAAAAGCTTACTCTAACTTACACAAGAACAATCATGATCATTTATACTGTGCATATTGTTAGATGTTTTCAGCAGGTACAGTTACACATGTACATAGGAGTTATCAGAATAACTTACAGGATTTTAATACTTAGTTGAATAAAAATATTCTCAGGGTAGAAAGAAATGATAAACTAAAAATAATGGTTAAGGAGACTTGCAATGATTCTACTCTGAAACAGGTCAGATTGACTATTCAGGTAAAGATGTTTGATTGAAGAGATATTATTGAACTTATGGCATATGGTTATTGTAGTAGAAAAAGCTGAAACAGAAAAGAGAGAAAATCAAATTATCCATGACATTCTCTTCCCCTATTCCATGGCAGAATTAGACCACAGATTAGTAAATGGCAATGCATGCAACAAAAAATATGCTGTATCACTGTATGTAAACATCTGCTTTCATCATGCAAAATGCCTACAAAACTGTGACAACATCTTTTTCTAGTAGCATAGTTTTACATCAGCTCAGCTACAGAACAGTTAAACCAAAATCCAAGATTTTGCAAATAGAAGATATTCTAAAATTCTTGAAAGATTTCCAGCATAAATATTCCAAAGCCCAACAAAGCTAATTGGTTTTTTTTGTTGTTGTTGGTTTTTTTTTAATTAACTAAACTACATAGGCTTATTCCTTGCTGTGGTTCCTTGTTCTTTTGATGATAGAAGAGAAAAGACCAGTTTTTGGAGGCGGTCCCATCAACATGGGGGCTTGGTTCTTGTGAGTAATTTTTATCTGAGGAAGAAAGAAGAAAAACAGAGTTATCCCTTGAGCTAGTTCAGTTCCAACTATCTGAGATGCTCGATTTATCTTTATATATAAACTTCCAGACCTGCATTGTTTAATCCAAGCTGAAAGGAAAATACCTGGGTTTTTTTATGAATAATGTTCCATATGCAGTAGATCAATCTATGTGTAATAGTTTTTCTGCAAATAATTTAAATTATTTGCAAAAAAAAATTAATAAACACATGCAATAAAATACATGCCAATATACAATCTTACTTTTTGAGTGTGGGATTTATTGCTTGCTGTTGAGGAAGAATTTAAAAGTTGGAAAGAACATACATGCTGACAGACCAAGCTGTTGCCTATTATTAAGATATAAGCTATGTCTTTACATGCTTTATTTATACATCTAATCAAGCTGTACTCTTTTACCACAGGACAGTACTTAATTTCAAAACAGCCATGGCGAAAAAAAGTATAAAGTTAATACACATGAAAAGGTCCAAAAAGATGAACTAGCATTCTAATTTGTTAATTAATTGTTAATAGAAAAGACTCAAATATTGAAAAGACTATTTAAAACACTTTGTAATACTGCTCTAAAGCCACCCGTTTTGATTTCTTTGATATAGAACTACGAATCACCTTAAATGAGACAACCTTAAAGTAGATTATGTCTGCAATTTTCTCTAATTCAAGTCTAAATTAGAGAAGACATTTTATGAATGTATGCTATGCTCAAAGCTAATTGAAAGCAATTATCAAAGTGGCATTTTGTCTGTGACTTTAAGATACATTGTAAGATAATAAATGATTCTCATTATGTAATAAAAAGGTCACATCTTGCCTTTGGGCTAGTGACGTTAGGAGTTTTTCAAAAGCAATCCGAGACATTTTCTTTAGTGAACTACGACTAATACAAGAACCATCACTTATTAAATATCAGTTGTCACCTGCATAGTACCCACATCAGAGATGGGTATCTCTTTCAAAAAGAAACACCACCTCATTAAAAACTGGAAAAATATATCTCTTAAAGTGCATACCTGACATTTTCAAGTTAAAATGAATATCCTTCACTTGTCATTCACTAATAGTAAATGAAACAAAAAATGTATGTCACGTGGAGAGGCTCATTAAAACATAGATCAGGACATTTCTTGGGGTGGAAATTTACTTTACAATGTAAGAAGACAGAAACATAAAAACCTCAAAAGACTCTGTGTCTTGGTTTAACTCTATTAGAGCCTTTACTTTACTCTCCAAATGCTCATTTTCATGCCACCTTAGTTCATTAACTTCAAATTTCATGTGGGACCTCTTTTTGTCAAAGCTATTCATTAGTATCGAATATAGCATATGGGGGGTTCTTGGCAATGTAGATTACTTTCACAAGGATAATAACTCTGGCTTTCAAAGACTGGCACCAATATATTTTCTCACAATAAATTCTGCTTCAGGCATCACTTGGAAGCCAAATCTGTAGTTGGGGTAAACTGGCATTATTCCATTGATGTCAGTACCAGCTGATGATCTGGTCCTGGAAAATTGCCTATTTTTGTAACTTCCACATGCTTCATAAGACGTATTTTGGGGATCAGGAGCAGTGATGATATCAACCTGATCCTGAGGATCATGACATGAAGTAACCTACAACTGGTGTGAGTGAATTTTTCAAGTCATAAAGGGTAAAATCTTGCTTATTGCAAGATTTGGCCATGATGTGGCAGTAGGAATGCCTTTAAGTTTCCTTTCTGAGGTAAAACATAGTAATTCCATCCTAAAGTGAATAAAAGAGCAAAGCTCAAAAGATGGCTTTAGTAGGAAGGGGTGAGGTAATCCTGAGACCCCGTACAGATTGCATGTCGGGTAGGGGCTGTTCAGCGCTCCTCAGGATGAATGCAATTACATACTGAGTAAATGTTTATCATTTGTAATGTTCTTTCTTGGCTTGAGCCATCTGTTTCAGAGACCACAACCTCTTCAGTATGTTACTTCCTATCAGCTGAGATCAGCTAACATGCCTGAACATGATTAACCACTACCATGCGTGGGGATCAGTCCTATATGACTCTCTCCAAGAAACATTTTCAGCTGTTATGAATAAGCACAATTCCAATGGTGTAAAATATTTCGCATTCTGAAAATATCACAATAAAGTGTAAGTTTAAAGTATATTTTTTCACTTAGTCATGATAATGTCTATTAACATTGCATTGGTTAACAATGATAAACATCAATTCCTCACTTTCCTACCTAAAAAATTAAATAAATTGAAACATCTTATTTTTGGCTGATGAAAAAAGATCAGTATGTTTCTGAACCATTGCAGTACTTTGCCTGAAGAAGGCTAATTTTGTCTTTCTCAATACTCTCAGGCACTGCAATTCTGCCCTGGTCTCTCACTTCTGCTTCTGTTCTCATACTGGCAGCACTGCCAGAGCTGGAGCTGTGAGTTTGGGTGACAAGTGACAGTGCTCACTTCAAGATGGGAATAAGCACTGAGGATCTCAGACAGAAAAATAGTGTTGTAGGTCAGAGTAGGGCCTAACATTGAAATTGCTCTGTGGGAGGACAAAAAGAGAGCAAAAGAAAGAAAGAGAGAGATATCTTTACTTAGAAGCAACAGAGACTTTGTTAAGTTAAAAATTCCTACTTACAGCTCTATAGAGATTCTGTGTGTGTGTGTCCAGGGAAGGGTCTAAAGACTAACATTTACCTTTCAGTTTCTCTTCCATTCAGCAATCATCTTCATGTCTTTTTTAGCAGAAACAAAATTATATAAGTTTTAAAAAAGACCCTTCTTTAAAATTTTTAGTGTTTCCTAGATTTACCTGTGAGTTACATATGCACATGCACATGAGGAAAAGAGATTGCACAGACAAAAATCCAGAAAGCTAAAATCCTTAACTAATGTATTTTTAGGAGTTGATAATATATACTTATAGAAATTACTACGCAATTCTGGAAAACAATTTTTGAGATCACTTACTCAATTTATTGAAAAGATGTAATAACTTGAGGGTAATATAAAGAACATTTTAAACATTGAGTGCCTGAACTGCTGCTGGAAGAAAAACAAAAAACCCAGGCAAACACACAACCACCCCAAAAAATCCTAGCTAACCAAAAAAAACCTCAAAACAACAATTTCCCCCAAACAAACATCAACAAAACCCCCCAAAAACAACAACAACAAAAAACCACAACAAAAAACCAAACCCGACCCAAACAAAAAATACCAACAAACAAACAAAAATTCCCAAACAAACAAGAAATTATTTTACATACTTGACATAAATTTATATTTAAAAATAGACAAAATCAGAAAATAATAGAATTCCATTTCGGGGGTAATTCCGTAGACACCTGAATTGCTAGGATACCATGGATTTTTGTTGTAAGCCCGCTCCACAACCTTCTAGGCTAAACTTAAAATGTTGAAGCCAATGACAAACCTCTTATTCACTAACTGAAGCCAAGATTTTATCCCATGAGGGTTGGTATATATAGTAAATATTTATCTAGCAGAAAAATCTTGCATTTGCCGAAATTACCTTTCCAGTATTAGAAAGTATGTCCATTGATTGTATTCGTGGCAATAAACACCAGGTCAAATTGAAAGATCATAATTCTCAAAAGAAGAGATGATAATATCTCCCTATATGTCATAGAAAATTTTGTGATAAGCCTGAATTTTTGATACTAAAAATACTTCAAAATGCATAAACCAGGTCTTTATTTGTTTTAGGAGCAGTCAGAGTTTCAAAATTGCCTTGAAGCCACATAAACATCCACTAAATGAAATGCAGTCAGCATAAAAAATTTTAGCATGATAACAGTATCTTTTAGGTCAGTCAGTTTTACTTTCACGTTCCTTTTTCTGCAGTATATGCTGGTTAACTTTATGCTTCAAAGAATGCCTAAACATTTACTATTTACTATTTCAGAAGACATAGTGCTATAAATGCAGGTTCTTAAGTAGTGCACTAGCTAACAACAGAAAACTGGAAAGAGCTAATCAGCTCTGCTTATATTTCAATTAAGGTTAAAGAACATATTACTGTATTTTAAAGACAGAGGGGAAAAAACTTCCAGAAAAAAAACCCAGCCTTATCCAACTGGATCTTTTAGTTTATGGTCACTATTTTACATGTTCTCAGCAGGGTTTAGATGTTGGTTGTTTTGAGGGTAAGTGGGTTTTCTCATAGTCTAGATACCCAAAGGCTGCTCCTCTTACAGGAAATGGAGAGATGCAACTCCTCTATATCACAGGAGTGCCAAATAATTTTATCTTCCTTAGGTGATCAAGAGTGTATGGGGAATCGTGTTATGAATCAGAGTGATAGAATGTAGGCACTGCTGAGAAAAATTAACCTGTGACTTGCATCATGTGGCATTTCGGGCAAAATCTCTCAGATCTAGACTAGTTGTTTTAAAAGCGTTATGCAACACATCTTAAATAAATTTCTAAACAATATTATTGTGCAAGGTGCAATCAAATCTAATCAGTTTGGCATTAATTAAGCTCTAATAATATACTCTAGTCTCTCTCCTAAGTAGTGTGATCCGTTTCCCCTTCACACAGGTAGATTGGAAAACGTTACAGTGTCATCATAATTTTTAAACATACTGAGAAAATGACAGAGCTGCAAAATTAAAATAAATGATTAATGGCATTTTTTTCATGTTTTGTACTAATAGGTATCACTCAGGTTTTAAATTAATAGAGCTGTCAGCTCTGGGTTGTTACAAATCCAGTGCAGAACTAAAATGGAAATTATGTATTCCACAGATACCTAAAGATGACACTCTGGAATATTTTAAATTTTAATTAGTAGGTGCAATTGTTTTTCCCCCTCCTCCCTAAAACCACTGCAAATTAATTGGCAATTAGTCACAACTAATTCTTTTCTTAACAATCTGAACTGGAAAGAAAGGTGCACTACATGCTAGAGTATTTGTCTGGGGTGCAGAAAGCACACATGCAGTAAATTGCTTTGTCAATTACAAAAACTACTGTTGTGAAATTAAGAAAAAAAATATGCATACATAAACAAAAATAATTAAAGTGCAGTGTACCTGTGACCACAAAAAATAATGCCCAGCTGCAAAGTAAAATGTTAAAAACTCAATAAATCAATCTGGCCTTGGAACAGAATGCACACTGCTACTCAAAGAGGAAAAAAAGTGCAGCATTTTCATATATCATCAAAAATCTTCTCTAGTGATTTCCATTTTTGGGTTAACTAGGTAGCAATTGGCTAACATTCTATTGAAATCAGCCACCATATCTAGGACCCAGCTCCTGTTTGCTCTAAAGTGGCAGATGCAGGAGGTCAAATTCTCTCATTATAAAGGACTGATAAGAAAATACTGGTACAACCAGAGACATGGAAAAAAGATACTTTACAGAGTCTAGAATACAGCTGCAGCTGCTTCATGTGATGTGTGAGGTATTGGAGACAATGGATCTATATAAAAGCAAATCTGTAACTCTCTTTTAGTTTTCTCACCTAGCTCTGGCACACAGTGATTATTAACAAAAGCTTGGTTTGGTTTAAGTTCTTGTTTCTGTATTTAACTACAGGAGAGTAGGATCCCTGTGCCCTGGCTCATCACCTCTCCTGGGACTAAAGGAAAAACTAGAGAGAAATCACTCATTCAAAACTTATTTTTAAGGTACATTCAAATGAGAGTGTTTTGAAATACTAATTTTGTGTAACATTATTCCATTACTTAGTCAAAGTATCAGTAAACAATCAGGAAACAATTCTGAAAATACTGTGTCTCAGATACCTGTGAAACTGTGTTTCTGGCAATCCATTAGGTGAGCTCTGACTATGGGTTTTTATTTTTGTTTCTTTATTTAAGCAATATTCTTGAATCTTCTATAGACATTTCTTTCTTCTACTTTTAATCTAGTGTTTCTAGAAGCTTGACACTCTTTCAGATATCATGCCAAGCAAGTCAGGAATAGATGAAAGAACATAAATTGCAGTTATTTCTAATTAGGATGGAACATTGTTATAGATTTTTTCAAAACATTGCTAATAATTTATGTAGCTAAATTGAAAGATTACTTTTCTTAAAAAAACCCTGATGGCTAAAGCTAGAAGTTTATTGAATTAACTTGAGAGTCTTTGAAGTTTCATTACTATTAATGACCTGTTTGGAGATCAGGTGAAACCATAGATATCTTTCATGTTGCTATATTTGTCTGGGAGAGCTCTGATAGAATTTCTTCCTCAGCTAATCAGACAAGATGTTTAACATAATATTAACATTATCATCTTTCCTTCTCCCAAAGAGTCTTCTATAAAAAAAACAGTGAAAACAATACAATTTGATGCTCAGATGCTTCATCTTGTAATACCAGAGCAGACTGACATTGTTAGACACTGCATTCTGCATGTGTTCAACATACTAAATAATTCTGGATGACAGATTTTTGCACCAAGCCACTCACACTTCTAAGAATGCACAGAACCTACATGAGTGTGTACCTGCTCTCCTGTATGGATGATAGGTGCATAAGCAATGTATCATAAAAGATTTAAAAGAAACACACAACTATTTGTTTACTCCTAAAATTGACCACAGAAAGGAAAAATCACAGATCACAGCTTCTGGAGAACCACTGCATTATCTACCACATTCCACAATATTTTCTCAGAGCTCACAGCATCATTTTGGAGGAGCATGGCCTCCATATGCATGAGAAAGGACAGTGTCAGCAACTCATGCTGTTTGTGTGAAAGTTTTTTCCCAGTCAGAAAGGAGAAGCCACAAAGAGAAGCCTGTTGGTTCCTTCAACGGGAAGTAAACTTCCAAGCCTGCATGTGCAGGCTGTATCCTACACATAATAGGGATTTGAGGCCAAACTTGTTTTCCTAAATGGGCATAATAGAAAAGCAGGAGAATTTTGATAAGGTTGAACTTAATTTCTTGAAAAATCATTTGGAAAATACTCTCATTTATATCAAAACCTGAAACAATGTAGAAAAGTACTTTTGAGCTTAAGAACTTGCAAGCCGGGTAAGAGTTGTTTCAATACATGCTGATTCTATGAACTTCTTTCTCACTTAGTCTCTGTAATATTTATAGGTCAGTCCTTAACACTACTAAAATTCCTAAGATACCAAAATAAAGTGTGTTATTTCAACTTCATAAAAGACAGTTGAAGGGGGAAAGATAGCAGGTTTTGTTTTTTGCTGTTTGGTTTTTTTTGTGTTTTTTTTTCTAACAATAGCTTTCTGGCTGGAACACAAAAGAATCAAAAACCTGAGGCTCAGCTGCTGTGTCTCACTGATGTGTGCAACCTAACAAGGTGCAGACTTCTCTCTCCTAAAACTAGTGAGATGGTATATCCAAACACAGCTTTTTTCCTTCAAACAACATAGCCAGTAAACTAATAAGTGCCTTGCCTCAGCATCCTAATGAGAAAAGAGGTAGCCTGGGAATGTCTCCCCATGTGTCTGCACAATGCAGGAACGGCAGCATCTTTATATACAGGCCTCAATTTCTTATAATGACTAGAGAAAGAAACTTCCTAAGAGGCAAAAGGAAAGGAAAGCCAAATTATCACAAGTGTCTAGGGAACTTTATAGAGAGTTCTTTATCTGGCCATGATGATTTTTTTTTTTCATTTAAAAATGTGTCACTATACATTTGATTTCATTTTGGGAGAAAATGACAGTTTTTTCTCTAAAAAAAGACAAACCTAATGATTTTTATATTGGCCTCCTTATTAGTTTTCTGAAATTTGAGCCCTTGCTGGCTCAAATGACTGATTACATAGCTGACTAAGCCTAAAGAATTATTTTTATTTTCTGGAGGTTTGGTATAGACTCTGGTTTGGATACACATCACAGATATCACCCTGGTATTTCCATGATCGAGTACGCTTTTGGCTTCCAAACAAAGATCACTGTGAAGCACAAACTCAGATGTCAAATCTTGATCTTTGGTTGAGAGAAAACCTAATATCTACCTATGTCTAAGGACATAGGTGGATATTATCTTCCTATTATCTAAGGAAGAATTCCTAGCTACTTTGCAGAGAACTGAAAGAAAAAACTCTACTGTAGTTAGACTTAGTGGGGAGGAAAGAGGTTGGACCATATATGTTTTTTACTTTGTAGGATGTAGGAAACAGCGTGTGGTACATCATACAAAGATGCAAGGAGCTATTACACTAAATACTGAAGCTCCTCAGCACAAAAAAAACCCAAAACACAAAAATGAATAAAATAACAAAAATTAATATTTCTATATCTAATTCATGGAAGTGCATTGGTATAGCATATAGTTCATGTATTTTTTCCTCAAAGACTAAACAAGTACATTCAACAGCATGGTTTTCTTACACAGCACCAAGTATATTTTTAAAACAATGGTAAAGCAAAAAGAATAGGTTCCTCAGAAGAGTACATGCCATTTCTATCCCATTTAAAACTGGACAGCAGTAATTGTCAATAGTAATTTACTGTTTCCTCAGGGCAGTAATTGAAATGTAAGAATTGTCTTTCTTCCCAGGTTTGTTCTCAATTGCACAGGTAGCTTCTGCTAGCATTATCAATCAGATAACAGGGATTCTGCACAGACCAAGCATCAGGACAGAAAAAAAATTAGCACATGTTATTGCCAGCAACCTTCCATAAGTTCTCTTGTGTAATCTGGCAACTGAAAAATTCCATGTCTTTTTCCTGAACAAGTAACTGCTGGGTTCAGTACTATTGCTCTGCACTGAGCCATCATTGTAGAAGAGGTAAAGATAATGATATCTCTTAACTCCAAAAGGTTTTCCGCAACAAATCTCATAAAACCCCCACTGTTCTGCCTTCACACAGTATGTGTTTCAGTATGTGTTTCTATGGTTCTCCTCACATTGCAGAATCTGAGCACTTCCCTAGAGAATGAGAACTCAGCATCCTTCCCACTGTTCAGCTGTACTCTATGGTGTATCTGGTACGCATGAACTACCACAACCCTCTTCTGCCATCCTAACCCATATAATGTCAGTTGCACACCTATTAGCACCTTCCTGAACATTATCACTTTTATTTTTTGCGTAACTTTTACTTCTACCAGAGACATAAAGCTCATGAAAGGAATTCAGTACCCTTTTCTTGAAAATTGCTCCCATTTGTAGTGGGATTTCTTCCTTGTTACAGTACTATTTTGTCATATTTACAAGCTGCAAGGCTATTCATCTACTGCAAGCAATTCATCTACTTAAAAGTACAGGTCCTCTTTAGGTAACCAAAATTAGTAGAACTTAATAAGAAAACAGATTAATATGATTACACAGGACAATAAAGAACTTTGATTTCATCAGCCTCCTCTCTGAAGGCCTGGTTAGGCTCTATAATTTATTGGAGAGAGATGAAAACGGAGAGTTCTTACAGATACACCTTTTCTTGCATTGTCTCTAAAGAGTCACTCAAAGAACCTTTTCTGAGAAAGTTCTTATCCTAGCCTAGGCCATCCTAACCTATGCAAATTGATGTTTGTATGCCCTCACTTCCAATGTGTGGGTACTGAAACAAGAAACTAATTAATTTCCTTTATTTACCCCTTAAACTGTAAGGACTTAAAAAAATATTTGTCCTATTGTATAATTGAAGCAGAACAGTTAAGACTTCAGCTTTATTTAAAACTTTCTTGATATGAACTCTCAAAAACACAATAGAAAAGCTTTCTAAATTTTTAAGACTAACATTAGTTACTCTCTACATTTTAGCATCAAAACAAAGATTGAATTTTCCTCAGCAATAGAGAGCCAAAATCTGATACACCATCATAAATAAATTGCCATATTGGGTAAAGGAATACTGAAACTGCACTCTTCAAGTATTTTCCAAACTTCTGAAATAGATGTCTTTTTATTCCACTCTAACCTGTGTTTGAATTCAGACTGACAAATTGAAAATGCAGGGAGTACTAAAGTATATAAAAACAGTTGGTGAAGATGTTATTTAAGAAAACTGAGTTAATACTGATGAAAACAGTTGTCTTCTAAACATAAGAGAAATATTTCTACCATTGAAAAGAAGAGAAAGAAAAAATCAGTTGTAGTTACCGTGCAAGGAGTTTGCATCCAAGGTTCTCCATCTATCTGCATAGGCAGAGACTTGCTGGTCCTAAAGGTACAAATTTCATAATATAAGAAAAAGAAACTAGAAAAATTGATAAATGTATTTATGAAAAAGGCACATATGTGATGGCATACAGATGTAACCCTGATTCACCCTAAACTCCTTCGGAATTTCCAGTATGACTCAATATGCTTACAAATGTAACATAATCAACTTAAAAAGCTTAGTCTGATTTTCAACATACAAAGCAAAAACATGGCAAATATTAATGCATCTTGCTAGTAATAGACTACTCTTTCATGGAAGAAGAGTCTGTAATTTGTGAAATAATGAGTGAATGACACAATAACAATAATAATATATAGTATATATATTATTCTACTATAAAGGAAATGAGAAATAAATTTCAGGTCTATCATCACCACTTACTACAATCACTGTGTCTGAGTTAGACAGAACACTCACAGAGAATGAAGTTTGCACTATATTCAGAGTCTTTAACATGCCATGTTATAAATTTAAATTGTTAGCAAAGGGGCACTGATTTCAACAGAAAGATACAGACAGTATTCCCTCTCCAGTTCTGGGTGTCACATTAAGAAAAGTGTAGCAAAATGAGAACAGAAAAAAAAAATACTACATTTATGGTCTTTTCCAACCCTGTATTTTTGTATAATAACTATTAGCAATAGCATGGAGGGGATAAATCTAATAATGGAAAAATTAGTGACTCATGTTGGTCAATGGAAATTCTGGTTTGGATGTTTTTTTGAAAACAAACTAACATTTCATGGAATTATCCCTTATCACCTATGGCCATAAATGAAGGAAGAATTTTTAATGAGCTCTCAGTTTATAGTTCAGGAAGGGTTCCTACTTATTTTTTTATTGTTGCTCTTCTGTTTTAGGCTCATAAGTGCAGAGCTTATGGGTTTAATAAATTTTGGAAAATTCTTACTGAGGAATTCTTGACTGAAAAAGAGATGGTCAATTCCTTTTCAGTCCTTATTTAATCCAAAAGATAGAATAATTACTTTTTCCTTGTGTTCTAATTCAAGTTTACTCTATTGTGAATGTTCTTATCTTAGAAATGATAAAACACAATGAAATTAGAGTATTCCACCATCATCGGCTCACACACACCAACAGATTTAATAACAGGGCTTGTCAGAATTCAGTAAATAACAAATAAATTAAAAACAGAGCACTTTGACTTCCACAGATCAAAAAGTGCTTTACAATTACTAATTACACACTTCTATTCCCTGGTGTGGTATGCATTATAAATGGGTTAAAAATGTGACAAAGTAATGCTAAATTACTTTTGGCTTGAAATTGCATGGAGTATATGTCAACAATAAGCCCCAAGATGTTCATGCCTTATTCCTTCTGCTCCAAATGCTTGACAATACTTCTTCATTGGACAAAACGGCACTTGAATACAACATGTGAAGATTGAATGGAAACAACCTCTTTTTAGTTTTTTGACACATTTAAAGAAAGGAAGATGTATGGGCATGGAATGTAGATGGAATAGATTAATTCCATATACAAAAATGATACTTTCACAAGAAATAATAATTATAATTATGACTGTTAAACTACAAAAGAAAGTCAATACATAAAACTCTTCAGTTTCACTCCAACACCACAGTGTAAATTAAAGCTGCTGATACCTAATGACAACAGATGAGCACTGGGCAAGCCGTCTTCCAGCACTTTTCAGACCTGTGTATATCTGTCCCATCTCCATGGCTCCTTCCAGACCCACCACTTCCATAAGCTGGTCACTTAGATCTGCAAAAGTTGAAAAAAATTCAGATTTTGGCTTGTCAGCACTTTGAAAGCAGTCATATTGACCAATGAGAACTGTCAGAAGACAAGCTGACAATAAAAGATGTGGAGAACAGAACAGGGAAAATTATTATTCCTAAGGAGAATTACAGCTTTAAGTTGGACACAACTGGGCCCTGCTGTCTCACAATTCTACAATATCCTAACCAAAATTATTCTGAAATAGAATAATTATATCCATGGTTACATGAAGACGAAAGAAATAATTTCATTATATGAGAAAATAGAAGATATTCCTTCATTTTGATTACTTGACACACAAAGAATGAGATGTTTACAGTGCAGAAATTTATGCTTTTTATTTTTTCAACAGATACTTAAAATCTGTAAAGAAAAAGTCAGTGCTCCAGACAATGTGTACAACTCTAATTCAGTCTTTACATGCATGCATTATTATGATGAGATTTTGCATTGGATCAGCGTCTTAATTAGTACAGAGATGCAATGCAAAAAGGCAGAAAAAAACATTAACTATCCACCTAGCCTTCCAAATTTGTCATGCTTGTTTGCACTCAGTTATATGTTGTTTGTTTCACACTTCTTTCTGACTAAACAGTACTTTGGCATTAAACTTCAAAAACTATTTAAATAAAAATTAGTTTACTTGACTTCAAGGAGTAAGAAAAGTTTTGTGTAGAATTTCAGGTACAAACAGATACCTAAGGAGTAATAGGCAGTCTGCCTTGAGAAGCAACCAAGCAAGGTAATGAAATATTATCCACAGTCAACTAGGGTGTTTTGCATGAAATCATTTGTATTCTCCTGCATAAATACATGGTGCCATGACCAAAAGGACAAGAAAAAGAAACATTTCTTTTCTAGCTGTATAATGTGTGTATTTTATAAATTGGCTGTTAACATCGATGTTTCCAAAAGGTACATTGTTCAGTGAAGTAAGGATTGAGATAAAATGTTAGAGTATATCATCACACTGAAAAAAACAAAGAAAGGAAACCACATTACTCTGTGTATTTTAAACCCCTCAACCCTTAATGAAGGTAAAATTTCATGCTAAAAATCGTATCTACGAGACTATTCCAAAGTTTCAATGGGAGTCTTTTCTGTTCACTTCTTTGGGCTTTCAATGAAGGTAATTAACTGAAAGAAGTACTGTGATGAGGGAAAAAATATATTAAAAGCAAATAGGATTTATGATCTGGATTATTCTGTTTCCAGCAGAAAATCTGATACTATCCAAAGCCTTCATTTTTCTTCTTATACTTTCTTAATATTTTCTGCTTTATTCATTTTTTCATCACAGTGAAATCAGTTCCATATAATACTAATGAAGAAAAAAATAAACAATGTTCTTTCCCATTAAGGGAAAACAATAAGACAGTCAAAAGTTTAAAATGTACAATATCATTAATTCTAGCTATATATTTTTATAGCTTGCATCCACGTAACACATGTAAGCCTAATTTTGTATGTCTGGCTTTCCGTTGCATTTTTTTTTCTTAAAATGTTTCCCATAAGTAACATTTAAACTTAAGTGACATTTAAATAAATGCTGCTTTTCTTGGTAGCCACAGAGACTTAACTGGGAAAGAACTACTCATTTTCAAAAATTTATGTATTATAAAGGCACATAGAACTTTTTAGATGTAGTAAATCATTAAAATGTTTAGCCAAAGAAAACATCAAATTCCTATTCACTTGGCCATTAGAAAATTATGATTTTTTAAAATGGAAGAATAATTAAGAACAGATTTTTATTTCTGACAGCTCCGGCAATATGTGCAATATTCAGAATAGTGACATTTTCAGGGATATATATTTGATTCATAATTTTTCAGGACCTTTGAGATTAGTGCCAGTAGCAGCAAGGTAACTAAGGGCCAAATCCTGCCCTTTGATCTATACTGTACTTCTCATTAAATGTGGTATATTAAACATTGGAAGACGGAACTGAACAATACTCTCATCTACCAAAAAAGTGAAGCCTTTCAAAAACTTCACATGTGCAGTGGCACATTCCCAAAGTGGAGTTATTTTAGGCCAAATATGAATATTTTTAGAATCAAGCTTAAATTAGACATAACTTTCCTTCAGAAGCAGTAAAAACTAAAGCAAATATAACATGCAATTATTGACTGCATTAGTTCACACTCCTGCCCTTGCTGATATATTTGACCTGATGCTTTTGCACAGTCATATCCATTTCAGCAAATCCTTGAGATATATTGACTTTGATAAGAACTCGAGTGAAAAGTGGAAAAGGGAGTGTGTCTATTTTAGTCCCACTCTTCAAGGATGTTACATGGCTATAGGTACACTGGTTGAATATAAAGAGTCAAGACATAAACAATGGGATGATATTTCTTCTTAAAAGGTCTCCACCAAAGACTTAGAAAGAGACTAAGTAAGCTCTGTTAAAGGAGATCTGATCTTCTATTAAATTAACAGATAGGAAAGGGGAAGTCATTCTTCACTCTGGTGGAAGTTTATCACTGATTTTTCAGAAAGATCAATGCAGGCCTCTGTACTGCGCAACATACACCCCAAAATAATCTGGAAATAGAAGTAGACAGTGAGTAATGAAGATTCAATGAAGGAAAAACAAAACCCAATTATAAAAAAAGTTTAGGAATTTTACAGTTCTGAGTAATGGGGTTTTACAAAGGCAGAAAGTTCAATACATGTTCAATATATGTAACTTAATGTCCATGAGGAGAAAGAGCACTCACTACAGATATGTAGACTGTTATATACATATATATATAACATTTGGAAATAAATATGGTGTGTATGTCTCCATGTGTATATGCTTATTTTGCTGGACTATAATTGATACTGTCATGCTGGAATGAACATTGTGGAGTTACTGTGGCAAGTTCTATGAAAATATCAGCTCATGCTCAATTTATGATCACCAAATACTGCAACTGGTACATCTGTAAGATATGGAATTTGTAGTTCCAGTTCACTCAGCAATTCAGAGGAAGAAAAATAACTGGAAATGACAGAGGAACAAATGTGGTAACAAATATGGAGCAACTTCTGTATGAAAATAAATACTTCAGGAAGTGAGGAGATGAATGGAGGAAAGATGACAAAATACCAAGTGCACTGGAGTAGGTGAAGACAGTAATGTAATTCAGTATTTCACAAATGCAAGAACTGAGTTTTATAGTACTTCTAGAAAAGCAGGAAATCCTTTTTACATAGTATCTTGTTATGCCATGAGGCCACACTAAACTGAAATTACTTAAATCAAAAATGATACATATTCGGTAGGATAGCTTGACAAAAAAGAATCACAGTAAGTTTGCTCTCTCATGCTTTATTTCTAATACAGGTTGGTGTTAGAGGTCAGATACTGAGCTACACCAACTTGTGGCTTGATCTAGTATCACTATTCTTGCTGACTTCTTATGCGTCTTATAAAGTGTAGCAGAGAATAATGAATGCAGCCACTCACTAAACATCACTTGTCACTTAAAACAGTTTATAATGTGTACTTTTCTGTGACATGTATCCCTATTGTGTTGGAGACCTCACTGTGAAAGTCACTCTTTTTGATCCTCAAATTATATTCTTGTGTCTCCGTGTCTCTAACAACTATAAAGCAAAATATGTTTTTTTTTTTAGGGATGCATTTCTTTCTTGTGTTTTTTTCTGCATTCTACTGATTTTATTTCAAAGAGAAATTGATTTATTAAAAATATGGATATTGATCTAGCACCGATATCCAACTGTGACGGACAAAGACTCTCTAACAGTTTAAAGTTAGAAAGTCTATGTTTATTGCAATGCTGGGCAGCATGAGGGATAGCTCCCAAATACACACCGCGATTTACAGGTGATTACAGAGTCCTTTTATCCATACAAGTATTGAATGCTCAAAATACAAATAGGTATTCATAACTTTGGTACATCCCATTCCCCAGCTTCGTATGGTAATCAGTTCAAAAGCTATTAAGCATCCATAGTTTGTTCCTTGAAATGGGTCGGTGGTCCCTTTCATGGGGAGGGATCCCATCATGAGGAAGTAAATTAGGTCTTCCTCGTTCTGACCTTTCTACCTTCTCAATGCAACTATGACAAATGAACCCTCGGTAGAACTCCCATTCCCCGTCTTCAATTGGTTTCAGAACAGAGGAGGCCTACAATTGTCTTATGTTCCTAAAAGCTATTTATCAGTTTCTATATTCTTCATTATAAAGCCAGCTAACCAAACATTATGTTGACAAGAAATCAATTACTAGTTAATTACTAACTCTTAACTTCATCAAGGCCTACCCATTCATTTTAATTAACTCCAACAAAGCTTATCTCTAACCAAAAATCTTAGCTCCTCTAAAATCTCTGAACTCCTTAAAGTTTATGTCTCAAAATAATTGGTGATTTAAGTGATAAAATTCTTAAATTCTTCAATAAGTTTCACCTATTATAATTAGTCTTAGTTTAGGTTTAGGAAACTAAATGTTAGATTTCCAAGACGAATTTCACAGCTAAGAGTGAACAAAAGCAACTATCAGATACTGCACAGTTTTTCTTTCTAACCAGTTCATTTAGTTGCCTAAAGGAGAGCTGAGGTCTCATAGGTAAGCTATCCCAGAGAGCATCTCAGTCCATTAGGAAAGTGTTTTCTGACTGGTGCCTTGGGGTTCCCCAGGCCGTTTGTTCTACTTTGAGCCCTGTGAAAGAGTTGAAGACTCTCGCTTGTTTTCTATGTGAATGCGCCATTAGAGTGTGTGGGAATGTTTTCACAGCACCATGTCTCTCCTGTCTCTTCCACAAACCAAAGTACTTCACGTGTCTCCTCCTATTAGCCCTGTCAGTAAACAAAGCCAGCTCTCCCAGGGGAGCAGTGCTGTCAGCAGACGGTGACGAGCATGCAGAGGGGCAGCTGACCCCTTGCACTCATTCCTGATGGGGAGATAAAGTCACCAGGGAGCTGACTGCCCATTTCTTCCCACAAGGCAGCAGGAGAAGAGAAGTTCAAACAGAAACTTGCACAAGTGGCAGACAAAACATTGTATGTGACTGTAAGCCCTTTACAGCCCTTCCCAAGGCCCAGAGAAACACACTTGGAGACTTTAAAGTTTCCTAATGAGTTTACGTTATCCATTATCTTGGCATTAGCTGAATGCTTCAATATTCAGAGTGAACACACAAGAGAAAAACACATTTGGAATTCATCTATGAAGATAAAGCAAGGAAAACAAAATGGGGTAGGGGGTGGGTGGGAAGAAACATGGTGTGATTAGAAAAACTGATTTACATAGAGAAGTTTCCCTCTGTAATGGAACTGGTTTTGATATCCAATCTATCTTTGCAATATATAAATATTGCTGTCCTGGCAAGAGATTGAATGACTCTATTATAACTTGGGGTTACTGCACTCACTCAGGCACATTTGCATAAAAACACTGTTGGTCAGTGGTAAATCTGTCTCTGGCAGCAGTTTGTCTTCGAAGAGAAGGGGCTCCATAGCTTACTAAATGTAATCAAACCCTAGTAATCATCACTCTGGAAATTTTTTGGTTCCAGTTAAAATACTGGATAAGAATTTGAAAGCTGGTATGATGCCAGAGGATCCTTGAAAAACTCCCAAGCTCAGTGCTCTGCACCACATGAATGCTTCAGTATCTTCCTAGAACACAGCATGTATTAAATCTCCAGTTACCCATTATGCAGGAATGTGAGGTTGCTTCCATATGCAGTGATAGGGACTGTTGTAAAAAAATGCTAGAAATGTGTTTACTGTCATAATATTTTCCTGATTTCAAATGAACACCTTTTTCTAAATTCCTGGTTACAAAAAATTAGTAAATCTTGTGCAATCTGTACATCCTGGGTTTTGTTATGTCTTCCTTTAGAGAAGCTACCTGAAGTAACATTTGCCTCAACATTTGTAATTGTTTATATCAGAGTTGTATCCCAAGGCCCAGATGATGTCAATGCTCTGTTTTGTTACTGATTCACAGACATATACAAAAGACAGCTTTCCTCTCCAAGAATTTATAGACAAATAAAACAGACAAAGCATTGGGGAAAAATAATATTATTATGTCCATTTTACAAAGTGAAAATTGTACACAGACATGTTTAGGTCCTGGAAAATATTTGTTTGCATATTCAGCTGAATATATTGTGTGTAGACCCAGAAGAGTCATAATATTATTTCTACCACATAAAGTTAAGCACAAGAGATTTCAGAACTGACCTGGCCAAGATCACATGTGAAGCTTGGAGCAGACACAGGAAATAAATCAGCAAATCCTGAATTTTAACATTCTGTTATCAGAAGTCTGTTCTCCCACTTAATGTTGACTTCAAGGATATATATCAAGTCCTATACCTATAGTAAGTGACCCTGTTTTGAGTATTTCATGTTGCTGAGTTTGCTTCTAAACATTAAAATCTCAGGTGGATCTATACATCCATTTCATGCCAGTATTGATTCTCTAGCTTTTATTCTTGTCTTCATATTTTGTTTTCCTAATATTAAAGCAAAACAAAACAAGCTAAACCTTCCTCTTAGTTTGAAGGAAGATATATCACTGATGTAATTCTCACCCTGGAGAGATACTCAGATGTGGTGATAATAAATTAGGCATATATTTTATGTACATAAAAACACACAAAAATGCAAACACATTTTATACCTCTGTGGACACACACAAATGATATATATTACCTGCATTTAAACGTATGTGAGAAATTCAGTAGAATTTTGCTCCACCATCAGAATTGATGGTGCACTTAATAGCCCACGGGATAATGGGGTAAGATGCAAAAGTGCTAGTTTTGTCACTTAAAATGAATGCAATCAATAAAATCCTCTCTCTGCTGAATTTAGTGGCATAATTCTTACTCAGTAAGTTTCAGTGGAACTCGAATTTCACCCAGTATCTTATCTTGCACCAGTCTAGCACACAGGCTCTATCCTCAGATGGAATCATTTAACAGACACAGCTCAGCCTACTACTGTGTAATGGATTTTTTTCTGTATACACAATCATCTCCCAATTCTCATTAATCACAGAATGATGAGTTTCTCCCCAAAAAACAGAAGGATAAACAAGGAAGAATCAGTCCTTACAATTAAATATTTTATGAAACTTTTGAACGTGCACAGAAGACCTTTGTAAAACTTTTCCTAAAGTGAACTTTTTTCCCCCAGCTTAGTAAGGGAGAGTTCTTCATAAGAACTTTTCTGATTAATGGTAAAAGAAGGAAAAAAAATCCAGCAACCAAAACCAACCCACTCCAGAGCATTCAAATAAAATCACTTCCACTCAGAAACTATTCCCAAATATCAGTGTTCAGATGTTCAAAATTTGAAACAAGGGATCTCATCTTCCAGTTTGGGAGATTTTTATGTATAAGTATTTTATGGTAAAGGTTGGCAGACAAAATGTATTCTTTTTTATTGGATTTATGTTTTTAATACTTTGAGGTACAATTGCACTGAACATGCTTCCACACCAAAAAGCTCCCCATTATTTTAATCTGTATTCTTTTAAAAGTTATTTGTTCAAAAGGATTTCACTGTGTTACTCTTATACCCCCTTCATCCAAGAGAACAAAAGCCATTCTATGAAAGGAGTCTAAACTTGGACAAACCGTAAAAAAAAAAGAAAAAAGCAAAGTTCCTCTCTGTTTTTATCAAATTTGATTGCTGCAGCTGTTCCCAGTTTCTGTATTTTAAAAATAGCCTTATTCAGTGCCTTGTTGGCTAAAGGCCAGAGTACCATTAGAACATGCTGTACGGAAAACCTCTATTCAGTTACAGATACAGAAATATACTTAAGATCAGTGGGGGTCATCTGCAGCAAACACTTGTATGGGGGAAAATGGAATTTTAATGTGCTTGGACTGCTCACCACTTTTAACAGATATTTAAGAACTTCAAACCGGATATCTTCCTATTTGTACTGGTGCTATCATATTACTGAGCACCAGGTACGATACAATATGAGCAAGATCATTTCAACTAACAAAAATAGATCTAATTCTCAAATTACTCCTTAGTAGTTCTGGCATTCACTTTAAATGGCTCCTAGTAATACTGGATATTTGATTAGTCTATAAAAATGCCACAGACTAGAAAAGAAAAATACAGTAATATTTATGGAAATGTAGAAATCTGATCAATGAAAACCAGCTTTGAATTGTACATTTCTAGGAGAACTAGTACTAACATGGGATAAATGTTTCCTTTTTGCAGGGTTACAAACTGTATTAACAGCATTATCCCTATATTTATCCACCAGAGTTTTTTTGTCATCTGCCAGAAAGAAATGTTCACTCCATTTACATGAGTATTAAAACTATTTTTGATTAAGATGGTAGAGTCTTAGGTCCAGGAGTTCAGAAAACCCCAAAGATGATCTTCATTTTTCTTGTTCTTTATGCAAACCAATTCCATTTTCTTCCTCTATTATGATTGTATTCCATGGTGTTTGGAGATGACACTATGCAGAGTGGATACCAGTTTTAGCAAAAGCGTTATTTACTTATTAACCAAGAACCTAACTCAGGAAAGTATTCTGAACATCAATAAGATGTCTCATAGATTACTTCTCATCATTTATGATGGGGTAAAATGCCTGCCTTAAAACATTTAAAGTTATGTATTTCTACTGCACCTGGGGAAGAGCCTTCAACATGGTAAAGATATCCAAGGTGGTTGCTTGGATAGGTACTAACAGGATAGAAATCAGTGGAGGCATCAATATAGTCTATTGAGCTTGCTGAGACTCCAACTTTTTGGTGGTGGGTTTGCCTCCTAACTTTCCTTGCCCTCACTCTCAATACCTGGGTTATTTTAATTGAACAAATACCACAATCATACTTTGGATTGCAGTTTCAATTACATTGTTCAGAACCCCTCTTTGTACAGAAGGAGCATTGGACAACTGAAGTTGAATCCAGTGAACCCTGGGGCAGGCATTTGTAACACTTTTGTCAATCAGACAATCTTCCTAAACTTCCTGCATCCTGCAAAGTTAAAGAAGCTTTGATTTAGTTTCCCACCAAACTAAAAGTATTTGGTGCTGTCTGAGGTGGCCTAGGATCTCTAGGACAAGCCTGACAAAGCTTGACAAGCCTGACAAAGGAGCAACAGAAGAAGCACATGAAAGGATGGTATCTTGAGAGGAACTGTAATGGTGTGAAGAAGTTATTTATGGAGAATTGAAGAAAGGCTTAGTTTTCTCCTGACAGGTATTCAGAGAGAGAGTTTAAGAGGTCTGATTTTCTGGAGAAGCATATTTTTCTCTCTTGTCACCAAGAGAATTTTGGGAGACAAGTTAACACACTTGGACAACTTAGGAGTTCTGCTAAATCTACCACTCAAAATTACCATGTGTTGGCTTCTTTGTAGAGGTTAAGGCCTGAAGAAGTGATGTACCTTCTACTTACTCATTGTTTGATGGGCAACAAGTTTGCTTGATAGCTCTAGGACTAAGCTCCAAGTATGTGAGCAGATTTTCCCAGGGCTTTTTCTTGCATCTCTTCTGTTCTTATTAGTTGTCATTGCAGGATCTGGTCTCTGCTATCTAACCTAGCTACATACAGAGAATTGCTGTTATTTTTCTTCCTATCTGAACTACACACATTGCTAAATATTCAGTATTTTTTATACTGTTACTGGTTTACAAGAAGACATATCTGGGATACACTGAAACCTTTGCTATTGCAGAAAGCAAATGGGAAAGTTACCTCTAATAGTGATGCAAGAAAATGTCTTTGATGTGCTTTACATGGAATGACAATTCAAAGGACCACAAAGAAAGCAAATATAAATTTCTTATTACACCTTTCAATATTTTAAATATTAATGGCTGACATATAGCTATTTTTCAATATCTTTTCTCAACAGTTATTTACAACACACGCAGGAAGAAAAGGTGTTTCCATAACCATGATCAAGTACAGAACAGTTCCAAATTTCTTCTCAAGCACAAAAAGACCAAAGTCAGCCACAAGTATCACAACAATAAGACCCAAGTTATTTTTAGTGATCTAGTCCTGAACAGTGTCTCTCAGAAAAAAACCCAACTTTATTTCATTCTGAACAAAAGAAGACTACTTACAAACAAAATTTGGTCTGGGTAATTTTTTTAAAAAAACTTATTCTGTCACAAACTGAAACCACAATGTTTCACTAAAAAATTATCTAAGCACACACTATTCAGTTGTAGCACCATTCATGATGCTTCAGGTATCTGAGAAATACAGAAGCAAAGTTCTTGCCCAGAGCTAACTCCTCCCTCAATCCTGTACTGAAAAGGTCTACTGAAATTAGAGCCTAACTGAATTTGTCTTTAGAGGGATTAGAAATGGTAAGAAAGATCTATTTTCAAGGACTGTAATGCAAAATAGAAGACCTATAAAATGAACAAAATTATTCTCATCTAATTTTGATTGGGTTTTTTTCACTCTTGTGGTTTTTTTTTTTTCTGAATGATGAAGGATAAGAGAAGTACATGAGAAACAGATGAGATCAGTGCTGTCTCTGAGACACATTTTTAAAGGACCTTAACACTGGTGTCTGCCCAACAAACCATTTGAGCATTAATACTCAGTACCATCCAAAGGACAACATGCATGTTTCAAGCATGACTGTTAGGTGCTCTGTTTATACAGACCTATTGCTATGGTAACTACTTTATGGTACATGCTTTCAGAATACTAATTATAAAGCATTATAAATAAGGTTGTGTACAACAAGCAAGTTTACATTTACATATTTCCAGCATCTGAAAATTCAGCCTTACATGTATAATATGATGAAAAATTTTTTTCAAAAGCAATCACACATTATTATAATTCATGCATTGTGATGTTAGCTTCAGCTTCTTTTCCATAACACTACTTTGCACTAGGATCAGCAGCACAAGGGGAATGCAGTATACTGAGGGAATTAAAGAAAGCTGGAGATGCAGGTGCACTAATAAATGGGTGGCCTTTGGAGCACAGTATTTATGTCAAGCTAAACAGAAACCTAAATGTTACACATAAGAAGTGGTACAACAAGAACATCTGTGTTGGGGAACTGAACTGGCATGGCTAACACCTCCAGTGCCAGGTGCAAAGGACATTTCAGTACAGCTTGAGTGATTTTGACTGTTAGCATCTGTATTTATGAGATTATCTCTTTTTTTTCCCCTCCATATTCCACTGGAGTATTTGTATTATACATCTGGCTTTAGATTCTAGCATAGCAAAAGACAGGTTTCAGTCCTTCAATTTCTGGATCTTAGCCACAGATTTATTTTTTTTTTTCGGTCTTGCTTTTCATAGAACGCCAGAGTCACTAGCAATTTCTAAATGTATGGTTGAGGAAAATGAGAATTTTTCCCCAGGAAAGAAGGAAACATTAAAGGAAAAAACTGTATATTTGATCTATTCAAAGTTGATGAAAAAATGCCTGTAGAAAAATCTTTTCCTTTCTAAAGTACTAAAGCTGGATTGCAATTTCTCATTTTAATGTCTATTCTTCTGGGAAATTCTAGATTTTCATGTAAAGTCACTTTTTAAAGCCAATCCTCACAATAGTATGAAAATTTTTATTTCAAGTGACATAGCTGATTCATAGAAATATTGGTAATATTTGGTAGAAGACTTAAAACTAAGAAACAAGACAGCTGATTGAAATGATTGGTAGGAAATGCAAAACTAGTTACTTGTGATGTATTCATTGAAGTCCAAATCTAATAATCTTTGAAATATTTGAGATTCCAACAGAGTCCATTGAGATCATGACCTACTGTATTAAGTGGCTCAGGCTCAATCTTTTATTTCTTAATTAGGCAAAGATTTCAGGAATCAATTGTTTAAACCTGAAAACCTATAAAACCAGCAGTGGTAATGTTAGTTCAGGTGGAAGTTGATGGCCCATTCACCATTACCATGACACCAACAAAATCTGAAACTCTTCCCAAGAGCGGATTGTAAAGGGCGGGGCAGGGGGGAGGGGAGGGGGAAAGGGGGAAAAAAAAGGAAATATTAGAATAGTGCTTGTGTTCTGAAGAATATACTCATGTTGGTGCACTGTTAACGAGTCTGAACCACAGCTCTCCATGTTTTACTTGTCCAGCATAACAATCCCTACATTCCCATTCAAGACAGGAGCAAAACATCGTCAATAGTAAAAGAAGACATAATGAGCTTTGAAGGAATTTCTTCAAAAAACTGTTTCTTTCTCCTGGCAATTTCAAATCACCTCTTTCCATCCTCAGCCACTTTTAAAACCCCTTAAACATGTCTAATAAATAATATAAAAAGGGAAAGGACAAATTATTTAAGTCTACACTTCCCTGGGAATTGGGAGTTTGTTTCAACACATTGTAAATTATCTTTCCTAACTTTTAATAAAGTGTGACAAAAATGCAATAAATACAAATAAATCCACAGGGAAGAGAAGCAAAAAAAAATTACAAAAGCTTGATGGGAAAAAAACCCCCAAAACCAAAAAGCTATAACGAATTTGCAATCCCTAGTCACTCATCTTTTCTTGTTACTTCAGTTCTAATGCCAAATTCCCTCATTATATTTTTGACCTGATACGAAACACCATCTGGCAAAAGCATGTTGCAATTCTAAATAAATGAAATAATTGGATGGTTGCTTTAAAATATCTTTCATAAATAAGTACTATTATACATTAGCAAAACTCACTTTATTGCCTTTCTGAGCTCTGATGCTGTGCTGTGACTTTGTGTCTGCCTGGAGGACCTGCAGTTCCCGAGCAGTCTCGCATTTAGTGTTAGACTGTCATGAGCCTGATGAGCTTCCACAGTCACAAAGTATCAGATGCATATGTCCATATGTTTGATTTGTATTTCTTGTATACATTATTACCATTATTATTGCTACTACTGTTAGACAAGGGTAACACCACAGACTCATCAGAATCATTGCCCTGAGGATGAGATCACAGCCTGAGGGTCCTGATGGATCTGCAGCAGCAGATTACAAACCATATGGCTGACGTGGTTATCTTATAATAAACCAAATGGCTGTGGGTATTTAGGAGCCATTTCAAAAGTGGATCAGATGTCACTGTCATAAGATATCTCAATCACACTTCAAAATGTCTTCAGGATAATTTTGGTCAGTGAATTACTTTCAATCTACCACCACAAATGTTTTAAGGTCTGAAGAGATCATCCTATTGAGTCCTACAGATGCATTTCTGCATCCACACAGACCCTTTTGCTAGTCTGGGGGATCTTCTGCAGAGTACACACCTTCCTAGGCATACATCATGGGAGGAATCAGGTCAGAAGAGACAGAGAAGTCATTGATTAATTGAATATATGTTACTACATTGCTCCTCGGCAAGTTATGACAAGCGTGGAGTGACAGTGAAGAATAAAATATTTGTTAGTGATGAAAAGTGGTGTACAAAACAGCAGTTGGTCATGAGCAAACATTTTGCAGCTATAAAGACCCAGCTGCTTTGGCTGACTAAAATGAAAAGAATAATGCTTTAGGGGTTGTGAAAGAAGATCTCACAACTGATGGATTATATAGAAAAAAGAGAATTCTGTTTAAAGTGTTTGTACTCATAGTCCTTTTTTTCTTAACAAATCTAATTTCTTTGAGTCAAGAATTCTAGGTAAGTATGGCATGAACTAAATGAAAACATGTTCACAGCTGTTGAAACCAGTTTATTCTGTATGCCTGCTTTGTCTTTCATTAAATATTCATTTATTGATATTAGACTTATGAAAAATTTAGCATAATTTTAATCCTCCCCAAATGAATAGGAGAAAATAAAGGAAAAGTGAGTTCATCCAGGTTTGTAGGTATGTGTGATACAAATTGTGACATTTCCAGAAAATGACAACAAAATCAGGAATCCAGGAGAAAAAAAAAATGTCGTATGCATCACCTAAATATTTAACTACAATATCAGCTTATGTTAATCATATTTCAGGGGTTGGGTTAAACATGCTGTAATTGTGCCATCAATCCACATGAATCAAACCTTTATTTAATAAGTGTAAAAGCTGCCATTTGCTACTTTTAAGGTATCTAATTTCTCACGGCCTTTACCCAATAATGGTCACTAGAGTTACAAAATGCTAAAAATAACTATGCTTTTGAAAATATTGTTTGAGTTTTTACTGCAGAAGCTGAAACATCTGTAACAGTATGGCAGTTATCAGCTTCTTGTAAATTCTGGCAATGTTCATTTGAAAAGGCTTTAAAAGTACAAGTAAAAACATTAGTGTTTTGACTACTTGCAGGAAACTGGTACATATACAATTAATATAAAGGGAACTGCCAAGTCAATCTGAGCTTAAAAATCAGGGACTTGTGTTATTTTTATTTGATTTATTTTTGAATTTGTAAAAATTCCCAAGCTGTCGCAAAACCTAATACCAATTGAACATTCCAGGTACTCTATTTTAATTAATAGAAACATATTGTTAAATTCAACAGATATACAAAATAATAAACAAGCAGAAGCAGAAACATCCAGTTTAACATATGAAAAAAACCCAAGATTCCTCATCCTGATTTATGCAAGGAAAAAATCAAACAAAACCAAACTCTAAAAACAAGTGTTCTCTCAATAGCAAGCACAGAGAAAGTTCAACAAAAGTTTGACTCAACCCATATTCAGATATAATGAGAACTGGACCCGGTCCTAAATCTATTGAATAAAGGGAGAAGTATCCTCTCAGAATGAAATGAAATTAATCAATGCTCTTTTGGCTATAGCATGAAAAACAAACAAAAACAACAAGGAAGATAAAAGGAAAGCAGTGAGGGACAACCGAGTTAATGGCTAAGTTTTGAGTTATTTTTTCTCCATCATATGTTTTCTTCCAAAATATCCTAGAAAATTATATTGCCAATGCTAATTCCCAGTGCTTAAACAGTTCTTTATATCATCAAAGCACATCATACACACTGAAGTTCATGGCACTTATCATGGAAAATAAAATGTACAACACTACATGAAGTCCAGAAAACTATGGCCTTTGCAAGAGGTTTGAATTAAGTTCGACTGTCTGAATATTGACCTTTTCTATATTTTGCATTCTAACTCAAAAACTAACTAGCCTTTGTTGCTCTTTTAACTTTTTATGTAAAAAATATTTTATGTGTACATAAAACATAAAACCAGAGTAAATTCAGAGAATTTTCCACATGCATGTACAATAAACTTTTAATAGAAGTTTTATGTTTATCTAATCCTGCTACCTTAATTTCTTTTTAATTAAATTTTCAATCTTCAATTGGAAAAAGCTGTTGTTTAAAAATTTAAGTAAAGCTTTATCAAACTGAGAGTACATTTTGCTGAACCCTCACTACACTCATTTTGCTGTTGCAGTATTTCATCTGTAAAGGCTAAGATAGATTGCCTACTGCTTTTTGTATGTCACAAACTAGGACCACATTTTGACATTGTATCACAGGAGTCATGACTACTGCTAATATTATGAAGTATAGATCTTTATTCGGGATCTGCTCCAAAGCCTGCCAGTTCTGGGGGAATAAAATAACCACCATGTGTTTGGTATCTTAACTTCCTAAATGGATGCAATATCAGATGAGTTGTGTAAGAAATTCCTGCTTAAACACTTTCATTTTATTTTTATCTATATATTAATCACAGAGTGACAAAGACACAGGGAGAAAAGTCAGGGAGTTTGAATTTCATTCAGCTCACCCACGTAACTGCTATGTATGAAAGTCACCACATCTCATTTACAGCCCTAGTCCAATTGTACCTATCGAATCAAAAGAACTATTTAGAGTTATTATATCTCTGGATTCTTCTGGATGATGGGAATGGGAAAAACTTAATTTATATACATTCTCACAAAATTTTTCATACTCTGGTTTCATATGCGAAATCAACGATCAGTCATGATCACCAACAAAACACTGAGCATACTGTGAGCTCTCCAGGGCATGCACTGTTTTTTTTGTGTGTTTGTTCCCTGTAACTCCACTATCTGATTAGGCTCCTTAGGAGGTACTGGAATATACATAAATAATAAGCAGGAGGAGACAATTAAAAAAAAAAGAAATAATTGCTACTATTAATCTATGAGATTAAGATGTAAACTACCCACTTTGCATTGCACTGCTGAGTCCCAGGGGAGGTCTGGCAAAGAGAGTGTGCAATTCGCCCCCATCACTGAGCAGTGCTGCCTCCCCAGTGCAGCAGAAATTCCACCCCAGCACAGACTGATGATTCACTTGGTGTTTTCCTTGGCTAACTTGAGAAGTGTTCCTCTCTTCAGGTCAGTCACTCAGCCCTCTTGCAAATGTCAGCTTACTGCTCACAACTATTTTTCCATTCACGGGGGTTTTAATACGCATGAATGAGGACAGTTATGAAGGAAATTCACAGTGAAACGGAAAGCCCTGAAACGCAGTTACTAATTGGGCATCCAGGCTTCACATCTTTTTCAAGCCAACCAGCTCTTGCTCATTTGAACAATGCCAATGATCTCTTTCTAGGCTGACCATCATAAAGCCACTTGTACACAGTAGCATGGCTTTTCTCTGAGCTTGTGAGTGTGCCTGCAGCTCAATGGGACTATTCACATGAACAGATGTTACTCGATGTGAACACTGGTTGCAGAATTAAGCCTGTCCTTGCTCTTCCTCTTGCTACAAACATCAGCTGCTCAGACATCCAGGCTGTTTTTTTTAAATGGCTTTTTGCCATACAAAATGGCAACTTTTTAAACTAAAAAATCAGAAATGAAGAAAACCTCTATATTCCATTAGCACTCATATTGACTAACGTTTATATATTTCTCCATATAGTTTCTTGTACGGATGATGATAAGAAAAAGTCCATTTAGTTGTTCATCACAATATTTTTTGGCTTTCACAGATAAACAAAAATGTCTGTCTTCCACTTGAAAAGATATACTTGAATAGAGATGAAAGGATGTCAGACCAATATTGAATTTTTATTTTCATACCATGCAACAAAAGCTGATGAGTCTACAGATTGTGTTTGGCTTGATAAAATTTTTTTCATCCCAACACTATTTTTCTCTATACCAAATTGTCTATTTCAACAGCATATAGAACAGTCTTAGCCATGGGGAATAAACCTCTAAGAATTATTAGACAGACACATCACTTAATGTTTACAGAACTTTAACATTAAATATCTTGTAATATTTCTTTATCTAATTATGCTTCTCAGTTATAACCAAATTGTGACTATTACAACCTAAATTCACTTTTGGTGTAAGAAAGATACTCCAACTTAAAACCTGAAATTATGGGTGTTAACATTTGCTTGTGGAAATAAATTACAAATTTGAAAACTGACAATAATAGTAATAATAATGCTTTCCATACTTTGATTTAAAAATAGAAGGCATTTAGCTTTTTTACTTTTGGGTGATGGCCAAAAGTGATCCTTGATATTAGTACCCTTTCAAACACTTATATTTTTAAATCTCTCCAAATTGATTCTGTGCTGAAAGCACAGCTGAGGCTCACAAATAAGTTAGAAAAGGTATAAAAAGATCCTTTGAAAGTGAGAAAGAAAAATACCTGAAAAGCACAAGCTTCACAAATAGCAACTATACAACCAGGTTTAAAGACCAAATGAGGCTTGTGGGGCTTGTTTTTGTTTGTGTAGTCTTTCGTTTTCTGTGTTAAATAAAAACCTTCCGTTATTTTTCTTTGTTGCAAACTGTGAACCCAGTAGCCTAGGAATAAAGATCTGGGAGGAAAACTTCATGGGAAGTACATTTCAGATACAGCTGGACCAGGTGGTCCAATCTGCCAGTTTACAACTAATTGGCAAACCATTTGCTCTTCTTCAGACCCCTGGTACATCACCTGTTCTAATGCCTTGTCAGAATTATGGCAAGTGGATCCACAATCTATTCTGACAGTTATTTAAGAACCCTTGACTGAACATCATCTGTGCCTGCTGATTTATGTATATATTTAGGGGTCTTTAGGTATCCCCTTATTTCAATATTGCTCATTTTAAATTATACTCATTAAGTGTTAACTCACTTTCTTCTATCTTCTCATACTGAAAAAGAAAACATACTGAAGACAGAGTGAAGGAGGAGAAAAAATCCCTGCCAACCCCTCAAAACAAATAATGATTAATATTTCCAAAAAACTGCAGGTTCTCTGCTTCTTCTTATTGAGTACCAAAACATGCTAAATGGATGCAGATACCTGGTTATCCCACCTAACAGAGAAAAGTGATATTCCTGTTTAGCAGGTACAGCCACATTTATCAACAAATGAAGGAATTTGGAGCACTTGCTCTCCTGTTCCCTTCTCCCTTCACGCCCACAAATTACTCTCAAGGGAAACAAACCAAAGAGTACCACTATGTTCTGAAGTACCAGACACACAACTGCAGCCACAAATTCATGCAGCAAAAAACAGGCTAAAAAGATTCGGAAAGTAAAATCAACTTCTCCCAATCCAAACACTTAATACCAATGACCACCTCCTATGGTACAGGACACATCACCTCTGTTTTTAAGCCTATTAGTTAGCTTAGATTCCATATATCATCACCTTTCACTGCTGGAAAGTGTATTTTCTGGCCAAGTATCTTCCATTAGCAAAATCCATAGTGTATATTTACTAGTCTTTTCCTTTATTTCTTATTCCTTAATTCCCTCATTCTCTCAGTTTATGGAGAACCACACTGGTACTCCTAGTACCAGAACTACCATCTGTTATGACTTTATTATTGTATCACTCATTCTATGCCATCTTCCATGTCCTGCCACCTCTTACTAACACTGCTTACTAGATACTGGCATGCTGATTCTCTTAATGTCACGGTATCTCCTTTTAAAATGCAGCATATTTTAATTTTTTACTGGTTTATTCACTATGGTCACAGGTTGCAATCCACTGAATCTAAGTGCCAGCACCTCTGTTCAGAGGACACTGAAGGAGGAAGGAGCTGAGCATATCTAACCCTTCTACAGACATACCAATTCCCAGTCTCATCAAGAAAGAGACTTACTCCCTTAAGTCTCTCTTCATTGACTGTGTAAGGAAGAAGCAAGTGTCAAAGACTCCCTTCCACTTGGGACCTGATTTTTTAACCCTATTACAAGGTTAACAATATTACAACTGATGGACCAAGGTTGTCTTTTATTAGGAAAGAAATTATCTTTCTGAATAAAAGACAACCTTGGTCCATAGCCACAGCAGCAGTAGTGACTGCTTAGCTCCCAGTAGCAGGATAGCCTTAGGGTTTAAGCCTACAGAAGAGTGCCTAACAGTTTTCACAGCACATCAGAGGTCCATCAATGTGTAAGAACAAAAATTTTCATGGGATTATTAGGAAAGCAAGAAAAAGTATTCCTGAGAACAGGAAACATGTATTCAGCATGTGAGAGTGGAGCTCCCAGATATCTTTCCTGGATGAGGCCCCTAACTAGCAGTCCATAGTGAAAAGGCAAAGGACCAGGAAGTTATCTTTACTCCTGACTAGCATGGCACCTGGGTATCTCCCTGTCTGAACTGAGTCACAACAAAGCCTGAGCTAGGAAATACACTTCTGTCACAGACACTTTTATGAAAAATCCTTTCCTTAGGATTTTTCCTCCTGAGAAGCTGAGAGGCCTCAGGAACAAAATGTAAACAATAATTATCTGCTGCTGTGGAATGCAACAGGTGGATCTTTGATTGGCCCATGTTGGTTGTTTCTAATTAATGGCCAATCACAGCCCAGCTGGCTCGGACAGAGAGTCCAAGCCACAAACCTTTGTTATCATTTTTTCTTATTCTATTCTTAGCTAGCCTTCTGATGAAATCCTTTCTCCTATTCTTTTAGTATAGTTTTAGTGTAATATATATCATAAAATAATAAATCAAGCCTTCTGAAACATGGAGTCGAATCCTCATCTCTTGCCTCAACCTGAGACCCTTGTGAACACCATCACACACTTCCATCTCCCCAGACCAATGCTTGAAGTCACAGCTGTTACCAGTATCCAACCAAGCAGGAAGCTAGTGTCAGACAACTGAGCAGTGCCTAATGCATTTCATTGCCTGCAAGGTTTACACAGCACTAGAATTTAAAAGTACTGGGCCTTTCTCTGTGGTGTAGCTGTATTTCAGGCACTTCAATCACAGGTTAAGCTGTATTTAGATTCATGGGATCCCATCTATTCATTAATACTAATATTTTGATATTAAAATTGATTCCACAGAACTGATTGGACTACTTTCTCCTGCTGATCTTACCAACTGCCATGATGCACAGTGAAGTGTTATGCCTAACTTCTTGAAAACCAAAATTTATCTTGAAAATGAAACCATTATTAAATTAAATGCAATTAAATTATCAAAGTTTACATTTTTACTAATTGAGCAGTAAGATGTGATTTTAAATATGCCGTTTGTCCTTGAAACTCCTGAATGTCATGTTTTGGCCTAAGGAATTTCTGTAGCTAGATCATGAACTTGTGGTAGAGTGATGAAAACACTGAATTGTTCAGTAACAGTATAATAGTCTACTGATCTGAAGGAACACTGCATCTCAAGCTGGAAACAAGCCCACACCTTCAGCAAATACTGAATGAAAACAATAAATTATATTGATTCAAGGGAGACAAAGGATCCTGCTGGAAAATAGTATCTAATGGTAGTAGGAAGCAAACCATTTTTTATGTAATTTCAAACTAGTAAGATAGAAATGACAAGTTTTATCCTGCTCCTGTGTGTAATATGTACTGTTTTCTAATACTGTGCTTTGGGCCTGCCCAATAAGAGCAAAAGTTCTATCTTGATACATGCTATGATAGCATCAAATTCTTTTCTCTCCAAATTGACCTGCATCATGTGTTAAAGACAAAAAACCCATGTGTAAATCCATACTTAAAATACCTATAATAAACAAACAAACAAATAAATAAATAAAATCAGTAAGACCCACATCAATACATTCCAAGCTACAGTGTACAGACCTCTCCTTTTGGAGAACAGACATTTTACAGGGATAGCAACCTGGTTGAAGGAAGCTTTTGCAGTAAATAGTTTCACAGGGGAAAAAACTGGAGAAATTTTCCCCTCAAAGAAAAGTGATGTAAAAGAAGGGCAGAGACAAGTAAAAGCATAAATACTTATGCTTTGCTTGCATCAAGAAAACCATTTGAGAAAAAGAAATAAACAAGCTCTGATCTCTTGACTGATCTGGGGAAACAATTCAATTAAAATAATCAACATGCCAGATCTCCCTTCCTGATTTGCTTAACTAAGCTTGCATTTGCAATTGTAGAATTAGATTGTGCATATATTTGTGAGTGCTTCCCCCCCTCCCCTCCTCCCCCAGGGAAAAATCAAACTTACAAGGGGTTGTTTAACAAATGTTACAGGGGATTAAAAGACCTTGGGTTCTCAGAATTTCGGCTACACTAGGTGTAGGATTTGTATATATTAAAAGAAGGATCTGGCTCAGATTTAACTTGGTTATTGCTTTGTAAGCTCAACTAACCAAACTTTACCTGGGTCATATGTCGTTTTGGTCTGGAACTGTGCATTTGCTCCACAGCAGCAATAATTTTTATTAGTTTCTATTCTACCCAAAATAAAAAGATGAAACACCCATTTTTATGGTATCACTTTTTGAAATGTCTGCACAAATTAGATGCATTTAACTGAGCTAACAAACAAAAAAATCCCCTCCAAACAACAAGAATGACATATGGCATTGTTGTTATCTTTACCACTCTAAAATCTTCAACATTAGTTACATTCCAAAAGAGTGATAAAGTGTTACAGATAAAGATCTGTAACATAAATGAAGATTATACTCGAGGTAAACGACACATTTCCAGTTTGGAAATAGGAAAAGAACCTGTTTCTTAGTGCTGCAACAGACCAAGTAACAGGAAAATCAGTGATGGATTCAGTGAAGCACTCTGAAAATGATGACAGCATCTCTGTTGCTCTCTAAGACTATTCCCACACAGAACACAGCACTTGGCTGAAAAGACCTACAGTCCATGGACTCAGCAGGAATAAGGTACCTGTAATATTTTTATAGTATGCTATGTTAAATTCCACCTACAATAAATTCTTAAGTTAGTGTAATGATATTTCTCAAGGAATAATATACAGAAGTCTAAAAGAGCTTAGATACTGATAACCACACGAGTGAAAGTAACACTCAAATTTCTGGATTAGGAATTCACAGGATTCACACTGCTTGTATTTATATCTTTGCTACACAAAACATATTTTTGGTAGTTCATATTTCTGGAAAATGTTATGAAAACTTTTCTTCTTAACATTTATTGAAACTTAATACTTGAAATAATTTCCCTTACTTCTCTAGTTCTCATATTATAGCATTATAATTTCTATAGAATTATCAATAAATTATTTTATAATCATTACTTTATAATGATTTTTTCATTCCTCCTATGCCCCCAAAGAAAGAGATCTTTTCTTGAAAACTTATTTATATTAAGGGAACACAATCAAATAATAAAAAAAAAGAACAGTAGCTAATTAAAAACATTTTCCTATGTAATTTTTCACACAACACTAACATTCAGAACTATTTGGCCTTTATATTGAGGATTTCCAACTTCAGTACTTGAATTAAGCTTAACTGAATCATTGGTGAATAAAATCACAAACCTTCACATAGTATCAGATTTTAGATTGCTTTCTAACATATGAAACCATGCTGCAGTGAGAACAAGCAAAGATTTCAGCAAAGAATAAACCACTAAAACTCAGTATGAACAATATCAGTCAAAAATAAACTCACAGTTTAAAAATGTATTGCAACAGTCCTTGGCAATAACAGTTGTGAATACTGTTAGATGTACATGGGAAAAAAAGTGACTGTATTTACACTTCCAGATGTCTGAAAATAATTTTCAAGAAGAGATGAATATTGCCATTTCGTCTCCTATCTCTGTAATTATGAATAAATATCTATCTTCTCAATAAAAATCCAGAAAACACCAGAGTTCGTGTGGTAAACTTGTACAGACATTGGGGGGGATTCATGGCTTCCCACCTGGTGCAGATCTGAGTTTCCTGAGCACTGCTACAGAGCACTGCCAGGAGACAGGAATGCATTCAGAGGGGCTACTTTAGCACAGATTTCACTGATCTCTGTCAGAGAAGCATGTAAGAAATGATCATAAAAGCTGTTCTGTGAGATCGCATTCTATTCGGATTTCTTGGATTTGGGAATGCTATTGATGTCTTCTTTAAAATACTACCCTAATTATGGATCAAATTTTTAATTTTTGAAGGCAAAATTAAGACTGAATTGATTTTAGAAACAAATTTAATGGAAGAAAATTTATATTTTCTTTATATATTATATGTGCTCATCCCATTGCTCATATGGGATGAGCACATTCCCTCTCATGAAACTGTTTTAATGAAGACATATAAGCCATCAATTTACTTCTCCTTCAGTTTGCTTAACCACACCTTAACAGCTAGGGAATCCTGGCTTACTCTTTGCCTCTTCTACATGTTCTGGGAACCTCCATAAAAACCTGTTCCTGTATTACCTTTAGTATTATAACCAGGAAGCAGACCTTTTTATGAATATGTTCATAAGTATAATGTTTCAAATTCCAGGTGAGCAGCACAACACTAGAAGGAAAAAACCAAACAAAACCCAAGTCTCAAAAATTCAGTTGAATGTATTAAAAGAAAGGAAGTGTTCCCAGGTTAACATATTTACTAGTGAGGGTATAGAACCTGGCACTTAGAACTATTTGTATCTGACCAGAACAGGTGGATAAGTATATCTGTGTGCATTTATGGTTTATTTCAGTGACTTCATTCTAGAACAGTCCAGCACACAAATCCTGTCATGCAACTCTGCTTTGGAAGTTTTCATTTGGAAGTCCAATATCCAAATGTTTCCCCTTTAAACATCAGCTACACCCGCAGATATCTTTTTGAAGTTTCAAAAAATGAAACAAACAAGAAACAATAAAAGAAAACATAAAAATCCATCCAAACAATCTTTCAAATATGATGTACATTAGTCTGATAGAGCAAAAAACATGTAGATATGGGTATGTGTATTTCTGTAAGTGTATTTGCATGAAGGGAGAAAGAAGGCAGAGAGGCAAAAGGACTTACCTAGCTCTCACTGCAGAATTTCTAGTTTTAAAAGCTTAGAGTCTGTATTATGTCATAAGTCTCTGGGCTTCACTAATTCCATGACTGCAGGCTTCTTTGTGATTTTGATTTTGCAATTGAAACTGATTGGCTGGCAGACAAAGGGACAGAAACAGCTGCAGCTGGTATTATTGATTATTTCCTCAATTTAAAGGAAGCAAATGAGGAGGCTAACAACATTGAAAGACAAAGGCAAAGTTGTTGCTCTAGAGCTCTGGCAAAGCCAGTCACTGTCCCCTGCCACATGAGCTGAATTAATTCACAAAATGCAACTATTATCATTTTAATACCACAGATTGTTGTAGAAGTGATAAGAACCTGCCTGTTATGATAGTGAATTTTTTAATCTCATTATTTTTTTAGTAAAAACTGAAATCTCTAATATGGAAAGACACTAAATTTAATATAAACATTCTGGAAACTGCTTTTGGGCTATGATCAGTAACACAAATGACTTCCTAGAAATACACTGAGATTATAATAGTTAATGCCTGTTCTGAGAGGTCCTGCCCTCTGAATGAGAATTGTGACTTCCTAAAGAAAACAGAAAATAACCCTTAAAAACCAGAAGATACATCAGTGATCCACAATAGAAAAAAAAATTATAATTGAATTAGGGCAGGAAATGTGTAAATGTAGAAAACAAATGACACAAATTTTGTTTTGCTCCTCTTCTCTGCCCTTGTCAATGCATTGACTTGACATTAGCCACTCTTATGCAGGGCTTCAGCTTGAGGGAAGTAAAGCAAAATTGAAGAAAAACTATTAAAGAAATCACAGAATCACATAATAATTGAGTTAGAAGGACCCACAAAGGTCTTTGAGTGCAGCTCCCAGCCCTCAGGAGTACAGGATACCCCCAGAAGTCACACACTGTGTCCAAGAGCATTGTCCAAACACTTCCTGGACTCTGTCAGGCTTGGTGCAGTGATCACTTCCCTGGGGAGCCTGTTCCAGTGCCCAAACACCATCTGGATGAAGAACCTTTTTCCAATATCCAACCCAAACATCCTCTGACACAACTCCAGGCCATTCCCTTTGGTCCTGTCACTGTCACCACAGAGGAGAGATCCGTGTCTGCCCCTCCTCTTCCCCTCACAGGAAGTTGTAACTGCAGTGAGGTCTCCCCTCAGCCTCCTCTTCTCCAGAACAGACCAAGTGACCTCAGCCCCTCCTCATGTGGCTTCCCCTCCAGACACTTCACCATCTTCATTTCCCTCCTTTGGACACTCTCTAACAGTTTAATGCCTTTTTTTATGTTGTGGCACCCAAAACTGCCCCCAGCACTTGAGGTGAGGCTGCCCCAGTGCAGAGCAGGACAATCCCCTCCCTTGCCTGGCTGTGATGCTGTCCCTGATGCCCCTCAGGACACAGGTGGCCCTCCTGGCTGCCAGGGCTCTGCTGACTCATGTTCAACTCACCATTGACAAAGATTTCCAGATCCCTTTCCACAGGGCTGCTTTCCAGCATCTCATTTCCAGTCTGTCTGCACATCCAGGGCTGCCCCAAGACAGGTGCAGAATCCAGCACTTTCCCTTGTTGAACTTTATGAAGTTGGTGACTGCCAAGCCCTATAATTGCTGAGGTCTCTCTGCAGGGCCTCCTTGCCCTCTAGGGTCATCCCAGTTTTGTATTGTCTGTGAATTTGCTTAGCATCCCTTCCAGTCCCACATCCAAGTCATTTAAATAGATGTTGTAAAGCTCAGGGCCTAAAATGGAGCACTGTGGTATAAAGAGCTGCTTGGATATACACTCCAGGTGTAAAATTAGATTTTTCCTCACACAGCTCTGGATGGTGAGGTTACTGAATAGAGGTTTCTCAGCCTACAGAGCTGTACCTTAGGAAGCAGGCTCTGCACTGTTAAGATGCAGTTTTCAAGCAACAACAGCAGGAGCAATTTGATGCTCCCTTGCAATCAACATTTTTATAACAAATCTTAAAAATTACTGCTATAGATGTTTGTAAAGACCCACAGACAAAAAAAGCCCCAAACCAACAAAACAGACTTGCAGGAGCCCCTATGTCACTCATTCTCACAGCTTTACTGTATCAAATCCTCCCTCACCTCCCTGAGCAGCCTATTCTAACTTCTTGCTCTCATTAAGATTACAAAGATTTTCTAGTCTAGCTGAATTTCTTGACAGAATTTAAGCCCCTTACTTGTTGTTCTGTTCTCTGTGTACACATAAAACAGATGATCCCCTTCTGCTTTAAGGAGCTGAAAGCCATCCTCATGTTCTCAGGCTTTCCAAACCAAGCAAGGATCTTTTAAAGAAATGCCCTCTAGGATCTGAGACCATGCTTAAGTTATCATAAGGACTGGATCTGTGCATTACTGGATCATCTAAGTAGAAATATAATCTGCACATGTAGATCTCAACCCTTCTGTTGAGAACATACAGTATGATGCCTCCTGCTACACCCACGGATCAACTGCGTTCTCTGCATTTTGTCTTACCCTCCTCTTGCCTTCCACTCAAAGTATTCTGTCTAATGCTAAACTAAACAAGGTCAGGTTTTGTGGCCCTGGGGCTAACTGGCATAAAATGGCTTCCTCCCATACAGTTAAATCTCTCTTCTCAGATAACAGTATAGCTTTGTCAGTACTGCCCATTGGGAACAGTCCCTGGCCTGCACCCAGACATTACCATGGAAAGTTAGTTTCCATCAGGCAGCAGTCTTGGTAATAAGCATGTGCCAGGACTTGATGTTTTTCCTTGTTTAATTTACAGCCATAAGTGTAGCCAAGGATGTTGACTCTATCATGTTAGAGGAGAAGTTTATGGCCAATAACACTTTGGGATATGGTGTTCACTTCCTGAGATTAACTAGTACCTTAGAAAAAGCCTCCAGAAAAAGTCCTTATGCCACTTCCAGGCTCACAGCTTTACTTTGTAAATTCTGTAACACCAAGCTATTTACATCTCCCCACTTCCTAGGTATCATTTTTAAGGTAGTCTAAGTAGAAACCTCTATATGGGCCTATAGCCATGCAAAGTCCCCTTGTTAGACACACCATGAGAGAACGTGCACCCTTTGTTCAAATAATGAGAAGTCTTCATAAACCATGGCCAAAATTACCTGCTGAAATTCATCAGAGCAAAGTACATAGTCCTGCACTTGGGAAGGAACAACCGCAGGCACCAGTACACGTGGGGCCCACCCAGCTGAAAGCAGCTTCTCAGAAAAGCACCTGGGAGTCCTCGTGGACTCCAAGTTAAATATGAGCCAGGAATGTGGCCTTGCTGCAAAGATGGCCAGTGCTATCCTGGACTCCCTTAGGCATAACAACACCAGCAGATGCAGAGAAGTGATCCAGCCCCCGTACTCAGCACTGGTGAGGCTGTGCCTGGAGTGCTGGGTCCAGTTCTGGGCTCCTTGTTGCAAGACAGACATGAGAGAGGAGAGGATCCAGTGCTGGAGAGGATCCAGTGCAGGGCCACCCAGGTGATTAAGCTACTAGAACATCTCTCCTATGAGGAAAGGCTGAGAGACTCTGGCCTGGGGATGAGATGGCACCAGGGGCTCTTGTTATGCGTACAAATACTTGAAAGGAGGACACAAGGAAGATTGAGCCAGGCTCTTTCCAGACACTGGATACGTGTCTTTGTGCAAATTTCTTTTTCCAATGTACAGGATGAATCATACTGTCAAATGGTGTGTCCAGGAATTGCTAATTACTTAACTACTATGAACAGACTCATTTGCCACACATTTTTTTTCCTCATACTGGGGTAATAGTTTAAGAAATATATTAAAAACTTGAGAATGCATACCTTTTTTTCTTTCAAATAGAAAAATTCTTTAAGCCAGATCACAAAGCCAAATTCTGAATACAGTATCCCTTGCCTGTCTCTGCACAGTTAAAATTGTGACAGTACTTTCCTTTTCTTTTTCATTCCACAATGTTTCAGAATATTTATGCCACTGTAAAAGAGCTGCATAATTTCCATAATAAGAAAAGTTGTTATAATTACCAGAAAATATTAAGAAAGCATCAGACACCTGGGGAATTTCTGATTCAGATTTTGCACTTTCTTTATAATCACAAGAGATACTTTTTGTGCTTAAGAAAAATAATCAAATGAAAGCCACTGACTAAAAGAGAACACATACCTGCTGATCAGTAATCAGGAAAGGAAATAAACTACAAAACTCACCCCTGTAGAAAACCAGTGGATGTTGGGTAGCTGAAGTTCTACTGCTCCATTCTAATGCCTCTGAATTGGCAGCATGCTCTAACTGGAATGGGAAGCAGGATGTGTGCTCAAAAACTTCAATACTGTCCCATTAAGAAAGCTGAAGAAAATTACTGAAATTGGCAACTTAGTCATTGTATTAATGGACAGACCCAAGATAATAAAAATAAGCATGCCTAAAAACAGATTTGGTATTAGCCTGCTAATTTATCCAAGTTCTGTGAATCTCCAGGGTATAAATGTCAAAACCTGCAGACAGCACAAGGCTGAGATTACCTATGCTCTCTTAATCTGAGGGTTTATATGATCACACAGGAATCAAGCACCTGGGCTAAGCTAAGTCAGCTACCAAGCCAAGTTCTACTATTTTTTTTTTTTTTTGTGGAGAAAACAGTGATCCCAAAAGCAATGTGTTCCAAAATCCTTGAGAAAATTTGTGAAGATTCATGAGGGTTGTGCCATGCAAGTAGCAAGGGATATGCAATGATAGCACAGAATAACCAGGCAAATTGAAGGAAAAGGCAGAGAGATTGTTGCAAAGATGCAAACAGATGGAGAACTTCAAAGAGGTACCAAGAGATACCCACCAGCAATTGACAGCCTGGCTATTGCAAAACCCACTCCTCAAATGAGCAAGTTTCACATTCAAAGAGTAGAAAGATTTTTATAAATTCTTACGTTGAACTAAGCAGCCACAGGAAAAATTGTGTCCTTGCATTTCTGTTTACATAAGTACATACTGTGTTCATGCAAATCTGCAAATGGCCGTAACTGGCCCTCTGAAACACAGGAAACAAGCCAGGGTTATGAAAATGACTTTTGGTCATCTGCCAAGTAGAAATGGTCTGAGATAATGGTGTTTGAAAATGCCACAAAGCTCTGTATATCTCATGCCATCCTGTGTAGGAATCTGTTACTATGAGCAGTAAATTGAAAGGCACACAAGTAATATTCCTGCCATAAGTTCTCAAAAGTGTGTATAACCTCTTTGAAAGCACATGTAATGGTGAAATAGGAAAGACCACAGAGGATTTTTTCCTAGCTCATACAGAGACTAAAAGAGAGGCCAGAAGACCTAGAGGTTTCCTGTGATCAGCTGACTACATGTGTTTTCCTGCTGCTCTCTCTATGCCATCTGGAAGTACTGGGAGAGTCCAGTCCAGCACTGACCCATATCCTCAGCCTTCACAGACATCTTGCCTTTTTGTATTCTTCTTAAAAGTAAGAAGGTCCATAACAAGATAAAACTGAATGACTGAAGTAATTATCTAGATTGTAGTTCTGATTTAGCACCTTCTTCATGCAACAGCAAAATCTCCAACGGTTAAACTGGAACAGAATGGGATATGTGCATGTGTGAGTGTAGATTCCTTTGTCTAATGCTGCTTTCACCTCTCCTGAAAAGACCTAATCTATTCTTGCATATTTAAAGAGGTATTTATTAATTTTCAGCTTCCTGTAGATAATTTGACTTCCCTATGCAGCCATAAAATTTTATGACAGTAAACATAAGAGATGTGCCTAAATTGCACAGAAATGTTTCTAGACTGCCTGTATTATTTTTCTTTTATAGTGTCAGTCCCATTAAATTTACACTGGTGCTAATTTTACAAAAACTTGGTGTCAAAATTATTAAGGTGTCCAATATGCTGAGTCAATTAATTTTAGTGATGGTCCTGAATGACTGTGCTCTGCACTTTTCAGTCTGAAATGTACATATGTGGAAAACTACAGCAAGTGCTGCTATGCTTTTCCAATTCTAATTATGACAGTAAAGGATCATTAAAATGTGATTTTAATTGTTCAGGTCTCAATGTGCCCATCAAAACACAATTCCTTAAAAAAAAAGAGTTTATTTCTTAACATGGTGAAAAATCTACTCTGAGTAAAAGATAAATACACATTTAATAAATATTATGCTTTATTAAAAAATATTGCTGAGGATAGATTTATCAATCAGCTTCTAGACCTTCCCGGTGCAAAAGCACAGTACTCTACTCATGAGATTTACAGAAGAGCTACAAACTATTCCAGAATTAGCACAGCACAGGTTTCTATAAACTGGAGAGAAGATGAAGTTTATGAAAACCAGATACACAATACAATAGTATATCTCTTGATGAGGGAATATTTCTGCAGTCATGCTTTGTGCCTACTTAGATGAACTTTCCCTGCCTGGAAGTCCTTAGCTGAAAGAAACAACATAAGGCTTAAAAGTTTGAGCACTTCAATCCACATTTTCCTTACACTGAAATGACTTAAAGCAAGATATTTCTTCTTGCTCCTTGTGCTAGGGGTTAGTGTGACTTTCAATCCCCTCTGCCTGAGACAGTCACAGAATGGTATGCAGGTACACAGCTTAAACTCTCCTGAACCCTACAGAACTCAAAGCACTGCAAGTGAGCCCTATCAGTTTGTTTAAATTCAACGTTACAAAACTAACATGGTAGAAATAACACACACCTCAGTTCTTCAATGCCAGAGTGTTATTTTTCTGCATATTTTCTGTGTGTTTTTCCTTTGCCTGCCTTCTCTTTCTGTGTCTTCCCTTTGTTTTCCTTCATGTTTTGGTGACGGTACTAAATTTGAATTAAGCAATGTTTTACTTATTAAAACATAAGATAATGGTTTTTACTTTGACTACAGACATGATTCTTGTAAGATATTTTTCTTTGTCTGAAGAGAATATTTTTATTTGTCAGAGTTCACAAAGCAGAACCTTGTTTGGTCTAGTAATAACATAGGACTACATATCTGATGAATGGCTAATTTTGAACCCTGACCAAAAAAGTTCAGTAACTGCATATGTAGATTCATATGTAGATTTCATAATTTTTTTTTCAAATATATGCCCAAAGCAGAAAGGTCCTTCTGAAATTCGGATTATACCACAGTGAAGAGAGATGTGCCATGTCACTGGCACAGTATTTTCTCAGAAAAAATATTAAATATTCCCAAATATTATTTTCCTATCTTTTATCCTGCTTGTCCTTATTCATTTTGCATTCATTTTTGGCTTGTATCTGTTTACATAACTAGTCTACAGTGTAAATGGTGCAGCAGCCACTGCATACTTTTCATATAGCACTTGTAGCTTCTGTTTCCAACTTGCTGAGTTCTTTTAAACTTATGTAAGCAATCAAGCCAAGAGTATGAGAACACAAAATAAAGTGGAACTGTGGAGCTTGAACCCCAAGCTTTTTCAGTTTAGGCAAGGTTATTGCTAATGCCAGAGAAGAGTAATGTTCAAAACTGTTAGCCAGAAAGTTTTACGCTCAAAAGTATGATAAATGAGAAATGCCTGGGATCCAAGACATAGAAATCATAACAGATTTCTGATATCAAAGAATATAAAATACTTTACAGGCTATCTGGCTTTTCTCTATAAAGGCAACAAATCAGAGATCCTCCAAACAGGACAACAAATTTTTTGAGCATCACATTATAGATGCTGTCCATTTTTACCTTTTTACCTGCAATGTTTCATGTAAAAAGATGATTTTAGGGAAGTTTATGTAAATGTCACAAAGTTCAAAAGCGATGCTTCAGCCTCTCTGTTGTAAATCTTTTTCATAAGAACATCAGCATAATTTTGTCCTACTTTCTCTATCATCATCAATTCTTATCTTAGCTTTTCCTCCAAATACAGGACTTCCTAACTAGGCTGATACACTGTTTTATAATGCAAGAAAATGGGAACATTCAATGATAACTAAAAGAAGACAAAATAATTTTAAAAAGTATCAGCTTCCTTTTGAAATAAATTTATGAAATAAACTTTTGAACCTAGAGCAGAAAATGCTACCAGAGGAGTAAGTAAAGGAGGATTCTGAAACAAACTCAATTAAGTAAGATAAACAGATATATTAATGGAGCTATGATTACAGTTTCAGGGCGAATAGAAACTTTGTAACTCAAGGCATACCAGGCACCCATAATTTGCCTGATGTAAGGAAGTAAACCCCTTTCAGGTACTGACACTTATCTTGTGGGAATTCTTGCCATCTCTGTTAGGCAGCCAGCAAAGGTGCTCAGAGGAAGAAGAATTGGATCAAGGAGTAAGTAACATAGTTTGATTACATAGCAGTTATTCTACTTTTCATCTAAAAAAAAATCCCTATTGTGCTAAAATGCTCTTAGAAAAAAAATTGAGCTGAGTGTGCATATATTTATTTATTAAATTGGACATCCTATTGCATAAGCCACTTCTCTAGTCTCAGAAAATGTTGAAGGAAAAATAAACTTGCTAATTGTCTGAGAAAACGACCACATGGCAGCACATACACAAAACTCACAAAGGATGAGAAATCATAACCATATATTCAAGAAAGAGTATCAAATGCTCTTCTTCAAAAGCAATATAAAATAAGGAAAGAAAGGAAATAAAAATAAAATGCTGTGTGGCACAATATTGTACTGACAACAGCTGTAAAATAACTAGACAGAAAAATATAACAAATTGCAGTGGATTATTGAACGTTTGTAATTTGTACATTTCCACACACATTTTCCTAGAAGTCTAAGTATGAGGTAAATCTACATTCTTCAATTCAGAGTAGGCAAGAAACTAAATAGATTTTGTTTAATTCAGTCAATGACCTGCCTGCAGGCTGACATAATTTTCCTTCACTATTACTAGTCTCTGGTGGATACAAATTTTGACTTCATCTTCTACAAAATGATATTTCTGCAAATTACCAAGCAATCTAGATTTGGATATTAGGCTAAATAAATCCTCTAAGCCAAAACAATTGCAAGAAATGGTTCTTATGCTGCAGTGGTCTCTAGACTATGTTAGAGAAGAGAGAATTCAGGCTACATGCTTATCCTTCCACAATACAGGTTATTGGCTGCAATGTCTGACTGCATTTGAAGAGTTGGATTCTGTCCTCACAGGACCAACGTTCAAATCTGCAGCATCCAAGATTTCTCTTTAAGCGTGGATTATTTTTTCAAAATAGGCAGAAACCTACCAAGCTTTCATTCTATGCAATAGAAGCCAGGCTTTCACCAGAACTCCAGACCCACTGATATCTTAAAATGTGAAATAAACTTCTAAGAAATAACTTATAACTATTCATAACTTACATCACTAACAGAATGGAGGAAAACTACCCTCCATAAAATGAAGTTGGTGACCTCAGAAGAATGCTAATACCTAAAATATAACTACTCCTATTATGACTTCCCAAATCAATAATAATAATATTTGAATATGAAGTTAGACCATCTAAATTCAATAGAAATGTCATAGACAGTAAATTTTAAGGAGACCTCATACCCAAAGAAATGAAAGCTCTTCAATAAACAGAAGAAAAAGAAAAACTCTTCTGGCTCCATCCCAAGAACACCTAATCTATCTCCAGTGCAGAACACACATCCTCAGTTGTTCAAGAAATCATCTGTCTGCCCCCTCATATGAATGAGAGTTTCTTAAAAACACAAACATACAGCTTGGACGAAGAGTCCTTTTATTCAGGTTTAGGTGCTGATGAGAGAAGTATTTCCAAGCATTTCTTTGTGCTCAGAAAGATTAAAAATATTCTTTCATGTTTCAGGGCTTTTTTTTTGGTTTTTTTTTTGTTTCACCCCCCCCTTTTTTTTTTTTTTTAATAAAATGAAAGATATTCTTACTGTGTCACATGATTCCATGATTTGGGGACTGAAGAAAAACACCAAATGTCTTGAGAGCTGGCAGCTCTGAGAGTGTTACAAAACAAGCCTCTGAGCCAAGCAGACTGAGAGATGTTGGCCTCACACAGTTGCTATAGTGTAACGATAAATGTTTAAGTTAAATGCCTATAGCACTGGGAAGCTGCCTCTGCCTTTATGTTTATGTGGAAACTCGATTAGGATAATAGCAGATGCCACTGTAGGCAGAGCTCTCAGGAGAAAACACTGCTGGCTCCCCCAGGGCGGCCACGGCGCGGCTCCGGCTCTGCTGGCCCCCAGCAGCATCTCTGGGCAAGCAGAGAGGTGAAGGCAGAAGGCATGTGTTATTCTGACAAATATGCACCAGTGCCAGCAGAGCTCAGAGCTGTCTCAGGAGAGCAGGCTCACACTCAGGGGGGCAGAGGGAGCGGCTCTCTTCCCTTCTGAACGATGAATGGTACGGAGACCGTGCAACCGTGCGGCGCGTTACACTCAGTTTTGTTCCAGTGGTTCCCACATATATGATATGGAATGATTCCTTAACATTCAAATTGCAAATGCCTTTCCCCACTAACTTTGTTTCTCCTCCAGAGGAAAGGGCAGGAGAATGAAATAACAAAGAAAATGGATTAAATAAAAGCTATTTACTTCCTGAGCTTGCTGGCTTTTCTTTGTTACTTACTGAACAATTGTACTGAAATAAGTAAAACTACTCACGCCCATTAACAGAAGAGAATTTGGGTAATTCCCTCATTTATTTGATCTAAAAGATTGCTCTGCTGTGCAAATGAGGTCTCAAAGCATGTTAGCAAAGATAAAAACCACAAAAATGTCAGCTAAAAAAAATGCAAAGGTGACCTGTGTTGGGTCCAAATCCAAAGTGAGACGAGACTGAAAACCCAGTAGTCAACTTACAGTTCCAATATGTAGGCAAGAATGTTCCCAGTGTTTTTGGAAAAAAAAAATAAAAACCACTGAAATTTTCTTAAAATTCTTACAAAACATGTTCTCAACAAATGGATATATTTTGTTTTAATAACATTGAAACATTTTATTTTGATTCTTGCAAATCTATTGCATTATATAAATAATAAATTCCATCAATTATATGTTTTGGGTTTTTTAAAATTTCATTGTAAACACCATAAATAGATTTCAACATTATTAAAACACAGTAAGAGAATAAAAATTATTACATTTTAAAATTGAAAATCTTATTTAAATGGTCTTCATAATACATATTGAAATTTTCAGGTTTTATGACAATAATGGATCTCTAACTACAAAGTTTATTCAACATTTAAATTACATTAACTAACTGATGAGGTCGTACACCTGAGAAACTGATGCAAGTAGTTATGAGAATGTTTAGTACCTATGCAAATCCAGTGAACATAAATTGAAAATAATACAGCAGGGGACTGTTCTTAAAGCTATGGACACAGACAACTATTTAACCCAATCAAGATCTATATAGGGTGGAATCTGGTTAAAAATTGAAATTATACTAACACTGGCTTTTTACAAATGTATCTGGTTGGAAAAAATAATTTTGAAAGTACTTTAAGAACTTAGAAAACAGCAGCTCAGAGTTATTATCTAAAAAGATATACACAATTTCAGGGAACAAAACCTGTTGAAGTAGAGGGGTGGAGAGGGGGCAGGTGGGCAAGAGCAAGTTCACCTTCATTTTAGTTTCTTTTAGGCATTTAACAGGTATGACAGAATGACAGGTAACAGTTAGTTACTCCAGGTCCTCTCTCTAACAAAGGGAGAGAAATGGGTAGTCCCAGATGGTGATTTTGTATGAGTCTCAAAGTGCTTAAATACTTATGAGTTCTTACTTCCCAAGTTTCCCCTAAGTGAACCTGAAATCACAACACACACATAGGAAACTCATCACACCCAATGAGAAAATATGCAATCAGTAAAAGGTACTACTCATTACACCTCAAATCAACTTTTATACAAACACAAAACAGGTAAGAAATGAGAATCCTGGCATTAATTTAAAGAGGATTTTTGAAGAAAGCACAGCTGAAGGGCACATAGATTTTGAAAGTCGGCCATGAAGTTGCACACATTTCCAGTCCAAAATGAATTTTTACTTATCTATGTTTTCAGCAAAATCCCTCATCCCTTTGCATGCTGTAATTGACAGCAGTGACAGAAACATCTATGGGATAACAAATGCTTCACATTAATCTAGTAAAAGAACAGAAAAATATGAGCAATAGAGAGACTGACTTTAGTAAAGACAGGAAATGGCTGGAGACTGAGCCACTGAATGACAGGTACAAAGCTCTAATGGAAATAAGATGTGCAATAAGGATAGTTTTTAAAGCAGTTAAATGACTGCCTGTTAGCACCCATAGTGCTGTGACAAAACTGGTTAATGTTCCATGGTGTGGTCATCAGTAGTGCCAAACAAGGCTCTACAGGTTGCATTGCAATAAATGTCAATTCCTAGCAAGCAGGGTTTTTTTGGAAAAGAAAAGAAAGACAAGCCTAACATACTATTTGTTCACAGCATCAAGGAACAGTGGGATATCAAATAGAGAAAATGTTTGTTGATTCATGATTCAAAGACAAAATTGAAACTATGCAGATGGAGGTCACTGGGAATTGTTCTAATTAGCAAAGTGCAACAAGATAGATCATCTGTTTCTGCTTCCTCTCCCGAGTGTCCAAATATATCTCATCAAGAACAGCTGCCAGAAAATAAATAAATAAACCATGTGAGATGAAAGTGTCATAAAACTAGCAAGTGCAAGCCACAGCTTCTTTAGGATCTGGAGCTCCACTTTGCGCTGAATTTCTACCAAAAAAAGTCATCAACATACCTCTGTTTCAATACAGATGCTTATTGGAATATTCCTACATTTTTTCTCCAGCTCTTGTTAAATTAATCATCAAATCTACACAGATATATGCTCTCATTTAGCTTGTAGAGATTTATGAAAGCAACATACCTCTCCAAGGAATTGTGATAATTGTGATACACCTACAATAGCAACTCCACCACTGCCTTACTCTTTACCTGACATTGATGCTACTTGAAACCAAAAATACCTCTTAAAAACACTTTAATGTGCTGCACACTATTCTCTACTACCTTTATGATGCAATCGTAATTCAAAACATTTCACATTGTATATGTCACCATTATGAATGCATTGATTTTGAAACATCTCATAACATAGAAACATGGTTTATTATGGAAGACAGAGTTAAAAAAAAAGAAAACCTAGAGTTTACTTAGGGAAAAAATCCTAAATAAATAATTCATACTTGGATGAACTGAATTCTAGTCTTTTAGAAGGTGCCAACAGATGGTTTACATTTATAGAAAGTGCATTTGCTGACTTTTAAAACAGAAATTAAAATTCATAAACTATATCATTAGTTCCCTTTTGAAGTACCATTATGTTTATGGTGAAGATCTGAATCTTCCCAGGTGAAGAGTCTTTGAATCATAATTTTGCTACAGAAAAAGTGCAACATGTTACTTTTTAGCTACTGCTTTATGTTTGTATGTTCAAAGTTAAACTAATCTAATGATCAGTGAAAGGGCAAACAAAAACATGGAATCTGAACTAGACTGATGTTTTCAGCTATTACAAATTTCAAAGCAGTTTTTAGAATTTTCCTATTCCTTAGGAACTGTATTGTCAGTCCTCATGTTGGAAGTCCTCATGAGAATCTGACTTCAGTTTATAATACCCTGTTTACAAATAACACCATATCCAACACAAAAAGCAGTGAGTTTGCAGCTCATGTAAGAGGAGGCATGGAGTTCTTGGTTAATTTTAGTAATTCCATAGTGTAAGCACAACCAATATAATAGCCTGGTATTATTGAAGCACTTAATTTTTGTTAGACAAAAAGCTAGCACCTAGCAGGGTTATGATTAAGGCTTACTTTATACCTATAAAGTATACAGCGATTAGCTTTCATTAAGTATTTTCATACATCTTTTTCTTTCTTCCAGAGTTGATTTACAGTTTAATATCTTTTTTTTTTTTTTTTTTTAATGAAGGAAAGTAGAAAGTAACACTAACAGGTATGGAAGAATCCTACTAGATGAGAGGGGGTTTCTTCCTTACTGTTACAGGATCAGGCCTAGGACAAAGGAACCTTCTTTTTCAGTAGGAGGCTGTTGAATTTTAAAATAATTGAATAAATTAGTCATTTCAAAAGAAAGATTGCAAAGGAAGAAGTATTAAGACAATATTGTCTGCATATCTAATCCACAGCTCAAAGGCCTTTATACATCTGGTAGCATTATATATCAAATCACGGTGATGCACCAGAACAGCCAACCAGGAGCTGTGGGCAGGTATGAAAAGGCATCCGACATTTACACACCTAAACAAAGTATCTCAATGAGGAGATGAGCATCCCTACAACCACCTTTTCCAAAATGTAATTTCCAGGAGGAGTCAATAAACAGTGCACAGCAGACTAACACCAGTACCTAAGTTAGGGGACATTGCCCTTGTTCCTAGAAACTATCTCCTAAAATACCTACAATCTAATGTTTTGCATAACACTTAGTTACCTCTTAATTCTACCCTCAGGTGAACAAAGTTCAATATTCTTTACACCAAAGTTTTGAAAGAAGATTAACTGTGGTTATTTCTCACCTGAATTATCATGGCCACAAAACACTATTCAACACCTGGCCTGGGGGTGTGCTGGGCACTATATAAATAGGAATAAATGCTTGGTCTGGTCACTTCCTCATATGGTCAGATTGTGTTTTTCTGTTTCATGCATGTGCACCTTGCTGACAGAGAAAACTCTAATGGGCAGGTGGTGTTTTTCATAGTCCTTCTCACTGGTGATCCTGACCTAGCCAACCTAATGAAAGCATTTTTCAGGCAATGCAAAAACTGAAAATTCTTGAAATTCTTAACTAAAACAGATTCATGTTTTAAGCAATTTTTACATAACAAATCATACCATATCACTTATAAAATTGAGTAGATTCACATTCAAATGCTCACAGGTATGAATCAATCCCCAAATGTTGCTCATTTTCTGCACAAGACAAAGGTGAAGCTAGCGCCAACAAGAAAAAACAACAAGAACAACAATAAAACCCAAACAAAAACTCTGAGAACAAAATAAAAAAACCCAACCCAAACACTAAGAACCTGAAATTTGTTAGTTTTAGCTTTCTCCATTGGGCACCAGATCTATCAAAAATTCACATCCCTATAGATCTTTGCAGCTTTTTTTTTTACACAGTAGCACTGGCAAACTGGGGTAACCAGTAAATTGACCTAAAATCAAACATTGCAAAAATCTGAATATTTTATCCACTTCACTACGCATTTGATACTGAAATAAGGGCAGTAGAAAAGCCAAAGTGATTGATATATTAAGGCAAGTTTCTTCCTGATACCTAACAAAAACACATTACTTTCCTAAAAAAATTCTTTACCTAAATGGAAGACTACTGGAATGCAAAAATTAGGAAATAATCTCTCTAAATGGTTGGTGAATGGACAAAAGAATCAGGTCCTATCTTGGGGAGAAGGGGGCTTGTCTTCCAAATTTCCTGAAATTTATCTTCTACACATTTAGTGCTCCCTCCCCACCTCTTCCCCAGTCCCCCATGTCTATAAAATGTTCCATCATATTAAATCAGATGGAAAATGTAGTCTGAAGATTAAAAGCAAGGGAGATTCCTGAGCAGTACTCCAACAAAAACAAGGAAATGTCACTACCTCTAGATCACTAAATGTTATGTATATAAGAGAAATCCAACAAGACTCTGAGCTACAATTCTGTGAATTATTTAGATTTTTTGGATATACAGAGAATCATTCTGGTTACTGCAGAACTTGAGGCAATTAAATCAGACTGATATGGAGGTACAATATGAAATACAGACTAAAAATGTAAATAGATCAGCAGTGTCTTATGAATTAATTTGAATTGGAGGGGTGATCCGTGCTTTGTGACAGAAGATTTTCATCTGAGAGTATGAAACATGACTGATTCTGTCAAAATGTGACCTGAATTTTGATAGTTCTTATAATCATGCTATATTTACCTTCAGTAAGAAGCCCCGGGAGTCCATGGGGCCATGTAAAACCCATGTACTGCACTTGGGTTTGGATGGAGTCCTTCACTCTCCATCCTTCCACACAATATTCCAACAAACACATTTTCCCCAGCTTTCATTTTATTGTGGAGAGGGAATACAGTTTTTATATCCTGAGAATTAGGGGTCTATCATTTAATCAACAATAACAGACCAAAATAATCATTGCTGTTACTTTAAATTGCTATGATGTGAAAGAAAGCTACTTTATATGACCAGCTTAGAGACTGGTGAAAGTATAGCCTGTAGGAAAAGAGTTTTCTTAAGACTTGTTTTGGTACTTAAAGCCAAAGGCAATGTATTCAATTACTGGAAATAGTTATTTCCAGTATATTTCATAGCTACTACTATTGCATATGGTTTATACACTGGAGTCTTTGTAAACTAATAAAAATGAGATGCTATCATGAAAATGGGAATAGACTGTGGCCCTTGATAGAAAATAATGGAGAGGCTTGCAGCTCAAATACTCGGATACAAAAGTTCATTCACAAGGCCTTCAGAAAACCATAGTTTTTAGTTTTAGTCTATAAATATCTTCCAGGATTAATAACATATACAAAACTAACAGTGTATAATGTACTGTTTCAGTAATCTGTTCATTTTAGGTGGTTCTCAAGTATATGTTTTGCACAGAAAGAGTACTTTCCACTTGTCCTTCCTCTCAAGACACACTGGTCTGAAAACATCTGGAAAGTTAAGTCAGATATGGAAGGAATTTATATTGGGGTACACCTGAAATGTTAGGCTACCATGTGCAGGCTGTTCTGTACATAAATGACTTAGCTGGCTTGCTTTCATGGTGACATAAGCTGTTTTTCTTCTATTCAGGTCAGAATGTGAATGCTTCCAAAGCTCTGGAGTATTTCACTGGGTTAGATTCAGGTCCATTATTAATATCTAATTTCCTGACTGATATTAGGAGCCTCATTAATAGTCTGAAATTTGACCATTAATATCACATGCTAGTTGTTAAAGAACTGAAAGTTTCTAAACCTTAAGATATACTTACTCCTTAAAATACAAGATGTGTAGTTATATATCTAGCATCTAAGTTTCCTGGGACTCAAGAAAAAAAATAGGTAAACTAAAGAAAACAGCCTATTCATTGTTTGCTCCAACAGAGGCTTATTCAAAAGAAGAGATAATACTTTGATTACGTTTATTGAAAAACACCTGTAAATCACCGTGTTGGAAACCTGCTTGTTGCTAAAAAGGTTATGAATAGCATAAATAATTTCATGTAGGATCTGCCTTATGTAGCTGCTTATTATGTTTTATACTTTTTCACTTAATAAGAGGACAAAACAATGAATGCTGTAGAATGATTCAATTTGCTAGCACTCAAATGCAAGCTCTCAGTTTCCCCTACTCCAAACATTTGAGGGCTTATGGCCTCTTGAAAAAGTGAGTCTAGACTTCCAGATGCAGACAAATAACCTTCCAAATATTTTATTTTCCTTCTATTAATCATATTGAAAAATGTATCTCTACTGAAAAAATAAATAGTCACTTATTTAATTTTATTTCTATTTGAACTCATTTGGAATGTAGAATGCTTCACAAGTATATTGAGTCTTATGTTTTTAAATATTTCACATGCTATTTTGCACAAATTATTTATTGACATTGATGTAGACAAGAGAGGAAGAAACTCATGTTCACTTCCACCTTCACATAATGCTTTTCTCGTTATCACAATTGAGCCTAAAACACATTTCTTTTCCCAAATCATACTAGCATTTCTACATCTATATATCCATACCTGTAGGAACAAAAATCCCAGTGACTTTGACTAGATATACCTTGGAGATACTTGCCTTTTTCTGTTACAAAAAGAAAAATCTTTACAAAGGATCACAGACATTCCCTGCTTTTGGAAACAGAAGACAATCTCTTGATCTTTCTGCAGGAGAAACATATCTTTAAAAACAGAGCCATCAAAACCTCTCAGTCATTACCAAGGGGCTCTGTAGCATATTGATCCCCAGAAGAGTGAAGGTGTGAGCTCATGTTCCACCTCGGAACATGAGCTACTGAAGCTACTGCTGCTTCAGTACCCCCCTGCTCCTTGTGGCCTGTCTTCAGTGTAGGGGGGGGTACAAACAGTTGTGAGGACATAAATTTCTGGGACAGCTGCTGGAGAGCTCTGCATCTGTCATGCCCTGATTCAACCAAGTCTCTCACCTGGCTTGCATCATATTGACTCCCACACACAGAAATAACTCAGAACGATTTTAGCATCTGGAGGCTTTATTGGCATTCCTGTCACAGAATGGTCACAGAAATGTAAATGAAATATTGACACATTAAGGAAACCATTAGACAGTAGGAAGAAGGATTACCACAGAAAAGCCCTTCAGGTTTACCTTATGCCCCTTTTAGACTGTCCTGTCACAGCTGCATTGGTGAGTGGGCTATTGGGACATCTTTTTTTCATCAACTACACCTTAGAAAATATTTCTGAAGGCAATATTCCTGTGAATAATTAGGTTCAGTTATTCATGACCATGACTGAGTCTGAATAACAGACATGACTACAATCTGATTCATCTGATCTACTTCAAATACCTACCTCAGAGCACAAAAGGAACCATGCCCTGGTTAGGCAGACAGCTATGGTGCAGCTACTGCTGAAAGGCAAATGTGATGAACAGCAGAACTGATTTCTAGGTCAAGATTTGCAAGACCTAGACAACTGGGCAATTAAGACAGTCTACTTGCCTTCTTTAGTTTCAACTTCTACTTTTTTTGGGAGGGTGTCTTTATCTACCTAGGTCTTACCCAGAATATGAAGAGTAATTAGGAAGAGACCTTTGCTTGTTCTTGAAGGCAGGTGGAAGGAAAGAACTGTGAATCACATACAACAGAAAAGTCTAGGTATTTTCTACTTGCTTTCTAAAAGAACTACATGGCATTCCCTATAAAAATGAATGGAAATAAATGGGTTTGGATTTATTTCTAATAATAAGGCATGCAGTAATAAGGCATACCATCAGTGCAAATTAGGAGCTATTCCTTTTATGAAGGATCTTTAGAAACAGGGATAAATCTATTTACTTTTTATTTCCTCAGTCATTTATTTAATATTTTGATTCATACACATTTAAGTATACATATACAGTGAATGCTCCATCTTCAAACATTAGGATCTATTTCTGTGCAAAGAGGGGATAACTTCTGAGAAATTCACAGTTAAGATATTGAAAAAATTTTGTAAGAGTTAAGCATAAACCTGAAATTGTATCCTCATTTTGGGTCAAATTCTCAAATATATCTTGATTTTGAACTTGATTCAAAGTTCATCAACAAACTAATTTTAAGGGGACTGTGCAGTTTTTTAATCATAAAGTAGTCAGTAATCCAAGAAATTAAGAAGACTACAAAAGGTTGAACAATTCTTTAGACTTATTATGGCTAAATTAAATTTAGAACAGAAGATAATTTGAAAACGTATTTAAAATCTCATGGAAGATTATCCTTATGTTTCTCTGAAGAAGATATGATACACACAGCAGAACTTTGCCTATAGAAACAGCTGTACTGTTGTTCTACACGCTATTGGAAAGAAAAGTCTGTGTTATGACTGCTTCTAAAACATCTTAGAAACTTTGGGCAGATCTTTCTAACAAAAAAAAAAAGACAGTTTGGGGTTTTTTAAAGCATTTTCTGTAAGCAGTTTGCAGATATTTTATGCTGAGTTTTCTGAGGAAGCTGCGTGCGTTTTCAAACAGTTGTTCAGAGACCTCTCTGCAGTTACCAGCAGGATTGGCTCTTACCACTGTCATTCCCTTAACAATGTCTACTGACATTCCACTTTTGTCTTCAAACCAGATGTCATCCATTACGGAGAACATTCTCTCCACAGGTGCATTAGTGTCTCTGCATGCCAAAACAAATTCAGCAAGGAGCAGGAGATTCTAGAATGTATGGTATTTTTTCTAAATTATTTACAATTTTCACCCATCTTTCAGTGAGCTTTCTGCACCCAAAACCCCGTGACTGAGGGAAGAGGAGAAACCTCCATTTGAAGGCAGACTTTCATTTCAGAATGCATAAAGGCTCCATTATTTAAAAATAAAATAAAAATGAATTTACCCTCCCTGTGGTTTTGGGACTATGTTCTGCATGCTATTAAGAAGATGGAGGAATTTGGTTTAAGAAGAAACTCAGATTTGAATACCAGTGACCTAGTAAACAAAAGTTTTAGAGACATGTTTAGCACTGAAGGGGAAAAATACTCTTTTGATGAATAGGCTTCCATAAATCTGTGTAACTAAGTTAGTCCAAGTAAATTGTGGTACTCAATTTGCAATTCTGAAACCTAGAGGATTTAAGCCTCCATAACATTAACTGAGGCTGCACTGCAAGTCAGAAGTGAGTCCACTGAAATACTCTTTAATCAGTGTCTTAACACTGGACTGTCTTAACGAGCATAGCTACAGTCATAACTGCATGAAAGGCAATGGGACTGGGACCTAAATTTTCATGTCAAATGAGATTTGCTCCTGTATTATACTGTTCATGTTTTTCACCTAACATCTTCCCCTTACTCTGGTCTTATCTTGGGGAGGTTAGTGCAGAGTAAGCTGGGATCTATACTTAAACTGCAGTTCCTTTTTAGACATTTGTAGTTTATACTAAAAATGCTATTGTGTGGGATAATGTAGGAGCACTTCCAGTGCTGTTAAATCATACATTCAGCAATTCTTCCTGAGTAGAGGCCTATATATTCGGTGCTAATTACTGCTGACACTGCATGGATGCAGTTGCTGATGGCTGTGATATTAGTGTAAACAGAGTCTGTAATTAAAAGACCATGACTCTTCCTATACAAACATTTCTTCCTGAGTATCTCAAGCAGTGACGCATATTTCAAAACCTACTCAGTATGTCAGGGAAAAATTGAAGGAACACCTCAGGTGAAAGCACACAGTTTTTGGATGTTCCTAACTTTCAAATGACAACATTATTTCTAACTTGAGTTTATGAAATTTTAGAAGTAAATAATGTATTGTCTCTCTTACAAATCCCTAACCTCTCCTTTTGCTATTCTTCCTTGTAATGGGTGGCGAAAATTGATAAGGCCACTACTATCAGGCAGTTAGAACCTATGTGTAATATCCCATATCCTTGAGATTTTTTTTTTCTCCAAAGAAACATAATTCTTTTTTTTTCCTCTTTTTTTAATCTTCAAGTTTACATCATGTAATTTTCTGTGACTGAAAGAGCCAAAAAGTAGACCCTCCTTATTGAAACCCAAGCTTTTCAAAAGACCTTGAAAACTTCATGTAGACTACATATGGGGCAAAATAAATTAGGCTTTCTGTGAAGCAGGGAAGTGGGACAGCAAGTACTTTACTAAATTCCAGATACTACTGAACCATCACATCACTCTTCCTTATGGTAGGAAAGAATTCTCATTTTTTTATTCTTTCTTGCAGGAGACTGAGGTGGCTTGCAAGGTTTTATTATTGTAGGGGAAAGCGATACTATTCTTTATAATAAGCACAAATTAATCTCCTCTCATAAGGGGATTTATTCTATGCCATTCAGATACATAACTTCTATCTCTGGACTAGGAAAAATCATGCAAGAAGTTGCAGGAATGTACATGGTTCTCAGTGAGGGGAAAAGGTGACAGTGCTCTGGGAGCCCTTCCTGCTCACAGCCTGTTAGGTTGGAGGGTTATTATTATTATTCTCAGAACCAGGGGATGTGGACATCTGTCAGCTTTTTTCCCTCACATGTGCAGCAACTGTGTGTGGTCCTCTAAATGAAACTATTAGCTATGCAGTTCTCTATTCATGTACCAATTCTGAGCGTGCTGAATTTGTGCCAATTAGAAAGTATTGTCTCATGGGTGGGTGAAATGGGGATACACAAATATCATATTAAAGTAAACAATTGCTTTAAAATAACTTTTTTCTTAACTTTCTCTCCAAATTTTAAATCTATTCAGTTAAAATGATAGTATATACTAAATTAACAGGTTTGTTTTTAAAAAGCAAGCTTGTTTTACAGCAGCATGCTGAACCGGATGATAATCACTGTAAGAACATCTGCTGGGGGAGACCAGGGAAGTCAAAGAACAGAAAAACTAACCACTGCCATAAGAAGTTGGGTGATCTCTAGATGCAGTTGGTTTAGTTCATAATGTCTACATTACTAAGAAGATTGCATTAATAAAGACTGCTGGGAACCAAGGTTTACATTCAAATTTGTTGCACACATAAGGATAGGCTACTATATTCATTAGTAAGTATCCTGTGATTGCACAGGTGTTTACTAAATACTTGGGAAATGTTCAGCTGATGCACAACAAACACCCATATGCTTCATAACACTGAATTAAGAGATTTACTTTGTTTACTGGGTTAATTAACTTTTCAGATTAGGGCAGCCTTCAAGATTACATTGAAAACAGAGCCACTGTAAACACACATACTTTACAGCATAAATCCTACAGCAGGACTATCCTCATGGAAAGCCATCACAACAACCATATCTAGGCTGTATGTAATGCCTTTCTGGGGTCTCAACATACAGTATGAACCATTTTCTATTAAGGGGAAGGAAGACACACTGATCTGACTTCCCTGCCAAAATAACTCAGGTAGGCCACTTCACATCCTCTGCCATTTTTTGTTGCTAGAGATGTAACAGTGTCATCTACCATGCTGTACAAGTAATATATGTTAGTTAAATGGATTTTTCTTTTTCAATTATCTAGCAACATTTTGTCAATTATCTAGCTGCTCACATTGGCAAGACTTGTCATAAACTTCATAGATCTGTCAGATTCCTATAATGATGGAACATATGTTAAGAAGAGCCCCAAATCCCTTAAAAAAAAAAAAAAAAAGGAAAATCAAACATGTGGCCTAGACCAAAAGATATTTAATGCATGTACAATGAAAGGAATCTAGTGATTTCTGAATTCACTGGTCACAATGTCACTCTCTCTTTCATGTTCTTGCAAGTAGTTCCTCTACTTTTAAAGCTAAAAGGCCATCTTCTCTCCTATTAGCTTTTGTTTTAACACAGTCCTTTCATTTCCCCAGCAGAACACATCTTTTTCCATGATCCAACTGCCAAGAGAAATTTTCTTTAACTACCTGTCTCTCAAAGCCACCCCAGACCTTGATATTACCCTCAAGAGATGTCTGACAATCTGGGGATTTTTTTCAGATTTTGATAAGACGTACTATTCGACACAGTTTTCAAGATATTCAAAATAGATTTTATAAAATCTTCTAGTTAGCCTGTAAAAAAATAACTTCTGAATGCTAAAGCACTAAACAGACATTACCAATTTGGCAGAGGTAGTCCTAACACAGTTTTGGAGAAAGAGATAATATGCCATTAAGCATATTAGCTTTCTCATTAGTTTTATAAAATAGCTCTTCTTCTATTTGTTCACTAATAAAAAGACTCATACTTAGAAATGTGAGCTACCAGAAGACAGAAAACCTCATAAATATAGTAATAATTTTATACTGGTGATATCCTTTGACTCTGGCTGAATCAAAGTAATGTGAAAGTGAACTTTTATATTACCTTTAATCATTCAAACAACTAATTGCCATCTCACCTAAAAAACCTCTACCATACAAAATGAAATGAATCTAGATAAATATGGTCAAAGCCCTTGTCATCTCTGTCTTTTCTGGTACTGACAACAAATTACCATGAATTTTCTGGCATATGACTACTTCATAATTCAATGCAGAGTACAAGACACAACATGTTAAAATAATTTAGCAAAGCAGACAATACTTCATGAACTCATGAGTAAGAAGTGATAAAAAAATTGTAACTGTACCAATGCAGTTAGGTAGATGATGTCAAATGCTCATACTCAGACAGAATACGTCTGAGGTAGCAAGAACACGTCTGAAAAGAGACATTCTGTTCATCACACAGATCTTGGCAACCAGCCTCAGCAGCTCAAAACAGAGGGTCAATAGAAGCTGCTTTAGACTCCTTTCCCAAGGAGATACAGCATGGTCAAAGAGAGATGCCCAGGTGAGAAAGCCCTGTCAGTCATCCACCTGCATTCACTCTTTTCCACAGGATAATTTTAACTATGAGGTAAATAAAATGAAAAGAAATACAACAATTTATCTAGCTGGGATAAAAAATGTGGCCTTTTCATATGTTGTACTGCAATCTTTTTTGCTTGTTCATTTTTATTAAATTGACTTTTTAATATATACCAAAATCATAACTCTGAGACAATCCTGTTGTAAGAGAATGAAATGCGTTAGTAGGGGTCACCACTCAACACAAAAATTAGCAGATGATCTTAGTTTTGAATACTCTAAATACATGTGTTTTAAAATTTTTATCACAACAAGCAATGTTAGAATTTATGTTCAGTGTTATTTCTTTCAAGAAGGAGAAATTATTTCATAGAGGTCTGATCAAAGTGACCTCTTCATTCTTTATATTCAAACAATTCTTTTGGTACAACATAAGTAGGAAATTAATACTTTGGAAAATTGAAAAACATATCTATTGCAGCCACATATCATGATTTCTTCCCTCCAGTAGATGTCTGTAATGAAGAAATTTTTCTTTGCTTTTTATGTTAATACTGGTCTGACACTTACTTTAAAATACAGGTTATTGCAAAGTAATTGAAGAGTGCGCTGTCTTACTTTGTTAGCATTTACACCCAGTTAGAGCTTGGTGCTCATCAGACAAAGTTTTACAAACCTGGACACATCTATAAATAAACAGCGACATCATCACAGTGATATTTGAAGTAAGTCTTTGTGTCTCACTATAGAAAAGGCTCCATAGGCTGAAAATATTAAAAGTAAGCATGTATCACCTCATGAACGGATATCTAAATAACTATCCCTGTATATTTTGGCAATTCTACAGCTGAAAAGCATTGTCAGTATATATGAGACTAACCATAAAGATTTTTACCTGTAGAAAATGATAGTTTAATAAATTGTTTCAGACAGAGCTAGATTAATCAACTCCATCACCCCAATTAATTATACAGCAATTATTTTCTGATGTTTTAAATGTCTTCTGATTACGTCTTGCTCAGTAATTCTCAAGGTGCCTACCTCTTAATATTATTTCCGATGTTATAACAGAAATTGCTGATTGTTTCTTACTAGCATAACTTTTTCAAGCTCTAAAGACTTAATCATCCATTTTATCTGTTCTTAGGTAATGGTTCTAAACATCTCCTAAGCTGGAAAAGAATATTTTTAATGAAATAAATATAAAAACTCAAGTCATGAATAATTTTTTTCCACATAGCCTAGAGAAAATGGCCACCTATGAGAAATGTTTTACTATCATATAAAGGCCACTATAGTATTTATATAACTTTATACTATCATATAAAGTTATATAAATACAAGGCCACTCTATAAAGCTGTTTGCCATTATTTCTACAGGTCTGTGAGCCATTTGGGATCCAGAAGTCCTAAATTTTCAACTAATTTTTCATATGAAAATAGAGTTGAAATAAAAAAAATTATGAAGTAGGAGGTCAGTAAGAAGAAACCAAAAACTTTAGAAGGATAATAGAAAAATAACATCCCCAACTATATCTAGAGTACAGATAAATGTAGGGGGGGGGGGGGGGGCAGGGCTTTCTAGAAGATACTATTGCCTCTATTTGATTTTCAACACGAACTTACAATTTAACATGGGCCTCCTTGTTGACCATCAAGGGGTTAAGCAGGTCTGTAAAGAAGAGATGCACATACTAGGACTCCACCTGAAGCAGCCAAAAAGGATCATTTACAAACTTTAGAGGAAAAGGCAGGGAATGGTGATCAAAAATAATTCCAGTGTACTCTTTTCCAGTAGGGGCGAGAGTTCCTCTGTGTTTTCACTTGACAGTGCTGATTTTGCCCATGGGTGGCTATTCTGAGGCCCTTTCCAAAAGTAAGTCCCCAGTAGAGAACTCTTAATTTCTGAGACTGAACGAGGAGCCTCTAGGATAGGACTACAGGGTCAGCTAAGCCTATGACTGAGTGAATAAGACAGATGAAAATAAAACTAATTACATACTGACTGCCAGATACATACAGTATAAAATTGTACTTCTTAACCTTGCATTCAGCAACCAAGCCCTTAGATTTTAGCAAATGAACTTTAGATCATAAATTCTTAGATTTTTTTAGAGTGCAAGGTCTAGACAAGCCCCTGAGCAACCTGATCCAATTAGACCTGCTTTGAGCAGAGAGGGTTGGTCTAGATGACCTTTGGAGGTCTCTTCCAACCTAAATTATCTTTGGGCCTCTGATTCTTCAAGCAAGAAATGTCCATTTGATCTGTGTTTATAAAGCACCTAGTGTCCAAGACCTTTGGGTGTTACCACAGAAAAAATAAATAATAATCACTAACTGCCAATTTGCTCATACACTTGATATAAAGTATTACAAGGAATGGTTTGGTCAGCTTCAGATTATTTACTGGATTCTGAAATTACTGGGGTTTTTGTAAGGATATCACTTTTTTCCCTAACTATAATAGACACAAAAGAAAGAAAAACATAGAAGATACAAAAATATAATCTGTAATCCATTGCAAATCTATCACTGCTCTAGTCCATGTTTTGAAAAAAGGTTTCTTACTGGTTGGCAGCTGAATCCCCTGAAAACCATAACCCAGCCGTTCTGGTAAGATGAAGTTATTCAAATAGTGTCCAGAGTTTTCTTTATATAGTAACACACATAGAAAGTATTTACAAGTTCCACTGAGGATGTGCAAACCGGAATAAGAAAATTCAGCTGAAGCCCATAATTTTACTATTTCTACAGTGCTAACAACTATTGAAAGTTATTCTAAGTGTAAAGATGTGTCTGAATACTGACAAGGAGGATGATGGGACAATGCCTGAGCCCCGCACAGTGGATCTTTAAAATTGTTCAATTAGCCTCATGCAGATTTCTACAGCATGGAATGCAATGCCAAGGGGAAAACAAAGCCAACATGGGGACTTTAAGCTGTGCCTTCTCAATATCAGGGAAAGAAGCACAGCCAGAAAATGTATTACCTGCAGGAACCACCCACTGGGGCTATAGATAGGTAGCACAATTTAGTGCTATCAAAAATCACAACATATACAATAAGTGGTGAAATTTGTACCTACTTGGATTTTGCAATTAAGTATATACCTCTGCTTCACTGCTATTTTTCTGATGTCAGATTTCAAGGACTTTTGATGGTAATAAAAACCCTCCCACTGACACATATGAAAGATAAGCAGTGTGTTTGTAACCCTGTCACCTGGAAATAGTAGGTCCAGAAATAGTTGGCGCTAAACTTTAAATAAAATGATAGAACTCTTTCAACCTTTCTACTCTCACTGTGTAAATGCGAAAGCAGTGTAAATCTTGTTGACAGTTATTGCCATATCTATTGGCACACACTCAGCAGCAGTTTGAGAAGTGTTGTGCAGCATGGCTAGTGCCCATTACCTGTCTCCCCATATTTTCTTACAATTTATTTTCACCCCAGCAGGCAGCACCTCACAATGCCATTAATTTGTTGGGCAGCTCATTCTTTCCAAGACAAACTATTTTACAATGTGCTCTTATAAACAACCTGGTGGTTCACTGGCAGTGCTCAACAGTGTCAGGAGGGAGGTTATGATTTAAAGGCAGCAGGTAAAAAATTGAGCAGGTCACAGAGATGACATTGTTTGACCAAACCTCCTCTCCTCTAATTTTAGTATCGTCAGCACAAGTGCACAGAATCACCATATTCACACTTGGTCTCCACACTATGTGACTGAAACAATGCCACTATCAAACAGCTCTTTTTGTTGGTGCTTTTCCTGTACAGCATTCTGCTAATAGTATATTTGCTAGATGACTAAAGTTACAAGAAAACAAATGGAAAAAGAAGGAGAAAGAGGAAATCTTTAAATTGATTTTAACAGCAAGTATGGAAAACCCCACCCAAAGCCCTATCTCCTTGCAGAGTAATTAGGCACTAGTAAAATACTTGCATGACTCCAATATATATTTATAGCTACTTGTATTTGACTGCTTTGGTTAATACAAGCCTTTGCAGAGTGAAGGAGAAAACCCCACCACTAAGAGAAAAAATTCAGTATATTTTAATATAACAAACTGAATCTCACACTTCTGTCATATTACACTCTAAACACTAATTTCCTCTAGTAAATTCTACTTCTACCTCTAGTAAGTAATGCAAGTGTACATACACACAACCTGAGACCTTACCAGGTTCTTAATATCATCAATATTTTTAGAATATTTTACATGTATTTTTATCAGTAATACTAATGTGTGCATTAACTGAAGCTGTCTCTCCTGTTGTTACTCAAAATAAAATTGCTGTCAATCTGACACCTTTTGCAGACACTCAAGGAACTCGAAATTTTCTATTAACAAGTAATAGAAAACTAAAACGGATCAGAGGATATGATTATGTGTTACAGCAGCCAAAAACGATCTGCTAGGCTATTCTATTTTTATTTCTGTATCTTTAATCTAAAAGATTCCGGCACCTGGGGCAGGGTTAAATGAGCAAACAATCTGAGTAATATGCTATCAGTATTCCTAGGGAATGCTTGTCTGCCATTACACAAATTGAGTACTGCAAAATATTGAAGCTTTTCATACAAAGGTCACAATATAAAAACAGATCTTTGGCATCAAAAATTTCCTAATGTTAATCTAAGGCATAAATGCAACTATGCAAGTATCAATCACAAGTAAAGAGAGCCTGAAGGGGTTAAGCCTGTGTCAGTCTTAAATTCATGGAACCTTTCTACTTAATTTTAAACATTTTCCATGTGCTTGCAATGTTTTCTAATAACAGGCCAACTCCTTCACTCACACAGGAATCTAAATTACAATAATCATATGCATTCCTCCCCCCAAGAAAGGAAACACCTGTTGTAGTTGGTTAATTGCTGACTTTTTGTAAGCTTTCAAAAGAAAACTAACATATACAAATAATTTATACCTGAAAAACCTCAGAAGCAGAGAAGCACATGAATTTTAAAACTGATATGAAACTCATGTGTTGAGGTAGTAACAGATGTTTTCACTTTGTTAATTAAAGAAAAACTCTGTATCATAGTATCATAATAGAATATGGTTATTTTATAACTAAGATGGGGCTACTTTCTGTTCCCTTTCACTTCTGCAATAATTGCCATTCATGCCAGTATACAGCATGAGAAAATAAAAATTAAGCCCTAATAAGAATGACAATTAAAAAAAGAGTATGTGTACCTAAATCAATATACAATGTAGAAGATATATTTAATGAGGATTTTAAGACGTTCATTCACTTGTTTCTACGGAATTCTTGGTGAATTTGAAAAAAAAGGCACATATTTACACTATTACAAACCTCAAAGGGTCATTTAAATCTATCTTTTTTAAAAATACCTACACATGCAGCCATATTAGTAGTGCTAGCTTTAATCAGAGACTTGCTAATTATTTCCAGCCTTATTCTAATATACAAAAAAATGTGAAATTCTGCCCTAAGCTATGGTACTTTATTTTCATTCACATAAATCCAGTCATTTCAGTGGAATTACACTCAAAAGGAGCAAAAGGAGTTATGCCTTGTGCTAATGCTTTTATATAAATATCTAAATTTGAGGCATGACATAGTACTTTTAAATAACAATTACTCATCTGCTATATCTGCTGTTATGCCACTAAGCTGGACAGGTTGGTTGAAACATGGTAGCAAAAGTATAGTCAGAGCAAGATCAACATGGAGGAAAGACTACAAGAAAAAGTTCAGGAAAAACAATCTTATACTTCTCCTGCCACATAGAAATGAGATAGTTACAGAGCTTCACATCCTGCAAGGTGTATTTTCAAATGACAGCCAAGTCTTTCCAGAGATAAATAGCAGGATAACCCCTGCCTTCAGTATTAGAAATGGAAAAACAACTATAAAAAGGAAAAAAACCTGGGCAAGCTGATCAGGTTTTGCTAAAATAAGAAATGGTGTGTATTACTAAGTCTGCAACAGATAAGGGAAAAAAACCCCAACAAAATATCTGGATATTGCATTCATGTCCCTTATCACTTATGTCTTAACTAATGGCTGTCATACAGGTAAGTGTTCATTTCCCCAGGTTAATGAGGTGCAAGGCTTAGGAAGGGCTCCCAGCAAAGCCAAGTTAAGCACTGGGAATACTGTGGAACAGGTCATCTGAACCTTCCACAGACACCTGTGCCACAGCCCCTGCACAAGGTGCACATTAGGGCACATCCCTCGTTCCAGGTCAGCCGGACCCGGGCCAAATTCACCTTGAATGCTGCAGGGGAGCCTGAGCTGCTCTAAGCAGCTGGCCCAGTACGAGAATGCACATCAGCAAAGTGATGTTTCCCCTCTAGCAGCTGAAGTGAGCCCCAGCAGAATAATGTAGTAATGCTGATAGCAGAGAACTCGGTTTGATTATTTGGATGCCACATTATTGGTGTATCCTGAAACAATAAGTAACTTCCTACTTCTTGTTGCTACTTAACATGCCATCCCTCCCACCCTCACCTTTTTCTCTGTAGGAACCAATTTACTGTGATTTTTTTTTTTTTTTACAATAGCTAATTTCACCTACTGCATTTAATGTCATAGGAGTTATACATGTAAAGCCCTGTACTTAGAGATAAGATAGTCCTTTATGCCATTTTAATCAATCTTTGTCATGGGTATGTTACTTAATAGCTCTGTCTTCCTATAGAAAATGAGCAACTTAAGGGAAATGAAACTTTTCAAAGATACATTTTCCTTCTGGCAGACTGTGAAATACACCATAATTATCCTCTTTCGATGAATAACGTTTGAAAGAAAATGAACATTCTGTGCACCAAAAAGTATAATACAATGACAATCTCAACTGCCTTGTAAATAAAAGGAAATTGTTTTTCTACTATGATCTATACTGCACAGAAATATATATACATGCTTGATAAATATAAAAACAAATCAGACTATCAAGCTATTTTTTAAGGTCCTATTAATTTCTAATAACAATAAACTCAGTATTTCACAGCCAAAAGGCATTGTATGTATATTTCTGAAAGATTAAAACTGTGTTATGAATTATGGGCTCCATCCTGCACACTGATGGAACTACTTGTATGAGTAAAGCTTGGACAGAACACAGCCTCTTTTAAACAGAAGAGAGAGAAAGATAATGGCCCCCTAAAGCTTAATTGCTGGAGGTGGGGGTATAGGGGTTAGTGGGGGTGGAAAGGAAAACAGGAAAAGGCCTTTTCAATAGCATAATAAAATCATGACATGCCAGCCCACATCCCATTCAATAGCATAATAAAATCATGACATTCCAGCCCATATTTTCATATTAGGAAAACTGTACTATCCTTAACAGCTTGGTAAATGTTTGAACAGAGACCTTACAAACTAATCGTGCTATGCACAATTTAACTGAACAGTTAGAACAAAATGCCATTTAGCCCTTTTTGATATCTGAATATGTCATTCCAGAGCATGAAGCAAAAATAAGAAGCCAAGGTCACACAATCTTCACATTAGCTAATATGAAGCAAAAAAATGTCAATACCAACATTTCCCTCAGTCAGCCAAAATCCAAGTTTTGAGTTAGGAAAATTACAGCTAAATTTGTTACTTTAGGAAAACTGTGATGTCTATGTCTTACATCCTTTGGTTTTTAATTTTTTTTTCCTTCTCTCTTTCCCTCCCTCCTCCCCCCCGCCCATCTCCTCCCCAAAGCACTGCCCCCAGAGATAAGACGCTACTTCTTAGTGGTAACACATCACAGTTCAAGTATTTGATGAACTGTCACCACAAGCGGAACATACAGAAATTCATCTCACCATCTAGTTGGCAGGAAGGAAGGGGTCCAACCCAACCTATTCCTTAGGTTCCTACTTAACTGGAAAGAGAGTCACCTGCAGTGAGCATTTTATTCTGCCTACCTGAGATACTTACTTGAATGCAGGATAAACACTCTTTGCCTGAGGTGACTCTACCTACTGGCTATAGGGTTGATATTTTAGACACTGAAGTTAATGCCACACTAACTTTACTAGCCCCCACAATTATTTCATTTACTGTAAACAACACACACTCCCAAAATAGTAACAAAAAATTCGACACAGAAATATGTTCCCTTTAGTTAAGTTTCAGAATAGATGTGGAACATGAGTGGACAAGAAAAAGAAATACTGTTTGAATAAATTTATAGTTGTTTTCTAATGCTTAGACTAATGTTTAAAGTTGAATATCTTAATATGGACTAGCTATGAAATAGCTCTAATTAGGTTTTTTTTCTCTGTGGTAAGGTGCTAATGTCTATGTTGTAAAAAGCTGTCTAAACAAGATACCAAGTAAGGGCTATTACCTTATGTAGCCATGACATTGTCAATAACATTTAATAAAAATATTATTATAGAGAGTTCATTATGCATGCCTTACCACGTCAGAAAAACCTAAATGTCTACCAATAATGAGTGTACACTCTGTATATTTAGTGTGTATATTACACAGACTGTGTATATAGTATACAGTTTCAACTTTTTCAACAAGGAAAGGTCACCTAGCCAGAGTACAGGTTATGGAAGATCTCCATAAATTAAATTAGACAGCTAGCTCATGAAGTTATAAGCTGTTTAGGGAACATGTCAGGAATCCCCTATCTATAGGGAAGCGTCTCTCTCCCTGTAGAGTGGAATTTGACACCTAATAAGAAAGGTATTTTCTATTCTCTTAATATTTATGGATATTTTGAAGTGTTTTAAGGCCTTCACAGTCTCTGCATGTCTTGAACTGCTTTTAACTGCAGTGAAGTGCCTGCATACACATTATTCCATTTCCAAAGCTTCTGCATTTCCATTCAGAAAGTCATAATGCAGTTATTAAAAGAGATTTCCACACAGAGTTATTGAATCATATTGGTAAGCTTGGTTTATGCCTAGGTGCTGTGATATGAATGCACATTGTCTTGAATTCATCTAATAGTCTGTGGAGTGACAGCTCCCTGTAGCTCTTAACAAGGTGCACAGATCAACTTGGTAAGGACTTGGTTAAGTATCAGTGCCTGGTGATGTACAAAATAAATATGAAAAAAGTATTTCACTGAAATATTTATAGTCTAAAGGTTTCATAATATGTATTGTCTTCAAGCATGAGTCCACTGAGGTGAGTGGAACCACTCGTGGAAAAACAAGTTACATATATTTCTGCCATTAAATCTGAAGAGACTTTAAAAGAGATTTCATTTTGGAATAGGGCTCTAACTGAACTTCAACAATGAAATCAAAGCATAACAACTTCCACCCCAAGGGAAACTTGATTTAACAAAAAGTTTACTGGAGAAACTTAAAAAAACCCAAACCCTCCTTTTTGTCACAAAAGGTTTCAAAATTTTATTTAGAATTTCTGTGAGGAAGAAAACAGTTTAACACTTGACATAAGGGGTATATATTTTTCATGCAAGACATGTTGTCATAATTTAACTTGTTTTAGATGCAATTTGCAACCAAGTAGTGCACTTATTTGCATTTATGTTTCTCAACTCACAGTTTTGTTTCTATGCAATATGTTAATCTTTTCAAACTACTGACTTTTGGCATTTATCAATATCTGTGAATACCCAAAAAGAAGTCCTACCTAAATAATGGGTAGTTCACAGTAATATCTAAAATCTGTAAATGGCCTGTGGATAGATGCATCACAGATATGTACATACTAAAAGATTTTAAATAAAACAACATTTGGAAACATTGCAATTGTGAGATTCATAATGTCAAAACACTAAGTCATCTACTTTCACAAACTGTCACATATACCTGTAATTGTTTTTTTTCCAAATGCATTAACATTTTACAATATAAATTGTACTGATAAATTAGAAATTAAAATTAAATTAAATCATAAACCTCACATGAGTTTTACCCTAATAAAATGTGATGAAAGACCCTCTCTACTTCTGCACAGGAGCTGAAATGAAATCTGTAGTACTTTTTCCACTAACAAGGATTATGATAGTACTTAGTATGCTACAGCTAAATATGTTTGTTTTTTTCCAATTAGTAATAAGCTAATCAGACAAATACATTTTCATACATGTTTTATATTAAAATATTACTAGTTAGAAATGCAATACACAGGCACACATATGCTATGACTGCTGAATGTTTTTCTTTAGCATACATGCACAAACCCCTAATAAGATAAGCAGGGAATGTTTTTAAGTAGTGCATATTTTAAACCACTCAATTTCAATACATGGTTTTTCAGACAACATGCACATAATCACATTGTTTCCTAAGCAGACACCCATTTGATTACTTAAAGTGCAAATTGTGGTCTGGCTATGGTGTGTGCAGAGGAGGATAATGGGAAGGGCAAGGATAAGACAAGCCTTTTTACATCAACAGGTGGCAACGCTAAACAGGAAAGAAAAGAAAGAGGGGAGTGGGTTCAGAGGAATATACCTTCCCTGCATTGTGCAGATACCTAAGAAGGAAAAAAGATTTGGCAGAAATTTGACCCTTTTTCCTGCAGTGGTGACCATGTTGTATGTACATGGCTTGCACACAAGAGCATGGGAAGACAGCAGCAGGTCCTCATAGAGGTTTCTTGGGCAGTTTGAGAAGTTCTCCTTGGGACTGCTCAATATCCAGGGCAACAAACTACCCTGAGTGAGGAGACAGCTTCCAATCATCCATGCAAGTACCCCACCTAAGGGTTCAGAGTCCTAACCTTCAATTCATGTATTTATGGTCAAGTTATAAAACGAGAAAAGCAGAGACAAGAATACAGATTGATACACAGTTGCACTGCAATTGAAAAAAGTCTAAAAGTAAATGTGCATCCTATTTAGAAGTCCCATAAAAAAAAACTTAGATGTAAAAAAACCAAATAAAATTCAACACCAAAATCTGATATATATATATTTATACATACACATATATAGGTATCCATGGAAAAACATGAGGATTGATTGCTCTCTCCTAGGAAGTGCAGTGCTTAGTTGTCAAGTGATTAGATGCTTTATTTGGACATAAAAATAACTACAAGGATGTTTATTCAGAATAAGTTAATAAACAGAAGTTAACAAGCAAGTATGTATTTATCATGGTACTCAACACAGCCATACCTATCTCTGCACTAGGTATTAATAGCTTACAAAATGTTTTTTTTCAAACTAAAGAGTACAATGTGCCAAAAATACACAGAGCCTAAGAAAATAATTAGCTAGTGAAAAAATCATAACGTTTTCAAGTGAAAGTCAGTTCTTTCCCCAATGAGTAGATTCAGATTTATCAAAACTATTTGAGAAGCGTGGACATAAAATTGATTGAATTCCATTATTCAGCAATAATCTTGAATTCTGAGTTGAAGAAGCACATTCAGCCTAAAAATCTATCTTAGCTAGTAGAAATTAGTGACTGTTCTTTGCAGTTTAAGATAGGAATGGGCCCATTAAGCTAATCAGATGGTTCTGACATGTTCACCTTCATTTCTGAGTTTTCACTACCTTCATTTTTGACTTTTACTTTGGCTTGTTTTAACCTGGTTTCATGGACTAAATATGCACTTGCAGTAGAGCATGTAGCTCTATCCATCCCCACACACCTCACACCTTTAAAAGGAATCCACTTTACATGCTCAAGACTGCTCAGTGTTGCAAATTGGAACTAAATAAATATGGACCACTCTGAAAGCCAAGAAGAATTTCACTCCTGCTCAGCACTGGAATGCTAGTAAAGCTGCAAACAATAATACTATCTCATAGTACTCAGTGATGTGAGAGGTGATCTAGTTTTGGATATTGAGAAGTCAACCTCTGCTTTAAAACTGCCTTTGGATAAAGCTACTTCCATCCACAGTGCAAACAAAGTGATTAGAAACTAAGAATAAGAACAGTTTTTTTAAAGTAAGGTGCTTAATGTCTGCATTATGAACACTTCCACAGATAACATGGGAAATTCTATTCAGTCTTTAATATTTTTATTGTAATTTTATTTTATCCTGTCCAGGAAAATGGAAATTGAGTGTTGCAATGCCCTTTTAATACATCAATTATAGTCAGTAGATTGAAATCACTGTTAAATATGTATCAAAGATGCACATAATTTCAATAATTAAAGGAAGTGTTAATGTCTGTTTCACTACTATCAAGAGGATAAATGTCCTGTCTCCTTGTGTTCAGGAGCAAAACAAAAGGAAAAAATTTGGTGAGCCCTTTACCCAGCAGCCTCCATCTCTTGAACATCAGGGCATAACACAGAATTGTAGCACACTAAGCAGAAGCTTAGTGCCTGGTGAGACTTTGGGTGACAAGAGTGTATCACTAAGTCATACTGAGATACTGAGAGCATAAGTAAAATTGCTAGAGCTCACAGAAATTGAATGCTAGTACTTATTGCAGTCTCTAAGTCATAAAAAACTACTTTATTCCTAAACTTTTGTCATCCAGATAATTTAGCAGAATTAAAACTAAAAACACATAATAATGAACAATGTTATAATAGTGACTTAAAAATTACTGCTAATGAAATGTAAAAATAGGATATTCAAAACTAGGAAAGGGATCCCAACAGAATAATACAGTTAAGTCCTGATCTTTATAAAGTCTGAATAATGAGGAGAAGCAAGAAGCTACTCTGAAGCAAATGATAATCCTTTTTGTAGGATAAAAAGAGAAAAACAAACAAACACAACCTAAACTGTTAATTCCTTTGGTGTGAAGAGAATGATGGCTTATAATCACTCAGGCTTGTGACGTGCAGTCAAGTGTTACAATGCATAGTATTCAGATTCTCAGAGAAGAACAGCAATTGTTATTTATTATTGGTTTTGTCAAGAGTTATGTTTAATAATAAAATTTATTGAGTAAGTGCATCTAATCACCAGGAAAGTATACGAACCCTGAAAAAAATGATCATGCCTGTGCAAGCCAACTACAGCATATGTATTCAAGGATTCATACAGCATTACAACGTAGTAACATAAAATGTATAGATAGCTTGCTCTTTTTACTCTGAAGTGATTTCCCTCACCCCTGCTGAAAGCTTGTTAGAATCAGGGCACAACTATCCACAGGTAACTTAATATCAGTTTCTTAACTGACATTAAGAAATACTATAAATGTTCGGGAAGCACCTTCCAACTCCAAAATCTCCAACTACTTCTAGACTGAATGTCCCAGTAGCCAGCAGTGCCACATGGTGTGATTAGTCTGCTTAACAGGTAGTATCTGAGGCAGGTTTGCAAGTATAGAGACTACAATTGGCAGTACATCTTTGTTTGTGCCCTTCTGGCAGTGTTTCCCACCAGAAAAGCTAAATGCACAGGAAAGGAAATATCTAAGAACTGTCTGTCCTTTTCCTTGACAAGGTCAATTATATAACCAAGTTGACATTATGGAGCCAGATAGCCTATATCAATCTGTAAGCTTACCTTGGCACACAAACTTCAATTCCTTGGCATCTATAACGGTGGTTCTTTTATCTGACCTCTTCTTTTCTGTCCGACGGTGGCTTCGTCTTTTCTTTGTCTCTCCCCAAAGATTCGATCCACCATGCATGCTTGGGATGTTTAGAATGGCAATTCCTTCCAGAGAGATATTGATTAAGTCCAGCTGAATTCCATCACACTGATTAGAAAGGAAGGGAAAAAAAGGAAAAAAGAAAAAAAGAGAGAAAGCAGGAAGAGAGAAAGAAAAATCTGAATGCTCTTTTTCTCAGATATTTTTCTTCAGCAATTTATCATTCTTAACACTGCTAATAGTTTATTCAATGTTTACACCTAAGAGATATACTTGTATCTGAAAAGGAGGTACGAGATAAGAACAGATCATTAATCAGAAGGTAAAGTAAGATTGCTATTCAGCTTTTGATTGCCTAAGTGTGGGACCATTTGGTACTGTCTTGTTATCTGATACCTATTCACTGACCCAAGTGAAATATATTCCTAGCTTCACTACAGATATTAGCAGAAAAACATTTATACTACCAAAATTTCTTTATCAATAACTGAAATTTTTGTTGCCTTTTCCACCTAAATTTTCTGCCTTATGATTTTGCAGTGATACTTGTAATTCTTGCAACTGAGTCCCTTCCCCAACAGATGGAATACAAAGTCCCTGCAGGCAGAGAATACACAGACTTATGGAAAAGGGTCTAAGAAAGCCCCAGGAGCACAGAACAGCACACAGGTATTCATTTAAATCCAAAGGCACAACAAGCATATCAGCATAGGGCTATGGCAGACTAGTGGCTCCTAGCAACAACCAAAATTCAGTAGAAATGGGTACAACAATTCCTGATGCAGCTGCAGCAATCCTTACCCCAGAACCTTTACCAACCAGTTCTCTAAAATATGCATCACTACTAAGGGAAAACACAGGATGTGGAGCTAAAGAAGAGGCATCAGTGATCTAAAACCTTTCCAAGGCTTACTGGACACACAGAAGTAATCTTAGTCTATGGGATAGTCCCTTCAGCGATGGAATTATACCCATCTTGTGACACTAGTGTGTATTTCTCATGCTTCCTATAGCAAACCTGGACTTTAAGACATTTTATACAAGTATATTTCTATGCTAAATCTGGCTTCCAATTATAAAGGGATCATATTTTTCACTTCTGGAGAATGGCTCAGGGATCTTAACATATCAGCCTGCCCAGCATTAAACTGCAGCATTTTCTCAGGTGGTTGAACCCCAACATTTGCAAATACAGTTCACCTGAGATACACTGGATGAGATGAACCTAGCTTGATACACCTAGCCTTCACTGGCTATAATTTACTCAAGCTTAGTCCTCCTCTCTACCAACATTAGGAAGTTCTCAACTCATATAAAATGTAGCAAAATACTGAAGAACCTCCACAGGAGAAAATAAACCACAACTTCACATTACTGCAGTGGAACCTGCAGGTGGAAAGCAAAGCACCCAGTTCTACTCATTAGTTCACTGAACCAGCCAGAGTTGCCCAGGATTCATGTGCTGGCACCCTGGCTAGAGATGGATTAGCTTCATTCCTCACAACACAGACAGAGCATATGGATATCCTGACAAGTCACATGGACCACAGCGTAGAGCAGCATATTTTTAAAACAGTTGATCCTACTCCTGCAATGTTCTGCAGGCTTGTAGAGGATCCAGTCATCCATTTCAAATTCATTAAGGATATTATTTTGCAATTCCAACACACAATAATAAAAAAAATCAGGGAGAAAACGGGAAAAATAATTAAGCATGCCTCAGTAGTAGTCCACTGACATCTTGCAGCTTGCTGCTCTGTGGGTCACTGGCACTTCTTCCTCTCTGCCTAAAACTTTATTGCAGCTTTGAAGAAGAAAAGCCAAGTACAATGCAAGAATAACTGTGAATAATTGTTTATTCTGAAACTTTCTGAGATCATAAAACAGAACTGTATTATAATGCACACACATCTTAATTCTTCTAAGAAGAGCACAAATCTGGAGAGAGAACAATTTCAATACTTAGATTTCCATTTCATATTTGCTCTTCAAGAATCAAATTTTAAACCTGTGGGTTACATTTATACAGGGAAAACTTTAAAGTCAAAAGGCATATCTGAAAGTGAATTGGCAGTTGTGGCAACTACTATAATTCAAAGTATAACTTTTAAATAACACTTTTCTTACAAGAATAAAGGCCTAGGTTTTCACTGTCATTTTTGGAAGCAAATTTGTGGTTTTCCCCAGTATTTTATATGTATTAAATACTAAGATGATTTATTTTGCTAAAAATTCTGCTCATGTGTATGCTCACTTACTGCTATACATTCTAGATAAACAGATATTAATTTCATAATTAAAAGTAATCTTGTGTAAATACCCTGCAGGCCTCAATGAATCAAACACATACTGTGTGTCAGGCCTCCCACTGTCTTCAAGTGGAATGTACTGGCTGGATAATTAGATAGTACATATTTTTTAACCTTATTTGCATGCATATTATATCTTTTGCACACTGACAAGCAGCAGTAACAACAAAAGTCAGATTACCACAGGGAATTCCCACAAAGAAGTCTTCATTTCTTATAATTTGCAGCCTAAATTAAAATAATTTGATCTTTGACAAGGATGAAATGTCAAGCAGAAGGGGGTCCTCTACAAGCCACGGCCTGTGGCTTCTGAAATCTGCCTAATTTATGTCAGTCACTTCTTAATACATATTTAAGTATTACACGAGAAAGATGATAAATATGCAATCTGACACCTTTGGTATTTCCCTGCTGTTAATTTATAAAGGTCTGGCGTCCCCCAAACTGACTGGAATTATTTAAATAAAAGAAGAATTGTGAAATAGGATGGTGCGGGGTCTAGCTTCCATTTTCACTCAATATTGAGCACAGCAGGTAGTACACTAAGACAATTATGTGAGGAGGCCTCAGAGTCCCCCAGTGATGAGCAACTTTCTGAATTAGGAAAGAAGCATTTCTTTTGTTCATAAACAGACAAAAAGTTTGCCCTACAGGTAGCTCTGCATAGTTCTAACACATTCATATACTACAAAAACAAAACACACGTGTTCTGCTCCTTTTCTTTTTCCTTTTTGTTTCAAATAATGTAATGATGCTGTTAAAAACAAAAGCTTACTTTTAAAATGTGGAGTATGCCTACCTAGACAAAAAAGAAACACTAGCTCTTCTAACTCTTTTTTGCCTTCTTTTCTGGCCTCATTCACTTCTTGGGTATTATTGTTTATACCTTATTTATCGTATCGATTATTTTCAGATCATCTGTCTTTTGAGAAAATACATATCCATGCCTGAAAAGAACTGATATTAAGGCTTTGCTGTGAATCTAAGAGCATTATCAGGCAAGTGTACAGGAATGTTTTAAACTCCTTTCTATTACCCATTAACACCAGGTGGTATAGAAGGCTTACACTGCTCCCACTATGCTTTTACAGCATTGCAGGTATGGTCCATGCCACTTTTACACCACATCTATACCTACTCTCATTAAGTATCTTTCACATAGCTTTCTTTTTTTTTTTCTGAAGTGGAAATGAACTGCAAGCTCTCTAAATTGTAAAATCTTCAGCCTTGTTGACTGACACATTATTACTGAAAATGAATACTTAATTTTGTCCTAGTTTTTGTTTGTTTGTTTCATTTTGGTTTCTTTCCCTTTAGAACCTCTCCTCAACTTCTTACATCTGATTTTGAAAACAAAAATACATCTTATTCTGGATAACATAAGAATGTGGTGTCCAACTTTGTTCTGCATCTCACATAGAGAAAAACATACAGAACATGAGTAAAGAATGTATGTCAGAAAAACCAAGCTTAATTAGGTTAGAAATCAAATACAAGGCTAAACAAATATTTGCCCAGAGAACATTGGATCACTGTCTAACAACTCAGAGATACAGATCCTTAATCTTCTCAGGCTTTGTTCATTCAAAATTTGGCTGTAGAGCAAGCACATTCTTTGTGCATTTTATGTGGAGTGAAATGTGGTCTCATGCACCAACCTCCCATTTACAATGACATCCCCAAGGGGCATCAGGTTAAAAATCAGACTAAAATGCTGACAATATTCAAACAAGAAACATTAGATACAAGCATACGAGCAAGCATTGTAATTTAGTCATTGTAAATAAATACACAAATAACCACCTCCTAATAGTTCTTGTAAACCTTGGAAACTATGCTTTTTGTTTCTAATTGTATGACTAATGGTAATGACTAGGATAGATGAAGTGAGTATTAACAAAAGTGCCTCATATACTGGCAATGTACAACTTTTTTGGTAATAATAGTTATTGACATGAATACGTAATAATTTCACAACTGACAGCAGCACCACCACAAACTTGTATACCTACTTGTTTGCTTTGTGATGTTAACATCTAATCATTCTTTGAATGGTTACAATAAAAAAGTTCACATCTTAATATGTATAAGGATACATATGACTTTCTCTAGATATCAGTATTTTATTGGGAAAGCCTGCTCTTCAATTTGTATTTAATCAAAAGGTACATTTAACTTGCAGTTTATTCAAATCTAATCAAACCAGGTAAGCATTTCTTCCAGTAACTAAGAAAATATTTTTCATGCTGCATTTCCTTAAACTCACGCATGTGAAGCACTCTCTTGGGAAGCAAGGGTGATTTTTTTGTTCAGTTTTTTTTCTTAAGGCTTTCGGTGGAGTTTTGTTTTATTTTTATTATATTTTAATCCAACACGTGAGGAGCAGGTTTTCACTTCAAAGAGAAACGTAACAGCATAACAGGCAAGTGTGGCACTGCTGGTCTTACAGTTTCAGTCTCAGTATTCTCTGCTACTGTTCTGCTATCAGGTACATGGTTCCTTCAGATCATTTCAGAATTCACCCTTCAGGAGGCTTTGACTGGACTCTCATAGCTCCCACCAGACCTCTCTGGTGGGAGAGTGCCTCATGCTACTATACAAATACCCCCCAACACATGCAGTTTCTCATTACTACTGGAAAGGAAAAGCACCATAATCCTCTTGAGAAATGATTTCATTATTTAACCTAAATTCTCAGGTTTTTATCTTCACTCATTTCTCATTTTTCATGTACTTACTCATAAACATCAGATGCCCAAACAGTTTATGTAATTCAGCCACTTATTCTAGCAGCCATCAAAGTGGCAGTGGCACATTATTTTAAATTCCCATTTTGTCTGTAAGTATCCTGTGTCTTTTTAGTTAATGTTCAATGTATAATGGAAAGATGACCCCTTGTGCAGAGAGAAAAGCTATTTAATGAAGGGGAATAATTCAAAAAATACATATATTCTTTAACCTTTATTCAGGAAAGTACGTACAATTTTAGGGAATTGAGTTTTAAAGGTTATAAAACCTTGAGACCTAGAAATAATAAGATTATTTTTTTTTTATTTTAATCCTGCAGCAGCTCTCACTCCCTCCAACAGTCTTTCATTTTTCCACCTGACCTAGCCACACTCCCTATTGATTTCTAATGTTATACTTCACCTCTTGACCTTGTCTACTGTATTAAGACTTCACTAATCATCAAACTGAACTTTGTTCCAGTGTGCAGGGCTACACTACAAATAGACATGATAAAAATAATATTTTGGAATATAGGGTCGAAAGGATGTGCACTGCTTTGCCTTGTTGGATTCAGGCACTCTGCGCCCTTGCTCCCTGCATTTCAGCCAAACTAGTGACATTTCAAGGATAAAGGCAACAATTAGTTTCTTACTTCTATTTCTACAGATTCATGCAGCTTCTTACAGGTGGCTGAGAAAGTTTCCGAAGTGCCAAATTCAAAATACCAAAATTTGTTCTTCATTCTGAAACAAGAAAAAAAAAAGAAAAGAAAAAAAGAAAGATCTTATTCACTATCAATATGTGACAAAAGTGATCATCCTGTCTTCCACTATAAGTAATGGCAAAGGCTTGGGAACATGTGACATCCCATTTGAAATAGATGAGCTCATAATTTTCAAAGCTTAAATGTTGGTGTCAAGTTGTATGATATCCCCTAAAGGGATAACAGGAATATGTTGAACTGACAGGTTCAAATGTACCTTTGACTTTTCTTTTTCAGTGACTATCAGAATATTTTTTGTCACTTAACCAGTGACATGCCTCAGAAAAATGTATCGATTTTATCTCATGTCTTACACCTACTATATGAGTTCTGATTCCCAGTTAACATCTTTATCCTGCAGAGTAGTAGAATGTGCAAGCAGGGCAATCCCATCATGAACAAGAGCCAAGAAAAAATGTAGCTTGCCTTAAGCTAGTTAAAAGTAAAGGCAAATGCCTATTGTACATGATGACAGATGAAATACTAGAAGGAAATAAAAATTCCAGATCTAACAATCTTTAGATATTTTGCAGAAGGAGAGCTGTATTACCAGGTAATTCACTCATAGACACATTTTAAATGGGCAATGAGACCTGCATCTTGAAGTTCATTAAGAGGTTCCAGAGGAAAATAAAACTGGATTAAATGCCAGTAAATTGCTTAGTTTATCATGACAGCAGGCACAATTTACACTTTTTTCTTTTTAAATACATAAAGACTGAACTTCTGTTTTAGCAGATTTATTGCATACTGTTAAATACAATCAGGACGCCAACAGCACCATTTCAAACAAGCATGTGTACTTTTTGTGAACTCCCATGAGTAATTATTATTCTGTAACAAAAAAAAAAGAAGCTAAACAACCACAACAAAAGATACTGAATTAGAATTCATTATTCCCACTTATGAATCAGATATGAACACAGTTTCTCCACTTGTATAAACTGTTCTCTGACACAGGCACAGCACATTGTGCTTCTAACTTGAAAACAAGAGTCTGCATGAGCTAGAAGTATAGAAGAATGAAACAAAAATGTAGATGACTGTAAAACATGTAAAAAGTACAAATCCTACTTTTAATTACTTCAAATTACATATAAGAGACTACTTAATTGCTGTTAAAATCTACTTAATGACTCTTAAAATCATGAAGTAAGCAGAGGTATTGCTGTACTGGCCATTTCCAGAAACCTGTTTGTATAAGAGCCAGCAACTCCTGGGTGCAGCATCAGAAGGATGTAAAGATGTCCAACCTGGCAGCCTACACAGAGTTGGGAAGAGAAGAGAGTAATAAGGAAATGACATGCTTCCGATGGAAAAAAATTACAGGAATTTCCAAAGGTTTTTACACAGACAATCTGAAAATATTTGGAAACTATTTTTGAGAACTTTCTCTCAGATAAATGGCATCTTCTCAAAGGAGCTCTAACAACCAGACGGGCTCTGGCCCGATTCAGGTCCAGATTTCTCAAGTCTATGAATGGAAGTGATCCAACTATGTTCCTCCTTTACCTGCATTTAGCTAGCACACTGCCATACCAACCTGGGATCAAGTGATTTATTTATACCAACATATATGAAGAAATTTAGAAACCTTTTGTTTCCAAAGAAATGTGAACTAAGTCTTGAATTTCCATTGGGTGTCTTTGGAAAATATGGATGCCTCTATTTTCCCACTACTTTCTACATAGGGATGATCAATAACAAAAACAAACAAACAAAAAACCTGCAACCAACCAACCAAAAAATAAACAACCCCCTCATACCAAACTAAAAGCCCAAACCAAACAAACAAGCCACCAAAAAAAAAACCCACCAAAATCCCCAAACAAAAAACCTCAAAAAACCAAGACCAACAAAACCTTGATGTAAATATTCATAACATTACTTTGTAATGTCTTTTGATCCTATTATTAAGATAAAAAAGCCTATATGTCTTCTCTTTATAATCTTTCTTTTTCCTATTCAGTTACTTTTACCCCAAATGAAGAATCTTTTCTTCTTCCTTATTTAAAAGACTGCTTTAAATTGACTCACTTATTAGCACTCTATATAAAAAACTCTTTGACTTACACAAAGTTAAAAGAGACATATATTTTTTGAGTCATTCAGAACATACTGTGCAAATTCAGGTATTTTGAGCTCAGCCACACAAAAACCCAGCACTGTCAATGCACTCAAGGATTACTAGAAAATTTACATCTATAAATCTAAATTTTGTAGAATCTTATAACTGAAGATTAAGTAAATATTTCAGGTGAGATTTTGATTTCTGGTAATTTAAATATAACCTATAAGAGTCTATCAAGCCAAAAAATGTTTTGTGAGCCTGTTCTCCATTCTCTAGTCGACTGTCTGTTTTTAAGCATAGAGAGATAACTTACTTGACAGCTTTTCAAATGCAAAGATAGATGTAGATACAAATAATTTTGTGCTTCATTTTCAAATAATGTACCAATTTCCTTTACAAGCCATGAAATAGATTAAATTTTATGGTTTTATTCAAATGCACTGTATCTTTTATTGAACAGAGGATTGTATTACTTTTCATAGAGATACAAAATGGAGTTAAACAAAGAACTCCAGAGAAATTATACTGAAATTTTTGTAAGCAAGACAAGTCTTATTATTCTAGTAAATATTACAATTTTTCTAATAATTAAAAAACCCCAACCTCTAGTTCATATTTTCCACTTGCATTCCTGTTTCAAAGAGGTAAAGCTCATCTGCTTATCAATATAGCAGCAAAAAGAAGATTAATGAACTATTCTCATGGTCACTCTAATTTCTTCCACAATTAAAGTAAATTTTAGATTGCTAAACAAATGCATATTTAATGACAATTTTGCCACATTAAAACTGTATGAAACTGAATCACAGGCTGCTGTCATGTATATTTTCTCTCTCCTAGAGGAAATGATTTAGACTTTCCTCAGCTTTTAAAAGGAGATAACCAAAAATAAGTTTGAAGTCTGCTCCTTCTTTCCAACACTGGTTTTGCTGGAATAGGAAAGGGAATTGATTATTCTACAAGAAAGAATTTGGTTTTTTGGAGTTTTTTCACATGCTTTGATCTAACCTTTGAAAGACTTTACAATTTAAATAAAACGTCAATCATGATTAAAGCCTGACCTATCTTGCTATTGTATTACAGTATGTCAAAATATACAGCCTACAGGTGTAGGAAGGACAAAACAAAACTGTACTTCAAGAACCCAAACACCTTCTATGCTGCCAGTGTTCCATGTTTTCAAGTATTGGTCAATGTTCTGATAAGTGGAATGATCATTAACAGTGATGAAATAAATTTTCACAACAGCTGTGGGAGACTGAAATGTTAATGGTTAATGACTCATGCAATTGGCCATTTGCAAAAGCAGCAGGTGCTTTGCTGAGGCCAGGTTTGCATCCCCCAACCAAAGGGCAGGAGGAGAGGTTTTGGGTGTGTGGTGGTGAAACCTAAGAACAGCACAGGTGCAGAGGGGGTGAGCACTAGAGGAGGACCACAACAAACCATTCTGTTTAGCAACAAGCTGGGGTTTGAGCCAAGTAAGGGAAGAGGCTGGTAAGAAGATCTTGCTAGATGGGATAATGCTTTTTATCGTGCCCATGTCCTCAGTTACATAACTTGCTCAGGCATAAAACTCTGGACATGGCGAAGTACCAGGACAGTCCTAAAGGTATTTGCTCCTTCTGGAATAACTGGCTAAACCAAGTGGATGTGAGAAGGAGCTGTAATGTCTTAGAAGATATCATAAACCACCAAATATCCCCAATGTGCCCCCAGACTCCTTTCTTGGGCCTTCCACCAGAGGACTGAACATGATCCACAGTGTTTCCATAGACAGTGTACCCCAGGGGAGGTACCTTAAGTTCCTACCTGAAACTGAGCATGTATCAACCCACTGAACTATATGTTTCAGGGGCTTCCTCACCCCTGACAGATCAAGACTGTGGACATCACTTCAATAAAGCAACAATCAAATCTCATCACTGGATCCATGGGTGGTAGTATCCATGTATACATAAACAATGGTCATTCCATGTCATTTCACTCTGATCTAACCAAGGGATCTGTTAACAAGAACCTCAGTTACTCTCACCTTCAGGGGTAGGTCCTAATAATATTATAAAAGGGCTAATACTGCCATTCCTTACAGTATTTCTATGCTGTGGAAAAATATCAGACTTAGAAACTTAGATATGTTTCTTGGGAAAGTTCAGACTAATATTTGGTAATCAAGGCAAAATAATCAAAATAGTCTGTGATATGGGTTTGCTCCATTATCAGTTAATCAGAAACCCCCCTACTGCTAAAACTATTTTATATAACCTTTCTGATTAAGCAATTACAAGGCATGTCATTGAAAAATTGTCCTGTATCTAAATATGGAAATAGTAAATACTTTATTCAACACCTGAAGAGCATCTATACTTCACTGCAGTATGAACACTCTGTCAGAACATGTGGAACAATAGATCAGTTATGGGCTGCTAATAAAAGGTCACAATAAAAGGAGTACCTTTAACTTCAGTAACAAATTCTTATTCTGGCATTTACGGTCTTCACTTGGGGCAAGGGCTTATTGCTACATTTGCAAGTTTGTCACGCTTTCTACCACATCCTATTTACACTTCTTATATTTACTGTTTATATTTATTTTATTTATTTGCACTTTATGCAGTGTCAGTTTCAATGACTTCAGCTGAAATTTCTGCATCAGAAAATTTCTTTTATTTTTGTAAAATGTCAGCTGAAATACTTTGACCATTTTTGAAAACAACTGGATTAAAAACATGTATAATTGCTTATATTAAGAGTGTTTGATAACAAAACACTTTGAACTGTTTTAATAGAGCTACACTTTCTGAGCAGAGATTTAAAACTTAGCATGAGAACAACCTTGCATCAAGAATATCCCTCTAGCCATCTGCATGAAAATAAATACAGAATTTAATCATATTATGACCACTTGGAAATAGACTCTGGGAAGGCTTATTTTGCTATATTCATTGGCAGAGAAACAACTAATTTTTGTCTCCAGTTCTGTCAACTTTTATCCTTTAATCTATACTAGAGATTTTATTACCCAGGAAAGTACTAGAATTCTTCAGTCTTCCAAGGTAAATTCCTTGAAAAGTCCACTGCCAGGAAGTAACCTCTAATACAAATCTGTGTAAGAATGTCTGCTCATGGACAAGCAAAACTTTAATTCCTCCAGAAAGTATATTTTCCCTCAAAATATAATCTCTTAGCTCTGCTTTCCGAAAATACCTTTTTAAAGACTATTCCACCTTTGTTGCAAAAGTACTGTTTCTTTGTCAGTGAGTGTCAAGAGTTGATTCTCAATCTCTATCATAAACTCATAGAATTTTCAGCATAAAGCTCCCATTCTAAGAGCAGCATTCATGAACAACAATGTACAGAATGTAATGAATTTAAAAAAGAAAATTCTATGGCAGGAAAAAAAAAATAGCAAAGAAACCATAAAGAGTAGATGCTTATCATCTCATCCACCACAAGTCTCGAAGGTGCTCAGAGACACAGACTCATGTTATGTATTTAAAAGGAACAGGTCTCTTTACCTTCCTTTTCTCCCTTGTTCACTCTTTTGTTCCAAGCAAATGTGGAATAATGTGTAGAACCACCTCTGCAGGGAACCAAAAATACCAGAAAAGTGTGCTGAAATGGAGGTATATTTCCACAGAGGAGAAACTGTGAGCAGTACAAAGGGAAAAAAGGAGAGGAATGAGGAAAAGATAGGAACTTAATTTTGAAATGCAGCACTGAAAAAGGTATGATGATAAAGTACAGAAGAGAAGAAAAAAAAAATAATCCTAAAGGAGACCTACATAAAAACACATATTTCTTAAGGTTGACAATACAGATAATAAGGTCTAAAAATGAAACTAGGAGTATAAGAAACGTCATGATGGGCAGAAAAGCTGAACATCTCTTCCAATATTTTGTCACTGACATTGGTTATTACTACCAGACACGACAGAGGATAGTATAAATTCCATGTAGTATACAGCTGGGAATAATCTAGCTCTATTATTATTTATAATTCTATCAAATTGAAAACCACTACATTCAGATTAGACACAAAGAAGAATTCTTTTATGATGAGGGTGGTGAGACACTATAACAGGATGCACAGAGAAGCTGTGGATCCCCCATTCCTGGCAGTGTTCAAGGCCTGGTTGGATGGGGCTTTGAGCAACTAGTCTAGTAGAAGGTGTCCCTGCCCATGGCAGTGGGGTCAGAACAAGATGATCTTTGAAGGTCCTTTCCAACCCAAAACATTCTATGATTTTCATTCAATTTGTGGGTACTTCCCAGAAAGCAAAATGAAAGTGATTCCCAATGTATGGGGGAAAAAAAAAGTCTCTTTGGGAAAAACAAGCTCACTAAAGTGTGTCTGAAGTTGCTGATATTGGTTTAATGAGTCCCAGCCTGCAAGACATACAAGTGACAGACGCACTCTTCTCTGAGCTGGCTGAATGGCAGGGCCCAGACACTGATGGTGAATAGTGCCACATTCAGCCAACATCCCATCATTAGTGATGTTCCCCAGGGATCAGTGTTGGGCCTAGTCCCACCTATTACCTTTATTGATTTGGATGAGAGGCTTGAGAATACCATTAGCAAATCTGCAGACAACACCAAGCTGGGTTGCTGTTCTGATCTGCTGGAGTGCAGGAAGGCTCTACAGAGGGACCTGGACAGACTGGACTGATGGGCCAAGACCAACAGTGTGAGGCTCAACAAGACCAAGAGCCAGGTCCTTCACTTTGGCCACGACAACCCCATGCAGAGCAACAGCCTGGGGGCAGAATTGCCAGAAAATGGCCCAGCAGAAAAGGACCTGGGGCTGCTGGTCAACAGCTGCTGAACAAGTGTGGCTGAATGCAGCTGCTGAATGCAGTGTGCCCAGGTGGCCAAGAAGGCCAAAGGCATCTTGCCTGTATCAGGAACAACATGGCCAACAGGAGCAGGGATGAAATTCTTGCCCTGTACTCAGTACTGGTGAGACCACACCTCAGATGCTGTGTCCAGCTCTGGGCCCCACAAGTCAGGAAGGACATTGAGGAGCAAGTCCAGGTAAAGGCAACAAAGCTGTGAAGGATTTGGAACACAAGTTCTGAGAGGAATGGCTGAGGGAGCTGGGGTTGTTTAGCCTGGAGCAAAGGAGGCTTAGGGGAGATCTTATTGCTCTCCACACTGCCTGAAAGGAGGGTGTAGCTGGGGGATGGGGGTAAGGGGGTTCAGTGTCTTTTCCCAGGCAACAACTAACAGGACAAGAGGACCTCTGTCAAGCTCTTGGACATTAGGGAGAATTTCTTCACAGAATGGGTGATTAAGGAATGACTGGACATGGTATTTAGTACCATGTCCTAGCTTGGTCATAAGTTGGACTCAATAATCTGATTATCTCAGAGGTATTTTACAAACTAATTCATTCTGTGAAGTAAAAATTTATGGCATATTATATATCATAGAGATTGCACTTTGTATTTCTGGTGATAGAAATATCTGTATACATTGGATATTATTGAATTACATACTCAATACAATGAGTATGTATAAAATGAATAAAATTTCAGTTGCTAAAAGATATTCAATGTTTTCTAAAATTCAATATAAGGAATATTTTTACCAGGTCTCTCACAGTAGTTTTAAACAGACAACATATTTTCCATCTTTTCTCACAGTTCATAAATCTATTATCTAGGTAATTTTATACTTAGGTAAAAATGATTTCATTGCAGCACATAATATATATTAATAAGAATGTATGACTTTTTCTAATGTTCTTTTCTTTCTACTTCTGTCTTAACAATCATATAATTCCTGTTCTTCTTTATAATGAATCATACGCAAAGGTAAGGAAATAGCCAGTGGAGATGCACATCCATAAGAGATTTATGTGTGACTGGCATGATTTTAATAGAGACATCTTTGTCAATTTTTTCCTTTTTCCATTATCAACTGTACTTCTGGCAAATCTAAGTGTTAATCTCCTATGGCACAGAGCATAAGCAGAGGCCATACAGATAACTGTAGAAAAGCTAAAATCCTCATAGACCAGTTCTAGTTTTACACAACAAATAACATTTTCACATATCATAAAATGATACTACCCATGGTTGAAAAGCTACCCCATAAGTACTTATACCACTAAGTAATACTGTGAGATCATTTTCCCTGACATTTATCAGTTCTACTGCTGCAAAGCTGAATTTGACTCCATTTTCTGTTATGCTTTATAACAGTTTTGCACTGTATAACAGTTTTGTCCATGCAGCTGGGTTGCAACCTCCACTGCCCACCTGCCTGTCCCCATTTTTCCAGTTCTTTGCCCAGTTTTCTCAAAACTCTCTGCAGCTCCTTCCAGCTGTAATTTTCATCCCTTGCCCTCGTCTATTCAGTTCTGGTCCTGTCTTCAACTCTGCTCTCATATCTGGCCAAGAAACCATTCCTGGACACCTTGCTCTGACCATTTTCAGTAGTAAACTAATTCATGAAAAGTTGCAAAAGGGTCTTGCAATACTTAGTGATTGGGGTATAAAAATGTAATGACATTTAATGTGGATAAATTTCAAGGGATGCATAGAGAAAAGTAGCAAAATAATTCTAATTTTATGAACAGGAATTAATTCTCAGTGATAAAGTCTAGGTTTACAAATAGCTGAATTAAACTTTCATCTCCACAGGGGCATTAATGGAGGGGGAGAAAGGAAACCACTTCTTGTCTTGGGCTACAGCTATCCATTTGGATTGAAATATTTGTACAGACAGTTCACTTCTGAATACCAGTCAATTCACACACTTCAGACAGGTACTGATGTTCCCAAATATCATCTGTTTTCTGTGTATTTGCAGACAAAATGTGCAATGAATTCACTGGAGGCCTGTGCACTGTTTCCTGATTTTGTTGAGCTTCAGATCAGAATGTAATTTGTTCAGGTTTCTGAGAGAAACAGTAGACCAACCAGAAGTGCTCACTCTGCTAGGGTTACCACAAAAAACCAAAAAAACCAAACCAAAACAAATCAAAAAACCACAAGAGCAACACCAGGTTGATAATCATACACACAAGCCCCAATCTTATGTGCTATGAAACCTGTTGTTGTTTTATTATGATGCCTTTCTTGCATACTCTCCTTACACTTTAGACTCCAGCAGAGAACCTACTATTAACATCCATATGAAGGAATATTTTATCCTAAAATACAAGTAAAAATTTCTATATTGAAATATAAACAACACACCCTAAAAATTTTAAGATCTTTGGAGCATGTGCTAGGTGTTATAATACAGGAGGAACTTTTGAGTTGTGCCTTAGGTTGCTTTGTGGCAATATGCAACAAGATGTTAATGAGGAAAATAAAAAGTATTCTCTCCAGAGTTACAGAAAAGTGGCTTACTCAACTGAGACTAATTACTGGAAGTTAACCTACGGCAACTGTTACGAAACCTAGCTATTATAAAAAATTGTGATACCTGACTGACATAGTTTACAAGATATTTCTCCATGAAAGATGGTACTGTTTCTGGTCTGTGACAGTAATATCTGTTTTAAATACGGATTTCTGATGCTTGTTTTTGAATATATTGTTTTAACAAGCTGATTGGTATACCCAAAATATAATCAAGTTTCTCAAAATAGTCACCTAAAAAAATGTCTATAATGTCTCCATTATAGCTGTGATTTAATCTGTCATTTTGCTCCCCTAAATAAACATTTCTTTTACATTTCTTAAATCCTTCATGTCCATTCACCATCATGAAGATTTCTGCTCTTAACATTTTACGTATTTTTATGTTTGTATTTCTCTTCAGTTTCTTTCCCATATTCTCCAGTCTTGGGAGCAGATGCTGAGGCACCAATGACTCATTAATCTCAAGAGGTTTTTTATCATGAACAAAAATAAAGTCTATGAACATTTCCACATTTACCAGCCTTGGTCATACTAGAGAATCAACAAAGCTCATTGAACAAAAGTAAAAAAAAAGGCAAAAAAAACCCACAAAAAAAGCCCTCTCTGTATGTATTATACTATCTCAGAGCAAGAACACAGACCTCCACATTTTATCTTTTTATTACATCAGAGGAAAAAAACAATATTCCCTTCCCTCACCCACTCATGGATATGTAAAAACAGACATGACACTAGGTACACTAAGTAGTGCATGTAAGATATTTCAGAGGTTCAGGGACAGGTTTGAAGGAGGAACTCCTCATTGGGTGCTTCATATGCAAAATGGTAACTTTGTTTTAGAAAACTAGCAAACTAATAATCATACAAACCAGTGCTGTTTCCCTGTAAAGCAGAGGATGGTATGTAATTAAATAATCTTTTTCTCTAGCCGATACTGTAACTCACTGAAAAGCTAAAGTATCTCAATACTTGCTATTTGATTCCTGCCAAAAAAAAATCCTTCCATTACCATAAAATACTTGAAGCACCATGCTTTATACCATTCCCAAGTAGGACACAATGAGAAGACTAGGTGAAAAGAAAAAGAAGTAAACCATCAAATGCGGTAAGGCAAACAATGAGCATCTCTTCTGTGACCACACAGGAGAAAGACTGTGTAGAAGATCTTTGACTAAATTTTTCTTTTTCTCCTTATTATTCCTCCAGAAATATTTAAACCTTACCGGTTTAAACCTTTACAGGTCGAACTCTGCCTCTCTGACTGAGATTCAGAGGAGTTAAAAATTTATTTTTCTACTAAAGAGCTGGTTTATGAGTTTAGGAAGCCTTACCCATTTCAAGTATCATCTGATTCCATCCCTATGAGAACTCCACCTCTAAGGAGGAGGTGGCTTGCCTGGGATTTAGTTTAACACCACACTTCAGCATGTCAATGCATTTGTCTGCCTGTGAAGTAGGAAGAAACTGTATTTCCCTCCAAGACAAAAGACATCCACTCAATGAAACTGAAGTTGTGATTTACCAGGCCTAAGTCAGCAGAATTTCTCTCCAGGCTTCCATGAGAGAAATAACTGCTTCTCCACTGACTATAGTGAGAGCACTGACATCTAGTTCATATGTGGGTAGACACTTCTGAGTCCTAGATTAAGGTCTCTAATCTGAAACTGAAAACCTATCTTGTTTGAAAACACTAAATCTAGATAGAAGACAGGCCTCCCAAGCCCTTCAACATAAAGGAAGTCTCATTATTTCTCACTTTACTTGCTGAAAGAGAATTTACCCAACATATCCCTGCAAGTATTTAGATGCATCTAAGCACTCTTATAGCTATGGATTTTCCTAGCTAACCACAGAGGAATCCAAGATCTGAACCCAACCCACCTGTGCTCCCTGTAGCATATTCAATTAAAAAGCTAACACAAGCTGTGCCTTATCTCTAGTCTTACCTTCAAGGAATTTTAAAATGGGCATAGAACCTGTCTTTCTTTTGGGGAAATGCATGGACACTCTGCTACCTGCTTTGCTAGATCTCAGGTGCAAGAGACAACAGGCAGGTGAAACATGTGGAACAAGCTTCATTCTCTTTGTGGAAAAAAAAGTTCATAGTTGTTAAATAACTGTGCATTACTTTCTATTTTGTAGAGTAGGATGGGATGAGTTTTGCTTTTAAAAGGCCACTGATATTTTAAAAACCTGAAAATATTATGATTAATGCTATATTTGTGAGTCTATATTTTTAGGCAACTTTTTTCCCCTAAAGATTGAACGCAGTCATCAGCTGTGGTTAAAAATGCTGTTCTGTAAATGTGCAGAGACTTCAGAATGCATTTTTAGTGTGACAGAAGGTCTTTACTTAGTAGAAATCAGGACTTAGCATTGAAAATGCACATGGTAGCTGTATAAATAATAAATTCTACTACTATAATTACTTACCATCTTATCCTTCACAATAAAAATTTAGAAAACTTTCTACATTGAACAGCACCTTAAAGGACAAGGCAGGTTGCCAGGCAGAGAGTAAAGCTGAAAGAGTATAGTGGTTTTGTTCCTCTGTACAAAGCAGTGTAACCAAGGACTGTTCCTCCAAAAACTCTTTTGGATTATCAGCAAATAACATTTCCATACCCAGCATGTAATCATTTCATTTATTATATGTTCATGGTAAGACCACTTATTCTTTACTCCTATGCTCTATTAAAATTCAAAATACATGTAAACAAGCAGAAATCAATTAATTTTTCTAAAGCATATTTAAAATAAATCTGTAAAATATTTCCTTATATGCTTGTCATGGAATGTCCTTGTGATTATATACATTTCACTTTGAAGAAGTCTATACAGACCCTTTTGACAGGAATTTACACAAAGATCACTTTGAAAATCTGCCTTTCTAATTTCTTATAGTCATATGCTACAAGAATCATAAATTTAGCGCCAAGTTCTACTAGGATTCTTTTCTGCACTAAGAGAATTGGTGAGGAATCAACCTTTATGGGTGATAATTCTAAGCTCTCAAGCCTAGTAATTAGACCTGTGCTTCTGCCTAAATTATATTTGTCTAGTTCAGTGCCTTTGATTTTACTTTTTACACTACAGCTCCATATTGCATTTCTAATCATTACTTCACCCCAGCTTTTAAAAATCTCTCACAGCTCCATGCTACCAGCTGTTGTTTTCTTTCCTAATGCACTTCACTTGCAAAGAAGAAAAAAAAATCTAAACCCAACAAAAACCTCCCAGATTTAGATATCTTTGAACCTCATCCTTACTCACTGCTTTTCATCTTCTGAAAAAAATGGAAGTAATAATTTTGTGCTTTAAATTCAGTAATACTTTAGGACTTAAACTTGTTAAGGAAATTGAATACAGGGAATGACAATACTGTCATTTGGGGGCATTGATCTGATTTCTTCAAATTTGCATAATTTGGAGTCTATTTCAGTATAAAATTTCATAATTTTAGGTGAGATAATACTTTTCTAGCTAACTAGGTAAGCCAGATCAACTGACTCTTAAATGAAAGTTAAAATATATCTAATCTATAATTCATTCTAGTTCAATCATTCTATAGATTTAATTCAAAACGTTAACAACAAAAACCAACTGCCAATGACAAAATAAACAGAAAAGCTTATATTAAATGGGCATGTTTTTTAAATCATTTCATGTTATTTGACATACAGAAAACATCAGCTGCACAGCTTCTGCTAATATACATGCACAGCTTTTTTTGAACCATAAATACTCAATAACTAATTTCATATTATCAGCACATAAAATGCTGTAAAAATCACAGTTTGCTGTAGTTACAGGAGAATTGTAGCTAAAACTTCCACTGACACTTGTATAAAGTCACAGAAGCTAGCTTGGAGGCTTGTCTTTCTTTCAAAAAAAATGAATTTTAAGAGTGCATTAAAGCCTAAAAGCCTAGTATCTCAGGTCTGCAAAATGTATTCTGCCATAAACTTTTTAAGGCTGAGGAAAAGTAAAGGGCAAGTGAAATTTTTCAAATCTTAACAAACAAAAAAGCCTAAAGAAATCATATATGAAGAAGCCTGTAAAATTTTCTGCTTGGGACTTCACAAAACCATGTACTAAATTCTTACATTAGAGCTTAGTGTGCTGACTACAAAACACATACTTAAAATAAAAAACAAGTTCTATCAAACTTTTTCAGTTTTTCAACAGGGAACACACATTAATCCACCATTTTTCATTTTTGTGTATATTGCAGAACTAGGATGAAGTACACACTGAAATTCTTAGATTTTCCATAGTTCCTGGGCATCAGTTTACAAGCTCAGAGGCAGTAAAAATTATTATCTTGGTGCGAAGTCCTAATGACCTCTACCTCACAATAATGCTATTTTTCTGTTGCTCAGGGATTTTCCCAGAGAATGGGAAGATACTTGAATATTTCTTCTTCCCATCAGTTTTCAGCTGTGTAGCATGGTGTGAAGGCTGGATCAGATGTCTTAGCATAGAGTTAAGGACTTAGCTGGTAGGAAAGGTGGCATAAAACTCATGTAGGATTTGAAATGTAACTTCCAGATTTAAAAGATGCCTATTTCCACATTTCTGTGAGATGGCTAGAGCTGACTGTAATTCTAGTTTTCAAGTAACAGGAACATGTTTCTGTGTTACAATATAAGCAGCCTATTAACCAAGTCTAACTCCCTTCAGAGAAGGGGAAGGAGGAGGAAAAAAGCCAAGCCTATTTAGCTATAACAGTACTGTTTCCAATAAACAGAGACTATTCTGTTAAAGCAGAACCAAGCAATGCTTTCTAAGGAAAGGTCTTACCTTTGTGGACTTCAAAAAGATGTCCCTGCACAATTTTACTAAGTAGTAGCTATAAACCGATTGTTTGGAATTAATATAAAATTGTGGCTTTACCCCTAAACAGGAGTATTATCAACATACCAGCTCTGCTCTTGTAAGTTTCATGAGAACATTTCAAAGAATGTTTTTGGCAAGACATTTTGTACAATTACAGCCCTAATACACTTGACAAACATTTGTATAAACCCATGACTTTTTCCAGACAGGTAAATAGGAAATAAAAATCAAAAAATTTTCTTTAGATGTGTCTCTATATGTGGCAGTATGCTCAGGAGCATTTTTTTAAGCTTTCCTGACTTTGAAAATACTTAATCCCAGCATCCTAGCTTGCTTTTTCTCTGAGTTGTTTCTTAGAGCTAGAGCTCAATTTGCTCTGAGTATGAAGTATCATGGGCAATTGTCACATGATAAATTACTGTTTTCATCCATCAAATATTAAAGCTGCTCACTACTGACCTTGAGCACCACTTACACTGCCAGAGCCATGGCCCTTTTCTAAGTCAGCAGGGTACAGCTGGCACAAATTCAGCCAAGCAATCAGATTCATACCCCTTCACAAAAGTTAAGTCTTTTAAAAATGCTGTGTCTCACACAGCACAACCAGAGGCTTGACCACGCTTGAGAAAGGTGTCCAACACCTGACTGCTCCTATCAAGGAGTATTACCTGCTCACATTGATTTGCAGCAAAGTATTTCTCAGTAAGCATTTCCACTTAACATTTACTCTCATGGAACCTGTGTAGTGGGAGATATTTACGAGTTGCTTTCAGCTTAAAAATAAATCACCTCTAATTCCTCTAAGCGAAATCAATCAAAAGTCTTTAAAAAATGGACTGGTTGTTTGGTCGATTCTGGCAGAAAAGTAAACAGCACTTCAGCTTTTCTCCACCATTAAGGTCTAAATGGCCTAGAAAGTAAATCAATATCTCCAGTCAGCCCTCTGGCTATTGTTTAGCCAGTAGATATGGATTTTCTCTAGCTTACTGCACTCCTTTGGGACTAACCTGTAATCCTCAGAGAGTAATAATAAGTTCATTATCTAGTTCAGCTCTCTGTTGTACATTTAAATGGACCACATCCATCAGCAGCACTTGTTAAAGGACAATGACATCCCATTCACCCTATTTCACAATGAAATACTTGCAATACCTGATGGAGAAAATTAGTATAAAAAACCTGATTTGTTGTCAGGTTATTAAAAATGAAATATCACAAAGGAGTTAAACAGTAAATAAGGATTTTTCCTTATGTAACACTGTTTCTTGGTTAATGAGTTAAATTGTGGTAAAGTTTATTTGTGTCATACATCATGCAATCTTTCATTATTCATATCAATCTGTTTCAAATATTTCTGGTTAAATACCACTACAAAGCAGGCAGCTGTCAGAACCAATCAGTACTTTTTTATCATTCTTGAGCTACCAGATGTTTGCTGGACTAAAAGGATTTTCCCTCCCTCTACCTAGAAGTGCACAAGAAATCTCTCTCATTTTTAAACACTGAAGTTTTAAAAGGGTTCACTCTCTGATCACAGGACCACACTCTGCTCTCAGCCAGAAAGAGTTACAGCCTCAGATCCTAGCACTCTATTTTACTGTGTATGCACATTTTGTCTGATAAACATATACATTCCATCACAACATGACAAATATAGCATTAATTTTACAGCTTCTACATGGAAAATTAAAAAAAAACCTAGCAACTATGCTATAGATTATCTGAGTATTAAAAAACCCACTTACTACTTACTAGCTTCTATGACTAGTTCTGTACTGTAAATTATGCACATGAAGAGTGTTATCTGCTGGGGAATGTGCTGCTTTTTATCTAAAGCCTCATACTCAGGAATATTTGTAAAAATCACAGCCTCAACAGTCACAAGTTCTTTTCTCTAATTCAAGAATTATTAGGAAGAATGCAACAAAAAAAAGGATGGGGACTATTGTTCAGTCAAGGGGTTTGAGCAATAGCTTCTATAACACTTTTTATACCATGCTTTTTTTCTTTCAGAATTGCCTATCTGGATTTCAACCTCATTTAGGTGAGTGACAGTCTTCAAATCAAAAGGAGAGCTGACAGAGTCCTAAATAAAGATTAAGGAATTGATCTTTAAAATGGATCTTCTAAATTCGGAGGTTAAGTTCAAACAGCAGTGCTATACAGAAGGACAAATGAAACTTTATGACTTTGGAAATTCCCAAGATGCAGCTTTAGTTTTCAGTGAGCTGCTGTTGGTACTGGGATCACCACTAGGTGACAGCTGGGGAGCACCCAGAGTTCCCCAGCTCTGGGGACAGCTCTGCTCTGTTCTAAAGCAATTCACTTGGTTTGGTGAAATTTTTAAACCACTCCACACAGCACTATAGTGAAAATCAATAGAACTTAAGTTCGTAAGTACACATTACTTTGAAAATATCTGTTAATATCGTGTGAAATAATGCTTATACACTCTAAAAATGGAGCTTTAAGGTCTTCTGAATGTCACTGATCTTTGGCAGAGAAAAAGGTCTGGTGGAAAGACAAGTCAGAGATCAAAGCCATAGAATGGAGTAGCCTGCAAAGGCATCCCAGAAGATGTCCTTCCAGAATTCTTCACAAATGTTGGTTCTTGTACTCACTCTTTTAGTATGCAAGTAATAAATCATAAAGAAATATCTCTATTTTTCATAGGACTTGGGGATTATCCTCAAGTGATGCAACTGATATTCTAGGAGCATTTATTTGTTTGCACTTGGTATTGTTAGTGTGGGATTCTGTTCCCCTCCTTCTGTTTGTTCTCATGGAACTGTAATGGCATTGACTTGTGAGACAATGCTTTCACCAGCTCATTATGTTGACTGATAAGCATTTGTATTCTTCATTCTTAGATCAGATCTACCTACTTGCAGCTTCTGTGCCTTTGAATACCTTCATCTACTAAAACAAACAGAACTTACAATTTTTACAAATGAGTAAGATCTCATGCAGATACTTGCTATGGTCACCTCATAATTTCATCTTCTTTTTATGATGAATGACTAGTATTCAACTGTTTTGTGCGTTTTCCTTTAACAATTTCTTTCTTTAAGTAATTTTGCAGCTTTTTCAGAAACCTTTACAATTTCAATAGTCTTTTAAAGACTGGGCATTAGGATTGCATAAAACAGCACTATTCTCATGAACACCACATGAATTTTAAAGAATAACCTTCCTACATCTCACTGCCCTGTTCATAAAGCCAAAGCCCTCATCTCATCTTCAAATTAAAGAATCACTCTCAAAAGCTCCTGTTCAGCTCATTATCAGGCATGACTGTCTAGTACTTTGCTAAGTCACTGTTCTCTAAAATAAAAGTTCATAATTCTCCATATGACCTACCTCTGTGTTTTCTAGATATTTGACCCTCCATTTAGCTATTTTTAAAACAATTTACCCACACAACTGTTGACATTTCTCCAGTATTACTTAACATTCTTTTTTCTTTCTATGTTTTCTTGCAGCTTTCTCACAGAGACGTTATGCTCCGCTGTAAGAAATAACTAAAGTCTGTATAAACTGGGCATAAAATAATGTAATAGCAATTATTTCTATGAATTAGCTTGTGTAGACTTGTATTGAATAACACACCTATAAGAAAGTATTGGAAACAAAATAAAATTAATTTTGTCTTTCATCTAGTATATTACAGACTCCTTCCAGTCAATATACTTTTAATCTCCTGTTATGTTAAAAACTGCTGAAACATAAATCCTGTTTAAGAAACTAAAACCTTTAAGATATCTCTTAGATATAGTATCTTCTGTGTTCAGTTCTATATCCTTATCTCACACTTATTTAATGTGTGCTCTACAAAATTTAATTTAATGCTCTACAAAAAATCTAAATCCTCTACAAAATCTGCATTATTTTGTGCAATTTTAATACTTTCATATCCTAATAACTAGTATGCAAACTTACACCCTAACATCTTGTATCTGGAATGAAATCTGACCCTGCTAATTCAAAAAATCAAATTTGCGCCAGTTTCAATGAGGTCAGGGTCTCAGTCTTGATCTTTCATGGCATTAGCATAATGCACTCTTGAATCTGATTTTAGCATTCTTCTTCCCTTTTTATAATGCATATTTGTAAAACCCTTTTTTCCTTTGGTTTTAGCCAGAGAGCAAATTAAAAAATAAATTAATTTGGTTATTTTTAAATGTTAAGAAAATGAACTCTGTATAAACATTCTCTTAGTTCTTCACTTACCTGTTCCAGCAGTCATTCAGGTCTACAGCAGAATGTTTTACCCAAATTCCAAGACTCCAGAATGCAACATCTTTTCAAAACTTCGCTGATGAGGTGTCACAAGACACCCAAAGTTACCCATAGCTAAAAGTTCAAATAAAGGATTGACTGTTCAGAGCTGATCAGCATTTTCAGTTGATCAACATACGAATGGAAATTTTGTGTTACAGATAAAAGAGAAAATCAGGACTCTCACCAATGAACAGAAAGCACCATGGCATCAATAGAACAGGAGCATTACGAGAGCTAAAAGTTACCAGAAGCAGTGACAACAAATCATCCTGATGGAAATTGTTTAAAAGTAGACATTTTTCCTACTGCAAAGACTCAAGGTAGCCCAACTTCAAGATGCACCTGTTTTTCTTTGCTGCACATAGAGAATTTGAGAGAGTGGCATTTAGTCTATGAGACCAGCAGTGTGCTCCTAGGGGGCTGGCTAGAGCTGCACAGCCAATCCTGACAGCCTTAAAGCACTGAGGGACATGTAGCCAGGAGAGGTGATTTTAACATGGGGGAAAATGGGACAAAAGCACCTAAACTGCAACTGTCTTGTGATTCAGCACTTGGAAGCATGCTATTGATCTTGACAGACTTCCTAATTTGCTAACATTGCTCCTCTGAAAGGATTTCTCAATTACATGACATGGCCTTGGAATAAGGTGCTTGTGCAGGTCATGTGGCAGGCTTTTGCTTTCAAGTGACTAAAGAAGTTTTCATAGCTGGGAACATGACTTTCTTTTGGCATTAAAGGCTCTGCTGAATGCAATACAGTGTCCTGGCCACATACTCCCCCAGGGACACTGAGTGTCAAAATTTGAGTAGCCATGGGCTCCCGACACAAGGAGTTCTGCTTTATGTTACCTGAATGAAGGCCAATCAAATAAACATAAAGAGCTGGTAAGGAGCAATGAGAGGAGAGGATCCAAGTAACCTCATTGGTGAAGAAGAGAGCACAGGCAGTCCTGCTATCAAAGGAGAAAAAGTTCAGAGTGTCCAGCAGAAGCCATCAAGCTGGCTGGGGCTGGTGCATTTGTTCTTTGTGAACAGATATAGAAGGTGCTGGGCTTGGTTCAGCCTGGAGAAGAGGCAGGGAAACAAACAACAGCCTGCTGGTGCCCACAGAACTGATCCAGGCTCCTCACAATGGTATAGGACACAAAGAAAAAGACGGCATAAATTGAAAGAAGATCTGATAGGACACACGATTTTTTTTTCAATAGACAGGCATAAGAACAGTTTGCCTACAAAGGTTGTACAGTCTCCATCCTCTCAGATTTTCAAGGCCAGACTGCAAAAACCTGAGAAAACTGGTTGCCTTGCAGCTGACTGGTCCTGTGCCCCTAGGATCTGGGCACAGACATGGGAGAGACCTGAAGTCCAGGATATTTAACAGCTCTGTCACTATGAGCAGAATTGGGAATCAAGACAGCAAGGCCCTTTGTATATCTAAAAAACTACACACATGCCTAAGAGAATCCATCAGTATTAGACAAGAGTAGAATCAGCCACTTGGGGAAAACAGAATTACCAGGAGGTATCAATGACCTTCAACCTCTACAGGTCGTACAACAGGAAAAACTAACAACACGATAACCATCCAATATTACAGAAAACAATCTGCTAATCAACGTGTTATTGATCCCTTGTTTTTGTCAAGGTCATTTAACGTTCTAAAAAATGATCTCACACTAAATCTTTATAGAAAAAGTGGGCTAATTTGATTTACAAAGTAAAGTGCTATTAATTATGGAAGACAGTCAATAAAAAAGCTGATTCCTCTAAACACAAGGCAGATCTTATGGCCTATGATTTATGATGATGATTATAATGGCAAAATATTTGCAGTTCTCACTATCATCTAACTTGGATTAGCTGCAAACAAAAGACTCAGATAAGATATAATCAAGCACCAATACAAAGAGCAGAAGGAGAAGAACAACCCTTAGAGCAGGAAAAGCAAACATCTGGATTAAGAGCAGTATGAATAAAACTACAACATGACCTACTGTTCCTTTTCCAACATAGGCACACAAACCTCTGCTTTTTTACTATCAGAGCCAGACTTCTGTCTTGCTGCTGCTGTTTCCTTTGAATTACAGTCCCTAAATGTCTATGTTACGTAACCAGACATCTCAAGGGTGCGCAGCATTCATCTAAAAGGACGTACTCATTGCAAATTTTCCCATTCTGTATTATTAGTATGTCAATAAAACCTGGCAGCTTCTCTGACAACTAAGGCAGGCCTTAGATTTTCCTAAAAATGCCTAATGGGACATAAAAATATTCCAAGGCCTGATTCCTTTTTAACAAAGGCATATTATTTAAACCTTAATTTAAAGATTAGAAACAGAGATTTTAATTTATAATATTTAACACTAAATATGTAATAAAACAGAAATAAAAATATAAAAGGTAAACCTAGAAAGAAGAACAAGAAAAAAAATTATTTACAGAAGAAAGTCAATTTTAGACTAAAGAGTAGAAAAATGAAGAACTTGGAAAATTCATATGCAGGTATCGCCATGTATGGCAGTTTTCCTTCCTCATGGTTTTTAGTTTGTGAAGTGAAAATGGGATAATTCACAGTTCAAATAATTGTTTCAAGCTGCCAATAGACAATGAGATAAATAGTATTGCTTATGCCAGGCCATGTTTTCAAACTTTTTCTCATAGCCACAAGATTTAAAGTATATTTCAGTTATTGACAGAATCATAGGGCTTCAAAAGTCAACATCCATAGCTCGCTCTTTTAATATATGTGTCTTAATTCAGCCTGGATTTTACAGCCATTTCTTTAATAAAGCTATTTATCCTGCAGGGTTTAGAGAAAAGAAAAGCAAATTTTGAAAGAACTTGTTGAATGCTGGAAAAATAGTCTGAACTAAACCTATGCCTATCGCTAAAAGCTTTCTTCATGTTTGCTTTGTTTTCATGTGAAGAACATGGCACTTAATTTTGACAATCTGTCATTTTTCTAGCACGTTCAGAAAGTGGTTGGACAGAGCAGTACTTTTATGTTTTCCATCAAAAACCTTACAATGCAGAACTGCTTGTGTTCTATTAGAGTCCTTGTCAAGCTCAGTGAGCTGTCTAGGCTGAGGGAGGACTATGTCATATTGTTCCAAGCTCACGTGTCAGCAAAGAGAGATATAGATCTAGCGGTTTCTATCAGCATTAATGCTTGCTTGTGCATTCCTATACAGCAGACATCCCTGTTTGCAAGCTGCAGCTGGATAGTGCTGTAGTGCCAGTATGAACTATCTATAAAAGCCTCCATGTTCAAGGCAAGGAGGGCCTACCTGGCATATTCTCCACCATCCTGCTCTCCTGGAGCAGCTGTTTGTGCCTGCAAAAGCACAGGGACAAACATGGGGTACAATACTGGAAAGTCCAAACGCTGTAAATTGACAGAGAGTTGTGAAATCACTTGTGGAATGTTATTCATCAGCTCTTATTTTTAAGTCAAACAGAAAATTGTATTTTTCCATAGATTCAATTTTCTTTTGCTTCTTCAGTAACTACGAATGTCAGATAATTTCTGAAAATTTCCCAATACATGTATCTGCAGTTTGTTTGAAACTTTATAAAGTTTTAAAGTTGCAAAGTGTCTCCTTAGGGAAATTACTTTCTAAGTCTCTCTCAAGGTGAAAATTACTGAAGTCTGAAAATTACTTAAAAAAACCAAAATAAACAAACAGAAAAACAAAATACACTTTACTGTTTCATTAAAAAAAAAGTTTAAAAATCACTCATTATAGACTGAGCACAAGAGGGACCTAGGACATCCAAAGATATTCCTCTATTATTAGCAAGAAACCTGAAAGTATGTAATGATTTTGCATTATATATCTAAATGAATACAAGAAGTTATTTTCTGGCAAATATGTAACCTCTTTTGGCTTCCTACCAGAAATAACATTAATTTGAAATTCATGCATCATTCTTTCGGGTGTTAAACCTCTGCACAAATGATACTTTAAGCAAACTTAAAAACAGAAAGATGACATAACTTCTCAATTTAAATCTTTGTGAACTAGTGCTCTGAAGTTACCTACCATTCTTTGATGTCTTCTTGAAGTGCAAAATAATCAGTTTAAATTAATTATACAAAATTACGGAAGATATAATGTTAAAGATGAATTGATGTAACTTACATCAATCAAACTGCCATATGTTCCTAAGATCTAAGTGACTTCTAACTGCACAATAGTCTGTTTTTACATCAATAGCATCTCTTACATGTGAGCTCAATCCCAAACTCAAGCCCAGACCTGCCTTGTTTCCAAACTGTTGCACAAAGACTTCTGTGGGAGAGCTCAAGGGAAAACTGTGGCTGTTTCCTGTTTCTGAACTCACAAATAACTCACCCAGATGCCTCCCCAGAAGGGCTGAGATTTGACTAAACTTACAAGAGCACAGAGTAATAGAAGAATGTGTAGAGGAAAAGTACAGCCTAGCTCATGGCAGGATTTGTGCTCTACAGAGTAAAATGTGTATACAGTATAGTCCAAGATGGCAAACTAGCACTGCTAGTGCACATCAGCTCCCCAGGGCTGCGTGGCAAAGCTGTGCACACATCAGGGTTGCCTGATACATCATTTAGTCTGTTGTTACTTCCTCAAAGCATACCAGAAGTTTGAAGTCCCTCTCAAATTGGAGCACTACTCAGCCATGCTCTGCATCCCATAGGCTGGAAACAATTTCATAACTACCTAGGTATACACCTTCCAAACAAATGCAGTGACTTTGAATAAAGCTGATCAGGTACTCCAGGTACTCCAAGCCTTCAACTAGGCTTATTTAAATTATTTATGAGCATAATTTTAAGAATGCATTTTACAAATTCGAAGTGCAACTGACTAGATAGTCACATCAGCAAAAAATTTTTAATTTTTATAGGAACATTCTTGTTGTCATTATTATTATTTCTACAGCAATGCGAAACCCCTGTCATGGAACAAGACACCATTGTGCCAGAAACACAAAACAAAAAGATCATCTATGAATCAGAAATGCCTTACATTTAATGGAAATGTAGGGTTTGGTTATCTTCCACATTATTGATCAGATAAGAGGTTTCTATTCTCTGGAAAAATAAAAGATTTTTTGAGAGAATACCAATTTTATTATTTCTTATTTAATAGTGCATACCAATTTGAAACAGCAGTACTGCCAACTTTAATATTAAAAAAAAACATGCACTGGGGCTCAAAAAGCATGAGATTGGAAAAAAAATGCATTTGGGTGTTTTATATTTGTCCTTCACTACTTTGCCTAAGGGAACATTCAAACCATAACATTAAAAATTCTCTACCACAAAAAGAAAAAACCTTCACATTTGAAACTGAAAGTAAACTTTTCTGATAAGGAATTTAGGATTGAGAGCAGAAATTCAAACATACCAACATTTTAAATGAAAAAAGTAATACTATTTGCCAATGCCATAATCAAAAAGCCTGTGTTCAATGAGTCACTTTTAACTCAAGGACAGTCTTGTAAAGTCCTTGGGTAAGATTTCCTATTTGAATAAGGAGCTTTTGCAAGGAGCAGGTCAAGGTTCATACTAAAAAAAAGGGGAAGAACACCAAGGACTAAGGATGAAAACAATATTTTGTGGTACTTGAGAGGATAGCACTCTCCTCCAATCTGCATTTATTTCTCTGTTTATTTTTAAATGGTTGGACATGACTGTCTAATGGAAAACGCTGTTTAGAAAAGAGATTTAGGAAGTCAAGGTGAAGGAAGCAGAGGAAGATTAGAAAAGAAGATACAGCATCTGGACAGATTCAAACCACACCTGCAAGGATAAAATGCCAGTAAGGTACTATTTTGATAAAAACAAAGGAAAGAGGAGGTATTTCTTTTTACAATCAAAGATTAGGTAGAGACATAGCCAGTCAAGACAAAAAGCCAATATTAGTTTTCTGTGCCTCATTTCTAGGAACACAGTGGAATGTGTTTCATTATTTGCCTAAATTATCCATGAAAAACAACCTACAGTTTTTTAAAATCAATGCCAAACATCCCAGAGAGGGAACACACCTTGGATATCAGCCGAAAAACCCAGAATTTTAGCCAAAAATTATCTATAGTGACCATCATCCATGTTTGAAGCTCCATTCACTGCAGTGGAGGGAGGGAGGAAGGGAAAGAGGGACAGAAGGAAGGCAAGAAGGAAGGCAGGAAGGTGGCAAAGAAGGAAAGATATTCTGAGGCCTTTTGCTATACCTAACCTCAAGATTATTTTTCTTTCTTTTTAACATGAGTTTTATGAGTAAAATTATTATTTTGTAGAGAAGGTTCATTCACGAGCAATGATCTATTGCTAAAAAGATAGAATAAAGGAGAGAATTTTGACTAGTTGAAACAGCTTCAAAAAACAGTCAGCTTTTGAAATTTCCTGAGATTCTGCCCCATTAGATATTCCTAAAATGTTATGATTTGCCGTACAGTTCCTGTATGTCAAAAAAAGGGAAAAAAAGCATCATCAGATTACGGCAGGGACTTACACCAAGGATCTGTGGATGAAAATAAGGAGAGACCCAACAGCTCAACAGCAAACAAAAACAGAAGCATGCTATGATGTTATGCTGCATGCACTGCCTGGCATTCATTCAGCTCACTGTAGCCGAAAAATAGCTGTGAGCATCTATGTTCCATTAACACTATGTTAATTATTATCATTGTCTCATCAGTAGTTTGTTTACGACAGCTCTGGGTGACAAGGATACTGAGATGCTCTGTTAAAGCCGTCACCTGATGAGATTTTTATTGGCATAAGATCTTTCTTTCCCTTAGTCAGCTACATTACAAAAATCACTGTTTCATTAAATGCAAATACCATTGCCTGCCTTTGGCTTTTTATAATAACCCTGATCTGGCACTGCATTAACTCATTTCTTCACTAAGTGAGGATAAGCTAATCTGTATATTTTCTGAAGAAATTCATGTTACAATAGTAAACCATCAAATGGACATGTTGAAGCTTGCTTAATAGATCTTTTGATTCTGATTCTCCCATATATGAATGATATAAAATGAAACACTATGGTCTACGTAAAAGCAAATTACATAGGAAGGTTAGTAGTAAAAGAGAAAGGGAGCAAATGCTTAATTATTCTTCAGTTGCATTACTGAATACTTAGGCGTTCAGTTTAGATTATTAGTTTCAAGTCTTTGCTTATGAAAATAATCTGGAGCTTTTCCTACTTTCCTTCCTTAATTGTCCATTCTAACATCCCATCCAAAACAGAGTATGTTCTAGCAAGGTAAATGATCCAGAGCCAATGTATAAAGGGGACTAATTCTTTTGTTTTCCTCATGTTTCAGTAAGTGCCATGGATTTTACTGAGACCTTTTATACTTATTTTTATACTTATACTTAATCTACCTATCTATACTTAATACCTTTTATACTTATACTTATACTTAATCTATTTAAACAGATCTTAGACACACTAATTTTAGAAGGGTGAAGGCCACCTCACACGAGTTACTGGACACAATATACTTCAGCATTGAGACAAATGTACTATAGTAGATATCATGAATTGATCTATTCTATCTTTAGTTTCAATCTTCCTCTTTGACAGACACAATACATGATGGATTTAAAATAATTGGTCCTTCTTCTCCCAACTCTTTTTTGAAGTTGAAAACCTGATACCTTTAGAAAAAAATTAATTCAATTAGTATTTGAGGTTGTGAATAACAACATGAACAAATGCTGCTTTATTAAATTGTATTGTACTAACTGCTGGGCTATTTCCATACTTCATCTTATTATCTTTCACATTTATCTAACAGTTTTTCTTCTGGCAATTTTAATTATCTTTGTTATTAAAGAGTTACATTATGTTATGCCAAACTGGGAACTGGCATAACTGTGGGAAAAACATCATGTAACTCTACTTAAGAAACAATTCTTTTATGAAATATTCCTCCAACCTGATTTTTATTTCTCATTTTGTAATGTCTGTCTTCATAGAACCATTTAGGTTGAGAAAGAACTTTAAGTTTGTTGAGTCCAGTTGTTAACCCAGCACTGCCAAGCCCACCACATGTTTTACCTACTTCCAGTGATGGTGACTGCCCCAGTTCCCTGGGCAGCCTGTTCCAATATTTGACATCCCTTTCCATGAAGAATTTTTTCCTAATCCAATCAAAACCTTCCCTGACACATCTTGAAGCCATTTCCTGTTGTCCTTTGCCTTGCAATTTGAGAGAAGAAATTGACCCCAACTGGGTCACAACCTCCTTACATGTAGTTTTAGAGAGCAATGAGGTTCCTTCTGAGCCTCCTTTTCTCCAGACTAAAGAATCCATATCCCTCAGCCACTCCTCTTTAGTGTTGTGTTCCAGACCCATCACCAACTTTGCCCTTCTCTGGACATGCTCTGGCACCTCATTGTCTTTTGTGAAGTGGCCCCAAACAGCAGAGACAGCACCCAAGGTGGGGCCTCACCAGTGCTGAGTACAGGGTGACAATCACTGCCCTGGTCCTGCTGGCCTCACTGCTGCTGATACAGACCAGGATACTATCGGCCTTCTTGGCCACCAGGCCATACTGACAGCTCATGTTCAGCTGGCAGTGATCCAAAACCCCCAGGCCTTTTCCCTCTGGGCAGCTTTTCAGCCATTTCTCCCTATTCCTGAGGCATTACATGGGGTTTTTGTGATCCAAGTGCAGGACCCAGCACCTGGCCTTGGTGAACCTCATACAATCAGCCTCAGCCTATCAATCCAGCCTGTCCAGACCCCTCTGCAGAGGCTTCCTACCCTCCAGCAGATCAACACTCCCACTCAACTTGGCGCTGTCTGCAAAGTGACTGAGGGTGCACTTGATCCCCTACTCCAGGGCACTGTCATTCTGCTACATTACTAACATTACTAACTTACTCTGATCTGAATTTCATTTTATTAGTGCTTGGCTATTAAGTGAAATCATCCTGGGTCATCATTCAGCCCAACATGTATTTTCCTTCATATCTCTTGGGCTAGCATTTCAAATGTACATAATGTCAACCCAGTCTATCTGCAGCTGATAGTGTTACTTACCATCATTCAAAAGTTGACCTCAACAAGTCTTTCCATAGTGGAACTGCTTGACAAGCTATGTATGAGATTAAACAATAATATTTTTGCATCACACAGTTGTTTACCTTTCCAGTGTTTACCATTCTAATGATCATACCTGATTCACATTAGAAGAAATTCTCATATTAATTACTGAAGGAGCCTTATTTTTTGAAAATATACTGTAAATATCAGATCAGTCCTTACCATATAGTCACAAGGAGATCAGCCAGCATAAACAAAAAGATCATAAAAAAGAAGTCTGAAAGTGTCAGAGTTTGTTTAATGCAACAGATTTTAATATGCCTTAATTGCAGCATATCCTTTAAATGGTTGTGGACCATTAGCATGGAAGTTAGTAAGAAACAATGAGTAAATAAACAAAAGATTCAGAGTAAAAATGTTCAAAATATTAAACTTTAAAATGGTGAATAAAGATAAGGACTAATTACATTCAAAGTGAAAAAAAAAAAAAGAGAGACATCACAGTGGAGCTGAATATATAATAGAATTACTTGCCTTCTCCTCATGCATATTTCCAGATACTGGACTTTAAGACTAACAGTACTCAGGTCAACCATTTTCAAAGGAGGAGACAGATATGCACCTAATTTCATATATTACTGGTTTTGCTCACATTAGTGATGCTTCAAATTTTGTCTTTTCTTTACTCTAAGAGATTTGTTTATGATCCAAGTAGTTTGTCAACTAATCTAAAAAAATTACACACCATGGCCTCAAGGACTTTTGTCACAATTTGCTTGACTAAAATTAATTTAATTATCAAGTAGCTACTTCAGTGAAGGCAAGACCATACCTAAGGAAAACAGTTCATGTAAAAATAGCCAATAATTTCCAAAAAGAATTCACAAGTGCTTGAAATGATTTTTCATCTTTGCATCCAGAATAAAAAAAAACAAGGAGAATTTTTTTTTTTCATACTGATAGTCCAGGGGATGTGCCTATGTCACCATTTGGTACATAACAAAGCTTATCACCATAAATTTTCTCAACTAGGATACAAGGCTTTGCTGTTACGAATATGTATTTTTATTTAGTTTACTTTTGCAAATAAAAAAGTAGATACTAACACTCTAGATTTCAATGGAATGCATACAACCATGACTTCTAATGAGACAGAGCTAGGAAGGAGGCAAGGAAATGAAAGAAGAAAGAAAGGTCTGAAGATGCATTGGACCAACAACTTGGCCTAGAACTGATTAAGTTCTGGGACAGATCTTAGGATCTCCAGGGTCCCTCCGCTGATGGAGCCAGAACTTCAAGGCTCACTCCCCATGAATTTGCTCTCTTTGGATGGAATTGGAAAAGTATCTACTGAATCTAAACATACACTTCAAAAAGGGGAAATTCTGCTTAGCTTTGAACTATGATTAAAGGGTACAAGTCAAATGGACAACAGAGTAAGATTTTGTGTGTCTTTTGGTATGCTTGTAATAAAAACATACCTTTCTATCATCCTTTAATCCATTTATTACTTACCCAGAGGACTTTCCTAGCCTTTTATGATGTCAAGTTTCAGTAAAGAATGACTTTTTATGACCCTATTATAAACCCATAAAAATGAAGTTTTACAATGGAAAAACTAACAGATGTTTATTTCTAACTTTAAAAGAAGTAGTTTTGGACTCTAGAGCGAACATTGTTTTTATTTAAAAATAGTCAGTCTTCCCAGCTATTTGGCATTTTGTCCTGGAACTCTGTATTCTGTTTCCTACAGTTTCTGCAGCTAGATCTATTACTCTTACAGCAGCATTATTTGTCCAGGTACACTGCAGTCTGCCTTTCCTTTATCAATAAATTCTTTCTCTTAGCTCTTCAAAATATGTTCTACATTTAAACTCGGCATTAAAAATTGGGCTAGGAATAAAATTGATTACAAAATTTAATAATGAAAAATATGTATTTATATTTGAGTTTTAAATGCAAATGCAGGAATGAATGACTTAAAGCTTAAAAATTGATTTTTAAATGGGTTCTGAGAGGCAAAGAATTTTTAAACTGTATTAATTGATTTGTTATTTTGTGAAAAAAAATGAAACAGGACAAATCCATTGTTAAAAATAGGTCAGTGTTTTCAATGACAATTGCATAAAATCATCTGAAGGGATACTAACCCCTCATTGCATTACTGTGTTAGTGCCTATAGAAAAAAAGATTGAGTGATCACCTAATTGTGAAATTTAGCAACATCATCAATATATAAGAAATCCAAAACTAAGCATCAATTTCTACATATTACATCATTATTAATTCTTAACTAAATATTTAATTTGGTTGAATTTGCAGGAATTTGAAAGACACATTTTCACCACAGTAAACAATAAGCTTGGGCTCTAAACAGTTACGAAGTAAACATACATAGACCTATAAAGCTGGTACTTTGCCTGTCAAATCACGTTCAAAACCCATGCCTTGAATTCTGTATAATGCTGAGATGTCTGGGAATAGAGGAGCACCTATAAGACTTAAAACACAGACAAATCCAACAGTGTAGCATATCTGGTGCATACAGTACAAGGAAAATTGATGGTGTACTACAGCACAAGCCCAGCATTACTCATTTGCAGATGTATTTTAAACAGTCATTTCCTATAATCTCTCTGTATTTCCTCCCTTGTTTTGCTGACTTTCTCTATAATGACTAGATTAAAAGGAATGCACTTTGTCAACAGCAAAGAAAATGGGCCTAACTCATTCTCTACAAATGCAAAAACTTCTTACAATTTTGAAAAATCTTTTTTCCATAGGTTTTTGGTTTTTTTTTTTGGATACACTGTAAAATGCCTCTATAAGAGAAGTCTGAAATTATCCATCTGCTTAAAACAGATTGATTACGTCTAATCACAATTGTGAAAGTTTACACAGAAAACATTCATAGTTTTACTATTATACAACCCTGATGTACAGTGTCTGATCAGTCTATTCTGTTAAATTACTATTATTTATAAGGTTTCTCAGAATTGAATCTACCCAATTTTGGTGATGCTCTCTTGAAAATTTGAAAGGTGATTTGAAACATACCAAGTTGCAGGAAAGGAAGAAAACAGGGGGTACTGCAAAACTACACAGAATTCTTAGTTTGATAAACAGATCCTATCCATACCTATCTACTCAACTGTATTAAAAGAACAGTGTACATAGGAGTATATGAGGAGAACAAAATATTACAGAATAGATTACATGAAGTACAACCCAAACAAACTTTTTTGATAATCACTATTATTTTCACTATTATTATCATTATTTCAGAACTTTCCTGAAAGCCATGAATATTTGAATCTTCAAGTATGAAACAGAATTGCACTCACTCCATTGATGCATGTACTTATATCTTATATATATATATATATACACATATATACACATATATATGTATATATATGTATAATTGATATGCATTTCTATAGATCACTTATATATTATAAAAAGAATATCACTGAAACAGGTATTTTTCAGACCAGCCACACAATTTATTTGGTTTGGTTCTATCAAAGTAGATGATGATCTGGGGCATCAAAGGATATCCTTTGATCAAAGGATAAAAGAATACAAATTCCTTACGATGACAAATGTCAAAGGAAACAAGGAGTAACTTAGGAAATCACTGAAATCTTTCAGTTAGTACATTAAACATATTTAGGAGGAAAAGAGTTATGTTGTAAGATAGTGTCTTATAAAATGGTTAGTAAATTAAATTAGAACTAAACTAAATCAAATTGAGAAAATTCTATTTTATATCATAGGATGTTAGGATTATTTCTTCCTTCTCTTTCATGCAATGTTATTTCCTTTTTAATGTACCCATGGATCTACTTATTTTATAAAAGTTTTAGGTGCCCCCCCGTTCAGAAAGGTACTTCAAGTTAAATGCACACTATAGACAGGCTCATGTGCCCATGTGAGAGGTTCCATAGGTATGCCTGGAACGAAAGAAGCCCTCCAGGGAACACCCAGTGCACACACTGATGTACACCTATCTAGACATGAAGGACTATAGGCCCAGGCACAAATGAAGGCTTAACAAGATAAAAAAAATTAAGAAGGAGGAAATGTTGCCATGTTTTTTATTAATCAATTATGACCCACACTAGGTGAATGATTAATTGATGAAGTTTAATCCTTCAAATGATATTAAAATCTAACAAAATTTATAGACTAACTTAAATGGCATAACACCAAATATTTCCTATAGGGGCTTTGGAAATAACCTGCATTGTGCTCTTTCCATCCTAAGGTTATCCTGAGGGCATTTTTATATGACAGTTTCTAGAAAGCCACAAACAGCTGCATCCTAGGTTGTGCTGAGAGGAAAGGAGAGCCAGCAGACCTTTAACAGGTGAGATAATGGGGAGCACGGGCAAAAAATTAAGAAATACTGAAAATGGTCACTCCTGAGTAGGCATGCATGACAATGGAGCTCAGTGAGAGGGATAAGTTAGGAGTCAGAGACCAGACAACATCAGGATAGATGTCATGCACGTTAAGAGAAAGAGATCTGAAGCATTAACATCCTGATTTTTTTTCTATACAATTATCAGTTGCAATTACACATCAAAAGAAACAAATCTACCCCCAGTTGCGATGGATGAACATCTGCACTTTCCAGACGTTCTTTTCCACAGGATTTCTTTGCAATAGCATAGAACAACCAATCAGTCATTTAATGACAGCATTATAACCCATTATGTTCAAGAGTCAATTACTCTAAAACCTTACAGTTTTATCACATACAATATGTCTAAATTGGATGCAATACTTTGGATCAATCAAACTCAAAATTTTACTTGAATCTGACTGTAAAAGGCTACAAATGATTTATACTGGGGAGTGGGGACAAGGAAGAACAGTCAAAATTACCAAACACCAAATAGTTGATGAGCCCTTAAAGAATTAACTGCTTCTTTCATTGATACATGACCTGTACACAAACAAGATAATTGCAGTTTAAAGAAAGTGTCTGGCACTTTTTCCATTTGTAACAAAGCCCAGAAATCAGCAAATACTGATTGGATAATCGCAAACACAGAGCTCAGAGCAGCATGTGGAACTAAGACCATATGTGAAAATGGGACTGTCACAGCAAGGACACTGAGGGTCACAGGACATACATCTGTAGGAAATCAGTCTTCATTAGTGTGGCTGCTCATGGAACAGTTTGTTAGGATTTTGTTAATGTATGGATGTGCAATCATTAATAATACAGAACTATAAGTTATTTTTCAGAAGTGGAACACAATATATGTTTAGTCTGCCCAAGGGATGAAGAAATGCACATCAGATGTATTATTTACAAATGTTATATTTTGCAGCATCTTGACATTTGCCTGTTAGTAAAGGCTATAGCTGATATATCTTGGTGGAAAATAAAAAAAAAATAAATCCTGGGCTACTGGAAAAGAGGCTATGCTCCATCTGACAGTCAAAACAGTTACAAATTCATTACTGGAAAATAAGATCTTCACTTAAGAGAGCATTACTCCATCAAAATCAATAGTGTTGATTGACTGCAACAGGGGAAGTGTCAGAAACATACATCAAAACGTCTTTATCATTTTCTTTTTTTTTTAATTTTTGTTAAGTAATAATCCATGTATCAAATCAGTTCCACAAATAGTTCTGTGTGTCTTTCAGGAAAAACCTGAATTTCAGTCAAATTACATGTAAGGAGGCATTTCTTAAAGCATGGGCCAAAAGATGGGCCAAAGTACAAACATTTAGGTTTTCAGCAGCAGTAGGCAGGTGCTGTAAGCAGCACCAGAGGATGGGAAAGGACACTTGGATATTGAAACAGCATGAAAGAAGCTGGGTTTATGAACACGTGATCAAATATGAAAAGCCATCTGTTTCAGACAAGTTAAGAGTACAATATAAAATACATGGCAAAATATTCTACAAATTCAGAAACCACAGGTGATGTTCTATCATTAGGCTAGCTTGGATTCTAGAAAATTGAAACTGACAATATTTTAAGACATTAAATTAAATTCAGTTATGGTTCTGTTTAATAGCATTTAATAAAATCATGCTGCCTTTCTCGTCATGAAAAGTTTTCCATTGTCTTCAGTTTTGAGCGTGTCATCACTTAACAAAATAAAAAGCTTCGATAAAAGACTCTTTCAAATTTCTTCAAGAAAACTCAACTTCTACCGTAAGACTGAAACATTTGCATAAATTCTAAGTAACAATATAGATGGAACCTTGATTTAACTACTTTAAAACTTAAAAAGATATTTTTGAACACAGTAATCTGAGATATAAGGACATTATTTTTAAGATATGTTTATAACAAACAAAGAGGTTTCTTCTTTTATGAAAATTGTTTTGTCTCCTTGATACACTTGTAACCCTGCTCAGATGAAGAGTTGCTTCTTCTCTCTCTTTTTTAACTATGGATTGGCCATAAATCAATAAATAAATTAGATATTTGCCAGCACTCCAGATACCACTAAGTTACCTGAAGCACCACTCTTTTTCACATAATCAAGACAGTTACCAATGTGGGAAATTTTATTCTACACCAGCTGGGATTTTCTTACTACCTTAGTTCAGGGTCTGCCTTGTGGGTTCACTTGGAATTGTTTGGATTTTTTATCCTCAGTTTTCTGTTGTTTGTTTTTTTTAAATTCCTCATATTGCAGGTATGTAGGGGCTGCTGGTGTCTTTGATCATATCTCTATTCTTTCCCTTACACAATATGATTTTACGTTTATCATTATTTTATCATTAATTTCTGGTAGCAGGTAGACAAGGATACAAGGGTTTGGGGATCTGATGATCCATGTTCATTTTGGAGTACTTTTAGTGCACCATCATCTTTGACAGCAAAAACTTCAATTTGGTGTCCCAGATGCTTACTTCAGTTATCTTCACAGAGAAGAAAAATACAGGGCAAAACTTCCCTTCTAGATTTTTACCTCTGCTTTCTGTACTAGAAGGTGCCACCAGACTATAATGCTTAATAGCTCTTCATCTCCATCTTAAATCCCTTTGCTTAAATGCTATGTCATTCCGTGGATTGGCAATTCTAAGTCAGGAGGGTTTGAACTACTCCCTCAGGTTATTCTTTCTGTCTATTTTATTAAAAAATATGTTTTTGTTACTAGAGTAAAAAGAAATTGAAAGCTAAGAGTTGACTCTTCTATCCACAATAAACCTCTGGATGGATAGTTAATGAGAATGTGTATATCTGGGATAATCAAACAAAGCAGATCCCTAACCAACATAGGTTAGTGAGACAGGAAATCCTACATTTCTTACTCAGACACAATTTCCATAAAAGCAGAATTTTTTGTTATATTGTAATGTAGTCAATTCACATTCTGTGTCAAAGGTTACAAGATGCACATTCCTTCTGGCTCTGTATGATCAACTCTCTCCTGTCACTTTCAGTATCAAAGCTCACATTGCAGCTTCAGTGGCTTCATTAGGATTCCTACTCTATGTTTACAAGGAATTAGCTTTCTCTAGTCAAAGAAGTATTAAATTCTCTTAATAACGTTAATAAATTCTGTTAATAATGTTAATGGCTATAGGAAAGATGGGCAACCCAGATGACAGATTTGTCTGACACCAAAATAGTGCACATGGTAAATTGTCATTTATACTAAATGGGATAAGATGGTCAGTAAGAGTATTTAAAAAACTACACTCAAAAATCAAGTCACAAAGTACCATATTAAAAAAAAAAAAAAAAATAAAAGAAGGAAAAAAATACCCCTCAAAGCCAGTCCTACAACAAAATATTTACTGCATTTACATGGCTTTTCTGGTACAGCGTAAAATTTTTGTTGATAAATACATTACAAATTTAATTCATTATATCTTCACTATATTTTCAAATTCCTTTATGACTCTCTGCAAGGCATAAAGGAACATACTGACCCCATATACAGAGCAGAGTTGTGGCATCACTACTACACACTGTGCAAATCCAAAGGGATGCTCTTGTCCCTGTGACTTCCTGGGAGTCTTTGCTTGCTTTAGCATCATCTAAAGGTGAACTGCTGTGGCATTAATTGCAATAAATATGTACTTTCTCCTGCTCTAAGAAACATTTACTCTGCATTTCAGACTGGGGATTGTGAAGGATAAAGTTGAGCCCGTGCATCTGCTGTTTGCTGAGTGCTCACTCAATACCCCAATCCTGCTGTCCCACATAATTATTCTGTGGTGTGTGAGTGAGGAGAAAGACCTGATATTATGCATTGCTGGTTTTCTTCTCCAGACAAGCAATTCACACCATTTCTGGAATTGTTGTCTGTTTATCTCCTACTTTGCCGTGAAAACCAAAGAAACACTTTTACAACAGCATAAAATTGAAACTATGTACAACTTGAATTAGAAATTGCACTAAACAAAACTTGTCAAATTTCTTATTAGGAAATATTTTTTTATTTACCAAATGTGATTGCACATACAAGCTTTATTTAACTAGTTTATTATTTTGATTGCATATCTCCAAAATATGTTTTCAACTAACATAATTGTGTTAATTTGCATTTTGAAAGGGCACCTTTGCAAAACTGAGCATTTTATCAGGGTTATTCCTGCTGAATCAAATGAAATTCACACACAGAGTTGTAATAATTACCTTCAATATTTAGCATTTACTAGGAAAAGAGAAAAACCAAAATGTTCAAATATTCTTACCATAATACAGTTTTTAAAATTGGATATAAAATGGATTTTCATTGAAATAAACATAAGAAGAAATGATTTCTGGTTGTCAGAAAATTCTTAAAAGCAAGATCTGAACAAACATAATGTGATAGAGACAGAACCCTTTCCTTTATTCTAGAGATAGCAACAGATCAAGTGTCTAGTTAACAGCTGATCAAGCAGTGGCTGTTCAACAGAAAGTTTAACAGTGCTTTGCAGAGCCCTTGCCTTGATTTTACTCACAGGTGATCTTGTACCCTTCTACTTAAATCAGTGGCCAAGCCTATATTTGTTGCATTTTTTTCCAGGAGGGCTTTTTTTGCAGGTGAGGACATAAAGGCTTCCTTTCTTTCAATGGAAATGCATTTAATGCAATTTTTCTTTTTCTTTTTCAAATTAGGAAGGCAAGGCAAACATCAAGGCAAGCTGATTTTTCACCAGTAAAATTCAGATTTTAGATTATATAACTTTCAATTACAAGCAAATAGAATAAACAGTTAAATTGAAGTGGCTTTTGAACATACCCAACTGTCCTAGGGTGACAACAACTCTGAAAGACTTCTCATGAGTGACTGCAGCCAGCTAACCCACTATCCACAATCTTGTTCCCCCTGAGCTTCAGGCACTCACGAAAAGAGCAAACATCACATTGTGTGTATGATCTCTTCTTATGTCTTGTTCATACATATGCCTCTGTGTAAGAGAACCACATCACTTACTCTCCTTTTTGGGTCTCTAGACTACAGAACTGAGGCAGGAGAAGAATGTGGTATAGGGGGTAATACTGGTATATCTCCTCATTTGTTAGCCTCTACAAAAGAGAGAAGAGGCATGCTTAAACTAGAAATAATATTGTAGGCACTCATCCAATAATATGCAGATTATTTAATCTGTTATACACAAAAATGGAATGAAATATCCAGATTAACAGCACCGAAAGATCCCTTTGGATATATTCACAGGTGACTAGTTTAATTATGTGGAATCTCATAAATTAATTACATTATTCCAAACCTGATGAGTTGTGTCACAGTAATGCTGATATAGTCAAGATTAAAAAAATGAGGATGTAACAGCCTGCCTTGTTATCACTGTGTGTGTTGTCACAGCTTCGCAGTGAACTGTGACTGAGATGTATTAGCAGGTCAAAAGGGCAAAGCTTTTCAATTTTTAAAAATTCTAGAAAATGGATGACATTCAAAGAAAAGCTTAGTCTTAGTGGGGAACCAAACAAAGTGGTGTTTTTTAAAATGTATTTTTAAAGAGGGGTAAAAGGAAACAAAAAAAATTGCAGACACTGTTATTAAAAGGCTCTACTCCGTGCCAGGCTTCTTCTATATGTTTATTGTGTACAATTTACCAGTTAAATCCCCTATAAAGCTCACACAATGACTTGGATAAAACCAGAAAGAAACTGTTATGTTTCTTTCTTCCTAGAGTGGCAGAGTTTGGGCCACAAAGGTGAGATTTCAATGAATTACATTCGTAAGTGCCTATCAATTATTGATAACAGTATAGTTAGATGCATTATTTTATCTCAAATTATAGCCTTGCAATTGGGTATTCACAGGAGCTCTCTCCAGCAGCTTTATGCAAGTGTTGGCAGCTGAATGAGGTTGGACCTGACTACACCTTCTTTAAAGAAACAGATAATTAAGTATCTCCCAATCATTCGTCTTCTCCTTTTTTCCTCCCCTCTCTCATTTAACACTTGAATGTTTTAACAATCTGAGTAATAAGAAAAAGACTGTGATGACCTGCTAAATTTTCTAACCTTTATAACTCTCATAGACATTTTTAGCATTAAATGTCCCACAATAATCTTGCTAATGTTCAATATTTTTCCATTTAGGAAAGCCCAGTCTGCTTGCCCCCTGCGGCAATATGAAGACTTGGGTTAGTAATGCAATCAATAAACACTGCAATAATTAGTCAGATTAGTAATTTTCTTGCAAAGGGGAAAAGGGACAAAGCTCACTACATATTTCTGCTTCATAAAATCTTTCTTCGAATTACATCCCATTTTTGCTAATGCAAATGTTTCTAGCATACATAAAAAGGATGACGTATCCTTTGACAGTCAATGCCTTGGGCTGATTTCCAGGGGATATCAGTTTGGTCCTAGGCTCCCTGGAAAACCTTTATGTATCTTTACACACCTGTTTCACTATCTTTGAAGGCTTCATCTGAGCTCTTATATATTCATGGACTCTGAGAGAGCAACAATAAACACACATAGAGCTAATGATGTAGATATAATTGAAATTTAAATTCTCTTCCTTAATTTTCCAATTATTTCTAGGGTGTTAAAGTACAAATTATTATTTTAAAGACAAACCCAGGCCTCTTAAGTCAACATTAAAACAAGAGATCAGGCAGGACATCATGGATCTGTAAGCACTTCCTCTTTTAATTTGGAGTTGAAGCTGGGTACTCTATAAGCCATCTACTTTCAACATGGCAATATTTCCTATGTAAGGAAGGCCAGTACACAGAGCTGTAACAAGATTTCTACATTTACTCCCACCTATAGGTCCTTTTTCAAACAGTGAAAATCTTGCCATATATAGAGAAGCTTTCAGCCTGTAAACTGATGAGAGACCATCATAATTCTTCATTAACATTTCAGTTATGGCATTTCACAGGTGGCCTTGTGTTAAGAATCCATTGGAGAGAATTTGACATGATAAACCTGCTGTCTTTAGGCTGTTTGCTTACCTATAAAAGGCAAAAGTCTTAAGAGAAAAGTTTGCCATTCACCTCACCAGGCTATGGATTCTGGAAACCAAGGATAAAACATATGCTCAGAACATCCCACCTACATCACCTTTTCCTTTAGCACCGTGTAAAACAAAGGGATTATACCTAATAACTGCTACCTTGAAGACCTGCATAGTTCTATGACTTTTAAAAAATTTAATTTTTTTTGGGATGCCTTATGAGCATGCCTTTTTCTACCAAAAATATCTAGAACTGTTATGTAAAATGTTATTCGAAGTAGCTATTTACCATGATGATTGTGGGGAATCATCTATTTAGAAAGGGAGAAGTAGGGTCAGTTGTTTGTAAATTGTTGGTCTATAGGCCTATAGAGCTGATCTTGATCAACTTCTGGGTAAGAGTACTGGTTAATCTTTGTCATATGATTTACTTTACATGGCAAGAAAATTTTGTTAATATCCAACAATGATAAAAAAATACATAATAATATTAAAAATATATTTTATAAATCCCTTCATTATTGAGTCTACAATATTAATCTACTGCTGTTAAATCAGTCAGTATTGCATCCCTTTTTGTAAATGACTGAATATTTTTCCTTTTTTGTATGTATATTTAGCACTACAAAAAAATATTCTTTCACTTCTTTCATAATGGTAATAAAAAGAACCTGATTACTTTTTACTTGTCCATAAAACATGTCCCCACAACAACCTGAAGCTGATTAGGTCATTATATCAAATATACATATGGAACTGTGCACACAAAGTAAGGCTTACTGGAATGTATGTACAAATTAGATGATTGCAATATTTAATAATGTAACACTTTTTTCTACATTCAGTTGTTTGAAATGGAAGTGATTTCTAGCCAGAACATGCTGGGTTTTTAGTGTTTAAATCAGCCCTCCTTTATCAACACACTGATCATAACTGCTGTAATGAAACATCTTGGACCTTGAAAGTTTGCACCCACTGATGAAATACTAAGAAAACAGTTTTTATTCTTTAGCATAGGATTAATTTCAAGGCTGTTGCCAACAAAAACAAAACATACACTTTCCCTTCTTCCCTAGAATAAGACTTCATTGAACTACAGGAAAAAAAAATCTTAATCTTATTAAAAGTATAGGAATTGGAACACTTAAAGACACTTAAATGATCTTAGGCCGTGCACTTTTCACCTTGGGCTTAGGCCAGGAAGTTAGTTTTAAGAAGTACTGAATACTACACAAATCCTAAGCAAAGGAAATTGGCTTCAATGTTTTAAAACATAAGGTCAGTGAATATTACACTGATTCAATGTGATAGACCCAAGACCTGATTGTTTAGATGTGAACCACTCATTTCACGTTCATTGCTATTTCTCCACTGCCTTTATTGGAGTCTAGAATCAACAAAAAAATATCACTTGGAGTGCACCCTACCTCAACAGCAACTGCATTTAGTTTTGCTTAAAATAGAGAATTAATCACTGCCAGTGTATTTTTTTTCTCTGACAGTGTTAAAAGTTTGCAGTGAAATTAGAAAAGGATTGTTAATTTACACATACAAGATAATTTCATGTGACTTAAGAAAGATTAAATGGAACAATCAGGAGTGACAGTGGAAGAAATTAAATCAGGATATGAATGAGCACTGTTTTATACTGTAGGTGTTCCTGCAAAACCTAATGCTAGTACTTAAACTCACCAGTTAATCACTTCCCATACTCTTTTTCAAATACTAACCTTTTAAAAAGTTGAATTAGCTTAAGAATAACTTGATATATTATTAGGACTCATTTAAAAAGTCCATACCGAAAAAGAATGGTTCTCTTTTTAAACAGTTTTTAATTATTATGAGGCTTATATGAAGAGGAAAATATATTTTAACAAGCATCCACACAAGTGGTCTGATTATGTTATTCTAATCTGCAAACCTAATTATCACCTTCTTATGGAGTACAAGGAACAGCTTTAGAAGAAAATTAATGTATCCTATCAGTGGGACAGTTTGTCACTTTATTAAATAATCATCTTCTTCGCAAATAAAATTGTTAGAAGCTTCATTGTATTAAGGAAAAAAATAAAACCCCTCACACCATTACATATTAAAATTAACTTCCCACCGTTTCTTTAATGGTCTATTAAGCCTTCACTGTGGTGGATTATGAAGTACAAATGAGGGTAGCAACTGTTTCTAAAATGGTAAGAAACAAATATATTCTACGTGCATTTTTTATCAAGGTGAGCTATTATATCTTAGCAAACATTTAAACTATTTTCACTAGTTTCCAACATAGAAAGTGTACATTAAACCCAAAGTAGATAATGTAATTTATTTTTTCTCTTTTTGATCTTGATCATAGGCAGTGAGACAAAACTAATATCTCTCTATGTCTAGCTCTTTTTCTGTAAAACTGAAAATTATTATTCTATATTGCAACCTAGAAGATAAAACCAAGACAAACAAAATCTGAAGGGCTACCAAAGATGCCCCTGGAATAAATCTTTAGACTGACCTATGCCAAAAAAATAGAAATTTTGACAGAAATACTTAATACATCATTATTTAAAATATCAATCTACCTAAGACTGAAATTTGACCTCCATATAATCAAAGAATTTCTATGAAGTAGTTGCAGAACGTCACAGCTTGTAAATACATACAGGAAACCATCTTGTAAACCAATACAGGGTCATATTGTCGGCCCTATATGAAGAAATCCTATTGGGCTCCCCAGTAAATAATGACTTTATTTCACTGGCCATTGCAATAAAAAAATATAGTGCAGGTTGTTACCTTTGGGTTTTTCCCCTCTGAGGATACATATAATGACTTCCATGTAGAGCTAAACTAGATTATTTTTAGCTATTTTTGATTAGGCTGTATTATGCAGTGAAACCAAAAAAAGACCCTACACATAATGAAGCCAATTTTAATGGAATTTTCATCTAGAAAGAGTTGTTAGCTAACAGATGGAATATCAGCTTAAAGCTACATATTAAAGCATACTTAACTACCTTTTATTAATTGTCTCTGGTGAGTCAACGTACATCACCTGTGACTTAGGAGACACAGTCTGTGTATACCATATTTGCATTGGAGGCATAAATTAATAACCAACATCTCAGGTAACTGCTCTTACCTCTGCAATTCTAGCCACAGGTTTCATTGTTACCTGCTGGAGTTGTCACCCTGGTAGCAGGACAGCACAATCATCGTCCAAGTCCCTCGGATGAGCCTATACTGTTCAGGTGCTCTGCTTCCTTTAAATAAACATTCACCATTTAACAAACAGAGAAGCAAAACCCCAAGCTGCCTGGCACAAGGCAACTTGTACTTTACTTAAGCAGCACAGAGGGAGAAGGTGAGTCTTAATCAGGGGTTATGGCTGGGACTGTCCTATTTAAGCAAGCACTGTAGTTCTCAGTGTAGCAGCAACTGCAAGAGAGGCAAAGCTCTCTTTCTGTCATGAAGGGAAGTTCTTATTTTTTTCACATCAGGGAAACTACTTCCTGCTCATCACTATCTCCCAGGAATATTTACTAGTTCCACGCTTTTTCTTCTTTCCAGAAAGCAGGATACTTTGCTCTCATGGGCAATCTAGAATTTCATAAGATTAAGAATATAAAGATACTGATTTTCCTTAAGTATTATCTGATACAGTTAAAAGTTCACATCCTGTGGCTTGTGGGTAAGATATGTCCAGCCCTAAAAACTGTTCAATATTCTGTGATATTACACATGGGACATTACCATTAGTCTGTAAAATAAGACAACCAGTCTGAAATAGTGGAGGTTACTTAATTTTAATGTACAAGACAGTACCTCATTTAATGAAACAAGATCTGAAGTCATTGTTTTTATAGTAAACTCTGTCTCTCTGCATTTTTTAGCTTACAACTGTGAAGACCAAAAGCATGTCTTTGGACAAAAGATAAAAAATATAAAAATTCAGATCAGGATTTCAGTGATACAGTCTGACACTGCCAGGCAACAAGTCTGTCCTTATTTCCAAATCTAAATTCTTGGACAACAGAACAAGATAATATTCAGAGTTAGATATGTCAGAGTGCTTTCAAAAAAAACTAAAACCATAAAAGTAAGTAATTCTAGAAAAGCTGGATAGCAGTTAGTCTGCAGTGGCATTGATACTTAGCTTCATGCTTCTGAACAGACTTCCATGAAGAAAATTCCTTCTCTATATGCTTTCAAAAGGGACTGCACTTCCAGAAGCTCTCACAGACTTCTCACTGTGCATCAAAATCTTGGCACAGAAACTGAATATATCCTTTTCCAAGCTACAGATTTTAGTGTGGTACTAGTTCAGAGCATTAAATGGCCATACTTATGGTTTTATTGCTTAAATTTACATTGTTGAAGAGTTTTCTGGTAGAAGCGTACACCACATGTAATTTACACCTTACTTCACAAAGAACAAAGGTGTTACAAAGAAGATGGACAACATACTATACAGGTCTCAGAAAAGACTAATACACAAAACAAAGCAGCATTTAAGACTTTAGGTAAGAGACATGGCTGAAAAGCACTTTGCTCTTGTTCTATCAGCTTCTCCCTTTCCCTTTTTATTAAAATACTAAACCATGAGCATTAAGTAGCTCTTAATTTAGCTTTATAATAAAAATGGAAATCCTTCTTAACCAAGAGTACAGTTTTGCTGTACTTGATTATTTTATAAGGTGAAGGAACAAAGTTAAGTCAAGAAAGGCAAGGAAAAAAAGGAGTCAAATCAGAAAGAGAAACAAGAGAAGTCCTAAGACACCAGAGGAAGGAAAAGATGAGTGTGCCTTATAGCAAGAACAAATTTCTAAGTTAAAATTTAATCTCAAAGACTTTCTTCACTAGAGACAGCTAAAATACATTTTTAAAGGACTAAGAAGCTGGTATAACAGGGAACCAGGGAACACTAGCTTATGATCCAGTGTACTCAACCAGTGCATACATGTGACTGTGGTCACAAGGGTTTTCAAGATGAAGAAGAGACGAGAATGTTGACTCCATGATCAGAAGGCTTGATTTATTATTTTATGATATATGTTACATTAGACTATATTAAAAAACAATAGAAAAGAAAAAGTTTCTTCAGAAGCTAGCTAAGCTAAGAATAGAAAAGAATGAATAACAAAGATCTGTGTCTCAGACAGAGCAAGAGCCAGCTCTGCCATGAGTAGTCAAGAAATCTAAACACCCACAGGAGACCAATCACGGGTCTACCTGTTGCATTCCACAGCAGCAGATAACCATTGTTTACTTTAGTTCCTGAAACTGCAGCTTCTCACAAGGAAAAATCCTAAGAAAGGATTTTTCATGAAAGATGTCTGCGACACATACATTTTATCCAATACTTCTCACATCTCCATTTCGTAATGGAGCATCCTTCCAGAATGGCAGAGCTAGTGCCAACTCAGATGGATCTGGAAGCACAAGCAAAACAGCCATAGTGATACTGCCTTGTTCTTTAGCAGTTTAAATCCACCCTAAACATCAGGAAAACAAGTGGTCTTGTGCTTCATGCAGACCTTGCAGTGCCATCCAGCTTAGAAGTTCATTACACAGGTCAACTGTGACTGTCATTTTGAGAAATTGTCAGAATTAGTGAAGGTTCAGAGTAGCCCTGACAGGCATCTTCTTTCTGTACCTCTAAGCAGTTCTGTCTTTGGCAGTGTTTGCTGTGTCTAATATGCCTCTCTGACAGAGACTGTTCTGCACCATGCCTATATTCCCTCATTCTACAATTTTAGTGTCATTGCACGTTGTAGGTTGTCAAGCAAACTACCCAGTCTGACCATTCATGAGACTCCCTGGCAGTCACATTCCCAACACCAGATACTGCCACTGCTGGGACCAAAGCCCCTTCAGAGAGGGTAGATCCAGTAGGCTGACAGGTGCTTACTTCTCTCCATATCCCACACACACGTGGTCAGACCAGGTTTCCTCACCAGTTCAGCTCTAGGTTTCCCACAGCAGAGACTCAGATGTCTCATTCTATAATGCAATTTATTTACAGTGCAGTAACAGAGAGACAACTCAGGCTGGTTCCCCCGAGGAGGGACCCCCAACAAAGCACCCCCAGGCTTTTATACCCTCTCAATTCAAGCACATGCAAATCTCTTCTTTCTGAATCTTTGTTTACTACTGTCTACTGCTTTGTCTGTCTCCAAGTGTCCACTCACCTAGCTAGCACCACAGCTCTTCATGGCAGTTCATGGCTTACTGTCTCCTGCTGCTGCTCTCCTATTCTAGATTTAACAAAAGCACTTAGGAATCCCTCATTCTGCCATGCAGATGCTGGTGTATAACACATAAACCATCACCTTTGCAGCAGAGGTGTCCAGGTTCCAGGATACTTATTTTGCTTATGTGTGACTAAAGTAGTGGATAAATATTTCCAGTAATTTGAGCAATATAGTAAAAACTCGGAATTTCACCAGACTTTAAATAATACAACACTGCATCTTCACCTGGCAACCTCATGACAGAGTCTAATTCCCAACTGTTTGCTTGTTATCTGTGTTTCTGTTGTAGTTGAGAACTACGGACTTTGAATTTTCGTTGTAGTCCTGCTCCTATTTTGTTGTTTAGTCACTTTAAACTTAAAACATTTAAACTTAAAACATCACTTAAAACACTTTCTGAGTGAGTGTATCTGATTATTCCTTGTCAGAAGGGGGATTTGAGTCCCAACTCCCTCTGCCTGGCTGACTGCCTTATGATGCCAGTGGAAAAAGAGCCCCATGGCTGCAGTGTCCTGGCTGCTGTGCAGCTCTCCTCCTGCAAGGCTTTTTTGGATAAGCCATACTTACGTCAATCCTCTCAGGTTTCATTTGAAAAGCCCAGAAAAACTTAGCAATTAAATTTATGTCCCTGAATCACTTTCAGTGAAGATTTACACTACAATTCTCTAAGAAATCAAAGCAGCTAAACATATTGAAGATTTCATTCAGTGTGAATAGTCAGCTGGCCCGTATCAGCAAGAAGAACATATTTCTTTGATTAACACTTTTTTCTTTCTTTGAACATCAACAAAATCTTGATAAAAACCCTAGATTGACAACTTAACACAGCCTTCAGGGCTCTGCTATCAAAATCCAAAACACTTAGGAAGCTTCTGCTACTTCTGCTGTTACTATAGTTATTAATATATCACCATAACTATAAGGAAAAATCCAAGAAGAATTTTAGCTCATAAAAAAAAATCAATTCTGCCCTTGTTTTTTATATATTGTGAGCACAGATATGCTAACCACAGAGAAAGTTCTCCAGCTGGCCATTATACTCCCAAATCACAAAGTTACTGTTCCAAAGAGCATTCGATGCCTTTAGACATCTTCATAATTGGCTCAGAAATAGCATGCTGCAAGAAAGGTTAGCAGACCTTGCTGTCCCTCATATGGACAAATCTTTATTAAAAACAGTGTAACTGAAAGGTTCTCAAGAATCAGGAAACCATATTACTTGCAGCTGCTCCCTAAGTCTAATTTAAACCAAAAAAAAAAAAAAAGGCAAAACTAACAACTTCTTCCTCTTACTATTAAATTAAAATTCTAGGTAGCTTTTACCACATCTACCTATGTCACGTAGATTTAAATGATACTCTGGTCCTGAATTTTAGCTCATCGGGGAAAAAATAACCTAAGTTCAATGTTAGTTTTTAAATTAATACTAATTTCTCAACCTAAGGAACAGTATTAATTTTTTCCATAACTAAGCTGACTTACAGGGATTGAAACTGGATTTAACTCAAAACTTTCCAATCCTAATAAATTCCTAGTATCTACTAGACAACAGCTTTTATGTCCAATGATTTTCTCCTTTTCCTATTGTGGTCCATTTTATGCCATGGCATGCAAACACAGCAGAAACATCAAGATCATTCTCACAATTCCTGATCAGTAACAAATTCAGAATTTTGTAACTCCTGATCTTTAAAACTTTGAGAAACAATACCAAAATGACACTGTTCCTACATATTTCTTTGTCCATCTTGTATCCTGTCTTGGCAGTTTCCCCATAAAGTACTCCTTTAAAAGTAGTCCATCAAGTACTGGAAGGAGGCAGGGGTATAGTGATCCCTTAGCCAACAATCTGCAAACATGCCTTGTTGATCTGGACTCTTTCCCCCAAACCAGAACTAAACATAAGAAAGCTCAAGGCAGGTAATATATATACAATGTGGATTTCCTGAAGGGAAAATAGAGGGCTAATTGAACATGAACTATTTCTGTTTTAGCAATCTGGCAAAATTTTTTAAATTCTCACAATTTCTCTGTGTGACAAAGGGAAGAGTTGAGAGCAGGATCTTAGTGTCAATGTTGACAGTGAGAGAGAAAATGACCATCCACTAATATTCTGCTTCAGAAGCAGCTGTAGATCAATAGTTGCCAATCGTTCAGCAACAGAATTGTAAGAGAAGCCAGACAGGAATTCCTTCAGTGACCTGACAGCACACAGAAATATCCTAATACGAGTAAGACTGTCTTAGGAATGGCAAGAACAGAAGAAATGATAATATTTCATTTCAAAGGCATACATGACCAAAATAGTATTCCCAAAACACATCAGAACTTCTCTTAGGCAGTCTATGAAGTATCATGAGGGAAAGACAGACAATAGAACTTAAAACCACTTTTATCTCTTAGATATACTTGGCTTCGATAGCAGTAGTGTCAAAAATCAGAAAAAGCAAGAGCCATTCCCTTTAAATCACCAAATCAGCCAATACATTTTCTCAGGTGTTTTTTGGTTTATGCTTTTTTTCTAAAAATGTATTTAAAAATTTGTGTCACAAAGACACACATACATAGACAAAGATATTGAAAAAAATTAATATTTTGGCTATCATTACATAACCAAAAAATATAAAAAAAGAAAATGCAAATATGAAAGAATAGAAAATATAAGTTTGGTTATATCAATGCTAAAGATGTCTTCAATATTAAGACAAATACCTCTCAATTTTGATTATATAATTGTGTCATTATCAGGGGAAATAAAAAGAAGCAGTAGTTGGTATTATTTTACAAGTAAAACCAAACTCCAAAATGATTCTGAAGGCAATGATAGCAACAATGCAGTTATAACAAAGACACTATTGTACAGTTGCATCTATCATTCAATTTTAATAGAAATGCATTACATGAATTGCTCTATGATATATAAACCAAATATTTTCAAAATATTTTCTTTGAAAAAATATATCCTATGTTAATAAAATGAAGATATAAATCAGAAGAGAATAAGAACATTAATTGAGAGAGATCTACTTGACTATCTTATTTTCCAAGATACACAAATTATATTTTACTTCATATTATAAACTGGAAATACCTCTAGCTTTGCACACTTCTTAGAAAGGGCTATGCAACCTATTGCAATAAAAATAAGGCACTTGGAATTAGATCAGAAAACAGACAGATTACTTAAATGAAAACACATAGACATGGGCCAGGAAAACTACATTCAAATGGGATAAAGAGGGTAATGGAAAATGTTATCTCAAGTGATGGAGATGTTGACAGTGGTTCTTTATTTGATACATTAAGTACTTAAAATCACTTCAGTTATACAATCAATGAAGATAAGAACCTTGGTTACTTAATCAGGAACTGACATATTGGTTGAAAGCATTACTTTTAAGGTAATTAAAAAATGAATTTTGAGCAGTAGTACTAAGATAGGGTTAGGAGGACTGGCTAAATTACTCAAAATTTTCTTTCCTATTACCTAAGTTTATCTAATATGATATAAACCAACTCACAATTGCAGAGTGTAGAGTTGAAACCTGGAGTATATTAGTCACAAGATTCAGGATCTGAAGCAAATCTAGGACCCATTTTCTTGTGAGTTTAAGAACAAGAGAAGTAAAAGCACATGCTGTATATTGTGTCAGTCTGTGGTGAACTAAAGGAGTATTTGGGTTCTCCTCATTATCTACGGGAACTGTAGTAGGGGCTTAATTACCAGAATTAAAGGATTAAAAAAAGCACCATAAAGCACCCACAGTTCAATCTAAAGGTTTTCATTTTTCTGATTAAATTTTAATTTCTTTGTACTAAAGAGTAATGTGTTTATGTTTAATAAATAGGGAGTGTAAAAATTATCCCTTAACAATTCATTTCGTTGCTTTTAATGGACTGGATATTGTCAATCATATTATATGTAATTGCATTGTGGCCACTTAGCAATCTTAACTGAATTTTGAAAGGAGGTTTTGTTGGGTTTGTGATATATATTAGAAAGGGCTGCTGCTCAACTCTTTATAAAACCCAGCATCTGTTGTAAACATGAATTATAGCCACATCAAACTTATGTAAAGATTAGCGATTTTCTTCTGTGATTTGAAAATTAATTCATTCAAAATGAAGCTTGAAGCTGCAAATCCATGTTAGTGTTCATTAGTTCTGATTATAAGCCTCTCAAAAAACCCCCCCCCAAAAAAGCAGTATTTGATAAAACCCAATTTTATTACAAAGTACTTTATTTAGTGTGTCCATGAAAAAACAAGAACAATAACCTTATTGATTGGTATAGAATTACTTGACCATACTTCATCAACACTTTTACTTGTACTGTGTGAACAAACAGCAAGCAGTAGCTTAGCAGTTTTGTTACAGTTTTTGCATATCTACTATAGACTTCTCTCACATCTGAATTTACAATTTAAGGAAGTTAGAAAAATTTTTCTACCACTGTGTTTTTCACTCTTATTTCAAATGGCATGACTATACTGTGGAAGAGACCAAGAATTAATTCCTACAGAGTTATATTTGCCTTTAAGACATTGTAATAAAAGGCGATCACTTTAATTAATTAAGGAATGTGTAAAACATCCACTAGGCACTTCAATACATAGAAAAGGTTCAATGACCTGCACTCAGTAAGGAAACATCATCTGCAATAAATTTCTTAACTAGACTGATGCAAGTTGAAGAAAATTAGATTTTATTGACCTTGGACTGTAGTATATGTATAGACATTTTGTGAATCAACAGTTTGTTACTTCCACAATGCATGCTGGGCCAATCCCTCTGTATGATTCTGCTCCATAAATAGTCCTGTCTCCTAAAAATGCTATGATTTTAACCCTTTAACATTAACCCTGATACACTTAACAATTTCTAAAGAAACTGTTTTTTAAAAAGCTGGGTATCACTACCTATTTCATAAATATATAACTTTCTTTGAAGAAAAAAAAAGACAACGCTCCCATATCTTGTAAGAGTATATATGCCAGACAATTGTTTTTAAAAGTGCAGAATGGTGATCCCCTCAAATGGAAGTGCCCGACAAAGCCTGAACCCAGTTTAGTCCTGCAGTAGTGAATTTGATAGCTGCAGACCCTGAGAATACAAAAATTAATTCATTGCTCTGCTTATGTTCTGATAGAGCACACTGCTTTCAGAGATGGACTTTGAAATCCCAGGGGATGCCTAGGACATAGGGATTCCTGCTTAACATAAATTTTATACATCACAATGCCTCTAGTCATTATAAGTCTGAACCTAAGGTTCCCCAACACCACCAGCCTCCCAGATAGCTGCTATAGAAAAATGTTTAACAGAGTAAGAAGTCTCTCAAGCAGAGGGCCTTAGCCCATTAGAACTTTCTAGAGAAATGATAAAAACATGAAATCTTGTATCAGAGAGAGGTGCAGATACTGCAGATGCAAACTTCTGTGATTTTGCTCTGTAGACAGCAGACAGAGATAGGCTAAACCAGCTTTATGCTCCAACTGTCTTCCTTTGTCACAACTCAAGCACACATTACATGTTTCTGGTATTATTACTAAAGGTAGGCTACTACATGTTTAAAGTCTGACAAAAGAACAAGCCAGTTGTTTTTTTATTTCTTTCTCTGTTATAAGCATTATAACCAAGAGCTAGGCAGAGTATGTTGCCTAACTATGAGACATCTCTCGCCTGTGGGAAAATACTTTTTGCTCTCTTGCAAATATTTTCACCTTGCTTTGCTTCTGATGACTACAATTGCAGTAATGCTGCCTGAGTTCAGAGGTACTGTTCCCTGGAGCCTTATCCTTTTTTGAAAAGGAACCCTTGGGTTGAATGGGACAGGTAACAGATGTCTGCAATCTGGTCTCTCCATGGGGCCAAGGACTTCTTTCTAAACACTTTCATATCAGTCACAACCAGGAAGGGGAGAGAGGTTGAAGGAGAGGCTGAAATGTCTGCAATTAAAGTTAGAAATTTTGTGCTGATGCTTAGTATATTCACTGAAAAGATGTGGTTGTTACTCAATCCAAGAGACTCCATCACCCAAAATTAAAAACTGGAAGAATAATGAAAATATCAAAACAATTTTGTTCTATCCAAAATGAAACACTTTGACTGCTTGATTCTAAGCTAAAATAAGTCAACTTAAACCAAAGCTGAGTACAACTGAGCGTAGACCATTCAATTTACCCCATCATAACTGATTTTGCTCTTTCTTTAAACTGAGTTTTTCACTTTCAGTCACAAAACTTGAACTTGCCTTCAATTCCAGTACTAAAGTGGAATAATTCTGTTCTTTTTTTTTTTTTTTTTTTTTTGCTCTCAGGAAGGACTAGACATTCCTTACAATAAAGCCTTTGAATACAGTAACAGAGTAGGCATGACAGGATTTTTTTTTCCTTTTTTCTTTGGATGTAACTAAAGATATGATGCTATAACTACTTTGTAAGTGCAGTACCCAAGTCAGGACACCCAAAATAATGCTAAAGATTCGATGATCTGCCATTTCTCCTACCTTTTCTTACTGTGGCCTTTCCTTATTCTCCTGGAGAACACTTGCACAATGTAAATCAGTACTTTCTATTACATAAAAACTTTCTTAGACATTAAATGTATAAGTATCAGCAAAAATGAAAAGCATAATTAAAGAAGTTGAAAGGAAGTTTCAAAAGTATATTGTCAGGAATATGACGTAAATGAAGTTATTAGGAGCTTTTTCTGCTTTAGGTTTTCTTCATAAAAGATAGAAATTGGTATTTGGAAACTTCAAAGACAATGTACTTAAACTGTAAATATAATTTATAAATCCAACTTTAGTTTACTGAGACTAAGAAATATCTTTAATGCTACGGGATGCCAAAGCATCAAATTAGTGCACCTAATTGAACTGAGTATGATTTTAGAAACACTAACATCAACCTGAATTATTTTTTTGTCGAAAGTATTCTTTGTTTCCTTGTGTATATTCCAGTCACATAACTCATACATCTGTTATTCCCAGCATCGAGCCTATGATGTTTACACAGATCTCCCTGTAGGGCATTTTGGCCTAACTGAATCATTATTTCAACAGAATGTCCTAGTTTAATGATACTTTTACTTGAAATACTGCCTTTTGCAAGTTTTATCCCCACTGGCACTAACTCAGGCCTTCCACACTTACATTGGAAAATCTGACCCTACTCCTAAGCAGAAGATGCTGGGAAGCAAACTGATTTCTCCAGCACAAGGTTGTGAGCACATCAGACCTGTAGAGTGGGTTAATGTGACCGATTTTGGGGTTTAGGAACCTTATAAACACCTTTATATGGTTTATAAATCTTAATGCAACATCAGTCCTGGTTTCTGATAAAGTGCATTTATGATCAAAATATATAACTAAAATGGCATATTAAGATCCATTATTTTGATAGAGCTCAGGATGCTACTACTCATTTCCATTCTTTACTATTTGACCACCACCAGAATTCTTCTCTTCCAGACCTGGGTTTAGGAACAAGTAATGTGTTTTTTAAAATCACTGGTAGACATTTATGCTGAGCCTTATTTGGAAAACTATATGGAGCCATTCCATATCACAGCTTACAAGTATAACATTTTCAAGATATTAAGGCATGTATAAATTAATTTTTCATTTAAAATTAAGCTTCTGAAAACAGAAGGTCTTTTTCACAAAGGAACTTGATTTAAGTTTTTTGAGAAACTCAAATAACCAGGTGCTTCATTACAAAGAAAATAATTGATAATGTGGATTTTTAGTACAGGAATATTTATACGTACTTTAACTTAGATTTTCCAAAGACTTATGTCTTACTATCTCTAGACAATTTAGAAATCTAAAAATAAATTTATTACTTTTTATTTTTACTAAATCAGTAATACTAAGAGCTGGTGTACAAAATCTGTGAACACTGTGGAATTCGAAAATATGACACAGTTCCCAAGAACTAATGATCTAGTTCCAAAGAATGCCACAACATTGGCTAGTAGTCATTAAAAAAAAGCCTTTCTAAGTCTTGAAATATTCTTTCATCCTCATTTTGAGAAGATGAACAAGTAGAAGAAGATTTTGCTTCTACACAAGTAGAATGTGTCAGGAGTTTTCCTATTAGTTCACCCTATTTACACATAAACCTTGGGATCAGAGTGGCAAGGAATATCCTCAGGAATTTGAGGATCATTAACAGGATTAAATGTGAAAGATTCCCTAACTCCAAAGTTTATCTAACTTATTTCACTGAAGCAAATACAACACCTGTGTATTTCAAAAGACTTCTGCACACAATATAAACCTAAAGTTTCTCTTCAGTAAGGAAAATTTTTAAATTTTTACATGTTCATTTTTCAGAGTAGAACCTCAGTGGAAGGACCTGCTCTGAATGATAGCTGTGAAAGTTAAAATGCTGGAAAATTAGGCAAGAGGAAACTAACATAAAAGCAAAAAGAATTATTTTTTAAAATCACAAGAGATATGCCCATGTGACTGTAGGATTTTCAAATGAGTAATGTAGGGTTTTCAAAGGAGCAGGTGCTGTTAACTATGGAGTCCACTATGAATCAGACTTGAGTTGAACTTGCTGAGCCTAAATAATTTAGATTGCATAGAAAATTCTACATTCTGATGAATTAAGATTTGAGGCTTAGCAGACAACTAAAAAAGGGGTTTCTTTTCATACCCTCCAGGAAAATTCTGCTGCAACATGTTATCGACTTATTTCAACACGCAAATAAGTGGTAATGAAAAAAGTGTTTGTGAACAAACATCATCTGGAACACTCTATTGAACAAACACAGAAAACCCCTTTTTTTTCCTCACTATAAAAAAGAAAACACATTTTAAAGTATCGTTTTCTATTATACTTTGCTCAAGTCTTTGTACTGTTTTTTAGAAAGCCATAACCTTTCTGAATAATTTTTATATATCTAGAGAATCTTCATTTTTTTCAAGCTCTTTCAATATCTCCGTACCAAAGTATGTAGGGACTGGGACTATATATTTTTGTAACTAATTTCCTTAAGATAATGTTAGAAATATCAGGTTCCTTAAAATATAGATGAATTTCAAGGTGAGTCTGCTAGCAGATGTTATTAATGGCATATGATTTATTGTGACATGAAATCTGATCTGAAACTCATGTTATTAGCTGAGCTTTTTATAAATTATAATTGCCAGCTGCTGAAAATATGCAGAAAGACCACTGATAAACTAGCTTCATCTTCAGGGCCTAGAATATCATCATTTGCTAAAAGTCCAATATCTCTAGTCCTGCTGGGAGAGTACAGTACATTGGGATGCATAGATTAGGCTTGAGTTCAGATCTTATCATAGTGTAATTCTTTCAGAATGAGAAGCACCAGAGCTAGGAAAAGGAGGTCATAGTAAACAAATATGTACTACTATGTGACTTAAAAAGAAACAGACACTTGGGTTCACAGTATGCCATTGTACAGATGCTAAGCAAATTGAGTATTTGCGAAAAAGAAACCCCCATTCTCACTATTAGCTATAAAATACATACTTTGAACAAAAAAAACAGTAAGCAAGATAATTTGAAAACATATTTAAACATAATTCTATACAGCTCTTAGATGAGAAAACAAACAGCGTATTTTATCATCTACGGTCTAGGAAAATTTGCATCTACAGGAGACTTTCCAGGTCACCCTCATGGAAAACTAAACACTCTATGGTTAGGTTCACAGTGACAAAACATTTGTGTTAATAATTATTTCTAGACATTCTCTGTTTATTCCAAATAATATTGTATCTTACTTTTCTCTCCCCATGTGTCCTTAAATGTTAATTAAAGTTTCTGAAATGTTGCTTTTACCCACCAAAACTTATTTGCTAAATTACCTAAATAAGAAGAAATAAACATAAACATTGCATTATGAATGTTATCTACTCAACAAACCAAATATTGAATTTACAGTAAACGTAATGCATTTTTAATCTCCAGAAAAGCTCTGCAACAGCACTCAAGATTCAGAGAGCAACACAAGAAACAGATGCAAAGTCTCATTCCTGACTTTTTTTATAGAAGCAAGTTGTTTAGTGATAAAAGCAGTTCTGTGTAAAATGGCATTCACTTGCCCTTACTAAGAGTATACATGGAAGAGCCCTCTGTCAATGTACCAGTGCGAGTGTGGGAATGAAACATAAGGATCACCATCTGCAGCTGCCTAAGAAGTGTTCTTCAGTGCCTAATGGCAAAGTGTCAGCTCAGGGATCCTCACAAACACGTTTCATCTTGTCCATGCTAGCCTTACAAGACAAACATTTCAGCTGTGAGAAGAGTTTACTTATAATGTTATTCATTTCAGCTGAAATACCAGATATCAAAAAGTTACACTACAAGTAGTCTGGAAGCATATGCTTAATATAAAATGAACCAATTTCCTCTCTTTTATAAGAATCAGTATTTTAAAAGATGTGCAAAACTTAACCCCTCAAAGAACAAAATATTTTTCTATGCATATATTTTCAGATTCTTACCTACTGTTGAACTTCTCTGGATGTTTTTCTCTCATGATATGGAATCTGTGGGCAATTGAAGCATCCTAACAGGACAAAAAAAAAAGAATCATAAATCCTTTGGAAAATTGCAAAACAGAAGACCCAACCTGTACACAATGCACATCGCTTGTAAGGTGTTTTGTGAACTGTCATTTTCAACAACAGCAATACTCTTATCACTTAGAAAGCTTACAGGTACATTGTTCCCAGAATGGGATGTATCTGAACTTAATAATTTATTATTCTTGTTGCAGTCTCCATTACTTCTTTTTGCAGATCAGACATGATAGTTTTGTGTAGGGAAAGTGTCTTCAAATTTTATACAGCGAAGAATATCCAGATACGGTAAAGGTTTACTGTAAGACCACTGATACAGTTCTGTCTTCCAAAAAGACCAAATAAACTATTTAAAATCTATTTCTTTAGCAAAATTGAGTGACAGATTCACCAAAGTTACTTTACATGCTATACAAGTTGATATTTCATATGGAATTCAATAGCTTTCTCTAAAACTGGGTAGCAAATAGGAATAATTGCTAGAAGACTCTCCATTTGCTGTATGTCAGGATGTGAAATAATTTGGGGAAATACTGCTTAGTATAAAAAAGATATTTTTAAATTAAATATTTTTATCAATATTCTAAAATTAACTAAATTATGCTAAAAATATATTCAAATAACATGTATCACAAATGAAATAGCCATATGATATATTTATATGTGCATAACATTTAGAAGAGGATCAATCCATTGTGCTGGTGGGAGTTATTGAAAACAGAATATTTGTAACTGATGCATTAGACTGGTTTTCAAAGCATTTTTTAATCTCCTTTGTACGTATGAAGAGAATTTTTTCATCAATTCAGATCATGTAATTTTTATTTCTCATACTAATTGTTAAAACTTTACAAATTGGGAATTAATCGTTTACTTTTCAATGTTTGTATTGAATTAATTGTGGGAGTATGAAATCTACCAATTCTTGAGTCTTGCAGCAGATAGTAAACAGAGAAATCCATTTGGATCATGTCTTTGTAGTTATGTCTTAAAATTCTGGGTGCATATGAATATAAATATAAGAAGAGTTAATCCGGTTAGTAAGAAATTTCAATGGATTCCAGTTTCCATGCAAATAACATTTGAGAAAAACTACAAATAAAACTGTCACTATAACCAACTATCATACATATATGAACTTCCCCACCTATTATTTACCAACTTAAAAGATTATGGAACTATAAAGACTAAAAATTTGAGAGAAATACTAAATTCAATATAATCCTACATCTAGCAACATTTTAAATTATTTTCAAACAATGGGAATTAGAACTTGGAGGAAAAGCCCCTCAAATTAAATATTTCAATTATTTTCTAACTATTCTAAACATGACTAAAACTTTTGTTCTAAATAATTTTTTATTTAAACACATCAGTGTTAAACTAATTCACAAATAAGGAAGGATTTAATGCAGATATAAAGGTACCCACTAATATAAACCATGGCTTCAACATTTTGTGTTTTAGTAAGTTTTGTATTTACTAGAATCTTAAGCAGGGCATGCACCAGAGAACTGACTGGTCATCATCTTCAATGTTTGGTTTACTAACTTATGAGTGCTTTGAAAAGATAAATGTTGAACTTTACTACCATTACCTTCAAAGGTAAAATTGTTTAGCTAGATTGACAACATATAAATAAACTTTTACAATTATGAATAAAAAGCAATGCATAATTTATAAAATTTTACACACACTATCTACTTAAGGGTGTAACACAGTATAGAATTTTTAGACAAAACTTGTGATCACTGATCAAATTACATCAGTTAGAAGCAACGAAGCAACATTAAATGCATTGACTCCATCAAGGTACTCAAATTTTTTTATGAACTTGTTATGTGGTTTCTAAAGATGTACATAGTTTGCTGCTTTATGCACATTGTATAATTATTAATGTATTTTTCTATTTAAGAATGGAATTGTCATTCAACATTTCACAGTTCTGCAAGGAAATGACAGGAAAATTCCCAAGTGAATGGTGTTAGTCAACAAATGCCTTATTGTTCTGTCCTGTTATCCAAGCTGTCATCTGAAACTTACAGTGCTGTATTCTCAAACTGCACTCATTTTTAATTTAAATTTATTTTTATGTGCAATTTTATAAGGCAAATATCCACAAGTATCCAGGTGATCCCACAGTTCTTGGAGACGGATGAAATAAAGCTGGCAGTAAACCCTGAGACAGCACACTTCTAAACAATGGCTGCTAGCTGCACTAAAATAATAACTCTGTTAAATTTAGAAAGACCCATCATTCATACACTATCCTGCATTAGATGCGCCAGCATTAGAAAAGTATATTTGTATAGAAAAATGTATTTGTTAGCTAGTTTCATATGAAAAAGAAATGAAAGGACTATTGTAGTTAACTGTTCATTTTCTACACACTGAAGCATAAGACAGACCCAAGACAAAATGAATAAAGGAGTAGAAGCATTTTTGAGAGAAACTAGGAAACACTAATCAAGGAGTAACTGTCTAATGAATGAAATGAAAAGGCTAATGTGCTTACTCACGCAGAACAAACGCAAGGCACAAACAAGCTAGGGATCAATGCCCACTGCAGATGGCAAACAGGCAGTTGTTTCCATGCAAGGTTGATTTGATCAAAATTTTCCCTTCCCTGAACATTGTCTGACTCCAAAATGAATCAACTGACTTAATGAACAGAGAGGTAAAAAAACAATACACCCAGCTAATTTTGACAGGCAAAGCACAAGACAGGAACACATCAGGTCAATTTCACTAAAAGAAATTGCTGAAGAGCTACTTTTATTGATGGAAACAGTAAACCAGAAAAGTAACTACACACAGATAAGCTCAAAAGTAGGGGAGCTGCTACAGCTTCCTTCAGCTTATACTGTTCTTTTGAATCCAAAGTAGAGTCCTTAGATTCCCCAGCACCAAGGACCTCTTCTCAATCATAATTCCCCACTATAAAAACCAGCCCATGCTGACTCTGCATTAGGACAAAAACCCTCTGCTTTAGGGGAAAAAAAGATAAGAGAGGAAAAAAACTAAACCAAAACGAAGAAAAACCACCACCCAAGAAACTACACTGACTTTTCTGTTTTTCAGGTGCCTGTATTCTTGTACTTGTTAAGACAGTACCACATTGACTGGTGTAAATAAATTAAAAGCAATGGGAAGAATTGAAAGTAATAGGAACTTGATAGTGAGTAGGAATATAAGTACTGACTCCTAAGAGCTGCTGGAATTATCAGATACCATCCCTGAATCTTGAGGAATCTTAGAAATTTCCTGGCTGAGGAGAGCAAAGAACCCTTAGTTGTGAGATTTTGACTACATTTGTAACACAATTGATTTTAGCAGACTTCGTTCATCCATTTCAAGTAGGGGAACCAGCCCAACTTGTTTATACACACAACTGTTCTTGGACCAATGGAAAAATGATTTATTTTTTGTGTCAAAAGCTATACTAAAATCATCTAATTAACTAGACAGAAACAGAGTAATGGTATGGTAACCCAAATATAGTTTGCAAAATATGCTGACCTTTCCTGGTACCTAATATTGCGAATGGCCAGAAATATATGAGAAATTATTTTTGTATTTTACTGCAAAACTGATATGAAAAAGAAAACCCAGGATTCAGTAAAGCAAACTCCCATGCTTCATGATATTACCTAGCAAAGAGAATAGGATTTTTAAAGAACAATCATTTGACAGTCAGATATTGGTATATAATTTATATAATCTCTCAGATTTACATTTTAATTTTTATTAGTAAACTGATTTGCATTCTGGCCTGAAATACAATTTTCCATCATTACTATATCTGAACCAGTTTTACAAGTAACACACCATAAGTAAATGCAAACATACCCAAAAATGGCAAAAAAATTATTATTAATAATAATAATCTGAAGAGAAACAATATTGTCAAGCCTTTTGCAAGAAGAAAGGAGGAGTAAGGTCTTATGGCATAACTTTAAAATGAAACAATCTCCTTTCACCCACATTTCACTCACAGAGTTTATTTTATACCTCTAATTATAATATTTTTCACCAAACCATCCAAGAATTAGGATTTTTTTTCCAGGAGCAGTTTTGCATCAGAATCAATCTTGGGCACAAAGTAATGCTGAACACAGAGCATCTACAGCAGAACTAAGCAGCCAATTAGGTAATTTTGTGTTTCTGAGACTATTATATGAATACTTGAGTTGTACAGTACTATTCTAAAATTCTGCATTTCTTTTTTAATATATACAATATTTTTAGTCATTCAAATGTCACATGACAATAGCCTATATGATAATTTTTCTTAACTAAATTCATATTACCAATCAAATCTGAATGAAACTGCCACATTTTGTGCACTTTTATATTCCTTTCTTGTTTAGATGGTTTCCTACTACTGTAGCATTTAGAAACGAGATGAAAGAATGGTTATTTGAAGAACAGAAAATGCAGTTTATCTCAGTTTAAATTCTACAAAAGTGAACAGACTCTTAAAAAATGTATCTTTACATCATACAAGTATTCAACCAGGACATTTATGTGGTGAACACGCAGGCATATACACATATATATGCACCCTTACATTTGAACCTGTTCAGGCTCTGAAGCAGCTGGGCTATCCTTATACCTCACTCAGGTTTGTTTTAAATCCTGACAGTGAAGATAAGATAGAGAACAGACAGAGCATATCTGAATCTACTCCTAGGAAATGGAAAAAATATTTTAATTGAACTAGGACATTTCTCAAAGTGACCTGCCAAGAAGAAAAGAAGCTTAAGTTGCTACACCTCTTTAATACCTTATGATTGACTTACACACATATATATTCATCTTTTTAATGGGTATTAGCATTACCGGAAAGCAATCTGAAGCAGTCTTTTCAGAGGAGTAACCTTATACATTGTGAATAACCTTATAGAAAGATTAATGCATTTAATATATGTCTGTCTATAAGTTTGCTGTGATTAAAATTTCCATTAAATAATAATTTTTATGCTGCTGAACAAACAAATGACCAGTGTGCATCTTCTTTGGATACAAATGGTCTGATTATTTTTTTTTTCCTAAGATGCTTCTTTAATTAAGGCTTAATGGATCCACAAGGCTAGGAAGCTTAAGGGATAATTCAGCAACCTGTAATCTTTGGATCAGAATGCAAATCTAACCTGAACAACCAGTTAGCTCACATCAGTTATTAATATGGTATAGTACAGATGTACAAAAAAATATCATTGAAAATAGATGAACAAAGTTTTCTGTGATGGCTTAAAATTAATTTCTAGATAACTATTTACCAGAAATTATTTTCTAGACAAACATCCTCACAATTCTGCATTCTACTTTCTGTACATATATATAAAATACAAAAAACAGAGGTACACCCTTCATTTTAGTATTTCCTAACCCATAATAAAAATCTTAGATAAACAAATCACATTGAACTATTGAATGACCAAGTCTAGAAAAAGGCAGTCAAGAAGCTTAAGGTTTTGCCTTGTTTGAAACAAGCTGTCAGTTCACATTTGACTCCCAGGTTTTAGACTAAATTACATTAATTAACCTGAGAAGGAAAAGGGATTAAAAAAAATTCATTAATACATTAGTTTTTGGTGAAAAATTAGTTACTATAATTGTATTTCTACTGATATTTTGAGCCTGTATAGATGAGAAAGATGGTAGTTTGAAAACATCAGAGCAAGAAGAGATTACAAGTAGTTCTTAAAACAGCTTTACTAAAGGATACCGGTAAATCACTTTGTTAAGAAAAAAACCTGAGAACAAAAATCTGAGAAATTTGTGTTCCTGGCTTTTCAGAAAGAGCACAGAAACTGTGAAGATAATGCTATTTATTTTGTCTGTGATATACTCTAATGGTCAAGTTTAAATATATTTCAGCAGTACATGTATTGCTAAGGCAAGTGACAGTTCACACTATAAATACTCATTTAAACAGGCAGTATCTCAAAACCCAAGACATCGGAACCAGAGTATTTATAAATGATAGACAAAAGAACAGAGGATGGTCTATCTGGAAGTAGTAACGAAAAATTTGAAATAGGCCTACAAAGATAATCATATTTCATCTTTTCATTTGAAGTCAGAATTCTGTGAAGTTTCTGATGATTCTACATAGACACAAAATGGAATCCATTTTGCCAAAAAACACCGTGTTTGTGCAAAAAACCTCAGCCACTCTTATGTTCTGCCTGTGCATAAATCTATAAATTGTGGGCATGTACAGCCATTGACGCCTTTGGTATTTACTATCGATCAGTTTATATGGGGTGACCACACATTCCAGCCGTGCAGGGACCAGCCCTGTAAGATAACCCTCTGCACAAGTATCTCAAGGAATTTCTTTGAGGAGCTATTTTGAGTTTTAGAAACTGACAATACATTCCTATGTACCTATATTTTTAAGTCATTAATCAAGTGCAAGACTGGGAGGCAAGACAAGCTATTACCTGACCAGATGTGTCATGAGCCCCACGACTCAATGCAATGCAGAGGACATGTACCCTGTAAGATGATCTCTGCTGAGGATACACTGTGCTACATCTTCCCTTCTTTATATTTGGTCACCCTAAATTTACTGTAACTAGAGAAGGGTTCTTCTAGGTCCATGCTAAGTGTTTATGTGGTCACTAAAAAGAGAAGGAGAAAAGTGATCACATGGCAATTAGCCAACATAGCCATATAGACAGTGTATTAAGTATCTTGTATATTAAAAAGATCTCTGTGGTAAACCTTTAGTAGCATTTCTGATAACTGCTGATCGAGAACTATGTTGAAATAGTCCCAAATTATCCTGCAAAATGAGTTTGAGCAGAACACAATCAAGGACATAGCTTAGGCTGAAAGTCAATACAGGCAACACTATGCAATGCAATTGGTCCTTACTTTAGGTGTTCTTCAGAGAAACACAGAAATGGCTCACAGGTGTCTTCAATAAAGAGCACAGAAACAAAGTTTACATTAAAAGCCCATCTATCTTGAAACAAACACAAACATTCCTGCCCAGCACTTCTGCAGTTCTTAGGAGAGAGAAGTGAATAATTAGCTCAATTACTAAGCTTTTTTTTGGATGAAATACTAATAAGCGTCATCATATTAAAACTTAGAGAAAAAAGCAAATTTGGTATAAAGAATAACTGCTTGTGTAGTGTCTTGAAAAATTATACTCTAATATGATTTTTCAAACACTCTCATAATTTAAAAAAAACCAAACCACCCCCCAAAATATCTCCAAAACCCCCACACAAAAATACATCCCTTTGAGCATTTTTATTCTGAAAACTGATTATGTTTGCATTAGATTAGCATCCCCAGGGGCTAAACGTAGGCCCTTAATCTCAGTGCCTAAACTGTCAGGGTGATTTCCCTATCCTCCCAGTATGCTTAAGAGTTAGAAGAAAGCTCTTTGGAAAGACTCTCCAAAAAGGCATGTGGACATGTTTCTGCTCTGAACTGTTATTTCAAGATCTTTTGTTATTGATCACACATGAAACTGAGCACACCTAGCTTCTCACATTTAAGAAGGTATGCCTGAAATGCAACAGTTTGAGCAGTCCTCTGAAATCCTCGATGGGGTTCAAGCCAAAGCTTGTATCACCACCCATTTTATACACTCATTTGCTTGATAGGGATCAAATAATAAATGTTCACCTGACTTCTCCCTAGCGACTTCCCATAACTTGCTAGTCAAAGCCTTGGCAACAGAGTCTTATAATTTTAATACATATTTATGCTATTCATTTGTTTCCATAGCAGATATTTATTTTTATAAGAAATATGCAAACCACTAAAACATCTCTCATTGATTTACACTCTGAAAGAATATTTTTCTCTTAATTGAAAAAGGTCACTGTTTTCCTCATTCATTATGTTTTCTATTTGAAATTTAAATTTTTGCATTACAATATTATTTATTATCTTTCCTATTGGACAAACAAATATTAATTTATAAAAAACACCTCTAACATACTCATAAATTAGGGCTCGATGTTGGATTATTTATCTACAGACATTCACTTTCTCTCTCTGCTGATTTACGACACACTTTTTAAGATCCTCTCCCTTACATCTTTCATATAGCCTGTTTGTTCTGTCTCAAAGGTCCAGAAGTAACTTTCTTAACTTTTGTTTAATATCTGCATTTGCTCTTGTGTGGCATCAATCAAAATAATTTCTGAATCCTTCTCTTTTATTTTCTTGCTAAGGTGTACACAGTTTCTAACTCCTCCCTCTGTGGAGGCTCCTTCGAGCTTACTCCCTCCTTTCTCCTCTAACAATACAGGACTTGAACCTGTAAGCACCCGAGATCCAGTTCAGACCCTAAGGATTTGTCAGTGTGATGTAGCTGTGGGAAGGCAACAGTACCGAAATGGCAGAAGAGTTATATATCAAACTGAGACAATATTTAACAGTAAGTCTGAAAATAACTGGCCAACTAAGAAGCTTCCAAGAAAGAGCTAGATTCACATGAGCTACTCATGCCAAGTTTACTCCCACCACAGTGGTTTCTCTGAAAAGGTACTGCAGAAATAAAATTAAATTGAATTAAATTGCTTGTAACAACATTAGATGGAAGAGATTACACCCTAGGAGATCATCTTGATCACATACTGGTTTTACTGCTAATGCTAAACAAATTTTTAACTTAAAAGGTGAATGCGTATTTGTTTCCATACACAGTGTAAGTGGTCAGATTCTTTTTTGAAGTGCAAAACCCAACCACATGCTACATGTAAATGACCAATAATTTCATTTTAAAAGGGGCTAATAATCTCTGAAATATATCAATCCAATGACAATGTAAGTAGTTAATATGAACAGTTTTATTTAACTTGCTCCCAAGTTAAATAAAGCTTAGGCTTTGGAGAAAGAGCTATCTAAAACATGAAATAGACTAAAAAATGGAACTAAATGCCATTTTACTGAGCATTCAAGGACTCAAAAAGGTATTCTCTATTAATAACAGGAACCTGCACTAAAAAACAACCTAAACATGCTATGGCTTAGAGAACGAAAAACCTTTTCTGGACTTAATATTTGGATATATGGAAAAGTGTTAAAATATGTCAAAATACAAACATGTGTTGTAGAAGATGAATTCAAATTTCAAAAAAAATTAATTCACATATATTTTCCTTCCAAAACAAATCAAGCTTTTTCTACAGCTGCTTTAAATAAGTAATTTAGATATGCAAAATATTTTACAGTGATGATCTACCCAGAGCACAACATACAAAGGTTATGCAGTAACTATTTTTGTAGACTCTGGGCATTAAAAGGCTTTGAGGTTAAATATATTTATTTACTCCATAGTAAATAAAGAGGTAATAAATAGAGAGGTTCTGTTATGTGCAATAAAAGGAATAAGTTACAGACTATTATCAGAATACTGATACTTAGGGACAACAAAAACCTTGTTCTTTCTTGTAATAAAGAAACTAATAATTGAAAATGGTAAACTTTTTTTTTTAACAAAATAAACATGGAGTTGTTGAAAATGGTAGACCAAAAATGGTTTCTACTGAAAAGGGAAAAACAACCCACCAACACCCAACAACCCAGCACCCAAAACTACAAATTATGCATTTCACTCTTGGTTTATGTAAAACTGTTTACTATTAAGCAATCCTACAGCAAAATAAAAAATACCATTCTTGATATGGTCAGAAACCCAGGAAAGTGCACTAAAGCCCTTTGCCATAATTTATCATGTACAGAATTTTGAACCCAAGAAATAGTAATGTCCAAACTGCTTTCAAAGTACTGAAGTAATCCTTCACAGAGGGTCAAAGAAATGCTTTTTCTGCCTTTTCACATTCCAAGGATCCAAATGTGCAGAAGACTAGTGAAAATGTCTAGAGTAGTGCAGTGAAACTGAGAAATTCCTTAAATTTTTCTATCAAAAAAATTCCCCCAAGAGTACACTTGCATAATGCTTTTTGCCTAACCATCTGGACAGACTCAGTGCGTCATGGTTGTTTAGCAACTTAGGGCTTTCATGGTGGCTTTGAATATATTATACCAGTATCCTATTCTCAGCCTCAAATTGTTTGGGAGGATTCTGTATATGCATAAAAACTCTTTGCATAAGACCCATTTACTCAGGATTTCCAACATATAGGAGGTTTTCTAGAAGGCTAAGTTATTTACAATAAATACTAGGGGAATTATACCAAATTAATGATCTACTGTACAAAGTTACTCCCCAGGTGATCAAACTAAGGGTGCAGACACCTGCAGTGCAGAGGCAGGATGAGCAAGAGTAAGTTCAGGAGACAACTAAAGCATACAAAGTTAGGTCCACAAATTTTCACTGCAAACAACATGAATGGGGCAGTTTCTCTGAACTTTAGGCCGGACAGTTATGCTATGAATATATTTTACAGATGGAGAACCCCATCGTTTTTTGACAATAAATCAATTTGCTTCATGAGAAAGAAAATGCAAAAAAAAAAATCTTTGGTCTCATGAAAGCATAGTCAAATCACCTTTCTATTTTTTTACCTTAAAAAACAACAATGCAGTAGGCTGAAAGCTGCTCCTAGATTTTTATAAATTTGCAAATCAAAGAGCACCTGTTTGTAAAGTGCTGCTTTGCTCAACTACTTAAATAATGTAATCAATACTAAATGACAAGCTAGAATTCCCAAATTTGCAGCACAGTAAGCAGACACTTGTCTTGCTGATATTTGTAACAAGTAATCCTTATAATGTTAGCCAAGACAAATGTTGTTAATATTAACTTTTACTCAAGCATAAATATCACATCCATATGACATCAGCTATTTTCTCAGAGTAAGATTATCTTAATGTTTGCAACTATTTTGTATAATAATAACATTAATAAGGGCAACGTAAACCAGTTAAATCCTACTTTTACTACTGGGTATTTTTTTGCTAATGAACAATCAAAACCTATAATAAACATATGCAATTTAAAGATCAGTGCAAACAAAATGTTTCCAAACATTTGCATTAGTCTTTCTTTTAGTTTCAGTTATGTGCATTGTATTCAAAGGCCCTTCCTAGCCAGAAGAGATGTACTATTGAGACACTGTTTTAAGGATGACAGATGTTAACACACATTTCAGAATCACAATCACAGACTATGAATTTGCAGGGATCTACAAGGATCATCAAGTCCAGCTCTAAAGTGAATAGGTTATACAGGAATAGAATCACAACAACCTTGACATTATTAGCACCATGCTCTAAGCAACTGAGCTAATCCCAGTTTCCTTCTGATAAAATGAAAACTGCCATTCAAACTGCCATTACTTTCCAAATAAATTAATCTATGTCAATGTTCCTCAAAGAGGCACTTCATAATGGCCTTTATGTATACATTATCTATGACAACAATTCTGTTTCTGGAATAAAAAGCATTTTTTTCCTTAGATTTCTTTTAGTAAAAATACTTACACTGTTCAAAATTATTAAAGTATCATCTACATCAATTTCAGTGTTATTGCACAAATTGTAAATTATGCTTTCAGAATTATGGATGGAATTTTAAAAGGCTTCAATTTTTATAGTCTTTTGAAAGGACAAAGAAATGTATAAAAAACCCAAGATTACAATTTCAGCATTTAAAATCTACACAAAATAATTCAAACAAATGTTATGACATTTAAGATAATGAAACCCTTCATTTATGCCAATGTGTCCTATTTCACATGTAAGGAGTCAGAACAGATGTCCAAATATTGTAATGCCAGAGAAAAGTTAGGGCATATCTTGATTAACACTCTCAGAGCAGTCCGTGGTGTCTCTTTAAAACTGGCATGAGTTACTTGAAAATATCTATTCAAAATCCATTCTAGGAAACACAGCTAGACAAAGTGTTCCCAAGACAAAAGGAAAACAATAAAGCTCTGTATAAGCCTTTTAGCAATGTAAGCTGCATATTATCGACAGACCATTCATTGCAATCAACAAATGATTAATTGCAAATTTGTTGCTAAATTGACCACGAAAAAGACAAGCTTCAGGGTACTGTTAAAGAGGAAAAACTTATGTTAAAAATGATTGGAGACTTTTTGTAGTGAATTAATTCTAATCAATACTCTTGTTGACTGCACAGTGGAATAATGACTTCCTTAAATAGCATATGTACCCATTATTGTAGACATTCAAATTAATATTTAACCTAATGCCTTCCTTTTTTTTCCCTCCTTTTGAAACAGCATTTTCTAATTTCACCTTTAAGAACAAGAGTCTATGATAAACAAATTTTTTGCGAAGTCTAATATCAATCATCTTGGGAGGCATAATACGCAGGCAAAAGAATTTAGAATACAAAAGTAATTATGTTTATTTAGAGTATTTACATGAAAGCCTTTTTAACTACAACTGGCATAGATGAAATAATAGGTGCCTTTAAGCATATCAACTTTACAAACTTCTGAACAACTATGCAATGATTTTGTTCGGTGCAAAAGTATGATTTCAGTGTTTACTGGACGTCCCTTTTTCCTCCTTTTGTGGATGCAATTATATACCTAAAACTTAAACCTTTAACGATAATTTCATTCCTGTGATGGTCAATGTATTATCACAAAATAGGTATGAGGTACTGGGAGGGGTACTTTTGTTATACCAATAGTATTTTGAAAAGTGTTTTTTTTTCTTGCATTTGACCAAAAGTCTGGTTTCAAATTTTTCTTCAAGACAACAAATTTCCATGAATTTACAAGCACTGCAATTGACAAAGTAATACTTTAATTATTTAAATGCATTCAGAGCTAATGACCAAATTACAGTTTTGACAATGAATGGATTGAATCATATGTTTAAATGTATCTCATTAATGAAAACCTTTTGGAAATAAAGTTTCTTATAAATGTGGTTTCAATTGAACTGCACAGCTGAACTATTATATTCTTTTATATTCTCGGGGCATTGGTTGTTTTTTTGTTTGTTTGGGCTTTTGGTTGGTTGGTCGGTCATGTTTTTGTATGATGGGAGAAGACCATTTCAGGCACTAGAAATCTTTCTTCTAATCCTCAACTACTCCTGTAGTGTATATTAAAAAAAAATCCAAACAAAACATTTATATCTATATATTTATAACTATCTATATCAAGGAAGCTAACCTGAAAATATGGAAATTCCTCTGACTCCAAAGGAAATTATAAGATTATCCAAAAAGCACAAATGGACTATCCAAGGATACAGTTCAGAGCTGAAAGTGAAGCTGTTGACAAACTGAAACAGTTTTTTAAATGTCTAGGCAGGCCTCATTAAGTTTTCTGTTTTAAATATCTCTGTAATTTTGTCTTCTTTGAGGCACTTAAATGACATAAAGAATCCACAATAACTAGCTTTCAGAGTCTTAGACACAGAGTAGAACCCAAATCCCAAATCTCTACCCAAACCTCAAAATAGTAAGTTACTTCCAAACTAGCCTCAAAATCCCATGATTCAAGTATATCTGGGCATAGCACTATGTCCTCTTCACTGGAGCACTCAGGAAAGTTCCTCCACTGGCTTGGCAGCCAGAGACCTGCAAGGAGGTACTTGCATCTATCCTTAAGAAACCTTAGCAGAGCTTATACAATAACTCCACCTAGTCCAGTTGGGCTTAAAAGTGGATTCTTAATGCAAAATTTAGGAAGGTAAGAGTGAAGTGGTACTCACCTAGTGTACTCTCTCAGGCCCCCTAAATTTCTTTCTGCTAAAAAGCTGGGGTGATAGGAAACTCCTGAATTTCAACAAAAGCAAATGCAAAGATTTGCATCTGAGTGGAATAAGGCTGCCATACAAGGTGGTGCTGAGTGTCAAGAAGATCTGCAGAAAAGGACACAGCAATGAAAGCAAACAGCATCCTCTGCTCCATCAGAAAGACTGTATCCACCATCCATGCCACAGCAGTGATCCTTCCTCTCTGTCCACCACTTGGGACGCCACATTTGGAACACTCTTTGGTCTTGGGCTTCCCAATACTATTAAGACATGGACATGGAGAGACCATATCTGTAAAGATCTGAAGGGAAGGTGTAAAGAGGATGGATCTAGGCTCTTCCTCATGGTGCCAAGCAATAGGACAAGAGGCACTGGGCAGAAAGTGATGCACAGGAAGTTCCACCTGAGTATGAGGAAGAACTTCTTTACTGTGAAGGTAAGCTTCTTTACTGTGACTTTGCACTGCATGTAAGCATCCAAATAATCTTCTTAAATCATGGGGCCCAAAACTGCATACAGTACTCAAGTGAATCTGCAGGTCTAAAAGCAGGTCTGTAGTTTCACAGGTCTTCCTTCATTCCCTTCTTGTAAACTACCATTTGCTTGCCTTGTATTTTTGGCTTTTCTTTTCTTTTTTTTTTTAGCAGAAGATAATTGTGTGCTGTATGTACAAGCCAGTTTTAAGGCTTTTGTATCATTCTGTGCTTAAAAAAATATCCACAGTCAGCAGTAGAAAGATTCCTCAGTGATATTGTCTCTAGCAGCTAAATACTATTAATTATAACAGGTTTTGAGGTTTTGGGTGTTTTTCACAAACCTGTATTGTCCCAGAGCAGCACACTTTATTCACTGCTAACAATAAGTGAAGCTAATAAAGTGTTCTCAAAACATTAATACAAAAGACGACAAAATGTTGTTTTCTTAACTAAGAAATGAGGAATTATAGGATAGATCTGTGTTCATAGCCAAAAGTGCAAATGTTCTGTCTAGTTTTCATTAATGAGATACACATGAGATACCACAAAATAGCACAAAAAACCCCAACATCTGTATGTCAAAATAGCCTCCACTCGGTATAATAATGCTTTTAAACTTTGACTTACACTGTATCTTCATAAAGAATATTTTTTGTAGGTTTTTTTTTTTTGGTTTTTTTTTTGTTTGTTTGTTTGTTTGTTTTTTGTTTGGTTGGTTGGTTGGTTTTTTTTGGGTTTTTTTTTGTGTCAACTTGGTGTTTTTGGTCATTTGTAATTCTGATACGTTAACCAAAAAAACTGACATGCTATGCGAATTGAGTAGCCTCTTTGGATTCCAGCTGGCTTGGCTGTATGCCTTTCTAATGGTAATGAAGTCACACAGCTGCTAGGACAATCAGCTGGAGTTCAGATCAGTAGCTAAATGGATATCCAGACTGGCTTCTTATCAGGACTCATTAAAGTTCAGTGTTAACAAACTGTAGGGTTACATGGGTTTACATGGTTACAGCAAAGTGCCTTTTAAAAATGAACTTGTTGGAGCTGAAAAAAAATCTCTCCTTTTTCTGCTTATAAATGTTACTTTGTACTGGTCAACTCAAGAAACGTTCAACCCTACTCCCAGTGAAGTGAAAGGAAAATTCCCATTCATTTGCATGGAAGTAAAACAAATCAGTTCTCAATGTTTCAGGGATTTTTGAAGAATACTGCTATTCAAATTCCTTCAGAATGCCTCAGCTAAAGGGTCATTCGGTATTCAGCTATGTCCAATTTTCAACTTAGAATGCAGTGCACACTAGACCTGTGAGAATTTATCAGCTTTTACTTTGCCCATCAAATTGCTAGCATTTTTATGCCACATGAAAGTGTGAAGTTCCACCATTCCCACAAGAAAACAATGAAAAACCAAGCAGATGTAGAATCTTACTTTTTAGACTAATGGTACTGCTGTAGTATACAGGTATCTCCTGCCAGTTCTGTAGCTTATTCTGGGATCACGGTGCAGCCAGTGCAGGCTGGGGGGATGGTTGTACCACCACAAAGCTTCAGTGTGAACCAATAGATTTCAGTATTAACCATCTTTCCTACAGATAAATGGGAAAGTACCAAATGTGTCAACTCTTACAAAATCATTACTGGTATCTTTTTCACCTCTACAGTTTTTGTCATCCATTTTTATTGAACAAAATTTGAATTAAAAACCCTTTTTAGAACATGGAACACACGATGCTTGCTTGACATACTAAAATGGGATAAAAGGCTGCATCAATGTACTGTGAATGTGCAGTAACAGACCTTCTAAAGCATTCTCTACATTCTTCAAAACTGGTACAGTCCTTAGACAACATTTCAGCTGTTATGAGTAATGGAACCAAATGGTTTGAATCATGGCAACAAATATCAATTGCTCTACGAGTGAAAATTTCAGTGAGAAATAACAGCAGTCAAAAAACAACCTCTTTTAAATTAATGAGAAAAGCAATTTTTTTACAGATACTCAGGTGATTAGGATTCTGGTCATCAGCTTTATGCATCACCTCACAACACATGAGCTGCATAATATAAAATTTGTAATGAACTTGAAAGTACCTTGTAAGTTCTTCTAAATAAGGACTTTATCTTATCTTTACAGTGGTTTGTGCAAACAAGAAAATACCCATCCAAATTACAAGCAAACTACATCCTGCACTCCAAACAGTTCTGACTTTTGATCTCTTTGCTTTCCTTTTTGAGGTTTACCCAGCCCCTTCCCATTGGGTTTTCTCCAGGAATCAAAACCTAGTCAGTATTACTTATGTGAAACTAAGATGAAGGGCTTTGGCAACATTTCCAGATTATAATCAGCAAAATATCATATCTCCCACTAACCAATATATGGAAACTCACCCACATAAATGATATCATCCTGATTCAACTAAGCATGCTCAAACTGAGCAGTGACATTCATGCACAGGGAGAAGTCCACAGAAGGAAAAAAAACAATACTCCTACAGTTAATTACACTCAAGACAAACAGGCAAATAATTGCTTTACACTTGCACATACTCTGAACTCTACATTGTATGTCTTGTTAGAAACAAAAATATTATTCTAGTTTTGATTTTAAAATTATTTTAGTGGCTATGAAAACTGGCAGGATGACAGCATTTTTTACATAAAGTCCTATATTTATCCACTGAGCTTAGGTTTTCTTGCCAATATCCTTTGGCTTTTACCTACAGGAGCTGCTTCTGCTGGCAAGCAGTAAGTTCACTTCCATGGTTCACAGTTGAGGCTGTCAACAAATGTGCCAATTGTATAACATGGATATCTATTCAATAGAGAGGACTCAGCAGAATTATTCTATAGGTTATATAAATGTCACTTGATGATAACTTTTAGTTACTGTATATCTCAGCCGAATTTAATCCTGTAATTTGTTAGTCCTCTCAGAAACTTATTCCACAAATCAACCAACTGACTGCAAGTAGCCACTGTCAGATGACTTGCCTTGGCCCACTAGCAAGCAAACTTAAATATAATATACAACTCTATACTTATATCAGTGCAAATATTCCTATTAACTTCTGTCAGTTTTTGATTAGCTCTTTCCAACTTGTAATGAATGAATATTTTTCAGATGGAAAACAAAGAGAAACATTAAATTCAATTGACATGTACTTTGCTTTCCCTTCTGAGGAAAGTGTTTAGAAAAGGTAGCTTCAGCAGTAAAAATAGTTAGGAGGAGCACATAATCTTTTTCTGTTTCTAATCACTGCAGTATACAGGTATGTCCACAGGATATAACAAAGTGCTAAAGTGGTGTCCAAAAGAGAGAGACTTCGTAGAAAATAGGAACTACTTGCAGTGTTTTGCAGTGTAACCATCTAGAGCAATTGTTCTTGGCACAGGTCTAACCAATTTGTGAGCAGGCAAAATGCCATCTGAACAGATGGCATGAGGTACACAGCCAAATAGCCATGTATGTGCATCGGCTGTGGGTAGCAATGGCATGATTCCCAGCCATGAAGGTCTAAACAGTTGTCCATCCTGATCTTAAAACCTCATGTTTATAGAGAATTGTCATCAATAATCCAGCTTTGTACTAAATTATCCTTGAAATAAAAAATGTTCCTGGAGATGAAAATGACAGATAGTTGAGTTTCAGGAGAACTCTATTAATTTCTTTATTGCTTCATTTAGCAACTTTTAAAAAAGAAAACAAATGCACAGTGATGAAAACAGGCTCCAGTTTCCCAGACCCTTTTTACTTGTTGCTTGCTGCTGTGGTAATAGTGTGCAGTAAAGTTCTTGATCTGAGAAGCAGAAAATTAGCTTTGGGTGAGAGAATTTGGGTACGGGAATGCCTGTGCTGCAAAACTGCACATGGATTGTATCAGCATCGTACTCCTTTTTCTTGTTCCTAGATTATATAACTGCCCCAAAAAATAAAATAACAAAATATTTTTCTGCTGTGGAGGTTCTCAGGACATACTCAAAGCATCATGAACACCCCTGTGGCTAGAACACTCAACTGTGCCTGGAGCTTTACAAACCTCGTCTTTCCATAATCATGGAACTACAAAACAGCTCTAATTCCACTTTGTCTGGAATTTTTACAAACAGTGTACCTCAGCTATTTCTGAAGATCCAAAGCAAATTTCAGTTCAATTCTTCAGTCCTTTAGTGCAGCTAATAATTATTAACCAGCTATTTTTATCCAACGGAATTATTTAATTTTCTGCTTACAAACTGCCCAAGAAAGATTAAGTTATCTTTGTGATCACTAGTTACTTGAAATGATTTTACATGTCCTTTCAGTGCTTGGCTCTCATCTTTAAATCTCCACAGATTTTCATTATGTATGTTAAGCATAGGGCTCAGTACACAAAGGTTAAAATGTTTCTGTCCTCTGTCAGGATGAACTGAAATTCTACAATTCAGATTTTGATACAAACAACTGCATTTTCAAGTTCAAAATGAAAACTCTGTCAAATAAATTCTGCTTTTCTTAAAAATGTTCCCTGCTAGTAAACGTACCTCCATTATATAAACATTATAATATAAACATTACCTTGTTATTTCATTCATCATTTTTATCTTTCTAAATGTTGGGGGGAAAAAACTCACAAGAGACAGACTCAGTTCTGTAAGCAGAACTGACCATCTGAAAAAAAAAAAACATGCTTACTTATTTTTTTAAATATGATCCATACTAAACTTTAATCCTATGATACATATTGAATGTTATATTCAAACAACAATATTTGATTCTATATTAGCATCAATCCAATTGTCCAAGATTTTTTTTTGCTCACTTACCATGCAATAGTATCAATTTTTAGAGAAAATGTTGCCAGATGCAATTTAATTAGTTTTAGTAAATGATCCATCCTTACAAATTCACTGGTACAGAGAAGTGGTTTCTCTGTGGTAACTTGGGCTGATTCAATAGTGCACCTACCAGTGCTCGATAAAATGCACAAAAGACTATCAGCTATAGCCTTTTAGGACATGTCTTGATGGATGCCTTTTGCATATGCCAAATAATCTGGCAGGTAAGAAGACGAATTTGGTGCCTTTGAAACAAAACAAAGAACAACAACAAAAGGCCTACTACAGATTTCAATAGGTTCAGGAAATAGACTATAAACATATTACAGATTCCAGATTATCAAGATTTATATATAAGGAATCACAGAGAATTGTAGGAATATTTGAGGTGGAAAAGCTGTGTTACTTTTAGCAGTTTCTTATCGTTAGACTTGCACAAGGAACTGACCAAAAGAGAGCAGTTTGCTTGAAATGGAAAACAAAATTCAGGGGGAAAAAAAGGAGCATGTAATCAGAAACAAAGCTGTGATCGTCAAGGACCTGCTAAAATAGCTCTTCGCTTTTGCAGTATGTCTTGAACATATTGAACATTTCAACCTTACAGAGAGAACCTGTCAAATCTTAGAAGGATCTAGCAGTACAACTATATGTAAAATAGGCTAGCAGAGAAGAAGTTTACATGAGCAAAACATATTTTTGACTCAAGAGCTGAAAGTTTTCAGTAGTTTTCAGTAAATGATAAATATATGGTTTGTTAAACCTCTTCTTCACATTGTATCTTGAAAAAAAGTTTGGCTCAGCAGGTGGCATCAAAACCACAAATATTGCCTGCATTGTTAAACTGATCAGTCACACAAAGGGGAATAAATTCCATATCCATGCAGATGACAGGGATGTTGCGTGTTAAGCAGAGGGATAAATATTTGGTGATGGCATCCATCTGCCCTCTATAATACTTACCATAGCTGGGCAAGTAAAAGCCTTTCACATTTCCTGTTTGTCTAGGACATCTGTAACAACAGCAGATAAAGTAAATGGTTCAGGAATCCAAAAGAAGGCCCATTTCTCCTATACTCGCCCTATTTAGACATGGAAGCCATGATAGATTTGACATTATGAGATGACAGTGGAATGTTCTGTATAGGAGGATACTGAAAACCAGATTCATGAATGGCATCCATCTTTTCAGGCTAACCAAGCTGCAAACAGCACTGATTAAAATGGGAAAGAAAAAAATTCAGAATGAGGACCCACAAGAAACCTCCAAATGACAGCTACTTAAAAATGTTGGTCAAAATGCTAGGACTATTCAAAAAGACATAGACATTTTGGAGATCAACTGGTGAAGAAAAGGAACTATGAAGATGTCAAGAAAGAACTTAAACAGCCATTCCTCAAGATGGCAAGAGCTGGAAGGTTGAACACATTAAAATAAAAATCAAAAGCACTAATTATTAGAGATTATTATGCCAGTGAGGTACTCAACAAAATGGATTAAAAATGGTGTGGATGACTGAATATTAATAAAGTGTTTTTCAAGCAGCAGAACTTACGACGACTTTTTTTACTCATATGTCTGTCTGTTATGTTTACAAACCAACCTGTTATATTTACATATCTCTAACACCCAAGACAACTTTGATGGACAAGAAACTGTGCCATCTTCTAGCTTTCAAAACTAAATGCATAATAGTTAATGCACTATTTCTATGAATTAGACTGACAGCTCAATTCTGTCTCTACTTTTCCTTCAAAAGCAGCCTCTCTCCTACAACAGCTACCAATTTTCATAAATTATGGGGAACTTCACGTGTCTTTCACTTTTCTTAGAAATCAGCCTGATGCTGACATAGATCCACAATATGTTCATGGTACATTTTATTTCATTGGGATCATGTCTAAAATTAATGAAGCGACAAAGATGGCTGAGGACAAAAAAAGAAGGAAGAAGTTCAGGAGTTGTTTCTCAGAGTATCTCTTGAGCTTATCCACAGGCAGAGAATGATGTATGGCACTATTCTTTTCCAGTGGTGAAACTCAATGTGGATAAAAATAGAAGGAATTGGAAATCAAAACCCAAAAAAGAAATCCAGTCTTCCTGTAATAATAAGGAACCTTTCTAACCTTCGCGTTTCAGCATGGCACTGGGCAAAACCACATTCATACCAAGCCTTAAAACCAAACCAGTAGCTTCTACAAGAAGTGGATGATAAATTTCTATGCTGAAATCCAGATGTGTTTACATTGAAGGGCAGGGTGTTTTATGGTCATTTAGCACATTCTGGGAGTTAGAAAGTACTAGTGTGTCTTTGTGACCTTGCTCAAGTCACTTACAGGGAAACCGTCAACTAAAAAAAGTAATTCATACACTTCTCCCTCAAAATGACTTAGCTCCTGTTATTACGATTTGTCTGGTATTAGTATGCATAAATCTGCTACCATTAGGACATAAATGAAAAATAATGTTCTCGATTTTCCATTTTGCTAATATAGTGAACTTCAGAAGTCTTTTCCTGCATCTTAGTATTTACACGTGTAATTTCTGTTCTTAAGCGTGAGTGTGTTAAGACAGCAATGGAGGATAGTAACATGAATAAATACATTAAAAAATGAAAAGCATTTATCTTGCACAATCCTTAAAAACTACAGTAGGAGATTTAAGTAGAGGCATAATGATTGAGACCACATTAACATCAGTATTTCAAATTGCCCAGATTTGGATTTAACTGCACACTCTTTCTCTTCTGAATCTAACTGAATCTAACAAGGGAACAATTACATACCTCAAAGAGGTATAATAGGACAATGTTAAATGATTTAACATCACAGAGGGAAAGGTAAGAAAAATACTATTCTGCTAGAATCCCTACATACAGACAATAAGGTTTAGGTAGTCTGAAGAGCAGGACATCATCTCATCTTTATTACAAAGTGACTTACTTTATTTATGCCAACTGGGAAATTTTACAACATTTAATGTTTGGTTCACATCAAGAAAGCAGTGTATGAACTTCAGTTCACTGATGGAAAATGTGACAGTACATTGCAACTTCAATTTTCAAGTGATTAAAAAAATAATAATAATTGAAAAAAAGGATATCTTGCAGGACTGTAAATCACACCTTTCTAGGGACTTTGGCAAATACTAGGCAAAAAGTGTGCTTGTGAAATAGATCCAAATTGGAATCTAGTATTTGAATCAGCCTAAAATATAGTCAGAGATATCCTCTACACCACAGCCAGGCATAATTTGGTTTTTATAATTTTCTTCACTGACACTGCTCAGACTCACTTTGGAAACACATGTGCAAAGCATGGCAATAAAAGGGTTATTCAAGTACCTTAAGCATCTGCTTTTGTGATTAGTATTTGAAAGGAGATGAGTGCTTCACTTGCAAGGCACAAAATGACATGGATTATAACAGGTACTGTTAATGACAGTATATGAATGTTTAATAATGCAGAGTGATTAAGACTGGGTCTGTACTTTATTATTCTATCTTCTACATATGTCAGAATGGCTTGAATACCTTTTGGCATGATATTTAATTAAAGTAAAAGTTAATTTTTCTCATTCACTTCAGGTATAAGAGTTATTACTTATTATTATGCTGGGTTTCCTACGATGACTTTCTTTCTTTAATTGAATGGTTACCGTGGGAAGTAATACAACCTTGAGTTCTTTGTTTTGTCTACAAAAATGTAAAATATCATATTAATTGACTGAACATTGTTTAATATATCTATTTTAAAGGAGGGCTTCAACCCCCCCAGTGTTGCAAAGAACTAGACTTGCAAAAGCTCGCAAGTGAGACATACATTTTCAATGGATGTGGCCCTCATAAAATGACTTAAAGACCTTTCATCCTGTAACTCTTTCTTTCAGCTTCTTTGAAAAATCACAGAAGATGCATTTAATCCCTTAAATAAAAAAAAAAAAAACAAACCCAAAAAACAAAACATAAACCACTCCAAAAAAAATCTGGAAGCAAGTATTTTGTCCATGTCATGCCTAACGCAAGTGACAGTAGCAAAGCTGCAAAAGGGACCATCTTAATACACAGTAAATCAATTCTCCTTCTAATCCCATCTTGTCATGTTCATACAACAATAGTGTTGCTAAAAACCCAAATATATAAGCAGAGAGAAAAAACCAATTTGATTTGAAGTCACTCTTTGAACTGAGGAAGGCTGACACAGATTGGTGCATCTGCCTTCTGTACTTCTAGAAGTCCCTAGCAAAACAGCACTTTGTAGAGACAGTAAAATTAGATACATAACCTTAAATAGAAAGCACTTCTGCAGGAAGTCAACATAACAACTCAAAGAAACAAAGTTTTTGTAGACCGTCACCTCATGTTACCTGTTTTTCTTCAAACAAATTCACTATAGAACATGATTTACTGGAGATTTAGGTACTTTCAAATACTTGTTCTCAGGCCCTGCATTCTGTAAAATGGGAGTACAATTTTCTTATATTAAACCTCACTGTAAAATTATATTAATTTGCAACCATTTCTACTGCAAAGAGAGTGATATAAAAGTCTATAAATAAACAACAGTGTAAATCCCATTTATTCAGTGAATACTTGCCCACACTAGATTGCAACTCTGCTTCAAAAAATATGTTTGGAGGCTTCGAGAATAAAAGCCCATATGTTTATCTCCTGTATAAGAATGTGAAGAGAGGGATAAATTAGTTTAATAAATTCAAAGTGGTCCAAAAGACTGATTAAAATGATGTATAGTCCCCTGGTCTATGTAGTTGAAGGTGATGCAGCATGGGTAGATTCAAGTAAGGAAGAAACAAATCCTTGCCAGGTAATGTATATAATTTTAATCTTAAATGTATCTGTAACTTATCACCTGCTATTTTGGAGGCTTAAGCAAGATGTCTTTCCTAGGTATTGTGACATCCCATATCTGCACTTTTGTTCTTATATTTTTTTTAAAGAAACCTTCTTTTGCTTCTGATACTCTCTGCTCCCAACTACTCACTTGCTCCTGCTGTCTCCTCAAGCTCTCCCCCTGCACCCACGTTTCTCAGAGTGATGATATAAGCAAGGCGGTCAATTCAGCTTTTAGGAACACTGTGCAGAAATAACAGGAGTGAAAAATTATGGAGAAGGACCAACAAAGCAAGAAAACTGAGGGAAGGTTCATTTGCTTTCCACCATTCATGACATTGATTTTGTAGGTCTGTTTCTAGCACTGAGTCAAATTTCACATGGCTGAACAGAGATTATAAACCTTTGCTGAAAGTCACCTTGCCTAGCTGAGTAGTGCTACTGCATTTAAAAGAAATTGCTACTGACTTATATTAATCTGCTGTTCAAATAAACACGGCATCTTCAGGAAGATGCTATTTCTTAGCACTTTTATTTTTCTGTAAAAATAAATTTACAATAATACCAATAGTTTTGCACACAGAGTTTCAGCAAGGCTATATTTATACTTTTCAAGCAAAAGGAAAAGAAATGAAGATGAGTTGAAGTTCTTACAGTCCTTGGACCTTTTACATATGTGAGTTATTATTTTACAGATCCACTAGCAATTCATCTTCAGTTGAAATTTTAATGCAGCACAACATAGTACGATAAAGAAATGGAAACCTCCTACATTCCTGTTTTCATAAAGAAATCAGTTGCTAAAGTTATAATTTTTGTTACAGTTTAATGTTGTTTTTTCATTTGCCCACAAGAGACCAACCAGATTCTGATACTTGACCTCATGCACAGCAATACAAGTAAAACATATCTTGTCAACACTTCTACATTTTAAGTAATTATATGCATCTCTACCTGTAATGATATTTCTATAAAATTCACAATAATGAAGACAGAATTATGAACTTCAAAGAGGAGAAGAAAGATATGTAGCTAAATTTCTTAAAAGCTTCATAATACAAGAAAAGGTTTGTTTTTACCAGAATGTTTCCGTTCTACTTTAAAAACTGAAGCAGATGAAAAAATCCAGATCAAGAAGGTTAGAATAATAATACTTAATAGAAAGCAGTACCCAGACAGCCCCCAGGGACATAGATCACTTTTCTTTCAACACAGTGTCTCTAGACATGGCTAAACTCTTCTAGTAGACCTATGAAAAGTCAAATATTGATATAGACTTTCTATCTGAGCTGGATCACTACTATTTCTTTCCACCATCTACCCAGTCCCACAAAGGGAAAAAAAAACAAAAAAAAAACCAAACAAAAACCCTGCACCAAATACTGCCTGCCACCAATCTGAGAAGTCTCTAGAAGCCAATTTATTTTGAATTTTAATAGTATGTCTTTTAATTTAGATGTTATTTCATTTGCTCCCTGTAGGAAATGAAGGCATGAATGAAATAAGGAAGTGGACACAGTCGCGTATTTGTTGTCTTGTATTTTTAATCTGTTAACTTTTAAAGCAGCTGATTTACAAAAGTAAAGGTTTAATTCCTATGTCATCTGCTGAAAAGGATGGTGCTTTATATAGACTTTTTTAATAAACCCAAAAAACCCAACACACACCCCCCACTTTTCCTAAGTGCTAAACCCTTCACAAAATATATAGAACAGATGAATAAACAGGCATTAAACATAAATTTCAACTGAAAAATCAGGTCTAATGATAGTAAGTATAATTGTGCCAAAAAACCAAAAACTGCAGGCACATGGGCACTACAGTACTATGAAGTTTATGCTTTTGTAGGCATCCTTCAGACTACAACTACAGAGAATGAAAGTACTTACTTGGCTTTGCTCCTACTGTCTATAACTCACATCCACCCCAGTTCTCAAGGCATCCTTGTCTTGTGGAACCTGAATTATGCAGCTCTAAGCAGATAGTTATGTATTCAACTATTTTACCCAATCGGAACATTCTAATTTCCAAAAGCATTTTATAACCAGATTAAACCATGCTGACATTTATTTACAAATTATAGTGTTTCCATGTATCATAACCCTTATAATCATGAACAGCTTTAGAAGAATTCTCTGTGGAAGACAGCTTTGATAGAAAATCGTTTCTGTACTCCCAGTTAATTACTGATTTTTTTCCACCAATTACAAATTTGAACTCAATCCCACAGATTTATAATTTACAATCAGTAGCCAATGCATACAAATTACTCTTGCTTCTCTTTTAAACATGACTAAAAGTTCAATTTATTAAATGCTAAATCATATGAATTATCCACCGTAAAATGCTGTGTAGTTAAACCTTCTCTGGCTACTGGACATCACAGAATAGTTATTTATTTTAACTAATCAATCTTAAAAGCTACTAAAGGCTTTTCTACACTCAGCATATGTGTTTGCACTCTAACCTACTAGATTAGTATTGCCAATTTAGCCTCTTAATCAATTTAAATATATATATATTTAAAAGCACTAGGATAAATAATACAAGTAAAACAAAATTTGTAGGTTGAAAAAGAATGATTAACCTGCTAAAAAATCCCCTCAGCCAGCAAGGCAGAGAGAAACATTAATTTCAACTTCCTGCTCTAGCAATTCAGTCACTGACTCATAGTAGACTGAGGTTTCAAAATTTACCTCAGTTACAAGGAAACTGCACTTCTCTGCAATTTATTTCACTCCTTTACTCCATTTCCCACCTGACCCATCAGGTGTATGGGAGAAGGCTCCATACTTAATTATTTGAAAATAAGTAAATAGGGACAAAGCATCATTTCTTGCAGCTATGCTCACAGAGACAGAGCACACACAGAAGAATGTGCCCCAAGTTCAACAGTGCCAGTGAGTCCAGAATTCATGTATTTTCCCGAAAGCCTCTTCAGCCGAGGTTATGAAAGCTTACATCAGCAGATGTTAGAAATATTATCAATGGAGTCTCTTTTCTGATGAATACATCAGTGAATGAAGCTTTAACATAAAGAAATAATGACCAGGCAAAATCAAATTCATAACATCCAGCTTAGGACAACTACATATACAGCATTTTGATAGTTTGCTGTTTTGCCAACTAATGCACAAGAGGATATAATGAATGAAAAAAATTAAAAAACTTTTGATTAGGTTTAGTAGAGTGCTTTCAGGCAATTGCAAATGGAAGAAGCATGAGACATCATATAGACGAAGCATCTTTACATGTCACCAAAAAGTACTGCAAGAGATAAGAATAAAATTAACTTTAGCTCTGCATACTACAGATTTGCCCTCTAAGCTATCAACAAATAGATGGCTACCTAATCTATACGATAATAACAAGCACCCAGTTCTGTAACTTTAATCTGTGTGACTTAGATTAAAATGGGCTACTGATTAAAGGAGAACTTGTTACAAACATAAATTCTTGTTTATCTGCATTCTTTTTATAATGAAGACTGTCCGAAAAATATCTGAGAAACAAATTCAGAGTGGCAATCCTTTCAAGAATTATCTTACTGCAATGCTTTCCTTACCCTTGCTGGAGAAGAGCTGTTCACTTTTCAGTTCAGGCTATCATCAGTAGTATGGTAGAAGGTGCTGTTGAGGAGCTGCTGCTGCTACTCAAAACATTCATATCCAATGGTAACTTGATCAATTTTTCTGATCCTTACAAAGGAATTTCCTCTACTTAGTTTTCTGCTTTCAATTACAATAGATTGTGTTTGCAACAAAAGATTTTGCAGTTTAGTTTATCATAAGAACAACTTCAAGGAGACAATTCTTTGACTTCTGAAGTAAAACAATAGATTGTAAAAGCTTTCACAGAGATAACAAAAGTTATCTGAACAAAAGTATACTCTGAACAAAAGCATCCATACATTTTATTAAATATAAAGCAAATGTGAAGCTACTGTAGTGAAAAAAAACTTTATACATGTTAAGTATATGTCTGATATGTATTTCCAGAAGAATTCTTTTACTCCAAAATATAAGCATGCAACCCTTAACAAAAAAAAAACCCAAACCAAACAAAAAAGAGTAAAACAAACCAAATACCACAAAACAAACAAACAAAGAACCCAAACCAAAACAGTAATGTTGTAACATTTGAAAAACCTCTCAAAAGCATTTTCTAATGATTTTGCTGTATCTTTTTGACTACACAATCCCCGTATGCATTAAGTGAACAGCACTTTTATCCCTACAATCATACAAAAAATAAATCTTCATGTTAGTGAAATTCTGGTTTTGACATGAATTAGGTATACAATGCATCACTTATCATATATTCATACTTTTTTTTTCCTTAAACAACCTTGAAATAAATGTTTCTCAACTCATCATTACAAAACAGAGGTTTAATCCTGAGATTGCACTGAATAAACAAACACATTTTGGTCTAGATAGCCTTAAATTAACATACCTAATGGTAAGAATTCAGGAAAGTAATTTTGTACATACAAACAAATAATGAAGACTGTAAAATATGCATTATTGCTAAAAAGAGATACAGAATCTCCTGAAAAACTGGTAAATTTGTTACTGCTGTTTCCTTTAAATCTTTATACCACTTGGTTTCCCCCCTGCCTCCTCTGTCAGGATTTCACTGCCACAGGAAACCACCAGAAATATAAATGAGTCTGTAAGTAGTCAAAATGCTACCTCAGATGTTTGTACTAAATGGTGTTTGTTGTTTCTCTTTGATTTTTTTTGTTTTTATTTTTAATAAAAAAATAATAATGGTTATGGGAGCACTAATGGATTCCTTGACCAATCCTTTTACCTAAAATCTCAAAGGCTCTGTGTGGACTCTTATTGAAGTCTACAGGAACATTCTCTTTCACTTTAATAGGGCTAAAGTGCATTACAGCATTTAGCAAGTATTAGACTCTTTGTCTCACAAGGGGACTCGGTACACTGAACAGTGTCTTAAGTTTTTCTAGTGTTTTTTTAATCATCACTCTGCTACATTTTGCTCAGCTTCATCTCTACTCACCCAATGTGATTGTTTCTGTTTTAGCCTCCTCCTATCACCAAATCTCCAAAACACTGAAATAAAACTTCACACTAATGTTTGTGAATTTCAGGAGGCAAACTAGGGGCTGGCTTGAGTTTGAAGCCTCCTCCATAACCATGACACAAAACTGGCTTCACCAGTTCAGTCCCAGTCTGCTAAAAATATCCCCAGTAACTGGACAGATGCCTCTGCAGTTTTATTCTCTTACACCTATGATTATTCTCAAGCTATCTGATGTCACCTCACTGAAAAAATGGAATCTGCAAGGTACAAATATGTCAAAGAGAGGAAGTTACATCCATAGCAAACTTGAAGATCTGTGCAGCTGGAGCTGAAGGGATCCACACCTGAGGCAGACAGCGTGGAACAGCGGGCAGGGGAGGGGCCTCCCGCTCACACTGGCACACACCAACAGAAATGTACCTCCTGAGAGCCAAAGCACAGCTGACAAGAATCTTGAACAGGAATGTACCTCCTGAGAGACAAAGCACAGCTAACAAGAATCTTGAACAGAAATGTACCTCCTGAGAGCCAAGCACAGCTGACAAGAGTACCTCAGACTCAACTCACAGCCAAGTGGAGACCCTACAGGACAGTATTTTCTTTTTGTTCTCTGGGGGATGGAAATCACAGTTTCACAAATCAAACAAGACAAGATACCTTAACTGGATAAAATTATACAAAAACAACAAAACCAAATCAAGCCCCAAACCTTTCTATCACACACTGGCAAGTAACACATCTTTCTTCAGTGAAACAGAACTTCTACTTCTTGAGCTGTGGAAAACTGGAACTGGAGAGAGAGCACAGCCAAACCAAGAACAGGCAGAAGAAATGTTTCTTATTGACAGTGTAGAAGAAACTTTAGGGAAAGATAAGTTTAAAATCAGTTTTGTATTGTTAGTCTGTTATTTTCTTTTTTGCTTTGTAGAAGAAGTCAGCACTAAAATTGCTGATTGTTGCTGATACTTGTGGGTTTAGACTAAAACAACAAATTCTTCCTCCTATCATCACACCAATTTTTAAATTTGATCTTCTAAAACACTGATGTAAAGCTCTTATCATTTCCTCTTGAAACTAGCCAGAGCTCAGTTACCAACACAGAATTATACAAGTCAAATTCAGTAGTTCAGCATCCCTGATCACAGATCTCAACTACTTCTAATATCCAGATTTCAACATTAAACAGTTCTCTTTAAAACAACTATCTTCAGTTTACTAACCATTATTAGTGTCAGCCTCATACACAGCCATTTTCTCATTGACATCATAATATCTTGCTGCCATGGTTTCCAAACAGCAATGGTTTAGCTGCTAAATGACAGAACCATGAATTTTGCAGGTATATGTTGTTCCAAATGCAAACCCCTGAGTTAAGCAGTTTGACATGGACCCTCTAGAGTCCCCAGGCTCCTGAACCTACCTGCATAGAGATTAATTCTAAAAGATTAGTTCTATTTGGTTAAAAATGTTGGTGAGAACAGAGAAAGCAGTATTACTTGACCTACAAAAATTCTGCCTTTAGCAGCCAAAAATACTGATTGCCTCCCAAAAGTTGTTCCTGTTTCCCTGTGCCAGGCCACAGTTATTTATTATTTGTATTAACACAGCATTTAAGAATTGTTGTCATGAACCCAAGGACAAAGAAGAGCTATACAAATACAGAATAAAAGGTCACTTCTTGTCATGAGTGTCCTGAATTGGAGGCATGAAAAGCTTTATCTAAAACATCACTTCCTTTGGATTTATCAGCTCTGTTAAATCTAGCATTTGATATTTATTTACATCATAGTTCACACTAAATTCTACGTCAGCTTAAATATGAAAGAGTATTCTAGAAAAAAGGAGCAAGTTCTTGATTTAAAAATTCAGAAGTCATTCAAGTATGAAACATAACATAAAAAATAACAATAAAACACATTTCAATACTATCTTTAGTAATAAAGATCTCCCAACTTCTATACCATCTTGTCTGACTAAAGAAACTATTCCACCCCTAATCCCCATAAATGAGTAAGCCTTGAGGGGTTTACTTGCTACATTTACCTTCCTTATTCCTTTGTTAGAGTCACACACCCATTTTCCTCTCAGTCTGGCTCATATTACTATTCAATGTAGATGTGTCAAGAAAGGTATATTTCACTTACATCCTCTGACTATTTCTTCTGGCTTAAATAATATTCCAGCTCACTACAATATTTTCAAGAGTGTTACAAGTCACAGAGCACAGGTCTACCACAGACATATAAATCATGGACTCTAAAAAGTTATCATTGCTAATACATCTTCTCAAATTCACAATATTTAGTTTATCTTCAATAGAGACCAGAGACAGCTTATTAATTACAGAGTTCCAAACTTGGCATTTAGAGTGCTCTCACCCTTCCCTCACAGCACTTGTCAGTTTTGGGCTCTTGCCATCACCACTATACTATAGAAAATCAGTAAATCAGAATTCATTATATGATTCAATCAGTTTTCCAAGTACCTAATTTACCCAAGAAGAATTTCATGGCCTCTGAAATTATTTTCATAGTCCTTTTTAGCCCATGTTTCCCTTTCTACTCCTTGTGTAATAAAACACAACCTTTTGAGATATATAAAAAAAAAGTAAACCTAGAGATGTAGCTCAGGTACATAAGGTGTTACCCAATCCTGCCAGAGACATACAAATCTTCTAATTTTACACATGAAACCTTTAGGAAAACATATGGGCAATGTATTACATGAGATCAGCTGTGATTATCTGTCCTCTCCTTCAGCATGAATTGCTAAAAAAATTACTGAGGATATGATTTCAATTTCATAAGATGGATGGATATTTCTTCATATTTCATAACTTTAATTTTTATATTCTTCCCTTTACATCAACAAATGCACTCCATGATCACAGTTAATCACATGCAGATTCACTAAGCTGATGATCAGTGCCCTTAATAAATAAACAAATGCTTATTTAACACAAGGGTTGTGTTGCATTTGGTGGCTGTCTTTTTTACTTTTCTTCCTAAAACCAGCAAATACACACCAATTCTACACTGATGTGTATCAGTGAGGCACCAGCTCTGCACTTTGAGAATTATCCTTTTCTACTTTTCAATTGCTATGCATGTCCTTACTACTGAAGTTCAAGTTGGTGTCAAACCACTGTACATGGTGCTTAAGTGAAACAGCCAAATCAGAAAAACGTGGAGATTTCTTGATCATTTGGCCTCTGAGTTGTTGTATTCCGACATCAGTAGCTACAGAAATCCATTAATGTTAGCCTGAAGTGTCAAATATATACACACACACACATATTTTTTGTATATATAAAGTCTAGTCCTATGAGCTTTCATGCATATGGCTGAGCCTTTTTTCTTCCCATTATTTGAATCTCCTGAGGTTATGGGAACTAACCTGACAATGTTTAAAAGCAGCTCATGTCAGTCAATCAGTTTATCTCGAGAGACAGCTGTGAAACTTGATTTGGATTCAACAAATATTGTATGCCATGTGGATAGATGCCTAAAAATCAGCTAGAATAGGCTACTTAATTAAAGCCATATGTTCCCATCAGTTAGGCACCGCACACGGAAGCAGCTGGTCACAAGTTATACAACTTACATGCAAAGTGCTAGTAAACCCTTTATGTGGGAAATTAATGTCTAGATGGCATTCTGACAGCGCTGGCTAGTACCCTTTCATACTTGGATGTACTTCATTCAGGTTCAGTGTTGTACTGTACTTAGATGCTTGCCAAAACATTATTTAAAACTTGATCCAGTGCAAGAATAAAACAGTCTCAAAATTTTGGTGGGCTTATTTTGAAATGCAATATGGAAAACCCACAAATTAATGTTAAATTAGCCCCAACAGCTAGAATTACCTGCAGAGGTTTACTCAGTAGAGACTGATGACCAGAACAACTGGAACTTAAACATGTGATTCTTCAAGGATTCTATGGGACCGTGTGTTTTTATCAGACCTATGAAATCAGAAAGACCTTGATAATGGGTCTCAAAATTTCACAATTAAATCCCTATATAGAGAGAAAAACCACTGACTGAGGACTATGGTAGTGATTTATACCTTGGTAGTGACTGCTAATTAGTTAATGCCATAATTCTTACTGGCAGGCACTTGCCAATGGTAATGGTGATGAAAAAAAAGTACAGTTTTACTTGCAGTGAGACTCTTTAATCCAGTCAGTATATAAGACGTCCTATGTCACTGCAAATTTAAAAGCACAGTTAAAAAGAACTCTGGCCAGGTAAAGGGACAAGACTTTAGTTCATTAGAAAGTCTGGATGGAGTAAACATTCCCCTTGCTTTTCTAGGAAATATTGACTTCATCTGGCTGGCTTTGCAAGAGCAAATATAGGTACATAGAAAGCAGAACTGTGCTAATACAGGTTTTGAGTTTGTTTTCCCTTTTAACAAAATATGTACAATCTGGCTCAAACAAAGTATTGTGAAAAACCCTTACAAACCAAAGGAAGTCCTGTATGATTCCTCAAAGGAATGTGTTTGGAAGCAGTAGCTTATAAAGAGTTCAACAGTGCAAATCCACAGGTAAATTTCATTATGAAATTATAAGCTATTTTACCCCTTGTGGCATCAAAACACCACTTTCCAGAAGGGCTGGAGTTTGACCCATACTTAGAAAACAAACCCTGGTTCTCATTTCTATCATGCTTTTGGGCCTCTCACTTCCAGGAATGGTAATAGCTGCACAAAGCAGAACATAAGATTTCAACCACCTGGCTAGAAAAGCAGCCTAGGGAGGAATGTATTGACTCTCTCTGATGGGACCATAAGCTGAAGACATTCCAGTCCTTTAGCCCACATACGGTATAAATAATACTGCATAATGATGCTATTCTGGGCACATGTGATAATGATGCCATGTATTTATCTAAGAGAAGATAAACTTTCATTCCTGTTCTAAACCATGACAAACTAAGGTACAACTTCATCATCAGCTTTTACACATATGAAGACTGTGCCTTCATAGCCAAATGTTTGTGATATTAAATCTCCTGAATCCCAGAAAGGTTAAGATATGTATTGCTTTGGGCACAGCACTGGGAATAAAAGGGCTATTAACCATTAACCCCATTAACCATTTCACTAAATATGCACTGACATGAGACATCTTTATATAGTGACTGAATTACAAAGAGCCTCATTGCAAGTAAACTTTAGTCTGCTTTTATTTTTTCATTGTAATTACCATGCATTCTGCATCCATTTGAGACACTAGCTGCCAGTTTGACCTTGCAGTCTTGTAGCTGTTAAGTACTTCAACTAATAATACCAATTTTTGCTTCTGCTACTGAGAGCTAAATCAAGAATGGAAAGATTAAGACTCCTATATCCACTTGGTGTTTGTAACTGGTCAGCTGTTCAATATACATGTTTTATATATCCAAGTTAGCAGAAAACACAGATTTTTGTAGCCATCTAGAGGGGTTTTACATCCCACCCACCAGGAGTACATGTCTATATATTTTCAAGAAGAATATAAGGCCCAGTATGCAATCTTCTAGCTTGACCTGACCAGCAAATCTATGTAATACATTCTGGAGCTAGAGATTACTCAGTAGCACTTTCATAACTGTTTGCAGTCTGCATATGAAATTTTATGCAAATTAATGGTAGGCAGGGGCTTCCAGAAAGTCACATCTTGAGGAATTAAGTATTAACTTACCAGTTTTCTTCTATCACCCAAATAGAAGAATTTGCTGTTATTTTACACGGTTTAGATTTAGAAACCTTATTTTTTTAGTCTAACTTGAAAAAACATCTTTAACTGCAAGGCTTAGTTGTTCTTGGCAGCTGACCATAAATTATCAGAACAAGCAACCAATAAATATACATGTTAAAACTCAATGACTGCAGCCATGAAAACACTCATTGGAATATTTATACTCTGTGAAACAAGGGAATTATAGAAGCTGTCACTCTTTTTGACAGAAAAAAGACACCATTCATGCTGTTTAACTTCAAATATAGTTAAAAAGGAATGGTACACAAAACGATAGAGATCCACACAGTTTAAGCAATGAGCCAAGGGTGAGGAAGACCTTATAATTATTCTATGCTGCTTTTCAGCTGTATTTCACATATGTACATGCTCTTTTTCTGCACCATTTTCAATTATTTTTTTCTGTGAACTACAAAATTATTCTTGCCATTAACCCCACTTCTAAATTGTCATATGAATCAATTGGGTCTTTTAAATTCAGTAGCCTTTAAATAGCTTCAGTGAAGCCTCATATGGCACATATCAACTGCAATCACTTTTTGAGATTTTAAACAGAAGAGGGAGTAAAGGCTGAGGAGATTGACTGAAATGATGTGATGAAGGAAGACATTTAAAGAACAGAATGTTTTTTAGTGAAGTATTTGCGTTGACAATACTTTGGGAACATTATGAACCATTCTATGAAGAAATATGTAATATGGTTCAAATCAAGCAGGCCAGCTTGTAAAACATGAAACTGTTATATATTTTACTTTTGCAAGAAATGGGAAATTTGCCCACTACTTTTCCACACATTTTCCTTTACAAAAAATATTCTTCCTCATGATAACAGGCAGATAAGAAGTCCACAGTATTACATATCAAATAAAAGCTTATTTAATAAGTACTGTGGTCATTGAGACACTATAGTCTGATACCCTTAAATTTTATTATTATGCTCTTTGCATTACTTTGCTACTCTGCTGCTTTCAAAAAATCATGCTTATTTTCATTTCAATATTTACTCTGTTGAAATTTCTTTTGCTACACGTGTGCAGCACTATACCATTACGTACATTAGAGCAGCAAATGACTGTGGACAGGAAAAGGAAGCAAGAAGTCAAGAGGAACTCTGACAAGCTGGAATGGGAAGAACTAACTCCAGCAACCCCAGCAACAGCCTCCCTGTGTGCTGCTGCTTCCCTTCCTTCTTTCCTTTGGAACTGGAATTCCTGGTATAATTACAGTTATGTGGGAAATGTCCCACTGACCAAGGATTCCCTGCATATATAGAGTTTATTATGATTCCTGTCTAAATAGGAAATAACATTGAACACTACCATTCCTAAACACTGTCTTCCTGAGCTATAATTTTTTTTTTCCCAGAACTGGTACCATCCTGAGCTGAAAATTTAAGTGATGAAAGCAAGCAGATTATTATGTCCCTGACTAATCTCCTTCAGTTCTAAGTTTCAGTGGCTCATGTCCAACCTTGGTTTGTCTAGTTTCAGCTTATATCTTGAGGAACTTCACTATCTTAACAGATTGCTGACTACCATGTATTTTTTCCCATTAAGGTACATTTAGACTGATCAAGCTGTCTCTTCACTGTCTTTTGCAATAAAGCTCTTAAACCTTCTGAACCACTCTTGTCACACTTTTCTGAAATTCCTTGAATCTTTCAATAGCCTTTTTGAAATATGGATGTCACAGCTGCACAAATTTACCAAGACTGCATCCAAGGCATGTTATGTTTACTCAGTCTTCGCTTCAGAAGAAATTCAAGGATCATATTTGTCCTTCTAGCAAGAACTTATATTTAAGTGATTATTAAACATTGAAAATTAGTGTTTCTGTGTTGCTGCTCTGTGGTATGCAATCTTCTGCCTGTAAGTCCTGTGCTTCACAGCTAGCTATCTGAAAGGGTTAAAAAATCCCCTAGGATTGGTTAACAAGATTAGCTATTATCACCTAGAAATGAGAAGAAAGACTGAGGTTGATCCAGATAACATGCTTGTTAAATAATTTATTCCTGAAATGTGCCCTTGCTATTTCCAATATTTGGTATCTGAGAAGCCCTGCTAACCTTTCTGATAGGCTGAAATGTACACTAATCAATGACAGTGAATTTGATCTCCAAGAATGTATTCTGCACCCTAGCATTAAGTTAATCACAGTGTTGTGCAATGAAACAGAGTTTGTCTGAAACCATTATTTCTGTTCTAAGATTTTTGTATTTTGCAGTCTGATAATCTGAAACAATTTTCAGAGGTATTCCAGAATCAGCCTGGTCTGAAAATTAGAGTACTGGATCAAAAAGAAAATGTGTGGGACCCTGTGATCTGGTGAGAAAGAATTTGAAAAGAGATACTAAGGGATTACAGATGTGAAATCTGATGATTTGTCTAAATTAATTTAGACAAAATTGATGCACTCATTTGTGTGGTTGCTTTTAAAGTGGTTAAAGAGTGGTCAAAATTGATTTAGTTTAATTGGGTTAAGCTAAAACTGTTTCAGCCACTTCTAAACTGCTTCAATGTCCACACAAAGCAGTTGAACCTACTTAGCTAAATGGAATTAGAAACTGATTTTGTTACGCAGGAACAATTCCTATCACACAGATAAGTAACAGAGTTAAAAAGAGAGTGGTGAAGATGAGGTTGTAATAAGTGGGCATTACAGGATAAATGAATCAACCTTAAAGAGGGAAAAAAAGTGTGATGGGTTGAATACAAATGAAGATATGAGTAAACAGATAGATAGAGGAAGTAGAAAAGAAGGCCAAACACATATTGGGGAAAGAAGAGCAGTTTGACTTTAAACTTACTAGTGAACAAACAAGAACAGAAATAGTTAAGATAAAATAAAGATTTTATAAACCATAGTGGTAAGAACAGCCACCTATGTCTTGGTCTGGCAAAGCTGCTATTGATTTTTGCCTGAGTAGAGACTCAGCTTCTTATTTGGCTCTAAAAGTGGAAATTTGTTAATTCTTGCCATGTACCCTCTCAATGAACTATTGTAAGAAAACATGGTTATTATGATCTTTTGCTAAGATGCCAGGTGGTAGCACTTAAAACCTCTTGCTATGGGAGTAGAAAGGGGATTTATTTTCATTATTCATGAGAGCCATTTTTAAGGGATAACTAGTAACATGAATATAGTTGCAAATCAAGTGATAACAAGTGTACTTACTTCTGGGGTTACAAAATAAAATGAGGTGAGGTAGTTACTTAAAATTTTGACAGTTTGTTATGAAATGTAGGTATAATGTGGCAACAAAAAGGTACAAGAACCCAATTTCATTAGCCCCATGACTTTCTAACGTTTTGTTTGCATAAACACGTTGGTGCCATATAAGTAAAGCTGTTATATAATATTGTGCACACAAAGATTAAGTGCTGCTTTACATTGTAAGCTTCATTTTATATCTGATCTGAAAATTCAAAAATATTGATCCTCATGATTATTTGCTGTTCATGTAATTTTCTGGCATGAATTTTCCCTTGAAATTCTGGAAAACAGAAGAAAAAAAAACCAAAACAAAGAAAATAAAAAAAAAATAAAAAAAAAAAAGAAAATAAAACCAAACCAAAAATACAAACCACAAAAAACCCCAACCAAAAAAACCCCCACAAACAAAAAATAAACACAAACCCTAAGAAAACAAAAAACAATAATGCACAACAACATGAAAAAAAATTGGCAGCAGTATAATGAAATTAGAAATTTTCACAATTAAATATTAAAATTAGATAGATAAATCTGACTAGATAGAAATGACCCAAAGCTTTTCAGAATTCTTGAAAATAAAAATTTCCTCTTGAGACAGTGGTAGCCTATCTCAAACAGATAAATCTAGACTAAGTAACAATATGGCTGAAAACAGTATTTTAAAAATACAACCACAAGTAATTTACTATTTTTTCATTTCACCTCCAAAACCTTTATAACCTAGAAAATTAGAAATCCCAAGTATAATATTCCTTCTTTACTCATCAAGAAATGATTTAAGGAATTTATTTTCTTCAGGTTGTGAAGACACTGTGAGAGTAGAAGGATTACATAGGTCTACATTATGTAACAAAGTAACTTAAGCTTTAGGTCAAAATTTATAATTATAAGGGACTTTCAAATATCTGGACTTGGCATAACCTAAGGAAGAACCACATTAAGCATTATGTCAGTTAATCTATAAACACAGGGAAAAAAAAAAGGTGCAACAAAGGAAAATAGTGCTGCTGTAAGTGAGCATCCCAAGCTACCTCTGACGCAATCTGGTGTGTGCACACAGAACAGCATTACATGAAGAAGGCTGCTCTGATTCTGGGCTCACACTCACAATCTGTATCCTTACCCATGTAATGGACAATCCACAGAACAGATTTCTTGAAGATGAACAAAAGTACACAAAAGTACAAGAATAGCATTACTATTTTATCTGTGCTTTATAGTGTAAATTTAAAACATACAAAGAAAGTTATGGGATGCCCCATGAACACCCTATCCCTGGAAGTGTTCAAGGTCAATTTGGATGGACCTTGGGAAACTTGATTTTTTTCACAGGCTTTTGCCCTCTGAAGCTACAACAAAATGTAGTAGACTAGGATTTTGGCTAGTAAAACAATTGAAAAAACAAAGGTATAAAACAGGAATTTTAAGGATCTGTCTACTTGTCTGCACATTTCTTTGGCAGCTAACATACAGTTTACATAAATCATTTTCACATGAGTATAGAAATCACCATAAACTCAAATGTTAAAGAGATCATACGTTAAGCAAGGGAGAAAATTTCAGTCTTTTCCCATGCATTTTCTCTGGGTGATGAATTAAGTTATATTGCAAGATTAAGCTTCAAACATTAACTCACACAATTAGTCAGAAATAATTAGACAATCAGGTGAGAGTATTAGATGTCATTCACGGAGCTTTTTCATCTTATGACCTGTACAGATTTTCATAAGGTGAAGGCCAAAATGGGCTACAGCATTTTTATTTGACTAGCATTTATGAATTCATGTATCATTATATAAATATTACCTTTGATTGAGATCTCATTAAAGGTCTCTCTGTCTCATATCAAAATGTCAATAACACTCCTAAGAAGGGAAATGTCATTTAACTAAGGCTGTGCTTATTAATAAGTTCAAAAATTATCATGGAAAATTACTTTTTTCTTATTAGACTCCCATTTTAATTTTTTTAATTCATATTTTTTCAGAGTTATTTTGCTAAGAAAGCAGAAAACAGTCAGTATTTAAACTGATACTTATCTTCCTGAGAAACTATCACAGAACCCTCCCACCACAGTGATTCTTTTTGGCTTAACACAGCATTTTTTTCTAGACACTGGCACAGCCTTTATTCCCATCAGTTTCACAACATAATCAGTGCAGAACAGAATAAATATCATCACCATACCAAAACTATCACTGAAATCAAGAGAGGAAAGTAGAAACCCAGAGTGAAAAGGCATTTTCATTATTACCCAACTTCTACCTCAGCATCAATGCTTATGACAGTGCTTATATTCCCCTCCTTTAAGATTCTTCAGCCACTGCTGTTTCAAAAGTAAACACACTTCCTTCCTTGTAATCCTAGCAGAAGGCAATGTGGTTGGATATTTCAGGTAGGTGATAAATCAGTTTTGTGTGTTGGGTTACAGACAATGTTTTCAAACAAGGAGACACATCAGTGAACAGCTGACATCACCCCCTTTGACATGGAGTTTCCTCAAAGGGGAAGAATGGCAAGAGAAATTCTTTTACTCACCAACTATGGGATTTTACAAATGCAAGGCAGTGGATCTTTTCCCTGCCACTCTCTGTGGGAATCAAAATGCTGCAGTAATTTGGACAAGCCCTCTATGCATCAGAATTGCATTCCCAGACTATGTGCTTTACACAGTTTGGGTTTTTTTTTTTCTCCATTTGGCCAAGATTGGCAGGGCTGGATTCATTTAATCTGTGCATCTTGCTATTCCTAGGTACTAGCTGCATAAAAGTCCAGAAAATCCCAATTTACATCTGCTTCTCCAGATAATACTAAGACTTGTCCCATTTCTTTTCTTTAACATTCTGGATTACCAGATCTGAATGCAAAAATAATTCTAAGAAAGAAGCAATGCAATACCATGCAATACAGATTAATTATTTTTTTAAATATGGGATAAAAATGGCAAAGAATGTTTAAGATAACAGCTCTAGACAGAAACTGTGAATGGCTAATACCATGAGCAGCTCTGAAGTGACTGGTGCCAATTTTGATGCTTCTTTCATATCACAGAATCATCTAGAATCATCTAAGAGGGAAAAGACCTCTAAGATCATAAAGTCCAATCCACTGCCATAATCACTCCTAAATCACATCCCTAAAAGTGTCACAACCACACTTTTTTTACCACTTCCAGGCATGGTGACTCCACCATTTCCCTGGGCAGCCTGTTTCAATGCCTGCCTATAGCTCACTTAACGGAGTGAAGAAATTTTTCCTAATATCTGATCTAAACCTACCCTGGTGCAACATGAAGTATAAAATATAACACCATGCGTTACAGAGCACAGTGAAAAGGGAAACATGAAAAGCCAGGGCAGAAAAGTGAGGAGTGCATATGTGAACACCCAAGACAATTCAGCAGCTGAGGAGCCCTTCCTTTGTCGGTGTAGGGACTGCAATGGCTGCATGAACAGTCTTTCCATTGCAGGAGTACTGAATGTAACGCCAAGGACAGCCCTCCACACAGAAACCTCATTACCTGGATGGTTCCACAAGCTGCCCTGGAAAGGTGCTCTGTCTACTAGACACAGTTATTGGAGAGTGTGCATGTGGCACGGTGGTGCTGAAGTAAGGTGCAGCTGCAAGGGGGTGCACGCTGTATCACAGCACACTGTGGTGTCCATGTGCCTCCAGGGACCTGGGTGGGAATCACTGCCTGGTGAGACTGCTTGGCAGGATGCTCTGGAAAGCTCTTGCTCCTGAGTGCCACATCAGTCCATTCAGCCTTGGTGACATCACCAGTAACTTAAAATGACAGCATAAGAGCAACAATTTTGACCCATTTTTTGGCATTTTATAAGCTTAAGTAGTCTTGGGATCGTCACAGAAATAAAGAATATGCTATGTTAGACCCTCAGAGTTCCAGTTTAAGTGAAGAAACTGTAAAATCACAAATAGTGAATAGACAGTTCCTTTTGTGCTGTGTCTGTAGAGGCTCTTTAGTACAAATTGTTCCAGTAAGGACATGGAATAACTTATGTTCAGCAATTTGCTTCTAGTTCCACCTGGTTCAGATGGCAACACAAGACTAAGTGTTTCTTGGCTAAATCCACCCACTTTCAGTTTAGTTAAATCATGTTTCTTTTGGGATTTTGCCATCAAAATGTAGAAAACATGCAGATCTGGAGATATAAAGAATATTTTTGTACCACAGTTATATCAATTAAGTTACCAACTCTCTAGATATGTAAATAATGCTAAATGACAAACAACTCTAGGTCTCTGAGATTTTCATATATTTCCTCCCTGGATAACCTATATCATAAATTCAACAGTGCATATAATTTAAATTTATGATACACTATTGCTATTTTAACATATTTTGGGGCATGAGGTCTGCTCATATACATATGTATATATGCAAGTCTCCCCAAACCATAAACTGCTTCCTAAACAGCATTTGTTGAGTATCTTAAAAAAGAATCTCTATCTGGCCTCAACACTGACTGCAGTTATATACTATACATATGATTGTATGATGGATGACAAAGTAACAATTCCCTGTGCCTATTTAACATCCAATTCACACATCAAATTCCTCCTTTAAATCTACAGAAGTGCCCACGGTAAATCAAAGATTTCTGTAGTTGATTTGTTCTCTTTATCCCTCTGTCAGTGTCCAAAATGCCTTACTTACTGATCTTTCTAACTCCTAGCACCAAGAACACAGCAGTTATGACTACATAAAACACACCAAATAGCAACATATCCTATTCATTATGCACCCAAAGGATCAGTATCTCTGATGGATTTCTAGTGCTAACAGCAATTTTGCATGTAATCAACAGGTGGACTGTTCTTTTAAACTAAGACAATCAGAATTATGAGACAGAGAGAAAAAACTTCCAATGGCCAATCACACTCCTAATTTCCTAATCAATAAGTAATTCTAAGCAATTATGAGGAATTTATTTCTTAAATGTATATAATTAAATACCTATAAATTTAACTTGATCTAAAATGCTTATAAATTGGATTTCCCTCTTGGTTACCTGTAATAGATTGGGTTTTATATTGTGTTCTCAGAAATAACAGTACTTCACGTCCTCAATGGCCACTTGAGTCAGCATGATTATGATTTCTTTGGTCCCTCTCAGCTACACACGCACAGTCTGAAAAGACTCTGTAGGGATCTGGCAGACCTGTGAAAGTAAAGTTCTGGGACAGGATCTTTAATGGCACAGCAAAGAGGTAAATGATGTTGTCAGGGAGAAGTTGGTAAAGCAACTAATTTACATAAACTTGTTTACATCTATCAGGATTAACTCTCACATGAAAACAGAATGATTACAATTTAAATCTGAGCTATTTTTCACATGGTTCTACCTGTGTACACAGAGACATATGTCTTGCATCTTGGCCAGGTGAAGATATCAGGGTACACACAGCCCACCTTAAGTTCTGTACAGATTGCATATCTCATAAACCTTTCCCAGATTCAACTTAGTTCCATCAGCTAGCATCACATGTCTTAAAAATCTTTGCCTTTTTAATTCAAGCCATTTCCTCAGTTCTTCTTCCTACTTTAAGCTCTGAATTAGTCTTATGACCAACTTTAAAGTTTATTCACCTTACTCCTGACTTCAACATTGTTGGCTTCTACCTTTCCTTGATACACTCCTGTCATCACTAATAAGCAGAATTACAAAATCTAGACAAGAACTAAAATTTCAATGTCATTTGAATATAGATGCTTCTTAGTGTGTGTGAAAAAAATCCCACATCATATTTTCCTGACATTTTCCTTGACATTTATTTTAAGAACAAGTAGGAATAACAGCATTAATAAGATGAACATACATCACAATTATATTATGATAATATGAACAAAATACTATAATGAACTCTTAATCATTACTTAGTATATTACAAATTTCATATGGAGAAAATAATAACTTACATATATAATGAATAATATTGTAGTAGGACTAATACAGTTATAAGTTAATTACACACTGTGTAGCTGATTTAGTTGCATTTAGCTAAGGAGCTGTTCCAAGCTCACTGCAGATTAATTATGTCTTTAGGTATATACTCTCATTTATAACTGTCACTTGTAACCATAGCTGTTGATGAGGCTGCTCTGTAGACCCTTCCTTTATGAAAACAAATGCATCACACTCCTGAAACAAAAAAGCAACAAAAAAACCCCAGCAAAATCCGTGAACAAGACTCAAAATCTCCACTAGCTAGGGCACGCAATGACAGAAGACCTGAGGACTATAAGTTTCATTTTACTGCATTTCTTCCTGAAAAATATCTCTTGTAGTATCTCCTTAGTAAGGTTATGCCTCATTGGATTTTACTTAGTAACTCGCTTTCACAAATTTGACAGATGAAATTTAACATCTCAATTCTAGAAATTGTTCTATTTTACAAATCCTATATATATTAAAAAGAAGGATATAGGCAACTGCCAAAGACTGTCCCTATGATCTTTCTCAAAGGTTTTACTGACTAAGGAAACAAGTCACTTTCTGGGCCTTTGATTCCATGCCAGAAGAATAATTTTCTGACAGGAATGGGTAGTAAGTATTAGCAAGTGCATGAGATACTCATAAATCTAAAACAAGAGAGCCTTTCTTAGTTCTAAGTTTTCAGCCTAGTTCTCACCACATCATGAAAAGTGAAATGAATCTCAAATACCTAAAATGACAGAAGAAAAAACAATCTACATGGGAAACTAGAAGGGGAGGATGATAAATCAAAGTTAGACACACTGTATACTTGTTTGACTCTTCCAGGTTCACTGGGAAACTGTAGAGAAGCAATTACATTTATTAGCAAAACATTGCTACTTCCTGTGATTCTCTCTGAAACAAGGACTGGTGCATGTCAGCCAGATATCTTTGAAAGATAACATATTTAGTGTGGCCAGCATGATCCTTCCATATTATGAGGACACAGCAGCTAAACCAATGACCAGTCATTTAGGTCACTTTAGGACAAGCATGTTTAGGACAGTTCATAGCAGGGGAACAGACTATATCCAGTTTGAATTAAGATTCCCAAACTACATGTTTTGCAGACAGAAGGGACTCAGCATCAATTGCTACACTCCTACTGAGCAAAATTACTTGCTACTTTAAATATAGCTCACAGAACTGTATTTTCACTGAACCTGACAAAATCCACAGTGAATTCAGCACAAACCTAGGTATTCTTACTGCACTGTAACGGAAATCACACACACAAGTCTAAATAAACTTATTTGATATATGTAAATATTTTCAGAAAGTTACAGCGTATGCTGGCATAAAATTACACTTTAGCATTAAAATAAAAATTAAAAAATGACCAACCAAATAGGAAGAACAATTTCAATTCTTGGAATTTCTTTGCACTTATAAGAAATAAAAGAAACGGTACCTCAGGCAATCATTCTTCTTTTGTAGTAGCAAGACTCATAACACATTAGAGTAAGCTACTAAACTTTAGTTCTCTGCACAGAAGTACCTCCCATGTCCAGTGCAGTGCAGTAGAACTCTCAGCTAGGGTGCCCCAATGTACATTATGAATGGTAGAATATTATGATGGCAGGGATTTAGAAGGTAAAATAAATCCACCCTGGCAGAAAGAAACCACCTAACAGGGAACACTACCAGCAATGTTACAGTAAGACTTAAGACTAAGATAAACTTAAGACTAAGTGTATCTCAGTTATGGAATTTGCATTCTCCATGTCCAGGGAAATACTGCAGCACATTAGTGAGATGAAACCTGCAAAGAGCCTCCTATAGCTTCTTATTTTTGAATTATTCTACAGATCCAGCTTTCCATGGCATGCAGTATAGGCTTTCTGCCATATGCAAAAACCAACCACCTGCAACAAAAAATCCTGCATCATCATATTTGCCATATATTATATCCAAAAATTTCTGCAGAAGAATTCCAATATTTCAGCAATAAAGCTGAAAAGAGTAAAGAAGATTCAAACATGCAAGTAGCAAAACCTGTAAGAATAAATAATTTGCAAAAATTAGCAATGTGAGGAAATTAAACAAGTTAATAGACTGAACTATCAATGATTCCAATATAACATTATTTCTAATCTGGGATTAAAGTGTTCTGAACATGCTCCTTCTGAATAAGAGCAGAGTTCTCCCCACAGATACAGCAAGCATTTTTATAGATTTGGCTATGTGACTGAGACTATGAGAAGCCCAGTATCAATTAGGGATCTTGTAATATTACATTTGAATCCACACATGGGTAAATTATTCATTTTCTTAACCCTTTTTGCAGGAAAAAAAGTGTTTTGGATTACAAAGCAGTAATACTGTTTACTACGAAGTGTTCTTTTCCTCCTAGGCACAGAAATAATGCAATATATCACAGCATTCCATTAGCACATTCAAAGTGATGATTAGGATTCACAAAATCACTTAGGCATGTGTTTATGTTCATATTAGTTCAGCAAACCACTAAACATCATTTTCAGTTATGTATATCTAAAAATCCCACTTGAATAATTAATCAGTTTACACCAAATGCCCAGAATTCAACATATGCATTTGTCCAGTCATATTAGCAAAAATGCAAAAAATGCTTAAAAAATTACCCAAGTATTTAACTGCTTCATTAGATCAGGAAAGTTTAAACACATACTTAAATGTCACATTGCATCAGTGTTAAGATGTGCATGCACTTAAATTCTGCACTGAATCAGCAAATGTCCTCAGGATATTTTCCTATGCAGAAAATAAATTCCTATTTACCACCATGAATAGCAAAATGCTAAGAGGCTTTAAAATTTCAAAATATGGGGCCAACATAAAACTTAAAATCATTCACAGCAGTAAATATTATATACGATAATAAACACCTTTTTTTTGTAATAAACTCTAAAATACTTTTTTTGTAAATACTCTAAAATAACATAAATAATAAAATAACATGAAAAAAAAAGAAGATTATGTGATCCCATATTCAGTTAGAGGTGCCTAAAACTCTGATATTTGAGACTTAAAATTCTGGTAGTCAATGTTTCTGTTGATGCTAATGAATGTCCTTTCTTGAGAAAACAAAAACTACGGCTTCTGTGTAAGATATTTCTTACTTTTTTTCCCCAGTCTTGCAAAAAAAAAAAAAAAGAAGAAGGTATAATGGAAGTGTAGGTTGATGACTTAGACTATAGTGATGGGGAAGCAGATTCATAACAAGCTCAAATTTATGATTATGAGAATTAAGAAGTCATATTTTTCCCTACTGGCAGAATTAGAGGCTCTTAGTGACAGGTTAAGGTTGAAGAATATTAAATCATGAGCCCCCAAATATCTATTTGATAGTGCATTTGGATAGTAACATACTAGGTGTCATAAAAGTCCACTTGTCTTTGTCATAGACCTTTACTACTTTATGATAATAATTCTTCAGAGAACACATCTTGATCGGAGTATTACTTACTAGTGTTAAGTGAAATTTCCCTTCTATGTGATAATTGCTATTTTTTTATTAATTCAGCGTATAATACTGCCTTGTTTCTCAAAGAACTTACAGAACATTTCCAGGCACATTCAACTATCTTTACTGCCTTAACTTAAAACACTTGTAAAAAATATTTTTGCTGTAGATCATCCAAGTGAGAATATCACCATATTGCAATGAAATCAATTACCACATGTTGTAAAGACTGAATGAAAGACTGAGGTGTTCTACTTCCCTAAGTTCTGTTTTAGCCATAAAAAAATTTTACCTATTGATTTTAGAAAAGAGTAATGTAAGTTTCTGAATTTCCATGTACAAGTTAATCAAATGGACAAAAACAACAGATGGAACAGGAATCTGGATATCCCAGTTCTCTTCCAGGTTACTGTCTTAATTGCTGTCCTAGAGCATTTTTTTTCCTCCAATATGTTCTTGTGTATGTGTTTGCACATGTAGTCAAAATTTCAGCTGAAGGGAAGCTGGAAGATCCTTATTTAAATCCTTATTTAAATCAGTCCATAACTAGACAGATAAGATGTTTTCCATATCCTAAATACCTCGTGCAAATGAAATAATCTGAATAAGATCAGCTGTAGCTTTAAGCTTCCTAAGGAACTTGATTCTGCTGACAACTACTCTTCAGGGTATGTAGATAAAAGAGCACTAACAGCAAACATCCTAAGTAGGCTTACCCTAAAGCATGTATTCAGGTGATCAGTGTAGATAAGGGAGAAGCAATTCTGGATCTACAAAGAATGTAAGCCTCTAAGGGACTGCTGGTTTCCGAAAGGGCAGCAACCCTTGCAGTACTCCTAGCCAGAACACTAGGCAATCACTTAAGTGTGAACAGAGACCGTATGTATGTTCTTTACATATGTAACATACCTACAACTTGGTCAAAAACAAAAGTTCAAAAATTTTAATGGAATCTGGCCCAAGAGGAAGAAAGTAGAGATGAATATCAGAGAGTTACTTAATCAGTCATTCATACAGAACCCTTCAAGTTGAACACAAGGATATATGATTGCTAATATAATCTTCAGAATTGTCTTTTTTAAATACCAATAAGTACCATATCATTTGGTTTATTCTTACACCTTGAATACTACCCAAACACCAGTGACAACTGTTTTCATTTTAGAATGGTATTCACTGCTTTGACATAGGAAAGGCTGCACTGTGCCACACTTTATCTAGTATAATTTTCCTTGAAGTCTAGCTCAGTAATATTTCTTTATATACAAACTTGTACTAAAAGACAATGCAGATGTTTGGAAGTTCAGTTGATGATGCTCCAACAGTCTACCTACAGAACCGCAACAGGCTTAGCTGCATATGCTCTGCAATAGTCTATGCAATTACAAAAATTCAAGTGATAGTTCAACAGCATTGGTAACATTTTATCTCCTATTAACATCAGATAAATTTATGATTTATTTAAAAGGTAAAAAGAAGAAAGAAAACAGAAGGAAAACGTTTATGGTTAAAGATCTTCAGTACTGATTCATGCTGACCTAATTATGGCTCCATAAAGTCTAAACTCTCAGCTAATTCAGTGGCAGAACAGTAAATTCAAAATTATGCTTGCTTTTGGAAAACCTACTTTAGGACTCACATCCTAACATCTATTCATAATTTCTTTCAGCATTATTACCCACAAAATGGAAAACAATAAAAAGAGCTATTAGTAACTAACAGGAAAGTCAATGGGAAATAGATGAGTTGTTTAGTTTAAAAATTGTTACCTTTTTTGAGATAAGCCATTGTCTGAATCAAATAATTGTTTTTTATTTAATATTTTCAAGTAGTTTACATAAAAAGGTAAAAAATCAGGGTCCAGCAATGCTGGTTCTCAGGTGACTACGATTATGCTTTTAGTTTGGCCTACAGCTATTTGCTTCAATCAAGGAGAAGTCTCTGAAAAGCTCATCCATCTTTAAGAATAAGAATTATTAATTGTGAGATATCAAAAAGCAATGAGATGCTTTTTAAAACAATTTCACCATAGATTTTGCATGATTTCATGTCTCTTGAATACCCATCTGGAAGAGAAAGCATAGAAAGGAGAGATATTGTGCCCTCTCACACACATTCCTACCCCTAAGTATGTAAGACGTCTTCTTCCCCCTTCCACGTGCTCCTTTCAACAAAGCATTTAGTGGAAGCCAAGATTTCTAATGTTTAATCAAAATGGAACATTTAATGATGCATTTCTTCCATTATCAAAACATCTATTTTGTCTCACTTTGAGACAATCATTTGAGAAGCACTAAAAATAAGCAATATAGCTTCCCTACATATTTGACATTCTTCACAAACTTCCCAATAAAAGATAAACAGCCTTGACAGTCACTCCCTTTTCAGTGACTAGTATCAACAATACAATATTGCTTGACAACTAAGCTACTTATCCCTAAGTTTAAAAGAACTCTTTCTTCACACCTTAGCACTATGTAAAGTTCCAGGCCATGCCATTATGGAGTTTCCTAACAGCGCACATGGAAGTCCTTCTCAAGGTAACAATGTTCTCAAGTTGCTTTCCTGTTCTGGTTTTATGTGAGAGTTTGCCTCATTGTCTGTTGGCCACTCATCTTCCATGGCTGCTGCCCAGGTCTCAATCAGCACATGATTATTTCACCATCTTCCATGTTTATTTTGTTTTGTGTGTAATTCAATTGAGTATATTTATTGTGAAAAGAATATAGGCCCATCCATTTCATAATTAACAATGTGCACTTATGCTTTACTATGACTGCATCACTGAAGAAAATGGCTCAATCTAGGCACAACCGGAGAGCCGACTTCAGAAAAATCGTTTGCAAAGAGAGGGTTTACTTTTTAGGGTCTCATTATCCACTTTTTTCCTCTTGTTCTTTGAGTAATGCATAGAGTTATGAGTATATGGGGATTCAGTTTGAGGATTATTTTGTTTGCTTGGGTGTTGTTTTGAGGCTTTTTTGGAGGGGGTAATTTCAAGCATTGAACTGAAGAATTACTACTGATTTTGTGAAAATACTTCCCTGTTCTAAGACAGGATTAGATTAGGGAAGTGTCGGCTTTTTGGTTTTTTGCTTTTGTTTTTTTTTTTTACAGGGTTGACATACAGATACAAAAAAATAGCTCAGATAAAATAAACCAGGTGTGTTACAAACACAGGCTTGATCTGAAGCACCTGTCCACATATATATGTTGAGCCACCATTAATGGTATGCAGCTGCATGCTTGAAGAAAGCAGCGAAAGTTAAACTGTTTTATCCACAGGAAAAGGTTAACTGTGACAAATAATATGTCCAATGAAATACTCTGTCTACACACACACACACACACACTCCCTCTGATTATAGCAACAGCAAGTTGGCAAAATGAAGTGACAAGACTGAAATTCCAGTACTGCAGCAACTGCAGAAATGCATTGCAAGCCCAAGAATACAGTATGTGATAACAAAACAATACTGACATTACTGAACTCTGTCTTTGATGATCACTGGGATATCAACCTAGTGCATGAATGTATGACTATTAAAACTGGTTGGGTAGATTACAGGGGAAATAACTTTTATTTTCTCTAAAGTACATTAGTAAGTGAACTTTCCACTGTTGCACAGTTGGCCTGATGTTTCTCATCTCTGTCATGCCTCCTCATTTGTCCTCTAATACTACCAGCTATGTTTTTCCAGCTCCCCAAAACTGTGACTTTCCAAGGCAAGCTTTCATTTTCAGATTACTCTACTATATTCTTGACCAGATTTTTATGGTTTGGTTTTCCTTGGGGTGATGGTATCTTTGTTTTTTTAAAATAAATATGATTTGACTATAATGGACGTTTTTCTTGGATATTTAGCTCATATCAGTGACTCTAGTATTATTAGGAAGCAGATGGAACTTCTCTTCTGGTATCTTGCCATCCTGACAGAATGATGGATGTGAGCAATTGAAAAATCTTTATCTTATTCTACATTGCTCTTAGATGTTTTCTAGCTCCTGCTTTGAAACTGACACATGGCTTGGCGTCCGCTTTTTATGGTCCTTCCGTGCTTTGTGTTTCCATCAGGTTGAACATTACCCACATTCATTCACAGCTCGTTACACATAAATCTCTGTTTCTTACCTTTTTCTCTGTACTTAGACATAGTACAGTACTTATGTACATATCAGAACTTTGAGATTGCCACAGGAAAAAAAGGGCTTGTTTGGCTTGAACATACTAATCAAACCTTTCACATACACATGCTACTGTCTCCAGCATTCCTATCAAGTTAGTGTATCATTTTCCTTCCAAGGGGTAAATTGCTTTTGGACTGGTACCTATGATAAAACAACCAGATTTGGAGATGAGGAGAGAGCAAGGGATGTTATGCTCAACTTCAACAAAGTTTTGAACACTAGCTACCCCAGCATTCTTGTATCTAGCTTGGGATATTATGGTCTTGATTGCTGGAGAGATTTTAAAAAAAAGACTGACTAGATAAGGTGATTAAAAGGTAAGAGGGCAGCTCCAGAGAGGTCTAATAGCAGACTGCAAGTACCTATCAGGAGGTATCAAGAGGACAAAGCCTTCACAGACTCTTCACAGTGGCACATATGACAGGAGAATGTGAGACAGATAATTTATGTCGAAATGAGGATTCAGACAGGATGTAGGGAAAAAAACCAAAAAAAACCAAACCATTTTCATCATAAGAACAGTCAAGCACCACAACAAGTTGCCCAAAGAGGTTGTGCCATCCTTGGGGGCTTTTAAAATCTAAATGGATAACGCCCCAAGCAATATGATCTGCTCTACAGCTGACCCTGTTTAGAACTAATAACTTCCTGCAATCCCTTCCAACCTGAATTATGGTTCTAAAACATCAAGAGTTCCATGTCAAGCACAATTTTATTCAGTTTTACTTTCCCGTCCTTTCTATACATACATTTAGATTGTTTGTTATTAACCACAATTTCTGCCATACCATTACAAAGTTCATACAGTAAGTTCCATTCATGTTGGATTAGAGACTGTTCTTATTATTTGGCAAGAATCTATAAGGCAATGTGCAATATGCTGTAGGTCACCATTAGTTTTCAAAGTGCCTTGGAAAAACAGTAAAAATTAAGAGAGTGTAATTCAATCAAGTGTAGGTTTCTGCATGTAGGCAGGAAGAATCACCCAGGATAAACCCAAATGAGATATAAAGTAATGACTCTTCAGAATAGTATCAGAAATTAACAACAAATCACAAATCAAAAACGAATAAAGAAATTCTGCTAATATTAAGAAGCATCGATACTACATAGAAAACTACAGAGAAACACAAACCAGAGATGCAGTTCCTCAGACATGAAGAGCTGCTTAAAATCCTTTTCCTCCTAATTCATTCAAACAGTGAATTTGAAGTGAACTTCACTTCCCTACAAGGCAGAACCAAGAAGATACCAAGAAAAGGCTTTCTTTTTTGTATTATTGTTTTATTATTTAAAACCGCCCTGAAGAAATAAAGAATGCAACAGTTCCTTTAAGCAGTTTTGACTATGTAAATGCTAATGGAAAATATTACTTAAGAGTTCTTATTAAGTGATTTGTTTTTCCTTTATATTTTTATAGGACCTTCAAACTGACAATATAAATTTAGTATTATAGCTGCTCATAAACCATTACGAACAACACAAATATCTTCTTTATAAATGGGAAGGTAGAAGGTCCTGAAAAATAATTCAGGTTTGAATGTGAGGAAGTAAATTTATGCAAATTGCTGTCAGTCATCTATGTATTCATTTCACTAGCAAAACAACATTATAAATGATCTCTAGCCAACAGTTCTTCATTTGAAGGCATGTGATGCAAATATTTATTCAAAACAGAAAAAGAAAATCATTTAAGGATAAGCATAAGTCTTACCACACCAATAGAAAAGTAGTTATTGATGATGTTGTAAGGCACTGGGTCTCCCTTCTCATCTTTATCATTGGGTATTACTTCGAATTTCCACCTGTCCAGTAAAATCTCTGAGCTGTTCTCAATGTCTTTTAAGATCTTCATCAAATTCTCACCTTCATACCCTAGCAAAACATAAAAACAGTTATTTAATCAAGCATAATAAACTTTCATTACTTTTTTTTCTCTTTCTAGATGATTGAACAGGATTCTGCGCAAACTGATCTAATTGAAGATGCCCCTGCTCACTGCTGGGAGGGTTGGACTAGTTAACTAACCTTTAAAGATCCCTTCCAACCCACAATCGTCTATAATTCTGTGACTGGAAAAATGAAAGCAATTCATACAAGACCTTAAAAGCAGGATTGTGCATAAAGTATTGACAATTTTCCAGCACTTGTCATTAAAAGAAGCACAAATACAAAGCTAATTAAGCATGTAAATTTAGAGTAATTCTACAGATTTCAGTGGACATCAAATTTGTGACGAAGAAAACAATTAGATCTTCAAAATTTGCGAATCTCTTGAACTTTCCAAATGATCCATAAAGCTAAGGTTGTACTTGCAAAATGTTCTTGATGAGAAATTAATCTTAATATTGAAATTCCTTTGATTTCAAAATTTTTGGAAAAGAGACATATTGCTTTTTTGCCTGGCAAGACACTGAAAGGTTAAAAGCTATCTATTAATTTTCGTTGATTGTTTCAATCCCGTTTAGCATAACAAATCCAGAATTTCAAATCCATATCTGATAGCTTTATAAGCAAAAGTAACATTTTTGATTATCTCAACAACTTCTTCATGAGCCCCATCCTGCTTTGTAGAGAGAACTTACTCTTAGTTGCAAGTAAGCATTCACATGTGATTCACTGAAATGAGTAGAAAATTGGTTTATGCCCTCATGAGTATATACAACACACACATGTGTGCATGAAGAAAAACTGTGTGAGTTTTACTAAGTGACACTATCAAGTCTGAATATTATTCAAAACAAACAACTTAGGCATAGATAGCTAAGATCTGGGGATTCAAAGCAGAAAAAACAAGATTTCCTATTCAAGCAGTATGTACTGCTGGTGTTATTAACAGCTTTAGCAGGGCAAGCCACTCAAAGCCTTCTTGCTCAAAACCCATTGCTGATGTATTTGTTTATGGCTGCCTAGCACACTTTTGCTAGTTACTGCTAACCACCACATGACAGCAGCATGCACAATTCCGTTTCTCTGCATCTTTGAGATCATTCATCAGCAGTTTAGTTTCTGGAATCCCTGTCTCCTCTCCCATTTATAGAAATTCCAGAAAATCTGTACTATGGTATTGTTCACCAGAAAGCAACTTGGCAAAGAATGATGAATCACAGAATATTTCCCTATTGTTTTTCCTACTTTAGTCCAAATAGAATCACTTAAGTTACAGAACAAAAATAAAAGTGAAGGTAGGGACAGGTCCCAACTAATGTAATTAAATGTTCTCATGGTTGACCCTACTTAAACAGCAGACTGCACTAGTGACTTCCTATAACTCTTTCAATTATTCTATGGATCTATGAACAATTCAGTAATTAAGCAAGGCTGATTTGAATAGGTTTTGTCTCATTTGTTCTCCATTTTTCCCTTAACACTATGAGAATGCAAACAATCAACAGTTGTGACAGATAAAATAAAGGAGGTTTTCAAATGATTTGACAGAACATTATGGTTAACAAAGTGCTATAGCATGAAAATTACTGAGAATTTGCTAAAGACTATCTGGCAACAAGGCAGACATTTGGAAAGGGAACTGATGAGACAGAAGACGTAAGATATCTGCAAAGGCTGAGAAGCTCCAAATAAAACAACCAAGTTCCAAATGCAAAACATCTCAACTGAAACAACCAAGACCTGAAATAGACCTGGCTATGAGCCCATAAAGTGAGGTGTTTTCACCACAGACTGAATCTTTTCTAAGATTTTCTTCCTTGTGTCTCTTTCAAGTTATCCTGTAATATGGACTCTGAATGGAGGTTTTTGGAGGAGCTGAGAGTAAGTCTCCATACATCCAGGAAAGGATGCAAAGGGTATTAAAGGTTAGATTTCTAAATATTCTTCTTTCAGCATTCTTTGCCTTCTCATTTTCTGATAAATAGTACCACAGCACATTGTCTGGAATCCTCTGTAGGAAAACAGAAAGGGAGTGGATCAAAGGAACTAGTCCGAGGCTAAGAGATGCTTTTCATTTAATTTTTTAAAGATTAAAAAAGATTAAACTACTCCTAACCCATTATTAGGTATTTTCAGTAACCCTTTCAGAACAGTCCCAATTAAACCCGTTTAAGACTGCTCCCTTTATAAGGTACTGATCAAAGCAATAACTTGAATACAGACGGTAAAAAGCCAACCAAGCAGCTATATACTATTCTCATTACACCTTGGAACGTTTTTCGTGTCAGCAGAAGCTACAAACAAGGTATGAAGTGTGATTGCAACCTTTAATATCTTACATATGTATACAACAATTACAAACAGATAATTCCAAAAATAGAGGAAGTGATAATGGCTCTTTATGAAAACAAATCCAAATGTAAATGTTGATATAATTTTTTTAAAATTTTAACTCAATAACAAATTGCATTTTGATTTGTGTTTACCTCCTCCCCATCTCAGACACCTTGCTAAATCATTGCCAGTCCCAAGAGGCAGGATAGCAACAGGAGGATGCTTAATCAAGTTGGCTTTCTCTGTGAATAAAGAAGGAAAAAAACACAACTAAGGAACAAAAATTATCTAACTGCATGGTATTATATAACTGTGTTAGGTTTCGTTTCAGTGAAAGACTTGCTTTATATATGAAATTATGCTGCCTGCTCCACAATGGCGATTTCACCAAGTCAGTCCATTTTGTAGTCCCTTCTCCACTGGATATTCAACTCTTAATCCCAATTTACTCATTTATTATCATAAAGATTTTGTAATCCTAATTGACTCCTTTGTTATCATTAGGACTTTGTAAATCATAGATATGTCAAACATTCATGAACAATGATACTCAAGATCTTTCCAAGACTGAATATGGTTGTTCTTGTTCTAGTTCTCAGCTCTGCCATTCCCAGCTGTGAATACAGAAGAGTGATAGTTAAGGGCACGAATAATGAGGTGAACCTTCTACTTTGTCACCTGGGTGACCAAATTTGTGTGAAACTGTGTATTCACCTGGATTTGGGTCTATACCTGAGCACCACTACCAAGAAGTCATTGGAACTAACACAAGACTTTAGATGGGTTTGCCCATCAGGAATTAAACCTCCAAAGAGAGCACTGACCTGTGTGATCAAGTCTTTAGGTAGCAATTTTCTGTTTATTAAACAATGCTTTGAAATTAATGAATTTATAGCATCTTTTCAGTCTTTACTGATCTTTTTGTAGCATTGTAAGCCCAAGGATCTTTTCAAAATCCGATGAGAAACCCCTTGTCAAGAAACATAGCCTCTCTGAAAGCTGGAACATATATTTCAAATATATAATTTGTCAAATTTCCCATTTATTGTGAATGAATAGCATGTCTATTTTAAAAGTTATATTTAATTAATCAATTATTTTGTTTATAGAATTATACACAATTATCAGCAATAGTCAGCAGGAGCTTATCTATACAATGGATGTAGCAGGGAAATCAATATTTATCAATATTTTAGAAAGATTTGCCATTCACATAACCAGTTTAATGGAAATCTTTCAGAGAATGTAATATTTAATAGAGTGATTAAAGAAAAATTTTTAAAGTTTCAAATTGATGAGAATTATTTTTTCCTTTTATTTATTTTTTCTTTCTTTTCTTTTTTTAACTTTCTTTTTTTCTTGCTGTGTTCTCAGCTAAAGCTCTTTGTATATGAGGAGATCAGGGAAGATTAGAAAGTGTTGAGAAACAGGTGTAGCCTTACACTTTATATGCTAAAGTGCTTTTGCCCCCTAAAAGGCAGCATTGAAAATATATTTTCTGCACCTATGAAAAAAGATGGTTCCTGGATTTCCGAAGTAATTTCTTAGTTCTATACCACAAAAATGGTGCAGAACATAGTATGTTACTGGAAGAGAAAATAACTGCATTTTATACCTCATGAAAAAGGTGATGACACAATAAACAGCTGCAAAACTTTGTTGCATCCAAGTTTAGGCAATGCACTTGATGTTTCTGTACATTAATTTATGACTCTGAAAGCTATTTGAGAGCTACTTGCAGTAGCTTGCATTTGCAAAAGACTTTTTTCCAACCAAGATTAGAAATATTCCTCTGCTATCATTCCTTCATGACATCAAGTTTACTTTTCAATGAACTTTGCTGGTCCCCCACAAAACACACACTTTTAAACACTTTAGTTAAAACTTAACTTGAGTCTTTTGACCTCTCTTGATCCACTTCCTAATTTCCAGTGTAACACATGCCCACTATTTTTCTCTGCAGCCTAACACCAAATAAATGATCATGTGATGTGGAAGACATTCTCAAAGACATAATCTTTGAGAAGATTAAGTATATTAATTCTGTAATAACTAGACTTGTGGGCCTTCCTTATGATTTTTAAAGAGGACTTTGCAGACAACTGACTGAAAGAACTCCAAAACTGAATTACCTCTTAATACATTATCTTCATTTTGGGATAATACAGTAAAAACAAAAATTTGGTAACCAAAAAAAGCAAGTGACCTAAATTACATTTTCTTAAAATTAGCAAATTAGGTTTGATTCAGTTGGGGAATAGTCTTTAAACTGAAACTGAAATAGATTAATTCAGATTTCTTGCTTTCAGGAAATCCAGAAACGCTGAACTTGTCTAGAGATTTTAAATAACTTTCGTTATTTGAGTACCCTTAAAAATAATAAAATAATCATGTCCCAAACTAACACATTCAAAAAATTTAAATGAACAAGCTGTTGTTTGAAATAGCTGAATCCATGCATTGGTACATAAGGAAGACCATTAAAATGAAATCCATGAGGCAAACAAAACTGTGTGAAGGCTATAGATTACCTATGCAATCCAAAATCCAGCCCACTGTTCCATCTCCACCACATGCTAGTACTCTGAACTCAGCAACATCTCGGAAAAAATTTAACCTAAAAAGAGTAAATGAAGATACCTAATTATGATCAATATAATCGTGCATTATGTAAACATGTTAGGGCTTAAGACATTTTGTTTAATAGAAAATAGCAAATGATCACTTTAAATAAAAGTCACTTCTGCTTATGTATTCATTTTAGACAGACAAAATCCAACATTATTATTAATTATTCTCAGTATTATCTGAAAAATTTCAAACAAAATTACTGATTCAAGGGTTAATATGGTACACTAACACTAGAAAAAGTTTGGACCTGATAGTTGGGCCAATCTTTGTCTGACTTCAAATCTTGTTTGAAACTATTGTGAAAAAGCATTCTCTGTTCACTTAGTTGTAAATGTACTAGGTTTCTCAAAACAGAAAAGTCTGAATTGTCTAAATGTATTAGCCGTAACATTTATTTGTGAAGTTCTTTCTATAAAGCTATATGAAAACTTCATACTTCTGGTAGAACACTGGTACATATTAAGCTGAACATTCAGTGGCTGGTAAAAACAACTTCACCTCATGGTTTAATACAAAATGAGAAAACATCAGATTGAAGATCTTCGTTCCATCATCCTAAAAACTGTATTTTAAAAGTAAAATATCTTTGGCAATATTTGCCTGGCTATTTCTGCTTCCATATCCATCAAGTGAGTACCACCACCTCCTCACCCATTTCCTTCTATAACAACGTTGCATAATGTTGGAAAGTGAGGATATTTAAAACAACACTAAGGTTCAGTATTTTATATTGAAAGCATCACTTCATGACAGCTTTTGACACATGCTGAAATAAGTCCTTACACATAAACTGCCACTAGACAAAAAAGTTCCAGTAATTTTATCATATTACTAGGTATGCATGTGTATGCTCATTCACATAAATTATATTCATTAGTGTTATAGATATCTTAATGGATATTCTATATTCCAGTCACCAGAACTGATATCCAGTTTGCAATCTCCTAATAAATGCACAACTAATATATTTTAAACAAATTCCGGAATACAAATAAATAGAGACAATAGCTTGCAGGTGTTTAATTCCAACTGTTTCCCATATGAAATTGTAATGCTGCAGGGAGAATTAGTTTCTGTCCTTAGGAAGTTTTATAATTCTTTTGGACCTCTTGATAAAATCAAGAACACATGAAAAATTACAGAGTAAAAAAGCAAGAATGGGAGAAGGAAATGAAAAACACAATGCACAAAAAAGTTATGTAATATGTAGAATAATAGAAAGGACAACTTCTTGTTTTATTAGTTTTTGACCAGAATTTCAATTTCAGCCAAGTTGCATAGAATTAAGCTCATCACATGTCCCACCTCCTGTAATTTTCTTTGCTCAGAAGAGCTCTTAAGCAATTTCAAGTGCAAATACAATGCCTGAAGGATGCCTACTTGCCCTGTATTAAAGGCTGCCTTGCCCTTCTCACCCCTTTTATGTTCTTCTTCACACATCTGCAGGGGAAGTGCTGTAGGATCTCCTGTGACCCAAAACATCACGTGCCAGATCTGACTGGGCTCACATGGGGAACACATCTAATAAGAGCATGTGCTGAAAGATCCTCTGCTGGGAGTCCCTTCCCAGCACTGCAAGGGCAGGCACTGAGATGTGCCCTGGCCCACAGGTGTGCATGCCCATCCCGGCCCATGGCCTGGCACAGAGACAAACACCTCCTGCCACCAGTATTCCCACTGCAAGCCAATGTGCTGGGTTGGCAGAGAGTCACCAGGTGTAATTACATTCCTTCCTACACTGAGAGTGTTCCAGCTTAATTTAAAGTCAAATTATAGCCCAGAGGTGATGGCAGGGTACTCACTGCTAAGTATTTAAGCATTTCTACTTCAGAGAAAAGAAAGTCTGGAAAGAACCAACCAAACAACTAAAACAGCACCAAAAGCACAGGGTTGATTTTAGCATTGCTCCAGACTGGGAGAATACAGACTTAAACCTCTGTCTCTTTTTATAAACAAGCTTCTTCACCATATGGATATCAAAGATCCTTTTGTTTTGACTGTATAGCTAATCTTCATCCAAAAAGTGTAACTTCTAAAAAAGTGGGGGACTGAAAAATCTGGTGAAACCATATTGTCAAAAACCTTTTCAATAAGCTGCATTTGTATTTCCCTTGGGACTTTTTATATTCACAGACAGTGAATTTTCCAAGAAAAGTGTAGCACTAAATTCACATAACCTTTTCTTTATATAATTTAAAATATAAAAATTATACACACATTATATAAAAACCTATCACACAAAATACATAAAAATAATGCATGTTACAGTGTATATTTGCATGCATAAATGCAGCGTATATAAATATACTATAGCAGATATAAATATTTATAAAATCAAATTAATTTATAAAATTAAATATAGTTATATAATTATATATGTAAATAAATCTTATTCATTGAATTAGAATGTGCAGCCTACATTAGGAGTTGGGAAGGGAACATAGTTTTCTTTTTTATAAGGTATCATTTAGACTCAGCAAGTGATACAATTGTACAAAAATAATTTGACACATTTCTTTAGAGATCTTTAGGGAGAAAGTCAGTAGTGCTTACCAAGAAAATGGTACTCAATTAGTGTTTTAATATCACCTGTTAATTTTTATCTACCATTTTTCTCATGGTTTGTAAAGAATTTTTAAAAAAAACTGCTGGAGAAGAACTTAGTAAAAGTGGTTTAAAGTGAAACTAAAAAAAAATTGAAGTCATTGTAAAGATTTTGTGCAATGTCAGCATAAGTTAAAAAACCAGAATAGAAAATTTTATCCTATTTTGTTGGAAAAATTTGAAACACTGACAGTGATCACCACCAGTCTAATTTTATTTTATTTTGCAAGAATCAAGGATTCAAAGGCAGTTACTGAGTTTCTGCTGATAAATCAGTAATTTCCACCTGAAAGAGGGCAACTATTTCAGCTACCTAAATTACTCTAATTCAGTTTTTCATTATCACCTCATCAAGTCCATAGGAATGCAGGGGATCTACTTATGAATAAAATACCAATGCTAGAGGATGTCACTATTTGATTTTGAATCATGCAGTTAATTGATTTATGCACAGGTGGCAAACACATACACATTCTTATAGAACTGTTCAGAGAAAAATCTAAAGTATTTATTTTAATCTAATTAATTTAGTTTATAAGAGTAAAACTGAAGTTTTAGTCACAGTAATGAAAAGATAAATTGCAATATTTTCCATTTAGTTACCTGTACATGACTACTGCTCTTTTACCCAAAATCTGTACTCAGCCACACAAGGTGGCATAACAATGCATGAAATCATTCAGCATTCTTCATTCACAGTGGAAGCAAAATTTAAGACTGCCTACAGCACAAAAAAATAATCCACTAGTGGATCCCAGCAGAGGTTTCAGGTGCCAACACCACAGATGTCATAGAAGCAAAAATATTGTTAAACAGCTGCTTAAAATATATCTCTAAATTCAGGATTTAAGTATCATATGTGAATTCTAAGTACTACTGGTTTGTGGTGTACAAAAATAATTTTTATCATTAGATTACAACCAACCCACCATTGCTAGCTTTGCCATTCTTTGGCAAAAATGTAAATCTTCCAAGAAAATATGGACCAGATCCAATATTTGGTTTGAAAGAAAATAACTATGTGGTTATTATCTTCTAAAAAATTCTTGGTGTATACACCTTCCTCTGGGTATTCCAAATATCCAACAAAGAAATGCTCGAGCAATCAATTCAAATAATTAAGGAAAATAGTGTAATTTTCAAAACAGGCCTACTGCTCTGTGAAGGTAAAAAAGCCCAGATGCTGTAGATTCCCAACTGAATTACAGTGTAAGTTGCAGGGATTCTGCTTTGGTGTCTTGGGCATCTTTTAAGTGGGCAGAATTTAAGATTTAGAAAGGCCTGTTGAAGCAAACTTGTAGCTAGAATTCAAAAAATAGATGCTCTCCAAATTAAATGCTTATGGAAGTTAAAAAGAAATACAACTTTTGTGGATATAATTTCTATAATAGAGTATAAAAATAGTATAAATTAGAGATTTTAAATAATAGAACTTTAGGGAACAGAGGCCTTTTCAGAGAGACAAAGACTTTGTGAAACACTGACCTCTCCACAGAGTCCTGTGGCTCTGTGGCTCGACTGCTATTCATCCTGCTATTATTTACCTCTCTGTGAGGTGAACAATAACTGAATTTCAGATTCTTCAAGATCATTAAATCCACAATAACAGTTGTTGTCAAAAGTAGAAGACTCCTATAGAGATGTAACAACCAAACAGGGAAACTCCTTTCATGGCAAAAAACACAGGTGCCAGGCACAAATTACACAATGCATCAGCCCAGCAATTTTCTCGTCACTGTGTTAACTGTGGCAGTCTGTAGCTGTGGAGTACCTTTTATGCCTGTGTTCAGCTGCAGAGCTTACAAGGTTTTTCCAGCTCACCCATATCCCTCTACTGCCAATTAAAGAATGTCTAAACCATTAATTATTGTACCCATGTTTAAAGTGTGCTTTTGCCCTTCGGCTTAGAGCTTCTTGATTTTCAGGCCTCGCAGCAGGTCTCCATTGCTGGAAAGGAATCAGTGCAAGAGTTGCTGCTATGAGGTTTATTTGCATCATGAACATCTTTTTATACAGACTATGTACATCACGTATTTTGACATAAACTGCTCCAAAAACCCTAGCTCAGACAGGAAAAGAAGCTGCAAGAGATGTCATTGCTGCTGTTCCTGCACTTCCCCATGTACCACCCCATCTATTATGAAAGTAGGCAACACATGTACTTCAGTAATTGTACATTGAGGTTGTGCTACTAAAATTTGTTGTCATTTGCTCAAAATATTTTTCTGTTGTCCTGCTGTATGCCAGCATAGTTATAGAAAAATATAGAATAAATGGTATTAAGAAAGGTGGAGCTTTTTTGTTGTTTTAGGGGGTTGTGTTTTGGTTTAGGGGTGTTTTTGTTGTTATTTTGAACTCCTTTCTTCCAAAACATTTCACTGCAAGAACATGATTATCCCACTAAAGAGGTGGAACAATAGACATAGCAATTGAGCTGCTGACCATTTAAAAAAACCCAAACCAGTTTCAGCACCCCTAAGATTTGCAATTTTCTTACTCTCCTAGTTCATTTTTCCCTCTCTCTGCCCATTGAAAAGGGAATACATAGATTTTTAGAAATTTATGTATTCCCTCTAAAAATTAACTGGAAATAACAATTCATGTCAGCCACAGATGTTTGGAACACAAGTTACAAAACTTGTGAATGTTATCTTCTTGCTTGATGATGGCAACCCATGAGAAAAATACCATCAAAAATTAACAAGATTAACTTATGGGTTAAAGCATACAGGTTGGCTCTAACAAAAAAAAAAAAAGCAAATTCTCAGTTAATACTACAGATATTCTCTAGGTTAAGTAAACATGGCTGAAAATAGTAATCAAAAGAAAAAAAAACCACATCTCAAAATAGGCTCAACTAAAATGTACCAAAGTAATCATAAATGCTTTAAAATAAATATACATTATGCTTGTCCCTTTCTACTAAATAACTTACTGGGATGAAGAAATACATTTCTGCTTTTCTCTGCACTGTACAGTACCCAAATCTGTTCCATTTTGACCTAAATTTCACATGTATTATGAGAAAATCAAATAAACATAAAATTTGGATTGAAAATCCAGTATAACTGGCATTACAGAGATGGATGAATGAGTGGACAGATGGATGAATGGGCAGGTTTTATTAGGCAACTCAGCCCTCACAGAAAACAAGTAATGGTAAATGAAACACCAGAGTTTATTCAACTTCTCACTTAAGGGCCAAATTATATGCAGCCTACAAAGTATTGCCAGGGGCAAGAAGTGATGGCAGGAGACAAACTGGAAATTTAGGATTATCATTTCAGTGAAATGAATTTAAAATATACCAAAACAAGCAGCGCCTGTTTGAAAATTAATTAGAATTTTCTTCAAAGTGATTCTGAGCTAAAACGACTTCGGTTTCTAATAGAAAGTGAAATTGAAAACATTTTCTGAAAAACACTGTCCTGGTTCAAAAGACAAATGTTTAAATTGCTTCAGTGCTCGGTTTCAGCTTGAACTTAACACTGCCCTCTTGTGCCTCTGCCTTAAAATGCATTTTCCTTTACAGCAAGATCCATGAAAACTAAGTCACCTATGCACAGAAATGGAGCCAGATTTTTTTTTTTTTATTTCAAAGAAATGACTATGAACAAAAATATTTCAGGGGTTTTTTTTTAATCATCCTCTCAATTTGTAGCATGGCCTTTCTATTACACAGTGTGTAAAGCAATATTAGTTACTAGTTTTGTCTCAGTTAATTCTTCTAGTCTACTTATTCTTTGAACTAAGAGTACTTACATTTTTCATACATGCTAAAAATAGTATAAAAACAAATTTCATTCGAGTACTAAAAACAGCACTAGCATTCAGATACAAGACACATGCATGAAAGAAATCATGCATGTCATTATCTCCATTTTTTGGGCTGGTTTTGCACCATTCAGCAGGTTAACATTAGCTATACTGCAGTGCACGATATCTTAACTTCTGAAAGCCTTGAGCCCAATATGCTTTTCACTTTTATCAAAGTTGCTTTTCACTTTCATCAATGTTACACACATGTAAAGGTCTAAACAAATAAAAAATGCAAAGACTTAAAAGAAAAGTATTCAAGCACTGTAAACTTAATGTCAGTGAACATATGCCTCCTTCTGCAACTCTTTTCACTGATGTAAAATTTCATGTATTAGTGACAAAAGTAAATAGCCCCATTACATACAAAAAAACACAGAGCAGATATTTAGTGTTGCTCCAATTTTCTTATACCAAAGCAACCACTACTTAAAAAGGAGAGAATATCAGGTGGCAGAGGTAGGTGTTTGATACACTGTAATTCTCCCATCCTCACAGGAATGCAAATTAAGAAGAATCACGGAGGAAGCACACTAAGCAAAGGACTGCAATGCCAGCTGGTTCAGAGAGCACTTTGGCCCACATTACCAGTCACTGCCAGCACAATCCAGCCTGGCCAGTCCTTTTCCAGCCACTACATTTCCAAGATCATGTAACTGGTAAGAAGCATGCAGTCACCAATACACATTACAGACACCCATGCATGTACCCATGCACATGTGTGTTTAGGTATGTAAAAGAAACCATAAAAGATGGATGTCTTGCTGGTCAGTCTTTGAGGCTGCTGACACCTGCAACACAAGTAACCCCCAAGAACTCAGGTTGCTGAAATAGCAGTTAAAGCTGCAAATAGAATTAGGTTTATCCCACAGTTCTTACAGAATAATACATGGTTTTCAGCAAAACATCTGAGATACAGTTTTACTTGTAGAGGTAAGCAAATAATACCTATACATTTCTGCAGCCATTCAGAGAACTGCAGTGTTGATACATTCCAAACATGCTATATGTACTTCAGTCTGTTCATTTGATTATACAGTATTTTATTAAATGAGTTCCTGGTAATAATATTAACTGTAGACTTACCCTGGCATTGGTCCATTTCCAGAAAGACTATAAACTTGACGAGGATTTAAAAGGTACTGAAATTTTCTATAAATTCTGAAGAGGTAAAAGAGACAAGGAGAAAATATTTACTTACATGTTTGTAATTTTTAAAAAACCTTTCATATGGAAGAATTAAAGAAGTTAGAGCATATTACAACTATTTGAACTGCAGGATCTCATTTATATAAAAAATCAAATACTTGAACACAGCAATTATAATTCATACATAGAGTGTATTGTGGGGTATAAAGTTGAGACAGAAGTACTACAAGCTATTTACATTCCAAATGCTGTGTATAGACAGAAACAAAATATGATAAAAAGCTATAATTACACAACAAAAGGTGAATCAAAAAAGCATTTCGGAAAGCATATTGATCTGTATTAAAGTAACTCCATGGCAAAGGAGAGATTTCTTCCTGAAATTTATTGCAAACACAGAACTACAAATATAATTAATTGCAAAAGCTAATTGGCTTTGCCACCCACCAAAAATGTCCACATAGACTGGAAAACATTCTGATAAAGAAAACCTGTGGTCGACTACATTTCCTCCGGATTACATTTGAATGGGAAGAAAATGAAAAAGACTGAAGCAGTTTTACTAAATTACAGTTATTTTTAAATTATCTGAATAATAGGAAGCAATTTATTGATACAGCATGACAAACATTGCCCTGTCCCACATGGGACCCCATTTGCTGTCCTACCCTGAGCAATTATTTCTTCTAAAGTTTAAATTTAGAAATTTGAGTTTACTTGCCCTAAAAGTATGACAGAGATTTTGTTTCTTCATTATAAGTATTAGAAATGTAATTTCCTAAGTTGACTGGAATGCAGTAGTGATTCTTTTCTCACACAGAACCAAGAAAGCACACAAAAGAGTTGGAGCTCACAATAAATAAATATACATATGGGATGTATGGCATTAGTTTAAATTATAAACCCCTGTTTCTTGGTTTTAATGTTTCTGTCCTTAAGCTAATTAATATTTTAATGTTTTTAAGAAAGCATTTATTTTTTCATTGAAATATTGCTTCTTTTCTTTATAATCTCTTAAGCAAAATAGAAACATACTAAGAGCCAAATTCTAGGTTAAAATGTCCACATTTTCAAATACAGCACAATAAAACTGTCTAGACACAATCTATGCACACATTCAGGGATTTTTTTTCTTCTTTTTTTCTTAATAGAAATGCATAATTTATCAGGGTAGCTGGAAAGCAAGTGTGTAAAAAATACTGAATACAAACAAATTCATAATTATCTGTAAAATTGCCCAATTGGAGTATTTTCTTAACTTCACAATTATTTAGTGATGTCAGTTTTTATCAAGCATTTTATTCAAGCACACTCACACAATATATTCCTGATGCTATTCCTGACAGAAAAATTCATTATGAAATGACTAGCTTCATTTCAGAAGTATGCAAACATCATTGTTGATGGCTGTGATGATGATTAAATTAGACGTTTGACAATGGATTTACAACACAATATACATATTCCCATTTCACAAATGTAAAAAGGAGTTTTCTAGTTAGTATGTGTGATTTGCTTCTCAGAGATGTATAGAATTTAATCTGGTCAAAGGTGATGCTAATTTCACTTGTGTAGCTGACCATAAGCAGTCAATGGACAGTATTTCTATGAAGTCCCAAAGGTCTAAGAGTTATTTTTCTAGATTTTGGTGCTACAAAACATACTAGCCATTACCTACACTCACAGTGCTGTTCTCAGGTAACAGTGAAATGCTATAAAAGCCTTCTTAATAAAGAGGAGGTCTGGTTTTTCTGCTTAGAACCCTGAAGTCCAACTGCAATAATGAAGAGATGATGCTGAATTGTACTTGACTCAGTGCATACCATTCATGGCTACCAGCTGAACATCAATACCTGCTAATCACTCCATGACTCACTGCAACTGACACATCAAGCTTTAAGTTATTAAACACACTTATGCATTCTAGTCTGTGTAAAATTCATAAATTGATGGCTCATTTCTATTCATACATTCTCAAAAAAAAAATTAAAAACTGTTTATAAATGTTTCTCTCACACTGTACACAGACGTAACAGGGTGACACAGGGAAGCCAAAGAAAAGGGGCAGTAACTCAACTTTCCAGGTTTACATCTAGAGTACCAAACAGTGACACTGACTTGGCTCTGAATGACTTGCTTCCACATGTGGGGAAGGAACTGGATGTGGTTTCCTTGTGACTGAAGATTTGTGCTGAGAAGGCCATGAGGTGGTGTGGTGGGAAATGCCCCAAAAGACATTTTTGTGATGAAATGCAACTTCATGAATGAAGCCAGTTTATGAAATTACCACTTGTCAACAAACAGCTGTGTTTCTGTAACTACTTTTGGGGTTATTCTGTGATCCAGAAACTAAAAAAGGTTCAATTTAAAACAGAAATGCACAAAGAAGTTTCTTCATTATAATTTTTCTTTATATTTAAATCATGCCCATGATCTCATATAAACCTCAAAATACTTGCTATAATAACTGAGGAGGAAGAAAATTATCTCAGGAGTGGCCAAAGGAGCTGGCATCATCTTTAAACAGCTCAGCTGCTGAAGAAAATACTTTTGAGTGCACCTAGAGCTGGGATTAGATTAAGCTGTCTTCTGGAGAAGAGAGAAAATAAATGGCCAGAAACTAGCTGGCAATGCAAAACTGGCAATAAAGTTGACTACACTGTGGAAAAGAAGCTGGCCATGGCAATGCCTTCTGCCACAACTGGGGATGCAAATTCAGTCCTCTAGGGGCTATTAAAGATGTGGTTAATATGGGCTTCATTTAACCCTGATGTCAGACAAGGAAGAACCCTCCAAAAAGATTCTTCTCCAAAATAAAAAAAAATGCTAGCTATCCTCTTTTCCAGACATACCATATTTGAAAAAGAACATTTGAAACTGCTTTTACATTTTGTCTCAATGCTAAATAAAAGCTCAGAAAGGCAGATTAGTTGGAGAGAAGGAGGGAAGAACTACTATGAACCCAAGTTATTTGAAAACAGCAAAGGTTAAAAATATCATCAACCTGTATTGCACAGACACTGAACGTGGAGTCAGCAGGAAACATGAGTGTACGGAAGCTGATCTCCAGTGCATCCAACAGCACATTTGTCAAGGAAACAATTGTGTAAACTCACCCTCTGGTCAGGCAAATAAACTGGAAAATGGGGAAGTGAAAATCAATGTAATGAGTATGGCAAAACTACAGCATGATTTAGAAGGACTCTTATGTGAGAAACATTACCCTTAACAACAGCCTTTAAAAGCACTACATGCTTGTATATTCTTTCTGTTGAAAGAAACTATTTTGTGAATGGTGTACTATATATATACATTTTATACACAGATTATTGAAAACTGTTGCCTTGACTAGTCCGATCAGAAACGCAGACATCCCAAACCAATACCCCTAGAATGAAATGGATGTTCTGCCTTTTTTTTTTTTTTGGATGAAATTAACTGCACCTGCCCATTTCCTGCACAACCACTGAAAATATGTTATGGTGTGATATGGCCTGAGGAATTCACTTGCCTGGGTTTGATGAACGCCTATTCAGTCTCATGCTCAGTTAAAATCCATTTCTAGTATAGGAAAGCCTTAAATTAATCAACTTTAATTCTATTTTTCTACTTTCTCCTTAATAAAAATTGACTCATATTTTTATTCTATTATAAACATATGTATTGTCTATTAAAAAAATAATTCAAGTCCAAATAACTGCAAATACACTGGAGTGTCACATGATGGGCCATTATTAAGCTTCTAATTGAGAAGAAAATATAACAGGGCTATTGTCATAATTCTTTATTTTGCAATTATATCTGAAAGTCATTGCACTGGTCCTTAAAACAGAAACCTATTCAGAAAGAATACATTTATCACTACACATTCTGAAAAACTGAATTTCTAACATAATGAAAGTTCCAAAATGTATCGATACGGTATAGTTGCAGAGAACATATTTTTGTGTTCTGAATGCACTTTCTCTACATATCTGTTTGTTTCTCCCCACCCTTCTGTTTGAACATTTAAAAACTAAAACTAAACAACCAAACATCTTTCACCTTTAAGTGATCTTCAGTTTTGCATTTGAGAGATTTGAGAAAAATTACAAAATAGAAGAGGAAATGACCATGTACTACTGGGGGTGTGCATTTATTCAACTGGTTTTCAGCTGTATGCATAAACTCTCTCCAAGAATAACACAATAAAATGGGCTGGGTTACCATATAGTAAGGCATAAAATCTTGTATGGGGAACCGTGGGAATGCAAGAGTCTTGACAATCTGCAATAATCTTTCCATGTTCAATGAAAATCTATCAGAAATCTTGTCTTCATTCACTGTTACCTCTCAAATACAGAGAATCCTAAGTAAAGACTGAGGCATAGTATTCAGTAGAAGATTTTATTAATCTGAATGAATCAAGATAATGAAATTCCGTTCTACAAAAATGAAGGTTGTGAGTTCGCTTTGCTTTTTTTTTTTCCCCTCACTGCTGGGGAAAACCTTACTTTTGTTACAGGTATCCTCTAGTCCCACCCTCTCAGCACCTGACGAGATAAAAAAGTTGCAATAATCAAAAATCCTGACTTGAATGCCATTTACTTTAAAGTTGGACTCGATGATCCTTATGGGTCCTTTCCAACTGTGATGAAATCTGTCAATCACCATAACTGTGTATTTTGCAAAGTAATTTGTGTCTTCAAATGTCCTGTGATTTTACTTTCCACAAAATATAACTGCCACAAAATTGGAGGGTAGGGAATATATGGGCATTTCTTTATGGTTAGTGACTGTAAAGCAGACAGATAAAACCCAGGAAAACAAAAAAATTCAATAATATTTCTCCTGAGAATGTTTTCATCACTTAGATTGAATATTCAAATTAATAGGCACTCTTAGCATCCTTATTTTATACTTCTGCTCCTGGCATTGATATGAAACATTGACACCTCAAAAATGGACTGCAAACCTCTTCTCAACAAATAGTCCATATGTGGACTTTCTTCAACCTTTTTAATCTGGCTTTAGATCTAACTGTGAGATATTATCTCCTAATGGTGAATGACTTGAGACATGTTTACATGACTAGGCAGTTGACCTTTTGATGTGCTTCTCTTAGAAGAGCTATATTGAGTGCAACCTTGACACATTAGTATGTAATTTAACATTTTGTGTACATATGGTATCAAAGCCAATCTAGGAGGTTCTAAAAATTCACTATACTCAGCTGCTGGTGCTTGCCCTCATGCTATACACTTAATTGTGTAATGACACTTGTGGATAATGGTGCTAGTGAATGAAGTGTGTATAGGGCATCCATTTTTAAAATTCAAATAATTCCTGTGATCTGTTTGGTCCCAGTAACAGTTTCATTGACATAAACTGAGAAGTGTTAGACTGTAATATATGAAGGGGAATAGGAGCTTGAGATGGGGATCAGATTTTAAACTTGCTTCTACCCTGGTGAGTAACATTAAATGACATCCCTGCTGCATTAAGCCCATTCAAATAATAACACTTGAGACCAATTATGAGCTGGGAACTGAAAGCTGTGAAACAGCATTTCATTAAATTGTTTCTAGGCTATAACTAACTGTGTGAGTGCAGCTCTCTAACCTGCCTCTCACCTACATAATTGCAGACCGGATCGCTGATCTACTCACTTCATATTGGTACTATAAAAAGTCAAGCTGAGTGCTAGTGCAGATTACCTTCCACCAGACCCCTGACTGCACAGCAGACCAGGGCTGCCTCACACTGCTACCGAGGCTGAAACATGAAAACTCAGCTCACACTGGTTTGTTCAAATTGCAAAGGCATGTTCTTGAAACTGCTTAGAACTAATCTTTTAGATCATTAACTGCCTTTGACACACCTAGCTGATATCTAGGTATACCAGTCTAGGGATTACATAATCAGCTCTCCAGTGATAGCCAGTTCTCTCAGAGGCCTTCAAACACAGTTTTGGTTAATGCTCCTTAGCTTTACGAATTACCCTAACAACTACTCTGCAGGATTTTGTCCCCTTTGACAGTTTACTTTTAGGGGCACAGGAAGAGGTGATCTAAGGGAGACAGAGTAGAGAAAGTAGGGAAAGCTGACCCATTGGAGTTTACTTGCTTGGTTCCAGGCTTTAGAATCACACAGCATCCCTCCTTTTTTGCTTCCTGCAGGTGTCACCTCCAGCTGGATCCTCGCCAAAAGACAATAATCTTTATCAAGATGTGAAGTTACAGCACTGACATGGTGAACTAGGCTATAAGAATTTAGGGATTCATGGGATGGTTAAAAATGGCCATGTTGTTAGCATATGGAATCCTGAAACATGCTCTGAAAAGTCTGTATAGGAGGCAACTAATTTAGCATTCCTGCCTGAGTAGGAGGAGAATGCTCCTTACTACTTTATCAGGCCTCTGATACATTAACACTTAAACTAATAAACTCAGACATTTTAATTTAAATCAGTGTAATTACTGACATATGTAAAATTAATATGTCTCTAATTTGTGTGATTGGACTCTAATAATTCAACTGGATTTTTAGAATGCTTCCTATTTACAGAAATCAAAAGGTTTCTTTGAAGAAAATCTTATGAAGAGGCTTGAGAGCCTCTACTACTAAGTCTATAAAAAGCAAATCATACATTAAAGAAATGGAATACTGCTTCTAATTTAAACTACTGACCTGCCTGTATAATCATTACACAGATTAAAAGAAAACTGTTAGCACTTTAAAGTTTTAATACCAGATATGGCAACTCACATCTTCACACAAATCACAACAAACCCATGCACTGAATATAGCTACTTTTTTTTTTTTGATTGGAAACAACACTATCATATAGAATTAACTCTTGATTTTAACTGGAGAATTTATAGGTACAGAGATATAGGATGTTCAACTGTGAGGAATAACAACATAAAAGGTTGGATTTTTCCACATAGACAAACTTCTAAAATTCATTTTAAAACATTTCACAGACCAGAATCAAGAAAGAGAGAAAAAAAAGAAAAAGAAAAAAACCCTTACCTTTCTCCTTGTTTCCCACCACTTTTAGGATTGACAAAAACTAAAAGTGGATGAGTGCCTGGAACTGGAGTGATCTAAAAGAAGGGAATAACACAGCCACTCATTAATGCTGTGTGTTGCATTCATTTTTTCCTATAGTAGACAGAAAACAAAAAGCTTAATGCAAACTCTATGTTATGCTATGTAATCCAACTGGAAGCAATACCATAATTTGCAATAATCCTCATTTCATTAATTTGCCAGAAATTGCAAGTGACTTCTCTTTTAATGCTGTCTTTTTAACAGCTGTGTTGCCATTTTAACCAATAATGCCACTGAAATATTAAGGTATATACACACATAACCTATCTTTCTATATATAGATATATACTTGTTAGTGTGTATATATATATATATACACATGCATCCATCAGTAGAGAAGAAAAGTTTAAATGCAAATAATGCATTAATTACTCTGACAGTAAGTTCCTTTAATAAAAGGAAAAGAAAAAAGCTTAACCTGTATTTTGGAGTGAGAAATTACACTATATTATATACTATGAAGGTCAACCATAGCTATAATGGAAAATTGAACTTAACAGATTTTTTTTTTTTAAATTATGACAATGAGTATCTACAATATTTGATATATCATGAAATCACACACTTTTTAAAACGTGGCAACCATAACATTAAGGAATTCCTTTAAACACCTGAGAAAGCTGAAAAACTTAAGAAGGTAGAGGAGGAACCATAAGGAAGAAAGGCAAGTCTGAGGAAAAGAATGCTGATGAGAAGGAAGGAAACAATGACTTATAGCATTATTGGTTTTTTTACATTATTTTGTGTAAGGAAAATTTTTACATTCATATTAATATTTAGCTTTACAAACTAACAACATCATTCTAAGTAATAGGGTTAGTCTGTACTTTCAGATACTCTGAGATGTGTGTGTTCATTGCCTGTACTCCAAAGACTTGAACATAAAAAATTACATCAGATGACCTCTAATACAGGTCTTTAAACCATGAAGCTAGACTATTCATATTTAGAAGCATCGCTTTTATACAGATATAAACTCCAAATGTTTGAAAGTATATTTAGAGTTCAAAGTCAACATCTCCAAAGTCATACAATTTCGAGATGAAGCTCGGACCATCTGCATTTCAAAATGATGCATTGAAAGGCCTTGCTCAAAGTCCTTATTCATAATTCCTGAAATAACAAAATTTGAAAATTTCATAAAGTGTAATTTAAGGCAGAACCTGAGAACCTTCATAGCCAAGGAGTTTTACAGACATACTAGAGATATAGGCATATAATCCTACAAGGCATCTAAAAGCACTTTTCTTTTAGTAGGAAATGTTAGGCAGTAGTGTGTCAACTCTATTCATGATTTCACAAAAAAAAAAGAATCAAATCTGTTCCAATACATACAAAAAATAATGGAAAAGTCCACAAATTCAGTGATATTAAGCTTATCATGAAACCAACTCAGTACCACCTGGCACAGTAAAGTGCTGTGTATTGAAACATACATCAAATTGCAGAATACAGTGAAGTTTGTCATATATTTAATTTTTACCTACTGTTTTAATCAATTTTAGTTATTTAGCCAATTCCCATGGTGTTTATTCCGGTGAACTAAGTGTAAACCAATGGTGCCCATTGTGACAGAGATGGAATACCTACTGAAATCCCTTAGGACGCAGGTTAATTAATGAGACTCATCCTAAGGTTATACATGATCTATTACTTCCTCTAATTAGAAATAATAATCCTGATCATTATGCTGGTTAGCTAGAAAGAAGCAAGATGAATGTGCTTAACTATGATTAATTGTCTTTAAGTTGTGCAGACCTCCACTGCCACTAAGTTATCTGCTCCCTCTGTCTGATGGAAGGAAGGTTTGGGCTTGATCTTTTTCTCAACAAAAGCTAAGTGATGGAACTTTCTATTTTAAACCTTTTCTTTCAAGACTCAATGAGATTATTTCAAGTAGAAGTGTTTGGCTCATCAAAAAAAAAAAAAAATCTAATAACTAGACTGTATCCCACTTGGTTCCAAAATAAATTTTAATTAAATTTTTACAGCTTTTCCAAATTACTTTTCCAGACAACATACGGTATTTTTATATAATGAAATGCAACTAAAGATTTAGACTAAATTAGTGAACATTTTCAAGCCCTAATCTAGCATGACTTAAAGGCAATCTTCATGATGTTATAGTATAAGTAACTTAAAGTAAAAAGAAAAAACAAAAAGAAAAAAGTGGTGGAGCAGTTATATATAGTTTCTCCCATATTGAAAACAGAGGTTTAACAGCAGTAGTATCAAGCTCTTTGTTTTTTTACCTTGTCTTTAATCATAAACAAATGCAATTAATAATTAATACTGATTAAGTTTTCTGAAATAAAACCCTTGCTCACTGAAGACTTTGTTAAAATGAGACCATGCCAGCAGAATCAGAGTATTAGACACAGAGTAGCTTGCCAGATATGGGAGAATTAGAGTAGTATACTTTGATCAGATACAGAATGTTTTCTCCAGACCATCTTTGGGCAAAATACTAATATTAATTGCCAGTTATATTTATAGCATCTTACATATTTGTGAGAAGAGCTGGAAAATTACACAATCTGTGAGGAAAAAAAGCCCTAACATTCTCATTGATCCCATCATTTCAGTAGGATAGCCCTAAAGGTCCACTCAGGCTTTACAATAATTACATTCACAAGAGGTTATCATTTTTAATGCCAATCAAAAATTAAATATTTTATGCTAAGATGGATTCCTGCCACTCAAAACCAATTAAATCCATCTGTGAAAAACAAAGACCACAGTATAATCAGCAAATTAGGGCCATAACTGCAGAATTATTTCTAATGCTATCACCATGGTATCATGTCATGGACTGCCTTACAAATGTGTCATTACAGAACACCGAGCACTTCGAAAAACACCTCAAATCTATTCAGTAATAATGCTATCATCTTTTGTCCCCACTCTCTTTTTCTCAATCTCTAGCAATCATAAAGAAAAGCAAGGATGAAATGCAGGCTTTTGATTCATCTTGGAAAGACAAGAGAGAACACAAGTTTTGGAACACACTTCGGGGAAAAAAAACTTCAGGAAAATCTTATGACCTGAAAGCAGAACATAAAATAATTTAAAGTTTTGTGTTGAAGAGCCAATGGTGCTAAAAGCTGCTGTTTTGAGTAGACCAAGTATTATATCCAAGTCACAGTATCACATGAGTGGGAAATAGAGACAAAAAACAGCAGAAAATAAACTATGAGCATAAGTATTCTAATGCTCAGAGTAAACAAAAATTCATCATACACGGTGCTGCAATCAAAAGGAGATGCCAAAGATGCTCCTCTAGAATACTTTGTCTCACTGGAATTGCAGGGATATCACTCAGAAGTTAGAAAATATTGTGTGTTTTCTTTAGCACAAACTTATTAATCACACTGTGACTGATTAGACAGAACTTGAGCTTTCTTTCAATTAAGACTCCAGCATTTTTTGCTTCATATTTTGTCACAGATGATCTGGACAGCAATGAAGCTTGTGAAAATGATAAGTACAGGAAGAGATTTTTGAAAGCAATGGATAATGACTGCTCTAATATCAACTATACCATCAATGGAGCATCCAAGTAACTGGATAGGTTTTAGGTTTTTCAGGTTTTGTTTGGATTTTTTTCCCTTCTTTGGGTTGTCATAACAAGAATGTTTGACTAACCTAAAACACAAAACAATACAATAAACCTCCCTATCCTGACACAAGAAGATGAAATAATTATGAGGCATAAAGTAATTGATAAATGGTAATGGAATCTTTTTACTGAAGCCCAACTGCAACATATCAAAAGATAGAGAGAACAGATAACTATGCATATTAAATGATTATCACATTGTTATCATGACGATAATTTAACTCCTGAGGACATAAAGCAGCATATGGACATTGATTTCACTCAAACTACTCATATCTCAAGGGAAACAAGTCAGCAGTTCAGGCATGCCTCTAAGTTACCACCCTTAAATAACACTAGCTCATCACACACATGAGTTTTTCTTTCAAGCAGAAAAACTTCCATTTTTATTATAGGTACTGCTAGTAATGAAAACACATTTATTCTCACCACTGTTAATGTTGATATGCCAAATACCCTACTTAGAAAAACCTGGATAAATAACACCCTTGAAGTTTACTCCATCCATTAATTAACAGGTCAAAATGAGAACAGTTAACAATTATCAGGACAGACTTAGATTAATAATGTCAATTTACACAACACTGCATGATGTGTAAACAGATACCAAAATAAACTATTCACCCCATGACAGAAGTGTTTTAGAGATAGTCTTCTCTCCCCCTTATTGTCTAAGGAAATCCTAACAATCACGTGAGAAGCAGATGTGTATCACCGGATTCCTGAACCAATGGAAGAATTTACCTATTGACTTTTTAATCATATAAAAGTGAAATATTAGAAGAGTGAATGTATATTTCACTTTAAACATATTTCACTCTTCATGCCTAAAATTATCTGCTTAATATTAAAATAACAATAATCACACCTGAAGGCCTTGTCCATCTACAGTGACAGAATTTGCTCTTTGCATTTTGTTCCGTTCTCCCAGTTTGTTCATTTGCTGTGGGCAGCTCTTTTCTTTTTTCACTGTTGATTGTCTTTCCTTGAAAAGAGAAAAGGGAACATTTTAACACATTATATAATGCTATACAACTGTAACTGAGACTGTACCTCCACAAAGTTTTTTTTTGACTAGCAAGTAATGTCAGACTCTGCTTTAATGAAAATGAGATCTCAATCAAGTTAATACACAATGTCTGGCCACTTCACATAACATCTATCTATGTGCCTGGACATTCCATAATGACTAGGCAATAGATGGATGAAAAGTGTGCAGTCACAACACAAATTAATGCAATGATGTGAAAAGATAATCTGACATTACCAGGGTGCCATTCTGAAACTTGAAAGCCATTATACAATATACTTGATTGTTTAACAAGCATATTGATAAGAGAGCAGTAATTTTTCAAAATTTTATCCTGACTGCTAGCAAAAGTTGGATGCTTCAGAGCGCTTTACCACTTTGACAAAATACACCCAGTCTAAATAAACCATAATCAATTAGCTGAGTAGCTTTTTATAAAACATATTTTGTATCAGAAGGAAACCAGAATCCACATCAGATTCTAAGCTGTTGGCAACTTTTGATGCTGATACACAGCCCAGTGAGATGGTTATTTGAAAGAGAAAAACTCAGTATTATATGGCTGCAATTGTATTTTCAACTGTTATCAGGCCATTTCAGATAACTCTGCATGGAAAAAAGTACTCTCATTTTTTGTATCTCATTTATTCTATTTATGAACTGCACCCAGCATGTCCTTTTAGATTGTCCAAAAAATGCACCATAAATTAAGATAGCAGATATTTATCAAACAGAATCAGTGTCTCCAATCCCAACTGCATCCCAGCCGCTTTCCACACTTCACAAGTACAAGGAGGCTTTAAACTAGCCCTGGGAATGGGCTGGCACAAAGCTGCTGCACTAGAAAAGGAGCATGAAGGACATCGTTGCACCCCCTGCAACTCCATCCAGTAACCAGTTCATTAAATGTTACCATTTACATTTCATACCAGGCCAAACCCATCTCTGTGCTACCTCCCACAAAGCCTTAGGGATCGTAGTAGCAATTAATCCATGAAACTCCTTCAAGAGCAGTTTTTACTGCTACGAAGCACTGACACGGATTCTGTCAGGAAGGGAATAACTTCCAGCTTAATACAGCGCCTTCTAACATGAATGTGGACCCTGACTGTTTTTATACCAGCTTCAGTTTCTTTAAGTGAGACTGACAGTCTCAGTCCAGATATGATGCAAAGAGTGGTCGAGGTCATCCTAAGCTATTTTGGGGAAGCCAAGTGCTTGGGGGAACCGTGACAGTCTTTTATACACATTTTGTATAAAAGAATGGAAAAACCTACACCACTGAGGAAAAATAAAAAAAGCAACACAAAAACAAGCAAAACAAAAACAGGGGAATCTACATTATTTTCTGTATGCAGTGAGATTCCTATGAGGTTAGTTAACAGAGCTCTTGGAGCTTTGAGTAACTTGGTTGGTGCAAGATGAGATCCAAGACTCCAGACTGCACTATCACTGCTTTAACAGTAAACAGCAGAAGCAATTGGAACGATTCCCTCCTCCTTAACCTTAGAAACAAAAACACTGTATGTATCACTGCCTAAGAAATCACCAGCTCTGCACTTACTTATTTGATTATTTTTTCAGAAAGTAGAACCAGGATGAGGCACTCAAAGAAAATAAAATTTTTGAACTAACACAAAACATTCTGCACAATGGATTGGTTAGTCCCAAGCAAGTAAGATACCTCCATACAAAGGAAGCTTCAGACTTCATTACAAATTTCTTAAGTTGCTTTGAGGTTTTAAATAACTTTGTGAATAATTATCCTTAAAAGTCACTACTTTTTATAAAAAGAAAGCACACGCTGTTAAATAGGATTTTCTATTGTAGCCAAATCTGACTCATGAATACTGCAACATCTTCAAAAACCAAATGAGGAGCCGGCAAAGCAGAGAAAAAGCTAGTAAAATTGTAATTTCTAACAAAAATCAGAGACTGAGAGAAAATTTGAAAAGGTCCAGGAAAATCTCGAGCTAAAGGACACATTTGTGACAATTCAAAGAAAAAATTAACCAAAAGTAACAGACTCAGCACACTGAGTTTGCACATTTAGAGAAGTTAAAAAAAAAGAGGCCTACTTATAAAGTGTGGCACTAAAAATCTTCTTGCATATATCATGCTACTATTTAGAGGAAAAGTATTTATACACTGCTGAGACCCATGCCTAAACCCACTGTTACTAATGACTCAAGTAAAAACAGTAAAGATTACCCAGAGCAAAGTTTTCAATATTGGGGTGATACAAACAGCAGCATGACACAAATAGCAGTAAATAACCTCAGCTGGCATCAGTCCTATGACTGCTGCATTACCATTCCTTCTCCAGTTTATATTTCGTATCCCATAAGTAAAACCACTGCTTGATTCATAAAAACAATACAAGATCAGGTCATGTATCTCAGGTAACATGCAGGAAAAAAGAATATTCATGATACAGAAGTGTCTAGACTGTTAATATGATCAAAGATGGATACCTGGTCTCATTAACATTGAAACTCTGCTTTCTTTACTGATAATTTTTGAAGAAAGTACAAATAAAGTATTTCATACCACCCATCTTATATAAGACCACAATACACGTCACCAGGTCTATCAATAGTGCTCTGTAAAACCTTTCTGAAGAAGCTGACAAGAGATTCTAGATTTCCTAGAGTTATATATCCTATAATTTTTAGATATGTGTCCTACTAGTGAGGATTTGACTTAGTTTGTATGACAAAATGTAATGAATTGCATAATATTCTAATGAATAAATCTGTTAATGGAACACAAAAAAATTTACCACTTCTTTCTTTTTTTTTTTAGTATCTTGTGCAGACCTTTTCTTTTATATATGAAATACCAGTTGTGCCTGACCTAAAGTATCTTTGTTTTGGGAACTAAAACATTACTAAAATATCAGAGAGTGTCAAGAAGCAAACAATTTAAAGTAGATAAAAACAGAAGAAGATAAGAATGGATAACAGCCTAAAATTTCTAATAATGTTAAGAAAAATTTCACATGCCTTGAAAAAATGGTTTTATAGAAGGCAAAAATTTGTCTTTCAATTTAAGAATTATGTTTATAACAGTTGTGCTATTTTTAATACCTTGCTAAATAAAGCATACAAAATGATCAATGTATCTGTGAAACATTTTGTTTAGTGAACATGCATGAGGTTGACAGAGATACTGAATACAGAAGTTGTACATTTTGATGGCTTAAAGAATGAAGCTTTTTGGGAGGCATGTGCCAGAGCACATACCTTCCAAAAGAGAACTTACCACAACAGTTTTTTCCACCCCTTTTTGCACTTCTCATGCCTTACTTTCCCCCTTGAAGTCCCACTTTGAAGTCAATATTCATTAGCTGGAGCATCTACCATTCCAGCCAGCACCAGAGAGACCATTGCCGGGTGAGAACTACTCAATTGCAACTATTCCATATTCCAAATCAGAGAATAATTGACAAATAAGACAGGACTTTCCAAATAACAACCCAGAATATCATCTCCAGATTTTTTTTTCAGCCCCAAAATGCACTTCATAGCAGAAAGAATGTACAATATCATGAACTGTTAGTACTCGAGCATTCGTGGATGCCTCCTGCTACGCACCTCAGGGAGCAAACCTCCTAAAGTGGGAAGCGTCTGTTGGAAAAAGAGAATGTTAGGCTGCAGCACCAAACAGCTGGGATGGCAAAGGGCATGGACAGGGCGTGCACAAGGAATGTTACCTTGCAGAATTACACTTAACAACAACACATCCATGATACTTTGTTACAATTTTGCACAAGTGGACTTGACCGATGTTCTGGCTGTCGTATTACATAATTTACACTCTAGAAAGTATGCGTGGGATCATTTTGGCACCAGCTAACAATCTCAGAAAACCTGAGGACTTCATTCTTTTGAATAGCAAAAGAGATACCTGATACCTGGAGGGCTATTTTGATTTTATCTTCAAAGTCTTTGAATTCTAATCCAAATCAAACAATCTTGTTTAAAAAGCCTTTTTCTAATTGTATAGCTACAATTAACAAGCTATACATCATTATTCCTCAAAAGTTGTTTATACTCTTTCTTTATATAGAGGTCGAATCTTTTCCTATACACAAAACACTCACATTTAAAAATATCATGCTCTATCATAGCTGCTAGAGTGAAAACAGACGAAAAGTTACTAAAGAGCTGCCTCTTTATAATTTAACTGCTGACACGGAATCCACGGCAAATACACCAACAACTGCTTTTTCTCACCTCACTTTAGTCAATAACTGCAAATATATTTTTTCTGGATTATATCCTACACAAGATTATTTCAATCAATGTATTTCATAACATGAAACAACAATTGACTTATACATTACATAGGATTGCAAATTCATTAACAAATGCTTAATACCATTACACAGTTTGACAGCTTAAAACTTAAGATTACTTCTGTATGATAATTTCTTCTTTTATCATATATATTTTGAAATGAAACATATAACCTATTTGGGCATGGAGTTGTATAACAAAAGAAGTATATTTTTAGGTTATTATGCAGAAAATAAAATAGCTTTAAAAAGTTTTAAAAGTCTTATTCTGGACCTCCAAAACTTCATAGAGGATCAGATGGAATGCATACAATACCACGTAAAGATATCCTCAAATGTTTGCAAGGTGAAATTTAAATATGTGACTTGAATACCAAACTTTGGGGTTTGGCATGCTTTGGGGTTCTTTTTAAGGAACTTGAAGGAAGGCTGTTACATGATTCCTTAGAGTTGTTTTGTTTAATGACACAGGAATCTTTAAGGACATAATAATATCAGGTACTCCTAGACTATAATTTTGTAAACCTATATGGCATTCAAGACCCTGCTTACAAAACTCCCATTCCAGGAAATTTCTGTCCATAATTATACAATGACCAAAGAAAATTAAGCTTCAAAAATCCTGAAAACTAAAAACAAAACCGCATCACCACTATGCCAAAACTCGGTGTGCAATCTATCTGTAGTATCTACTAGATGTCACATCCAAGTAACAGTGATTCAGATGACCTAAAACATTTTGATAATTTATTTTATAAATTATCCACATTTCCAGCTCTGAGTGCATGCTAATCAAAAGAGCCTATATTAGAAGACCACATCATGCTGTCTTGAAAGCTCATAGAGCTGTAGCACAATACCCAGCTCTAAATCCCTAGGCAAAAGCTAAAAGTCATCCTGTGGACAAGATTATTAACCAATTCTCAGCAAAAATACCGTCCAGTGAGCTGCACATGCCCATACTATAAAGTAAAGTTAAGGCTTCTAATTAATCCGAGAGCTGTCTTAAGAAACGCATTTGCAGCTCAGGGGAAAAGAAAAAAGGAAAAAATCACATCACGCCATTGAGAAGGAAGCGTTTTGTCACCCATAATACTGGTAGCCAAAATACCTGTAACAAGAAAGGCTCGAATGGAGAAAATGTGTTTAAGAATAACTTCTAAAACTGCTGATTGTTCCTTCTTCTGAACAAGGAATCACTATGTGGTAACTTTATAAATATACTTTGTGCTCCGTTTTTAGTTTGTCTAAATAAAAAGGTAAAGAATTACACACCAAAACACAATCAAGTCTCTCATTTAGCATGTTGGCCTTAGTTCATTCAGTTTTCTGTAGACAACATGCCTTACATCTTGTACCCATTCAATACGTACATCAATATATGGCCCAAGACCTTCAACTGGATTTGCAACTCCAGCTTGGGCTATAGCAGCTGATTATATACACTCTCCAAAAAATACTAAAGTATTGGAAAAGAATTTTGAAAATAAAATCATATTAAAGTCCAGTGGGAGAGGATATAAGGAATAAACTTAGAAACAGACAGTAGTGATGAGCTGTGGGCAGGCAACTACATATAACTTACAATGATTGAATGGCTGCCATTTCAGTTTATCAGCATCTTATTATTTCAACATTGAACTGTGTTTGTCGAACAGCTAATTAGTTAGGAAGATACATTTTCCTCCAGGGCAATTATTAATTTCCTTCTGACTTCAAAGAAATGAAAAAGCTCTTAGCGTAGATAAGGACACCATTATATTTCAAGTCTGATTTAGATTCTCAGAGAACTGAAGCTGCAATATGAAACACAATAGAGAAGCAAAAAAGTTGTTTTGTTTTTTAAATCTCTTTCAGTAGCTATGTCATTACTTAATATTCAACAACCAGATCTAAATTCAACCCCCCCCCCAAGCATATATATTCAAATAGCTACTTTTTTAATAGTATCTTTGTTCAGAAACTCACAATAAGGCTAGTACTCAACTTCAAAGGATTGAGGAGCTCATAAAATGCTTACACACTGCACTGACTTTCTGTGCTCCATGTTGAGCTGGGATTCAACTGAGCTAAACCTGATCTCTACTATTATAAAAACAGAAGAATCATTTTAGGATTAATAACTGGAAAGGGGATTAAGAAAGCTCATTCTTCAACCAGGCACTGCCCTTTCTCTCTCTCTACAACTCTGCTTTCCTACATGAATAATGTCTACATACCTCACAGAAAAATAGCATTAGTAAAACATATTACCAGACATGGAAAAAATATCTATTGAACCATGTTGCAATTATAGCCAATAGCTATTCTATGTGGTCTAAATACTAATAGTGAAAGAAAATTCCTAAATAGTATTTTCAATTTTAATTCTGTATTACTTTTTGTCAAAATGTCAATACACCTGCCATATTTACACAAAAGTTTGAAACTACTGGTCATAATGCATATTTAGTAAGTTAAATAAGGCACATTTCCTATCTCAAACCTGTAATCTGCTGTGTATATTGTTCTACATGTGTAATAGAACTTAAAAAAAAAGATTTTTGAACATTCATGGTTTTGTATAACATAATATCAAAGGTATCAGATATATCTGTTGTCTTCCCCCAACTGTACAGCCATCTATATCTTAAAATAAGAGGTCAAGTGAATTTGACTTATGAGGGTATTTTACATTGGGTTTATAAAGAGATGCACACCATGATCTATAAAAAGTCTACGTATTTTATATATACCAATTTAGGTCTGCATATATAGTCCATATCTACATAAATTTTACTTACACTTAGATGACTTTGTCCTAAAATGTTATAACATCTTCACTACCCAAAACAAAAGTCAAATTCATTCACAAGACAAAAGAAACAAAAGGGAAACTGTTTCAAACTTTTTATCATGATGATCCATTTTTCACAGAATGCAAAACAATGAAGTTGGACACCAAAACACAAAGAAATGAACCCTGTTTTATATTTTTTTTTCATTCTTTACATTCAATATTATACCAGAGCCTCCACCTTTGAAATAAACTGATTACTATGGGGACAGTGATACTTGTCATATAATAACGCTCACATTGTAAGCAGGGTACCTTATGTTTTTCAATTTATTCCTTAATTTTATTTTTATTCCACAATTAAATGTTTTAATTAAAAGTTTAAAAAATAATGCTAGAAATTAATTTTAAAAAATTAATTGAAAAACTCATATATACAACAGGAGAATCAAAATCATCGTGCATTATGAAATAAATACACATTTTTATTTATTAAATAGTAATCTTTTATTGGTTGGTTTGTCACCATCCAGGGCTATATCTATTTTGGTGGGAAATTGAAAATCCAATTACTTTTCCACAGCCATAAATAAAAATTAGAACATCCTATATGTTCATCAGTAAATGGGGCGAAGTAAAGGAAGGCATGAAATAAAGACAAATGTATGCAAGCATTCTTCCCTTTCTGCCTTATAAAAGGATAGGGTGAGGGAAACTATCTCATAAGCAGAGACCAATCTTGCTTTCTTCACTACTCACTCATCTCATTCCAATACCCAGTTTTAAACCTGGTTATGATCTAATTCTGTACTCCTGGTAGGCTAGGATTCAATTGAGTTAAAGATTTTTAAACTCACTGCCAGTCAACCTTATCATGAACTTTCATTATGTGCATGTAATTAATTGGGTCCAATGAACAATATCAGTACTGAGTTATAGACTTTTTCCCCCCCACCATATAATTAGAATATAATTACCCACAGGATATCAGAATGATGCAAAACCTTTCCTCTAAATGTGCCCTCATTAGGAAACAAGTCTCAATGTACATTTATTCAATCAGTATGAATTAATTAAAATGTTACTATAATAAAAGAGAGTAACATTAAAGTGTATCTGACATCTATTAAAAGACTATCACTTGAGATCTGCACACCGTTTATAACAAAACTCAGTTAACTTGAATAAAAAACTTCACCATACAACAAGCTTTATATACAGTAAACAGAAAAGTAAAAAGGACGAAAATTGACAGACTACATTTTACTAAACCATTTAGAATTGATGCAGTGAGATATGAAAAATCCTTACAAGACACTGAATCTAGACAGATGTGATGTTTTCATGATGTACACAGTATCAACTACATGAGTTTCCCCATCTTTTTTTTTCAGCTGACAACATAGCTTATCATATTTAAGCATAACATTTGGACAGCTCTATTTTTGTGCAGTTTTTAAGATGGAAGGACCTTTATTTAACTTAGACCAGCCATCTAACTTTCACATGACAAGGCATTTTGGTTCTCTCTCCAGCCACTAAGAGGCTGGAGAGATGATCTCAGCTGAGAACATTTCGGTAGCACTGGTATACTATACAGTGCTGTGAAATGCAATGCGTGAAAAAGTCCTTTAACTGTGTAGAAATTGTTGAGGCTGGACTTCACAAGAACTGAAGAAATGAGACATGAGAAATGCTGGATGAAAAAGGAAAAAAAATATGAACGTCCCTGGCTCTGCAAAAGAGAAAGATGAGAAGGGATTCAGCCTATACCCTTGAAGCAAAACTTAGGAGAGGGCATCTTGTTCTGAGATTATTTCTGTAGTTTTCTGAAAGAAATCTTCCAAAGTTAGAGGTGGAAAAGAGGGCCAACATTTTTAGGAGATCAAGATACAAGATTTTTCATCTTGCTATTTTCCTTATATCCTATGGGAGAAGAAAATACATTCTTCTCTGACACCTCAAAATACTCAAGGTTATGCCTGGTACAGCAAGCATTACAGTTATCTTCTTTTATTTACCTTACACACACACACACACATTGCAAGAATATTAATGCTCAGCAGATCATTGAAATTAAATGTGTGACCTGGGTGAAGGACCCTTCCACGGTCAGATTTGTATGTCAGAACACACAATTTTTATTAACATACACACTTGCATGGTTAGATGGCTTTCACAAGAACATATTCACTGTTTTTGCTGTCCTTATTGAGAATGCTGGTCTCACATGCACTGAAGTATTATGTTTCTCAAAAGGAATCCCCATAACAGGAAATGGGAGACACTAATTAAAAAATTACTAACACAAATCATATGTACACTATAACCAATCACTTTCAGAAGAAATTACTATTAGCTAGGTTAGTGAGGTAGTATTTGTAACATAACTAAACTCAGGATTTTAATGCATTTTTGGAAGAAACTACTAGATGAAAAAATATACTACAAAATTATAAAGTCCCCCTTAAATCACAGCAAAATATATTTTCCATTCCAAACAATATAAATTGTGCTGAAATACACGTCTTGTGTTGCATTGTTAGTAACACGATTCCAAAACAGGAAAACATATTTAATTCTGCTTATGCCTTAAAAATTTGGAGATAAAACAAACCTATTCAAGGGTGATTTGACTCTAGAGTGGTTCTACATATCCTCTAAACAACTTAACTAACTCCAATTGTGGAATAAAAATCTTAATTCCTCTATTCCTCTTCTTCTCCTGAAAAGAAAATGTAGTTATGCCAATATAACTGAAGATAAAATTTCATGCTGAAGATTCATTCTGTTAATACCAAGGACAAATGATAAATAACATTAATTTGCAAACAATAGTCCAATAACAGAATCATAATTTCCAGATGCAAACTTTTAAAGTATGACCTCAAATCCTGAAAATTAAATAAGGTAATACAGAATATAATCATCCAACAAACTTAAAATAATATTTTATAACTGTTTATCAAAACTTGTCCAGATAATACAAAAATGCCATAGAGACAAACTAAAAAGCCACTTTTGTGATTTAAAAAATATTTAAAATATTTAATAAATATTAAAGGCAGGTTTCCATTGGATTGTTTCATTGAGAGCAATGGAATAATCCCACTTTACACAGGAAGAGGGCCAAAGTCTAACATCTTTACCTTAACAGATTTATAAACAAAACAGCCAAAAGTATTAATTAGAAAACAAGTAATTTACAATAGACACAAATATTATTCCTAATGATCAGCAAGTGGTTTGAGATTAGGATGCATATTTTCTTTTTTGCCTCCCTTCAATAAATTACACTTTCTTCAGTTCAAGCAATTTTTACACTTATAATGAAATATATTTGAAGAAGACCACTCATTTGTTCTCTTATGAATATGATGATGCTATGACTTTCATCAGCATAAAAAATAAATATCCAATTTAATATGTGAAAACATAAGTTAATTCTCAAGCTCTTTTTTTAAATGATAAAATGGTCAGCTCTTTTCTATACCACCTACACATAGCATGCATTTTTATTTTCATCGAATTGAGTTATTGTTTTTGTGGATAGAGAAATTTACTGTCCACGACTGCAGAATAAAATATACTATAATGTTGATGCATAGCTTACTGCAAGACCAGTGTCATCATTCTAGGTAACCTCCGGCTTAGATCAGAGACCTCAGCATTGCAGATATACAATATGCATCCCAAGCAAAAACTGCCCATAAGAATAACTTCATTATTCTGGGAAGTTGGATCTATAAAAGATGTAAAATGTAGAAGTGTTCTGCCTATACAGTTTCTGGTAAGTACAGTCTGAATAAGTGATAAAACCTGAGTCAGCTTCAGTTATAATATGCCCTACAGAAGGTTCATTCTCACATGAAGGAAAATGCAATATGTAGAGGGTAAAACACACTTACGCCTATAAACCCATCAGCCAGGATTTCACACTGTGTTTAAGGTTCACACAGTCCTGTGAACTTAAATATCTGCAGCCAGTCCCAGCAGCATTTTAACATTGCATGGAGAGAGGATTACATCTGAAATTAACATACAAACAACTCACCAACACTACTGGGCAGATTGATGTGGGTGGCAAAATATGGTCCTTCAAAGGTCCACAGTCACATTCAGGTTTCAGATGTGAAGCACACTTGTTATGCAACTATATGAAGACAGAAAATGAAGATTCAACTTAGACATTTTTCAATTAGCATAAGAAAATGGGCATCCTAGAGGGGATGAGTTTCATTAACCTAATTATTACTGAAGCTCTGGAAGGAAAACAAAACACACTGCAGTAGAAAGCTCCCTAGGATGGACAAAACTAACATATTTGTATTAAAGTATTTTTCAGTTTGGAAATTGTACGTGTGGATCAGCACACAAAATAAGAACATCGCACAGCAATGCATTAACAGCAGCATACTGTTACTGGTGACCAAAAGCTTCATTTCAGGAGAGAGCTTCTTGCATTGAGCCAGGAACTTCTGTTCTACTACTTGTGAGTAATTCAAGGCAGCTTTTGGCAATATTGGTGTAACTCTGCTTCCTTCCAGAAGCTGATAGCCACTATGGATTCAAATAAAAGAAAAGAACACAGGAATATCCTACATTAAACTTCACTGAGTAAATTTTGGTCTTGATTGGATCAGTTTTCAGGCTTCCATTGACTTCTGACGAACTAGAACTACTCTACTTTTCGTAATTCATGCTTAGAATTCATCCAGTTTTCTCGAAAGCAATGACAATGGTTCTACTCTGAAAACATCAAAAGAATATCCTCAGGTCTGCTGACAGGAAGAGCGTTGGCTGACTTCCATTTTTTTACAGAGGCTGAATGGACAAATGTGCGTATAACAGGAACATAAAACGTTAACAAGTAATGATAAATGTTGAAGTATTTTGCACTAGCAATCAAGAGTTCCTGTTCATAATTTAGAATTTAACTCAATTCAAATTACTCTGAATATTCAGCCACACAGTACAAAGGCACAGTTGCGTGCTTGGATCATGCAAAGCATTCACATTTAACTAGTATAGTTCACCATATCATTAGAGATAGAATAAAATAAAATTAATATTGTAAAATTTTGTGAAAGGTTTCTTTTTCTGGACTTGATGATCATAAAGGTCTTTTCCAACCTAAATTATTCTGTATTTTTATCTCTGTATAGATTCAATAAAATGCATTAAGGTGCTCAGATAGCATCCGTTTTCCTTAGAGATGGACATTTTTGAAAAGGTGTATATTTACAGTAAAGAAAAATAATCAGGCTAATAAATATCAGGGGTTGTGAGGTAAAAAATCTTACTAACAAGTGATTTATCTAGTATAACAGGTAGCATACAGTACTAGTTCAACAGGTTGAAAAGCTGTTACAAAACTTGTAGTTCAATGCCTGCACCTGTAAATCACATTTTTTCAATGACTGACTCATTTTCCCTTAAATGGTGTAACTCATAGAACTCTATCAAAATTACAATAATATTGTACCAACTGCTGATATATATAAACTTTATTGGTAATATGGTCTTCATAAAATTATCTGGTACAGTTAATTTTGCCATGACATTTCTGAATTTTGAACTGAACCTAATATTAGCCTTGTCCATATTCATTTATACTGCAAAGTTACCTTTTTAGCCAGTTACTTAGCAACAGAAAATAAAAGTCTAAAGAGTTTTGATTTACTCTGAGTATTAAAGCCTTATTGTGAGGGTATTTTGGTAGCCCTGTAATCTAAATCATTTGTCATGCTAATTCTCTGCCTCAGTGGTAAGGCTACTTGTACCATAATTAATGCACACCAGGCCATGTTACATCAAATAAAAGTATCTTCACACATTCAGTGGTAATTAGCAGCTTTGCTACTCAGTGGCATGCAAACTTATCTAGGAAAAAATAGCTTAATCTTCTTATTAGTCTCTGCTGATCTCTGACAACAGAATTGGCACATAGCAAATAACAAAAGGCAGAAGAAACGTAGCTTTAATGAAAATAACAATTTGACACAAAGAAATAAAATAATATGCATGCATCTCAAAAAAACCCCATATTTTAGCAGCTTTTATATACATTTCCCCAAAAATCCCTTATCCTAAACCTATCTCTTGTAGAATATTACCTCACTCACAAACCCTCAAAGCAGGAAAAAGTGTATTTGCTGGAGAGAAGATGACGGGAAAAAAAACTACATTACCATGGTGGAGAACCACAAATTATATGGAAGAGGGATCATGGATTTGGCTGAGAAGTCAGTATAACAAGGCTCCTTAGTGAAAAACATCTCTGAATTTTGGGACTTGAGTCAGTTATTTGACATCAGAAGTGACCTTATTAAGTTGTAAGGATAGATATATTTAAAAAGCATGAAAGAGGCTCAGAATTAGTTCCATAATAAAGAGCATCCCCTTCGATTATAAGCTGTGAATGTGCAGTACAAGGAATTGAAAAACACATGAAGGATGTGATCATAATTATATAACCTCAGAATATCCATTCAAAAATCATAGATCTGTTAGAAATTCAAAACACTTTTTCTATAATAGAGGTATTACTGTTAAAAAATGAAGCTATTGCATAGAATATACCAAGTGAAGAGAATTGCAAGTGAATAGGAGTTTGAGGTATAATTTGCAGTATTTAAAAATACTCATTCTGTACTTGTGTCTAATTCACATCTGAATCCATAAAAAAACCAAAATATTAGTAGATTTATTTGAAAATAAAAAATTGCTTTAAGAAAAGGCCTTTAAATTACTGATAGAAATAAACTGAAAAACTGTAACCCTTAGTGCCAACATTTTCAACTTCAGCTGTCAAAAAACATGCACCCATTTTTAATTGGAACCTTGACAGTTATTTAGGCATTTAAATAAGCACACAAGCACCCAAGACATTTTCAAAAGAATTTAGCATTTTTCTTTAGAGTGATTTCAATCATAAATAATTCCTCAGTACTTCTTCAGTGAATAACAGATATTATGAAAATCCTTTGAATCTTGTTGTACAACTCTGAGGAGTGAAAGACCTTTACAAACGTAGTCCAGATCCCCATGAACTGATGGGAAAATAATTTCTACTGAAGAAAGATGGAATTTGCAACTTCCTTTGACTTTAGAAGTCAATTTATGTTACACAATATATATTTCTTGAATGATATAGACATATTATACAGGTAAAAACACTTGTATAGCTACAGCAGAACACCCTTAATTTTGTTGCTAAACACATATAGCCATTGCCTAAGTTTAATTATCTACATGCAAAACATTTTGGATTGGGTGTTTTACTCTTTACATAAATTATCCAAATTTTGACAGCAATCTGGAGTACATATTTGCTTTCTTCTAAAATATTGTTTTTAAGTAATCCTAACAGCTTATCACTGAAAGCATCCTGGATCTATTTTCTTTGATGATGTTTCATATTTTGTATTCTTGTGTTAAGAAAATATGTCATAAAACATCCGAACTTTTACGTTTAAAACAAACATTCACTAATGCCTCAGTCTCATATTATTATTTAAAGCACTGAACAAACAACTGCTGTTCCGTAACAATAATAATAATGATATCAGCAAAACCAGCAAATACACGCGAAGAAGGCTGAAATCTCTCCCCATTTAGATTTAAATCCTGCCCTGGCTAGAAACAGAAATACTGGCATTGCTCCTTCTAGCATGAAGATCTCACTTATAAGGGCAGTGTTCCCTGAATGTCATTAGTTCCAGTTACTGGTTCCTGCTGAATAAGGAGTGCACAAAAGTTGTATATATTTGACTTGGTGCACAGATTAGTATATTATCAACTTGTCTCTGCTATTATTCCCAGACACTTGGAATCACTGTATCCTACCAGACGTCCTCAAATTCATTTGCCTGTCAGTAATTAGACCTAGTGCCACAGTGACCTTGATTTTTCCTGGTACTGAAAACTTTCTTAATCTTTCTGTAGTGTAGATTGGGAATCCTGCTCTTTAGTGGCACACATTATTTTCATATGGATATTGTTGTGAAGCAAATTTGCTTCATGATATATTGAAGTAAGCATTTCATGACATGAAATAAGCATATTTACTTGCCACAAGAAGTCCTAAGAATACTCTGCATACACCATTCCTTAAACACACACTAGTCACTGCTTATGACTAAACTGAATTATACATTCCAGATTACGAGGCTACAGAAAGACATTCAATGATTTTTATCTCTCGAACCTGTGTGAAAGGTTTTACTGTAGTATACTCACTGTAATCTGACACCAAACACAGTGAAGTCCAGTCAAGCCTTGGTAACACTTTATAGTTTTGTGACACTTATCACATTTTGTTGGACAGTTTCCTTCTACCCAAAAATGGTGCATTACCTGCAAAAGAAAAATGTGGATATACACAGAGTTACTAAATTAACAGGTACATGGCAGAGCTAATGCTACTCCAAACTTACATCGGTATTCTTTTTAGACTTCACATATGTTTTGATGCAAGATGCAGGAGCTCTGGATACGCAGCGTTCATGGACTGTATACTTGCAAACTGAAAAAAAGAAAGACGTTATTCGATGTTGAGGCAATGGCGTTTCTCACTCCATTTCTATGAAACAAATAACATTACCAGCATGTCATCTCTAAGTAATCAATCCAATCAGTCAATGAAAACTCAAACTAGACTGCTTTTTCCATGGCATACAAAAGGCCAATTAGAACAGGAAATATTATGCAAGTGAGAAATCCAAGAATGCACTATCATTGCATAACAGGAAATGCTTAATTAAATCAAATCTTACTAAATTTTTTCACAATAATTCCCAAATGACAAAAATATTAAAGACAAATTGGTGACTGCCAAGTGGTTTGTGTCATTTTCTAGTCGGAAAAAACATATACTTTACCAACTATAGGCATGAGAGCAGCTGGCAAGCACAAAAATAAAAGCCAATGAATTTACGTTGTTCCTACCATTGATTTATAAATCAGAAATGGCTAATTAGTCCATTTTTTAATAGCAATTGTTTTCATGCATTCCATGTTATCACTATAACTTTGACTCCTGTTTTACAAAATACCAACTCCTGAGAAGCTTTTTTTTTTCCCTAAGCCCTCCAACACCGGTTTTAGGTAATTGCTATTGCTGACCAAGTCTTTAAAGATCATTTGGAAAACCTACAATGCAGCATACAATGCAAAGCTCTCCTGACTTCAATGATACAACTGTTCCAAGATGAGGAAATAATGCTACAGCTTATGCCTGCATTCAGTAGAGTCAACTATTAAAAACTGAGAATGAATTTCTCCCTGCATGGTATATGTCTCAGGCTTTTGACCTCGAGAGCAATTAAGCACAAAGTACTTCTAAACACCTTGCTTGCACCTATTACACAAACCCAGTGGGAGGTGCAGCCATTAATCAGACAAACTGCAGGGAGTAACATTGTTGATTGGACCATGGAGGGATGGTGAGGACCCCTGTGGTTCCCCCCCTTTTTTTTTTTCCTCCCACACAATCCAAAATGCAAATAATGAAATCTATAGCAATGCTTTGAAAATATACTGGAGAAAAAGCTTAGCTAAATAAGGAAATAGTGGAATAGTTTTGCAAGTAGACTCACGCCTCTTGCTGCATGAAGTAATTGAAAGGAGCATGTTCTTCAGACACTCTGAGACCACTGTTCTCACAAAATAAATGCCTAGCACAATAATAAATACATTCTCAAAAGACACTGCAGCAGAAAAAAATTACAAGCCTTGCAAGGCTGGTCCTTTTGGGACAGTTAAGGTAACTGGTCTACCCATGTCTGGTAACTACTGAAGGTGATCTACATTATTTTCTCAATGAATTCTCTTTCCAACATATATGAGTCTTAGCTCTTCACAATATCAGTCTGACAAAAAAGAATATTAAACTATGTAACATTCCAAAATCTAATCGTCAAATCAGTATTTGATATATATATTCCAGTTACTGTTATCAGTATTTAACAATATCAAGTTGTGCAATTCCTATTTATTTGAATTTTAATAAATGTATCTTTCCCATTTCATAGTAAGGTGAATGAAATTATATGACGTGAAAATGCATACAAGGATTTACATCCAAATTATATTTCAGAGAAGTCTGTGGCCTCCAGTTGAGAGAAATGGTCAATTCAAACCCCTCATTCATTCAGACTAATCTCAAATTAAATCAATAGAGCTGTACAGGCAGAAAGGTTCTCATCAGCTGTGAGGGGCTATCTTTCATACCAAAAATGGTGAAAGTCGGTTGCAGTAAGAAACAGATTATTTTACCAAAAAGAAAAATAAATAGTGACTTGGTACCATCATGAGAAGAATGCAGCTGTGTACTGACTGAAGTTCTCATTAATCTAATGGAGCAGGGCATAACATGAACCAATCACTGGAATCATGCACAACACATAGTCAAATCAGAAAACAGGTCTTAAAAAAAGATCAATCATTGGAACACAACACAAAAGAAAGATATGGATCTTCCATTTCTGGAAACTTTCAAATGGAGATAAGGTATCTTTCAGCAAGCCTTGGTTTCTCAAGAGACATGTTAAGAGGTGGTGAAACACAGATGATTAGGAAATGCATAGATATAGCTCAAGGAACTAAAATGTAGTAATGGCATCTAATAGCCTAATGAAAGTCAAATTAAATGCAGTAGCTTTTCTGTGCTCCTTTTCTTAAAATATATAATCAGTGAAATACATGGATTGAGATTTATGACTACAAAACAAGTAACTATACAAAACTTTAGAACTGTTACAGAAACTTGATTTCTGGGCAACTGGGATTTTCACCTTCATCATGAACAAAATTCTGTGCAAAATTTGAATCAAAAAACATGGGACATAGATGTTTGTCAAGTTGATGCTATTGTACAAAAATTAGTAAAAACAAAACAGGAGTAACAAAACTATTAAGTTAAAACCTAAGTCTGATACTCTCTAATAAAAAATAAAAATGTAATAGCAATAGCAGTGAAGAAAAAAAGAGCAATAGACTCCAAAGGGATCTAACAGTGATAACTCTTTGAAAGCAGAAAACTCTCTCAAACAACACATCTTAAAGCCAAATCTCTTGAAAAATTAAGAAAATAACTATGGGCACTTAAGCAGAGGAGGGGGAGACACTACTGTGGTGGCAATGGCTTTGTAAGGGGAAGCTATTAGTTCTTTGTTATGCAGCAAGAGCAACATTTCTAGGAACAGACATGTAAGCAAACGGACAAACGGACACAGAAATGCTCATACTCACAAGAACAGCAGAGACCTTGCTTGCCTACTCCAATCAGCATGTTCAAACAAAGATTACAGTAGGCAGGCTTGTTGAAGTGTTTCAATCTCCATACATGCTGCCCATCATCTTTCACATTCTGCACAGGACATAAGAGAAACAGGTTTCAGTTAATAAAATAAACAGTGAAATATATAAGTGCCAATAAAAATTGGTGATTTACTCAAGAACATAAAAGACAAGCTGTTACTTCATTTAAGACTCGGCACCAGATCATAGCATAATTATTCTAAATACACAGGCAATGATATAATAAAAAAAATTCTTCAGAAGCTCATGGACATCCATGTGTTTCGAAAACAACTCAGAAAAAATCCAAAAGGCTGCTGTCACCACTCCAACACAATGATATCAATGTAACTAGGCTGATATTAAGTTACAACTAGTACTAATTTTTTTTCCCTAGAATAATCCAAAAAATAATGGTGCTGCAGGTCAGAAGATAAAACTCCCCAAAATAAATAATAGAAATGGTTTTCTAAAACCACACAAATATTCTTAATGACTGTCAGAATTAGTTACATATATCATATAAGTGATACAGGAAAACCAACCACACCACAATGACTATTCCCAGCTTTAAATTAAGTTAATCTATACTGCCAATTATCTATCAAAACCCATGTATTTAAGGGTAAGATTTAGATCTTAGACCACTTCTCCAAAAATGAAATTCTTACATTTAAGGCTAATTTTTTCAGTCAGCTATTGCACTATACTCAAATCTTTCATGAATAAACTGATCAACTCACTGGCACTTACTACTTAGAGGCCCACTGTAATTTACATGAATCTCTAAAATATTATCAAATCATTCATTTTATGAAACTAAGCTTTCTGTTAGATGATTCTCCTCTTCCTTCTTCATGGAATCCTTCTGGGCCCTTTCTGTTTTTTGACGGTTTAAAAAATTATGTGCAGTTGGTACAGACGCTAAATTAATTTTCTAAATTCCTGGCATCTTGGCAATACTGGCCATGAGGCTTTTTCCCTTCTAAAATCATCAGAGGTTTTGATTCTAAAAAACCTAGATTAACCTAATGTAATACCACTAGATTTTTTTAAAGAAACCCTTATTTCTTTTTTACCAAATATAACATCCAATGGAACACAGACAGTTAATGTCCATCAGCTGTTTCCTTGCGTATTGATGAAACTGTATAGTCTTCTTGGTCATGTCATTGCCAAAAAGAAATTGCCATACAGCTAAAGCAAGTCACACCAACCTCTGTTTCTCAGAAACCACATCAACAGCTGGTTCTTACCCAGTTTCTGATTTCTCACATCAAACTACTATTACTTGTCATCATGTATACACATGATTGCTGACTAGATTTTCAATAATATGGTTTTCACTGACGAGAACAGTCAATGTACGTTGGTGAGCATAAATTTTAATAAAAATTTAGCTTTGTCCTAAATTAGCATAAACTGTATAAGTTATGTCCTTCAAGAATCAGTATTTCTCTGTTCTAGAATTAGAAATTGATACAAATCAAATACAATGAAGACTTCATCATCCTTGTGGGCAAAGAAAAATCCTGAAGCAAAATCAGCACTCTAAGAGATTAAGAATGTTTGGCTCAAAGCTAGGTCTAAGCCAGAACATAACTTTGAAAATTTCCTACAAGTTACCTAGGAACAAAAAAAACTGAAGTCCATTAAAATGTATTTTTTTTTTCTCTAGTATATCAGGATCAGACCATAAGTAATAGCTGCCCCAATATTACCAGCAAGAGTTCAAATGCCACCTCTGACAGCTGGGCAATGTCAGGGTCCCCTTTCTGCAGCAAAAGCACAGCAGATGCCTAATGTGGGATTCTCAGGCTGGCAAAGAGTGTGGAAGTTTTCCAATTTCCCCTGAAGAAGCAGAAATAGATTCTGCAGCTGTGAAGCACTAGAAGCCTGTCAAGCACCTTCATGACTGGCAGCTGAAGAGGATGTATTCCATTAAACAGAGCTCTCTAACTTCTATTTTTCTTCCCATCTTACTATCATATTCCATGTATTTTTGAAGTATTGTTAAACTACAATACAGTATGTGAATTTCAAGCCTTCTGAAAGTAGGCAATTATTCATTAGACAACAAAGACCATGTAAATCCTTCTGAGGAAAAAACAGCAGACAATGTACACTTCAATTTTAACATCACTCAGGTCATCAACACATAAATCATAAACCACAAGCACTTAAAATGCAAGCTGACCAGCCTTAGCAAAATGCTTGCTGTTTAGGAAAATTAACAGAAATTCAAACTTACGCATAAACTTCCCTCTCTTCCACATTAATTTTGTAGTACTTTTTCATTTTAATTTCATTTTTAAAGAATGACCATTATATGTGAATATGTCGCTTCTTATTTGAACAGAACATATGGTCTAACTTAGCTGGCATTTTCCTTATCAGAAAAACAAACAAGTCTTGATGTGGGTGTTCTGCCAATTAAAACACTTAGCTGTGTTACAGACTGCAACTGATGCAAATCCATTACATAAACACAATGCACTTTTGGAAAAGAGCAAATTAAATTTTTGCTCTTGTGCACTGCCAAAAATAAGCAATAAAGTCCTGCATATGATTATGCATGCACATAACTTTTTAAAACACTGCCAAGAGAAAAAAAAGACATAATATGAAACAAAGCCACCTCAATGCAAGTCTTTAAGTATGAATAAAATCCACAATTCTGACACATCAGTGCATTAACTGACATTAACTCATTTTGCTTCCATATCCTGAGAAAGAGTTTAAAAACAGACATTAAGAAGATCACAAAGCAGGGCAGGTACAGTAAAAATCTCTTCCTCACTTCATTATACACATCACTGAAAATCAAGCCTCCATATGTCATACCCAGACTTTTAAACATAATGACAATAATAACATTTATTTTGTTAACAATGGTTCTCTTATCTCATGGTCCTGACCCTGCTACCATGGATTTGATTGCCAAAGCTACCTGACCTTTAAAAGCAAGTCAACCATAAACAAGCCAACCTTAGAACTAGTGGAAAATTTTATGCTATCACAGACTTTAGCTACACATCCCTAACCTGGTTTAATACTAACTTATGTCAGCTTTTTAGATATTTGTGTATAAGGTAAACAAAGAGATCTTCAAAATTCTAAGACTTAAAAAAGTAATCTAATACCTGATAAATGTTGATCCCAGTAAACATATCATCTTAAAATAGCTACAGAGCATTTAAAATACCAGAATATTCAGGGTTTTTTTATGAGAAGAGTTAGGAACAAGCATCCAAGTGAGAAGGATGTTATGGAGTAGCTGTTATTTCTTTCACTGATTTGTTTCCATTTATTTTAAAAATATTTACTTGACTTGTTCAAGACAATTTTATTACTGATTTTTAGGTATTGTTCCATCAGTGGGAAGGTGAGAAGAGCTTCCATTAAACTATGCAGCAAACACAGATGAAAACAAATATCATTACATTCTATACTCCTTTGCTTGGCTCTTAGCAAAGAACTCATATCACGTTTTGTTTTGTTCAATTTGCTTTGGGAAGATAGGATTTTAAGTCTGTTTTTGGTCAAGTGGAGAGGGAATAACCTGACTCAAGGGACACATTGTTTGCGAGGTTCACTCCTAATTTCTGAGATACTGTGTATGTGTTTGAGAAATCAAAACAAAATCTTCTACAGCCTTCGTCCACACACTCATCCAGAAACAGAAAAGGGAGCACAGGAGGGAAAATTAAATGGTTTTAAAAAGCTTCATAAATAGCCACAATATAGTTTCCCTATCCAAAATCTGTAACCATCTGTCATCTGCAGAGACTTTGACGCTGCAGAAATCAAATCGTAAATAACGGTAAATCTGTATACCTGCGTGAAACATCATTTATTTTACACCTTATACACAGAAGAATTTAGTTACTCCTGACTTTTCCTGGGCTTTTTCCAACCTGGAGGGAAAACAAAAGGGAAAGCAGGGCTCTACTAAGGAAAGGCATTTGCGAAGTTGCTGCCGGGCAGCGCGGCTGGGGCCGGGCCGAGCAGCGACTCGGCTCCCGCCGGCGCGGCCTCCTCAGCGGGGACACCGCGCCCTCTGCGGGCACATCGTGCCCTCATCAACGGGACACCGCGCCCTCTGCGGGGACACCGCGCCCTCATCGGCAGGGACACCGCGCCCTCTGCGGGGACACCGCGCCCTCATCGGCAGGGACACCGCGCCCTCTGCGGGCACATCGTGCCCTCATCAGCGGGCACACCGCGCCCTCATCGGCGGGCACACCGCGCCCTCATCGGCGGGGACACCGTGCCCTCATCGGCGGGGACACCGTGCCCTCAGCGGGGACACCGCGCCCTCATCAGCGGGCACACCGCGCCCTCCGTGGGCCCTGCCACCACAGCAGAGCGGCACAACAGCTCCTTCATCCCTCACGGAGAGTCTGCTTCCAGCTGGGAACGAGCTGGCACAAAGGGAGCGAGCTACATCTCAGGGGGCTCGAGTGTGCATCGGAACTTCGGCCTTCCAGAAAACTCACGCTTCAGAAAAGACTTACAGAAATGTCACTCGGGACAATGAAAGGCTTGACTGTCTTTCTTCCTCGCTGAACAAAAGAAATAGAAGTCTATGAAACTGCCCAGGTGTTGAGCAGTCATTTCAAGCTCCGGCCTGAAGGAATTACTCACAGTGTAACAAATGTTTGCAGGTCTCTAGTTTGGTTCCATTTTAACATACAACTCAAAAAGCAAAGCAACAAAAATGAAATATACACTGTAAGAAGCACTATTCCCAAGTGTGGACTCCCACTGAAGCATTCTATCCCACATTAAATCAAAAGAGTTTAAAAGTTCTTTTTTATTATTTGAGTACAATTGCATAGTATTTGCTGTTTGAGGATCCAAAGGAAAATTTTAGGAGTATATCCTTATGATTTAATTGAAATATAGTCTCAATTCAACACAAATGTTTGTCCCACCAAAATTTACCTTGATTTAAAAGGTGAACTGGGTTGGAAGTTACAATTAGTGATTTAAAAGAAAGGTATATTTGCTTTAATTCAAATTATTCCTGACTTTATGCAGAATTTGCGGGTTTTAAATGTCTCTCTCACTTTAGGGCAGCTGTGTTCAGCAACTCTACAGTACCAGGTTCAGTGCAACCGTGACATCTAGTGGCCAATGGAGAGGGAATAAAATACTTCCCTAAAATACAGCATTTCTTTAAACACTAACACTTCTGAACTTGCAGTTTCTTCTTCCTTTTTGTGCTATCACTGACAGCAGTAATCATTTGTTACAGGAAAAGTGAGACCAAATATCTGGCATGCTATTACTCTAAAAGAGAAATCAAGTGCTTCTATCAAATCATGGTGGAATAATATTGTTCAACACCTACCAAAGGGCAGAGTACAATGCTTATGGCTGACAAAACCCATCGTTAAGAAGCCTTTTGTGCACAGATTACAAAAGAAATTTTAAGAGATGCTAGGACAGTCAATTAGCTAACTCTTTACTTTCTCTTACAATGTTCATCCATTTAAATTAATGCAGAAGCAAATAAAAATGTCAGAAACTTCAAAGGTTTCTACTGTGGAGAAGTAGAATAAATAGCCTAGTGTTCACTTATGTGCAAAAGACCACTTCCAAATCTGGAGTACTGCAGGGGATGTCTCTGTCCAATTTGTGTTTGGGTGAGAGACTAACTATTGCCTTAAGATGTAAAAATAAATTTGGAAGGTTGATGAGGACTGTGAAAACTCCAGACTGAAGTGTGACACTCAGCAAAAAAATACCTCATATATTTGTTACTAAAAATTAAACCACATAAATAACAATTTCCTACATAGATTACATTTTATTTTTCTTCATGAAATTCTCACTTTACATGAGAATTTATATGAATTGAAAAAACTAAACAGCAGAGTAAGAATTGTCTTTGTCTTACCAACAAAGGTTCCAGTAGATGTCATATAGAATGCATTTAGACAGTGCTAATGGGAAAAGGATAGTCACTGAATTACAAATGTATTATACATGTATAATACATCCAAGAGCTTTTCTTCTGAAACAAATTGCCAAGTAGTACATGTATCTATCTCAGAACCCCTACAGAAAAAGAACCAATTAAGTACTTATTTAAGTTCCTTATCTTGTACACAAATTGTTTGTTTAGAATATCAACTGCCTCCAAAGGCACCAAAAAATCAAATATGTCGTTTCTATCCTAGAACATTCTCAGACACAGAATTCTGTATTTCTAAAATCTACCTCCATAACAAGTCCAAAATCAAATCTTAGGAGGAAACAGAACATAAAGCCCAGCAAACTAAAACAAACTGGATATTAAGGTTGATTTCCTAGGGAAATTAGACTTTTTAATGTTCTTTGTCCCATTATCTTCATCACTCTAAACTGCACCGGCAACTTTTAAATTAGTTTAGTAATCTCAAATAAATTTGAAGGGCACTAGAAATTTCATGAAAGTCTATGAATGAAAATGGGGGGGGGGGGGGGGGGCAGAGAGAGAGAGAGAGAGAGCACAAGGGAAATCAGGCAGATTTCCTGGTTACTTCTCTGACTTGGTAACAGGTGGCTGGTTAATGCTTGTGGTTACAGCCTAACACTCTTGTCTCTCTCTGAAGGGGATTACTGATGAGGTCAGGGGGCAAAGGCCACAAAACTGTGACAGGTTAGGCTATCTCAACCCCACTGCTCATAAACACTGACTTGTTTATTCTTTTATTTTGAAATCATATAGTTCTATACTTCACTTAAATGCTCCTTCTTTTTAAATTATTCTGACTAAATCATCTAATACAGTATGTAATAAAAACTGATTGAAAGGCTGTAAATGTAATATAGAACTTTTACACAATATTTGACCTTTCTATATGGCTATTACAGGAAACTAAGGATTAATTACAAACAATGTAGCTGAATTCTGAAAGTACTATGACAAATCTGCAACTGAACTAAATTATCATAGTTTCACTGATATTAGCATATCAAATGAGACCAGCTGAAAATCTTCTTCATACAAGCTCTATAAAACAGTTAAGTACATTACAGTGTTAATGGACCCCAACCCAAAACAAATTAAATAATCCACTCATATCATAATTTATTTAAATAAACTATAATGACAGTTCTTTGTCACTGTCATACTAGACAAGCTCTGAACTTGATCTCTTGGATTTAAAATTTTGTCATTGCGAGTTCAGTACAGAACCAAAACTTACAAGAAGGTGACAGAATAGTTTGGTTGTGGGTTCTTTGTGGGTGTGGGTTTAGTTAGGGGTTTTTCGTGGTTTTGCTTTGGGGTTGGGGGGGGTGCAGGTTTTTTTGTTGCTTTTTTCCCTCTGATTTACAACATATGAAGATTACTTGGACATGTCTAAACAGCATAATCCAGTAGGTTATGTCCCTTATTTTCACATACTAATCAGTTTGAGGAAAACCTTAAGATTTTAGCACTTTTTTATTTTATTAGTGAGTCCAAAAGATTCTTATCTTATTTTTCATTACCATAACTAAAAGGAGGTAGATGGACACTCAGAAAGCAGAGTCCTGGGAAGCTAGGTTTGCAAAATCTAACAATGGCATGCAAAAAGAAATAAGAGCATCCCACTAATGGGATTGATGCAATGGAATGAAGAGCTTGGATAATACATTAGATGCTGCAAAACCATCAAAATCATGCTATCAGTTTACACTAAATAACAGACAGGCATTAGTACTGATTTCACTTTTCAATGTCCTAAAATACAATTTTATTTAACTATGAACAAATGGAAGTAGTGTATTATTGCTGGTTTAATGAAAAATTTAAAAATTTTGCTTTTCTCTACATATAATGTGATGGTTTAAAAAAATAAGCAGTTTTAAACATAAAAAGAAAAATTGGAGCCCTTTTAAAAGGCAGCATCTTGTCCTAGTGAATCATTAGAAAATTACTAGTAAATCAGCTCATATGTAGGTAATGGAGCTTACATTAAACTATGCTTATTGATAATAAGACATTTTGCATGCTATTATAGTAGTTCTTCCACAATTGTACATTTCTGTCTTTTAAATGCATCAAATACTAGGAATACTTGATGACAGAAACACTGACCCATGCTAATAACAGGCTGTAGAATTTTGATCACTATTTATGCATTTTTAGTATTTCCATAGTAAAGCTATGCTCAGCATGATAAATACTTAGAAACTAGTAAAAATAGTCAAAAGGATAAAATGTTTGATAAACAACTTCTTTTGCTTTAATATGAAAATAAACTCTACAGAATGATCTGCATTAATTTATGCCATAATTTAGGAGTTTCAAATTATGAAATGTAGATACTGAAAAATACTCCCAGAACACCTATAGTACCTCTCATAAAAGAAAAATCTCTACTGAAAATCACTATCAGTTATCTGCTATAATGCTTGCTTGAGAATATTTCCATGCCTTTGTTTACAGTAATTCTGTGGAAATAATGGAATTCAGCCTGATAAAGATCTGCTTTTTGATGACAGTAATTTAACATTTTTCTTACTCCGTCTCACATATAGAATTAAGGAATTAGTACTACAGTGATCCAGACACATTGAAAGTTGTCTTCAATTCAGATATTTTACTTGTAGTTTAATTAATTAGATTTTTCAAGACATATATCTTTCATTCAATAAACTCATTTGTTACATATTCCCCTACACAAAGTATCAATCTGAGCATTCTTCATGCAAATAAAATAGCATACAGCAACTAGAGCAGTCTAGATTGCACTAAATGGGGAAAATAAATATTATTTATTATTTTCAATATGTGAAAATTACTTAAGAAAATAGATTAAAAAGAGAATTAAAAAGAGATTAAAAGGCTTTCTTTCGAATAGCAGAAATGCAGTTGAAACCCATGCTTCAATAGATGAGTTCAAAATTAGCTCAAGTATAGGACAGCAGGTGGCACTGACAACATGCCAACCTTGAAACAGCTGCAATGAACTAGTAGAAAATTGATCATACTACATCTGTATTACCTTTAATGTGAGGTTGTAAATGTAGACAACATAAGCTCATCTTTCACAATACTCTATCCATTGGTGTAAGTGTCCCCCTTGATATTGCTTCTTACTATACTTTACTAATGTAGTTACAGAGACAGAAGATCTTCATAGGGATGTATTAAGACAGAAGAAGAGCCAGCAATAATTGCTGTGGAATAAATTCCATCTGCACACATGAACAAAAACTCTTTCCCTTGAGAACAATTAACACAGGGAAAGTTTGCCCACAGTACTGGTAGAATCCACCTCACTGGAACTATCCAGGCTTGACAGGGCTCTGATTGAGATAACTCAGTCTGTGGCACCGCCTTTAATTAGGGACTGGAACAGAAGACCTCCAAAAGTTCTTGCCAACCTGGATTGTTCTGTGACTCAGTACAGTTAGGCCACACAACCCAGTACCATGCTGAGAAGCTTAGACACTACTCCAAGCCTGCTGTAACATATACATGGGCAGTAAAACACACTTAGCAGATAATACTGCAGAGCTTGGAATGAACATTTTGTTAGCAGGAAAAATTATTCAGCTTTTTATAACTACCAGCTCCAGAGCCATCTTAGTAGGTGGTGCTTTAAACTTGCCAGTGGTTCTGTGGTGTTGAAGACACTTTGTTCTTTGCATGTCATTCAGCCGTAGTAAAGAGGAGTAAAGTCATTCTTTATACAGGCCACAGAGAAACTAACCTGAAGGCCACAGTCAACATGCAAGCAGAAATTTGATGCTACTATTTAATACCTACATTTTCTAACCCAAGAAGGACCAAGAGCGGGATTGTTGTCATTCCTCCTTGGATCCACTCTTCCAGGGAAACAGTGCCATCATGATCATAGTCAATTTCTTCCATCATTTCATGAAGAATCTACAATTTAATGAAAAATCTCATAAGTTCTAATTTATTATTACTATATTCTAATACAGGAACCTGCTAGGACCCGTGCAGATCTCCAATTCTCTCATACAAAAAATAAGAAAAATATTACTTGCATGGTAGCTGTAGTCAAACGAGCATGGACAGTTCAGAACATAAAGTGCCATACTCACATTTACATTTTATTAACACCCAAATGTCCCAAACCAACTTGTGTCCTTTGTGCACTCACTGTTAAGAAATTTTCAGAGACAAACCAGTTATGTTATGGAAGTTAATTATTACATTCATTGAACATTTCATAGATCAGATTTAAACAGCAAAATACCAGTAAAAGTGCTAATTCACAATGCTAATTCATAGTGGAACACAGGCTTTTCTTATTTCTACCATACTCACCCATGGAAAGCCACATGGATATGAAATATCACAAAATTATGATAGCTGTTTCTAGCAACATTAAAAAATTGTGATAACTGGATACTTACCGGGCTTAATTCAGTAATATCCCATTCAAGGTATTCTGCAACATGCATCATTTGAGCAATGATATTTTCCAGCTCCTAGAGATGAATGAAAATGCATGATACTTAATGCAAGTTTAAAAGAAAAGTTCTACTGCAAGAAACTAGTTAGCCAACCATATTGCATTCAGTGACACTATTTCATCAACATCCCTGATGAAATGCTCTTTTCACCGGAAGCTGTATTCTCAAGTGAATTTGCTTACTAGCTAAAGGTTCTGCACAGACTACAAAGCATTCAGGGAGGCAAAATACAGCCCCCAACAATCAGAGTAATTGAAAGTAGTCAGAGATTCTCCCTTCCTAGTTATCTTTCAAGCACCCATGTTTTCATGATCCAATTTCCACCCTGTGATAAGATCATGTAATGATATTTAAATTCCATCACTCTAATCTGAGTGATGGAAAAACCACTCAAAAAACAATTAAAATTATTAAAATTATTTTTTACAATAATTGTATAAATCACAAATTTCTAATAGAAATAAGGCATAAAGTGGATTCTGTAAACTACTAAAGATTTATTTTCTTACCACTATAGTATTGCAATTTCCCTTGATCATGTATCACTAGGGCTCCTCTATAATTATATATACACTTTTGCTTTGTAAACATGCTCAAATGCTTATCTAGGACCATTCTAAATTCTCATTTGTATCCAGGCATCTAACTCAATGTGGTATTGCCTAATGTTATGGTGCCATATTTACTTTACATCTGTATATAATTTTGCTTCCCTATTTCCCTGCAACTTATGGGAATCACCTCCTCTTCCTTACCAATCCATTCTATGCTGTCTTCCTTCCAGAATATCCAAAAGAACGTGGAAAAAAAACCCAAAGAAAAAAAAGAACACTGCTAATAAAACACCTGTTTCTGTTAGGTATCAGAAAAAAATAGTTACATCTTTTAAAATTATTTCCATATCTCTGACTTTTCTTCAAACATTTGGTTGGCCTACTCCTCAAAACTTTGCCCTTACTATTGTTCCTCCATTCTTCATAGTAACATGGAAGTTGTGTAATCTCTCCACATAAATCCACTGTGTGACTCTCACACTTCACCTTTTTAATGAAATCTTTAAAAATAGTGCTTTCATACACATCTCCCAGCAGCATACCAGAATTACTGGAATCATATTAATGTGTCCCCTACAGTAGTATCATTAAAACTCAGAAGACTATAGAAGAGAACTCCATGACAGCAGTGTCAGCAACTGAAAATTTATATGGTTGTAGAAGCAGCATTTCTCATTGGAAAAGAAAAGCATTAATTTTCAAACGAATTAATTTTTATTGACTATTATTTTTTACTGCTTCTAATAATTCAGGATAAATATAAACTTGATTAGAATTAATGTAGTTTTGTATAGTTTTGCCATGTTGACATACTCTTACAATGCAGTACATAAAAAACGTTACCGAACTATCCAGGTATCCATTCCCATCTGTATCATACAAGCGAAACATAACTGAAAAGAAAACAAAGAGAGAAGGAAGCTCAATTAGAAAACACAACAAATACATCTCTTTTTCATAAAAAAACCAACTCCAAACAAAACAAAAAACAACTAAGCCTGAGTTTCAAAGAAAGGACAAGTATTAACATTTTTGTTTAATGACCAGATTAGCTATAGACCCTCCAAACAAGCTGCATTATGTGAAAGGTTCACTTAGCAACTACCCTGCCACAGTGCCTCCAATGAGACCTCTTAGCCAGAGAGTACAACTGCACCTTTCCAAACCATCACCCCAACAGCTAATTTGGTGTGTGAATTTGATTTTGCTTCCCTATAGAGAGGATCTGTCTTCATGAGAACTACCAAAAGGCCCTTCTCTGTAATCTCACCAAACACAGGGTAACACACAATTGGTCACAAATGTTGATAAGCCCGCCTAAGGTGCAATGCTACTCTGCCTTGGCTGCAGCTATCATTATTCAACAGTGGTTGCTTTAGAAACTATTTTCTGACCACTTAAATGAATCACAGGATTAATATTTTAAATATCTAATCATCCAAATCCAACAATAAACATTCATCACAAACTGCCAGCATGAATTCTTCCAGGACCACACTTGCTTCATCAGCTTCAAAATGTACTCCCAACATTCTGGGGAACCACACACACAAAAAAATATACGCTTTCAAGATTGTATCATGACTTGATACCAGCCAAAAGAAGGGGTACATGTGCCATTACCAAGATATTTGGAACCAGCAAACCATAAAGCTTTCAAAGGAATATTGATGGAAAACTAAAAAGGAAATCCAGAAGCCTACAAATACCTCACTCTTTGTCCCTACTTTCAGGGACAGTTTGTCAGAGCTCTGAAATCCAAATACCCACCATGCTCTTCAAAAGCACAATTTTTTTTACCCCTACACCTATTTTTTAGGGATGAAGAAGTCAGCCCATGTAGTGGTGGTTCCAGGACAATGTAATGCTTTCATCAACAGCGGAACACAAGTTATCTGTTGTCTAATCAGATGTCTCTGGAAATGTAACATACAAACCTATTTAACACTGAGGAATCTCACCACACTGGATCCACAGCAGATGCTGCTACAGCCCAAAAAATTGAACAAACAAAGCTCCAGGAAAAAAATATAATGACAAGTAAGAAGAAAGAATTAGCAATTAGAGAGCAAAGTTCAGAAAGAATTTGATCATTTTTGGACTTACAGCAATACTGTTATATGTATTGGTTTGTTTCGCTTACATCCTCCATCTTGGGAATGAGTTGATCATCTAACTGTGTGGAAAAAAGGTAAGCTCTATACCTCTCTACCACTTCAGCAATTTTTGCCACTACCTTGCCCTGCTCTTCAGAGCTGTAATACAAGATTGATTATATTTACAGCAGTACACTATTTCACGCCACAAAGGCCCATGATTCATTAGTTACAGGTTAGGAAAACCTATAAAAATATCCTTCTTTCCCTAGAGTTACCACAGCAAAATTGTTTCAGTGTAAAACAAGTTAATGCCAAAAGCCACCAGAGACTGGTACTGCCCCTGCTAGTACACCTTCCACCAAAGCTTCTCAGAGCTTGACAGCTAATAGTGTCTGGCAAAGGTATCATTAAGCATTCACAGTTTCCACAGGGATGAATGACTGAATCACTCAACAATAAAGATAAAATCATTTGGCTCTCCTTCCTCCTCCTCTGTGATTCTTAGAGAGTAGTTGAGAGAATGTTTTACAGCAAGTTTTAGCATCTCTGTGACCTTTACCCACTCCAAAGCAATAGTGCTTACAACTTTTTTTTCCTTTAAAATGAATCAGTAGCTCTAATCAGTCGTTTAAAACCAGACATTAGTGTAATTATAACTGTTTCACCTTTGTCAAAACAAAGTCTTTCCAATTACATGGGTATAGGGTAGCAAAAAGGCTCAATCTGTGCTCTTGGCTAGATTCTGAAAACTATGCTACTGGTGGGGCATGAAATATCTTTTCTATTCATACACTGTTAAATATTCATGTTCTTATTTACACACTCCAGGAAAAAAAAACAAAAACAAAACCAAACCAACAGCAAAATGATAAAAACAACCAAACAGAAGTTCTGATGCAAACTACAGAGCCCAAGTCAAATTTTTCTATTTCTTTTCCCATCCCCTTACCTGATTTGACTGACTGTGCACTCAATTTCTACTTCTAGATGGCAATTTAACCTTAAAACATAAGATATGTTCTCTTAATGTATCTCTGTGAGGAATGCTTGGGATTTCCTTTATATTCAGGTCATACATAGATTATGAATAATAGATATGCTGAGCATGCCAAACAGGTGAGGTTCACAGTATGCAAGACCTCTCTACACTTTTAATAGGTTAGAAAATACATTTATCTTCTGGAATATTTATAAATCTCTGAAAATCTGTAGATCATATAGATCCAAAGATGAAACTCAGTGCAGTTTATCCTCCAGCCTACATCAAATTTTAATTGAAAGCACCACTTTCATGTTCTGCATGTCCTGAATTAAATTTTCAAACACTCAGCTTTGACTTATTTTCTCCAAATTTTGTTATCTGGAAAAGAAAAGAAAACTGCTTTTTTCCTTTCATTGCTACAAACTTATAATTTACATTATAGCCATCAGACCTACTGCTTTCATATTCGGAGAAAGAGTTAAATTATACCATTAATTTATAACGAGAATTCAACTGAAATCAACAGAAAAGTCTGCATACAACGGAGCAGTATAACCTGAAATTTAGATACTGAAAAGGAAAAATACATGGTATATTTCAACTCTGTATGACAAAGAGGAAAACAAACCCATTAAACAACTATGTCCAGAATTATATGTAGCTAATACAACTGACCTTGAATACACAAAATATTTAAATACCATACACATATTAGGTCATGCTCTCTTGCTCTTAAATCACATATAACATGCAGCTTTTGCCCATGCAGCTCCTTTTGCAGGAAGTTCGTGGAAAATCCCCATACTGTAATTATCATTGCTCCTCTGTCTCTCCTCCTTTCCACTGTACCAGCTCCTAACACCAGGGGAGGCAAGTGATCTCTATTTCATGCCATGGTTTGTGCATCGAGCTCCTCAGAGCTCCGGTAAGGCTTGCATAACTTGATACCATGCAGCAGTTATTACACTCTAAGTTAAATTCAGTCCTTGGATCTGTTTTTCTGTGTCTGTGTTCTGAATGTGCATTCACACTTACATTCTCATATTTTACTCATATAATACCAAAACACTATTACCAAATTTGGGGGATTTGCTGTGACCTTGCAGTACAAAGTTGCCACTGTATGCTAGCTACAGGTTAACAAAACATCAAGATACTTCAGCAACCTGTAACCTTGTAATGAATTTATTATTTTGGCAGAAGCAGATTACTGTATCTACATCCTAACATATGGAACAATTACTTTGCATATGAGAGCCTGGTTGCACAGATTTTTTATAAACAGACCAGTTATGTATATTGAAGTATATTTCTCCTCAATAAGGATTATATGATTGGTCTGACTATTTAGCCACATGAGAAACTGACTTCTAAAATTCCACAATAAGGAAACAAGATTTCTTCTTTTTCCCTCCAATTTATAGATCAAACTCACAGGGTTGTTTCTTTGATTTTTTAATAGTGGTGCTGCATTTTAATGACCCAGACCCCTAATTAAAAAACAAACAAACAAGCAAAACAACCAAACAAGAATTTCTAACTTCCTGTATCAAACACTCCTTCCCAATAGTGATGCAGACTTGAATCACTCTTGGCTTTTCAGCATTCAATAACATTATAGAGCCCACAGGCTATATCAGCAACTATTCTTTGTTTAAATTAGGATGTTTAGTACAGGTTATTCACCCCACCTATACATCTCTAAATATACTCAGTATAGTTTGTCTGGTTTTCTCAGATCTGATACTAAACAAGACATGACAGTATAGAGAGCATTATTATAACTACAGAATGCACAATCCTTACTCCCCATTTCAGCAAATGCTAGATAGAACAAATTTCATCTAAAATCTCACCATTATCAACAATAAAAGATCATTTCTGCAATAAGGGTCACCTAGAGCCATATTTTTATAATCCACCTGCTCAAAACTGGTTCTTAAACTCAGAAACAAAATATTTAATGACTTACAGAAATAAATATTTAAAATTAAAAAAGCACATACATTCTAGCTTGTCTTCAGGTCTTCCTCTTTCTAGCAGTGACAAATAGCAAACAATATCTTTCAGCTGGATCATGTCTGGTAAATGTGAGTTGGCAGGAGTAGGAGGTCTGGATGTAGAGGTACCCTTGTTAAGTCTCAGACCTGGAAACAACCCATAGCCTTTGTTAGTCTGAACATACTATACAAGTAAAAAACGAAAATGTAACTTTTGCATGCATTCATCTTTGTTTTATCTGAATCTCAGATTATTTCTTAATTTAAATATAAACCTTTAAACAATTCATGTTCATAGTTTATCCAGCAAAGGCAGAATTAAAATAAACTATCCAAAAACCCCTCCCACCCAACTATGGGAATGGCATAAAGTTTTTTTTCATTTGTGCTGATCTGATTTCATTTGACTACAAAACAATTAGGTGAATATTTTTGTTATACCATTCTACATGCTAAGTATTAAAAACAATCCCTGCCCAAGTCTGCATCCACTTTCTTGTGCTTGTAAAAGCTTCATCTAATTTACAGATTAACAACAACTACACTAATTGAAGATGTTTTAGTGTCAATGAAAACTCTACCAATACCCAAGTGAATTGTTATCCCAAAAACACAGCCAGATGTGTGTCAGTGCAGCACATATTTAAAACACAGAAGTCTCAATGACAGACTACTGAGAAAATAAATTTAGAATTTAAATAATAGTCATAATAATTCCTCAGACATTGTGATTAATAGCAGTTCCAGTGTACCACTTGGAATTAAAGTTTCAAAATTGCCAAACTTTTTATTTCAATACAACATTAGTATCTGCAGGACCAAAATGGGGAAAAATGGAAAGGACAGCAGAACACAGAGAAAGGAGTAAGAAAACTTTCTTTACAAGGTTGTTACATTTCTCACTGACTGAGAGTTGTCCCCTCTCTCCCTAAATTTAGCTTGAAAAACTTCATTACAATCCAGATACATCTTCAAAAGCCTACATTTTAAAAGGTATGCCTGCATGTTATGAGATACACATGTTAAAACAATAAAATAGGGTAAAAAAGAGCAAATTGGCATGCAACAATGTATTTTGGAATTAATTTCATTTTCATGGTTTCAGCAAATAATAAACACTAAAAGTAAATATTAAAGGAACAAAAATATTTAATAAGTCAATGTTTTGTTTGATGAGCTTTCATATCAGTTAAATGTCATTAAAATTAAGACATTGCAATATTTTATTTAGTTAAATGCTAACTTTAATCACACAACTTACACAAATAGTTTATATTCCAGTCTTACGTAAATCATATTCACAGAATAAAAAGGATTATAAAACCTGAGATAACTCTTCTCAAAAATAAACAGTGCTCAAATCCAAATAAAAATAAATACAAATTTTAAGGTACCTTTTAACCTATCAGCTGCAAGATACAGGTTAAATTATTACTTCCTAATCAGAGGTGGGAAGGGTTGGCTGCAATGTCCTGCTGCTTACCTGGCATCTGTTTCCATCTCTCTTCAGACACCTTAACTGAAAATACAGTTTAAAAAGAGACATGAGTGGACCAAAAGAGACTAAGAGTAAAACAAGCACATACCTGACAGACTGATGAACCCTGCTACTCTCCTTGTCATTTCTCTAGCTCTCACTTACCCCTCCATTTTACAGAAGAATGTCTAATATTTCAGACAAAGTTACTTTCTAGTACAGTCAAGCCTTTTTTTTCACTATTGGTAACATTTAAAAATTAATAGGTACCCAAAACCAAGTGTCTCCATAGTTTCCATTTGCACATCAAAATGTACCAATGCACAGTTTTTTTCCCCTTAAAATTTACGAATTATCAGGATCTAACATTACATTTAAACCATGAAATTGAATTAAAACATAAACCCAGTATATTTTCAAGCTCAAACAATTCTTGCACAAGGTGAACTGGACTGGCTCTCTGAATATGTTTTGGATGTAACAATTTATCAAACGGTCCTTCTGGCATTACGCTAAAAACATGGAAGCTTCCTAAACTGGTATTACATTATATTATCTCTAAAGTACTTAGTAACAGAAAAAAATAAAAAACTCTTGACAAACTTGGAAAAGCTAGTGTAGGAGAAAAATATTTTAGGAGGCAACATCACAGTAAGAAACAACATACAGTTGAAACAACTAGAGTAACAGTACTATCCTTAATAATGATGTTATAATAATTATCATTATTATAATTTTACCACACATAGGAATAAAATATGTCAAAGAGAACTACAGGGAAAGTGAAGAAAGCTGAGTACAGCCTATACAGGGCAGAATTTAGCTGTGTCCTCTGAAATCAAAATCACTTTTAGTGATATACTAACACTTACCCAACATTCAACATATTGGCAGCTGCTAAGTATGTAGGATTAATAACAACAGAATCACACCTAGACAGTTAAGAATAACAGCAGCAACTGGCACAGAAATGACTGAGCACCAGCAGGAGCCTCCTGCATGAAGCTTGAAGATTTTTAAGTGTTTGTACAGGAGAGTAGGCAACAAGAACATGTTACCATAGCAATCTGATTAGCATTAACATGACAAAGAATGTCCACTTGGTGTCTCAGCTGCATCATTATTGTGAGTTAAAAAGATGAAACCATTTAATTTCCATTCCTTTTCACAGTATTTCCTATTATGGTTGAGCTAGTTTTTCTAATTTCACAAATACCAGAAAAAAAATCCCTCAACATGTAGTTAAGAATTCTACATATTTACAGCTATTAGAAGTAAAACAGCAGGGTGAGGGAACCTTTAGCTCTTTAAGTACTGATTTTATTACTTACCCCCAGAAAGGTGCTGTGGTTTGTTTTTAATTAATGGGCTGCAGTGAGAGATTTTGTTCCTAAATGATGTAAAAAGGTGTTCAATGAAATCATCTGGTAACTCTGCCTCCAGAAAAGTCTTCATGAACAGCTTGAACCCCTCTAAATCAATTGTCTGCAGTGAAGGGGAAGTAAAAAAAAAAAAAAAAAAATTTGTAAAAAAACCAAATCACACTAATTCATCAAATAATATTCTGTTGACAAAAGCTTTGGGCTGTATTTGAATATACTGATTTCTGAAGATACAGACTGGTATACCTATTCTTGAAAGTGATTATTGAATTAAGTATTACTTTGAAAATTCACAGCATTGCTATAATACCTCAGAGCACTGTGCAAAACAGCCCAGAGTAAATTCAGAGCACTTCTATCGCAACCCTGAAATCAAGTTCCATGCTCTCAAATGTCTTGATTAGCATCAAGGCGCCTACAGAGCTCCTAGGGATGTACTTAGCATGTCTTTAGCTTTTCCTATAATTAGGCAGACAAAAAGCAGGGGATTTGTTGATGCCTAATTCAGGGAATTGAAGGCCTCCTGTCTTTTCCTATGTGGCAACATGCTTTGCTGGTGTTTGTCAAAGAGATACTAATCATCCTGTCTCAAATAGGTTCAAATGAGAGTGCTCAGAAACGCAGTATTACTGAGAGGGGAAAAAACAAAAGTTGCCGATCCAGAACATTTGTCATTTACCTTAATTTGGTTTTGCTTTTGCCAGCAAGGTAAGAGCTAATCAATAAAACTCATGTGATGATTTTTTCTGTTAAAACAGCATTGTCTGTTTTCAGTAATAAAATGAGTCATAGATTTCCTCAAGTTGGAAGGAATACATAAGGAGCATTGAGTTCAACTCCCTGCTCCTCACAGGACTACATGAAACTAAACCATATGACTAAGAGCATCATCCAGACGCTCCTTGACCTCTGATGGGTTGCGTGCCATGATCAAAACATGCTCTGGAAAGCCTCTTCCACTGACAAACCAGCCTCCCAGTGAAGAGCCTTTTCCTGATGCCTGATCTGAACTTCCTCTGATGCAAATTCCTTCTATTTTTTCATGTCCTGTTGCTGGTCACCAGGGAGATACCAGCACCTCCCCCTCAAGGAAGGTGTAGGATGCAATGGGATCACAGCAAAGCAAAGCATTATGATCCCATTTTATCCTGCTAATAGAGAATGAAGATAAAGGTATCCTGAAACATATTGACACAACTGTATATTTAGCATTACCTTTGTGATTTTAAAACAGCTTATCAATTATTAATCTGATAAAACATAGTGTTACTTTATAGATCAAACAGAACAGCAACTTGTAATTGTTAAATAATTAAGGGATAAATCCACATGATAACACAAAACTGACTTTGAGAAATTTCCCTATTCTTCAGGAATAGGCCATATCTCCATAAAAAAAGTCTAGTGCAACTCCTTTAGTTCATCACAGTGAATGTGGAAGGAGGGAAAAGACTACCAAGAATCAGCTTGAAACCATGCCAGAAAAAAGAAAATAGAAACTGAACTTTCAAAGAACTCCCTGAATTTGGAATCTGAGTCACAGTGTAAACAATTTTAGCTATTATTTTAATATAATTTTAAGACTTGGGAGCAGAAACTTCCCCCGATTTCTTTGAGTTTTACTTTTTTAATGTATTTATGAGATATTGAAATTTTATGTGCATGCTAAATAAGGTGTTTCCCATTAAGATAAACACCTAACTACCGAAGGGTAATGCTTTAAATGTGTATCATCATTTTTATGAGGGACCAACAACACAAATTGCAAAATCTGACTCCTCTTGTGCAAGTCATAATTATTAGGAATGGAAGATTGGCAAGAGGGTATCTCTGCTGAGCTTCCAATACAGAACACCTCATTTGAGAAAGAAGTGCAGTGGAACCAATAAAACTCTCACCTTCTGAAGACAAAAATAGCAGAGACTGAAAAAATTTTTTCACAATGCTGATGGGTATAAAACAGAAATAATCACCTTGGACATGGACCCACTATCTTTATCTCATCAGACAGCTTCAGCCACACTCTTTTACCTCGGCAAATCATACACTGTTGCATTCATGCTACAAACTTTACATTTTTTCTCTCTAATAAAGCCACTGACATTTAATTCACTGTTTATAAACTATGAATCACAATAACAAAAGGATTTGTATCAGCATCCAAGTAAATCAGTAATTAGTTACACTAATATACACTATATGAATGTATTTTTTATCTGCAAGCATAACAAATACATTAATCACTAAATCAACTGACTTTAACAATGTGAAATTGTTTTGTTAAATTGTGCATTAATGAAATGTGTCTTAGCTATCTCACTGAATCATATACACAAAAAAACAGCTAAGTGAAAATGGAAAGTAAACTAAAATTCTAATCCCATCTAAATTAAGGTTTATGGATGGCCATGTAAATATCTTTACACTACATTAATTTTTTCTTTATTTACCTTGTCTGTGGATTTTACTTATATATTGCAAAAAATTTTCCCTGAGTTTAGAGCCACCTTAGATTTTTTAACTGCTGCCTGAGTGGCATTGGTTCTCTTAGATGCCAGCAGTAAGTAAATCCCTAATACTATGTTTTTTTGGTTTTTTTTTTAACTGAATGGGTTCAGAATTATACCAGTGTAGAGAACTGGTAAAATAAGCGAGTTTGTACTTCCTTCTTTCTGAAGACCCTTTCTCAAAGATGTTCAAACTTTTCAATATTTTGTAAAGATGGTCTGACTATCATTTAAGCCAATATCATCCAACACATGTTCCAAACTGCTAGAAAAGACAAGAGATACTAATGTAACACATGACTCGCCCATCTATTACATGTGACATCCCGAGTTCCAGCAACCAGCGTGGCTCTGTAAAGGACAAAAGACAGAGTGTGGTTGTTCTAAAGGTTGTTTTACAGCCAGGTTTCTTCAGCTGACAGTGCTTTATCCTCTGTTCTAACATGCTTTGCAACCTGTATTCCCCCAGGGAAGCAGCACTATTCATACAACCAGAGTTTGGATGCTGCATATCCAAAAGCTTTCAAATGAAAATGGAAGTTCGTCAGGAGCTGGCAAATTACTTGAATACACATCAGAAATGTTTAGAATGGCCAAAAATGCAGGTGTAAAATCACATGCTGTATGTAAAGAATGTATAAAACCAATCCTGCCTAAGGGAGATCTTTGTGTAGGGCCCTGTGATTAGGTTCTTGCCTAAAACCTCAAAATCTGGGATTGTAATTATAAATATAATTATATATATTATACTGCATAGCTGAAAAACGTTCTAGAAGACCTAACATAATTGGTGTAGATTATCATATTAGAAATGAGCTCTAAAATGGTATAGTAATTACTGGATATTTATTTTTGCAAATGTATATCAAGTAAATAAGAGAACTAAGCTAGTGTACAGCAGACCTAGGAGTAGTTTGGATCATCCATAAAGCCATTTCTCTATTCTGCAATTGTAGATTATTTTTCTTTTTCCTCATGGAACTTTACCCTTCTAAAATAGGGAAATGCTGCAGCAAGTAAGTACCCTTCCTTTAATTACCAACACTTCCCCCCAGCCCCAGCCACTTTTCAAATGTATTGCACAATGTTTTGGTAAGCAAAAAGACAAAAAAAGAAGGAAAGCAGAGAACAATAATCTTCCACCTTAACATGTACCATGCTTGATCTTACTTTTAAATTTCACTGTCATTATCAGAATTTCTCAGATGAAAAGTTCAGAGAATTTTGGGATGGTTTGAAAATAATTTATTTATGCTAATGAATTTACAAAAATTAATTAAACAGTTCAGATCAATAACATCAGAGTCATATATAAACCATAATGCTGGATGTGGTTTTCTTAAGCATGCAGGCTAATTGCTTAATTTTCAACAGTTGCTGGCATTCCAGAAGCTCCAGCTGAATTTAAATTAATTTGAGAAAGAAGGATTTAGCATTTTCCATGACGTTTCAAAAGTGAGGGGATGAGAGGATGTACCAAACTGACAACAATTAGCATGGCAACATTAATTAATTAATTAATTAATTCCACTGCACAAGAGACTATCAGGGCATAGGAAGATTATGATCACGAGTTTAGGGATTTCAGGAAAATTTTCAACATAACAGAGATAAAATAGGACATAGCTGAATCAGAAAAACATTAAAGAACTTTCAAATAATTTGGCCTAAATCTTCTGAGAGAGTCTAAAAGAAAAAAATCTGTGCAGTTTTAGCTTTGATTCTAATAAAATCCTTGCCTGCAGGTCACAGAAAAATAAAGGGGTTTATACTAATCATATAAAACAGAATTTCTATTTTTATATATCAAACTTATTCTCCAAGTTTATTGGAGTTCCTTTTCTTTTACAAAAAGAAACTTCACAAAATAGGACTTCTGTATTACTGGGTAATAAAATTTCATTTGGTAATGAAAAATTTTGGTATAACTCCAGAGAAGTGCACATTCAAAACCACCTGATTTTTAGCTAATTTAAACAATACAATTCATATAAAAGTAATTTTATTATATTTTTAGAAGTAGTTAGTTCCTACTTATAGATTTTATCAATATTTTCAAACACCTGAATATAAGGAAAAAACCCTAAAAATTAAATATTCACCTCAGAGAAAAGGAGAAGGAATGTAAGACACGGGCAACACTGCATAAATTTAAGTTTAATAATTATTTTTAGCAAATAAAATCTGTAGACCGTTAAACAATTTTCATCTTTTCTGAATGCAAACATGGAACTGGACTCACTATGACTCAATGCATAGAGAAATTAAAAATGTGCATCTTTTCCTACACCATAAATTGTTGGTGAAAATCAGTAACATTTCATTAACCAGCCACAAAATTTCAAAATTAATCCTAGTCCTAAACTTCCAAAAAGCATTTAATCCATAAGTATTGCATTTTGTTTGTTTGTTTTTTTCTAAGCTCCTTCCAAATATATAAAGAAGAAACAGACCAAAGTTTATAATGAGGTCTAAGTCACTGACTGGCCACAGGAAAGAAGGTTCTCACTAGATATGTTCACAGAAAAATAAAATCATCCTCAAAAACCAAAATATGTGCTATGCCCCAAGTACAACTGAGACCATCACTTCCTTCTGAAAGCAGAGAAAAAGTGACGGATTTTTTCCTCTTGTAGGGAAAAAAAATAATCTCCTGGTAAAGACAACTTGCCAGTGGGAATCAGCTTGGCCGATTTCCCATTTGCCTGAGGAAACTCAAAGCTGTGTCTCAAAAGAGCATCCAAATATCAGGAAAGAGCTGAAGAAACACTGAAGGCAAAAATAAGGTTTCTGTACATCTACAAAATTATTAAATATTTATTTGTAAAAATGTGACTGAACAAATTACTGATAAACTCCTATGAATGAGGTGATCCCATCATTTACTCACAGAGATGTATCAAAAAAGAGGCCAAAATGTTTCAGCTGTTAAGGCAGTACTTCTGGACACATGGAAAAATTTAAGATGTTTAGATAGATTTTACAGAAAATAGATGATACAAGATTTTATTTATTTTCTTTTTTAAATTGCCATACCAGAGTTGGATGCTATCTTTACTCAGAGAGGAAATAATCCATTCAAGATCTACACCTATGCTAGAAGAAACAGAACAAATATATGTATTGCATATACATAAATAAATATTCATCCATACACATCATCACATACTAACGCTAAATGAAGCAGCAAACAGCAATTATAGATTGCTCAGTGAGGCACCTCAGTGCCTCTGGGACTGTAACATGTAATCTCACATCCTGCTTGTATTTGACTATTAAATTTTTGGATGTATGCATTAGTCCAAAACACCTAACAGTTGTGGGGTTTTTAATGCAAATTCCATGAAAAGATTACCCACAAAAAATTCCATCAGTGCAAAAAACTCACTATTATTTTCTTATGATTAAAAACAGAAGAAGCAGTTTTCATGACAGTGAAACAAAGCCAATTAATCTGTCTTTATTTCCACATCCTGTGAGAACATTCCTGCCATGATGTCTGACTAAGCAAATAAAGAGAGATTTGCCCAGATCTGGAGTTTCAACTGAATTTTTCTTGGTAAAGAACCCATACCAAATCAGTGTGTTGTGGTGGAAATTTTTCTGAAGATTAAGGCTTATGGCATCCTTCACTGTAGAAGGAAGTTACGAACAATCAGGATTTGCTCTGCCAACTCCAATTACTTTGGAGAAAATTCTTTCATTCAAATAGCCCTTTGAGACCAGGACGAAACAGAAATTATTAGAAGAATTGGAAATTATTAGAAGAATTACCCTCATAATACTATTCTTAGAATAATATAAGACAATGGAAGTTTATCACCAAATTCTGTTATGCCTTAAACATTTTTTTAAGTATGAATAAATAAAGTTTAAGCAACACTAGCTATATGGATAAAAAGTGGCAACTGTAAAAGATAATACCATATAGCACCTATTTTTTCTTAAAATAGAAGTCTGTAAAGAGAGAGACAATGCCTATTATGTACAGACTGAGTATCTGAGGAGTGACATCTGGGCCAAGCAAGCAGAGGTGGAAATTATCGGTCTTTCTCCCAGACTTGTTTACAACTCTATCTCCATTGCATCTTGGCTATCAAGGAGGCATCACTGGGTAACTGTGTATGAGGTAGGGGAAAGGCTGGAAATGAGCTGCAGACCCCAGATTTGGAATCAGAAATTTCAACCACATCTGTAGGCAATCTACTTGGAGCAGCTGCCTGACACTCTTAAGGAAAATGATGATGGAGAAGACAAAAGGAGTTTTTTTTGAGTTATAAAGAATAATCTGCATTCAGTGGAAGAACTGAGGTAAGATCTAAAAGTACATCCTCAGAACACTGTAGTTCCTTCTACCCCAGCAGATAAAAGTTCCCAGCAAACTATTTAACAGCTCACCAAGCATTCTGATATATTTACCTGCTTTTCTATAAAAATACATTTTAAAAGCCAATTATTTAGAAAATTCTTTAGCTTGGCTTTTTGTTGTCCTTCTGTAACTCAGAAAAACTCTCCTATGAAGACAGGCTGAGAGTTGGGGTTGTTCAGGAGAACAGAAGGCTCTGGGGAGACCTTATAGCCCCTTTCAGTCCCTAAAGGGGGCTGATGAAAAAGCTGTTGAGGGACTTTTGTAAGGGCAGGTAGAGATAGGACAAGGTGTAATGGCTTTAAACTGAACAAGGGTAGTTTTAGGATAGGTATTAGGAAGTTCTTTCTAGTGAGAATGGTGAACTGGAACAGGTTGCCCACAGAAGATGTGGGTGCCCCATCCCTGGCAGTTTTCAAGGGAAACTGAGCTCTGAGCAACCTGGTCTAATAGAAGGTGTCTGTGCCCATGGCAGGGGTCTTCAAATTAGATGATCTTCCTGCCCAAACTATTAGCTGATACTGGTTTCCCCTAAATCTGAACACTGGTTTATCCTTCTTAAGATACTCCACAAAATCACATGAAAGAACGTCAAGCACACATAAAAAGACACATTTAAACAAATGGCAATAATTGAACTAGAAAAAAACTAGGAAAAAAAGATTACTAAAGAACCTTAATTTTAAAGAAGTGGAAGTCACAAAGAAACTAAAGACCTGGCAACTGATTAAATACAGTTTTCAGGAAAAAATACATATTTCAAGAGAGTTTCCAGGATGACACTGATTACTTTGACTAAAGAATTCACATCTATGAAGAAACAAAACCATTAAAAATAGTTTGAGGTTTTTAGGCACACTGAAAATCTCATTTTATTCATAGATTAAAAAGTAGTCTGGAATTTTATACTTCTATTACTGCACAAAATACTACAAACCTGACATTAAAGCAACCACTATTTTCCATAATATCATGACCATATGTGGATTTCTTTGCAATGTATCCAATATATCTCATAGATATGTGATAAGATTCTTTTTACCTTACTAACATGATTGAAGATTGCATGTATCTTACTTCTCTGTCTACTCCACACCAATGGCATAAAGCAAAGCTCTTGCTTCCCACACTTCAATTTCTTTCGAATCCCAGATAAGCAGAATATGAGGGACTCCAAGGAAAAACAAATGTGCATCAGTCTATCTTAATATGCTTTAAAACACCTCCAATTACTATGATAAGAGTTCTGTTTATTCTCAAGCACTCACTGATAAGTACATTACACTAATTTAGTGCTACGTCACAGAGGGTGAGTCTCAGTGTCAGGAAGAACAGGAATTGAAGGCCTGGTTTCCAAACAGCAGTTATAATTTTGCTTGGCAAAATAGCAAAAAAAATCAGGTTTCTTCTAGCTTTGTATCACACATATATAGACCAACACCCAGCTAATGCCACAGGTCTTTATCTCCTGATTATGGCTACAACATGCTATGGAGGTGCCTTAAAATGCCTGATTCTGTCCCAAGCAGCAGAATGCCTCCTAACACGCTGAGCAACAGAGAGGAAGAGGCTGAACTCCATCTACAAACACTGTTTGTATTTGATTTTGTCCTTATTCCTAGAGCAGGTAAGCTGCTCAATTTTGTAATTTGCTTTTCTGCTTTACTGATAGTTAACACAGATATGTAAGATTAAGAAAGAGCCAAGTATTTATATTGAAGATTTATGCATTTATATGTACGTTCTGTGCCAACACAGAGAACTCTACATGGTATAGACATCAAAAGTCAGTATATGCCAATATGGAGAATACAGAAAACATGGTTCCTCAGTGAAAAACAAGATATATACAAGGAAAATTTTGCATCTTTTTACATAGAAGTTTTTTAACTTTGCTACGTAGTATTTTAACTCCTACCACACTAATACATTTGAAGTGAACCAATAATTTATTAAGAAAATGTCAAAAAGAAGCTTTTGACTCAAGATCTATCCTAAACACTGCAATAGAAGAGGTCTAACTGTCTCCTATATTTTCCTAGCTAGCATAAATACAAAAACCAGTTCTTCCGGATGATATGTTGAAAGAAGGGGGAGAAGCTGTATCACTACTTTCTTTCTTTCTCCTCACAAGACACCAAAAAATTAATAGTCTCTTGACAAAAGAGTTGCCATTGTGGATGGGGCAGGGCAGGGAGGGGTAGAATAATACTCCTTTTATTCCTCCCCACCACACTGGCCACATAAATGGGAACAAGACATGATCTAGTGTTTAAAATTAATCTCCACCCAAAAATTCTTTTAAAATACCACATTCTTTTTGGTCTTCTATTCTTTTAGATTTGTACAAAATATTTCAGCATAAGCCACTATTTTCAGCATCCTGAAAAACAGAATGTAAGAGAGAAAAGAAAAAAAGAGAAATTCATTTCAAGAGACTTCCATGACATATGGTTTTCATTTATTAAAAACAACATTTCACACATAATAGAAAGATAATCATGTTGAAATGTAGTTTTCAATTGATTACTTTTAAAACTCTGTTGTCTGATCTCCAAATGGTGCCAAAAATATAATCAGCTTTCATCTACTGACAGTAATTGCTCTGGGTTATTTTTTGGGACTGGGCAAGTTCCTTTAACTGATTATTTCTTTTTAAACTACTTATATTGACCCAATATGTGAAAAATGAACTGTTGACTAAGAGGAGATATTACAGGGCCTTGATTCACACATTGTGCTTTGACAACACTGGGAAACACTGATGTGAGTGCATTAGTGACAATGATGTGATTAGCTGTGAATACCAGTGCTAAAGCATTCCCACAAAAGTCAGAGTCTTGAAGATTCATTGATTATCACATGTCAAAACCTGACACTGCCAAAAGATGTGGAAAAAAAGTGGAGAGACTATATACAGAGGATTAACAAGCTAAAACCTATGAGTCACATGAGAATGAATAAGTTCTTAGTGTTGAAAATGTATTTTAAATATTCACTCAAATTAAATTTCCAATTTCTCATGAAGACTTGTTTTGGGCATCAGGGTAAACTTCAGTTTAAATTCAAGGCCCTTATCTTTTTCTGATCTCAGCATTCAATTTAATACAGTTTTTACATAATTCATTTTGAAAATTCTGCTAATCAAATAAAATTATTTCTTAGCTATATCAGCATTCAAATTCATATGTACATGTATGAATGTTTGAAAAAAAATTTAAAAACCCACATGCTCTCACAGCCTGCTCCTACCAAATACTCCATATGGACAAATAATATTTGGATATTACCAATACACAGACATAATCTACTGCCAAAATTTTTCCCCAGCTCTTCAAAGAAGCTTAACAAAACATCTAAAATGGAAATGGGAAAACTCCATTTTTATGCAATAATTAGATTTTTAAGTGTAACAGTCTCATGTTATTAAAATAAATTGATACTAATTACCAAAATAAGTCTGAAATGTATTCACCAGCTACTGCAGTCTCATCTCAATCTTACATGCAGGTAAAAGAAAACCCAAACACTTTTTTATCAGCAGCTTTTCCTTAATACATAAGGAAATACATATTTGCATAAGTTTGTATATCCTTAAGTACTACATACATAAGTACTTGTATTTAATACCTAACTCTTACTGAATATGCTACATTTACTATACAAAGGTGAGATTTTTTTTTTCAAGAAGAGTGATGAATCACATACTTTTAGAAGGCTCTTGTAGAAGATTATCATTCAAAAACTACCTGAAATTTTTACATATCAAACAAAGTTACAAGCAGAAAGTTTGCATCCTATCCTAGAAGAACTGGTCAGGAAAAATGGGATAGGTAGCATAGTTGAGACAAATAAAATAGCAAAATTAGGGAATCCCTGAAAAACATCAGTTATAACAAAAAAGTTCTGGTTGAAACAAACACTTTATCTGCATGTGCAGATTGTGTAAAAACCTACTCATGAACAACCATTTCTGAATTGGAATTTTCATAAGGTACTTTGGATTAAGAAAAATCATTATTCTCTGCATGTTCTATGGCGGTGGTATTCTCATATATTTTACCTGTAATGACCCTGTCTGTACATTGCAAGTTTTTGTGGACGTTATTTCAGCTGCATTTTTAAAAAATACTTGCTACAACACTTTTAGTAAGAAAAGTAATATGTGACAATGTCATGTTACCTGTCATTGCTCATTCCTCCCTCTTTAAAGTTTTAAAGATACAAATTAATAAACTTTCACTCAATGAATGAACACGAAATCTCTTGTTTGCTGAGATTTAACACAATCTGAGCCTAACTGGCACCTTCACTGGGAATAATAACATACACCAACAGAAAAAGGTTTAAAATGTCCTGTTCCATTTGTCAACAAGTTACATCCACTTTATTCAGTAAATGTACAGACTTTAGTAAAAGTGGAACTATACTAATTGACCTAAGTTTGACTTTCTCCTCACCAGTATTTAAAAGTATAGCTTAGAAAGAATTAAAAGGACATGAGGAGTGGCATCTGCTCAATTATACATGTATATTTGTATACATACATATACATTATACATTTGTATCTATCAGTATCTCTACTGCACAAGAGAACTTCAAGACATTTCCATTTGTCAATGAATTCCTGCAATAAATTATGACTGAAAGTATTTTTGCTATATTTTGTCTTCCTATGCAGTTTCATAAACATTATCTAGCTGCCACAATGCAGGTCAATAAAGCATGGCTGAAGTCATCACAATAAAAAAAAAACAAAACACAACATATTGTTCTTCATAATGAAAACAAACAAATAACACCCCCCCCTTCATAATTAAATAGGCTGTCTAAAGCTCTTTGTCTTTTTTAACATGTGATATGTAAATGAAAGTGATAATAGGCTCATTAAGTTTAAACAAAAGCTACTGTACAACACAATAATGTAAAGGAAAAAAAGGATAAAACTAAGTTCTTAAAGCAGAGAAGTGTATCAAAAGGAAAGAATGCCAAAGGAGGAGATTATCACTGGTAGCACAGACTGACTAAAGGAGATAGAGAGAGACCAGTAAAGATAATTTAAATTGTTCAAAACTGAACAGCAGAAATTGACTATCTGAAATATTTTACACCTCAATGCCCTCAACACGCTCCACAGAAAGCAGGCTCCCAGCCAGACTGCCAGCATCTCTGCCTGGCAGGCTTCCCAACTCTCTAGGTATCCAGAAAGCTTTCCCTAGAAATTTTGCCCATGGAGCCAGAAAAACAGAGTACCCAGTGTCTGAAACCTAGAGGTTTCTGCTGGTGATGCACACAAGATGTTACATTCTTTTCTTCTGCAGCTAGAGAAAGATACAACTTCAGTTTCTTACATGTGAGGGACAGGCTTCTCCTACATTATATATGCTATAATTCTGCACATCCTACTAACCTTCTGTAAATTAGTTCCAATTTGAGTTCACTTCATCCCATCATTTGGACAAAAGTAGGAAGATCTGACTTCTGCAGTACCTTTTTTATAGAAAATTAAATCTTCCTATTTGTAGTGGAAATACTTCACTTAATACATTATAATATGGCAAGATCTTTACAGGAATTTAATATCTTCTGTCACATCAAAGAATATATCTGAGGCAAAGAACACAAAATATCCTTCCATATCATATTACTGTGTGCTTGAAATTTTAACTACTTTTCCACTAATGTCAATGGGCCTAAGACACTACCTCATCTTACAAGTTTTGTCTTCTTTCCAGACTGCCATGGCCACAGGAACACTATTACAACATCCCAGTAACATCCTTCTCCTCTTCATGACTAAACCACAATACTTTGCATTCATCTTGTGATCAGCTACATACATGTCAATTTATCTGACAATGCCAGCTGGACCAGGGTACACCACACTCTACCCTGCACACGTGCATCTCATTCCATTTACTATAGCCCATTACCTCATCAAGCATTTCCAGTGTGATATTAACTCCCAAATTTCATGTAGTTTGTTGATTCTATTATTATTCACCTACTCATTTTACAAAGTAATTAGCTAAATACTGATGAGATTACACTCAACATTGGTCACAGACACACTGCTTTAATGCTGAAACCTTCTCTTTCAGGACCCTCTGAAGTCACTCAGTTAGCTTATTAAAAAAAAATAAGTAAAGTCAGTCATCCGAAGAAAGCCCTGTTGCCAATGGAGAGTTCTGCTCTTAACACATCTCCAGAAGTTCAATTGGCCTCTGACCCCTGAAAGTTAGGGGTTCCTACAAAACTACCCCTTTCTCTCTCTTGACTTTCTCATTGCTCTCATGTTCTGGCTGCCTCTTCCGAGAACAGCAGAGGTGGAGCTTTTTAACACCTCTGTGTTACCAAGAAAGGATAACTAGGTCACTTAAAATAAAATAGTCCATTTGATTAGTCCTTCTTCCTTTCCTTCTTTTTTCCATTCTACCTTTGTTTGAGGCTACTGATGTTCCTCAGGTGCAGCTTCTAGGGTTGATGATCAGCATTTTAGCCATTTCTCTTGCAATTGCTGTGAAGTCACAATTGCTCAAAGCACAGCATAAGCTTTATTCAAATTACTAAATCTGCAATTTTAAGCCTGCTACATATAAACAGTATTATATGGTTATAGAAATCAGTATTTAATATTTTTTCCTGAGATTGGTTCTTGTCATTTCAGAATAATACAGACCATTATGAGATTTCACAGTAAAGAGAAATTTCCGTGACAAGTATGGAACAAGTCAATTACTTGCTCTTAACTTATTTCTCATATTAAACTCAATTAATGTTAGTAAAATTATGTACTGTGAATGACAAAAATGAAATTCACTCAGTGAAAAATTCTGCCAGCAGAAAAGGAATGCATTCTGGTTTCAGATTTAAATATTACTCTATCATCTGCAAAAATAGCCACATGCAGGATTTATTAATAAGTAGATCTCAATGGAAGCCTACAAAATAAAATATACTGCAACTACGCATAAAGAAAGGAAAAAATCAAATTAGCATTACTTACTTGATTAAGTATATCTTGTTTCTGTAACACATGCAAGGAAAGAAAGAACATACATACATTAGTGCAGTGTCATAACACCCAAGCTCTGTTTTTATAATAGAAATATTTTTAGTGAAAGGTTAGTGATTTAGATGAGCAGGTTTAAGACATTAGATGGACTATCCCATTTTCTTGTGTTAGCTCGTAAGTCAAGAAAATGCTTCTAAGTCAGCTCTCTAGTCTTTATTAGACAATGCAAGCAATTTATTTCTAAACATGCAATGACAACCAAGATAGAGAAATAAATATAATGTTAGTATTTCTTCCACATGTACTTTAAAAAAAAGCATTAAATTTTAATAAACAAGAAGAGCTGTAAATGAAACTGAATTCAGTTATCAGAACCGAATATTCTAAAATCCAAGCAGAAAAATCATGGAGATGATCCTCAGTGCCACTACATGACGCATACAGGAGCACCAGGGGATCAGGCCAGGCCAGCAGGAGTTTCATAAAGGCAGATCCTGCTTGACTCCTGGGTCCTTGACACCTAAACCCCTTCTATGACAAGGTGACCTGCTTAGTAGATGAGGACATTGTCTACCTGGACTTCTGTAGAATCATTATCATCAAGGTTGGAAAAGACCTCTGAGGTTTTTAGTATGTCCTTTAACACTGGATTCTCCTGGAGAAACTGTCTGCTCATGGCTTAGACAGGTGCACCTTCGCTGGGTAATAAACTGGCCAGGTGGCTGGGCCTAGGGAGTGGTGCTCAGTGGAGTTATATCCAGTCAGAAGCTGTGTCTCCCAGCACTCACCAAGTCCTGTAATATATCTTTATCAATAATCTGGACAAATACAGACTTGCACCTTAGTCAGTCTGAAGATGATGCCCTGTTGGGCAAGAGATTTGATTTCCTACTGAGGCTAGGAAGGCTCTGCATAGAGATCAGAACAGGCTGGATCAATGGGCTAAGGCCAGGGACATGAGGTTCAACAAGGCCGAGCGCCGGTGCTGCACTTGGGTCACAGCGAGCCCGGGCAGCTCCACAGGATGGGGAAAAATTGTCTGGAAAGCTGTCCAACAGAAAAGCAGCTGGGGATGCTGCTTGACAGCCTGTTGAACATGGGCTAGTGTGTGCCCAGGTGGCCAAGAAAGTCAATGGACTCCTCAAAATCAGGATGCACTCAAAAAGGATGACAACACTAGGTCTACAAGCACACAATGCTGCGTACTTACTGCCCATTTAGACACTGTCTTTAGCTCTGTCTGCTTTCCTAATTCTTGTAAACCTATTCAATGCTCTCCTCAAAGTGAAATGGATGAAATTAATATAAGCAGATCTCGAATGATGAAAAGAACATTTATCAATCACAGCTTCCCAAGAGGCTGGTCTTAGACAATGTGTCTTATACCATGTATAAAATTTGTTCTTAATTGTATCTTTGATATTGACTTAGAGAAGAACATGAAAGGGCAGCTGTTCAGTAGTAGAAATTTTAGGCATTTCCCTTACACTGAAAGCAGAGAGTAAAAGTTCCATAAATAAACTCCCTATAGTAGATAAACTTCTGATAATTATACACACCACTTCCCATAAATCCTAAAATCCACTCACTCAATAAGTGATACATCAACAAGATATAAAATAATGTAAAACAAACCAGATTATTTCAGGTATCAAGTTTTGAATACCAATTCTTTTGCTATTTGCATTCCATTCGATCAGCCTGTGACAAAACACTGCACTGTAGGACCAATGCAGTGAAAAAAATTCCTGAACCCTTTAAATATGTAAGTAAATATATAAGTATATATTTAATTAAATATAGCCCTCTGATGAATTTGTCATAGGTCTAGGACCCATGTTTATTGGTAAAAAACTGACATCATCTTTTGGTAGAACAAGACTTAAACCATTTGGAGTATTTATAAGATAATTATCTAGTAAAGAGAGACGTAAAAAGAAAATATGATGGTATCCTCTACAAAACAAAACAACAAGGCAGAAGTGCTGGAAACAAATAGCTGCACTAAGACTGATGCCAGCTGGATCAGTTAATTTTTGTCATCTCATTTACATATAATAGTTAATTACTTATGACCAATCCACAGAGTCCTCATCCAACTTCATAAAATCAACTTGCAGATCATTCCACACAGCAGGCTGAATGCATGCCAAAAATGTAGACACACCTGTGCAAAGGCAGTTTGCTTGTCAGAATAGAATATTCACTCAGTGCCAGAGGAAATTTCAGCCACTTTGCTTTCAGTTCAGCTATGGCATGAACCTTGAGCTAACAGACCTTATTAGATCCAAAGCAGCTTTGTTGCTAGCTATGTTTTCTTTATGTTGCACTCCTTGAAGTCTAAGTGCTAAGCAGCAAAGTACAGAAATTTCCAGGGTTAGCCTAGGTCCAGTACTGACCCAGGAGTTAGTGAATAGCTTGATTCCTGCTGAAGACATTGAAGTCATCACAGGATGCTTGTCTTGAATTCCTTCTTCCCCTACCCTCCTCCTGTCCTGCTCCCTGCCCTGGGTACTCTGCTGCTCTGGATGTTTCAGTACACTGGCAGAAGTTTTGCAAATGAAGAGCTGTGAAATGAAGAACAGGGAGACACCATGCAGAGTCACAGACTCATCTCAAGACCAACTGTGCTTATTAATTCCAGCCTTGTACAGATTTTGCCAATTCACCTGGCTTCAGTCAGAGCAGTTTTCCTGGGCACCCATCTTGCCATGACTCAACTTCCATGTAGCCCCAAATGGGAAGAATGGCTTTGTTAAAAGAGACTAATCACACCACTTTAGGTAATCATGTTTATATACAATTGACAATTTGAAAATATGCTACCTGTATGCCAATGTATTATTTAAATACACATAGCATGCATAGTTATATTTTACTTTAACAGGTTATGCTTCCCAAAACTGAGCATGTATGATGACTGAAAATATGTGAAGAATTAGAAGAAAAAACATATAATAGATTAAGACCATTTTACCAGGTCACATTTTTCCTAAAAAAAAAAAAAAAACAACAAAACCAAAAGTATGTCTATATTCTAAGAAAAAGCAGGTAAAGGAGGTCCTACAGCCTGTGGATGATCACAGCTTTCCCATCCATTAATATTCTATTAATGTACTTAAGTGGAATCCTGGAAATCTAAGATGATCACTTACAGGATCAACTCACACTATTTTACTGAATTGCTAATTTTTTTTACTCAGAAACTGACTAAAATGACTAGCATTATGCCCAGCCAAGTTCAAAGCATCAAAGGATTTTTCAATACTTAATAAGCTATAACTCATTAGTTGACAATAACTGTATTACTGCAAATATATTTTCAATAATTTTTTGCATTTTACATCCTGAAATGTAAGATCTAGTAATTTTCATAATGGTTAGCACATATTTCTATCCTGAACTTCATATAATGTGAGCACAGTCAGAAATATTACTATTAGAAACATTACTGAAACAGGTTTTTTATTTAGCTACATTCTGAATCACACTATTAGGATGTGCTAAGCAAATGCATATTTCAATTGAGGATAAGAAAAGAAAACAATCTGCCTTTTTCTTCCAGCCAAATCAGAATACCTTGTCTAGTGGTGAATCTGTAGTGACAATATGCACACATAGCTTTTTTCAGCTGAATTCTTTGTTTCATAACATCAGAAAATCCCACAAACAGAAGCAACACAAGGGAAACAGAATTTATAAAGCAATCTTAATGGACTTTACTTTTATAACTTTTGAAACTATGCTTAACATTTCCCATCTTCAGACACTTGGAAATCCTATTAATCTTATCATATGGTTGTGGAGGTGTTTTGGGTGTTTGTTTTTTATTTGGAGGGGTGGGGGGGAGAAGGGAAACAGAATCTATGTGCTGATTTTGGCTGGCACAGAGTTAATTTCCTTCACAGTAGCTTGCACGGAGCTGTGTTTTGGATTTGTGTTGAGACCAGTGTTGATAACAGAAGGATGTTTTAGTTATTTACACAGAGTCAAGGCCTTTTCTCACCAGCCCTCCAGCAAGGCAGCTGAAGGTACATAAGAATTTCGGAAGGGGCACAGCTGGGATAACTGACCCCAACTGACTACAGGGATATTCCAGATCATATGGCATCCTGTTTTTTTGCTTCCCAAATACTTTCAAATATTCCAAACACCTGATTTATAAATAATCTTCTATTAAAAATGCTAAGAATGACGCTATATATAATGCTATATAATTTACAAACTGTCCCCATCATTTCTGATCATTAAGAAACAAGAGAAATTACCCCTTCAGGATTATATTTTGCTAACACGCCACTGCCATGGAATTCTTCTAAGACATCCTTAATTTTCTTGGTGGAATCTGGATAAAAAAAAATAAAGAGAGAGAAATTGAAAATAAAGAACACTGATTTACATAATATGAACTGTAATTAAAAAAACAACCATCAAAACTGCTAATAGCTTTTCACAATGCACATTAGTAATTTTCTGTAGCTGTATGAGAGCTGTGGGCACAAAGAAAATGAGAACATATTTTACCTTCTTAACAACTATTGTTAAAACCAGCAAGTAAACATAAAGTGCTCAGGAAAAAACACTGTTTGATCTAATCCTTAACTGTTAAATAGCATATTTCTGAAGGAGTTTTTTCAGGACTATTTCAAGTCACTTTTCTTGTCCTCGAGTCAACCACAAAACATCGTCATTTCCACCAGCACTACAAAATCTCCTTAGGCAGAAATGCCAGTGAGTACAGGAGCTGGACAATATCAAGATAAATGGGAACCTTCCAGAAAAAACTCTTCAGTGATCACATCACAGAATACAAATGTTGTTCTCAAAGCCTCAATTTTTGCAGAACTCTCAGGTATTCTAAAAACTATAAGCTTCAGTAACTTTTGTTAAACAGAACTGTGTAAAGTTAAACAGAACTGTGTAGTTCGGAATCAGGTAGATGATTTTTTTCCAATTTTTTTAACTATGTGCAGAATAACAAAGCAATTACTTCAGTAAGCTGCCATTACACTAAACCCTTGAATTCAGATTCACTTAGAACTCATCATGCACACAACCGTTTTTTCCTCATTAAACATCTCAGCAATACAAGAAAAATAACTGTAACTCATTTGTTTCTTTAAAATGCAGTAGTACAATGGCCAAATGTGCATAATGGCCACAAGACCATGAACTAGTAATGAGTACCAAAGCAGTGAATAAGAGAAAAGGTGAACTTTGCATCTGCAATTTTATTTCTACAACAAAACCGAGAAGTAAAGTAGAGAAGCAAAGAGTACACCAAGAACAGGACTCTCTAGAGCAATTATTGAGGCACTTAATACTACAAACATTAGGACCTAATATGGCTTCTCTTAATTAAATCAACAAAATTGTAATAGTTCTTAGACATTCAAGAAATGCAGCATCTTAAATGTGACTCTAAAACTTAAGTTTAGCAAATTATGTGACCTGTAAAGAGAAAATGTAGCAGCCAAGGATTCGAACAATAGTTATGTAACAGTTCTGTAACAGTTCATAGCAGTTATAAACAGGATACAACACTAAAATTCAGTTTTAAGAGGTGTTGGGAGGAGGTGTTTCTCTCCCACTCTCATACACAGTTCACACAGTAATAGGAATGGCTTTTCCCAACGTTTTCATTTACCAAATTTTCTTAAACAAAAACATCTGAGACTATGTGTGGCCCCAGTAAAATAATTTATTTTCACTAAATGGATGTATTTCAATGTTACTGTCAACTATAGGGAACAGCGTTTAGCAGGTCTCATGAGCAGTCACTTACTTGATAAAATCATCTATAATCTTATTGCTGTGTCATTTGAATTGCAACAAAAAATCACAACTTTATGAAAAAAAAAAAATTAAAAAAATAAATAAATATGTTAAGCAACAATTTTTTACTATTAGCTGTAAATTAGAAGTTGGTGGGTTAGACATTTACTGACCAGGACAAGGACACAAACTGATGACTGAGAAAAATTTATTTCTATTTGGTTTCTATTATTTAATATGTTTTTCAGTATTCATATACATGGTTGTATATAAAAAAAATCATTGCATCTTATGACAATCATGGCAATAACTACAAAAGTAGCAGTGTGAGACGAGCAGATGTATGACAGAGGTGATTGAGCCTCATCCTAAAAAAGTATTTTTCTGAACTTTGGAGGAAAGTTTAAACATAAACATCAAATAGAAAAACAGCAAGGTCTCCTCACATATCTTTTATTATCCAAATTAAAAAATGCATAAATAAAATAGAAATGGAGTGCTTTCTAGTGATTTTAAAACAGTGTCTTGAGGTTTTCTTTCAGCAATGATTATACTTTCATTCCCTATTTTGCCAGGTAGTCTATTCATGTTTAAATCAGTATTATACCTATGCAACTGTAATTAAAAGCAAAACCTATGTTACTTGAATTAAATTAAATTCTTGCTTTCCATTTTTTTCACATTTTCTTAGTCAAGTATCAAGAAAGAAAATATGCTCTACCTCAACAACAAAACCATTCACCTTTTTCTTGCATGAGTTTAAAACAGAAACATCCAAAAAGCATTGCCTTCATGTTTGAAATTACTGTCAAGAAAATAAAGGTCTGCAGATGTAAATTCTGCTTTAGTTGTCCAGCAAAACTTTTGAAAAGATTTCCACATTCAGGTCAGGAGCTGTAATTATTTTGAGTACTATAGCCAAGGCAGAATCATTTTTTACAATCTTTTGTTCACAGTCATTCAATCACTTTTCTCAGTTCATGTGACAGTATCCAAGCCAGAATAGAGATCTTTCAAACTGTTCAAAATGAAATATCGATATTTTAAGAAGAATGCCAACACACCATCCTCTGCCTGCATACTCCTCAACAGTGCTGACAACCCTCAGAAAAAACTAATTCTTCTTCCTCAGCCTTGAGTAGGCAAACTAATATTGGGAACATGTTCCAGCTTTAATAAGTTGTCCTAAAGGGATATGAAGAATAGGATCATTTTCTACTCTTTTTCAGGAATCACATTAAAAAAGCAAAAACCAAAAAGCCAACAAAAAGCTGTCCTAGACAGCTGTATGGAATAGAAACTCCAATAATATGTTATCAACTCCATTTAAAAATAGTTAAGTACATGCTCTTCGTCAAAAAATAAGCAAAAAAATTCCAGAAAATATATACAAAAGTATCTAGAAATTTTTCCTAAGACTGTTTTTTTCTAAAAACAGGAAATAAATAGGAAGTAAAAACAATGGTATGGATTTATTTACAATTTGTCTGATCCAAGTCATCTAAATAATCACTGTAAAAAGCTGGTGTGAACACAAACATCAGAACAGAACCTGTATTCTCTCTATTTCCTAAAAGTACAAATGTTCTGCATGCCTTAGAATCTTAGCATTTCAAAGCAATTTCAGTAAATTCATAAGCACCACTCATGTTAAAACACAAATATGGTTTTAAACTCTTAGCTGTTTTTAAGATCAAGGACAATTTCCTTCTTTGTCAAAGTCTCTGCATTCCAAGGTCTCCTCAAGAGAGATGGTTTCCAAATATGTGTATATATAGTATATAGCCTGTCATGGCAGTGCTTAAATCCCATGTTATCTGCAAAGTTATAGCTGGCACAGTACAAATTTAATGTAGCTTGAATTATAATGTTTGTTTCATGAAAAATCTATCATTTCTTTGCTTTTACAATTATGTTATTTTTATTACCCACTAGGTCAGAGATTTGGGTATTCAGTCAAAATACAGAAGACCTTCAATTCTGTCCCCTGCCTGAACTGATTTCAACTCTCACTGTTCAACCCATCTTCTGTTGCAATTTGCATTTAGTCAAGAGGGTGGAAGGAGAAAATGGGAAACTTTGGCCCAGGATTCAGAGTTTGCCTTGGATGAGGTGAGATGCCATTTCCTACCTCACACCCAGTGAGTTTGGGGCAGAATAAATGGGCAAGGCATGGTGTGAAAGACTGCTAACTGAAAAGCCATTACAAGTACAGGGGAGAAAAGTAGCTGGGTTCTACACTGGATGCTGAAGAAATTCTGGTTTAAATTAAGGCTTCAAAATGATAAAGATGTGACTTGGGTTAAAAAGTAAAGGCAAAACAATTAAAATAATGACACCGAAAATATGAAACCTGCATATATAAAAGCAAAAGTATCAAAGTGTCTTGTTTTTTTCTTAACTATCTCTCAGCCCTGACAAAGGTACTTTTTATAACTGAAGACAAATTTACATACCAAGTTCAAAACTGTTTGAGGTTTAGCCCACATTAAAAATTATTATTCACTTTCTAAAGTGACTCAGCTTCAGATGAAGAAAATTGAGCACTCAGTTGAGACTGGAATTTTGTGTACCATTTCTCCTATAATCAGAATACACAAAACATAAGGAAAACTTGCCCAGATCACACACTTTTCCTACATTTTCTCATCATCTTCATCCTCTTACTTCAAAATATTTTTTTCCTTAAAAAAAGACTCATAAGACAAGTTACGTAAAACTCATATGCTATGTACACAGAAATGCTTTTCAATTAAAAAGGAAACAAACATTAGAAAAAAATTATTCTGAATTATAATTCTCAACAGAAAGTCATAACAACCTGCATATTTACTGGGTCATAACTAATTTCAACACCTACAATAACATGTAGAGTAATAACCACTTCTATGTCCATTTGCCTTTTGTAAACCTAACACAATATAGAACACATCACAGGCATACAAAATATAAAAGCTTTACAGAGGTTTTCTATACATCTTATTATGGCTTAGAAAAGCAAAAGGTCCAGCCACACATATATAATTTCCTGAATGCCAACAAAGCCTTGCACAAACTCAAAAGCTCTTCTTGACAGACAAACCAAAGAGACGCGCTGAGAGAAATCCAGCAATCAGTTGGCATTACAATTTTTATACAGCCTCTTATTCTATGGACTTTCTTTTGTAGATACAACAATACAGCAACACATGTGTATCTAAATTTACATGCACAACTTTTTTTTTCTTTTTGCCTAGTTCATTTTATTCAGAGAACTGGACAATGCTTTTACTCAATTTACTCAAGCTATAGCTGTGCTTAATCTAAAGCTTTATTGATCTAGAAATTCCAGCAATAAAAAGGCCAAGCCCACCAACAAACCTGTATGCAGCACTATCAAGTAAAACTGTAAAACAGTAAAAACTGTTCACCTTTCTACAAATTGGTTGTTTCACTAAGGATGTGGCTCATGAAGCATTACTCAGGGCTGCAGCATGTCTGTGTTGGTAAGAGATACCTGATGGTTGTTACTGAACTGGCGGAAGGCAGAGATTTACATGTCCTCTGCTGCCCATATATACGGCTCACTGCCAATATAGGTCCTCGTTCATAACTTTTAAGTAGTCTTTTGATGCAAATTTCACAAAGGAAACAAATATTTAAAACCTTTAATAAGATAATCACTTGATTTTAGCTTTCTTATATTTGAGAAATTAAAACTTATTGTGGCCTTGCAAAGAGTGGCCAAGAAGAGAAAGTGATCATTTCTCACTGATCTAAAGGAGACCTCCCCAAACCTTCTGCTACCAATGGTTTGGGTAAGACTGTCATCAGAATTCAACTTCACCCTCCAAATTACAGCCTCATTGAATTCCATGACAATTACGAAAAAAATGCTTCTTAGAAACTCAGTCAGAAGTGAATGATGCTGCCTAAATAAACACAGCGATAAGTGATTTCTGCAACAGGGAATGGAGGAGGTACAACAAGAGAGAGATATGAGCAGCAGCTCCTGCTGCAGAGGAAAACCTCCTCCTGACACCCAAAATGGGAGCTGCCTCTTCCACCCATCCTCCCTGCTGGGGCTCAGCAACACAAGGAGCAAGACAGATTCATTTTACACATTGCTATGAACTAAATGATACTTGGACCTTCACAAAGGACTTCTTTGTGAAAAAAGCAATACTGACTGCATGTGCCAACACTTCTTTAGTCCACATTAATAAAAAATGTCCACCAAATCCCTCTTCCCTTAGCAGATGTTCAAACAACAGGGAGTCGGGGAGGCTTAATTTTAGTCTGCTGGTGGGATGAGCTTTAAAAGGAAGAAATAAGTAAAGGATGAAAACAGACTCCAGAACCTGAGCAGAACTACAGCTAAGTCCTGACTTAAATAACTGTTAAAAATGTTAAATAAGAAAAAGAATGCATCAGATTTTTACATTTTAAAATTACTCCAGCTAACTTTCTCAGTGTCTTTTGGACTCCTTTATTTCCTGACATTCTGAAAATTACATCTTCAACAGTCTGAAAGCTCCTCAGAGTGCATCTCTGAGAGGAAGACTCAGGAGATCAGGCTGCTGTGAATATTTGGGCTCTGTGAGACCAAGACCCCATGGATCCTCTGGGTCAGCAGAGGATCTGTCCCATCACCACAGCTGGGGGTGGGCAGCCCCAGGGCATCTCCCTGGGGTCAGGGCAAGTAAGAGCCTGTCAGTCTGTTAAAAAACACCTTGCATTGAGACCAGGAAGGAGGAGAAGGCCTGGGAGCTTCTCCAGTCCTCCGATTCCATCATTACAATTGTGTTTGAAAGCTCATACAAACCTTTTCTCATTTCCCTTTTCTGATCTCCTTTTTACTTTTTGATGGTCGTAGTACCTGATAGAGGCTCCCACCTCAAAAGTTTTTCAGTTAGAATGATGATGAAACAACTGTCTATTAAATTAAGGAAGGAATGCTGTTGACACATATTTCATTCCAAACACTAAACCTAAGCACTAACTAATAATGAAGAGTCAAATTGGCTTAGTTAGAAATTCAGTAGGTATTATTTCTGATTTCAAGTGGGAACAGGGAAATAGCATTGTAAGTTTGAGAATAATTTCTACAGGGTTTGAAATACACATTTTAAAAAATACACGAATTCACTTGTTTCTGTTTTCCCCAAAATGCCACACTTCAAATCCTGTGTTCACAACAAGAAGGACATTGAGGTGCTAGAGTGCATCCAGAGAAGGGCAATGGAGCTGGGGAAGGGTCTCTCTCCAATCCTACAAGGACCATCTGAGGGTACCAGGATTGTTCAGCCTGGAGGAAAGGAGGCTCAGGGGAGACCTTATCACTCTTTACAACTCCTTGAAAAGAGGCTGTAGGCAGATGAAGACCTCTTCTCCCAGGCAACCAGCAACAGAACAAGGGGAGCACCAGGGGAGGTTGCCCAGAAGGAAAAATTTCTTCACTGAAATCATGGTTAAGCATTGAAACAGGCTACTCAGAGAAGTGGAGGACTGACCATCCCCACACATGTCCAAAAAAGTGATAAGGTACTTCATGATATGTTTTAATGGGCATGGTGGCATTCAGTAAAAGGTTGGACTTGATGATCTTGGAGGTCTTTTCCAACCATACTGATTCTGTGATTCTTCGAATTTTCATATTAGTATACTTTGAACATATTAGTATACTTTGAAGTTTATTTAACCCAAACTTCAATTATGACTTCAAATATTATTAAATAGGATGTATTGCAAGACTAAATTTTACAAATCCACCTGGTCCTTCCATTCTTCCATACAGCATGGACAGTTCTTGAAATTTTTTTTTCCTCTTCTTGAGCACAAATTTTTTTCCCCATTTTGCTTTATCATGTTTCTTGTTTCCAAAGTATCAAGTTAATTTTACCCTTCCTCTTACAAAGTTTTAAATGTTTATACAGTGACGATTCTTGACATCACAAAAATCTGTTTCTTGCAATCACAATTCTCTATTACAGTTTCTCATGGGAGCAAAGCCTTTAAAGTCAAATGCATACCTAGGCCATAAAAACTGAGAGCATTAGCAACACAAGTACACATGAATCCGGATCTTGAACTACAAATGATGAAGGCTCCTGCACTTGCTGTGAATATGTACCAGTATAAACTGGATTGCCCTTTTTCTGTCCTAAATACTATTCCTAAGCTTTTGTTCTTAGTGATCTCATGCTTGGTGCAGGGAGGAAGAGCAGCTAAAAAAGAGGTCACTAGAGCCTGTTCCCCGTAGGACTCATAGAAAACAAGCCTTGACAATGCTATCAAAGCTCTTCAACATTTAGTGGCTATCAAAACTACCAGAAAATCTATCAAGCAGAGTAGCACTGCCACTGGTATTTTGGCATGTACAAAATTCTCTATTGCCTGACTACATTTGCATGTGGAGACTTCATACGATGCAGACATATAGACCCTGTATATACACATAAAATGCTGCCAAGCCCTTGCATTTTAGCTTATATATAAATAAATACATAGACATTATATGCACCATTTGGTGAATTCAGATGAGTTTTTCCAATCACCAAGACATTACCTGATCTAATCTATCAAATCTCTAGGAAAGTTAGTGGAAGGTGGCCACATACAATCTGGGAAAGGGAAACAGAACGCTTCTCCTTTACATTCCACACCTCTTTCAATAGCATAAGCAGATTTGACCTCTTGAGGCAAGTATTTAGTATTTGAAATTGTGCTCCAGTTTACATAATAAGAAGTTGCCTAAAGTCTCATGACTCAATACTCCTGGCTAAAAATAATTTTAAAAAAATCATTATTGCTTTTATAAAATTTCTCCAATTTCTATTTCCTTTGTAGAATATTTTTAAGTTTGCATGCATTGAAAGTGTTGACAACAGTTCTCATTTATCACCACCGTGGGTGAGAATCTTGCCATATAAATTTTAGAATCAATCTTTGAGTACTTATAGCATTACGTGTGTTGAGCGTGTGGAAACATTAATATCATAAAAATTTTAAAGTTAGTCACTGAAAAAGTAACAGCTTTGTTGTCCATAGGAATGGGCAGCTAGCATACATCTGCTTACAAGTCACAGCTTTCCAACCACTGCTTAATTACAAAGGTATGGTATGATGCAGAGATTGTTTCCACTGTGGTATTTACACATTCAGCTACCTTGTAAGGCTACTGAAAAAGTTTACTGCTAAATAGATAGAATTAAAATATAAAAGTCAAAGAAAAAATGCTACAGACTGATCATTTAAAATAAAAAATCAGTTCCAGTTCAAGACCTAACTTTTGGGATAATACTGTTCTCCGAACTGCTGTAACTTGAAATTTAATGAAATAAACAACTGGTAAGAAACTACAACTATGCCTTAACTGTATGCCAGGAAGTTTTTGAGTTTTCCTATTTTCATTACTAAAACAAAGCAGCTCAGTATTTATATTATACTTCCACACATTAAATATTAGTATATGCTCATTTATCTTAACAATTGTTATTTTAAATCTATCCTGGGAAATGTGTTTTATGTTCATTGCTCTGAGAAACGAATGGTTCATGTACTACTTCCGTAAATCTTCTAGATGCAGACTTTCCAATTTTAAAAAAATCTGTTTCCATCTAAGCCAGCTGTTTCCAAGTTTAGTATAGTTAAACAGCATTTTTAGTGATTTGCTATATATTTTTTTCATCATTAAATAATTTCTTCACATAATTAACTGCTTTATCTCACTAATTTCTTATGTGCCTTTATGGACAATATGGACCATAACAGATAATACTTGAAATATAGAGTGTGCAGAAGAGTACATGTAAGAGTATCATGCAAGAACATCAAGGAAAGGAAAGCCCTTAAGATCAGTTCACACTCCTGGAGATCTGTTTTGTACTGATCTTTGCTTGATGCATCTCAAATCTTTTCCCTTTCTCTACAAAAACATTAGACCTGAATTTTCTATCTTTTTTGGTGCAAAGAGATTTCATCTTCTGCCTTTCCAATTTAATATCAAAGCTGGAACTGGGTAATTCTTCGTCATTCCAGGATTCTAAGAAAACAGCAAGCAAGAATAAACCTTATAATATAGTACATTGACAAAGGCAGCATTAAACTCTACTACCAGGATTATCTGTAACTTTATCAAATGACATTTTGTGTCAAGAATATCAGGGAGAGACACTCTAAGGAAGATTGCATTTTCACAGAAACTTACTTGGCAAGGTAATAACATTATTCAGATAAATAGCTCCCACAAGGAAGATTGTAGAGATCTCTAATCATCCTAAACAATATCTGCTTGACTATTTAATTTAAGCAGTTTAATACACTTGGGTTACTTGTTTCTCTACAGGCTTAGAAGCCAGAGCCCATTGCTCTCTTAAGCTTTATTTCTTACTCTCTTATCACTTCCTGCAATTCCCTACTCACCTAATAAAACAAGTGAACAAGAACACAAATTCTCAGCCATCTCTGTTCAAGTATTCAGAAATAGTTTCAATCCTAAAATTATCCTATAATCTGTTTTCTATGGTTTTATCCCATCAATCTGTTCTTCATTTGTATTTTCTCACACTTACTTCATTTTTCTCTGAGCTTATTCCCCAGGATAGATGGTTGCTCTTTTGTGTGCTACCACCAATTACCAGTTTTTGTGTGACACATACAGTAATACACAGCTTTCTACATTTTAGAACTAGTCTGTCCTGTTCTATAGGTTACCCCCTGGCCTTTCTAAGAATCACTGTGCTTGACTCCAAGGAAATACAAAATGGATTGTTTTCAGCAAATCTGAGTCATAGGGAGTCTGAAGACAGGGAATGAAATGAGAAGTACTACACATCTAGACTGATTTTTGCCTTAAAACAATAATGATGAACTGTTGGATAAATATCCTTGACTGAATATCTAGGTAACTCTAGATAGGAGGAGGCAGGAGGGTTGGACTAGACAATCTTCAGAGGTTCCTTCCAACCTGAACTATTCCATGATTGTGTGAATGAGCTAAGGCATAATTATGAAGGCACTGTGCGAAAAGGATGGAAGCCAAGTGACTCCTACTTACTACGAAAGTTTAGTCACTGAGCATCCGTGACAGATCTACACGATGATATCATGAAATAAATCTACCACCCCACAAACCAAAGACCTCATCAAATAAACTGTGAAAAATGCAGCTTGTACTATAAAAGCATACAATTTAACAGAAAGATGGTAAAACAGAGTTCTATGAAATGTTAACAGTGCTTCTTGCCCACAAAAATGCCAAGAACTGTGACAAGTAAGATAAAGGACTGCTTAAACAATAACAAATCTTCAGAATTAAGTTGCGTTAGCTTGGGGTTCATTTCTAATATTACCGAGACAGTAAGTCACCTTAAATGCATTTCTAACATACACAAGGGTTTTTAAATCCATCAAATAGTGATCTATGGAATTTATTTGGATATTTAGCTAACAGTTGGAAAGAGGAGAGGAATCAGTACCTGTGTCAAAAATTGACTTCTGAGGTATAAAAGGTAGTTAAATAAAGCCAGTTTTTTTAAAGTTGTGTAAGACACATACACTTTTTGACTGCAATGTCAGCATACCCTGTGTTATTTTTACATCAGCTTACTTGTATCATCCAACTTAGTATCTTCTTCCTCTATGGAAACTTGTAGCCCTATGAAAGGTCTACTATAAAATTACATGATACATTTAAAAATAGTTTAAAGAGCATAGATTGTACCAATTTATTCAATTTATTCCAGGGCCTCCTCAGAGGCCAGAACCCACTGTGGACAGTTGCTGTAAGTACCATACTGATCAAATCACTACATTTCATAAAGTAATTTTGCCATTTACCTGTTATTATGGTCACAATATCTTTTAGCAATTTCTGGCAAGTTTATAACTGATTTCCTCAACAAACTGTTTCCAAATAAAAATGTGTTCCCCATCTTTGGGGTCCTTCCTTAAGGTCCTTCCTTAAATCATTCCTGCCACAAATCCTGACAACAATCAATAACTTTTACAGCAAACATCTACCTGGTCAATCCATAATTTTATCCCACATTTTAGGGGGAAAAAATAGAAATAATATAAACAAATCAATTTAGTAAAGTATCTTTTCTGTCACCTATGCTTCAAACTACAAAGGTTCGCTCCTAAACTAAACTCAATGTTATTTAAAAGAAGAAGATAAAAGTCTATTTATTGTAAGCTTAACATAAACTTAACACATATGTATTCAAATGTTTTATGAATGTGTAGCCTTAAAATACAGGTATTATAACAACATGAAATTCTCTAACCTAGTAGCAAAACTAGTAATGTGACACCAGTATTCATCAACTTAATGTCACCACTGACAAAAGACAACATAATAGTCATGAGCTAACAGACTAGCTGTGAGGGAGCTCCATTCCAATCCCAACAGAGTTACATTTCAAGAAAATGGAAGAGTAAACCCATCTCTGAACTTTCTGACTCACCTGCTTGTGGAGATCAGGCTTAATAGACATAGCTTGTTTTGGTTGAGGAAAAATGAGAAAAAGGAAAGTTGGCTAATACAGTGAAAAACCTCCAAATGTGCAAAGGAAAACAAAACTTGACTTCAGAACTTTGTCAAAGGATGATACAGGATACAATTTAGACTTTTCCTTTGCTTTTGAAGATGGGCTTTCCCTTTGCTCTTTTATTCATGTTCCAGAATTAGACAAAGGAAAGCATTTGAATAACTATGTTGTAAAAATACTGTTCTAAAACATTGTAACCCAAGGAATCTGTTCTTGCTAAAAAGACATTTGAAGTCCTGGAACTTGCCAGGCATGCAGCAAGTGAAATAAACAGTATTTCTCTTAAAACTTTTCGTAAAATTTTAAAACATTTCACCTCAAGGAAAGATAAACTCTAATGTCCATAGGGAGTATGACTTTTCTTAAGCAATGGTACCACACTTTATTGGAGCCTATTACATGTTTTAAATACCACTGTATAGACAAACATAAAACAACTATAAAATCAGAATTCACTGACTGCTCTTTAGCAGGTAACAGGCTTCCCTAACAAACACAATTAACAATGAAGATAGGAGATGCAATTTTCACTTGGTGCCTAGGGATGACCCAAGCTGGTCCCTCCCGTTCCTTCTGCAGCCCCATATATTCTTCATTCTCTTACAAAGTAAATTTTCTTACAAGTTAATTTTTTAATCTTGGATGTGGTACATAACTAGACATGTAAGAAAACTGTCACTACATTTATGCTCAAGCTTCTCACAAAGACGTGTTTTTGTTCTAATGCTTTCCAAACAGTGTGTACCATCAGTAAAATAAAGCTTATCTCAGAATGTGCACTAAAAAAAACTTAGAAAATAAATGGCTTACTAAGTTTCAATATGTATGAGATCATGGCTTCAAGATAAGTTATGAAATAAAGACCCAGTCTCCTGAAAGTAGTGACGCACAACCCTCCGCACCATTAAGATATATGCCAGACCCTTGTCAGAATATCTCAATCTTAGTGTCACTCACAAAGAGTAAAGAAGAGCTTATACTCAGAGAAGTCATCTAAAATAATCTACAATTTATCCCTCTTTTCTAAATCTGAAAAAAACCCCAATATCCAAGATATGAATACAAATAAAATGGCTATCATAAGAATAACTTGGTTTAGACAACAGAGTAGATATTGTTGAGGCTGCCTTCAGAGATCTGATTGCCCAAACCAAAATTTCAAGTCAATACAGAAATCTCTCCATATTTATTTTACTTTAAGTAATTTTTACATTTAATATAAAGCTGTGCAAATGATTCGCTTTTTTCCCATCAAAATGATAAATTTTTAGTTGAAATTTCATCTTTTGAAAAGAAGAAGAAATGCTTGAGTAGGTAACATATTCCAATAAACCTGATATTAATAGTCATGGAATCCGAGAATGGCCTGTTTTGGAAGGGACCTTAAAGATCCTCTAGTTATCCCCCTGCTGTGGGTAAGGGACACCTTTAACCAGACCAGATTGCTCAGAGTTCCATTCAACCTGGTCTTGAACACTATCTGAGATGGGGCCTCCACAACTTCTCTGGGCAACTTGTTCCAGTGCCTCACCACTCCCATATTAAAGCATTTCATTCTAATATCTAATTCAAACCTTCTCTCTTTCAGTTTGATGCTATTCCCCCTTGTTATGTCACTACACACTCCTGCAAAAAGTCTCTCTTCATCTTTCCTGTATGCTCCCTTCAGGTACTGGAATGCTGTGATTAGATCAACCCAAAACCTTTTCCAGTTCCTTTTCCAGAAACCAAATTCTGTCGCCTTTCATCAGAGGAAAGGTGCTCCATGCCTCTAAACAACTTGGTGGCCCTCCTTTACTTTTTCCAGCAGGTCAATGTCCTACCTGTGCTGGGGACCCCAGAGCTGGATGCAGCACTGCAGGTGGGGTCCCACACCAACAAAGCAGAGGAGCAAAATCACCTCCCTTGACCTGCTGGCCATGCTTTTCATGGAGCCCAGGACATGTTCTTTAACCACTGCATTTAACCTTCCTTTTTTGTATTCCCCCAGATAAAATACTGAAATATTCAATTCCGTATGCATCCAAATGTTTCAAAAGGAACACCGCAGTGTTTTGTTTCAAAAAAACGTGTTGTTTTGTGTGCCTACAAATGGCACTATTATGTAAAGAGACTCTGATTAGCTTGAATCAGGCAGTGGAGGAATTCTAGAGCTCCTGAAATAAACTGAAAATAGACTCCAGCTGTGCTGCTGCACCACTTTACTGCTCATTTCTAGCTTGGGAATCTTTACACTACACTGCAAAGCACAGCACAAATCACGTTGCTTCTCTGGGAAATTCCCAAATGTAACAGACTTTTATTCTTCTCAGACAGTCCAAGTCAGTGTCCCCAACACAGGTACACACACAGAGCCCCTCCCAGTTCTGTGGTTCTACACAAAGCCCCTATACAGGTTCTCAGTTCACCTGTGAGCATTCATTCCCTTGCCAAACAAAGGATGGCCTCGAGCAGAAGCTGAGAGCTGCTTGTGTGGCACTGGACATGGTGCTGCTTCAAGAGGATGTAGAGGGAAGGACACAAACCCTGTGAGGGAAGGGGTGGGAATGGGGACACCCACCCAAGAAGGGCACGAGGCTGGCTGCTGACTGCTCCTGGGAGGGTGAGGAAGGAGGAAGAGAGCCTGCAGGCCATCAGAGCTTCCCAAAAGCTCAGCAAAGCAACCCGGCTGCCCGTGCTGCACTGACACTGCACACAGAAAATGCACCACTACTCCTGCTACCAGAATTGAAGTCATTCCTTGGAAACTTCAGTCACTAAGACAACAGTGGGGATCATATGGAGTTAATTGAAGCCATATAAAAGCTGGAAAATCAGAATGAAGGCTTCTCATTCAGCCTGCTGTGTGTCCTGTGAAGGCATTGAGCACTTTACAAAGATCAGGAATTGACTTCTGTCCAATTTTAAAGAGAACAGCTAGAATTCAAGTTTTTTAAGAGACTGCATACAATTCAGTAGATAAACTGAATACAGAAAAACAAAAAATATTTTTTATATTTAATTTTAACATCCCAACCTTGCCAAAAAAACAATGGAATTCTTCCACTGAAGAATTACTGTATACTTGTTTATTCCCACCTGGCTTTATTCCTGGTTCTGTAGCTTCTGTCCTTATTTCAACCCTTACATTAAACCCTTGATTTTTTTATGCATACTACCATGCTTGCCATTAAGATTTCTTTCCTCTGTATTTTTATTTGATTTTATCCAAAATTTCTCTGATGATAATTGCCACATTTTTCACCACTGCCTCCTAACTGCTTATCCTTTATTTCTGATGGCTATGTACTCACAATAAAAATAATGCATACTTATTATTTATTCAAAATAACTTAAAAAAAAATCTTATCTGCCTCCTTGTTCATTCTCTCCATGTTTATACTTGATCTGCATAATCTTTTAAGGCAAAGGTTTAATGTAATTTTAAAAATCTACTATGTTCTCATTATGGTTAAAAACAGACAAAGCTTGATGAAATTAAATGTAAAGGTCTTTTTATAAGAAATGCTGATAATGGGTTAATTTCATAGAAAACAGTGATGCATAAACTGCACAAATTAACATTGTTAAAACAAAATGGTAATTTTTGTGGTCAGGAAGATTTAAAATTGATTTTCTCACTTTTTTCATAACTCAAAAAGCAGGCTCCTAAAAATTGCTTACAAGCTTTAAGATGCCATTTGAATTTTGAGACCTGCAAGAGGAAAACATAGCAGAACACTCTACCTTCCCCTAAAATGACTATTAAGAGTTACTAGTTCAACAATATTAATGAATAAAATTTCAAAATGCAACTGAATGCCAATCAAAAAAGCAGTTTGAAAAATCTCAGTTCTGATAGCAAGCTCCAAAGCTACCTAGTCATGATCATTTGGCAAGGGCTGGCCAAATTCTGGCAACCTTTACAAAGCTCATCAGTCACTAAAGCTGTGCAACATAAGCTACTAGACTTTCATCTAAGACTAAATATGATAAATGGGGGAGAAAACAAAACACAACTCTAGAATACATATGCAAAGAAAATATTTTTTTCTGAATTATATGGAAGACTACTATTTATATTAGACTGGAAGTCTATCAATGAAAGTGGGAATCTCTCCTGTCAAGTGTTCACAAAAGATTAGGACAAGACTGATTTCCTGTGTAATTTTAACACTAAGAAACTATTACAAAAATAAACCCATAGTGGAAACAAACATCTGCTATGATAATGGACTTTATTCTCCTTTTGTAAAAGAGAGGAAACAATTTTCTATTTCTTCCACCTGTTTAGTCAATATAAACCAATAATTACTGTGAATAAATGAAACAGATGGAAGAAAAGGGAAACAATTTCATTCCCTCTCAGAAAAGAAGAAAGAAAATGAGGTGGAATCTCCACTTCATAAAACAGAAAAGTGCATTGAGAGAATCCTTCTGAGAAAGACTGCACAGTTTAACATAGACATTTAGTAAAATGATGAAGAAATTAAATCTCCAGAGATGCTTCACAGTCTTTAGAAGAAAGCAGATGATCAATGCTTTCAAACTAAACCTATCTGACAACTGTGGTATATGGGTTTCTTTTCACTGTTATCATTCTCTGTTTTTGAAAGATAGTTGTATGATTAGGAGGTCTGTAAGAGGCTTGATATAAAAATATTAGAATGCTATTAGAAATAAGTTCATAGTTATGCATTAGTGGCCTGAATAAGAGAAGAACTTACAACACTCACCTGCCGCTATATACAGGATTAATCACAATTAAAAACTCTAACAATTTTTCCAAGAACACCTCTACTCTTTAGCACTACATGTGTAGCATACAGCAGCAAGAGAACACAACTTTTCTATCACTGGGAGCATGAAGAGCAAATCCATATGAAAAGAGCTCTTGCATATGCCTGGGGATTGTAACTCCCAGATGGAAAAACAGGACATGAAAATCCTTTCAAAAACAGGACATGACAAATTCTTTCTGCGCGGGACAGAACAACTTGCTGAACATACAGGTGGGCATTCCCATCCAAGAAAATGATGCCATTTCTTACCCTAAATAACAATTTCCAGCACAAAACCTGAAGTGCAACCAGCAAATTTAACAAAACAAAAATGCAGTAACATGACATATTCCTTACTCATTAACTCAAGTTATTCAGAGCAGGTTACGCAGCTTTTTTATTCACTAGATACATGCTTGATGAGGTCTACCTCAGTTTCAAGCTGAAGACTTACTGTAGTGCAGAGACCATATTTATCACTAGTTTCCACTAAAATAACTAAATGGAGATGTGATTATAACCCACTCAGCATAATTATACAAGATTTAGATTTACTTTTTATGTCCAGATATACCCTGAATAAAGATTGACATATTTGTGCCTGGAACACTTACAAAATTTTAGAGATGCATGCCTCCCAGGGATAGGATGCTAAACTGTAGAGATGCCAAGCTGTAGAGGTAGATTTGCTTGGGTGTTTTTTCTTTGTTTTGTTTAAGGGGTTGAGAAGGTGCTGCTAGCCAAACATGCTACACAGGCTGTGTGGATAGATAAAGTAGGGATAAAAAAAAAAAAAAAAAAGAAGGGGAAACAAAAAAAAAAAAAAGAAAACCAAGTTCTTCTGAAATGTGTTACGTAGAAAAACCCTGAGATTCAATGTAAACTTACTCAGGTTATTTTTAAAAATGTAAAACTGGATAACTTTAAGCTGCAACATCTACACAGAGCTACAAAGTATTTATCTTAAGAGTACAGTCTGCCTTGAAGAGTTTGTAGTTTGAAGAGCAGTTCAGTAGGCCTCATACAGTGTCAGTCATTACATCTTGAGATTGCTATTAGAAGGAACAGCTACTCTGACACTTGTTCTTGAAACTAATCCAGAAGAACTGCAGTGCATGCTGTGATTTAAGCACATACACTGGGAAGCACTTCAGAATGTGCTTTTGTACCATTTGGGACAACTTAATTGACACTCCTTCTGTGAATCCCTTAAACTCCCAGAGCTCAAAGTCCAGAGCATTTAAATTTACATCATAATGTCATGTATCTTTAACAGCATGATCTTCTTTGAAGGTATCACATGTTAGACCATAGATAAAACAGCGAGCCTGGACTTGACAAACAAGGTGACAATGTTCAGTGTGTCTGAAACAAAATACAGAAATATGGTTCCATACTAAAGGCATATGAAATGAGTCATTACTTCTCTAAGTATTAGCCAGTTCCTAAACTAACTTCTTATCTACTAAAACAAATCTGAATGAACAGCCATTTCTGATTTATTCCAGAATAAGAGAACCTCCAAAGGGATTGTAAGTGGCTTTTTTCAAATTCCAGAGTGAGTACTTGCTTGGATTCACCCTCACCCAAAATTAGCTAAATAAGTACTCAAGCTATCAAATCAAAAATAATAGTGTCTGTATACATCTTCACAGATTTTAATAATGAAGAATTTATATTCAAAAATTTATAGAGGGCCTTCTACAGAATAAAAAATAATTATCATAAAGTAATTTAAATCATTTTTACAAGATAAACTCTGGCTAGCCACCAAGGCTTGGTGTGAATTCTTTTCCTTCTCCTGCAGCTATTTTCTCTCAATTTCATGATTATGTTTGTTCAGTAGTATTATTATTTTTCATAATCAAACAGCAAATGTAAATCAAAATTTTCCAAACATCCAGTTTTAGGTACTAAGTTCTATTTTGGCTCCTGTCTGCTGCTCGGTTTCTCTAAAAGCCAACTTTGATTTTGTCCTAACAAGCTATTCCTAATATTTGTTCTCTGTTTTCTTACATCGCTCATAGCACTACCTATGGGTTGTAAAAATGGCACAGATACACAACTTTTGGTCTAACAAAACTTGGTAGACTCCAACTTTATTTGAAGCCATTTGTTTTGCTTTGTTTTCCACGTCTTCTTTTTTACATTTTAAAATAATTTTTACCTTTCAGGACTTTTATATTTTTTTATCCCATGAACACTTGTCACTTACTCATTTTCTTCATATCTCTTCAATGTGCTTTCACCATCTCTAGTATAATTTCAGCAATTTATCAAACTCTTAAAGCCTGTCCACTACTGAAGTGCCACTATTCAACAAAGAATCCAGACATATACTTAGTACATGAACCATCTTCCCATCTTACAAACATCTATAAAATTTTCACTATTTCCTTCCATTCATTTCAACTAGGACTATCTATAGGCTCTTAACAAATACACAGCCTATGCATTCTTTCAAAGCAGTTACAAGGATTGCCAAAGTGTTTATGTTGATACAGGCAAGGATATTGGAGTCTGTTCCATCTCTGTAGTGAATTTCAAACTATGAAGAACATACTAAAAGTAGAAACAGCATTCTACTTAAACAAAAACAAAAACTAACAAAGAGAAATCAAAACACAAACAACAAACACAACCAGAACTAACAACAAAGAAACAACAGTTAACAAAGCATTTTAAAGCTCTTCAGTATGCCTTCATGAATGAAAACATGTATTTACTAGGCAACTTAATTCTAGGAAATACATTCTTCAAAACAAACTCTTTATCTCTATTATTACTGCTACCATTAATTCGAGTGTCTCAATATCAGAATCACAGAATTGTTAGGGTTGGAAGGATCTCTCCAGACTATCTAGCAGAACCCCTGTTCCAAGGCAGGATCATCTGCAATTACAAAACCTATTTGTAACTTCTATGTTTAAAATAAAATCAAGCATTCCTATTTTCAGAATTAATACAAAAGCAATTCACATTGGAATTTAATCACAAATTCTTTTGTCCATATTCTGTACTGGTTTTAATAAAATTATGACCCACACAAAATCTGGACAGTTCTAAAGACAAATTTAGCAATATGTAATGTCCTCAAAAAGCCATTCAGTTCTGCAATGCAGCCAACAAAACTATGCAGTGACACTGCATAGCATCCACTAAAAATGTTCCAGAGCCACACAAAAAGCAATATATTTTTAGTGCCTAAAAACACAATGAAAACATATGTAATTATGGGCACATTTTAATTTTTTGTTTCTTTTAACTGGTAGAAAACAACAGAGAGGAAGGCAATCCAGGGCCCTTCACCCCAATTAATGGCAGATGGAGGAAAGTCTCCTGACACTATCTGACAGCCCAAAGTCCCCTCTTCTTCAGACACCTCTGACTCTCAATTTGAGCCATCAAGACCCACCTATTTTCTGTTTTCAAGAGGAACAAGAAAGGCAGGTCTGGCTCTCCTCTCCTTAGAAAGCCAGGAGAGGCAGAACAGCAGAAGTGGTAAAGCTAATAGCAAAGTACATTTTTTCAGTGGATAAGTTGGACAAGCAGCTTTCCCCTTCTCTCTTCAAGCATATGAGGCTTTGCTGCGCTTAAGGGACCTACCATGTGTTACTGGTTTATTGAGTGTGAATCTGATGAAGGTGAAGTGGGATCATCCTTTCTCTCAGAGCTCTGTTTTTTTCAGTTTGTCTGATGAGTCATGGATTGTCACCATTTGAATTACTTTCCAGCTCTTCTATAGAAACACAGTGACTAAAAATACATGCTTTTAATAAGAGCTGAGATTCTGCTACAGTCACATGGCTCTCCAATTAGCCCATTCTCCCTTCATTTTGTTTCTTAAAGGCTTGGTGAACTGTAACTCTCTGTTTGTGACATCAGGCTCATTTCCACAGCAACCAATTGAATTATCCCCCAAATCTTTATAATAAGAATTAGCAACAGGAACAGATGAACTCGTAAGAAACAAAAGCTTCGTACTGCTTACATGCAAATGTCCATAGAAACAACCAAACAACAAAGCAAAAGGAATATGGAAGATACATAGAAACACAGGAAATATAACAAAGGCATAATCAATGTTTACATATTTTACAGTGTATAAATAGACATTCAGTAATTTGATGACCAGATGTCAGATCTCTAATACACACAATATACGTTCAACACCAGTAACAGCTGATGCTGCAACACCAGGTATTACTGACTGGCACCATGTACCTAAGCAGCTTCAATTCCAGAAAATGTCATTATTTTTAACCAAGGAAATAAGGAGCAAGCTGAGATGACACCATTTGCCTTTCAGAACTCAAAGACCAGCTACTAGCTACTGCACATCACAAAACCCTTAGCCACAGAAACCTGAAAACACTTCTTACAAGATTAAGGGACCCAGCCCTGTTCAGCCTTATTTATCCATTCTGTGATTCTGTTAACAAGTGTTTCTGTTTTGGACTTTGTTAGAATTCTTTACACTTGCTTCTTGCAACAATACCTTGAAAATGGAAATGCAAAGTCATTAACTTTTACCCTAAAGACTTTCTCATAATTTTCTTCTATTAAAACTCTATTATTTAAGAACCATTAAATAATAATCTGTATGTCTAAGAGTTAACACAGGCCCTGATCCTATTGGCAGTGCTAGAGTTCTGACAAACTTAATCTTCCTCAGGTACTGAAACAGCCACTGTGCCCTCAGCAGAAACACCGGAAACTTAGCAGCATAATCTAGAAAATAATATGATTTTCCTGAAAATAAAGGCCTAACCATGTCCAGTCTCAGCACAATAAATTCAACATCTGTATTGAACTACTGTGTTTCACGACTCAGCAAGACTGAGCAAACCTTGCAGTCTTCTCTAGATGTTGCAGTTGCTGTTCCTTCCTCACTCCCGGATGAAGCCAATGTGCAAGAAGGTTGCAGGTAAATTATCATCTTGTAGTGAGACCACCAAATGCTTTTGATGATGGGACAGTGTCCTATTCATCAGCCAGAAAGCATCTCCAGTGCCTCTCCATGCACAAATGATGTTTGTAATAATGACAGCCTTTTCTAACAGAACTTCCTCTCTGGATTCTGCAATCAATGCAACTTGGTACTATCGAACAGCCTGAATAAACTTTTTTCCTTCTTCAATTCCTTTAACATTTCTTCCATATGAGACCCAAACAGATACACAGCTTTGACACTTCCACTAACTTTCCTAAAATAGACATATCAAGTGTGTTAGCCTTAGCACAACTGAGATTATTTGCTTCCTAATACTTTCATTACCCCTAAATGAAAGTTACAATTTTTGGAGCCATCATAATTTTGATCCTACCAATCAATTATTCAGGAACCAGAGGCAGCTCTTTAGGAAGGAAATTGATGCTAAAAACAGCTGGTACTGCATTGAGCTGATCCAACTCTGGACCAATTTGTCATCATTTTTCAAAATCTTTGAAATACAGGTTTACACTAAGAGCCTACTGCCTTCTCTGCTTTTGCTAAATTAAGTCTCTTCATGTTATGATATATGATCTCTTGTTAGCAGTCTCCAGTCAACAGCACACAGAAGCAACACTAGTTTTGAATTTTGCTGACTATAATCCCTTTAATTGGAACTCTTGAACAAATCAGATACTCCAAGAGCATCTTCTGTTCTGCAGAGGAAGAGAGTCTTTTCCAGCCTTTACAATTCTATGATTCTGGGGGATTTATAAACAGGAGATTTGTCCCGGTTTTGCCAGCTGATAGTAACAATTATAAATTCACTATTTCCTGCTCTTAAAACATGTCTCCCTGCTGCTGACATATGAAGTTTCTTACAGTTAAAAGACAGGAGAGGATCCCTGTAATTAGCTAAGACATGAACATAATACTGTAATAAGATACTCCAAGTCACTCATTGTGATACTTTGTGCTGTTACTATGTATCATTTAAGGTTCTACAAAAGCCAGTATTTCCTAAAAGAATACTTCAAACTAGAACATATAGCAGCCTGAGAGGGAGAAAAATGCACTTAAGTGCATCTTTGTCACAAAATAAAAGAAACTCCTGAAGAATTTCATAGTCCCTTTAACCAAAGCAAAGCATTCAGAACCCTTCTACATCGTTCCTTTCCCTAAATAGTTTTTCCTTTCCCTAAATAGTTTATACCTGAAACAAGCTGGATGCCCTTCTTCAGTGGAAGCAGTGGAACACAAGAAAAAAGCTCTGCATACACGAGTGTCCTACCTGACAGACATAAAAAGGCTCCTCCTTACTCACAATCATGAACAGAGTCAGTACAATACTGTTACCACTGACAAGCTAACTGGAGAATTGATCAGCTTCTGTTTGGTTAAAAACACAACTGCTAGTCACCACTAGGCATTTATCATGGCAGAAATACTGAGCATTTTATCTAATTAGAACGCCCACCTCAAAGATCCAGACCATATTGTATTATTGCATGTTTATCAGCTTTTTTTTTCTTCAGAAATGCTCAACTCATCATTCCTATCTTACATTCTCTTTAAAAGAGAAATCCTTGTTAGAGAAAGGAAAGAAATCCACTAATATTTCTGCAGATTATATTGGTGCCCAGCTTTCAATCTCCCACAACAACTTTATCTATGGTATCATCTTCAGAGGTTAAGTCTCAATTATGAATGGTTAAATGAAAAAGAAATTCATAACTTTGTACCTTCTGTATTCTGGATTTCAGTCTAACACAAGTCAAAGTTGGATCTAATATCCTCATTAGTGAAGACTGTATGTAACAGCCTTCCTTTGGACAGAGTTCAGGGCTTTTTAAGAGTAAATCTAACTAGAGACTAAATAAATAATATGTAACCCTCCTAATCCATTTTCTCTAAATTGGTGCAACACAGGAATGTGTACAAAGGATTTAAATTCACAGATCTGAAAAAAAAAAACAACTTACAGTGTTATATCCATCTGCATAGCTCACCTCTCAGGAGAACTAAAGTAAGTGTCCCACCAAACCACTAAACCACTGAGTAGTTTTCTCCATTCCATTTTCTCCTACTTAGATTTTTAGATCCAAATCAAAGATTTAGGGTAAGGATTCAGACTCTACAAATTATCAACCGGTCCCTTTTTTTGGCCATTCTACCCCCAACAGCCCTTGCATGCCAAGACTGGATCTCTCACCAGACCCATTATCCTTCTCCATGAAGCTCTCCCAAGCGCATGGGATACTGTACAGGCAGACCTGGCAGACTCCACCTTTCATCCAGTCTAACAGATTCTGTCAAAACTTTTTGAGAACCTGATGACCTCCATCTTTACTAATAGCAGCAGAAACACTATAATCCTAAAATCCAATACTTGGGGTAAAACTATTTTCAGTAATCGCCAGTGACATTCTCTCTCCATTTGCCACACAGTCAAAAAAAACTGGTTTTGTCAAATTGTATTTGATGAGATCCTTTCCCTCATTAGAATTAGCCCAATTCCATGTGGCACTAGAAGCCTGGAATCCTCTGTGGGATTGTGTAATGGCCCATAGCTGCTGGTAACCAGCCACCACATATATGAAGTTCCCTGCATGTTATCATTTATACCCGTTGGAAAAGATAATCCTTCCCTCTGTGAGGAACACAGAGTCAAACCCACTAAAGAGTCTCTGACATCTTAACTGTGAACCTAAACTTTTGCTGACCTTCCCATTTTTCTTCAGTGATCTTTTTCACAAATTCCTCCTTCCTGTTCCCCTACAAAATTGTTTCACTGTCTAGTTCTTGCAGTAGCTATTGATGCTACATCAAAAGATGCTGCAGCTGCTGATGCTGTTTCTGTTCTCACAGTCATTTCAGTAGCACTCCAACATCTATTTCTATCTTCAGTCTGTGACAGTCTGCTCAAGACTCCACCAGCCTGGGAAAAAATCACTGCCAAAAGTTTTGCAAAAAAGTTTTTTCTTCAGGCTTTTCCTCAGGGCACATTTTGTTGACAAACTCAAAAGCACGACACAAAACCAAGCTATTTCCCCAGAGTGCATTTGCTGCCAGAGCTCAGAGGTCTTTTTCTCCATCTACTGAGGGAAGAACTTCCTTCTTTTTTTCCTCTTTTTTTTCCTTTTTTAATGCTTAGCTGACTCATGAAATACTCTTAACTGTTTCAAATCCGTTCAATATTTCCACTTTTGCTTTTGGAGCAGGATCCTCTAAGCTCCTTTTAATATATAATTTGGACTACAACAGCCGTAAAACTTTGTTTAATAAAAAGGAGATACAAAATTCATTTAATAAAAAGGATTAAAAAAAACCTTGTCCAAACTAATCCAATTTACCATACAGATAATAATCACAATGAAGCTATTTATATTGCTTCTCTCTAATGCCCTTACAATTCAGGTTCCTGTTTGGAGTAGTACAGAATGGCAAATATCAGTGAATCACAGAATCATTTAGGTTGAAAAAGATCTCAAGATCATTAAGTCCCATCTTTGACTCATCACCACCATGTCAACTAGACCATGGCACATCCATCATTCCTTGAACACTTCCAGTTATAGATGCACATATGACTCAACTCTGGATGTACTTGTTATTCCACTACTGCCCGGGGCAGTCTGTTCCAGTGTTTAACAACCCTTCCCTGGAGGAAAACCTGATGTCTAACCTGAACCTTCCCTGGTGCAGCTTGAGACTTGTAAGCTTTTGTCCTATTGACTCTGTTGCTGATTGCCTGGGAGAAAAGGGCAACCCTCACCTGACTACGATCTCCTTTCAAGAAGCTGAAGGGAGTGATAAAGTCACATCTGGGCCTCCTTTCCTCCAGGCTAAACCACCCCAGCTCCCTCAGCTGCTCCCCATACAACTTACAAACACATATCTGGTACCATATCATTTAGAAGAAACTATTTCTGCCTGAAATATCTTGTACCTACCTTACTCTATGCAATGACAGTGTTATGCAGAAAAATCCCTATATCTTTTCACCTTCCCTTCTCACAACCAGCATTGATTATGAAATCTAAAGAAGAAAAAAAATTTCTTCTCTCAAGTGCATTTATTTCCCTAGAATCTTCAGGATTTAGTGTGGGCTACCTTATTGTATATCACTATTATATAACAACCACACCAGTTACCCCTGTTTTTTATTTTTTTATTTTCACCTATTCTTCAGAGGCAATTTAAAACCAGGCAAAGATGTAATGCAAAATATGTTCTACTGTTCTATCTTCAGAACAGGAGGAGAGGAGATTTTTAATTTGACTGGGAAGAAGGACATAGAGGAACTGTCTTTGGAAATAATTATTCTTCCAAAACCACATATATGCATATTAACTGCAAAGTGCCAAGTATTAGGTAATATACTCTTTAGACTTCAGAAATATTTTTTGTTGATGTTAAGTAATATTTAAACTTCAATGAATTCCAAAAATTCATTGAAGCCCCAAATTACTATGCAGTCAGACTAAGAAGGGTCCTACATTGAAAGCATAAAATTCCCTTGACTTGAGCTCAAAAATAATTTAGTAAGAAAAAGTTACAGATACTCCTTGGATTAATTCACAGGAAGATATTCACTTACTATGAAGTTCTGAGTGCTGCTTAGATGGAAATATTTTTGATTAGGAACAAGTGATGGAGAACTCATTCTCCTTTGCTGTTCAGTTATATTTATGGAAATTGAGAAAAGCTATTACATATTCAAGAAAGAAATTTTGCATTCAGGGTTTGGGTTCACCAAACAGTACAGTTGGATAAAGCACTGAATATAACTATGTGAAGAAGAAAACAGGCAGACAAAACGTGGTAGGAACTTCTCAAAGTGATTACAAGGTCAGTAGCTGCACACAGAGCTAGGAGCAGACCTTGCTTAATAGTACTTGTCAGAGTAGACAGACTATCATCAAGCTCACAGAAGATTAATAAAAAGAAGAACTACACTGAACTAGAGCAAAGTGTCTTTCAGTCAGAAAGTGAAGAGCACTAGAATCCACAGGAGTAGTTTAAAGGGCTTTATACAGTGAAAGATCCACACAGCTACGTTGGTGACTAAAAAGGGAATTTATGCTCTAAGTCCAAGACAGCTGGATCTATAATGTCCACAGTTACACGAGTAATATACGCACATATGACTCAACTCTGGATGTACTTATTATCTGTGCAGTCTCTATCTAAATATAGTTTGAAATTTTCTTTGCATGACTGAAGTCAACTGATGCCAAGAGAAGCAGCTCATCTAGGTGCCACCTGAGCTCCATTTCTTCTTAACGATAAGAAGAGTCACCTAATGTCTCTTAAAACCTGTGCAGACCCATTCCTCCGTTCTTCTTGGAAACTGTAACATTTACAGGTGTGACTTGATTTCAGGAAAGTTTGGCAGGAAGTTTTCTTCATAAAACAGGTAGAGGTAAGACAGGCTTGCTTTCCAGATAGGGGAAAGACCAAGGACATAGTTTCAGACTGAGCTTCCACCTCAAAAGACTCAAACCCAAATCCCTCACTCCTCCCAGTGTGCATTGCTGTGCAGCAGAACAGTGTCACCCTTCCTACACTGGATCCAAACAAAGGCTTGCAGACTTGTGAGGTGGTCTGTGCCTGTGCCCTCAGCAGAGGCTGTCACATAAGTTAAACACTGTCTCACTCTGTAGCCAGCTTAGGCTGAGGAGATTCAGCTCAAACAGGGAACTGTACAATGAGTTTTCTCCTGATCAAAAAGTCAATATGCAGAACACCAGCAAATGCATTTTAAAGAGAATACTTTCTGCATGAATAGACAGATGAAGTGCCTAAAATGGATGAGCAGACTTTCTTAACCAAATTTACTTAGCCTCCAAAGAAAAGCAGAAACAGAATTCCCCCTGTACTTAAGAACTTCCTACAGGTTCTAGCACAAGGCAGCTCAGCACACCCCCTGATCCCATTCACCAGCTAACCATATCTGTTCTGAATCAACAAAGAACTGCACCCAGGGGAAAGAACAGTTTGGGGAGCAACTGGCATCCTGCCACAATCAACCCACCACAGCTGTATAAAAGTAATATTGATTTCCAGTGATCTTATTAGGCAGAAGTGACTAGCACCCTCTAAGAGTATGATCCAAGGCAGATGGTTTTTGGTAGACTATACCCTTTGTTCTAATACTCTAGTACTACAGCTTGATGCAAACAAGAAAACAATATATAAATACTGTATTTTTAAAATTCAAGAAAGTTAAAAACTTAAATAGTTAAAGTAATATTGCAATTTAGTAAGATTAATTAAAATCTCTACACCAATCACAAAGGCAGAGCAAATGACAAACCTGCACATCAGAGGGTAAATGCAAATGACCTCTCTATGAATTCCCTACTTCTTCCAAAGTCCTGCAGTGAAACCCACTCCTTAGCACAAGGCACAGCTGGGTGCTCATCACCATCACTTGTTGGCAGACACCTGCCACAAAGTCAAACCTCCTCACAGTGTCACCTTCTGACACCCAGATCAGCCCTCTGTCCTGCAGGAGAGCCACTGGTACTTCCAAAGTTCCATGCTGGAGAAAAATGAGCAGTGAAGTTTTTTTTTAACTGAGGACCTTTGTTGTTTAGGGTTTTTATTAATACTATTTTTTTTTAACTGAATCAAACTCTACCAAGTCACCAAATGAAATTTGGTTATTTTCAGTTCATTGCCTTTCCAAGTTCAATAAAGACAATGAAATAGCAAAGCAATTATATATTCAAGCTTTACAAAATTCCATAAAATTTAATTATTATTTAGTAATAAGTAAAGATATCTGTTGTCACAACCTTTTGTATCTTACCATGTTACATAAAAATATATCAAATTCAAAAATATTGGTATGATTTTTTTTTTTAAATTGCATTTTAAAGTCTTAGATCACGCACCTAAAGATATTGTTATTTAGTCCTTTAGTTAAATTAAACTGGATAGCCCAGAAATTCAAATTAAAGTCCATACCCAGGGTTTATTCCTTTAGCATTATACACGAAAAGTTATATATTATTAACATTTTTTCCTAATTGCCTCAGAAATTGAACTATTTACACAAAAATGTATCATATTTCCCAAAAACTAGCATCTCTTCATTACAGAGGAGCAGAGGAAGCTTAAAAGACAACATATTTTTCTTTAATGTACACAGAAACCTGAACACAAACACATTCAAGCTATTTCCCCGACACCAACAGTTCTACTAAAACAATGGCTCTGAACTATTGTGTGTGCAAGAAGTGCTGGAGAAGCAAAGGGAAGCCAAAAGTAAAGAAATATCTTAAATGCTTTTTTCCACCCACAAGGAAGGCAAGCATTTTGGCAAACGTTGCACTGAGGCCTAAGTTATAAGAATACATAGAAAAAAAAAACCCCACAAAACTTTCTATGTCTATTAGAAATCTTCAAATTCAGATACTGGAAAAAATTAAAGAAAAATAACTTCAAAATATTTTCCCAGGAAGCACTAAATGTTTTCAGGAGTTAAAAAAATAACTGCTCTATTATGTTTACTATTTATTTGGTGATGTAATTTCAAACAAACAAGATTATTCATATAAAAATGAGAAATAGAGAGTTTTCTTCACAATGGTCTCTGAAAGTAATGAATCATCAATGTAAAACCTGGGTTTGTTCTTTCTAAGCGGTGAATAGTATCAATAACACAAAAATTTTATATTCCACATTCAAAATACTCTTAATTTTTATTTAGCCATAAAATGAAATATTTTTAAAATTACTTACATTCTGCATACTTCTGAAGTTGAGAGAACTCTCCAGGGCTAAGGTTAACCCACTTCTCCTGGCTCGTCATAGTGGCAGGAAGGGTCCTCCTGGTGTATCAGAAGAATATTCCTTTTGACCCAGGTGTTATAAACTCCATAAAGATTTTTAACTTCAGCTCACAGTGTCTGGAGAGTGCTGAAATGGGACCAGTCGATGTGGATGAAGTTTTTGATGCTATGAACTGTTCCAAATGTGTTGGTTCAGTGGCAAGTTACAGCACTGTTAAAAGAGCAAATATTAAATACAGCATAAATACCAAATATACCAGAATAAGATCTAAAATATTAAATACCAGGATATACCAGATTTCCTGTGGGAATACTTGTAACTAATAAATATTTTCTCCTATACAGTTTTGCTCAAAATATTTTCATATTGTATTTGTCTGCAAATAGTTTTATATGTATTTCCAAACTATTTTTTTTCAATTCCAAGTGCTTATGTTCAGAATTCATTAAAAATTATCAACTGTTTATGATCAAATGTATCTGGACACACTTTATGGAGATGTTCCCGATTTAGCAACAACCACTGAAACAGCAGATATTATCTTATCAGTAAACTTAGTTCCTTATGATTTTAAAATTGAATTGCTGTAACTGGATTTTTACCCAGTTATGTTGGAATTCAGCACTTCATGGCCTTGTCAGAAATGCTACGAAGCTTCTAACTGTCCATGCCAAAATAAAATAGATTCTGCAGTTTGCTGAGAAGTTCACATAAGAGCTATACAAATATTAACTATTCCAACAAAATAGTAGGGGTTTGATTTCCAGAACATCACAGCATTGCTGGTCACTAGTGAAAATCAACTGTTGGTACCATTAAAAATCAGTTCAGGGGGAAAAAAAAATCAAATTGTGGGTGCCTTCTCATCCTAATTTTACGCAGTTTCTACCCCTGTAGGACAGACCCTCTGCCCTCTGACAGCAATGCATTACCAACACCACTCCTGGAACATCAGGTAGGCTGCTTTTCCTCTAATTTTAGCTATCTGAGAGCCAGGTACTTCATCTGACATTGTCATCTCAGGCACTCCCTTTAATCATCACAAAGAGACAGGTGGCCCAGGCAGCAATTAATCCTTCCAGTTTCAACATAAGCTTAAAATGTGATGAATCGCCTTCTGTGGTATTTATCTTTTATTGATTACAGAGGTTGCCTAGAAGACCAGTTTAGACTAGAAAGCTAATTTTAGACTGCAAGTGGAATCTCTTCCTATGTCTAGCAATGTATCATTTGTAAGGGTTAAATTACAAAAAAAAAAAAAAAAATTCAGACCAAAAGAGACCAACAGAGCAATGGAATGAGTGCTAAGGAGGGAGATGTTGGTAGCTAAGAAAGAATAGAAAAAGGAGTCATGAGAGACAAGAAAGGAAAAACAAAATAATTACAAGGAACAGAAGCATGGGTTAAAAAAAACCCACATTAACCTAATCAGACAACAGGTTTTTTTTTTTCCTCCTGTTATATATATACAAGTCTCATCACTGGACAAAGAAATTCATGCAGACACTAAGGAAGACACCTCAGTCCCAGAGCTTTCATTGCTCTCAGACCCTTCATTGTGAATAATTTGAATGCATGGACTATACCATGAGCAAGTGTCTAAGTACAATAATAGCTGTCTTGCCTTTAAAAAATTTGTACCAGAATAAATTCCTCTGGTCTTCATCTCCTCTGTTAGAAAAAAACTATGATGAGTTGGAAGATCTAGAATCTGATCAACTACATCACATAATTGTATAATATAACTGAAAAAATAACGAAAATTAACAGGAGCATTGAGATTGGGATGAAAAATGAAACATTAATGTGAATAAAACTGGTCAAGTACAAGGCACATCAGCCCTCAAATCTCTGAATCAATGTCAGTGCCTGAAAAAGGTCAGAAACTACAAATGCTAAATATGCTATTTATATCAATCTGCCTTGTGAACTTCAATACTTTTAGTGATCTCAAGAAAAAAACAACAATGGTCAATTGGCTCATTTTAATCAAACTAGAGATGTTTCTGGCAGTTGATTAGATTGTGTTGAAGACAGTTTTGTATCTTCAAGTAGGCATATATTTTTTATAATCTTGGCAACTGATTTGATTTTACTGATTTTTTAAAATTGTATTTGCATAACTGATTTAACATAACCAAAATTTTCTACCACAATTTCATCCAGTTTTACTATTTGCATCATCCTTAACTTCATTAGCTTCATTACCTACAAAAACTAACATTGCTGAACACCGTAAAGTTAGAGATGATCTTGATTATTGAATATGCATATTTGTGATAAACAGCTTACCACCAGAATTACTACAGCTAGCAAGGTGATGATGCTGTACACTCTGGTCCTATGAATCCATCCATATGGAATACGTTTAGTTGACCTCTGTCTACAAAGTTTGTTGCCTACACAGTTCATCAGCAGGGAAAACAGATCTAAATTACCAATTCTGATATACTTTCCCCACAACAGACACCCAGGCTCTACAGCCTAGAACCAGAGTTGTAACAAAACATACATGTCCTGAATGAGATGGCAGCAATGGAAAAAATGTAGTATGGACATGGCAGCTCACAGGAAAGAAGATGTGGTTTGTGCCTAAGACAGCAGCTATCATGGAACATACAACAGAATTTAAGGTTCCATTTTTATTCTGGACAACTCTCAAATGCAAGTTCTGATCTTAGAAAGGGAAGCCTGTGGGGGACATAGTGGATCTAATTAACTTAATTAATCCCAGTGTAATTTGGGAACAGGAAAGGAGAGTCAGGCAGTGCTCTAAGGGTGGCTCACTGGTCTATGGACTGCAGCCAGGTCATGACTCCACCTCAGTACATGTGATGCAGAAATACATAGACACATGCTGGGGAAGATTTCACCAAAAGGAAAAATAACCTTCCAGGTACTTCCTTTCTTCAGTTTCCTGTTAGGTTTCTGCTGCAGAGTCCCAAACAAGGAAAGATCCCTGCATCACTTAGTTTTTCACAGTTGTACGTTTTACAGTGACATTTTCCCATTTTATGTAGATAATATCATGGTTATAAGAAAACAAACAGCATACAGATCTTGATGACAAAGGTCATCAATGTATATTTGTGTTATTTGTTAAGGCATACACTGGAAGATCACCTATATACTATTCAAAAATCCAAATTTCTGTAATTTCTGTAAAAGAAAATATTAGCTGTTTTGTATTATCTTTTTCAGAGGTGTTTAATATAAATTCACTTCCTTACACATTATTTTAGTGCTCTTTAAGTACTTCAGGAAGGCTATGCAGTGAGAAACTTATAGATAAGTATATGAAGAGGAAAGTAATATCAACAATAATACTATTATATACTACACATAGGAAAAAAAGAATCTTGAACTACAACAAAAATCAAATGTGATTCTGCCAGGCAAAATAAAGATCAGCAGCTCTAAACAGATCACACACAGTGATCTGACCTGTTCATGCAGAGATAAATTTCTTTGAAGAATACAATACAGGATACAGTTAAAATACATACAACGTCAGGTAGGAACTTTCCAGCAATCCTCTAAGAGTTCAACCTATTCTGGGCAACTCAGATTTGCACATACATTTTGTTAATATACACTTAGGCAAGATTCACAGCCCTCTCAGCCAGACACAAAGCAGGCCTTACAAATAAGAGAAATTAGAAACATGACATTAACAAACCATTCATTTAATCACAAAAAGAATTAGAAAAAAAATCTTCCTCCTCTAGCCACTGACTATAATAAGTCTTAGAACTTCACTCTCCTTTTTATAACATGTTTTCCTTTATGGATTTGAGAGTTTATTAAGTGTTCTGTCAGGATTCCTACCAGGCCACATATCCAAACTAGGAAGCAAAGCTTTGTTAAAAACTATACAAATCAAATTACTTAGCATTCAGCCAACATTGCTAACCAACTTAGATTTCCAGGAATTCCCCATGCCACCGAAATCCTCAGCTGCTCTTCAGAAGCCTGGCTGACAAAAGAAAAATGAATATATTATGGAGGAAAAAAACCACAGAGGCAAATTCCCCATATGCCAACCTCACGACTCAATCTCATTCCACCTCATCCAGTCCTCCCCGTAAGGAAAGATGAGTTTTCGGAGAGCATTCAGGGCAAAATAAATTATATCAGTCCCACAAAACTGATCAACAACACCAATTTCAGCTTTGAACTTCGGCCATGGAGACACATCCAGGTTCTCAACCAATCCAACACAACTCCCTGGAAGGCAGGAGAGCTTCCTCTGAGGCCCAACCTCACTGCTGTGTCTGAAAGCACAACACTCATCTTAATGCATGCCTTAAGGGACTTATTTCTGTTTACCATAACAGGAACACTTAGAACAGCCTAGAAACTGGCTCTTGGACTTGCTCAGCCATCTCCTGCTTTCCACCTGCCCTTCCATAATGTCCACCCCACACACAAGTCCAACAGCTGCCAGTTACTCTGTGAAGGGGCACAGGGTAAAGCTATAGCAAGTTTCCTTCCACAGAAACTCCAGCGTTCCATAACAGAACTGATTAATGATTTTTGCCTGAACCATAGGAATAAATAACATAGAATATTTTATACCTTAATTGCTATGGAGGCTGCAGCAATTATGCCTATCAAAAACTCTTCTGTACAGAATGTGCTTGGTATTTCCTTTAGTGGGGGTCCTACATTTTCACCATGGTTAGTTACATCCTGTGATTTTCAATGTGGGTGACATAATGGATTTTCCAGAGGAGAATTTTTACATGTCAGATAACACACATTTACGTGTCTGCCTGAACATTTTTTCTGTTCTTCCAAAAAACCCAAAACATGTTAACAGTAATTAATTTCTTGCCTGGAAATGTAGGTATTATGTACAGGTATACAAGACATATGTAAGTGTTCCTGCAATTGATTTTACACTTTGTAGAGAACAATGGCTCTACTGCCAGAAATACTCCAAATCTGCATGGTTTAAAGTTCAGTATGAAGAGCCTGATGGGCAAGAAATTCTACCAAAATATCTGCTAATCACCATTCTGGTTTCTTTACTTTCAAATACAGAAGTAATGTAATTACTTATAATTGCTGCCGGATTAATGGCACGAATGAAAAAAATGAAGCCACATAACAAAACACAACAGTTTTTTCCTACTGTAAAAACATCCCTTGTTTTGCACTGAATTTAGTATAGAGTCTTTTTAGTGGTACACTTTTTTTTCTTCAATTTAGTAAGAAATGTTTACTGATGTAAATTAATACAATTCTGAAATATAAACTATAAACATTGACACACTGAAATCAGTGATAGTTTCTGTACCAAGCTGAAAATCTCTCCCTTTAAAGAAATGACTAGCACAACTCAAAAGCACATTTGTTCTACTGACTACTTTATTCCCAGGTGTACTAGTCTGGGACATGTAACGGCATCCATTTAAATTTTAATACAAAAGATATGGACTGTATTCCTCAGAGAAGCAATTACTCAAATTCTCTTTCTTGAATTATTTATATGGAATATATCAGTAAACACTAAGAAGACACGCAGCACAAACCCTATTGTGGCATGCTAAGCAGAACACTTGAATCTTTCTGAAAACATTACACCAATACTACAGTTTGTGACAGGGAAAAATATTAGCAACAAAAATGGAGCACTGACAAAAACCAATCAGAATGCAAGATGGCAACATCCCTGAGTACAGTTAGGACTCATTTAAGAGTAGTTTAATACTTGAAGCAAAGTTGTTAAGAAAAATAATGTTAAAAAAAGGGAGATACCAAAAGGAGAGTATGAAATAAAACCTAAGAGAAACAAGTGATGCACAATACAGCTGCTCACCTAAGAGCAATCAGCCTCTCCTGAGCAGCAATCAGCCAATTCCTCCCAGTTTATACCCTCAGCATGACATTCCATGATATGGAATATCCCTCTGGCTAGCTGCCCTGGCTATGCTCCCTCCCTGCTCCTTGTGCAGCTCCTCACTGGCAGAGCATGGGAAACTGAAAAGTCCTTGACTTAGGGTAAGCACTACTTAGCAACAACTACACACTCTGTTATCAGCATAATTCTCATAGTAAATCCAAAACACAGCTCTGTACCAGCTACTAAGTTTAAAACTAACCCTATCCTAGCCAAAACCAGGACACTCTTTTAAGGTACTCCAAGTACCTTAACTTCATCATATGAATTCATTTAAAGCAATTTCTGATTGATCCTAAATTTTGCAAATGTTAGGCTTGCTATTTCCAGGTTGTTACATTAATTACCTACCAAGTCAGAAGAACAATGTTCAAATTTCTCAGCATTTTCTTCACTTAAATAAATATTGAAATAAATGAAACCTGAGGAGAATCTGGGACAAGGAAATACCACAACATACTTTTGCTGATTCATCAAAAGTATATAAAGGCTTTTTTCTTTCTTTAAATAATACAGCTGAACAAACTAAAAAATAAAAAAACACACCACTGGAATTTATTTTATGCTTATGAAAGAAGTACTACATAATTCAAAAATCTCCAAGTGAGAGTCATAGAACTGTTCCCAATGTTAAAAACATCTCAGTAACAATTTTACAAAATCAGATTTAAAAAGTGAAAATTGGAAAAGTTGAGGAGTTACTCATCCTTCTTAATATTTTATATCTATGACTAAACAAGAACATTTTTCCATAGGCTACTAAAATTTGAAACCCTTTTTTTATGACTAAATGATCACATTGAATAATATTATGATTTTGTAAGTGACTAATTAAAAACATAATAAAACTAGGAGGGGTAAAAGAAAAAAAGAGAGAAAATAAATTGACCCAGACAGAAGTACAAAATAAACTGTTCAGACAAAAAGATTTCTAGACAGCTGGTAGGATTTTGAAATTGGTGAATTTAAAAAAACATACTATTTCAATATTAAAAGTTTTAAAAGAAGGCTGAATCACTAAAGCTTAGACTGATACTCTTTAATAAATAGAGAAAAGCAATCTGGAACAGAAAGCACTGAATTTTATAGATATATCTATGTAATCTATAATAAATTCTCTGGAACACAGCACATTAGGCTGTCTACTAGATAAATCTCTCTGATGAGAGGATGAATCAGTCTCTCAAACAATTCTTTCCACATCACCCGCCACTACTTCTATAAATCCACTGAAACTCCTCCAAAATCCTGGATTAAACGTCCTGAGGACAGCCTCTGCCTTCCAGACTATGCATCTGCCATCTTCCCCAGGAAAGCTAGCTCCAGAAGTGCCTCCCTCGATATGAGCTCTACACAGACCTGCCCACAACCAGCATCACAAGTATTTGAGCGCATATAAACAGAGGCTAAGGTCTTTGACTATTATCTGCCACACGTTCTTCCTCTTTCCTCTAATTCCCTCTCATGGCGCAACCTCTAAATTCTGCCTAACAATTAACTTTTGTTGTCAGTAAACTACAGGGATGTTTTTTGTTTAACTGTTGGATTTAATTAATCTCTCCATATTTAGGTGCTCTAGGGGTGATTTCATTACAGAAGAGCAAAGCTGAAAAGCGTAATTTATAACTGGGAAAGAATTCAGATGATCCATAATTTCCTGGGGCAGAAATTCCTATTTCATGCTCGGAAATAAGCCTCTGAAGAGATGTTCTTTAGTCTTGTGACAAAAATGTTCCACAGCACTAGAGGAAAAGATTTGTTAACTGCTATCCTCATTCAAACGCTTTGTGTAATTTTAAAATAAATTGGGAACAGGGCAATGGAATTCCTCATAAAAAACTCGCGAAAATACAAATCTGATTTAATCAATAGGAAATCTGTATAGAGAATAAAGACAAGTTAGCAGGCAGGTTAAAGAATTTCATAGGAGAAGTTCATGCTAGGTTGTTTTCTATTATGTGGCATGTTTATTTTTTTCCCCTGGGGAGAGGGCTGTATGGAGAAGTTGATTAAATTATTGCAGTCCTGGGATATGAATAGCTGGCACTGTCAGTCTCCACTGGGATAGCGTGGAGCCTTCTAGACAACTACAAATGGCTTTGTATGCCTTCATTAGCTTTACTATAAAAAAGTTCAGTGATAGTGAGATACCAAATGGGTTATCAAAGGACACCTATTAAAAGTTGTCTACAAGGATTCGTATCTGCATCTGAAGTAAACGATGTGGTGGCAGCAGTATCTCAAAATACAATCCCCTATTCACCCAGAAAACTCCTGACACATTCAAATTCAGCTCTAAGAGGACAATAACATCTAGGTTTGTGAAGGATCAGTGAGCATTGCCATTTGCATGTTCTAGAATTTGCTCTGATGATGTGTCCATACTGACACTAGACGTGGGGATGCACAAGAGCATGAGTGAGGCATGAGTAAGAGCAGTTTGACTGAAACAAAGCAAGAAGGGAAAATCCAAGTTGGTTCAGCACCACAAGCATCAGAGCAAGTTCTGGACCTCTGTCTGACCTCTTGTGCACATGTCCAAGGGATGCAAAAGTCCAGGCTGCCACAGGTCCACAGTTCTCAATACCAGGAACCATTACTTAAAGGCAGCTTGGCCTCACATCCTTCTACAGCATAAACACACCTTGAGTCTCTTTTTATATCCTCAATGGTTTCCCTGCAGTTCATATACTGCCATTCAGTAAACTGAGACAGAGACTGGCATTTGCAGAACTACACACTAAGATCTAGTGAGAGAGGGAAGTGCATTTTATGACTGAGGGTCCTTCATTTGTTTGTCTGTCTGTCCTTCCCACCCAGACAGATTTACAAATGTAGAGACTTCAACACATTGCTCCAGCTTTCAGATAGGAAAACCCTACATCTTCATGGTTAACTGTTCTGATTTTTTTTCAGAGGTGTATGAGAAAGCAACAGTGAAATTTATGTCCTCCACCTACTGACTTCAGTGTACTACTTACCTCAGAATCCTTGGTAGTTAAGGAGTGATAATATTCCCATGGAATTTTTAACAAATGAAAATTGGTATCTGATTTCACTTTTAATTGACAAAGGTACATAATTACAGTTTTATACAATTTAAGTTCGTGTTCTTTTTCCATGATATTCAGTTTTCAATATGAAAGCTTACTTTTGTTAATTTGAGTTTCTCGGTGCTTTTCCCATCTTAAAGGGAAGAAGGAAAAAAGTTGATCCTCTCTCCGTTTTCCCTTGGGAATCCTTAGTCTGAACTAGCTTACATTAGGCTTGCATTTTAAATATATTTTTTCTCTTGAGAGAGTCTCTGCATTTCTGTTATCTTTTTCTAGCATGTTTTTCTCTGGAATTCTACCTAATTATTTTCTCTCTTTAAGTGATGCAATTAATTCTCCTTAGATTTAGCTTATGTTTTTACACATTTGTCCTTGACACTGAAATTACTGGAACTTCATGTACAATTCTCTACAGATAGGAGAAGAATGGGACTGGCAGTAAGAAGTATTTTCTAATACATGAAGCTTTCAGAAAAAAAAAACTTTGCTCAGGTCTCAGAACAGATGCGGGAAACTTCAAGCTAAGTGAATGTAAAGATCAGTTTAACTTATGGCACATTATTGTATGGTTCAGAGAAAAGGGTAGCTGGTATCCTGTTGCAGGTCTGGAACATACACACGTAGCCCTTCAGAATTTGGCTGGAGTTTTGCTTGCTTTGTCTATAGACTGCTAAATACATGCTGGGAGGACACTGGTGGGACTTTGCCCCTCCTGACATCTTGAGGGCAACAGCATAGCCTGTCTTCACCAGCCTGGGAAGACAAATGCCCAGTTTTGCCACATTCCACTTCCTTTTTCCTACAGGACTGATAAACTTGGGAACAACATGCTTAGAAGCAGTAATAAACCACACCTATATAGATCTGAAAAGAGACACAGGATAAACACGTGGGAAGTATCGTTTTACTCCAGTGAGCTACTCCCCTTAACAGTGCAGTTGTTGGATAAAAAAAATCTGAACCTGCTTAGTAAGATTTCAGCTTGAAATCTGAAACAATTTCCCCTGACTTTGCTGAATGTTGATGCTTGTGTTTCCTCATCATCCGCAATTCCCCTGGGGACCCACACAATTTTGCCCCAGGGAGTTTTAATCCTATCCACAAACTGTAGTCAAGAGTCAAACAATTACTAAATATTCTTCATGCTGGAACACTTTTAGAGTGCAGGTCAGCCTTTTTTTGCTATTACTATATTTGCCATAAACTAAAAATAATCTATATGTTTACTTCTGAATCATAAACATCATCATGTAAACCAATAATCATTTTTGTGCAATTCATTTTTAACAGAGTTTTAAAAAGCAAAACATAAACAATGTTTTATACATTTCCTTTTCTTTTCTTTCAAAGTAAATAAATAAATGCATCTACTGAGGAATGAAACATTTAGTCTATTTTGAATATATTTTTAAGCTTTACATCAAAACAGCTTATATATTAGAATATTATAACTAATGAAAAGCCAGAAATCAAAAAGGGTAATAAAGTGAGGAAAGTAGAATAAATACACAAACACATATCTGCATCTGAAAAGAAACAAAAAGACACTCAATGATTCATTGTTGTTTCTGTGCTTAAATTGTTGAAAAATTCCTTTTCAATGACAAAGAAAAAAACATAATAAAATGGATGGCAACTGGATAACACTGCATTTTTGCTTCTATATGAGGAATAATTACATGATTAAATCTCTTGGATTCCACTCCCACACAGAAGAGAAGTATCAGGTAAGAGCACTACCATTCCTGGTAATACTAACTAGAGATGTACTACCTCCATGAATTTATACCCTTAACTTGAATAGAAGCGGCACTAATTGTAAACAATTGCAAACCTGTATCTATTGCACTATTTCAATCTATTTCTGCCGTCAACCTGCAATCACTTCTGCTGGTTTTGTTGATTTCTCAGCCAAAACACTGGGATGAACACACCACAATTGGTGCCTTGCAAGTCAGGTGTTCAAGTCCTTCTTAGTTGTTTCCCTTGCTTCCAAATTTACAATCCTAAAACTTAACTTTTAGAACATACCTGTGTAACTACCTTAAGTCAACTGAAGGTCTAGTCACTAAAACAAAGGTGTCTCAAGCAGAAATGTTTAAAATTTGTTTTGCACTGAACATAAAAAGAGTTTAGCAAATGGTCCCGTAGAACTTCAATATGATTCTGAATATAGCAGAATTACCTACAATATTTATGCTCAGCTTTGTATTACTAAAGAGAAACTACAAAGAAAAAACTTGTAAGTTATGAATAGGCACAAGCTTTTTAAGTCACATTTCATCTTGAATTGGTTTTCAACATCTTCACCTTACATTTCCTTTATATAGCTCAGTATGTACTTCACAACTATTTTAGCAGTTCTTCCATCTATTCCTACAAAGCCATCACTAAAGGTCTGAATGCTTTATGAGAAGGTTGCATATGAAATATTTATATTAAAGAGCTTGAATTCCATTGAAATCTTGCAAGACAAGAATATAAATTTTTTTTTTTTAAAAAGATTTTTTTAGGGGTAAGAAATATTCTCTTTTCTACCTTTCTGATTCAATCCATGGAAGTTTTCAAACAAAGAAATTTTCCAAAGTTCCTTGTGTTGTCTACTCTTACCAACAGGCATGTAAAACTCACTGCCATCAACTGGAGAATGTGTGAACTTTAAAAACAGCTATGTTCATAGAAATCAGAGTCATAGAATGGATTGGGTTGGAAGGGGCCTTAAAGATCATCCAGTTCCAACACCCCTGCCAAGGGCAGGGACACCTTTCACTAGACCAGGTTTCATAGAGCCCCATCCAACCTGCCCTTGAACACCTCCACAGATGGGGTATCCACAACTTTTCTGGGCATCCTCCAGAGCCACACCAGTTCCACTGCCTCACCAGCCTCACAGTAGAATATTTGTTTATTAAGTGATTTGTTATTTATGAGTCATTCTATTCACATGCCCTGTATTGAAATATACACAATTGAATCCTTCCACATATGAAATAAGCCTAAGAGAGTTTGCTCTACTTATACCCTCTTTTTATCACAAGAATATCACAGCTATGTAATGTGTAAGTCGCTCAGTTTACTAATGTCATCCCATTTTGGTACAGTTCAAGTCACTTAAAAAAAAAAAGAAAAAGATTCTATTTAAATTTGCTATTTAAAAATCAATTCATAAGAAGTTCTTTTTCCAAAGGCTGTATTTTAAATGATAAAGTTATATTTCCTCACGAAACAGAAGTTTTATCTTCTGAGAACCTTTACCAAATATCATCTAAAGCCTCATAAACCCTCCATCCTCAAAAATATAGGATAAACTTGCTTATATGTTCCAATGGATATTCACAGAACTGATTTTGCTTTTGAAGAGGTTTTGCTTATACTTGCAGTAGATTAAGACAACCCCTCTGTTTTCTCATTTGAGGCATACAGGGGGTGTTTTACTCAAGAAAAAATTGCTACCAGCTGCGAGAAGAAAAAGCAAAGAAATAAAAAACACCACCGAGAAAGGCAATCCACTCTCAGGTGATAAGCATCCATACAAATCTGTGATTCAGAATTTGAGGTACTATTGTTTACACTTAGCTGCTTAGACTGCAGACAGAAATCCCAGAGTTAAAATGAACTGGGCAAGTGAAATTATGCAGCCTGGGGAACCTATTGCTTTTTTGACCTAAACGACAGTGTCTGCACTCTGACATCCAGTGCCCAAACACACTTCATTTTTCTGCTCATTCTTTACAACCTGGATAGACCAATGGAACAGTTGAAAAATGTCAAGTAATAACAACAACATAACTAAAACTTCTGTGCTTCATTATCAAAGCAGAAACTGAGATAAGATTTACTCACTGGAGGGAGGGAAATGACATCCAGGGGGACTTTGAAAGGCTTATGTGGGGAGTCCATGCAAACCTCAGAAAGTTCAACGAGACCAAGTACAAGGTCCCAAACCTAGGTCAGGGCACTTCCAAGCACAAATACAGGCTGGGCAGAGAATGGACTGAGAGCAGCCATGGGGAGAAAGGATATTCAAGGACAAGCAGCACAACATGACCCAACAATGTGCACCTGCAGCCCAGAAAGCCAACTGTATCCTGGGCTGCATCCAAAGTAGCGTGGCCAGCATGGCAAGGGAGGGGATTCTGCCCCTCTGCTCTGCTCTGGTGAGACTCCACCTGCTGTGCCACATCCTGATCTGACCCCCCAAAAATGCACATGGACCTACAGGAGTGAGTCCAGAGAAGGGACACTAAGATGATCAGAGGGCTGGAGTCCCTCCCCTATGAAAACAGAGAAAGTTGGGGTTGTTGGGTGAAGAAGGCTCCAGGGAAACTATGCAGCAGCATTTCAGTAACTAATGGGGTCCTACAAGAAAGATTAATTTTTCCAAGTGCAGGTAGCGATAGGGGAACTTTAAACTGACAGAGGGGGGTTTAGGTTAGATATTAGAAAGAAATTTCTCACAGTGAGTGGTGAAGCACTGGAACATGTTTCCCAGAGAGGTGATGGATGCCTCATTCCTAGAAAAATTTAGGGTCAGGTCAGATTGGGTTTGAGCAACATGGTCTGGTAGAAGGTGTCCTTAACAATGGCTGGGGAGCTGGGGGTTGGGGGTTTGAAACTACATGGCCTATAAGATCCTTTCCACCCAAACCATTGACTATAGCACAAACAGAACAATGGTACAGACCAACTTTCTTTTAAGAGCAAGGAATAGAAAATAAAAAAAGGAGAGAAATACTCCAATTTACAGAAATAAAGTTAAGAACTGAAATTTCTAAAATTTTGCTTTTTAACAAATTACTAGATCTCAGCTGGCATTACTTATTGAATTTCAAAGTCACTAGGAACACTGAATGAAGCATTTGTTCTTAAATAATTTGCTTGCTATCACAAAGGAAGCATGTGCAGAAAAGTCAGGAACTGAACTGAGATTTGTAACTGAATATATTTGAATGCATCCATCATGCTAGTTTATGCAAGTCAATAGAACAGTTGTACTTCTTAACAGCTTTATTTTTGTCTATCATACCAAGTTGGAACTGGTAAATTTAAGTCTAAATGCATAAAAAATGTATTTAATAACTTAAAATAGAGCTGGAGATTATAAAAATGATCATGGATATTTAATTAACCAAGCCTCAGAATTTTAATTAAAATTCCCTGTCTCTCACGTACAGTTAGCTTTAGTTAATACACCATTAATTAACACATGAAGTATTCAAAGGAAGTAGATACTTTTGATGAAACCTTGTCATTTACAGATTTAACTACATATACACAACAATAGCACCACTCCAAGAAAACTGGGGCTCTTTTTAGATTACTTGAGGTTTATACTGTGGTTTGCTTCAGGGTCCTGGTTTTGCAGTCACCCATGCTGGGGACCTGGTTAGAAAATGTCACAGCTCGCATCCAGGTCCCGCAGCTCCATCCCTTAGAGCAAAATGGTGCTGGGGGAGGTGCCCAGGGCTGAGCCTACACCCCAAGGACCAGAAACTCTCCTAATGTATCCACTTGTTCATCCCAGTAAAAGCACCCTAAAAATAAAGGAATATGGAGATTCTGAACCATGTGCTAAAACCAAATACAGATCACTTTGTTTTGAATCTCAACTGCTGTTCTGTGTTCCCCGTGAGGGAAGAATAGGTTTGTACCTGAAGAACAGTAAACAGAAATTATGAAAGCTGTTGATGCTTGGAATACAAAACTGCAAAACCCAAATCCTCTGCTTTTGGAAGCAAAGGAGAACTCAGTGTATTCGGCCTTTTTCAGATTTTGGCCTTCTTAGATACACAAAACAAAAGATTATTCAAGAGATTACTACTGATGTCTAATGTTTGCTAGCAGTTTCCAGTTCTCAAGGTTCCCAGGCACAAACTGCATCACTAGATTTAGTTTACATTTCTTAAATTGGCACAACTAAAATAAGAAAGTTATTTCTTTTGGCATCTTAGAAGAATTAAAAACATTGATCTAGTATACCTAAAAATTCACTGTAAAATAGACTGTTGTAAATACATATACATTATATGTTTATGTTTCCTATTTTCACTTTTATTCAAGGTAACTTTATTGAACATAACTGTTATCCTGTCATTGTTAGTGTTTAGAAATCTACCTATGATATAGGTGAAATTATGAAATAAATATTTCTATATGGACACATCAGAATATTCTGATGAAAATAAATATAATGTCAGGTACTTTTGCATATTTCATCCCTACTTTAATTATTCACAAAATTTATCTAGCCTTTTTAATAACAAGTATCAAAAATAAAACCAGCAGATCTCCTTTGTAGCAGTTGCTTAATTAATTACTAAATCCAAGCACAGATAGTAGATGAGATAAATCCACTGGTTATTTTTGAATCAGAAAGATTATTCTATAGTATTGCTATTTTGTTATCTATGCAGTATTCCTTGGCTTTATGGTCTTAAAATCTATCCATATGAAATAAAATGTTCGAGTAAACTGTATTAACAAAAAATGTATATTCTTTTTCTGCCAAAAATTCTAGGGAAGAAAGGTCAAACATGTCTTCTTGACAGTCACAATTTCAAATAATACTGTATTTATTGATGCTTAAAATTTTGGTTGTACTAAATATTACTGAATAGTCAGAGCAGTTACTGTACCAGCATTTTCAAAATACTCCAAAAGCCCCAAAATATTTTACTGAAAATAGCAGGCTTGCTTGCTTGGCAGAGTTATGCATACTTTTCAGATCTATCAAATGTTGCAAAAACACATCTTCTCTTTTACGGGACATCACAATTGCTCCATTTGTGGTAAATTTGCCCTGAGACATAGAATTTTCCAAAGAAAATTGCATTACAATGGCCCACATCATGTCATCTGTTTTAAAAACTCTCCAGTGACTTCTGTGGAGGATAGTCTTAAAAAATAAATGGAACAACATGTCCCAAAGTACTTTTTCTACCTAGCTTAAATACTTTTCATGAAAAATATTCTGAAAAATTTAGAAAGCTGTAACATTACCACTAAGTTATGCCCTTAATATTCATCTATTCCCAAATGGCTGAGAAGAGTTCATGGACTGACGGTAACATAAGGGAAAGAGCTCCCTGGCTGCAGAGCAGGAAATGATCCCCACGATGCAGGGGCTGCAGTGGGAGCCCCAGCTTTCCCAGGAGATGAGTCCTGCTGGCTCCCTTCCCTTCCACTCAGCCCCCAATAGGTACACCCTGTGATGCTGTGGCAGCAGCAGAGCAGCCAACAGCATCATGCATGTCACAAAAAGTAAGCAGCCATGGAGCCACAGTCCTGGAGAGGCACAAAGGCCATGAGCAAAGAATTTGGGATCTGACAGTCTAATACTACCCCCACATTTCACCAGTGCCATCTTAGTTCTTAGACAAGAAACAAAGCCAACAGTGCAGATGACACAGCCACACAAAGGCCCATGGACTGGGGGAAGGAGTGGGACAATTATTTTAGCCTGTCTCAATACTGTGAACAAATTTCACCATGCCAAATACCTTAAATGCACTTCACCTGCTCTACAGAACATCAAGAAAAGAAAACATATTATCACGTCTTGATATTGTCTACTCTCTTTTAAGACTATTTCTCTGACACAAAGTGCAACTATAAATTTTAATGCTGCAAGAAGACTATGACTTTGCTTCTTTGGTTACTTTTGAAAATGAGATCTCTGTAAAACACCAAAGTATGCATAAAGTTTAGATTCCTGATTATATAAACAAATACTTTATATAAAGAAGCATACTATCCTTATTTACACTGTACCAGATCTGTTACTTTGTAATAGATACACAGAGAAACATGCCCAGAAATTCCCTGATGAAGTCATCTGAAACCCCTTTCAAAAGAACAATAACCTTCTGCATCAGTACAGCTTCATATTATCTCATGTCTGATTTACAAAAAGAACAAAAGTTCTAATGAACTTCATTAAATGGCTGTTATCTAATAATTCCAATCTTTTCATAGCACAGCCAATGTTCTTAGATTATTAGTAGTTGTTAGGCAAATTTTACAGATACAAATAGTAATTCTAAAATACCCCACATGTATATTGAATCTACCTCCCATCCTCCTAGCCTTGCAACACCAATTCACAGAGGTGATCTGGGTTTGGGACTGGCCTGGTTTGGTTTTGTTTGAATATGAATGATGTAAGGCAGCATTTCTTTTTCATATTTAGAATGGCTTTAGTCATGCAGATGATATGCCTGTCAAAATAGGTCCAAACTGGGATACTAGCAATAAAAAAAAAAAGACATGCAAAACATAATAAAAAATTTCAAACAACTTGATATGAAATCCCAGTAATTGTAACATCAACATGAAGACACATCTTTCTTTCCCTTGCCAAAGAACCTTTTATGCCCTTGACACCTTCCAGACTGAGAACCTCTAATTTATCCTTGATCCCACTATGCTTCTTTCTTCTGAGCATCACTTCGCATCTCTCTAACTGGATGTTGCTCCCTCACCACAAGAGTTTGTTTGCTCCTCTTGGGCTCTGGAATTTCCTAGGGATTGAGTTTATGCCCTCAAAGATTCCTTGCTCTACCCATGCCAAAGCCCCAGCACATCAGCTCAGCGGTCCTGGCTCCTTTCACCCTTCAGGAGGAGTGTGACCAACTTGAATATTCCTCCTCCTATTCTTTCATTCTTGTGATTCAAGAGGACCCATCAGCAGATGCAGTGCTCCTTCTCTGATGAGCAAAGCGTGATCACTACGTTTCCACTCAGGTCAACAGGCTTTTGAAAAACCCGACAGCATTTCCAGAGTATCTCCCAAACACACAATTTATCACTGTGTTTTAACCCATCAAGAAAGCAGCTCTAAACATCTCTCTCATACATACACACAGAAGTGGAGGGAAAAATTACAGAACATATTTGACTGTGCCTGGTTGTTCATCCAAACTTTTACTTCTGCTTTGCTCTGGCAGTCAATCTGTTATCCTCCCTCACAACCATCCTTGGCAGTAGCACTTCGGGTGTCTAAAGAGGCAATCCTCAGAGTGCAATGTACACAAATAATACAGTCCATTCCTTCATTTGAAAAGCAAAAACTCATTCAACTCTAAGCATCTTTGCCTAGGAGCTGCTCACTTTTACACACTGCTAAATTTTAGCCACAGCACTCAGAAAACAGGAAAAGAGAATGACTCTTCACATATCACTAATTGTTGTAATCATCCCAAGTAGAAAAGTAAATATTTTGTTATGGAAATACAGCCAATCCACACTGAAAGAAAATGTAAATCAAGTGTGACAGTGTCTTATGAGACAATTTGGGCAGTGACTGTCCACTGGTAAAAGGATACCAGCAAACTCACTATCCCCTAAATCCAGTCTGTACTAACCAAAGTAGATGTAGAAATTTAAAAATGACACAATTAAGTCAAACAGAGGAAAGCATTCTCCAATTTTACTGGAATTCCATTTCAGAAGAGTGGGGGAGGGGGGAAGCTCCCACCTACTCTGCATGGCAATAATTATTCAGGAAAAAAATATTGTAATGCTTTCTTTTTTTCCTCTTCATGTCCTAAACATGGCAGCTTCCCCCAGTCTTGGGACACACACACTCTCACAGCTAAATAAACTAACTTCATCAAAACCAAAAAACAATGACAGAAACAAAAACAAAAAACCAACACACACATTAAAAAGAAACAAACAAAAAACCCCCCAAAAAACCACACAAAATAGCTGACATGTAGAGTAGAAATTCAGTTTCTCTCAACTGTAGTTGCCTCCTCCATAGTCACCAAATGGTGATAAGGCACTGCTAGTGAAGTGAGCCCAAGCAGGTCCCACTTTCACAGTTCCTAATCCCCCAAGTGCATTATCAACATCCAGTGGAAAAGAAAAGCAGGAACAGCTCAAGGACATGGAAATGGAAATGGAAGAGGTGGCAGCAGAGATGTAAAAACCAGGGCTGCAGGGGCAGTCAGAGGATGTAAGATGGACCATAAGACAGACACAGCTACAACTTTCTTCAGCTGCTCGTCTGTTTGAGGAAATGTCACAAGTATTTCTTACAAAATATTATAAAAAAGAATGAACAATAAGGGAACTTGAATAAGCTCAACTCTGAGCTGAGCTCATCTGATGCACATTTCACTGACTATGATTCTATGGTGTAGGAAAAGGCTTACACATAGAGACTGAGATTTTTACTTTGAAGACCTAGTTCTATGTATGACTGAATATGGATTTTAATGCAGCATGAGAACTATATAATTGTTACTAAAGAATTCTCTAGAATATTATATTCTCTAGAATATAGCATCTATATAACAGAAAAATAACTATCATATAATGCACAGCTAATTAGCAATGTAGAACAGTATACAGAAACAACAGTGGTCTAGGACAGAGGGCTGCATCTGAAACTGATAACTGAAATTTTAGTTCTCTAAGAATGAATGCATATATTTCACAAATTTCTAGAAAACAGAATTGTAAGCAGTTTCAATATAGCAAGGTCAGACAAACAGAAGAACAATTTAAAAGTTCTAGCTCCAGAGGCAGGTAATCTAACTCCCTCAAAGTATGAGCTTGATAGAAGCTATCTGCATATGTCTTCAATGCATCTGCTGCAAGGGAAATGACACAAATACTGCTTAGAGAAACACACAGAAAATAAACTCACAACACCAGAGGTCACACCTCAATAGTAAGAATTATGGTGCACTGATTTTAAACCATACATCATTTTTTCATCAAAACTTCAAAAGTTTTTAATCAAAACTTGATCATATCTCAGTATAATTTAGAAGAAGTAAACTTTAAAAGAAGTAGGAACAGGCATCTAACAGCATCAGCCTTCCTCATTTACCATTGCCTTGCTTTATCATAGTTATCCTCTTAAGTTCAGATTCACAGACTAATACAGTCATCTGAGAGCATTCAGTATTCATTAATTTTACTAGTCCAGAAACTTTTCAATAGTTTTCACTAAAGACATATGTTCCTGAGCTAAAATTGCCTTGATTTCTTTGCAATGTAAATTATTTTACTGTACACCTAACAAGGGGCACAGGTCTATCTCATTAGTTCAGACTATGAAATACCAGACAATATTTCTCTTAGATTTATATAACATGTCACAGAACAGTAATTTTTACTAAAAGGATTAAAAAAATGATGTCATTCCAAGCTACATACTTTATAAGTATTATTATTTACAAGCATTATAAATAATGATGAGTAGTTCATACAGAATAGTTTGTGTGAAATATATTGTTTTCAATTAAGTGTGATCATCAAATTCACAGAAGTACAATCCTTGGAAACAGCCTCCCAGTGGGAATAGTCACACTTAAAAATTAAGATGTAATGTTGTTTACACCTTCTTTGGTATTTAAAATATGAGACCTTAAAAAATTATGACAGTAACAGCTTTGCTTAAATATCTTCACAGATGAGCACAGAAAGCAGACAGACTCAGTATTAGATTTTATCCTAAACTAAAATTATCTGAGAATTTGGTCCTCTCTTCTTGTAACATTATTTTTTTAATGACCTAGTCTTGTATTATAAATCTTAGGTTATGTTTTAGACTCCACAGAGACATTCTGTGGCTTCTGATAAGGGTGTGCAAAACTGAGGCTCAGTGAACCCAATCTGCATGAGGCATCTAATGTCATGTTTCCTCAGGCTGTAAATGACCAGGCACAATGGTCCATGTGACCAATACCAACTCCACGTTCCCACTGCTATATAAAAAGAGGATGACCATGGTGATGTTGATTTTTGTAAAAATAATCACAGAACTATTGCAATATAATGCCAAATATTTAGTAGTAATGCATACACACGTAGCCCCAGTTACAGAGCTGATTTCTGTTGGGCATATGAGGGAAATAAAAACATTTTTCTTGTACTGGACTTCATTCAGATCTAATGTGACCCCAGCCAGGGTTAATCACTTGGGTCAGAACTGTTTCTCCAGCTACCACTTCAAAGTGCAATTCCTGTAAGTAACTAAACTGTCAGATGGATTCTGACAGCTACAAATTTAATCATGTTCACAACTGCAATGAATATTTGCTGCCATATTCAGCATGTAGTCAATAGAAATTTATATAGAAGGCATGCATACTTATATAAACAAACCCATGTTCTAAATTAACAAAGTCCAAATATTTATGGACTAGGCAGCAGAATATTTTGTATTATGTTAAGACTAGAAGATTGGAAAACACAGAAAAACAAAAAAAAAACTAAACCTTCAAAAATATTTTAAAAACATTTTTGTTTTTAGTAATTCTTTAAATGAGTAAATTTATGGAAGAGGTGTTACACATTATATTGCTGCATAGGGTATCTTCTAAAAAATTTTAAGTTCACCACATATTATTCATAAAGAAACACAGCCCTTTTCCAATGGATTTATTCTAGTTGTTTATTATATCCATACCAATAAAATATTTAACACAGGCACCAAAATGTTTTTAAGGACAGGTACAAGAAAAGATTTAGAGAGTTGAGACAGAATTTAGGTATGATGTAGGTACTAAATCCTCTAATAGCTTGATTGTCCTTTTGTTTGCTAATGCTATCCTTCCCTTCCCACTGGAATAGATTTATATACCTCAGCATTGATAAATCTAAAGTAATAGACATTAAAAAAATCGTAGCAACACACTTAAAGTGATGAGCAGTGAGCTCATCACTGATGAGTTACCACTCAGAAACATAATAAAAAATTTGAACTATAATTAGAAAAGATCAGCTCAGTGCTTGACAGCATTCAAAAATAAAAGTATTCTGAAAAAGAAATCAGAATAAAACAATGTATTTCGTTGTGTAGATCCCTGGTATACTTGCATTCTCAATAATATGCAGAGCTTTTTTGGATTTGCAAATTGATTACAGCAGAACTGGAAAAAGAGAACAAAAAAGATGGAACATAAAAAATAAGAGCACACTAGAATTCTTCCATCTTCAAAATGAAACAGGCCTATCTCAGATAGCTGTAAAATAATAAATGCGTAGAGAGTGTTGGAACCTGAAGGAACACTCTGGATATCCTCAGCCTATTCTTCTATTCTTTTCTTGATAATCACTGGGGACATCATACTAGTCCAGACAGCCTTTCATCCAGTAAAGCTATCCTTATGCTTTTAAGAAGGATGAAGAACGATCCCTTTCACCTGCCCCACTAATAGTACCTTGATAAGGATATATATAAACCACAGCGAACTTTCAGTACTGAAAGTGTGCTGAAAAAAACCAACAAAAACCCCAAGCACATAACCACCCCACCCAAACAAACTAACAAACAAAACCAGACAAACTGATGAAGAGAAATTCTTTTTCTCTGGAAAAAATAACTAAATGCTACAATGTTTACCACACTATGTAATGTGGGTGTTCACTTGCCACATACACAACACATACCTCCCACAAAAACAGAGAAACAGCATACAAAGTATTTTACTGGCAACATATAGTTTTCAAAAAATATCTAAATAATAACCAATGAAAACATCCCTTTTAGTTGTAATTGTGCTCACCATCATTTATAGAATCCAACTTCAACTATACTGAGGAATGTAATCTGCATTATCAACTCTTCAGAAGAATCCATCTACAAAACACAAGATTCTTCTCCATGATAAGCTTAATGATCATATGTAAGGTCTTCATCATGCTATTTACAACCATTTTATTAAGGTGTTTAATAGTACTATAAGTCTTTTAAAGTATTAAGTTAGAATGGTTATGCAGTCATGAACTACTCTTCCCTCCTCTTCTTCCATTCTCTTTTAAAAAAATATTCAGTGGAGCATGTGTTAAATCTGAAGAATCAATGACAACATTGTTGAAGACAAGGTAAGACTCAGTATTATCTTCTTTTCTTCAACACCCACAGGTTGAAAATCATTACCACAGCTGTTCTGCCTTTAGCTGCTTGATTTTTTAACAGTTTAAAATCTCTCCAAACTTTGTGCTTTGCACAAGGAACTTTCCTTTAAACAGCCACACTATTTCTTGTAAATTCCTAAAACATTTAAATGGCTGTAGAAGACACTGGTTTAAGGTGTTTGAGACATTCAGGTTATATAAAGAAAGTAAACACACAGGTTAAATGCATCTCTGTGCACTGTCCACATGTCCCTCAAACACAGAGATGGATGAAAATAAATTTTGATATTAACATGCAGTAATTACCTACACATGTGATTCATGTTCATTTGTTATTATGAAGCATAGTTATGAACATACATGTTGATATGAAAAGCACAAGGCTCAGAAACAAGATCTCATACTGGAATATGGGCATTAAGTTCCCTGAAGAGGAACAGCATTTCATTCCTTCATGGGTTAATAATTTGCTTTCAGCTTAAAAGAGATGGCACCTGCTCTGTCAAATACATATTTGCATTTCCAAAGAATGAGAGCAGCAAACAAGACCAGGGGAGGAGTAATGAAACTTTTCCTGAATAAATTTAAAAACTCTATATGGGGAAGGGATGAAGCATTTGAATCTGAATGAAAACTGCAAAACGGGACAAGAAATATGTACAAGAACTGGAAAACCTTTCCTGCTTGAGAGGCTCTCCAGTGAAAACTGGCCAAGAATGTAAATAATGTAAGACAAACTGGAGCTTGACCGAATAGCAAATCCAAAGAGTTGTAACTTGTCAGGATACACAGATTTTGATCTGATTTTAGTACAAATAAACAAAGCTGGAATGTCTAAATTCTACGACTGCTGTCATTAAGTCCACGTTCCACAGTAGTTTATTTTTGGATTTAGAAAATAATGCTTTTATTTCATTTTACTTTGAGATGGTAGATGAATTATGGATGAATTACAGAAGCTCCCAAGGTTTCCAGATGATGAAAGCATTCTTCCACCCCCATAGGAGTCATTATCCTTTTAGTCAGGGTCCTGGACTGATCATGTAGAACTCACTGTCTCCATATATTATCACATTAGGGTACTGAAAGGGTCATCTCTTCCTTTAGATGGACAGCACTTTGAGTCACAAATATAAGATCCAAAATGAAAAAGCTTCATGGAGTGACCACAGTTATCAGGCATGTGCCCTGAACTGAGATAAGGTCAGAGGGAATAAGGCCTAAACCCTTTAGGAGTGCTCTTCAAAATATACAACCTTTTCTATAGCTCACATATTCTTATTAGCGTCCTTTGCAGTTACCTGCCTGTTAAACTCCACTGAAATATGACTGAATATGTTCCTGTTAGGCAGAAAACTGTAAGATTCTACAAATTCTTCTGTCATTGACAGATGACCTACCTGACTTCATCAGCTCATCAGACCAAAATAAGAACACACAAAAATTTTTACAAGAGACTTGAACAAGTTCTTGTTCACTAAATAGGCAACTAGATATAAGTACTGGAGCTTCATCAAGACTCTTTCTCAACACCAACAGAGATATGTAAAAATCACCACTCTGGTGTACTGTGCAATACAGGGTAGAAAAATATATTCAACACTCATACAAGCTGGTTTTGTAGTTTCTGGGTGAATATTTATAGGAAAAAGTCTGAGACAGAACATAAAGCTTTCTTACGAGTAACTATTTTGAATTTACAAAAGCAAAACATTTCATAACTGAACATGATATTTTACAATATGAGGAAAAGAAAATAACCACTTGACATTTTAAATTTAAAGAGGAAGTAAAAAAACACTCTTATCAGAGTACTATACTGTTTTTAATAACATCTAATATTCAAAGCTGGGAGTTTTCCCAGGATTCCTCCAGTCATAGTCATTCTACTTCTAATAAATAAGTTGTGCCAACAGCACTAAGCCTAACAAAGGGCAGTGCAAATTTTTATATCTCTGTTATAAGAGATCATGTATTGCTTAGAAGGTTGGAATTCTTTGACATAGAAGTTGTCAGGCAGTTTAAACACAAACATCTTCATTGATGCTTTTAAAGTAAAAACAGACAAAATGACCCACTGTACTTCCCAAGCAGAAGAAGCTGCAGTACTACACAATTTTAAATTTACAATAGCATATGAAGACAAACCTTTCCACAGATCCAGTAGTTTTTCAATGTGTATGACATGTAGAACAAAGTAAACCGAAATACATAAGGCTTCAGATTTTCAAAGTAAATCCAGAATTTCTAGAGAGGTCTGTAATTTTATTTTTCACTAAAAAGCATTGCTGGAATATTGTGTATCAACAATGAATTAAGACAGACTTTTTGGTTAAAACATGCTATTGTTACGGTTTTGGGACATGAAGAAAAATAGAAATGCTCCAGACTACTTGTTTATTTAGATATGTTTAAAAATAGGTCCTTTGATATTTAAGTTCTGGTACATGGCCCATTCTAATGAACTACTGTTTTAAGGCTATTTTACTTTTTTGTTTGTATTCAGTAATGCATGGAGAAGACTTGACACTTTCTTAGGAGTTCAATTCTTCCTTACCTTCCTTGCTGAGAAAATATCCAAGGGTATAATTTATCTCACACAAAGACGGATGTCTCAAAATTGTATTTTAAACTGTGAACAAGTCACACCAGCCAGGCACCCTTTATAATGAATTGAGAGACCTGGATACATTCAGAATGTGCTTCAACTGACCTATAAAGGATGCTCATCTTAAAATTAAAATTTCCCCCAGCAGGTGCTTTTGACTTTCCATTAGTAATAATAGGAGAGACAGAAGGTAGCCAGATGGTATTCAGATATTGAACAGAAGATAGAATAGACACAGTAATGTATATTTTTAATATTTTAAACACTTTATTTCTAAATTATGACCAAGCTATCAAAATCTAAAGAAATAGGCAAAGTAGAGCTATTGAGTAAAATATTCTATGGGTGTACAAAAGCAGCATTGTGGTTATAGAAAGGAGATTAAATCAATTTCACATATCTAAACCTAAACCTTTTCAAGGAATTTTAAATTTTAGAAAAAGGTTTTCATTGATGACTAAGTAGAAAAAAAAATTGAAAAAATAAAAAAAAAGGTAAGAAATATATTTCCTTTTGCTTGCTTAATTCATTCCTGCTTGTAACCACAAATCTTTCAGTTTTCATCTACTTCAGTATAAATTGTTTTGGCTATAAATGTTATCTCTTTTTTTATTATTATTCTCATTTTTCTTTCTTCCCTACTTAAAACCTATTTCTGGCATAACATTATCTCCCAGTCACTTGATTAATTCATAAATTCATCCAGGAAGCAGGAGAAAATCCACAATTAAAGAGACAAAACCAGCAACAGACCCTTGAGTCTAGGGACACACTGGTTCATACTCTTATGTCTAGGCCATAGCCTCTAGATTTAGAAAAAACCACTTTTTTTCCTTTCAGAAGACAAGACAGCAAAATTTGCCAATTTCACACTACCTAAGATTTTCTCCTAGGCTGATTCAGCTGCCTTACTATTTGCCATTCCTCTAATTTACTTCAATTTAGCTTCTCAATTCTCTAAGACCACAAACATACAAATATGTCACTGCATGGAAAAGCCACATGCACTTCAAGAGCATCCAGGATTGATTTCAGGTAATTTCCAAACTCAAACCATATAAATCAGAAGTGTCTGCCTGGGGAAAATTTAGACCAAAGGGAATGAATTTGACTCATTGCTTTTACTTTACACAATATGCTCTAAGGACAAAAGAGAAAAGAAATTTCTATTAACTGTGTGAGTTTTCCCCATTGCCCAACTAAACCAACACCACATGGGAATGCTTCATAACAACCACAAGGCAACCCAAAAGGCAAGCAAAGCAGCATATCACAGCAGAAAGCTCACAGATTTGGATGCACCAACATAAACTTTTGTGAAAATTCTCATCACATCTCTTTAGATTGCTACTACTGCTAGGAATAGAGAGTGAGCTTCTTATTACAGCTACTGAGCACTAGACATCTCATTGAATGTCTAATGAAAAAAAAAAACCATAACAATTTCAAACCAAGTAATCAAAATGTGGCTGAAAATCAACCTAAGGTAACTAAGTAATTCATGGCATTTGTACAACTAAATATTTCACCCACCATTAGAAAAGTCATTCCTAAAATCCTTAACAAAGAAGAAAGAAGTATCTGGAGTTCATTTTAGTCATGATTTACTACAGTAAACAACAAACATCTAAAAATAAAAAGCTAATCGGTCCCCAGAATTGGAAGTCTAATTAGCAACACTGAACTGACAAACATGTCTACAACTCTGCTTCTCTTTGTTTTATTTACTTTTTAAAAAACTGTTTAGGGCAAAACAATAGTGCCAGAGTTGTACACTTACATTCCAAACATGTATTAAGGGACAGGACAAGAAATAATTTAACAGCCTCCAAATACTTACATTTGTTAAGCTTTTAAACTTGTGGCAAACTAACTATATCCCTTCAGGGCTATACTGCTGCAAACATTATTCAGAGAAGTCTTATTTTCTTCAGAAACAATTAAAAAAGAAAATGTGTTCTACATTGCATAAAGCTGTTTTACTGGGTGTTTGGGGACAGCTACTCGTCTCAATTCCAACTAAATAAATATTTATTTCCCAACTTCCTGAATTAGCCTAAATACTTTACCTGCATCAGATCATTTTTATCCATAGTAAGAGCATTATTAGTGTACTGAAAACTAGGTCAGGTTGACAAAATCAAGATATCAGTTTCAAAGCCCAAATCTTTAACTTTTTTTCACTCTTTTAGGCAAGGTATTAAAAATAACTACAAACATCAAACTCTTCTCAGTGGGACCCAGCATGTCACTTCTTCAGCTTTCCAGTACTGTGAATTTGCTGGTTTAGCTATAAAAGAAGTCTCTGAAGAGAAAATTATTAATGAAGTACTGTTATGAAAAACTGAAATTACGGACAAGTAATTGTCTTAAGTCTTCTATTACTGTTACTAATTATTCTGTAAGTGCTACAGGAAACAAAAAACTGACTGAAGAAACTCACAACTGAAGGTCAAGAAGGTCTTTACATGGAATTCTTTTCATGAAATGTTTGTTTCTAACCTTTTATACCAACTTCTATTGATTAACCTGGCTGTGGCATGCTATAATTCCTTCAGAGTAACTAACACCTGGAACCTAATCTACACAAGTGTAAAAGAAATTGGGAATTACATCCAGAGCAAGGTGTAGTCCATATTCTTGATATCTTTTTCACTTTAGACAGTAATGCAAAGCTCAGGTGGGAATTCCTGAAGCAGGCTGCAAACTTTACTTGAAAGGAACGAGCTGTAGGGAGCTTACAGGAGGCCAGCATCCTTTTCTTCCACAGCATTGCACAGTATTGATGTCTCTCAGATTTGACTGGGAGGACTTTATCATAACTTAAAAATAAACATAAACAACTTTCACAAGTAGCTTCTCCTTTCCACAGGTAGAATTCTGGCTGAAATCCTCTCGATCCAGCACACCAAACCACAGAACAAGACCAATTGTTTCTTAACTCACTCCTAATTGTCACCACTCTTCCATAATTCCACATACAGATGAAAATGTTTCATCATCCACATCTCATCGAGGCCTTAAAAAGACTTGTTAAAATTGTATGCAGAAGGCTTATGTTCTAATAAAGGTCCTAACAATTCAAAGAGAATGAAACATCATGTATTATCTATACTCAAGGAGCATCTGCACAATGCTCTTAGTCACACAGTTTAGTTTTAGTTAGTCCTATGAGGAGCAGGGAGGTGGAATCAATGATCTTTATAGATCACTTAAAACTTGAGATATTCCATGATTCTATGCTATATGCTGTTAGCTTTTACTACACTAAATATAATGCATGACTTCAAGCTATTATCATTCATTCTCTATGTGCCACTCACAAGAACTCAGTGCTGCTGACATGCACACACAAAACACAAGAAGCCCACTCCATCTCTCCAGCCAGGTGACTGAAGTTTTCCAGTATTAACCTATTACTATCTTTACTCCCAAATGTGCTATTTACACTCTGCTTTATCAAAACGCTGGTCTAACAGGTTTCCTACAACTCTCTTAACATTCTCTTCATTCCTGTTCCAGTGATCTCATTCCACAGGCAAAAGGTACCTAGGTCCATCCTATAGTGACACCTGAATGACAGTTCCAGAGCAGAAACAGTGCAGAACCTCCTTATAAGTAAAAACCTAATATCTAGTGCTCTTTGAAACAATTAACTTTATTACTTTCATACTGCATGAAGTCTTAAAAAATATCTGTTCATTCATACATTGCTACTAAATATTGTTCGAGACACCTATAGGTGTTTAGAAAAGATGATTTCAGCTATCATGTAACCATTCATATATACTTCTTCCTTAAAATGTATAAGAAACGAGGTTTTTCCTAAACCTGCCTAAGAACAGCAACATCTGATATTCGCAGGCCTGTAAATTAGATTAACAATTGTACCCAAATATTTCAAATTCACAGTGTAAAACATATCACTCCACAAACATTTCAGACTGTTGGACTGTTCCAGTCTTCCCTGCCATGCTCAACAACAAAGTCCTTCTACCTTGACAAACGAACAAGAGACAAGAGAAGCCCCTGGAGGAAAGTGCTGCTTTGTGATGCCCCATGTTTCTTGATGCTTGTTTTCCTTCTGTACTAGATAGACATTTCAGGCTCTGAGTAATACTGGATTACCACTTTGGGGAGATGCAAGGGACTTATTTCCTGTCATGTTATCCATAAAGCATAGCACAAGTCCAGTCATTTGGGAATGCATATTAGGTTCTTGCTATGGATTTTTTTCCCGGACGCATAATGACTTTCTAAATATGTGCATCATACCATTCAAGTGCAAAGAAAAACTATTACCTTGCTACATTAGGTCATTTAACCTAAATGGGAGTAGGAAACGTTGAGCAGCTTTTATAAAAACTTAAAAGACTGTGTCTCCTGCTACAATTACTGGTTTTCCCCATCCTGTTGCATCACCTTTTTTATTTTATGATAGGGTTTTATAAGTTTTCCTTTTTTTTCTCTAACCTTATATCAACCAGACAAAACTGCTTTTGAAAATTAATAAAGTTCTACCCAAATTTGCGGAAAAACAGTCAAACAATGAAGAACTGAAGACCCTACAATCTCTTGTTTACCAGAAAAACAATACCTACGATACAGTAATCTGATGAGAAAACCTTTAATCCATCTCCAAAACAGGACACTCACAATGAAAAATATAATTACATTCACCTCTGATAAATAAAACTGTTCTTGAAAAAGAATCAGAACAACACTGGGCCACAAAACAAACAAACAAAAAACATCAAAACAAAACAAACCCAAAACACAACAATAAGCTCGTAACATCAACACCTAAAGTTTAAGAAGAGCAGCCTTTAAAGCCTAAGTTTGTATCTGCATCTTTTGTTTCCTGCCCTCGCTGTGTTCGCATCTACCCTGGATGCCTCAGCACTTCACCGCTGTGAACCCGGCTATCAGGGGCAGCATCAGGACACTGACTGAGGTTGAGCAAAGTGATATAGGTCGACGAGGCAAATTGGCTGGAACTAGAAACCAAAGCGACGCGTCGTGACAAATTCAACACACCGCGGTAAGCTACAACTTTCACCTTAGCCCCTCCACTACGCCCAGACACCCAGCCGCGCATCGCGGCCCCCCCAGTTCCGCGGCTCCCACCGCTCCGGCCGCCCAGCGACTCGCGAACTTACTGCAGTGCGATGCGGGCGGAGGGAACGCTCGGCCCCGGGATGCGAGAGAGCCCGGCGCCCTGGGCAGCCGCGGGACCGGCCATCCAGCCGGGCCACCGCCAGCGACGGCGGCGACACCGCCGCCCTCAGCCCCCCGCCCCGCCTCGCCGCCGGCTGCCGCAGCCCAGCGCGCCCGGCCCGGCCCCGCGGGGTCACCGCCGCCCTCGGCCCCGCTTCTCGCCGCTCTCCGCGGCACAGCGCGGAGCCGGCAGCCGCCCTCCTCTCGGGAACGGGCAGGCGCCTCCGGGCGGCGCGGTTTTAAGCGGCGGTGCGCCAGCACATCTCCCACCCCCTTCCCGGCCGGGCGGCAGGGGGAGGGGAGAAGCGACACACACACACACACACTCACACACACATACATACACACACACATACAAACACACACACGCACACACAGACGCCCCTCCGCAGCCCCTCCCGCCCCCGCGCAGCTGCCCGTACCTGTTGTCCAGCGCCCGCATCCCCCGGGCGCCGCCCGCCGACTCCGCGCCCGCTCCGCGCTGGAGCAGCGGTGCGGCAAGACCCGCGCAGCGCTCCGCAAAGCCCCGCTCCCCTTTCTCCACCCGCTGCCCCGCGCCGAGAGGCGCTAAGCCCGTGCAACACTTACCCAAAGTTTACGGGCTCTCCCCGCCGATGGCGACCGCCCAGGGCTGCCGGTCGCCCTCCCCGCTGCGAGCTGGCGGGGCCGTGGCAGCGGGCACGGAGGGCCGAGCGCGGCCCGCCCCGCTCCTACCTGCCCGGCCGGAGCTGCCGCGGGGCGCCGGGAAAAGGCGGCGGCCGTGGAGCGGCTCCCACGCAGGTGCGCGGGCACTGCGCCGCCGGAGCCCGCGGCTCAAGGAGCTGGGAGAGACTGCGCCCTCCCTGCCACGGCACCGTCCGGTCCTCGGCAGCCGCCGTGCCCCGGCAAGGCCGGCCCAGTGCCCGGCCCGGCGCCCGGCAGCCGCCTCAGCAGCAGCCCCTGTGCCCGGCTCGCCAGGCTCCGTACGGCCGAGGGACCTTCGCTTAGCCCGCTCCGCGGAACGCTGCCCTGGGCCCCTGCTTTCCTCCAGCACCTGTTTCGGAACCTCTCTGAGGGTAGCAACAACCCAGCTAGGGCCTGTAAGAATTTGCAGATTTACTCAGAAAGAAAAAAAAAAAAAGAGGGACCAGAATACCAACAGCATGGAAATTAATGTCTTTGTGCCAGTGCCTACCATTTAGCAAGACAGAACTAGGGAGCTGATCAAACTTTCACTGACAGGTTCCCAGTGTGTTTAATGAGAGATTTCTATGCACTACCAACTTCCATCTTCACCAAGTCTTGAGTGATCAGATAAGCCTCAGAACTTAAGCTGGGAACCTGATTCTATGTTTAATTATAATGACATTAATTTCTATTTATATTCACTTTGACGATATATGGCACTAAAAGACTAGCTTTGAAAAATGTTTTAGGCAATGTAGATGAAATTTAGTATATTGCTAATAATTTTATATAATAAATCCACTGAAGTTTGAAAATAAAAAATATTTACCAGCATTTTTTGGTTTCTTTTGTACATGTATCCATTCTTCCTTTCCAAAATGTGCATTTAAAGAGTTTAATTTTCATAAGACACAAGTGCTAGAAATTATTGGAATCCTCTTTATTTTAGGAACCATGCAAAACCATGCTAGCCTGATTTTGTTTATAGAGAGGTTTCTTAAAGAATTCCTTAATTCACCTAGTACACTGAACATGGTTTCCTCAGCATAAATGGTACCTGCTCTCTATCAATTAGCTTCTCCACACCACCATTAAAGATATTTAAGTGTTTTGAATTAGCATATTTCCAAAACTCATTGACACTCCAACTTTTTGTTTAACATAAGAGTTCAAAAATTTAGATGAGCTTCCTATGTATAAGTAAAATGTAACTTTATGTTATATAATGCCATAAGTACATATTTATACCATATACTCAGTGATACAAAGGCATAACTAAAATTTCATTTTGATGTAGTTTTGATTGTCTTAAATGAATTCTGATTGTATTCTAAATAATCCATTTAATTCTCTTCATATTCTCACAAAACCAAAAGAAACAACAACTTTTCTGTAACTTTGGAAAAATATGTTCTCAAATGCATAGCATCATACCTATTAGCCTTTAAATTGACATCCAGTGGACAACCTTATAAATATCTTTCCAAATGCCAGCTTCACAATTGCACATGCCAAGTACTTGCCTTTAGTTCCCCCTATCTAATCTATTGCTTTCCCTTTAAAACACTGATTTGGAGAGATTATTTTTCTCCCAGGGGAGGAATTCAGTCCCAGTATATTTGAGCCTCAAGTTACTAAATATGGATCAAAACACTGAAATACAGTGAGTAGTTACTTAATTGTAATAAATCATTCCAGTACAACACAAAATTTTTATAGGTCTTGCAATAAAATGTTACATCTCATGGTAGGGGGCAGAGGGCAGCTTTTGAATCATGATATTGCCTTAAAAATTGCTTTGAAGCACTCTCAGTTACACATGGTCATATAAAAAATAAAAATTGCTGCAAAAAATGTGATCCTAATTAAAAATACATTTTCTTATATTGTGCAGAATTTCCATATATTCACTTAACTTAGGCCTTTACTGTTCTCTTCTGCTGTGTATTAAAACAGAGTCCAACTTCAGTTCCTATTGAAATGGCAAAGGTCCCACAAGTTCATTTGCAGTTTGGAATGACAACTCCATTGACCCTTGTAGCTTTAAAACTCCAAAGAAAAATTTGGAGGTCTTATGACACAGGAAGAAAACTTAACTCCTTCATTCAACATTTCATTTGCCCTAGGAAAGCAACAACCTTCACACAGGTGCAAGCCAACTCACTACAGCTGAGCTGTGAAAGATCAATGAAAGATGTGAAACTGAAGGACTCTAACATTAAGATTCATTTTTCCACTGGAAAATATTTAGGAGATTGCTATCCACATGCCTATTTTTAGAAGCATTGCTGTATTATGTGCTGTTTTGAGAACAGGTAGAGGATGGGGATAGATGGGTTATGGTTTGTGGCTAAGGGCTTCCTCAGCACAGAGCTCAGTGGCAGCCTTTGTGCATAGCACATTTGCATAGGCATCTTTGTTCTGGTTTCAATATAGAGCTCCATCCTCCTGTTCCAGAAGCAGGATGCTGCCCAAACTGTATATGCTCCTGTCCTCCCCTCCTTTAATCAAGCTCCTACTATAAGCAGATTAAAATATGTGAAGAGTTTGTCTGTTAACAGCTCACTCCCTCACAGCAAAGAAAATAACAGATGTCTAGAAGCCACAGCCAGAATTTTAAATATTAAATTTATTATACTATATACAAAGATCTGTGTTTGGATATTTAAATGAATTTTGTTGCTAAGCGTGACTTAAAGTTGCTCATTTAATAAAAACTATGATGAACTTGGAGCCCTACATTTTTATATGATTCATGACAGAATAAAGCACCTAACTTGAGAATCCTAACAGAAAAATTATTTTCAGCTTCCAATATGTTTTATTTGTTTTTCATATATTGCAAAAGTCATCTGCAGTTATAGTATGTTAGTAGTTTTGAAATAAATAGGGTTCACACTTATAAATCTGACTTCAGTAGTGGCGTTACTCTACATCACAGGTGCAAACTAATGAAAAGTAGTCTGACTCCATGTCAGCTAATGTAACAGCAAGCTATATATAAAGAAAGTATTTTTCACAGTATATGGTTTTAAGAAACAACTGTAGTTCACCAAATTTGTTAAAGAAAAAATTAACCTTATCAAAATTTGATTCATCTGCCTTAGAACGTTTTTACACTATATGAAGAGTTTTGTGGAGAAAATGGAATTAAGTGAAAAAAAGAAACAACTTTCTTCACAGTAATTCTATACTTCATGTGTTTTCATCAGAAAATGTAAATATGGAGTAGACTACATTGCTCCCTCCCAGAAACAGCAAATTCACAAGCAATCAGTAATAGGGATCCAAAGGAATCAAACCATTTCATCAGAAACAAGACCTTTTATAGATTATGCTGATATCACTTTACATTAGTTATTGTAGTGATAATGATATACCATACAATAGTATATATAGTCCACTTGACCCATATACATATTTACACAGTAATATACCTATACCTATTGACACAGTTGGGATGGGAAAAATTCTTGTGAAATACTCAAAATACCCAGACGCATTTGTAGGTCTACTATGACTCATATTACTGATATTCTACATGTGTATATATATTCACATATATGTGTGTGTGTGTGTGTGTGTGTGTGTGTGTATAAAAGCTAGGGTAGCTGAAAGAAAATAAGCCACAGAACATACATTTGTACTTGAGAAAATCAAGGACTGTTGAGAAACTAGAGGAAATTACATTAATCTGCTGAACTATTTTTCTGGGCTTGTTATCTAGTATACCAGATACTCTAACAGAACCTTTAGCTATTATTTCATTAATGTAATTATGATTTAAGACTGAAAGCATCTAAATTCAGACCTGGTGAATTAACACTGGCACACAAGATTATTTGCTTGATCCAAGTGCTACAGATCAGTCTTACTTCTGCCCTGGGAGAATCCTAGGCTGACTCCTCTTGGAATACATTCTGAGTCATATGAAGGACAGCAGGATGTGTGGGAGCAATCTACATGAATTTACTAAGGGTATATCTAGCCTGATCAATTTGACTGTCCTCTGTGATGAACTGACTGAATATATGGATGAGAGAAAAATGGAAGTACCAGTGGATGGTACTTATCTTGGCTTTTGCAAGGTTTTCTATGCTTATTCTCACAACAGTCTCCTGTCCAAGTTGGGACATAACAGACTGGATTGGTGGAAACTAGATACATGTGCAACTGGTCGGATGGCTGGGCTCAGAGGATATTGGTTAATGGGCTGTACTCTATCTAAATTCTAATAGGAAGTGTTATTACCTAGGAATATATCTTTAAGGATAAAGGATATGTCCTTACATCTTTATCAGTGACCTGAAGGACACTCAGGAGTACTTGTTCTTAAAGTCTGCAGATGAGAAGGCTAACCCCTGCCAAAGGAGGACTGCCATCCAGAGGGACTGAGACATGCTGGAGGAAAGGTCTGACAGAAACCTTGTGAAATGCAAAGCCCTGCACTTGGAAAATAAAAACCCTCAGTGATGAGGCCTAGCTGGAGACCAACTCTTTTGAAAAAGCACCAAGAGTTTTGTCAGACAGCAAGCTGAGCATGAGCGTTGAGTCCTGGCAGAGAAGAAAGCCAGTGCCATCCTGGGCAGTAACTAGGGGTGTTATTAGCCCCCTCCAACGAGTATTTTATAGATCACACCTTGAACAATGTGTCATGGGATAATTCTGGCTGAAAAGACTTAGGACATCTCTAGTTAGGATGAAATCAGATCAGGCTAAGGGGCTGAATTCAAAAGATGGAGACATCATAACTTCTGTGGGCAATATGATTAGTGCTGGAGCATCCTCATGGTGAAGTTGGTTTTCCATATATCAAGCCTGAACCTCTCATTTCCACTTATGCCCATAACCCCATGTCTTCCCCCCACGCCTAACTATGAAGAGCACATCCCTTCCTTCCTGTTAGATGCCTCATTCATTTAATTCCATGGGCTACTGTTACATCTCCCCAAATCCTTTACAGGCTGGACAACCCTAGTGGTTATACAGATTGACATATAGGTGTAACAATGCTCAAGTTACTAATGGGTTTGTCTGAGCTCTAGTTTCATAATATTATCTCTAGTGCATTAAAGGAAGAAATGACAAGTACAAAAGAAGTAAGGACAAAGGCAGTATAGTAGAGTACCTTTCAGTGAATTTAAACCTTTTTTCCCTCACAACTTACTCTCATCTTTACCTTCCGTGTACAGTTGGTTTTTTTTTTCCCCTCTGTTGTTCCTACTTCAAAGAGGGACCTTGGCCAACCTTAGGTCAGTGGGAGTATTTTCAGAGATATAATGGAGCAATGGGTTGACAAGCTTCTAAAATCCACATGAAAGATACTGTTTGTTTTAACTGGATGCAGGAATGAGCCCTTAGCCATACTAAATGAGAGATGTTTGCTCAGTCTGACAAGATATTATTTAGTTAAAGATTACTTAAGATGCAGATGTCTAACACCTCACTCATTCTGAAACACTAAAATGTAAAGACGACAGAGCTCTATACAAATATTATAGTACCTAACCAGGCCAGGAGGTAAGGGGCAAAATGTGCTTACTGTCTGCTTCTGGATGTAGCATTAGAAGAGTAATATGCATATTTTTTCACTACATTTAATTCTATATGTATGCAGGATATAAAAAAGAAGCATATGGCTAGCAGACATCAAAAAAGATATATTTATTTATATATCGCAAATATGCATTTAATTTTAAATTATGGTTTTAAGATTAATTACCATATGTATGTTTACTGAACTGTCTTAACTGTGTGAAAAGATAGAACATATCCTTAAACATTTGTTGAATTTTAACACATATGGTAGAATCCCTATTTAACATTCAATGACCAAGGTAATTGTTACAGGAAGGCTTTTTGTTATAGTTTCAACTTAGTTCAAGAACAATTGAGGCATAATATAATCCCTGTAATTGTTAAAAGAACTGATGGACAGAATGATTAAACTTAGATGCTTTTAGTTCATTCACAGTAATCATCTAGTGCAGAGGTCATTCCTGTCAGTAAAATACAAAATGAAAGATATTGAGGGACTCCTGAGTGTAGAGTTTTTCTTCCTCTGTTTTATAAATTTCCTCTAGATTTTGCTTTGCTCATGTTGGTTATGTTCAATATCATGCTTGCACATGTGCTTCACACAGGTGGATTAATGAAAGGCCAACAGTGGGATGTCATGTCTTAAAAAATAAATATGCAGGAGAAATTTATAACAATCATCTCCCTGCATTATTTCTGATGAGAAAGACAGAAGTTAGCATAGCTACTGTTACCTAGATGAATTGACAGAGGTAACATAGAATGTATGTCTGCCACAGAGGCAGTATAGAACTTTTGTGGATTATAATTAAATAAGTATCAGTACAGACATAGCTGACTAAAGAACTAATGAATCAATAAGGAAGAGAAAAATGGGTTTAATTCAATCTAGAAAGTTCCATGAAAATGAAAAGCATTTAGTGTAAACCAGAAAAGAAAATGGCAACATTTTCCTGGTTGATGCAGCATAAAGAAAGAGCAGAAAGGAAAAGGAACATATAGCAAACTAATGGTATTACAATTTTCCTCAGCTTGAAAAAGCAGCCTATAAAAATTCAGCATCAGAAAAAGAACAAGAATTATAATAAATTATTTTAAAGTAGGGTTGAAATTAAAAAGTACACATATGCCTGTCATTCACAATATTTGAGCATAACTTGTCATAAAACCATCAAGTGAACTAAAAGAATTCAAAATTTGCATTTCTAACTAGTTAGACCTAACTAATTGGCCCTACTTCATCTGCATTTTCATTAAACGTGTTTAGAAGAAAATTTTTTTTGGAAAAACAACAGATAGGAGATATACTATGGAGGTATATTAAGCTAGAGTTACATATCAAACTATATTAGCATGAGTGTACCTAACTGGTGAGAACAATTAACAACAGAATCAGCATCAAGACTTAGGGTTTGGATAATATTATTCTACATATTCAAGAGGTATTATGGCTGAAAATGAGCAGAACTTGAAAGCTGAAATAAATTAGAAATAGTTAAGAAGAATTATCTCTAAAAGGAAATTGAAAAAAAAAATAGTAAGAGATGATAGAACTAATTACATTTAATTACTTTAAAAGAAAGGTTTCCCAGAGGGCTGATGGAATGAATGTGGAAGAGTATCTCCAAAAATGGCTTGTATCAGTGAAATTTAAGTAAGGAAAGCAGGAAAGGTGGGCTGAACAGTGAAAAAAATTAAGAGTACTTTTTCTTCAAGCTAGTAACAAGGAAGCCACCAGCAGCTTCAAAAATAAACTTTTGTTGGATTCAAGGCAATCAGAAAAAGAAGAGAAAACAATAGTGGCAAGTAGGCTAGTTAGCACCTACTCTACATATAGGCCTTAAATCTCAGGTTCTTGTATAGTTTGTGGTGGAATTTAGGATTTTCCTTTTTCTTCATCTGAGTTTTGTTTTGCTGAAATGTCAGAGATCTATTTAAATCAGTTGAACAACATATTTTATAACAAAGTAATAAAGGATATTTTGTTACATCTAAAATAAAGTAGATCCCTAAAGAATTTTACTTTTATGTACTTGATGCTGCTGCCTTTTCTTACTGATATATTTTAAAATATTTAAATGTACTATACAAATCAGTGTTACAGATACTTCAAGTAACTCAGTTTTATATATGTTTTGTTAAAAGTTAATAAAATTTCTATTCTCATTACTTTTTTCTATCATTAAAATGCTTGTGTCTTTTAGTATTTTGAACATGTATGTAACAAAAAACTCTGAGAACAGATTCACATATGGCTTCCAGTGAAAATTTTAGAAGTTTATCAATGTGTTTTTGCTTTTGTATTTTGCTAAGTTCTCTTCTAGTTGTACTGTCACAGACATCAACATAGATTATTCTAGATTTACAGCATGTAAATAGGACAAAAACAAGGGAACTGGCTTTTAAGAGCAGCAGGATCCTGTGAGTAAAGCACTCAGTAGCGAGCTTAGGTAATTTTGCTGTCTACTCTGGTTCTGCTATTGGCTCATTATTTGAAATTGACATCCAAGATCTACACTTGTAAAATCAGCACTGTGATTTAAGACTGCATTTTTTAAATCTTCCTTTAATGTAACAAACCTCATGTATTCAGTCAGAAAGAAAAAAAAAATCCACGTAACTAAATTTCTACTTTCAAAGATATCCACAAATTTCTTATTTTTGTTGGTACTTCATAGATCAATGCCTAGGCCACCAGTAGGCCATTTGCTTTCATATCCCCTTCAGGAGACTAAATATAATACACATTTCAATCATTCCCACTGTAAATACTCAATCAAAGTCTATACAAACCACAGGGAAATTGATTTTTCACTCAGAAATAATGCCAGAAGTCAAAGAGGTAATGTTTCAAAAACTTAGCAGAATCTCAGAATGGCTGAGGTTGGAGGGAGCTTTGGAGGTCATCTGGTTGTACCCTCCTGCCTCAATCAGCGTCACCAAGAGCAGATTGCCCAGGGTTACCCAGTGGTTAGGTACATGACCTGAGTGGCCTAGTTCAGATTTCTCTTTCTGAAACCTCACAAATCTGCAAATCTTCCTTCACAGGAAGATAATTCATCATCCTAGCTACCTGTGAATGCCAACCAATACAGAAAAGGTGACTCAGACAAAGCACAAGAACGGTACTGTACTGATGCTCCTACTGAGGGCCAAGAACTTGATTCCACCTTCTGCTTCTTCTGGATTCCAGGATGCTTTTCCACCTAGGGGGTCTATAAAGCCATGTGATGAACTGAATTTTGAGACAATAAAATTTCTTTAAATCAAAGAAGTGACAGAGACATATTCCACCAAGAACAGACTGAATGTTAAAATTCTGTCAGTGTGGAGGAGAGGACTTTGAACCCCTTCAGAAAATGTTTGAAACAGCTTCCTCTGGTTTTGAGGTTGTTGCTTTCTCATTCTCCTGACAAATTTTAAAAAATAAATGATGGCACTTTTAAGATGATGTGAATACCTGTTGGAGATGCCCTGAAATGTCTATTAGATCAATGACTATGCTTTGAATTTGCTTTTGACGCTGGTTCAGCTTTTCCATAAATTACCATGATGTCTCAACCATGAAGACTAGAGCCATTTTTGGATATATGGATATGTGCTACACCAGTTTCTAAGCTTTAAAGAATAAGTGACATATTGAATTTAGCATTAAACAGCAAGATGCAAGAACCACATATGTGGAACTTGATATTAAGTGTTTGCCTAGATAATCTAATCAGTCATTTATACTATTTTACAGCAAGCCTATTACCACTTATATATGTTTTACTTCTCTAGACTGAAATTATCTGGAGCAAGGAGTTTCTCTGATGTGAATATTTATGCAGTGCCAGAACAATGGAGTAGCAAATTTGGTTTGATCTCTAACATAAAATGAGTCCATGGGACTGTCTATATTCACCTGGCTTATATGAACTACAGCCTTATAGCTGTATGGCATAGGAAATGTTTGCTTCTAATACCTAAATGAAACCAAAATCAGGAAACCAAACAATAAATACAATGCATTCATTTGCTACTTCCTTAGTTAAACTTCTTAGGCTAATTTTTTTGCACTCAGATTTTGAGTATACCAACTAATTTAATGTTTCTTCTGTTTTCTTTAATTGCTTTAAGAGTTTTTATAATATTTTAGTTTCAATAGCTTTGCAATGCTGAGTCTGTTTCAATGTATAACAAACACTTTGATTAGCCCTTATTTTCAAAACTGTCTTGAATGGAATTACTTCTGTCTGTCTGCTAATATGAATAAACATGTACAGCCCCTTTCAGAACAAAACCCAATCGTGATGCTGAAAATTGTGCTAATTTCGATCACTTATATATTCAGGCTTATTATCTGGAAGCTATCTCCTTGATATTGTGCATTTGCATATGCATGAATAGTCATCCACCTGCATACAGTTATTCTTGGTGCAGTGTTTTAGCACTTGTGAGTTGGAATTTCAGACATTATGCACCACTTCTACTCTTTATTGATTGATCCCTGATTCTTCTGTAGGAGGCTCCACCTGACATAGATACTGAGGGAAGCAGGACTGGTGGAAGGGAAAGGGAGAAATCATCTTGTTCAACAATTCCAAATAGTGCTGCAAACATCAGAATTGCTATGATATATGGAGTTCTGGAGTAAGATATACAGGGACTTCTCCAGCTCCTTACTACCCTCACAAAATAGACACACATCTTGCAATTGTCAAAGTTCAACAATCTCCTGTTTTATTGTATTTGGTTCGTTGGCTTTTGGTTTGGTTTTTAATTCTGTGATGGTCATCATAAAGCTAAAACTCAATTTATTTTTTGAGATGACTGTAAATTCAGATCTTACCCAAATAGTACTCTGCTTTTAAAACAACTTTCAGCTTTTAACAAAGATGGAATATTTAATGCAAAGCTGATTTTACTGCTAGAAAACTAAGACATATTTCAGGCTGAGAAAGCTGGGACTGTTCAGCCTGGAGAAGAGAAGATTGCATGGATACCTCCTATCAACTTTCCAGAATCCTTATGGAGCCTACAGGGAAGATACAGAGGGACTTCTAGTCAGGAACTGGAACAAGGAAAAAAGGGTAAAAATTGAAAGAGGGGAAATTTAGATTAGATACTAGGAAGAAATTTGTTAATGTGAGGGTGATGAGGCACTGGAATGGGTTGCCCAGAAAGGTATGGGTGTCCCAGCCCTGGCCGTGCTCAAGGCCAGGCTGGATGGTGCTTTCAGCAACCTGTCCTAGTGAGAAGTATCCCTGCCTAAAGCAGAGGGCCTTGAAACTAGAAAATCTTTAAGGTCTCCTCCAAACCCTTACCTTTCTATAATTTTATGATACAACAGCATTTTAAATAATCCCCATTTGATTTCAGTAGAAAAGCTTAAAATATCTGGTGTTGTTACAAATGCATCTATGCTCCTTCATAATATTTCCCTAGGATGGGGAGAAATCTCCAGGATGACAAATTCTTGTAAACTTTATGAAAGCCAGTGGCCAAGCAGATAAGAGACACTTAGTTTAGCAACTTGGCTGGGAAAAAGGTTTCAGCATAAGTGAAGCAGTTACCTATTCTGCTTGGTCTGTCAGCTGACTCACATGCACACAGTGGGAAGCAGGGACAATTTGGGTCACTTCTACAAAAGAATAAGGATTGCAATTTACAAAGAGCCAGTGCAAGGTCTCTTTGAGACTGAAAGCACTAAGAGAGGTAATACTTGGCATGAAACACTTGAAAAGAGACAGGAGAGAAGAATTTGAGAAGAATACAGCTTATGATGTACACTCTGTCACTGTAAGGATTCAGTATGGTATTGTACAGTTACAGTACAGCCCCTTCCAGAGACTCAGGTCTTTACAGGTTTTTCAAGATACCAAAGGACTTGTGACAAAGTTGGCCATGCAATGACACATTTCCATTTTAAATAGAAATGTTTTCAGCAAAACAATTTTAGTATGCAGATACAGCCACTAAATGCTCAAAGTTACTTCTTAAATAACTGAGCTACTTCCTCAGAATGAGGGATCAGTCTATTCCCAGAATGGCCAAATTTGCAAATTATATCAGAAGCAAAAGCACACAAGAGCTGCTTCTCTCCTTTCTAAGGAAAAAAGTGTCCTGAATTCAGGACAAAATGCTGAGCTTTAACTGGACTGACAACCACAGCAAATGAAAATACCTCAATTACAGTTTTAAAATCCTTCACTTCACTGTATTTTAAAATTTTAATTAGATGTCACAACTGTAACTTCTGTAATTAGAAGTTATTAAATTACTCCATTCAGGATACACTGGGAGGAATTAGTCCATATTAGTGAATATTCATGAAAAGGTGGTGAGATTTTCTTTTTCCAACATTAGAGGCTACAGATGGGATCCTAGATATATGAAAACTAAGAGATCTTTGTTAGTTACTATTATATAAATGTACTTTATTCTTGCTTTAAGAAAAAAAATTAAACCAATGAACTATATGCAAAGAGTAGAAAGATAACCTTAAATAAAGAGGTCAGAGAAAAACTGATGGATGCATACAGGTAAAATAATAGATCACAGAAAGGCTTGGGTTGGAAGGGACCTTAAAGATCAACTGTTTCCAACCTCCTGCCATGGGCAGGGACATCTTCCACAAGACCAGGTTGCTCAAAGCCCCATCCAGCCTGACCTTGGACACTTCCAAATATTAACTCACACTAACTTGCAATATTTTCAAGAAATTAAATAATGACAAAGAGAAAAGAGAAAAATGTTCTGGAAACACAACAGAAATAGAAAGTTTGTTTAATGAGCTATAAATTAAATTGAATTTGTACTATGGAAGATAAGAACAAAGAGAAATTCCCCACCTTATAATGCTCTAAGTCTCTAATCATTTTTCCTACTAATCCCATCTCAGCTAGGAAAAAATATTAAATGGCTTAGATTCTCTATGTAAGGCCCATAGAGCAGTTTTGCTATTTTTGTGATATTTGGCATTAAATACAGCAAAACAACTAAAAAAGTGATGATACACAGTTTTCAGAAAGCAGACAGCAAGATTTTAGTGATCCTGAGATAAACAGTGCTGAAAAGTAAACTATAGTAACTTGTCAAAATCATAGATACTTCATCTGCATAAAAATTATGCACCTGAATGTGTTTAATATTAATTCCTAAGAAAAATGTATTTGAGGAACACCTTCTTACTAAAAGGCATTCAGAATAATTGTCAAGCCTAGTAAAGAGTAAGTGATGCTACAGTTAGAAACCTTCCAATTCTCCCAGCTGAACTGACTGAATAAATTCAAGAAAGTTGCATAATTCACAAAAAAAGAACAAAATCATTAGCACTCACTGCAAAATCTGTTGCAAAGATGCAACACTTTGGTTTGCTGATGCCCTAGGACCGCATTACTTTTTAATGGCACAATGAGCTGTAAATTGAGATTAAGTTCCTTGAAAAGGTCTTTTCATTGAATTAAGCTTCTTAATAAAAGTAATTGCTTTTCTAATTCCCCACTGGGCTACTGGAGCATAATCCAGTACCTAGTACATAAAAAGTAGAGTCTCAATCACTTCAATTGATATTTGGACTGGAACCATAGCATCAAAACCAAAGCTATGGCCTTGGCAAAATAATATATAAGCAAGAATGGGACTGAATATGTTGCTAGGGAGATATGCTTAATAATTTTAATGTAGAAAAAAAATTCAATGCTTAGTTATATTTAGGCTTCCTTTAATTGATGTATTTTCAAAAGCAAAGAAAACACAGGAATAGAAAGAGCAGCAGCTTTCCCTTGCAATAGATAGATCAGATAGCTAAGGGAAATTATATTCTACCAACCCAGCTAAGAGGAAAGCATATGAAAGGAAGTTTAATGAATGGTCTTACTGAAATGTTGAGATTTTTGTTCATGTAATCGCCATCCCTTTCTGAAATTTACACTTTGTAAAAGAGATGATGTCTTGGCAAAGACTACTCTGAATTGATCCAGATTTTATGGATCTATCTCCACTTGCAAATTTGGTGATGTGTAATTTAAAAAATGGAGTTTTGTTGTTTTTTGTGGGTTTTTTAATTTGTTTTATGGAACTAGCATGTGGAACTAGTTGGTCTGCACAGCAGAGAACCAAATGATTTCTGTTGAGAAAACATATCCTTGGAAAAGCAAAATGTAAAGTGATTCATGCTGCACAGCTATGGAATATTTGTTTCTTTTCCCAAATAGTCCAAGCTGATCAAAGGAATGTAGATACTGAGATCCTGTGCAACAATCAGCTACTGCATTAAAATGAAAAATAGATATATTGCAAAACAAATGAAACCTTTCAGGGTGCTTCTTTAACTAAACTAGTTATTAGTTTTTATTAAGAATTACAAAGATTTTGTTACCTAAAACCCACAATATTTCAGTGAGAACCAAGAGAGCCTTTCTCTTCCTGGTCCTGATGCTGACTAGCAGGATAACTCCAAGATTCCTCTTTCTTTAACTTGAGGTCTGCTTTTCCACTCATTTCTCTTGACTAAATGTGAATAAAGCAGAACTGCTTTTTGTATAGGGCCTAGTATAGCTGCAGTACAATTCCCAAAGCCTGTCCCTATGACATTTTAGTGAGACAATGGAGAGATATCTTGGAAATAGCAGTTAAAAATCTAAAAATCAGTCTTTTGGATGTGTATACCTCCACAGAAACCAGAGAGATTGGTCTCCAAGTTTTTTCTGGCTTTCTCTTTACAAATGCAGAAACACTGAAAATAGTGAGTATGAAATTAAACATTAATTAGATTTCCATCTATACCTATTAACTAAATCTGCATTAGATTATAGTGAAATTTCCTTCCACAGAACAATTCCAAAGAGTTAATTGAACAAACTGGTCAAAAAACACAGTAAGATTTTTGTCTATTTACAGTTTGTTTGGTTTTTTAAATTTTATTTTTTAGCAGGCTGCCCTAAATATTTCTATTTTGCCCCAATTTTTATAATTAGAAACCATATCTGTTTCAGTATAGTGCAGAAGTAATGAGTAGATTTTCTGCATTAAGCTGATCATCTCTCAGAACCGAGGACAGAGAAAAAGTGAAGCATACTTAAATAGAGTAACAGACCCTTTCTTCCTTGGACCATGTAAAGAATGCTCTCTTTAGTTGTCCTAGCTGTTAGTAAGTTTTTAGTTGTAAACAACACAGAAAAATATTAAGCAAAATGCAGAGGTTTAACTAGAGACTTATAATGAAAGATTTTGAGTGGGCTGACTGTAAGGCTGCTCAGAATTCAAGCAATAAAATTGCTTTGGGGAAGTGAACATAAAGTTCAACCTGTGTAGTATATTAGATGATTACATCACAGGACATTCCATAACCAGCTTCACCTTATTATCCCATGATAGCTGTGTCAAAATAATTTTTATCTTGCACAATTAATCCTCAACCTTGAAAAAGTAAAGTCCGCCTTTATTATTAATGAATTAAAAATAAAAAATAGTTTGTAGCTATGGGAAACAACGTCCTTAATTAAAAAGTAATTTCAGACATTGATTTTAAATGTGATTGTTATATATAAATTGTCTGTTATGCCAAATGGTTCATACATCAGAAGGGCTACACATGGTATGAGCAGAAACAGGCAAGCACCTATGAGACACAAAGTTCTCCTACTTAACTAAAAGTACAGCCTGATCTTAAAGAAACACTTCCTGCACTGCTAGTAGTTAACATTCTTCTGAATACCAGTCATTATAGTTTTTTATTATTTTTAACGTATTTCTAAACAGGGAGATACTTATTGAAGGATACTTTTAGCAGTCTTTTATGGATTTCATTCCATTTCTGTATATTTTCACTGGAGCTTGACTGACAATAAGCATTTTGCATTTTACATATATACAAAGATATCCAATTAGACTGTTGTAATCTGTGAAGTTACATTAATTAGAGGCATTAAGACAATTGTGCACTGTTCAAGAACTACCTCCTGTTCAAAATATACCCATTTACTCCTAAAACTCTGAGCAGATGCTTTTCCTTTTTAAAGTGTACTGTTCATCCCCTCAAAATTAAATAAAATACAAAACATCACCATCACACACCAAATTAAGGGAATGCTCACGAACACACAATAGTATTATTCTGTCAAAATAATTTATAACATCTAATTCTAGATGTCTCTTGCAAAAAGACCCCTTTAAAAAAAAACAGTAAGAAAAGCAGAACTAAAAAATATAATTAATTTTATAAGAAATGTTTCTCCAAATAGATATGGTCTTTAAAGATCATTTAAAAGTTAAAATGCATCATCAGCCCAATGGACCAAAAATTAATTTTAAAAACCCTCCTTCTTTCTAATATTAATTTATCTCAAATTCTTGGATATACATAGTAATTTCTGGATCTGGCATTGAAGCTGAAAAACAAGTTTGCTCACGCCCCACAATATCATAGAAAGTTGGTTTAGAAACCCACAAAAAGCTTATAATAGAAACCCTAAGGGTTCTTTAAGCAAGTGTTAGCTCACAGTTTAAGATGACTGGTTGGCCATTGCTAGCAGTGAAAATCCAACCAATGCAGTTTATGGAACCTAGAGATGCTCAGCAGCCCCAGTGCGAGTGTCCATGTGGAACTGAGCTGTCAGGGCTGTTATCTGTCTAGGCTGCACCAATCAGATCCTTATCAGCTGCACAGGCTAAGCGTTTTTTTCCACGTAGACACCCATACATGGGCATTTCAACTCCAGTGTCACAGTCTTCTAGCTGAATTTTGCTGCTGTCACTGAGCACTTCTTTAAAGTAGTGCTTAAGATACTGGAAAATAAGATTTCTATTTTTTTTTTTTAAGGACTGTTTGGCTTGCATTTTTAAAATAATATTCAGAGTTCACTTAATTAAAATGGAGTATGCAGCCTTGACCTCCCCGTAATTAACTCTTCTTTTTTGCAAATCAGTAGCAGTTCCTTTTAAATCAATGGGGTTGTTCTGTCTCCGTGGAAACACTGCTAAATTTCCAGCTTAAAAACCTGTACCAGGACAATGGTACTTTTGCCAGACCAGCTCTGACAAACAAGATGTGTTTTTTAGATGCCATGGCTACACAGTTCTCTGCATTTCTCTGACCTGAGAGATCGCAGTTGGGATCTGAAGCTTTGGTGTCTCATGGAGTTGGTATTTCATATCCACATTTTTCTTACACCCAAGCAGTCCAGTCTGACTTCAGAACAGCTATGGAGGCCAATACCTTTGGGACAGGCAACAGGGCCCTTGAAGGATCATTTCTGATCTCCTCTGCTCTTAGGTGAACCCCAAGAGCTGCAGGCATGATGAGTCACAGTCAGATGGGAAAAGCTTGGAGTGCCTATGGCATGGGCTGAAACATGAGACTCTCATAAGGCCATGAGAAATACTCACTGCATTGTTTCACAGATGCTATGAAGAATTTTCCAGAAGATAAATATTTTGAGTTGGCAGAAAATGTACCCTTTATAGCCTTGTCAGGAGCTGGCTCCTACACAGCAGTATAGAGACAACAGCTTGCCTCCTCCTGGAGCAGCATCAGTTATGGAATAAGTTGGTATAAATTTATTATATTAAAAAGAGAAAATAAAAGGAAAGTGTATTCCCATAAAATTTAAATTAAAAATAAATAGTCTTACGAAGAGAATTATCAATGTCATTGTTTTGTGAAGTACTTGATTTACCATGTGTTCTGATTTAACATGATTTAACATGGCTGTTTGAACAAGAGCACTGAGCAGCAAGGATAGCACCAGGGGCTACTGTTTGTTCCAAAACCTGTGGCTCTGCATATCTTCTATTCATTTATACAAATGTGGATCAGGAGAAGAACAGAACAATTTGATTACCTGACAAGATTGAGCTGGTAGCAAAAAGTTCCAGAACCTGTCCTTGTTTTGGGTTCAGTTTCCATTAATTGGAAAGTTAAAAGATTTGAAATGCATTTACACATGAAGTATAACACTGAATAGCAGTAAAGCAATTGTTACCTTATTAAAAAATCCCACTTTTAGTAATATTGTGATTCCATTGAAATCAAGGTGTCTGCATCATTGAATGACTGTGTTTTCATCAACCAAGTAATTTTGCTTCTTAGGTCTGCATTTTTGGGAGCAGTTATAAGAAAGAAAATAAATCAGCCTTGCATTATTATAACCAAGATTGATGGACTTAGTACTCTAGGCTGACTATAAAAAAGACAGAAACGTGTAAAATACAGCAAACTGAACTTCTGTGAATTTACAGTAACCTAAACCAGTTGGTATAGCGTGGAAAAGTGTAGAAGTGAAAACATGCAGTAGAAAAGTCAGAAATGACATTTTCCCTAATGCTATCCCACATATCTCTTGATATTCCTGCTGAACTCCATCTTTGCAAATCAGGCGTACTTGCAAATAAATTTGGTAGGAACATGATTCATGTATGCTTGGTGTCTGAACACATATTGTACCCTAAGGAATGGCACACAATTTATGTTATTCTACCAATAACACTTTTGTAGCATACACAGCTGAAAATGGCTTTGTCTGCATCTTCAATAACATGTACTACCTCAGATCAGCGGTTTTCCATTCAAGCTTTTATCAAAACAATACTGAGCTTTCACATGGGGCAATAGATAAGCCTTTTGCTAGAAGCTGGCTCAGAATCTGCCCATTCATTCAAATGTTTCTGGAAAGTTCATTTTAACTAAATGTACACATTTTTGCTGCCCAGTGAGAAAGTTTATTCTCTGAAGGGAGACTTGCTGCAAGAGTGCAAAGCTTTGTTTAAATAGCTAACTGAAGCAGAAAAAAAGCATGGCGATATCAGAAAGAAGTTATATTTCTGTTGAGGTAAGTCTAAGTTACTGATGTTAATGAAACTTATTTCCTTATGATTCACATGCAATTTATTTCCTTCTACTTTACACTTCTTTGGTCAAGAGACTTCAAATGCTGAACTAAAGACCGGTTTTTGTTAACATAGAAACTAGTAAATGCTACTCTTATAAGGACAATCTGTAGATCTTCATCATTTTACATTATATTAGTAAGCATTTAACAGGGTTTTTTTTACAAAATGTTTCAGGGCTGTCAGTGGAATGGAAAATTATTTGACTTCCATGCACAACATGAATAACATGGGCAAAAAAACAATACATACTCTTGGCATCAGAATTGCCATTATAAAACACCATGTAGAGCAGTTTTAAGATTGTATTATTGATAGTATAATAAGAACTATAGCTTGATTATAAAAAAATAAAAGGGCAAGAGCAAAATATCTTACATTTTTACCAAAAATAGTCATATTCTTTGGAATTGAGAAAATTCAGGCTTGTGCATGGAAAACCCTCTTATTAGCAAACTCTTTTATGATTTTCACAGTCAAAAAAAAAAAAGCAAATTATACCCTGTGTGCCAGGCTAAAACTGTCTATCTGCAGTTACAATTTTGACAATGGCTATTGAAATGGTATATAATAAATACTAATTTTTTTTGCAGAAAAAAGATCTAACCATATTAAATAAAAGGAGTGCAAACTGGTGTTCTATGCGGCATGGATTAGCAGTATTTCTCTTTGTCTTGTTTTCCTAGTACTTTGAATAAAGAATATTTGCTTACAGGGCACAATAGAAGGTTGTCAACCATTAGAAATTTCAGACAGGAATTACAGCTATGATAAATTATTGTTCTTTCTTTTTTTTTTTAAACAGTTTATTCAGTTAAAAAAACCCAAAGAAACAGCTATAATTTAAAGTAGTGAAATAATATCCCTTTCTACCATTATAATTATATTTCTCCCCAGCTGTAAATTTGCAAGATCAATGAGATGAAAGATAACAGCATCTCAAAAAAGGCCATGAATTATATTCTTCCCAGCTACTTTAAATAGAAAAGTTAACATATATTTCAACATGAAAATCAAACCTTGGATTGCAGAAAGGGCAGTCTGAATCTCAAAACAATAAATATATTAGGACATGTTGTTGAATAAAGTATCTGAAGTTCTACTACGGCAAATAAATTCCAAAATTATTGCTCAAATTATCTGTGCTATGCATGTACAGGTTCTGCATCTTCACTGATTTAGGCACGTGCTCAGCACTGGCACAAATGCTTACAGATACATCTACTGTGACTTAACACTCTTAAAGCTCCATATGGTGAAGTAGGTGGCAGGATAAATTTCTTGAGCAGAAGTCTGTATGATGAGAAAGTTATTCTTATATGAATCTTTGCATAATGGAGTAAAACACTTTCTGCTGCGTTGTTATTTCAGAAGACTTTTTTTTACTTACACACAGGTACACAGAAGCTATTTCTTAATTTATTCTTAAAATGAAACTAACATGCTTAATAAATTGATGACAGATTAGAAATTGAAATAACAAAAGCATTGAAAAGGGTAAGGGGACATGGAAACACACAACAAAAAATTTAGGATTCTAATTTTGTTCCTTAGAACAAGCTCCAATGAAAATTCACTTTCAACAAGATTCATAGGATCTGATCTTTGGAGAATAAATAAGCCTGAGGGTAATAAAAGTAGCATCAGTTCAAGGTTTACCTTCCACCCTTTCATTTATTCCTTTTTTTCCTCCCACATTCCCTCTCAACCTTGCCTCAGCTCCCCAGAATTTCAATTGGAAGAACAGGGCTGGCAAAGTTGAGCTGAGGCTGCACAGAATCTGTTTAAATGTCTATACACACATAATGCAATAAACCCACAAATGGAAAAATCTGCAAATGCATGATTGCCAACCACCTAATTTCTGGATGAAGTGTAAATAATGTATTCAAAATCCAATTACTAATATTTCACATGTTAAAAGAAGCTGTCCTGTGTTTAGCTCCTCAGTCTTACAAATCTTGATTCATAGATGTTGTACAAATCTCTCCTTAGTGTAACCCACTTAAGCTCAGCATAACCCATTTAAGGACAGATCTAGATGCTCAAGGCCTTCTGGGACTTCAGTTTGCAGCTTAAAAAGGAATACAAAATTGACAGTATAAAATAAGAAAAGAACACTTAGACAATACACTTGTCTGTAAATAGATTTTTCTATGGTGCTATTTGATTTCTATTTGGAGGACAAACACCACAATACTGGCTACAATACCAGTTCTCCATACATAAATATTGGCTTCAGAAGCTAGGTTTCATTTTTTTTTATGGCCCAGAACTAAATACAACAGCTGCTATTTAGCAAACATAAAATCATCACATGTCTGATAAAAATAACATACTTATTAATGTTGCATTGCAATAGATTTGTTGATGTTGTTGTTTGTTTCGAATGACTATGCAGTGCTGGAAAATGGAAAAATGATGAAAAGCTGGAATAAAATTTTCCCCAAGAGGAAAACCCAGGGGTTTTCAGTTTCCCACTGTAGACAGGCAAAGCCTCATGCTCCAAGGCTGCACATGCCGAGTTATAAAACCAGAGCTCCCGGGAATCAGAGCAAGCAGTTCCAGAGGCATTGGAAAATGGCCTCTGTATGGCTCACTTTTGGGGTGCAGACAGCAGTGTCAAGGGCTGAGCAAGACATTTGGTGCATTCCCAAGTGAAGGGATAGAAGTATTTTTTGCACTAGTCAAGTCCATCTTGTGAATAGTTTGGATGTACAAATTATCATAAATAAATTCAGAGATGTGCTGAGAATCTTAATTTTAATTTTATACAAACATGGATCCTGTGTTCTTGCATATTTTCCACGAATATAATCAAATAGTAGCCTGGAAACTACTTCTAAAAATGAGAACTGGAAACTAGTTTGCATGAACTTGTTAAGCTAGGTTGCACTAACACTAACTGTAATAAAATTTTAAATTAGGGTCTTGCCACTAAAGATTTGCTTTCCCTTGCTTTTCCAGCTGATGCTACCACACCCAAGAAAGCTTTTGAAATGTTAACATGAAATATATAGCCAAAGAAATATATAAACACCCCCTTAAGATCAATCTTCCACCCCAGAGAAAGATAGATTAAAAAAAGTAATGTAAAACAATTCCCTGTAGGTTTGCGAAGAATTTTTGCTACAAGAATAAGGCTGAGAATGACATATTTGCCCTTCCCTAATGGTAGCCTACGTGACATTGTTCTGCACAGCAATTTTGGACATATTTTGAGACTTAAAGTTATTTTTAAAACTTGAATACGTGGAAATTAATGAGAAAATACTATCTTCAGTGAAGGCAGCTTCATCAACAGAACTACAATTTTTTGTAACCTTATTTACTGAAAAACAATTAGATTGTATGCATTACTACTCAGAGTGTATATTCTGCTTAAAAGAATTTTGATGGGTATCATTTCACACCATTTCCATAGCTAAAGCTGAACTTGAAAGCAGTGGAACAGATTTTGGCATTACTATAACGCATTTGTAAATGAGGAGTCTGCCAAAGTAATTGGAGTTTTATTTTCATGGATGACTCATTACTTAGCTGAAAGCAGCTTGGGTAGCAAACATGTTGTCCAAAATTTCATCTGAGAATATCAGAGATGAATTTTTTCAAGCATCTTTAGAATTATTTATTCTGACAACTACTTTTGTGATTGATTTTAACTTGTTAAATCAGATGGTAAAATTCTACTCATTTTAACAATTCCTGAACTACTTCAGACTTCCTAAAAGGCTTAGGATGACAGTTATTGTGGGATGCCAAACATCATAAAAACTATGTGTCAGAGCTAGAAAATTTAAGAGACTTCTAATGGTTTTTTTTATAACTGTTTTAGATGCATTTCTGAATACTCTTATAAATTAAAAAGCTAAGGTGAAGGTAGAGGATTTTATCTATAATCATTTATTTCATACTTATCTTGTGCCTTCACGATGGTTGCAGCTAGATTTCTTTAATTTGAATCAAAAGTAAAATAAAGCAAAAGAAAGTAGCAGCTGTCCATCTGTGAAAAAACCTTTGCCTCCAGCAAGAACCAAGTATAATAATTTATTCCTCCTGAGGCTAAAGTTAAGATAAAACAGCTTCTAACTGAAGGGCAATTTAATGCTTCTAATCATGCAAGTTCAAAAACCTATCTTTTTATTTAACCAAAAGCCTTGTTTCATAGATTTTGCCTAAAAAAATCAGGTTCCATTTATGCCAACTTTCAAAATGAGAGGATATCTTTGGATAACCAAGACATTGTACATAATCTCAGGTCCTTACCTCTTCTTATTAAACTTGATTTGGTAAACTATCGTAAAACTGAAGTATTTCTTACCCTTTCAATAATTAATTACATCACATTCTCTTTCAACATCAACATTTTGTTCTATCAGAAATTGCTGTATCATATGCCAGTGAAATAAAAACTTTTTGAGAATGCTTATCAAGAAATCTCTCTTGAGATTTTCTTGGACTGTTTTGCTCTTAAGCCTGAAGACCAGAGTCTAATGTTTAAGAAAATGCCATTCCAGTGTACTTTTACAAGCTCTAAACTTAGCCTCAAGGAGGTGTTTTTGTTGTTTTATTCCCATTCCTTGATATATTTTGTAGAGACAGTAAAGTTTTCAAAATTACTGCAATTGTTTTAATCAAGATCTGTCACTTAATGGCTGAAGATAAGAGCTCTTAATTCAAATTTTATTTCCTGTTCTCTGAATGATGAAAACAAAATATAATTTGTAAATGCATTTCTTAATATATAGTTTGGCACTCAAAATTATTTAATTTCGTTCCCACTAAAATTCATGCAGGTTTTGCCATCTTCTAGACCAGGAACAGATTTTGGTAGATTCTTACTGCATATTCTTCCCTTGTGTTTTACAGGGTACCATGAAGGCATGCTCCATGGCCCTGCTGAGGCTGTGCCAGGAATGCCTCAAATACTTCACAGCCAGATAACTCTGAACCTGAAGTCTTTTATGTGTAACACAACCACTGGTCTTCTCAGAACTTGTGGGCATATCACTAGAATAGAATACTATTTTTATTTTAATAAAAGAGGAGAGAAGTCTTAGAAGCTTCTTAAAAAATATCATGGAATCATAGAATGCTTTTAGTTGGAAGGGACCTTAAAGATCATTTCATCTCAAATCCTCTGCCATGGGCAGAGACACCTTTCACTAGACCAGGTTGCCTAAAGCCCTGCCCATCCTGGCCTTGAACACTGCCAGGGATGAGGCATCCACAACTCTGGGCAAAACTCCTGTTCCAGTGCCTCACCACCCTCACAGAAAACAATTTCCCTCTAATATCTAATCAATACCTAATCTAAACCTACTTTCCTTCATCTCAAGGCCATTCCCCCTGGTTCTGTTGCTTTATGCCCTTTTGAAATCCCTCTCCATCAGGAGAGTACTTTTTCAGGTACTGTGAGGCTGTTCCAAGGTCTTCCTGGAACCTTCTCTTCTCCAGGCTGAAGAACCAAAACTCTCTAAGGCTGAATCATAGGAGAGGTGCTCCAGCCCTCCAGTCATTAAAGATGAAAGAATAACCTGAACAATATGAAAAATTTAAAAACACCCTCAAATTAAGAGATATGGTGGGGTTGGGTGAATAAAACACGGTCAAAAATTTAAGGAGTTTTACAAAGAGTGAGATCTAATTCATACAAGTAAAACTGAGAATTGGGGAACATCCCAAATGTGTGGATACACTATTTAAGTGACACTATTCTAAAAAGTCATGGAGAGGTTGCCAGCAGAAGTCCACAGAGATACTGTTGACCATTCTCATAAAAGGCTCAGTAGTAAGATGATAATGTGGTTGGTGATAAGAAATTAATCGTGATTGTAAAGAGATAAACTTATTGCAAGGAATTGCAAAAGTACCCAAAAAATAATGAATGAATTAGCAAAACAAAAAAATGAAAAAATACACACACAAAAACTGAGAGATTTTACAGTTAAATATTAGGATGCATACTGAGAACTTCATTGTAGAAAACATACAGTATAAGAATTTGTCAAAACCTGATTAGGAAAAAAGAGAAGCTATAACTTATTACTGGAAGTTTCTGTTTGATTTTTCATTCAAAAAGGATGGCTCAACTGAGTAATTACCAAGTTACAGGCTACTGGAACCAATTCAGGAATGAAGTAAGGTTAGCATTTATCTTTCCTCTGAGAATAGGAAGGACAGCAGGATCAAAAGACGTAAACAGCTGTGCTTAAATTTGAAAAAAATAGAATAGAAGGATCCAGAGAATACCAATCAATCTAATTCCAATTCTCATGGAAATTATGCAATAGTTGTCTTTGGGTAAAGAATACAGACAATCTAGAACGGATATCCACTTGGCAAGAGAAAACATCTACCATCTACTTCCTCACAGTGACCAGGCCTTACTGATAGGTGGAAGGAGTAGATATAATACATGTTAATTGCCTTAAAGCATTTGCCAGTTTTATGTACCATATTCAGAAATAAATTAAGAATTAAATAATCTGGATTATACTATTGTAACTGCAGTGCACCATGATTGTGAAGCTATAATTAGAGCAGTTACTGCCTGTCAGGCTGGAAGTAAATACTGAGTGGGATTTCACAAGGCCTGTCCTGGATCCAGTATTATTCAATATTTTCATTAAGGATCTGGATGATGGAATAGAGAGTACATTTATTAAATTTGCTGACAATACTAAGCTGAAAGCATCTGCAAGCACTTTACTGAATAGGATTTGAATTGAAAGTAACCTTGACAAATTGAAAAAGTAATCTAAAATTAAAAAAAAAAAAAAGAGAGAGAAAAAGATTCAATTCAATAAAGTACAAAGTATCACACATAGGAATAATCTCCAGCTGGGAAAAATACAAGAGGAGGAACAAATGACTATGCATCAGATTTAAAGAGGGTAATGTACCATAGAGACACTAAGAGTCAAGAACATTTACTATACATGCAGAGCCATTTGATATAGGAAATGTGGACTAATCTTATTTCACACGAGTGCATCTCAGTCTCAACAATTGCCATGGTCAAAGCAGCCTGTTTAGATAAAGTGCTGCATGAATTTTAGCTACATCAGAAATTTTAATGGGAAAAAACAAAGGACATCATCTTGCCTTTTGGACTGCTGGAAAAATTAGAACTAGTATTTGGCTCACAGAGTGTAGAATTTCAAAGCATGGCATTCTTTGCAATGTTTTGTGCCAATTGATTTGAAAGTTGCAGCACTGCTATATCTTCAGGTGGGAGAAGTATACAAACAGAATTGAAGGAGCTGAACAATACCTACAAAATTGTTGACCAAAAATATTACAGTTTTTGATTAAGCACCCTGGGGAATTCTGTACCAAGTAAAGCTATACACAAAAGACATATTTAAATAATGGAAGTTATCTTCCAATTTTTTTAGGAAGGTGGGAGTTTTTCTTTATTTTTCCATCTGAGAGTCTGCATCCATAATATGCATTTTTAATGCTATGTGTATTATACAGCTAATTCATACAAAACCCATATACTGTTAGTATTTATGGATTCATAGACACAATAGCTTTCCTTTTCTATTATTCTTTGTATAATATAGCTTCAGCAGATCTACTTCATCTACAGGATGGGGAATAAATAGCTGCATTCGAAGATTTGGAGAGCATAATGAATTTGGAAGAGGAATCAAAACCAGCATACTGTAACATATGTAAGCAGAATCTATGTAGGACACATGCAGTAATTATCCTATGCAATGTTCACCAACATTTTTTACAGTTATCACTGTGCCTATTTTCACAAGTCTATTAAATGCATTCAAGAAAGATAGGATAGTCATGTTTCCAGTCTTTGGGATTTGACTGACCAGAAATTACATTCACTGACAAAAAAAATTAGACACAACAAAATTAATAAGTTTTCAGAATATTTCTAGAAGATTTGTTATTTTTATGGATCATCTAAGGAGCTGTTGAAATAATTAGAACAAATAAAAGTTCCTTGCATCCCTATCATTAGGAATTTTAAAATATCCTTTATTTATTTCCACTTAATCCTGCATGGGGAATAAAATTAGAAAAAATAAATACACACTTAACAATCAGTGATTTTTGATGTACAGCCTCTGCTGTGGAATGTGAGGAAGCCTAGAGTTCAGTCCATCAATTACATGTATTACCATGTGTAGTGAGTAATGGAAGGCAGGTTCCAGTAAGTGGTTACAGGCATTGGCACTGGATGAAGCTGCTATTTTACTCCAGTTGATTTGGGAGCCATTATAGTCATAATTTGAAATTAATGACACCATCCATGTTTGTATGACTATAAAGTCTTTTCCTTCCTTCTTGCTCCTTATGGAGTTATGGATTCAGTCAGAAGGCAATAGAAAAGTGTTGAGCAAATACTCTGTTCTCAAAACCAGCAAACAGCAAAGCATGCATAGTACTGAATAAATAAGGCCAGCCACCTTTAGACAAATGTAGTGCTTTTAATGGAATGAGTCCAGGCCAACTCCGTATGGAAATATCTGAATTCAATTTTAATGATAATCATATTAATTGGAAAGGAAGTTGAGGAAGTGACTTTTATTCTAAAAAGCTCCTGTTGATTTTAATTGTGATAGTAAATCAGAAATTTCATTACTTTCTGCTGCTACCCAAAAAAAGAAAGAGAAAATAGTTCAGAAACAAGAATTTCTTGTCTAGTAGAAAATGCAGTGAGAGATAGAAATCTTTCCAGAGCACTTAACTGTTGTCATTTATTAATTAGGGAAAATAATTTCATTATTTAAATTACTTTCCTTAACCATGCTAGTTAAAATATTATATATTTGGTATATTTGCATTTTTATAAAAGTAAACACATATCACCTGCTACAGAGAGGCATTGCTGCAAATTCTATTATTCATGCTCATTTAATGAAGTAAATTAAAGAAAATTAGTGGAACATGCTTTGAAGTACTGCTTTAAGCTTCTAAATTTGTTGTCGGGATGAGGCATGGTTAAAATTAATAATTATATATTCTAAGAATGACAGTAAAGGTCATCAGGCTCTGCTCATGGCAAAAAAACAGTTTTGTTTCTGCTCTTTTCTTGAGATTCAGACTGAAATTAAAAGAGAAGATATGAGATAATCAGGTCTTTTTGACAATTATTCATACAGGTATGTGAATTTTGTCTTCAGCTTTCATACCATACCAGACTTTAGACACATGTAATTTTTAATTGTTACAAGTAAGATACAAATAAGAGTTACAACAAATTGCCTCAGAAATAGATAAATATAGGGAAGGCATCATAAGCCAGCATATACCAGACATTTAATGTATCATCAGAGTGGAAGAAGTTGCTTTCTAAAGCAGAAGAACTAATACTAATGATTTTCTTAAGGAAGTGCCATTCTCCACTAGCATTTGATATTCTTCCAGAATATTTTATTCAAAGAATGCACAACAAAGGACACTGGTTAAAAAAAGAACCTCAGAACTTTTACAAGTCCTGTAAAAGAACTCAGATGCAGGATAAGAGATATTCCTGTTTCAGTTACTTTCTGAATGACACTGATTATGAAGTCTTCCTACATAGAGGATAGAGAAAGAGAAACCAAGAGGGATAAAATGTTGACATTTTCTTGGGGCTGTATCTAAAAATAGATAGAAATATCTCTTTTTGGAATAATCTAACTTTGGCTTTGTTGTTCTTCCATGACCTTTTGCCCTCAAGCCATTCCAGGATGGAGGATTACCTGGAATACAAGATATTTCTAATGTGAGGGATTAGCATACTCTAATAGCTGACCTTTACCTATCAGTTCATTAAATTTCTCTTAATCATCACAGTGCCTACAATAAAAATTAATCTTCTGTATGTAAATGAACTGAAGAAACAGCAGCTCCTGCCTTTCTGCCCAGATGTTAACATGATAAAATCTTTCATTTATTCATGGCAACAGTTATTCTTAGAATAGGCAAATAAGTTTGCAATGATTCCAAGTCACGATCAAATTCTCATATTTCTTTTTTTTAACTTTTTAAAAGTTACAATTGATACAACCCACTCACTGCCATTTACCTTCATTAATGATTCCAGCAACAGTGAATAACTAAAAATTATCTCCAAGCCAAAAGCAGCTGCCAAGGTTCAAAAGCACTAAAAATTATTTCACTGGAACTTTTACGCCTAAACGTGGATTTAGAAGTTTGCCAAGTGTGAGCATCTTGCTGTCTGCCAAACTGTCTGTATCGGTCTAAATGGATTGCTATTTGATATGCTAGGACACATGGGACCTAGAAACACACTTCAGAGAATTTATTAATATCTTTACTGCCTATGCCTTGCCATAAGTATAGGCTTCACAAAGGAACATGCCATTTTCCACATTGTAGAGTATGGTGTGGTCAGATTTAATGTTTCCCCCAAACCCCAACTCTGGAAACTGCCTCTTGGAAATGATGATATAAAAAAATTTACAAGTCTTAACAGGAAAAGAAGAATGAAGCTGAAATAAGTCTGGGTACCCATTTCCTTCCAGCAAAATTGTACTTCTCTAAAGCCATTGAAGCTGGTGTCATCAAAAGAAAATGTCACAGACTCTCAAAAGCAAAGGACAGACAATTCTACAGATTATTGGATCATGTCCTATTTATAGAAATCTAACCTTTTCAGCCCCAAAGAAAAGCAAACAGAAAATCGGAGTCGTGTCATAGATCCAAGTCCCAAATTACAGTAATTTTGTACTGTTATTGTATTTTGTTAATCACAGAGACTCAGCAAAACACTAAGTGAGTCACCATTAGGATGAGCAGCCTTTCATAGCTGGTAAATACAACCACCAGACTTAAATATTCCTAAAAAATAGAAAATGTGAATAAAAAAATTCTGAAAGGTTTTTTGCATTGTATGTACTTTTTTATCTTTCTACATCAACAATATAATTTTTCGAATTAATTGTTTAAATTACAAGTGAGACTTTGGATAATAAGGGGGGGAAGGGGAGGGGAAAATTAGTAAATTGTGCAATTTCATAATCAACCAATTATAATAGCATAGTCAATCTGAATTCCATATTAATGAAAATGGAACCAGGTTATGCAGAAGAATAAAAAAAATCCAGGATGTGTAAACTTTTGCATAACATAATTGCAACTGGCAGCAAAAACTCTGAAAACCTTTTCATACTTGGACCTAGCATCAGCTGAAAGAGAAGTAAACTGATTTTGGTTCTGAATTCTTTCCAAGGCTTCAAAAGATAAATTATACTAGAAGATCTCTTTTTAATCGCCCAGCCAACGTATGGAAAGAGATCTTCCATACCTCAGAACAAGAATCTCCTCAAAAATAAGAAATAACCTTTAATAGTTCTTCTCTATTGTCTTCCTAATCTGCAGCATAGTTCTCTAAATAAGCATTACATCTGTCTTAAAATAAAGAAGTGGGAAGATTTGATGTCTCCCTCCCACCCCAAAATTGAGTGCAGATTGCCACATGTCTGCAATTGCAAATAAATCACCACTATTTCAAACACTGAGAACTGGTTTTGAAATTCAGCCACTCCTACATTCCACCGTATTATTGAAATTATCACCATATTCCATGGGCTCACAGCTGTAGCCCTTTGGTAGCAAAAAGAAGTGTCTTTAAATGAGTGCCTAAGACTCACCCCATATATTGAATTGAACCACTCTATGGATAGTGCAAATCACCCCTAAATTTTAGGTGGAAAAGGGTTAACTGTATGAAATGATCAAATCATGGCATAAGATTCTTCACAATAGTCTTACTAAGCTAAATCTGTGATGAGTCAAGGAAAACATGCTTCTGTTCTCAGTTCAGAACTAAATATGTGTGTGTATATATGTATATGTATATATGTATATGTATATATATATATATATTACTTTCTATTTCAGCAATTTAGTCTCCATTTCTCATAATTCAGTGGTGTCATCTCCATATAAAGAATACATTTATTGGTTTGCTGAACCAAGACCTTCCCATCTGATAGCAGGACAGTGTTATGATTTCCAACACTGCCTGCTTGGCAGGAAGGATAGCATATGTGAGATAGAGCAGCAGGTGTTGTAGGTGTTATGACACTGGGATTCTAGCCCTGGTCTTGTAAGAAAAGCAGCAATATAACAAATATAAAATAATTTTCAAGAAACTTGTAATCTTCAAATATTAAGAGTGGAACTGCTAGGATATAAAATACTGTTCTGGCACAGTCTGATTTCAAAACTATTTTGTGTGGGGTTACTTACATGAGTCGACACTCCAAGCAAAAAGAAAAATATATGGATTTTCATCTCCACACTATCTACATTAAGAATATATCAGAAGCTAATTACAGTCTAGAGGAATTTATATTACCATCATCAAATTGCCAAGAATTCATGCATACACTTCACTAAATCAACCTGGTTTCTCACTCAAAGACTGGAGAACAACATTTTTCACATGGTGGAAAATGTTCGTGTGAGGAATTCCGGTGACAAGAGCGAAACAGCTCATGTGAGAAAGTTCTCACCAAAAAATAAGTTTTGCATAAAGTAGACTTAGGCAAATTTGTAACCCTTGAATTTGTTATTACAAACCAATGAAAAAGTGTTTGATACTGGCATGAGAAAACCTCACAACAGGGCCATCACATTTTAAGCATTGTTTAAACAGCCAGTTTAAAAAAAATACTGTATCAACGTAACTATTAGAAATTGTTTCCATCACTTGTCTGCATGATCTTCATTCACTTGTAATTTTCCTCACAGTCCAAACTGCTTATTTAACCTAATCGTTCAGTCCTTTAGATTCATATGCACTGGAATAGCATTTAATGCATTTGAAATAAATGACATTACCATGTGTAAATTTATATTGGTGATAAGAATCTTCAAAATCTGTCTGCAAACCTTCTTCCACAGTTAATGGTAGGATATAAACAACAGCAGAGGCTCAGTCATCTGGCCTTTCCAAGCTGGAATGAGTTGTCTTCATGGGTTGCATTTTTGTCTTAGTTGAGTAAAGGGGAGGCTTTGGTAGCGTGTTATAAACACCCAAACTTTTAACATGTGATATAAATCATGGGAATTTGCCTACAGAGGAAGGATCTCGAACAGCCATTAAAACTCCTGCAATTATTCCTTACAAGAATTCATCAAGACATATGACCTTAACTTATAACAACACAATATCCTGCAAATGCTTACAGAAGTCAGGAAATTTAGAGTTTAAACCTGATGTTGAACTTAACAGTACAAGAAAAATATTAGCATTTGCATATGAAAATAGTTTCAGTTAAAAAAAAAAATCAAAGTGAAAGAAAATTATTCTATGCTGCTCTGGTTTTAAGCAATAAATAAAGTTTTACTGCATTTATAAGAAGTTTAGGTTCCAAAACAAGGCATATCATTGAACTTTATGTAGTATTTAGGTCTGTCTGTGCCCTGAAATCTTCAGCAATTATTAATATGACATGAGAAACAAGTGTATCAGGTTATTTTTTCTGAATTCCTACCGTTCCCCCATTCCTACCTGTAATCAAAAATTTTTCTTACAGTAGTGGAAAGTACCTATATGGCAGGATTAATCTGATGAGTCATATACTATGCCATTATTTATAGACAATTGTTTCTGTAATTACAAGGGATATGGTGGTAAATATGCTGAAATCACTTTCTATAACCCATTATCATTAATTAACTACATAAATAAATTAGAATATGAATATGTCCTTTTGTTTAATTTAAAAATATACTCAGTGTGAGCAAATGCTTATATATATTTGCTCACATATATTCCAGCAACTATCAAACCCACAGTTTCATTTTTGTTTTGTTTTTTGCAATCATTGCTGTAATGTTGGTTAAGAATAATTGTCAAAATAAAGATCAGAGAACCAATTAATCCAAATTTTCTAATGAGAGACAACTCACTGGAGTCTTCTCCACTGCTCTGTCTTGAAAACTCATTTAAATATTAGATCTATACCATGGAATGATGCAGCTCATTCATACTTCACACAATACTCTCAGTCAAACTCCTGTTAAAAGCCTCTATCATTTTGACAGAAAGGAAGAAGCCATGTAGAAAGAATGTTTCTATAATTGCACCGAACAACCAATCTGACTCTACTGTTTGTCAGACAGGACAAAACTGACATTCATTTTTCACCTTGTAGAGTTTCTAGCCTTCTCTGATACTTAGCAAATAATGTGCATAGCTGTATAAACATATTTCATAAAACGGATGTGCAGAAGTTTCCAAAATAATTGGAGCCAGTCAGTGTAGTATTGACACATAATTTACTTTCCTTCCTCCTCTAATTTTGTGCTTCTCTACACACACTGTAGTTACAGTGCTGATGGAAAATAGTCTACATAATACTATAAAAAATGCTGGGAAGAATAGCTTGTGCAATAACTTAGAAAAACAAAAACAACTTTTTCAAAACCGAGAATAAATAAAGAAATACATCCATAATGTATAATTCTCAAACTATCACCTTTTGAAAGGTGAAGCAATTAAATACCACAATTTAATACCTCAAAGTTCTTCAGGAGTGAAATAATCCTTTTTCTTATGTCTACCAATCCTTGGTGAAGTTTATAAACAGTTAGCTAACATTTAACCCATTTTTTCTACAAGAGCATCAAAACAATTTTTAACTAGAAGGTGCTACCAAATGAGTTTTTGTTAGCTCTTTGGAATAACATTTTGACACAAAAGTAGAAACAGCTTTGGAAGCTTTAACTTGCATCTGAAGAAGCTTTTGATGCTATCAGTCACCATCAATCTATTTTTTAAAAAGTCTAACATCCTTCAGTGAGATAAGAAGAGAGAAATATTTAGTTGGTGATATGAATGCTACTGGACACTGAATAGCTAACTGCCACACAATTTCACAACTATTAAGGAAATGTGAACTTCATGTATGCAAAGAAAACATTAGCATTCCATTGATAGTGTTTTCCTCCATTTCAGTGGTTTTGTCTGACAAGGTTGCAGACAGAATGCAATGTCTCTCAAACCTGTCAACCCTGAAAAACAATTCCAGTGACAGGAATCATCAAGAATTGATTTTTCTATTATATGAGGGCCTTATTTTCTCACTTTGACTGAAGTGGTTTTATACCTGTAAAATTTTAAACAGAATTCATTATCCAACTTGCTATTTGTGCTATTCAGAATATACAATTCAGCCTTTTCTTTTACAAGGTATACCTCTTGAATAAAAATACACATTCCTTACTGGGAGAGTATAGACTAAGACAGAGAACCTGACAACACTAAGACCAAGGTGCTGTGATGCTCTTTTTTTGGCCTTTGAGCTGTTCTCCAGTGCTTTGTTCCTCTTTTTGCTGTCTCTCCAGTTTTATAATCTCTTTTGGCCCACACATTTTAACCACTACTATTTCCCACACTGAAGTTAACATCGAGGATGAAACACACAGTATCAGCAGGAAGATTAAAGCTCTTAAAGCATAAAGCAAGAGAGAGCTGTTTCTGTATTTGAGACCCAGAGGCAAGAGCCAGCTGAAGAAAATAGGCTGGCTTTAGAAAACATAATGCTACACTTGTTTTGAACATTTCTTTGTCTCCACAAAACCCGTAAAATTTACAGCTTTTCCCTCTGTTTCTCCTTGCAGTAGTGTCCAGGAGTCTCATTTTCCAATGCCAGCAGCATCAACACTGCAGAGAGTATGCTCACTGTGTCCATCACTCCACTTGGTGCTAAGATCTGGGAAAAGGCAATTTTATCCTCCTGCCTGCTGTCTGAACTACAAGTACTGGCTGATACAATCCTTTTTCTGAAATGGCCCTTGGTATGCAGAGGTCATTTTTTGTGGAGAAACATGATAAACTTACCTGAAAAGCAGCCCTGTTTGGTGAGCAGCAATCCTCTATCCTACATCTGAAGCACTCATGCAGTACAAAAAGTGGGATAAACAGTACATCTTCATTTTTGCTTTTTTGACACAAAACCTTTTAGGAAGTCTCTTTGTTGGACTCTGCTTATACTTAAAAGGACATGTAGCTGTTATAAACAGCCAAATTATTTTGAGCATTGATTTAGTTCTACAATAAAAATTTTAATGTAAAGATTTTCTCCACTGCAAGACTGATTCAGATTTTTTTTCACTTTTAAGGGATACTTCTTTGGAATGTTTAACATTTTTTTTCAGGGAGTTCTTCCTTTGATTCAGAGAATTACACACTATACCAAAATGCACAACTAGAAAAATATCTGGTTTTACCACAATACAATCAGCAACAGACATCTTAAATTCCATAGACTTAGACTCTAAGTCTTCATTTTCCCTGTTAAATAACAGGAAATCTAAAAGAAGGTAATCTAAAAGAAGAGAAACATTTTTTACTTTACAATATCTATTTAGTGCTGACTACATCCAAGCTCCTCTGTATGTCAGAAATACTGATGTCATCTTTGTTTATTTGAAGTATGCATGCATCCAAATAAATGTTTAACTTAAAAAAGCCACAGACATGTTCAGGGAAAACCATTAACTGCTGCCTGGGAATAGCATAAAAATGTGTTTGTGGAGGGCAGAAAATTCTGTTCATTTATTATACCATTTTATCCCTCAGATGCTCATGGAGTATAGGACTATAGAGCTGATATTACTGTGGCAAACACACAGTATTTAGATTTAGAGCCCTTTAATTTTTTCTCATCAATATTTGGAGAAAAGTGGATTGCAGTTCTATGCAATGACAAATAATGAATCTAATTTCAGTTTGTTTTTCACAGCTCGTTGTGTTTAATGAAATAATTCACTTGTTAAACCTACTGATGCACAAACACTATTGAAAACATATCTCTTTTGTTTGCTCTGTTTGGGAAAAAAACCTACAACCTAAGGGAGTATTCAAGAATCTTGTATATTTACCTGGCCTAGGTAGAATTGCACTATAAAAATATTGAATTTGTTCCAATTCTTAAAAAATATCCATTCTGGAAATGAACACACTTTTAAAATAACATTACTGCATCCTGCATTTTTTTGAGGATAAATTTTCAGTATGTTTCTAGACTTTTTTAAATTGAAATCCTGAACAAAACTTCTATAGATAATGTTTTTGATTAAATGTTATAAGGTACCATTACCTCCATGCCTTGAAAAAGAATAAAACATTTAAACTTAGCTCTAAATATTGCAGAGGTTCTATGGTCTTTCTTCTTGTACCCTTCTTTTTTCTTTTCTAATTTACACAATTTCTCTCTGAAGAAATATCTTGATTTAAATGCCTGAAGTATGTGATTGATTCACCTTTAATGCCACCTTTCATTGCACTGCGTGAGATCTGAAATTCTTGCCAGAAAGTGTTTCTTACTCTTTCCTCTATACGTGGTTAAATTTTGTCTTCTCTAGGAGCATAGCACAACGCAAAACCCAGAAGAGCAGGCTGGCTGAGACAGGGAGGCACCCATGGGATCATCTAGCCCAACATCCTGCTCAAACAGGATTGCTAAAGCTGTGATAGGTTACTGAAAACTGTGTCCAGTGGGATTTTGGCTATCTCTGAAGATGGAGATACCCCAAACTCCCAAGTCAAGCCATACCAGTGTTTGACAACCCTCAGAGGAAAGAATCTTACACAGAATTTCTGCTATTTCAGTTGTGTCCTTTGCACCTTGACATTGGAGGGTTATGTCCCTAAGCACTGTAGCTGCCTTTTTTGAGCTTTTTATCTCCACTGGAATGAGCCTAAAGCTGTTTGGTATTTAAACACTATGCAGTTAAGCCCCTTAGAGATGTACCCAGCATGTTCTGGGCTTGGTGAAGTTACTTTACAACACTCAGCTAAGAAAATACAAAAGGAGGGTTAACTTCAATCTTTCAAAGAAGCTTAGCACTAAGAGAACTATCTTACCTGAGAGAAAAATCTAAAAACCACCTAGGCTCAAGGCAGTCTTCCCACAGTGCCACCCTATTCTGTGCAAAAGACTACTTTTTCCTTGCTTGGAACTGGATCACAGTGCCACCAAAAATAAGTATTTTCAGTTCCTTCGCAACCATTAGATGCACTGAGGATTACCACATATATTCACACTTGTCCTTGCTTAAAACTTGGTTGTGTGTTTCTTTTTTTATATTTTGTACTGCTGGACATTTACGATTATATCAAGGTTGCATGCTGGTTGAGCTTCTAGCTATCAGGCCTACAGCATCAGCAAGGTTTACAAACTGAACACAGTAAAAATCCCAGGCTGTTTACATCAATCCACATATTTTATCATAATGAAATTATTATCAATGCAAAACATATGAGGAAAACAACTGACTGGATCTGACAGCAGTGCCTATGGTAAACACTGTTTTCTCCAGATCACTCAAGTTTTGCTTACTTTAATTTTTCTATGCTTCATGGTTTAAGCTGTCAAGATGTTAACTATTCCTGTTGGCAGACAGCAACACCTGAAGATATTCCAAAACCAACTGTGAAGGAGGATATAGTATGTTTTTCCTTCTCTGTGAATTGAAGGGGTTTTTATAGGTTTATTTTTACTACTACATTTCATCTCAATGGCTATTTTATCAATATAAACTCCTAAATCAAAATAAAACAAACATGCGCTCTTCCTTTTATAAATTTTATGAACCAAAGAACACTCAAAACTTTAAGCGTAGTTAAGATATAACCTAATGAATATCAATCAGATTTATTTTACTTTTCTTTGTAGATGCCTGACATTTTGACAATGTTGTGGTTTTATAATTGTCTTTAAGATCCTCTGTTTATTTAAGAGCCCATATATAGCCCATATCAAGCTATTGTAATTTTTTGCATATGTTTTAAAATCAGAATGCATCATAGTAAAGGCTCTAGGTATTTCACAGATTGTATAGTCTGTATTTAAATCATATGCTTCTAATTCCTTAAATTTCAAAGATTCTTCCAACATTCCTTGATCACCATCATTTCTGTAGAAAAATAAAGATTTCTTTAAGTATAATAAAACCACACAATTTTTTTTTTATATCCAGGTCAATGCCACCTCATCATTCTCATTCTCAAATACCTGAATAAGTGTATTTTTGAGTGATATTTTTACCTTTTTTTCTTTTATGGTCTTCCACCTGATACTACTTCTATCCTTTTATTTTTCTCTTACCAATACATTTTGAAGTTCATCAATTTCTTGCGAGCAAGAGATTGCCAGAAGAAACAGCACAACCAAAAGTTGTATACAATTATCTCAATTTTCTTTAGCCTTCATTTCTGAGCCATTAAAAAGAAACACCATGAAGTGTTTGCATCTCAGAACATCAGGCAAGCCTTAGGTCTTAGTTTTATGAAGAAAAAATGAAAGCAACATCAAAGTGATCATGTGTGCCATGTCTTATTCTGTACCTTATCTTTGTGGGTTCTTACAATCTGCAATGACAAAGTCAGTTTCTTTCTGTGTGAGCTGTGGTTCAAATCTTCTACTTGTATTTTCACTTTGTTATTGGGACTTTTGTCTAATATTGCAGAACTCTCATAACTATTTTAGAGAAGATATATTGCCCATGTCATGGTAGAGCCAACCTTTATGAGATTTAGTTTTCCATTTTCTAACTGAAAGGATACTTAGTCATGCATATACAAGAATAATTTCTACTTTAAAACTCCCATCAAAATTTTATTGACTACATCATATTTTTGAGGTACTTTAAAGCTTTTCAATTTGAAGTCAAGATTATTTATCTGGTGCTTTTGCAGTGTATTTTTCTTTTTCAAAGGTGAAAACTACTTTATTACTGACCAGAGGTTCTTTCCTAATTAGTTTACTTAATCCAGCCACATCCCTTCACCCAATTTTTATTTTATTTAATCTCTAAATATTGTCATTCTTCTGTCTACATACAAAGAATGTATTAGATGCCACATTAATACTCATTCAACCCACTTATTATTCTCTCTGCTTTTGTAGCAGAAGAGGGAAGCTCAGAACCCTCTAAAAGACACCTGTCAATTCAGATAAGTCATACTCCAATCAAAACTCCCATCTCAAAACAAATTTTCCTACAAACTTATTTCTGGATTTCACTGAAATTTCATGAAATAATGTTGTCAAAAGACAGCAAGAAAGAGAGAGCACTGTAATCCCACAACCTTGTCATTTCCAAGACACTTTTGCAGAGGCCTGCTTGGAAGAAGCTCTGTCTGTGCACAAGTTAAGTGCCACAAAGCCACCCCAATGCAGCCCACACTGGAGCTGCTACAGCCCTTTCTTCAGCCAGGCAGCAGAGGAGGGCAGCACAGCTAACATCTGCAAGGACTGGATGCTTCCTTGATAAAGTACAGCTCTCCAAGGAAGCTACTCTGTGTGATAGCAGCTCAGAGGATCAGGCAACCTTCAGCAGTAATTCCCGTGGGAAGCAGGAGAGATGCAGAACCAGATCAGAGGTTGCCAGTATTTACCTGTTTCACATAAAGACTTTAATGTGCTTCACTGCATTTTATAGCTTCTTTGCCCACAGATTATATACAGGATAAAATTACACCATTCTGTCATAGGAGTTGCTGTGATGAATGACTTTGTTACAATGAACAGAGACTGGCCCATGACATAATGCAAGTCTTAGGGGAAAATGGCAAAACTTGACTTTTGTCAGTAATTTCATTCACCAACTGTAACTAAACACAGGAAAACCTGGAAACACTGAGCATGTAATTCCTAGACACCTGCATTAAGAATTAAGGTGTTTATTTAACATGATGCTTAAAATATACTAACATTAAATTAATGTACTTAAATGTGTAAGATAACTGAATGCATTATAACATTGTTTTCACGTGTATATATAAACAGCATAAGTTACAGAAAATATCTATATAGTTAAATAGTTAAGGGACTTAGAACTGTTCCCACCATGTAGCTGTGGTATGGGTGGGGAAGACTGCAGTATTGTTCTCCTGTGAGAGGGAAAGGATGGAGCACAGGCAAGGCATGTGCAAATGATGGATCACAAACTGGGGCATCCATCCTTGACCACAGTTTGGATACCCCTAGTTCTTGATATAGTTTTTCCAATACAGAAAGCAAAGAAAATGTGTTCACAATGGGTCTGTTGTTAGCAATAAGATAATTTAATAATTTACTTGTACACTGTTCAGTAATTTCCAGATTTTTGGTGTTAGACAAGCAAGCTGAAATATAGTGCAGTATAAAGGTACCCTAAGTAGTAAAATTTTAGAGAACAGACAAACAAACAACCCAAACAAAAAAAGAAAAAAAAAGGAAATTCAATTCAAAGAGGCTTTCCTTTGAAAAAAATTATTAAATTATGGCTTATTTCTGCAACAACTCTGTGAATATATTTTCACAGATGAAAAAATTGTATGTAGCTAGTGATAAAAAAGCTTCCTTAATAATTCACAGAAATCAATAAAGCTGACTGAACATGAAAAAAGATCTAGCAGCCTACCTGGCTAGCAAGCTCACATTAAAACAGAAATCCCTAAAAGTTTATTCATTAAATCAATGATAAATTCAACTCACATTTGCAGCAATTAGACCATCCAAAGGCCTTTATATCTACTTGGAAAAAAATCCTGAAAGATAGTACACCAAACACAGTCATTCTTATTATTTATTTATTATCAAATGATGCCACTGATTAAAATGATGAAATGATACTATTTCAATAATCAGAAAAAAAATACTCAAAAACCCCAAACCACACAAATAAACAACCCATGTAGCTCACAACACAGAATACATTGTAAGTGTTTCCCTACAACTAACAATTCCTAGCAGGAATGCTAAATGTTTTATACCATTTCTGCTTTAGTTCCTTTATAGCAAGACTACAGTCAAAATTGTAATCTTAGAATCAGTGCATCCTGTATGGCTGGTGATAGCTTTGGGAACACATTTCCTAAACTCTTATCTGGAACGTTTCACTACATTGTTAATTTTTGCTCTCCCACTTTTTTGCTTTCCCACTTATCATAAAATTGTTTAGGTCTATTGTTTAGCTACAAGCTAGAAGTGGAAAACAAATTAGTACTTCCACGGTGCTTTAAACATGTAAGACACCATATAAATTTTAAGTTATCAGAGATTTTCAAAACACAATCTACTTACAAATACATTTTTCATTGCTATTATTTAAAAATTATATTAATCTCACCATTTTTTAAAGTGGGATATATACTGGATTTAAGTAATGTTAACAAGTACATATCTCTCAAAAGGCAATAATGTCAAGAGGCCAGTGTTGGCAGGACTGAGTTATGGGAAGGCTCTTTATGATCTCTGTCATGTGTGAGTACATCTGGCAGGTTTTGCACTGATTCATCAGTAGCAACATAGCTTACATCAATCATTAGTTTTCAGATTTGGAAGAGACATAAATATTTGGGAAAAATTGCTGCTTATATGCACTGAGACAAGAGGAATCAGAAAACTATTCAAAAAGTAAAAGGACTTATTTTTTTTCCTGGTTTTATTTATGGGTGCCTTTATATCTACTGTCAGTATTACTGATGTTACCTGGATATTTTCTCTGGGGAAAGGGAGAGTGTGTGATGTGATTTATACCACAAAATAACTGTGCTGCAGAAATAATTATTCAAATCTGACTAGGAAACCTTCTCACTCTCTTCACAAGCAGTCTGGCAAGACAAATCATCAAGGGACCCACATTCTGGATGAGGGCTGTAAACAGGCACACACTACCACACCAAAGGGCTGAGGAGCAGATGCACAGTGAGTGTCCAACATTATCTCAGACCTCAACTACTCCTTGCAATGACATTTCAAGACAGCACAAGCTTCACAGGCTTTGAGACAGAAGCAATAGAAAAAGGGACTGTACAAAGAAGAGAAGCAGTGGTTCATCAATATAGCTATGGCCCTGATTGTCCCATAATTACTAACCCATCAATACCTAGAATAATTATTCTTCCCTTCTAGGGAAAAATTGCCTAACAATACTACGTATCCACACTCTGATTAAGTGCAAATTTCACTGGGATCTTTCATCTGATCTCTCCTACGTGTACCTCCCAGCATGCAGCAACTGTCTCAGTATTCCTGCAGCACACAAAGCATACAACATTTGTGTCACAAAGGCCCTTGTTGGTAACCAGAACAACAGATAATTTATCCCTTATTTCTGATTTTTCAGATTTTCCATTACACATTGCACATGTTTTATAAATGCTCAGTTTCGCTTGCCTCCATCTCATCATGGAGGAGATGTCAGATCAAAAAAAGAATATAGTAACACAAGGAAAAAGACTTTCTCTTTTAGCCACTCAGTTATTTTAGAAGATAAGAACACTAGAAGCAAATCTGCCATCTGTAAAAGAAATGTGGAGACATGCCTTTCTCAAATACTTCTCTTAAAAAGTGCAGATTTGTGTGAAGTATCCACCATGTTAAAAGAAGCTACTCCAGGGCTGAGTGGGAAATTGAAATAGAGGATCATCTTCCCATTTGTTTTTGAAGAGGCAATCATGGAAGAGTATTAAAAGCAATCTAAAAGGGAACTTGCAATTTTCCCTTTGTGGATGATTGTTATGTGAGGATTGATCTGAGCTAAAGCCAAGATGCGATTAATTTAAAATTGAAGTTGCCACTGTAAAAAAATTAAATTCCAAATAAAGCTGTTATTCTAAAAAATCCCTCAGCAGCAAAAAGTATAAAAATACATAAATACATAATTCATAATCAGCAAGACATACTACATGAATGTTTATATCATCTAAATTCCTTGACAAAAAACAATGAAAAAGAAACAAAAAACTACCAGCATCTAAAAAGAAAAATAAACCCACCAAAAAAGCACAGTGCAAAAAACTCCAGCACATATTAACTATTCATAGAAAGAAAAGTCCCACAGAATAAGTTCCTAGTCATGTAAATAATGAGGCTGGTTGTATAGAAGCATCATTCTAAATGCAAAAAAAATCTGTTCTTATTCCATCTTTATAACTATCAAACCAAGGTTTTTATTTGTGTAATTAATGTATTTTGGTTCCTCCTCTTTGATTGGTGTTTTTTCTTGTTTGTTTTTGTTTCGGGTATTTTAAATTTTTTTTTATTTTTATGCACAATGTTTACCTATAGGTAACTGAGGCTCAGACTGATTTCTTCACAAACTGTGTATCACAGCTTGCAGCACTATCTACAGAATCTGTACGATGTCCTTGCTTAAAACTTTGCTTTTTAGTGGTTTGCATATATTTAGGGATTCACTAATTCCCCTGAAGTGTTAAAGAAATAAGAGAATCAGCTTCATTCCCTCAGGTGTGGTCACGTACATGATTAAAAGCAGTAAATCATCTTTTCTGAGAGGAACATAAACTACCATTTAGAGTATACTCAGCAGGTGAAAATGCCTACTAAAAAGGCACCAGTCTTACAGTGGTGCTGTTCAGAATGCTGTTTTAAAGATTTATACCTCTTAATATGATCTTGAAAATATGCAACTGAGGAAATGGAATATAACTTTATTCAAAACAATGCAAAATCAGCTTATTTTGAAACACTAATGAAGGAATTAGCTTCACATTTGTGTTATGTTCTAAAAGCACATTGTTAATATTAATTAATCTGAATATTAATCCTTTCTGAATTGTTTACAAAATACTTTTCATTAATAGAATACACAATATAACCATAAAATCATAAAAACATCAGAGTCAGTGCTGACTACAACTTATTCTTTCTATTTTCCTAAACATATTACTGCTTGCACCACTATAAATTGATAGGTATAGTTACTTAAATCTGGGTCTGAAAATGCTGGCTTGTTCTATATTTTTTTGCAAATATTTATTATTTTCTAAAGTACTGAAGGTTTCAATATCAAATTCATGAAAATATTATAAGCTCTACCAGAATTCAAAACATGAACAGAATCTGTTATTGCACAGTTGTATAATGCGGTCATTCCACTAATGTAATTATTTTTCAAAAATCAAAATTTATATTTGCAGATGAAATATATTATTTTCTATTTTATACTGATCTAATAAATTAGAGCTAGTAAATTATCTTTTTAGTGGTGAGATAACAAAGCAAGTTTTTAAAAGGATTTAAATTTTAATAAGGCCTCAATCCCACTGCCTGTCAGTAGCAACCAGATATGATTTGTCAAACTTTCTATCACAAAACATCATCAGAGTTAAACTAACCTCTCTCAGAAGTAAAAAAATGCAGTGATAGAACCAGCTCTGGGTTTTTCAACAACATGGCCAAAACTAAATTTTCTTTTCCAAAGGACACAAGGCTTGAACACAGCTGAAATGGAACATGCTTCACCAAGGATGGACCCCAAGGGAATTTGGCTTGGAAAATTCTGAAGCCAGCAGTAGAAGATGGCAACTTGTTCTGTGAGAGGGAGCAGTCTCTCTGCCCTTGCCAATGTACCCCCTCAGCCTCTGCTAGCTGCAGAAGGGTTTTTTACAGAAACATAGAATAATTTATGTTGGAAAAGACCTCTAAGACCATTGAGTCCAACCTGCGACCGATCACCATCTTGTCAGCCAGACCATGGCACAAAGTGCCACATCCGATAGTTTCTTGAACACTTCCAGGGATGGTGACTCCCCCACCTCCCTGAGGAGCCCGTTCCAATATTTAGCAATCCTTTGGCATGAAGAAATTTTTCCTGATATTCAACCTGAACCTCCTCTTTGCAGCTTGAGGCTGTGTCCTCTTATCCTGTCCATGATTGCCAAGGAGAAGAAAGCAACCCTCACCTTGCAACAGCTTCCTTTCAGGTGGTTGTAGAGAGTGATTGGGGCCCCCCCTGAGCCTCCTTTCCTCCAGGCTAAACACCACCAGCTCCTTCAGCTGTTCCTCACAGGGCTTGTGCTCCAGACCCTTCATTAGCTCCACTGCCCTTCTCTAGATATGATAGCATCTCAATATTTTGCTTGAAGGGAAGGGCCCAGAACTGGATACAGGATTCGAGGTGTGGCATCACCAATACTCATTACAGTGTGTCCTGGTCCTGCTGGCCACGCTATTTTTGATACAAGCCAGGATGCCATTGGCCTTCTTGGCCACCTGGGAACAGGGAGAGCTCGTGTTCAGCTGGCTGTCCACCAGTAATCCCATGTTATTTTCTACTAATATCTGGAAATCTTTCCAGACACTCTTCTCTGAGCCTGTAGGACTGCCCGGGGTCCTTGTGACCCAGTTGCAGGACCTGCACTTGGCCTTCTTGAACCTCATACAACCAGCCTCAGCCCATCAATCCAGCCTGTCCAGACCCCTCTTCAGAGCCTTCCTGCTCTCCAGCAGATCAACATTCCCAGCCAACACAGTGTCATTCACAATCTTACTGAGGTGCACTCAATCCCCTCGTCCAGACCATCAGTAAAGGTATTAAACAGGACTGGGCCCAGTGCTGAGCCCCTAGGCAAGCCCACTAGAGACCATCTGCTGGCTGGATGTGGCACCTTTCACCACCACTCTGGGCCCTGCCATCCAGCCTGCTTGTAACTCAGGTTCTTCATGGGAAAAGCCAGCTCCTGCAGTCTCCTGCCCTGGTGCCTTCCCACCTCACTTGTGCCTAGAATCCATCCACAGAGCAAATACCCATCCTCTGCTTTTATGGTACTAGGATAAGATCTTTCAGCTAAAGCCGAGCCTTAAGTGCATTTGGGAAGAGGAGAAGTTTTCTTATAACTCACTGCTAGATAGACACAAGGCATTTTAGAGTGATCTGACATGGTGCAGAGTGAAAGAGAGCCAAAGGACCACACCATCTCCCTTGTTTGTTGCTGCTTGATCCCTTTATGCAAAAGGTTTATGTTCATATGACTTAACTGCACTGCACTGTTAAATGAAATTATGGTGTGAAAATTTACAGCTCTTCAACATACATTTTTCAACAGAAATTTCACCCAATCTTAAAATGCTTTTAAGGTAAGTAATCTAACACATTTCAGTCAAGAAAACCTAAATGAACGTATATGACTTGGAAGAGACCAGCTAACTTGCTCAAGACCTTAGGACAATTGTTTTAAAAGCAGATGTCCTATTCCCTTCTTTGATGGATGTAGAGGAGGAAAGTTTCTATTTGTTTATTTGGGTTTTTTGGTTTGTTTTTTTCAGAAGATAATGTGTATTGGGCTCCCCAGCATTACAGAAACTTTTCAAGCCTGTATTTAGAGGAGACAGAACTCACTCTGATTTTTTTTTTTTATCTCAGTATAATAAGCACTGAGGGTGTAGTGACTACTGCTGTTAACCTGATAGCTTTTCCCCTCATATGGGATTGCTTTTTAACTCCTGAATATATATGCCTGTCTTGAAACTTTATATACAAAATCTTGTCTCAATATTGCATTTTTTTAGTAATGTCCCAGGAGTACATATGAGGTAAATTATAACTTTTTGGTTTATCCAGTTTTCCAATTAAATTAGTCTCATTTGATGAACAGTTGAAAAGCAGAATAATTATTAATGAAAAAAGGAAACTTATAAAGTTGTCATTGTTCTTATTAATGAATATTGTATTTGATAAATGACTAAAATTTTATTTTGAAGTAATAACCATTTTAAGATAAGTATGTTAGTCTTAAATGGTATCTTATCAATGTTGCTTAGAAATCAACAAGAGCTAATTGTTTTAACTGAAATCAAGATCAAGAGAGCCAGACTTAATAATAAATCATCTCACTTAGGCTTACATAGTTAGATGATATCAAAGCAAACATGAGAACTTCCAATACACTTTTATGATCTGCGCAGGAATTACTAGGAATTCAAGTACCTCTGGGAAAAATTTATCTAGGTGTTTTTCCGTGTTGATATCATGTTGGTAACCTCTGTTTTAAAACAGCAAATATAAAATACATATGAAAAAAGCACTATAGTTGATGAACATATTTGCAAAAAAAGTAACACATAGATTAACACAGGAAATATTCTTAATATTGTAGTATTTCCAGAGAGTGCAATTTTCTCAAGTTATGCTGACACAAAGTAGTACCTCTGATGTGGGAAAACACAAACATTCAAATCAATGAGAAAGTAGAGATCACACAAATATACAATGAGAAAATAAACTATATCTGTGGGTGATAAAATAGTTTAAAAAAAGGAAAGAAAAAGTGCCGCATATCACAGATTCTATGGTTTCATTAAAATAACACAGAACCAGAATTACATAAAGTTGGAGAGATTGTTATAAATTAAAAGAGCAGAAAGAATCACATGTAGAAAAAGAAAACCATCCTTTTTATAAGTTACATTACAAACACTACTTCCAAATGTTTCTTACATTCTTGGCTATAAAATCGTGCCATACTTTTGAGAAATACATCAAAACATCAGTTTTCTGCATACAAGTGTTTCTATTTGAGAGAATTTTTTTTCTTCTTTTTCCTAGTTGAAAAGTAAAAGCCTGTTATATTTGAATATGTTGTTCTTACCTGTGTTGAAAAGCCAGCTCGTCACTTGTTCAGGAATACCTTGATCCTATGCCTGTAACAATTCATCTAACCCTAAATGAAACCCTGTGCTAGGGGAGAGGCTCTCATTTCTATTACTTTATATAAAAAAAAAAAAAATATAGATGACAGATCCTTTCTACAAGGTAGCCTAGAGTGTCTAGTTCTTGTCACAATGTTGTCATAGTGACAGTGACATCAATATACTTCATGACAATCAGTACAGCAATTTTTCTGGAGACAACACCAGCGTTGATTCCTGAGTGTGTTTTGTGTTGACTTGCTTTTCAAGTCTCACCAGATAATTTATTTTTTGCACTATTCTTTAATTCAAATGAGACTGCACTAATTATTTTGGTTGTAAGCAGCCTGGTTTAAAAAAAAGCAAACAAACAAAAAATACTGAAACTAAAATATTACAAAACTGAAAGAATACAAAACAAAGAAGTTTGACCACAAAATTTCTTTCTACAAATTAAAGTCTCTGTTATTTGTTAGTATAACAGAGACCTCCTAGATCTGATTCTGTGACTCTATTCTCATAATATTTTTTTCAAATAAGGGTTATTTATAGTGTAAAGTACTATACATATAGCAGAAGGAGAAGAAAATGGTTCCCTTGAAAAAGGTGATATATTCTCAGTCTCAAGTAAATTTTTCTGGGAAAATACTGTATGTCCACTAAAATCCTGGTTTCATGATCTTCACATCATCATAGCATCTATTTTCAATGCACAACTTGTCACCCTCCTGAAGCTTTTCACATTTTCTGTCAGTAATTGCTACATGACATACAATCATATAGCACTTTATGTCCCAAGACATAAAGTGTATATTCCACTTTTTTTTGCACTAAAAGTAAGAAAAAGCTGCAGTTCACCTCTTACCAATCTAATCTGCCAAGGCTACTCGTAATTGTTGTGTTGATAATATAAATAATTTTCAGACAAAGAATGATAAATTTTGCTGTTAATTTCAAATTCTTCCTTCAAGTTGCATTACGGAAAAAAAAAAGTTTTCTGGTTTTCTTTACCACTCACAAATAGCTTGAATTCTGAACCTCACCACCTGTTTTTTCCTTTTTATTCAACATGTTAAGTAATTAATCCAATACATCTCTCCAGTTTCTAAACAAAAAGGAAATAATATACTACTACTAAATAAATCCAGTATGTTCCCATATCTTGAACATTTAATGGATTTGTAATTGTAAACGTTTGAAATAAAAGCCACAATCGAAAAAAGAGAAATACAGAAAACTGGGATAACTTTTAGAAAAAAATGCTACATTTTCTATCATTTAATATTAGCCACACTAGGTCTGTAGTTCAGGTTAGTCAGCTGTACTCCACACAGCCTGAAAAGGCAATTCACTCTGCCATATGAACATCTTTGTTAACTGGGATTACTCATCCTCCAAAGGTGCCTCTCTCTACCCATTAGCTATCATCCACATTATTTATTTCTACCATGACCTATAGTTATCTCAAACAGACAAATAATTTTGCCTGGGTCTCTTTAAAAGCTCATCCTGTCATAAATAAATATGGATTCATATACACACCCACTCAAACGTTATGGTAGTGGATTTAGATGAGAAAAGTTACTACAATCTATAATTTGCCAAATACCTCTAATCAAAGACTTCATAAGCAATAAATGCCTTTAAAAGTCAGAATATATGTGCTCACAAAGGAACAGTAGCTATTCTCAAGTGGTCAAACTACAGCCTTTTTCTTAGGATGTTCCTAAACAAAGCCGCACAGAACAGTTCAAGTTTCAGTGCTTACATTGCCACATTTAATTTTAAGGGTATACTCAGCAGAAAGGCTGCCTTCTATTCTGAAATGCAATTACTGCACTACCTGATAAACAAGACTTAGGCTCTTTGCTATCAGCAGCAGTTAATGGGAGGCCTGACTGCCTCAGGCCTTTTATTACTATCCCTAAATGATTATATTATAGGCTTTGAAAAATTTGACCAGAGCTATATCATAAAGGATGAGTAATAGATCAGAGTCTTGTCCTGTGAGTTGGTACTTGGCACAAAGTCAGGTATATTTATATCATAGTGTTTATATGTTTAAGTAGAAAACCAGCTGCACTGATTTAACCATGCAAATTGTAAATAAGTAGTCTAAGTAGTGCATTAAGGATTCAAAACAATAAAATGCTTTATTTCCTTATAAAGTAAAGGAAAAATATTATTTAAATTTTTTAATTACTAAATTGCAAGATATTGTTGATAGCATTATAAATATTGGAATATTTTAGTAGTTATTTTTAAAGTTGTTCTTCAAAGCTGATACCTTTCTTTGCCAATTACTCATCCAGAAGGCCAACAGAGAAACAGCATCTACCAGCTGCTCCTCTTAATCATCTGACACTGCATTCTTCATTGTTACCATTATGTAACATGCCAATCCTTTACAGAACAATACAAGACAGAGGCTCAGTACTGACCTGAAATTATTCTCTGATTGACTGCTTTAAAAGTCAAATGATCTCATTTAAACACCATGGTGAAATTAGAAACAATTTTTCATCAAAGTAATAAGAACAACTCTGGAAATAATAGGAAACCTAAATATACAGGACAACTGAAGCCATAAGTTCCCTGAGTCTTCACTCACACTTTAATGCTTAAATCTTTAGCATGTCTTCCTTGCTGATACCACTTACTTTCCATGTAACAAGCACATCTAAATGGACTTGTTCAGAACAAATCACATTAGTGAAAACACAAGTCAATTTTATTTCAAGAGTTCATAGTAGGATCAGACAGCAAGCCTCCTAGCTGACCAATGTAGGAAAAAACCCCAACAGTTTAAAAACAATTGTTACAACTTTGCCTGGCATTCAAGTCAGTTAAACAAGGTGCTAAAGCAACAAAATGCAACAGCTCAGAAATAGTTGTGGCATCTTTTATTATATTAAAACCAGAAGTGCCTAAGTTTTCTTTCATCACTTTCTGTCCATATGGTTAGTTTGGGTACCACTACTGTAAATGAAGATCATTATCAAGTTTTAATACAAAACCAAGTGTGATGGAACAGACCTTCTGTTCCCAATCACAAAGCAGTCCTTCTACCAGTCCTGTTTTGTGATACTCTTTATTATCTTTTGGGAAAAAGAAAAGGTATTTGTCACAGGTTCAACAACTCTAATTATAAATCATTAGCAATATCTGAAAAGTAAAACCAAAACAATAGAACCCTTGAGGATCATTAATGTACTGAAATTTCCCAAGAAACAAATGTGGGATGATCATATACATCTTTTTGTAAAACAAAAGAAACTTGAATGTGCTTTTTAATGCAAAGATCTACTTTCTTTTTCCTTTTTTAACTCAAGTAAGCTTTATATGCAGTTTTGCAAGCAGATATTTGTGAATGGGTATATATTTTGGTTATACAAAAAATGTCTATTTTCAAATAATAAAGTTAAAATATTTCTTAAGCTGTACAAGAACTTTTAAAAAGAGCTTAATAAGAAAATAAGAACTTAAGTAATAGATTTTGCAATATGGAATAATGAATCAGAGCAGAGAAGGTACCTGCTCTCCTAGATATTCATAACCTCTATAATTAAAGAACTAACAGAGAACATGAAGTGTTTTCTTCATGGCCTTTTATTGAGTCATAACCCCTTCATGACCTTTTAATTTTTATGTAATCATAATAATAAAATATAATATAAGAATGTCTTACAAAAGACCTGATATTGGTAAAGATTGTAAATCTAAAATAAATTAATCAAAACAAGTCCAGTTAAGAAATCTCATTGGGCAGAAATAAATTGCATAGGAAAAAAATTAAGAAATTACAGTAAAAGTCAGTTCTATTTCATTGAAAATTCCCCATCGATCTCATATCATTGTATATCACTGATCCCTAAGAAAGCCACTGAATTTACAGTCACCCAATACTGGAAACTGATACTGCACATCAGTTTGAATCCATAGATTTTAAATACTTTTTATTTTTATTATCTTACACAATAGCTCTAAACCCACTGTGCTACACTGGGGTCAGTGTGCTGAAGAAGAGACTCTATCTGCTTGGTGTTTATAATAGCTATCAGAGACCAGATTTTTAGTTTTCAAAACGTGAAATTGCACTTTTTATCTTGCTCACTGCAAAACACCTCAATAGAGAAATAAAATGCTTACTGTACCATGTTTATTTCAACAATCAGGGCATATACAGGATGGCCAGAATTAATTTATTTTAGAGAAATTCCTTACTAGTCCATGGCAAAACTGTTCACATATGACAGTGTGCACAGCCGTTGTTGATAAGGGTGCTGAACAGCATCTCCCTGAAATTGCTCAAGATACCACACCATAGCAAACACTTACAGGGCCCATGTAGCTTCTTTAAAATTCACAGCTAATGCACTATATTTTTAGTAGTTTAGTACTACTAAATTTAATTACATTTAATACGACTATATTTTTATATGTATGGTATATAACCTGATTTAGACTGTTCCTTGCAGAAAATTGCTATTTACAACATTGTATCATAGATATATGAATGACTTACACTTAGTTTTTAAAACACATTATTTCTTCCTCAAGCTCAGTGAAGATATGCAGGTGTCTTCAAATCCCTGCCTTATGTTCCAGAGGCCTCTGACACCAGCCAGCTAAACTGTACTTGAATGCAACCTCTCTCCTATACATTTGAGTTTGTACACAATAAGAGGGAATTCTCTAGTCAGATGTTGGACTAGAGGTAACTACAGAGAAAACAGATAGTAGATAAAACTTGGAGGGGAAAGATGAATTTATGGGAACATTACATTAAGGTAGATCCAGCTGGTTCTGGTAATGATGGGTTTAAAGCGGACTATTCCAGGTCTCTTAAAATGACTAAGTATTCCTGTGCATCCAGCAGAGTGTTTCCATTACTGATGGTGCTGCTTAGTAACAGGATTACTAGGCTTTTTCCACTCTTTATGTTTAATTTAATACCCATATCTGAAGAGAGGAATTTATTCTAAATGAACGTATTTTCAGTTGTGATTAAAGTTAAATGTTAATCCAGACATAACATGATGAAGCTTGTCAGGTTTTTGTTGCTGGGATGCAAGAAAACAACACTGACAAACACTGGTTCCTTGCAGTCCTAGTACATTTAGGCTGGTTTTATTTGTGCTATACTGCCTTTAGTTACCATTTCTAGAGCAAACATAAGACCTGAGTAACTAAGTCCACAAAGACAAACTGCTTTTGAGTCTGGGACCAGCTCTTTAACTGTGATGATGGTTCCTTTCCTTCATGAGTCAATGGATACACTGCCAAGAACACATGCAAGGACACCAGAGTTCAGAACAGGTATCTCAGACTGTAAAGATCAGCCTGTCAGCAGCTCACGCTCACAAAACGCTGTGTGGGGGAAGCTTGAGAAACAGGAAGGAGACAGAGCTGACAAGCAGCATATGACAAGAGAGTAATCTAAAGAAACATCTTCTAAATGGAGGACTGAAGGCAAGATCCTTTTGTTCAGTCTTCTCTGCTAGCATTCAGAATGACAACCAAGCATATATTTCTATTAAAAATATGTATGCAGCATACTTGAGAACACCTAAGGTGTTTCCCTACTGTTTTATTAAAGGTTGAAGTGTGAACACATGCACACATCAGATAGCTGACTGCTTTTCCTGCTGTAACCACTGATTCTAACCCACCACTCAATCCTTTCAATTATACTCTACTGCATCACACACAACATCCAACTCCAGCTTTAACCACACTCATTGTGATGCACACAATAACAAAGAACGTTAAACGAAATTTAAACTCTGGTCCTTTATTGTTTTGACAGTCATGACCTTCTATGATTTTGGGTATCTCAGGAGATGTTTTCGTTGCTACGTTATGTAGTTTATTTATTTATTTTAGTAAACTCAAACCTAACATGTGGATTTAAATAGTTTTTGTCCTTTTAAGGCTTCCATTCCTAGTGCTTGTTTTAGTCATGTTCATGTGAAAAGACATTTAGGTTATGATTTCTCCCTTCCAATGCATTTCACAACAGAGCTTTCATACTCTTTTAGCCTACTAGTGGCAGGGACAAAAGCAATATTTCTGACAATATGGAAGTTGGGGAAGTAGAATATAAAGGAACTGGAGAAAGTGGCTCATCTAAAAAGTAATCCTACCCACTGCTGCAATCAGAAACAGAAGTTTTGGCTGTGTAAAATAACAGTGAGTCATTATATATTAATATTCTCCATTAATATAATTAGAAGAGCTAAGGTGTCCTATTTGTCTCAAGGACACAGGGGTTTTTTGCCCTTCTAATTAATTAGAAGTTTCAGAATGCAGAAACAGATGAGCATTAGGAAATTCATCTAATCACTATACAGTTACACTATAAGCCAACAGAAAAACAAGTAGCCAATTAAAAAACCCAAATAAAATCAAGGAGCTGTAGACACCCTTAGTCTAACTAGGTAATCAGATAGAATCATAGTAAATAGATCTTGGGACAGTATATTCACAAACTCAGAGGAGTTGGAAGGGACCTTCCAGGATCACTGAGCCCAGCTCCCAGCCTGGCAACAGAACCATCCCCAGCAGTCACACCATGAGCCTGGGAGCATTGTCTAAATGTTTCTTCAACTCTCAGGCTTGGTGCTGTGACCACTTCTCTGGGGAGGTTGTGCCAGTGCCCAACCAGCCTCTGGGTGAGAAGCCTCCTCCTAATATCCAGCCTTAAACTCTCCTGACACAATGTCAGGCTATTCCCTCAGTGTCTGTCCCTCTTCTTCCCCTCACATGAAGTGGTAACTGCAGTGAGGTCTCCTCTCAGTCTGCTCCAGGCTGAACAGACCAAGTGCCCTCAAGTGCTCCTCACAAGGCTTCCCCTCAAGGCCCTTCACCATCTTTGTTGCCCTCCTTTAGACACTCTCTAACAGTTCAATGTCTTTTTTATGTTGTGGTACCCAAAACTGCCCCCAAGCACTCAAGATGAGGCCACCCCAGCTCAGAGCACCGGGGGCAATCCCCTCCCTTGCCCAGCTGGCCATGCTGTGTCTGATGCCCTCAGGACAGGATTGGCCCTCCTGGCTGCCAGGGCACTGCTGGCTCATGTTCAACTCATGACATCAACCAGGACCCCCAGGACCCTTTCCTGGCACTGCTCTCCAGCCTCTCACTCCCCAGTCTGTCTGTACATCCAGGGTTGCCCCATGCCAGGTGCAGAATCTGGAATTTTCCCCTGTTGAACCTAATATGGTTGGTGATTGCCCAGTCCTCTTTGAAGTCAAGCATGCAGGACCAGGGCTAAGTATCTTAAACAACCCTACAACTGTGAGTGATGTAGCTATTTAGACTCAAAACTCAGTAATCAACTGAGAATGTGACAAGCTAGATATTAAGATGTAAAATGAAGAATAGTGAATAAAACTGAGGTTAGTATAATGTTATTCAAAGGTATAATATTCAGTCCACCTGTAAACTAATACCCAAAAAACATATTCCATCTAGACTAAAATTATTTGATAAAAGTAGGAAAATATTTTCACATCAGGAGAGCACTAAGTGTATTCAGATTTTACTGTAGAAAGACAAGGCAAAACAGAATAGAAGATACATAAAAATGTACAAAGATTGAAAGCTGTATTTTACTGTTGTATAAAAGAGAAATATGTGCTTAAAAGAACAAAAAGGAGAAATACTCATTCCCCCTTGCCTAAATTTGAAAGTGGAATGCATTGCTTCAGTATATCAGGGAAGAACTTGTGAAAGAAAAAAAAGAAAGAAAATAGGCTGATATATACAATAAGGAAAAGACTATATAAAAATTTAGAAGGAAACTGAAGTGTCATGTTTCAATTGTTAGTTACTTGAAGCAATTTTCTATTTTGGAGTACCTTGTGGCTGTTTTTAAGTAGCTGGTATGGCCAATAATGAAATGCATTTGTCTTTGGGCTTCTCGAGTATGACAAAGCTTCAGCTACTTTAGCTGCTCAGTTAACAAGCAGGGTTACAAACTGTATTAGGCTGCACTGTAGCAAACCCCATGGAGCTTGCAAGAGCTCCATGGAGGATGGAGACTTGACAATAGGAACTGCTGAGTCAGGATGAGACAGCAAAAGAAGTTCCTGTCTCTCTGACCCCCCGCCCCAAAGCTTATCTCTGTAACCCTATAGGCCATTTTACCAAACCCTTACTATTGGTCAAGTTTGGATCCCCCTAAACCCTATAAAAAGGGCCTGTTTTAGCCCATTTGACAGAAGAAGAGCTGTCACTGGACCCTTTATGGTCTCTCTCGCAATAAATCATCCCTGTGGAACACCGGAGCGCTCCATCTCCTCTCTCACCATCTGCTGCAGCCTCAGCCAAGGGCTCTCTACCTAGCAAGCAAAGAGCTGATATCGCTAAAGAGCTGGCGATCACCAAGCTTGCTAAGGGGGTAGCCTGCAGCGATGGCCACGAGCTAGCTGAGCTTTCGGGCACTCTGTCTCTCTGAGGGACTGGGCTCCTGGACCATCTTGCACTGCTCGATAATAAGGCCAAGATCAAGGCTTTATTATATTGCACTAACTCAACAAGAGCACAATCCAGACAGAGGAATTTAACTAAGGACTCCATCAGAATGCAGCTTGTAAACTCATGTTATCAGTTTGCTTTCAAGAGCTTATATGTTTGTTTGAAGACTGCCTCATTTTGTATTCCTCCCTATGCTGATAAAACCACCACAGTAGAGATATTAGAGGATAAAGAGCTATAATTAGCTATTTTTCTTTTCCAAACTATGAATATGCAAAGAGAATACTCCTGCTGAGAAGCCAGTATACTCAATTCTGTTTGAAGGAGGATATTTGAGGTTGGTTGAGGAAGCATTTTAAAACTCGGAACAGAGAGATCAACAGGCTTTCATAGCTGAAGAATCTAGTTTAACTCAATGGTCACTTTAGCCAAAGTTAAAGAAGGATGACTAGATGGAAAAGTAAGCAAGCCATATACTGGAATGCACACTACTCCTGAAAACCCCCAAATGGTGAGTGGATTACTACTACTCCTAGAACCTTTACAAGGCAGCATTCCTAAGGATACACAGCCATCTAGTGAGTGCTGAAGAATGCTGGTGGAATGGAGCAGATGGCCAGAAGAGTCTAATGCTGTTCTGCTGGAGGTAGCAACCCTGAGATACTGGAAAGTTTAAAAAAAGTCAACAACTGTAAGCACCTTTGTGTGCTTTCTTATGTATGGAACAACTTCATAATTTGGGACATTTTTAGGTCCCAAAACTAGCAAAAACTACTATATGGAAGGACTAGCATTTTGATGAGAGAAAATGTAATCAAATGTAATTCCTGAAGACTGTTCTTGATATCAAAGTAACACTTCTGATGACAGCACGCATGTTCATACAGAGATTGTGACACTAGCACACTTGAGAAGAAAAAAATAGAGTTTTCACTATATGCCTGTAAGTCAGACATGTGGTTTGCGAGCAGCTGCAACACCAACACAAACATTTCTGTCATGCAAGCGCCCTTTAAAATGAGTGAACTTGCAAATGTTTTTCAACCATGCTTGTTAAATAGGCGATAAGAGCAAAATTCAACAGGGCTGAACATAACAGTATTCAAAAAAAATTTGTAGTAGCACTGAAGGTTCAGAAACACAATTTCTGACTGCCTACATGTGCTACACTGCCTATAAAACTACTCATTTACAGCAGGAGATGACAGGCTCATAGCCTATACACATAACAAATTACTACAGCTCAATTAGTGATCTACTTAATAAGCTGTGCTTAATCATGGAGATTCCTGGGAACTTTCCTCTCCTTTGCTCATTGTGTATTTGAATTGGTTAAAATCACTGTTTTGAATAAGTATCTAAGTGTTTAGGAATATATCATGTAGTCTGGATGAATTTAATTTATAATAACTCATTGGGAAACTAATCTTGGTAGTTATCAGATTCATTTTTAATCTGAAAAGCTTCGTTGAATCAAATTTCTAACAGATATGTCCTGACTCTCGTTCTGCTCCATATTTTTACAGACAATATTCAATAGTGACAAGAATTTTGGCATTACTCAATGTTTTGGTCAACAAAGTAGAAAAGTGCCTTTTCTCTGCAGATAGCACCTTACTAGGAGAAGTCTAAAACTTGCTGTAGAATGATTTTAAGACAGAGAAAGAGTCACAAGGAAACCTGAACAAGCTGTCTAAGAGGACATAATCAGCTTAAGACTCCATATGCATATATTTCTGCCTAGGCAGAAGGAATAACTAATGAAGTAATTCTGTGTATTTTCAATGTCTGTGGTACTGACAGGGTAAACAAGGGACATTGAACTACAAAAAAGTAATTTACAGAGCATCAATGTGATATCTCTAGGCACTAGACCTAAAAGCTACAGCTTCAGGTGAGTATGCTTACCTTTGTTTGCATTTAACTTTGTTTCTGAGTGTGGCTGAAAGAAGATAAACTTTATAAAAATCATTCACTACAATGAATTGATTCACTTTTTCTTTTTTAAATTAATCTCTACCCAGACAATGGAAGAAATGTTGAAACTATCCCTAACAGTATAAAAACTGTCTCAAAGTCTTTGGCTCCTCTGAAAAGCAGATGCTTAACTGGAATGTTCCTGTGAAGGTATACTTTCCTCAACTAAGCAGCCAAAAAGTTAATCTAGAGAACAGCTAATTTCATTCAGCAAAAGGCACTGTGACCTTTAATTGCATATTAACACCTCTGATTTGAGCTGATGACCATTTCCTGGATATGCTTCTGAGACACAGTGCTAGCAGTGAGTAATTCCTGACCTTTAGCCATTGAATTAACACCTCTAATTCTAAATGAGAGAGCATTTAAACCAAAACTCTTTCTAATCAAGTAGCTTATAAGACTATTATTTGGCTGGTCTGCTACAGAGTATCAAAACCCTCAGACATTGTCAAGGCAATTTTTTTCCCTGAGGCTTTCCTAATTTATATCCCACAGCAGTTGCTCTTACTGTTTGTGCTTTACAAAGCTGTAGTGGGGAAGGGTATTTCTTACCTGCTGAAAGAGTGGTTATATGTCAGTGCTACTTGAATTTTTTGCTACTTATCACATTTCTTTGTGTACCTCTGGATGCAATGTCTCAGCCTGTAACCAAACCACAGTGGGCTGCGGTCTTATCCACTCTCATAGAAGAAGCAAGTCTAGGCTGGAAAATTTGCATATGGCAGAGATGGGAGACATTAGTATTACACAGATATAATTTTTTACTTTTTTATTTTTTTTCCTGCTTTTCACTCATGTAGATACAAGTTTAATCTTGAAGCTACACAGGAAAGATGTAAACCACAATCTCTATGACCTAAGACTACTGTTGTCTTATTCAAAGTACAAACGGCATGTCCATGGGCATTGTCCATGAAAGACTTGTGTCTCTATGGTACCATGATATGGTAGTAGAATTGCCCAGGAATGCACAGTTAATGGAACTGTAAATATCAAAATCTTTACTCCCAAGACCAAGTAGAAAAAGGTGTTGCAACATTTTTCATTTTCAGTTTAACAGAAATTTCTACTATGTTTCCTAGAAATGCCAACTATTTTTGTGATAGTGTCTCTCTTCCTATCTGCCATAGGCCTCTACAGGATGCTCAGTACAGGCTAAATCCTATTAGTCTCCTCTTCCAGAAACTCTTTCTAGGCTTGTTGAACTATTCTTAGCTTTTTCCTCCCTTCCTCATTGAAAGGCAAACCTTGAGGCAAATCCATTTTCCCTGCAGGAATGCTACCAGATTTGTGAAATGAGTCCACGTTTTACAAGCTTATGTTACAGTAATAAACTCATAAATATATTTGAAGGAAACTGCAAATTCAAAAATGTTAGGGGATTTCTTATAATAAAACTAGAATGCACTTTTGGAGTTTGAGTAATAGTTGTGTTCTGTTGCAGCCTCTGAGAGAATCTGAACTAAAAAAATAATTTCTTCTAACATATTAATATACTGCTATATATTAATTAATATACTTAATATAATTAAAATTACCAAAACCTGTGAGGGTGTTCACAGGGGTTTTCAGGTGAGGGAAGAGACAAGAATGTTGACTCCATGTTCAGAAGGCTTGATTTCTTACTTTATGATATACATTACATTACAACTATACTAAAAAGAATAGAAGGAAAGGTTTCATCTCAGAAAGCTAGCTAAGCTAAGGATAGAAAGGAAAAGAATGATAACTCAGACTCTCTGTTCAAGTCAGCTCTGCTGTGATTGGCCATTAGTTACAAACAAGCAGACGAGACCAATCACAGATGCACCTGTTGCTTTCCACAGCAGCAGATAACCATTGTTTGCATTTTGTTCCTGAAGCCTCTCAGCTTCTCAGGAGGAAAAAACCTCAAGGAAAGATTTTTAATGAAAAGATGTCTGCGACAAAAACCCATTGGTTTTGAAAGAGAAAAATAAATATATATGAACTGGTAAAGTCCCAAAAGGAAGTGTTTGTCCCTGCTTTCCCCTTGCAGCCCTTTGCTCCAGTCTATCCACACCTCTGGACTACTGAACCAGTAGGCTGAGCCTACTAGCATGGGAAAAGAAATAGCTGCTATCTAATCTGCCTAACATAATTGTGGGTTTGCTACCTTAACTCCACTACAAGAGCTTGCTGCCTTTAAAATTTTTTTTTTAATTTTCTTTCCCAGGACAGGGAAAAGGATAGGGTGAGTTTTCAGACCTGTTTATTTTAAAATTATCATTTTAGGTAATCAGTTTTGCTAACTATTTTTAGCCCAGATATGCTAATGAAATGAGGCACTTCCAGCTGCACTTCTACTATATTATTTTATGCTGGAATCTCCAAGTAAGAAAACAAATGGGCAATGCCAAATTAATATTTTCATTAGGGGAACTGAATCACCTAGAGGCTGAAAGAAGGTATTAGTTAGTTATTTTTGGTCATATACTGGAATATAAAGATGAAATAAATAGTTATTAGGAATTGGCACATTTCTGACATTCTTCAAAAATATACACCAGGTTTTTTTTCAAAACCAATACCTTCTGTATGTTCTGTTGAACAAATATTCTATTCAAAGCAGTTTAATTGTGTTAACAATAGAAGACATCTATTAGAAGTGTAGAAAGCTGAAATATAGAGGAGATGAATGGAAAACAAAGGCTCACAAGACTTGATGCAAGTCATAATATTTTATACATCACTCAAAAATCACAGCAAGAAACAGTGTATAAAACCTAGACACACTAAATGTTTTCTCAGCTAAGAACTGAAATACTAAGGTCTAGCTGCATACCAAAGTAGCTAAAGCTCTACGTTATAGAATATGAATAATCTCAAAGAAATTCACATGAAGACCAAAAATTACCCACATGAATAAGGCTTCAAACTCAGAGAGTATGAACTTAAATGGCTTCTATTTTGAGCACAAAAAAAAATCTGCAGCTGTTAATGACTAGTGATTTTTGTTTGCTTTATTTGTGATGTATATATGGAAATGCGTGTGTGTCAGAAATTGCAATTGAAACACTCAATTCAGTGGTATCTCAGCCTAGATAAAGACACTTGGAGTCAAACCAGGTGTTATGTGTGTAGGCAACCTAAGTTGCTTTGAGGACTTGTTAATGACTTACCCACAGAGAACATGACACAAAGTCTTTGCTTCTCAAAGACTGGACTGGGTGCTAGCACTAGATCTCCCTGCTTTTTCATTAGCAAGTGAAGCACAGAGGTATTCACACTATGGAAATCATCCTTTTCACATCAAAATATACTGATAATCTACATAGACAAAAGAGGTAACAGCATTGTTCAAGACAGTTATAGCATAATTTAATTCTGAAAACTATCATATAACAAACTTCATTTTCAGCCCTTTTATTCAAAAAAGCTAGGATCTTAGAGCTTATTAAAATGACACCGAGTAAAACAGGCCTGGTTTATGCTGCCTTCCCATCCTATTTTTCTCAATGTCAGCACAACTTACAAATGTTTTCTGTCAGCTTTTTCTCTTCATGCCTGTTTTCCACTGTCATCATGCACTTTGTTTTCATCAGTCTCTCTGCCCTTCTCTGACTGTGGTAACTAGATTTCTCCAGCTCCAACATTCTATTAACTACGTGTCCAAAATACTTATGATGTTTGTTTGCCTGCACTCGTGAAGCACTGGCAGGGCACTTGTTTAAAGCCTGGATCACACGCTGAAGATTTTCCAGGCACTTTCTCAGCTTCCTAGCTAAAAAACTTCAATACCCTGTTTCTGGCTATAAAAAAAGGAAGGTAAATAATGTAGTTTTTGAAGCCATTCCTTAACTGCAGTTACTCAGATTCCAAAGCCTTTAGAAAAATTAGGGCAAAGAGTTTATTTCATCTTTCTGCCTTCAATAAGCTTAGTCCAGGAGCTGCTTGTATGTATATACTCAGCAAGGCTCCATGGTGTTAATCTTGTTGAAGCCTTAAAACCTCATGAGCAGCTACAGAAACAGAGCTGGGGGGTTTGAAACCTTCCTTTGTGCTCTATCAGTGGAACCTTGCCTGCATGCTGAATCCTTTTCTTTCCCTCCTCAACACCCCCAATGATGTCAATAGCAGTGAAATATCTTTGCTTTCAGTAAGTTAATTCCAAAAAAGCACTGATAAAATAGGGCAATATTACAGAACTGGAAAAAGCCCTCAGCTGGACTCCTCACCAGGTCTGAGGAGTATGACAGTAACCTCAAAGCAGAACCAGTTTATATCTGAAAAGTGTCAGACAATTTGTCAATAGGGGAAGAATGGCTATAGCTCCCTGCAGACAGAAGAATGTAGCTGAGGATCTTTTATTAAAGCTGTGGCCTCTATTCACTTCATTCATTTTGTCTACAGCTCAGCCCACAGCTTGCTGTTGGCAGCATGTTGCTGCCTGACCTCTCTAGTGCACAAATTTTAGCATCAAAATACCCTGACAAAAACAGTTTTAGGCCAGGTTCCTAGGAAATTGAGTTTGTGCAGTAAGACATAAATATACATAGGTTTTTCTTCAACTTGCAGCTGAATATATAGGTTAGTTTACACCAAAGAATTACAAACTCTAATAATACTGTATGCATAAAAAGTTTGTGAAATTCATGGTTAATTAGAGGAAACATTCCTTAATGTCTCCCACTGAGCTCAACTCCCAAAAGAAAACAGAAAGACAGAAAGAATATGAAAATTCCAACCATGGGGCAGGGGGAGGAACAGACACAGTCACCCTTTAATGATAGTTTTCACTATATTAAGTGTGAGATAATTCAACCAAGAGACAGGTTTTTATGAAACCATGCTTAATTCATTTTGCTGCCAACAGAACTCCTGTTGACGTCTCTGTGCTGTGTCACCCAGCACTGAAAAATGCTTCTGTCACACTGAAGGGCACTTTAGCACATCTCAGGCTTTCTGACAAACATTGTTCTCACAAAGCAAATACTCCATCCTTTCTTATGCAGCTCTTTGAAATCAAATTTCAGGGCAAGAATCACTCAAGAGGAAAGAGAAAGTTGAATGCAAGAACTTTGTGAATGGAAATAGGAATATAAAAACAAGCAATAAGCAAAGAAAACTTAGCCAATTGCAATTCAAAATTATTTGCTTCACTTTAGAAAACTTAATGTGAAGAAAACCTTTTGAGACCATTAAAATGAAAGTATAATCAATAAAGCCTTCTGTGTTTTATTAAATTAGTTATAAAAGCCTCAGTGTTACTATTTCTTGCTGACATATTCTTCTTGCATACTTGATGGATCTGACCTTATAGCCTAACCAAAAATATGTAAAACAAATTATCTTCCAGGAAAGTTCAGAAATTCAGTTAAGTGCAGGGGATTTAATAAATAAAGTAGCATTCTACTTTTGTAACAGTTTGTACTTGAAGATTTGCATGTGTTCCATTTCCAAAAAGAATAGGGATTAAATTTTAATCTCATTAAATTCACCATGTAAGTGATTCCAATGCATACTGTAAGTTTTACCCTGAAATTCTATTTCTGTGCACGTCTTGTTTTCCTCATGTTTTTGTGGTTGCCTCCTTATTTATCTGACTAAGTCTGAATCACTTTAATATATATATATATTTTTAGTACTTTAGAGTTTATGAAGCATTTGCCTGTGCAGATGTCTGAACATATTGCTGTACAAGTGCAAATATCAATACGGTACAGGGTTCTTCAGAATTTTTAAATTAATAGGTTTCTGTTAAGGATATTATGTAACGGATAGAAATTATTTATACTTAGTTATGAAATACAAAAATAAATCTCTGACTATACTATGACTCCAACAATATGTAATTACTATTACTTACATTTAATAGATCTGTAAATTCATACTGGTTAAGGTAATAGGAGGAAAAGCAAGATAAAGAAAGAAGCAAAAAGAGAAGAATGTTAAATAAGCAATAGCAATGAAGGAAAATGAAAAAATGGAAAAGGGGATAGAAAAGGAAAAGAAACACAGTCAGAGAAATGGAACATTTGATGTATATGTCTATATAGACATGCAAAAATTTATTGGCAAAAATTCATTACCTGCCCTTTTTCAACTGCTGTTCCCTACTAGATGGCTATGCATGCTTCCCCTCCTGGAGATCAAAGTAATTTTCCAGCAGTTTTTTTGTTGGTTTGGTTATTCTGTTTTTTTTGTTTGCCTTTTTGATTGTTTTGCTTTTTTTGGGGGGGGGGGGGGGGGGTTCTTTTTTTCAGGGGCAGGGGGAATGGGGATTTTTTTTGTTGTTGTGTTTAGGTAGCAGGAACATGGCAACCTATTTCTGACATCTGAACACCTCTCTCCATTCCTCCACAATGAATCTGTTTTCTTAATTTCAGTTCACAGTCTACAAGGCTATTCAATCCACTTAATCCTTGCTCAGCTGTAAGAATGACTGCTGTTAAATCTGCAACATTTCCTTTGCCCAAACAATCAGGGAAGACCATTAGGGGAATTGGACACACCTCACTTTAGCCAAAAGGCACTATCTATCAGTTCCTAAACTATACTTATTTGATCTGTTTTTCTTTCTTTTGAAGTTTGTCCCCTGAACAATCTTACTTTTAAGTCAGATTGGTGAACACAGTTGTGTGGCTGGCATTTTTGGATTTCTGAAATTAATGGATTACGGATCACAGAATGGTTAAGGCTGGAAGGGACCACCACTGGTCATCTGGTCCAACCTTCCTGCTCAAGCAAAGGCCATGCTAGAGGACATGGCACAGGATTGTATCCAGACAGTTCTTGAATATCTCCAGTGAGGGAGATTCCACAATCTCTCTGGAAAATGGGTTTATTTATATATTTTACCTCTCAAATTATTACATACCACTTTCTTCCACATTCTAGAGAGATCTTCAAGTAAGGGAGCCTTTTGAACAAAAAATTCCTGGGTCTTCTAGGTTCTATGCCCCCGGTCTCATCCACAATCACCAGCCCACCTGCACCTCTGGGCTCAAAATTGTCCTCCTTAACTGAATTCTGACTGAAGCAAGGCAATTGAACACACTGAGGTGGTTTGATATGCACGTTTGCTCACTTTGATAAAAAGAAAACAGAGGTTTTTGTCAGTCATGGCTATTTTAATATACTAATTGCATCAGTAGTCACTCAAGATTAAAAATTTAATAGCTAAAACAATTATTGAAGATAAAGTAACAAAAAACCTCACAGAATTTGCCAAAGAATAGTTGTCTCTTCTTTCATGCATTTTAATTTGAGGCTTCAGTGCCAAAACATATTAGAAGTACTGAGCCACCTGCTTTATTTTCTCCTTTTCATTAGGCTTACTTTGAATATTCATAGTTCTCAACAGACAGATTAATCCTAATGTTATCTTGCATCAGTGATCTCTCTCTGAAATAAAGGAAAACAGAATATCTAGCACTTCCCAGATTATAGTCTTCTGGCCTGTAAATACAATACTAAACCTAAAGTTCATTTTGAATACTGTATATTAACCAAATAATTTTTTTTGGCTTTCAAAAACGACATTTCTGTGGTTGCTATGAAATAAATCCTGCATAAGTTTAAAGTTTTTTTTTTAACAGTAAAACAGCTTCAGTTAGATCAGGCAGTTTTTGGGACAGGCTCAGCCCAAATCAAAACCATAATACTGCAGTTCAGGGATCAAAATAAAAGATTCAAAACAAAAACTGACAGTGTTTATATTTTTTTTAGTGCCCTAAAAATGGCCCCACATGGGACTATAACACAATTAGCCACCCATGAATAAAAAGAATAAGTCATAAAGCAACAACACAAAAAGTCAGATTCAGTGAGAAGGATTTACACTGTCCTGTCTTGAATGAAGTTATATTACTTGTATATATTTTGAAAAAGTAGTCAGCATGCAATTGTCTGAACAGTTACTTAATATTCAGTATTTGCAAAGGAAATTCTGCACACCTTTTTTCAACCATCTAAAAAGTTTTGGGAAGTTGAGAACCTGCTGGTCTGCTTGACTAATATCTTTGTACTGAATTCTCCAGAAATGTCTAGCACTGCAGTTCATAGGTGTCCCAGTAGCTGAAGGAAACCAGGGTCACAGAAAGTCACATAGGCAGTCTGAGAGATCATTGAAGATTTCCATAAAACTGTAAATGTATAGACCTTTATTTCTGTTATAAATTCACATTTTCTGACCTGTTACCCTCTTCCTAAGACCCTAGACAAAGGCCTGCCACACACCCTTTATGGTAGTATTCATGGAGGGAAAAGCTACTTTTTTTTCATGGGAATGGATGTGAGAAGTAATATCATTTCTTGTTCTTTTTACATTTATTAAAGTACTTTAGTATTTAGGAGTTTCTATTTTTTTTTATACTGCTTGCTAAACTGGAACCCTAAACCTCCAGCTTGGGCACCTATCTTGTAAATAATTGATTCCAAGTGCTATTTAAAGATAGCCAGTAAGAAATACTGAGGAAAATTGCACACAAAAACCTATAACCTCTTTGGATCCTATATGCTCTATTAACTGCAAAGGCATATTGTCTTCCAGGAATAACAAATGGAGAAGCCAGAGGAAAATAAAACCTTATGTTTGGGAACTGCAAAGAAATCATTATTTAGTCGGGAGATACATCCATGCTGACAAAGAGGTAGATAGATTCTGAAATTGGTAGATAATTTCAATGAGGAATAAAATATATAGTCAAAACCAACAAAAAATCTTTAAGCAAACACTTAATTACTTGTTAACACATTAACCCATTAACATTAGGGAACAGATAAGCCTAACCTGTTGATCAACTGGAAAGATAAATCAAAATGTGTTAGTGGTTTTAATACATGGATTCCTACTCTTCACTTAAAAAAAAAAAAAAAATACTGACTGATTTGAATTTAAGTTTTCAGGACAGAGAAAGCTCCCCTTCTCTGAAAAGAGCATTCCCTGTATACTAACAAGACTAATAAATGGTCCCCTGCAGCATTAGAGTGAGTCCTCTTTTGGAAACAGAGAAATATTTAGACAGTACTACCACTGAAACATTTTTAATCTAATGACACTGAAGGTGGACTGGCTGCAGCAGGAGCAACAATTTGTTTTGGTTGGTGGTTTAGAGCCTATTGAGAAAATTTGCAAACTGAATTAAGAGATAAAAGCCTTTGGGAGCAGTTTTGTAACCACTCTAAAAGAAAAGTGAGTTTTATTGCCAAAGAAGAAAGTAATTTTAAATGAAAAAGAATCCCACAGAATTTCATTGTCCCATGAATAAAGACTAAAAACATAACCCTTGTCTCCTTTCTTGTATGTAAAAAACCCCATTTATCTGTTGTTTTAACAACTTTAATACATTAAAATTATTCTAGTTTGGTTGCATCAGAAACAAACAGTATCAAAGATAAAAAAGTGAAGGAATTTTTCTGGCTGCACTTTGGCTTGGGCTTGATAGATAGATTTCCAGTCAAGTGAAATAATTTAATTCTTATGACAGAGAATTTTTAATAAGGAGTTACCCTGAGTCTTTGGCAGGTCATGAAACAGTAGGGGAAAAAAACGTCTTACAATCTACTCTCTTTTTTATGGGAGCCAAGACTCCCTTACAGATATATCATAGAGAAACACCCTTGACATTTTATTCTTAATTGCTTTAGTGTATGAGTCACCATTATTTTTAAATTATAGGGAATTTTAAAGAACACATGACTATGTGCACATATGAATAAATTATGCCTTTGAAGTTTATACTTCACAAGAAGTTGTGGCTTAATATAACATTTAAGATATGTAATAGTATCCATCATTGTTGGCTAAGACAAATATCACAGCAGTCAAAAAGCAGAGTTCCTATAACAGTCAGTGGAAGCTGCTTATCAAATTATGTATCCTACATAGACCAAATAATAGTATTCTCCCCACTATATAAGTGGAAATTTTAGTAAATCCAAAGATGAAGCAATTAATTACTACATTTAAGTAGTATTTATTTCCCTCAATAAATACTATTCCTTCTTCACAAAAAAAAAGGATGCCAGTTCCTTTCATTTTTTTTAACAACAATTACACCAATGATGAAATAAGACATTTAGCCTGTGTTAGCATTGGAAAAAAAATATCCCAAACATCTTACTTTTTATGTGTTCTTTTCCTGTTTCAGATCAGAACTTTCTATAATTATGCTGCATAATAAGCTGGATAACATCACAAGGAGAATTATTTTTAATGGTCATTTCCTTCCATCAAAGGACATGGAAAGAATCAAACCTGAATTAAACAAAAGAACAGGCAGCTGAGGAGTGCAAGAAGTGTCAGCAAAGTTTCTCTTCATTGGGATTCCATAGCAACTACAGCTAGCTTATACAACAAATTACTGTGAATTTTAAAGCTGTTTATTTCTACATCAAAACCCAAAACTTCAGCTCACAAGAAGTGTGCAGGGGATCCATCAGTAGCAATGCAAGATGAAAAATGCTCATGCTCATGGTGCTGGGAAGGCATCTCAAATGGAACACAGCCCAGAAATTCAACCACGGTTCCTTTGGATTGTGCCTTCACACACCTGGCAAGCAGGATCAGTGAAGCATCCAACCACCTCGGGCAGACCAGGCAAGAGAACCCATGCAGCTTTTAAACTCCATTGCTGGGGTTCTTCTCCCCCCTCAGATTCTGCCACATAAATTCTCATTGAAGGTAAAAGCTTTTTTCATAAAGGCTTAGCCCCATATTTTGACATTACAAAGCAGCTGTGATTAGCCATGGTGCATGCACATGTGGGAAAGGCACAGGCCTTTCTTTGGGTTTGAGCAAAGGCCAAGGTAGCTGCTGCCACATACTGCAAACCAGAATGCCTCATGCCTTTACTGCCCGTTATAAGAAGACACAGAAATGCTGATTTCCCACATCACAACCAGAATTTTATTTTGGTCTTCTGTGATCCCATAAGGTTTTCAAAATAACATTAAAAATGACACTAACTTGTCTGTACTTCAAATTAATTCTCCTGGCCAACCATCAAGAAATGGAGCTCTTTTCTGGTGAGCCTAATAGCAATATTTTGTGAAAATAATCAAGGAAGTAATTAGACTAAAATTAATTTGTTATCTTCACCTGATGCCACAAAGTTTTACAGTGAAGGAAAATTTTATATATTGTTTATATATTTGTACTATTGAATTTAACCCAGTTAGATTTGTCTGATTGATTTGAACTCTGTAACAACTGTACAGTGAACTACCTGGAACCTATGAGTTACTGCATTCATAAAGGAGAAATGAGTGTTTTCACTTGGTGATTCATAATTCTTTCATATCCTCTATTCTTTCTAGCATGAAGTAGACTGTTTTCAGCATAAATTACTTCAACATTCTGCTTCAGCACAGTAAGATATTTGCCCTGTATTACAATAGCTTATATGAGCATATTGCTTATATAGCAAAACTTCCTTAAATAACTGTCAGTCTGCAGTTATTTGGCATTCAGAAACACTCTGAGGAAAAGATGCTGGTATTTAGCAACATTTTCTTATTAAAAGAATTTTAAAAACCCTTCTCTTTCATGGATATTTTTCCTTGTTTTCTAATGTAATTTTCTAAAGAATTTCCAGCATCCATAGCAATCAAGAGACAAGTTGTACCATGCACTCCATAGGTCAGGGCATTTAGGGAAGTTCAGGTGTAACTCCTACTGATATTTCAGGTAGAGGGAGAAGAAAAATAAAGCACATTTGGATAGCTTACTCTTCTCCTTTTAGGTAATTTAGGGGATAATTAGACATAGAGAGTCTCTTTAAAATCTAAAATCTCTGGAATACAAAAACAATGCCTGCTTCATCTCTTATTAACTGCGATTATGACCTATTTAACAGCATAAAAACTTATCCCGTTTAAACTGATAAAGTGGTTACTCTTTTGCCTACAGTCTATTTTAAGATTCATCTTCACGGACCCCCTGGCACTCAAAGTGCTTTGAATGTTTCACGCAGTTTTGCAAATCAAGTATTTAAGCAAACTAAATTTAACATAAGTAGTATTTATTTTTCATTCTTCTTTGCACCATGTAATGTCTGCTACATAGAATTCTCCCTTCCACTATGTTTCCTCTCAGAGGAGTCATTGGTCATGTACATTGAAGGATAACAAATTATTACTTTTTCTATTTTGTGCAATCAGCTGAGCTCACCCAGCAGAAATCAAGCCTCAAGCTAAAATTGTACTACTGGACCAGTAAAAATGAAGTGTTATTTGAACTGCAGTTGCTGGAAAATACCAGTGCTATTTCTTCAGAGAGATTTGTAATCTAATGAATTAAAGTAATTTCATTATCTGCAGCTACACATGCAATTTGTGTGCTCCAGAATGATAGCCTCCAATAGCAACCCCAGTAAAGACAAACTAATAAAAAAACCTCTGCTTTATGCTTTTCAGAAAGCAGACACTACATTGACATCAAAACAGCAAGTTTAAAACTAGAGGGCAAAGGGTTTATTGTGTAATCTGCCATCAAGCTAAACACTGTCTGGGCACACCATATGATTTTTCTCCATCAAGACTGTTGTCATTTTGCTGTGCTTTCTACTACTTTCCTCTTTAAAGTGATTAATTTCATTACACTCCAGAAGTAAGGGTTAGGGAGTAGGAGTTTGAGGAGGTGGCATGAAGATAATTTTAAAACCAACAAAAAACATTTCTAGTGAAAGATTTTGGCAGCAAAAATTAAGAAACCAGATTCACTTGTGACAAGTTGACCCCATTTTCCAACTCAAATATGACTTTATGTTAACCTCAAAATAGAGTCATAAGGAAAAAAAACCCCCATAATTACTTCTCCATAGCAAAAACCAGAAACATCAAAACCCTTGTAAATTTACTCCTTTTAGAAATAAGAATTACTCACTAAGGGCTGGGAAAGGGCACAAAAGTTGTTAGAATTTCTGCTACAAGTAATTTGCTGTACTTGGGTGATAACAGAGGTTTGCATTTTTAGGAAATTATGTTTATAGCACTTTCACCAGACAAAAAATCATAAATTCTAATTGGCAGCCTATTTGCACTCACTTGCAGCTTTTTATAGGGACAAAAAGATCTGGAAAAGAAGATTTTTAGGGTCAAGACACTGTACCTGAACATCAATTCTCTTAGTAAATAACTTATTCCCGAGGTGCTACTCCTATTTAAAAATACAAATATAATGTTCAGGTTTCTTTCAAGGCTTTGTTGCCACATCTGTCACTCTTTCCCATCAAGTCCAACACTGACTCTGCTTTTGTTGTTATCATCTGTTTCCTGATAGAGGAGAACTCGGGGGGAAAAAATCCAGAAACACACTACAGAACCCAAAAGCCCAGACTCCCCATAAAACTCCAACATCCCATTTGTTTAAATATTGATTGAAATGAAAAAAACCTAATAATTCTCTTTTTTATTGTGCAAGTATGATCCATGCAACTTCTTCTTTAGCTTCAGTGAAGCCTGTCTGGTATGATATCTTCATGTTTATTAATAATGTCTGTAGATTGTGCATATTTGGTGAGATGTTAAGAATGACAGCCTATGACAAAACCTGTAGGCAAGACACTGTTTTTGTAAAATATTGCTTTTATATTTCCTTAAGAATTTCTGCTCCCTGCTAAACTTTATTTGCATAATTTTTTTTTTTTGCATTTCTCTATCTTATATACCCAGAAAAACAAGAGAATCTTTTCTGTTATCAGCATTTCTACTGATGTACTTTAAGAAATTCAGTGTTTCTAGTATTTAGTGCATAAAAAAATCCCAAACATTTAATAATTTAGAGTCCTTAAGCAGGGAAAAATACTCAGTGCTTTGCCCTATAGCTCATCATCCTCCGCTACTTTTCCTTTCAGCCAGTTTACTGGGGACTTAATATAAAAGAAGTTCTCATAATGGAGGAAGCCATAAACCCCTACCAAACAAGAGCCAAACCTGAACCACACTTAAAATCAAGCATTTCTCTAGGCCTTTACAAAGAAAGTGAAGTTTCAGTTACCAGCAAATGATCAAGTATCCTGTAAAACAAGGAGTAAAATAGATTCAATCTTAAATCTCCTTTGAGTAATCCCTGCAGAAAATAGTGACCTCTAAGTTTAAGACTTTGACTTTTAAAGCATTTTATATAATTCCAGTAAAATTTAAGTTTACACACTTAGAACGTTAGTGTATTGTTAAGAATCTTGGTGACCCCTAGCAGAGTCTCAAACTGGTAGATAATAAAATTAACCAACTTCTAGTGTATTTCAATAGCACTCATCTGATTTCATTAGTCTTGCATCAAAATCTGTCTTCCACTCTAACAGTCACAACTTGGGCTGCTAAGCACTACAAAAGATGCTTCCTCACTTAAAAAAAAGTCAATCAACATTATGTATTTCTAACCACATATATGTGCATATATACATATATGCACAATGCTGAAGATCACTGGTAGCTTAGAAATATGCTGTAGGTCTCACCCTGAGGAACTATCCATAAATTTTCAAGTATTGCTAAGCTGAGGTTATACAGATACATAAAGAAGCCACAGAATACAAGATATTAGCTGTCCTAACAGGACTTAATGTGTTACATTATTTCTGCTGTCTAATATTTTGCAGTGCCAAAGCCTTGAAAATTTCAAGTAAGTTAAATTTAACATCTTCACCCTGCCCAGCAAGCCACTGAATTTTATGAGCATTTTCAGCATGTACTCTCAGCATGAAATTCCTTTTAAAAAGCAGGCAGACATATGCACCAGTTTAAAACAACAGAAGGATACACTTCCTTGTTTCATGAGAAAGTTCAGCTGCTGACAAACAAGGTGACAGGGATAAGGTCTTAATTTGAGCAAGACAGTGTCTTTCCCATATCCTTCCCCTCAGGCTGGAAATGTGAGTAACCTGTAACAATCAGTAGCACCTCCACAGTAAGTTTGTGTTGAGTTCCAACTGCGCTTTGCAGTTACAGAAAGAAATATGAGACAGGTTATTAATTTATCTAAAGGAGATTAAGACAAGTCTGAGCCTCAGACAGATAATATTCAGTAATATTCCCTCTCTGCTGGACACCATGTTATTGATTCCTGGGGAGCATGAGAGCCATGGTGTCAAGTCAGGAGAAAATGACTAGAATGCTATTTTTGCACTAGAAACACAGACTTGTGTCCTTTGACAGCCCTAAATAGTTCAAATAGGCAAAATACCCAGAGAGAATATTGTTCTTTTTGTGATAATTATATTTGTGACACACAAGCTATGCTCCTCACATATGCTCCCTGTATGTAAATTCCTTCATTTTTCATACTTATCTCATTAAAAACACTTCTATTGAAGCCATATCTGGAAGCTTCTTCAATCCAAAACTACATCATATTTTTCCCCTGTTTTTTTCTTAGGTTTTTTTTTTTTTTCCCTGTTTGCCATCTGGAGATCACAGACACCTGGGCTAAAACACTTATTATACATATTGAGCCAAACATGCAATATTTCTGTCTTCAACAGGCTGTTGTAACTACCTCAGTAGTGACATTGCTTAGCACATGACAGTACATTTTCCCTCTGTAGCCTCTCACCAGTGGAGGAGCTATGGCCTACACTACAGACCAAGAATACCATGGAAACCTTGACTAGTAAGTGACTGTGGAGGGATACTTGCAGCACTTCCATGTTATTACAATTGCAAACATGAACATTTATTTGAACCTTTGCAAGTGCGCCAACAAAGATTCAACTGACCCATTTCACCTGAGACCTCCACCCACTTGGAGGAAGAGTTCACACCGATTCCTCGATTGGAAGAAATAAAAACCAAAACAAAACCAACCAAACCAAGAAAGCCAAGGAAGAAACCCCAAACCACAGTGGAAAGTCACAACAGCTGTCTGAGCAGTTACACATGCACCATTTACCAGGAGGTACTAATTAAGCAAAGAAATGCAAATTCTTCTGTGACAAATGTACTCAAGAATAACTACACTGAAATCAATCTTCCAGAAAGTTGAGTTTTAGGAAGAAAACAAAACAACTTTTGACAGCTTTTATCTAAAATGTGTTTGACCTCTAGAGTATGATTCAAATCATATAAAATTTGAAGCATACAACTATAAAGAAACAATTCTGTGACACACAGTTTGCAGCCTCAGGATAAGAGAAACAAACAGACTTGACAAAGAAAAGCTATAAGAAAGGTGCCAAGGATAGAAAAGAGGCAGGTACAAACAGGGCAATAAGCAATTTTCACAGCATATGCCTATTTTTCTGCCAGTACATAACTTAATTACTTCAAAATTATTGTAACAATGGAAAAGAAAAGCTCCTTGAAGCTCTCCTCCTAAGCCTTCTTTTAGTCCTCCTGTAGCCATCCTCTCTTCAAAGGGGTTTTCCTCAGGGGTTTGGCTAAACAATGCAAACACTTTGGTGCAGTTTATTTTACCTGATGGAGTTTTTGCAGATAACTAGAAATAAGAGTCTAGTAGGATTCTGAAGCACTGCTAAGCCTCTAACTACAATCTCAAGTGTTCAAGTCCTTTAAATTCTAGCCCAGGAACAGAGAGTTAAACTTTAACTGGACTAAATTACCTAGAGTGATATTTAGCATATCAAATGACTGGATGGTCCTTCACCCACAGATTCTACTGCCCTCATTTTCCAAGCTCAAAATTTATCTCCATTTTTGTTTACCTCTATTAATTTTACCTCTAAGAAACCTAAAGCAATGTTCCACAGGTTACACAACATATATATATATATATATATATATATATATATATAAAAAGTCTTTAAACTTCAACTGTCTTCAAGACAATTTTGAAACTAACTTAAGACATCAGTAAACATGAGTTATTAAGTGCTTAAGATATACTACTATGTTGAAGTATTAATAAAGCCATATAGCCAGGAATTTAGTTTCAACTATTTTTAGTGCAACATTGTAGATTTTTACATACTAAAGTTTAAGTTAAATGGCTTATATTTTTTTCTCTATGTTTTAAAAGAAGAAATAACCACTTAACACCCTGCCCCAAATACAAACAACAAAAAAAGACAATTTAGACAGCAGTAAGCTGTGAAAAAGCTCTTCCAACTCTGGTATGCAGTCAGAAAAGGACAGTCAGTACCCACAGCACTTCTGCACTGCTCAGTTTGTGTCAGTAGGTTAAACTATAGCAATAGTACCTGATTTTTGCAAATGATGCACCATATATCTTCTTGAGATCTGCAGCTGCTGGTCACATCCAAAAGCATCAGATAGGTATAAGTCCATAATTCCAACAGTAAGAGACTCTGTACCCTGGTTTGAAGAAGATCTGGGAATATCAGTATCTGAAGGAGACACAGTGGTCCCTAGGCCACCACTGGCATAGTGCTTTGAATAACTCTTCTGTCCCAGAGAGGCAGGAAATTACAGGTAATTCTAGGTTATACAGAAATTTAGGATGCCTTAAGTCCTGGCATCCTTGCTACTGCTTGCCTTCAGAAGTAATCTGAACCAGCCCAAATACTTCCTCTCTCTGAAAGAGGACCAAAACCTGAACTAGACACTAGCAACCACTCTTTCCTCCTCCCTATGACCTTCCTAAGTCATCTGCCTGCCCTGCAAAAATACCTTCCATGACTCCTCCACAAATGCTCCTCAGCTGGTACCAGAACATCTCCTTTTACAGCAGCTGCTTCCTGGGCTCCATCACAGCAGGAGATCATTAAGCTCTTCATTAATCCTGTTATCTTATCCTTCTGAAAGAGAGAGTCCAATGGCTTAGGAACACAATATACAGCTTTTTGCAGATCCTGATATATCAAACTTAATTCCTCATTGGTTCATGTGAAAAGCACTTTTTTAAAAGTTAATTTATGCTTTCATCAGAGTGATTTATGTTTCATCTCCTAAATAAACACTTTTTGAGACCACAAAATAATTCTTTCAATTGTTGGAGGATTAGACTTTGTTTCTATTTTCTTAGAGGATGTGCAGCCAGATAACCTATGAAATGTAAACAGATTTTCTGACCTTAACTGCTGTTAAAGGGATTTACATATTTCTATGTAATTAAAGAAAACATTTATGCAATGGAAAAAAAAGGCAGAATTTTTAAAGGCATTTAAAATTATTTACAAGTACATGACATGAAAAGATGTGAAACATTTATTATAACTTCACACAAAAAGTATTTCCCTGACATGAATGACAGTGAGTTAAGCAACAAAAGGACACACAGATATACCTCACATCAAAAGTAGTTTGTCTTCTAGAAATTCAGTTTCACATCCTTGAAACATTTACCTTTAATTTTACAGTTGCTGCCATACATAGAATAAAGTTTTGATGATAGATTTTCCAATTAAAATTTGTAAGGTACAAACACATTAACAATCAGAGCATTCAGCTGGGGTTTTCTGTAGCTGTAAATTGCTTTACTATAGCCTACTTTTTTGTATTTCTTTTCATATAATCACATCAGAGAACTGAACTGATAGACTGCTAAGTTTTTGTCACTTCTGATATAACATTCTGGAAGTAATCACAAATCTTTGTGCTCCATCTTTCTTCAGCATTCCTCTTCACATGTACATGTCTTTTTTCTTCCCCTGAAGCAGTCTAAACAGACATGAAATCATGAAACATACAAAGGCAATTGTTATTCATAAACATTCATTAGCTAATTAATTCCAGATATTTCATGATTGTTCATCAACAAATAATGAACTGAAGTGAAATGAATTATTCACAATTGGTTTATGTCTTCAGCATCTTGCATTAATTATTAAAGTGTTGGTTCCTTTTGAGTCACTTTGGTTAGTCTCTGTCACGGTTAACACAGATGGCAGGCAATGTTACACAAATCACAGAGGGCAAGACACAGAAATAACTTTAAATTGCTTATTTTATCCTTAATCACTTATGTATCATTATTTATAAGCTGAAAGTCCATCTGAGAATGGTATGAGAATGGTATGAGAATGGTAGGAACTATTTCCCATTCTAAAATTAAAACAAGTAAAAACCATAAAAATATGGTAGGAAATTTTAGGTTTTAGTTCTACCTCTCTTTCTTAAAGAAGAATTAAAATGATGTTTGAGGGTTTTCTTTACAAGCATTTAAGTAAAAAATACACATGCCTAAATATAGCTGTATTTTTCTTTCTGAAAATACAGCTCAGCAGTTGATGTCTTGTATTTACATGGAATATAAAGAAGAAAATGGAATAAAGTATAAATTTTTTCTAATTACATTCAAACTCAGCTATTCTATTATTTGGTTTGGGGGTTTTGAGGGGTTTTTTTTGTTGTTGTTGTTTTTGGGGTTTTTTGTTGTTTTTGTTTTTTTCTTCAGAAAATATGTCCATTATAAGTTACTTCCTATGTACTTACAGAAAAGCAGGTGGATTATACAAGGAAATAGAATCTCATATGCACTATAAAGATCCACCTGAAAAAGTGTGACCAGACTTAAAAGAAAGTCACTTTTTTGTTTTAAATATATAATAAATATCTTTTCTGATAAGAGTTTGGGGACAGTGTTGAAATTTATGTATCTAAAATTGTGAATCTATTTCTTCTGTTTTATATTATTAACAAGGTTCTCTTCAATACAATGATCTGTCCCTTCCACACATAGAGGAAAAAATGACCTTTTGTTGTATCCCTATTTTCATTTATTTACCTTATTCACGTATGCCAAACTGGGAATGGCTAAAATCCTCTTTTATGACCCTAAATATCCTCATATTAAAATTTCCTAGAAATAATTTTTTTCCTGACAAAGTATCTTTTTTTTTTTTTTTTCTGACTATACCATATGTTATTTCTCCTTGTAATTTTAAAGGACTCAAACAAAATATTTTCTTTTCTCCCTTACAAGCTGCAATTGTCTTTTATGGGCACTGCCTGGAAATATTTTATTTTGCACATTTAAAGCAATTTCTGGCTAGATTCCTTCCTTGGTTAGAGTAGTTTTTTAATTTTATATGACTTAAGGCACTTAAAGGCTTCCAAGGCAGAAGTGGGAAAGGCAGAACATCTCACCATGTAGTAAGTGTCAAGGAATCCCTGTGAGTTGAATCCCTGCTGCCTGAATTGTTGCCTTTTCTTGACAGCTTATTGAAGCAGAGGTGGGTGTGAAGCACTGCTGGGTGCATGCTGCTTTCACTGGGAGGAAAGCCAGAATGGAATGGAAAATACACCAGGGCATGTTCTGTATATTGCAGTACCAGGGGATCAGGACTCTGATGTACATCATGGAAGGCATCATTCCACTCGAGAAAGCACTTAACAGAAACCTCTCCTGTGCTTCTTATAGAAACAACACATACATTTAAGATTGGAAATATATATTGGATCTTTCCAGAGATTCAACAAAGCACATTTTGACATGGAGTTTTCACGGAATTGCTGTGTAATAAAGAAATTATAGATATTGTTCTCAGATAAATGACAAAGTTATAAAAATACTTGTAATTGCTACAACCAGAGAATTACTATTAATAGTCACTAAATGCCAATAGCATTGGAGAGCAGGGGCTTCAGCATGCAACATACTTTAATTACTGGAAAAGACATGGAAAGAGTTCGTATAGACATGCCCAACTTAAAGCAAAAGTGAGGTAATTTGGCTTGTTATGAATGTCTTGCACCAAAGGGTAAACTAAGAAAAATTACTTTGCTGTGGACTATGGTTTCCTGCTTACTGTTTCATAATCTGGTTTTCTATTAGTCAGGCTTTAAAGATATCCACAAGTTTGCCTCTGTTATAAATTCACAACTCCAGTTGTTCTTGTTTCTGTTATTAACCCTTAAACTTTTCCTCTGGCACCTTTTATTGTACTGAAATTTTAAAGAAAATATGTGTGAAACTCATGTAAGGGGAAATGTAATTTTCTAACCAGACAAGTGAGCAGTGTTGCTACAGTACTTACAAATAAGCATACATACAGAGGCAAGTGGCACAGATGATGAAAACCCTAAAATCAAGAATTTTATGTGTCACCTAGATAAATTTTTTGACCTTATGAAATCACATGCACACAAAAAATCAATGAAGGATGAGCTAGAAGAGAGCATAGTTTAATCCTAAACACCCAGTTTACACTTATTACATCAATAATTTAATTATCAAAAATAGATATATGTGTAAAAAATAGCCTTGCATTCTGTTGGCTTCATCTACACAGTTGCAACTTGGTATTTTTACCATTTTTTGCAATTCTATTCCATAGGTATTTTATTTATAATATCTGCACATCATGGCTTCTTTAAATAAGAATATTCTATGGGAAAATAGGAGATTGTTCTAACACCTTTGTGTCACAGTGAAACCTCAATAATCTCAAATTAGGAGAGACAAAATCTTCCAGACTTAAGGCAGAGTCCTGACCTGCTGAGACAGGGAGTAGAATCTACATGTCTTCATGAAAAAAACACCAAAGTGGGCTGCATGTCATTGGAAATACACCCTACCCAGAATGCTGCAAACAGACAAGGCCAGGAGACTGGGCAGAAATCAAAGGAGCATTCCATGTTTTCTGTGCATCCCATGTTTTCTGAAGCAATGCTTGGTGACAATAATCCTACACTTCTGTGACAATCTTGATTCTGGTAGGCTTACAGATAAAACATTTATGTGCTGAATTGTGCACCTCTGAGATAAGGAAAAATACATAGGTTATAAGGACAGGTTAAACAGAATCAGAAGTTATCTGTAGGCTAAAAAGGATCCCTTGATTTGCTTAAAATCTGACATTTTCAGGTCTTCAAGTGTTTATAGTTTACTGATAGCTTTGTTTTTTACATATGCATGTTTGGTTATGAAATATTTATGATATCATTTTGCTTATAATTCCTAGTAGAAAGCAGGATCCCCTTAGATATTGTACATAGACATGAAAAAAAAACCTCTGCCCCAAAGAATTTACCCGCCAACCATAAGAGAAAACAGATGGGCAGAGACAGGTGGAAGAAGGAAATAATGAGACTTTTATGATGGATATAAGAAATGTAATTAGGCTGATCATTTCCCCATGCATTGTAAAGTTTGTCATGACAACACAGACAGATTTTTAAGAGAAGTTCTGCATTACAGACCTTTTCTGTCTCCTGCTGTAACAAGGGCACTTCTGCCACTCAAAGCAGCACAGTTCAGAAGTAACTTGCTCAGTAATTGCTTACTCATGTACACTTTGCTTAAGTGTCTCTTGGAAATTAGCCAGCTTCTAAGCTCTTTCACAGTGGGAAGATAAGGCAGAGATAGTGTTTAAAGCTTTTCCTTTTCTGTTTTGTTAATGAAACATCATCAGTTTGATAACATTCTGATGACCATGCTTCCTAATAAGGGAAAGAGAGATAATAAAAGCATATTATTTATATATAAATATATTATTATTATTTCATAAGTACTTTTCTCCTCCCTACATTGTTACTTTGGTAGCAGAAGGCTGACATTAGCTCCTGACTGAAATAAATTTACAGGTCTTCCGTTGTTCACTTATATCTAGTTATGTTTGCAAAATTTTTCTTTACTAGAAACTGAAGATCTAATGATTTTGTGGTGTATTGAAGAAAATACATGAAGAATGGTTAGGTCACCTTTGGTTTTGAGCATGAATCAAACTTAATCTCCACAGAAGAAACAATGATTAAGTTAAACAAGACAAAATACATTTGTCTTGTTTGTTTCATGCCCAGGACATCTGCTCAGCTAGAAAAAGGACTGTATTTTTTAAGGTTAACAAAAATGCCATAAAGTATCCAAATTAATCTATTGTGTTTTATTGCAAGGAGGAATACATTTTTCTTGTCAAACACAGACATCTGGGCCTGTAGTATGAATATGGTAAATCGAATAAATGGTTAAGTGTACTTTCCCTCTAGAATTCAGATGTATCTTGCACCTTAAAACATATATATAAAACACTCATTGCTTCCCAGAAATGCTGAAACCAACACACACATGCAAATATAAATCAATAAATAATAAAGGTCATTGATCATTCAATTAAAGAGGCACTTTGCAGTAAGCATCTTCATAATCTTGCACTAACACGTGATATTTGAGGAATAATAAAATTTTCTGATCCTTTAATTCTGAACATGGAGCAATTCACGTTTAAATGAGAACTTTCTTAATTATGTTAAATTATGATTGAAATGCAAGGTAGGTCTGACAGAAATTGTGTATCTGCCCATGTGCTGCTATGAGAGGCAATGTTAAAGCACAGCAGAGCACAAGTTCACTCTGGATAAAACAGGACAATACACTGGAAAGAAGACAAAGAGTCTTCAGTTATACAGTCAGATCATGTACAATCACAACAGTTTTTGATGGTCAGCAACTACCAATTCCCATGGAAAGGAATACAGGAATGGGATAATGACACTCAAACTTCACATAAAACTCCTTTTATGTTTTTTGTTCTAGTATTCACCAAAGTACCTGGAATTCTTCACGTAAGTTACATGAACTAGTGAATTTTTCTTTTCATGCACAAACCCCCAGTTTTGCTTCTCTTTGCACCAACTAAGAAAAAGGGTCAATTCACATCTGGCTGCACTGAATTAAATGTAAAACTACTGGTGCCTTCAGTGTGAAGGGGTTTCACTTGAAAATGTTTTTTCTTCTTTCTTTTTTTTTTTTTTTTTCCTCACAGAAGAGCTGTCAAGTGTCTGAGAATAAAAATAATCCATGTATTTCATGTGAAGGAGCTGGAGCTAAGGTGGGGCAAATCAGGTAGCACCTTAAGTGCAATAGCAACTGGAGAAAACATTCCTCTTGAAACATGCACTCAAGCCACATTCAGTTTTTCTTCAGCTTCAGTTATAATTCCAGATTTGAACTACATAGGTACACAAAAGGCTTCTGACAGTTATTGTTAAAACTGATGTTCCTTTAGAATAGCCATAAATTACAGCCCAGCCAGATTTTTAGTCTATTCTTATTATTTTCAGCAATTTCCCATCTCCCTTTTCTTCCCAGATTTTTCTTCTTTTCTTCTCTGATGGTACCCAGATGTGGGCTGATCAAATTCACTTTTGCTGTGATATTCTTCTTGCACTGAAATGCCTGGCTAGTCTGCAAACATGTTTTGGCAAGGGCAGCTTCATCAAGCTAGATAACTAGGAATCTGATGATTTCAACCTCACTGCAGGCTGCTTTATCCAGATTCAAATAGCATTTTTGATTATTCTTTTACCATTTTTGATGCTCTTCACAGTTTTGCTTGTCACCTCTTAACCCATCCTTCTCACTGTCAGAGACAGAATCAAAACACAGTACTGCAGTTATGTCTTCTGGAAACACTTGGTAAGTGAGTGACCTCTGTGTGGGTTGAATTCTGGATAATGAAAAAAATGTAGTTATTTCCACGAGATCAACAAATAACCTTGGGAAAGAAAAAGGTGTAAGAACTTGGTCCTTAATAATATAGCCACTTTGCTGAGTTTCAGCTAACTTTATGTCTTTGTAGATAAGTAACTGTTCTGACAAGAAAGTGGTAAGGCTTTCAAGCATTTCTTTAGGATTTATACAAAATGCTTCCAAATTCTGTTTTCTTGTGAAGAATGGAGGTAAACTCCACAATGTCTCTGCTTTCTCATACACATTTTTGTCATGACATTTTCTACTTCCCCTGGTGCTGTCAAATGTGTTAAGTGTGTCTGTCTTTTGAATGTCTCACAAGACTGTAAAATGCTTAACACATAGCTTTCTTTTTTTTGTTTCAAGCCTTGACTTTGATACTTAGGAAAATGGCCATAACTCAGAACTGGTTACCATCTGGGCTACCTAACCTCAAAAACCTGTGTTTGGCAGCTTTCTTGTTTAATTAAGAGTTTTGGAAGGCTAAATGCAAGCAAAACAGAGCTTTTGTTTCTATAATGAGAACCTCTGAGACTGAACACTGCAAAACAAAATGGACAATACAGTAACAAATTTTATTACTGCCACACTTCATGGCTTGATTCATGTCCCAATTAAACAGTGTACAATGCAATACAGTCCAATGGAGCACAAAGTGTCCACAAACTCTGAAATATTCTGCTCTCACAAAATACATACTATACATTTCCTTGCATTTTACAAGTATTTAAATCAGTAATATACAGAAAAATTCAAAAAGAATCCTAAATTTATTACTGGTGTGATTTCAGGGATAATTTTAACTCTGGTTTCCAGTAAGGAATGGTGGAAATATATTTTTCAATAATACATGGTTTTCAAACATGCTACATGTCCTTGTAGATATTTGAAAGGTTACAAGATTTTAATAATTTGATTTTAAAGAGATCAATTTTATATCAGAATGTATTTAAAAATATTTGGAACCAGTTCCATTTATCTTCTGATTTTATAGGTAATATCCAGCTGTGTTATGTAGGGCTCAAATGGCTTCAAGTGCTTAATAAAAATTGAGCTGTTTCAAAGGAAAAGTAGATCTTCCAAATGTGTCATGTACCTAACCTTAAGCCTCTAAATGTTTCACATTCTGAATTGTTTGCTTCTAAAAACCTAAAAGAGAACATAATGCCATCAAGATTTGCATCTAAAAGATATAAACCATAAAACTAGGCTAGTGGGAAAAAGAAGTAAGCTGTTGTTGATTGTTTTCATTGATATAAGACAGTGAGGATCACAAAGGGTATAAAACTGGCTTTCAGCCATCAAATCAGTAAGATATATTTCAAGAATTCAAAGGGAAATAATGACAAATTTTAGAAAGAAAAATGTACACATGAGTAATCTCCAATAGTCATGAACTGAACTTGTCTGTAGGCTGGAAAAGCCAGCACAAGCTTGTACTGAAGTCCCATTATCTGACTGAATCTGGGAAAGTCCCTGAGCTAAAAGGTTTGGTCTCTTTCTAAGAGTGTTAGAAGGAATTCAGAAGAAACTTACTGTAATTGCCATGTGGAAAAAAACCAGATGGGCAGCAAGAAATCATTCCCAAGAGCACTATATACGAGGTTCTTTGGACAACATATCAATTTCACTCTGTGTTTTCTGAACATGATCTCTCATCTGTTTCATCAATGTGAGCATGGTGACTGGTGTAACCAACACACCCAAACTCAGTGAAAGTCCAGTGTTTGCATGTATCTCCACCTTTGCCACAGACCAAGAAGTCCTGATGAAGAGTTAACCTGTCCTAGGGAAATAGATGGTAGAAAGGACTAGGAGGAAAATTTAAAAGGACAGAAGGATCAAGGATGCCACAGAGAGGTAGTGCTGACAGGTGATAGGAGTGAAGAAATATTGAGATTGGTGCTACTGAAAAAATAAAAGAGAAAAAAAATAGAACTAGCAGAACCTGCTACTTAGGCAGAGGAGTGCCCTATTCTTGTTTTCTTTATTTTCCTAGAATTTCTGTTGCTATCTCTTGATTTTAGCTTCTGTCTCCTTTTCCTCTCATCTTTATGCTTTCTCCTGTGTGTACCTCCCTCTTTTCAGTCTCCATTTACTTAACACCCTTCCAAACACCCATGTTTCCACCTCTTCTCGCCTTCTCCTTGTTCAGAGGAGATAAAATATGTTTTCCAAAGGAAATTACAGACATTAAATGTCAATAAAGACATTTAATTAGATTCATAGATTTGTGTTTAATAGTTACCCTTAAAAGCCTTTGAGTTGAAAACTTAGACACTTTTATAAAGAATCAATGTTTTGAATATAGAGAAATCAAAGCAGTGTCTGGCAGTATGTTTGACACAAAAAAAAAGATTTAAAAGGAAGGGAATGACATACTATGATGGGAATATATTATTTATTTGAAGATTGTAGTCATAATATATTAATGAAAATAAGAATGACTGTTCTTAACAGTGATGATTCCCATCCTCCTGGTTAACAACGTGTTCAGACGCTGTCCAACAGCACCATGGACAGTGACAAACAAGCTCCAGTGCCAAAGTTCAGCTGTGGCCACAGTTCATCACTTCAAGCTCTTGAGAGGAGGCTGGATGACTCAAGACATACTGAGCCTTTCACTTCTGTCATGGTCTATCCTCCAGTATTTAATATATGAAACTTTTGATTTGCACCAGAAGAGTATTTTAAATTTATTCTTGGATCAGGTTTACCTTCTGCTTGTAAAAATGCAGTATTTTTCTGCCTTCTCACACTAACTCTTGAAGTCCTCTCTTAAATCTGTCTAGTTATCTTCAGCTCACATTAATATCCTATCCCCTGGTGAACCTCAGATTTCACTAGGAAAATGTTTCTCAATGAGAATTACTTTGTTTTACAGAAACCGGAGCCTTCCTAACAGTTTTCAATCATGTAAAAGAGGTTTCTTAAAACATCATTCTTTCAGACCTTGACCGGTAAGTCAATTGTGAAACAAGACTTCAGAATATATTTTAAAAGAAATCTTATGAGATGGAAGAAATCTGTTTAAAATTAAATTTCTTTAAAAACCACTGAGGGATCTTGTATGGAATGCTCAAATTGACATTGAAATGACATTCCAATCACATATCCAAACTGCCATTCTATCTGTGCTATTGTTTTTGGAAGCAATTGCAAAAGATCCCCTCCAATGCATGACTCTGACACTCAACTATTAGACAGTTCTAAAGCTGCCAGTTCAGGATCTCACATTATAAAGGGAAGCCACCTGAGTTTCATTCCATCAGTTCAACCTACACCATTACAAAAATGTTCAAGGTTCTTCTATCTTACCCTTGAAGAATTTTCAGCAAAGGCTTATATTACTGTTTATGAACTGACTTAATATAAAGACAAAAACTCATTATAGTGAAAATAAAATCCTTATATTTAGCTCTTTGGGAATAAAAGCAGCACTGACATATACAATATTGCTATGTTCTCCAAAAGACTTGTGAATTTAAAATCACTGTGTCATCCCACAAAATGGGCAAATGTTTTCTGTAACTCTTTTTTAATCTCACATTTTAGAATACAGGATAAGTCACTAAAGTGCTTTCCCCACATTACTTTTCCTGTATACTGCTGTTCATTGAAAGATTAAGAACAAGTGGAGTATCAAGAAGAGCAATCAAGAGTTGATTTTGTATGCTTGCAGCTAGCATGAAAACAAAAAGCCTTTAAACAATCATCAGTGATTTTCCTGCAGTTTGACTTACACAGCCTGGGAATGCAAATCAATATAGCGCATCTTCAATGCTGCATATTTTACTCTAAAATTTGATGCTTGTCATATTTGATTGTCTATAGATTTGTAGACCATTACTCCACAGAATTTATAATTGTTATATCTGTGCTTTGAATTTTTAGTGTTTACTTGTCAAATTAAAGCTTTAGATTTAACTGCAGTTCTATTTGTTAAGGATATGACCATAATCTTGGATATAACCACCTAAATCAGGATTAAAATACCAGAAGCCAATACACTTTTTCTGGTTAGAAACAGAGTGAATTCAGCATGAATTTATCTTCTCCCAGGGGAAAAGGGCATCCTTAATGTCTATGAGTTTTCAGTAACATTAAGCCATCATTTAAAAAACATTTTTCCATTTCAATTTGAAAAGACTTAGTTTTAAAGCTTAGTTTTAGAGCTTAATTTTATAACAAAGACTGAGAACAAGTGGGAGAAAACCCAACCAAAACAGATAATCTGATAGGCTTCTGATGTAATTGACCCAAACAAATTCCTGCCCTGTAAACTATCATTCTTGTTTTAAGTTGTTTTCTGAGCAGTATTTGTTTGTTTGTTTGACAAAAGGACCAACATCCTTATGTAAAAAAGCACTTCTGTATCAGATCTAGTTTTTTGCTTTTTTTGTTGCACCAGATTGGACCCTTACAAATTCTTACTCACAGAATGAAAACACACACACATATTATTTCTGAAAACAGACTTCTGAGGATCTACTCTAAATCCACAGATGCTTAAGTGTTCCTGGACCATGTCTGAAAGCCTTAAACCTGCACTTACATTGTTCCCATGAGCAACTAGATACATGAAATACTATTTTGAGGTATTTCATGGAAACAAACATTCACATCCATAACCCTTTTCTGCTTCATCCATGGCATCCCTCTCTGGGACACTGTATCCCTACTTCAGATGTACTGGTGACTTTTTCTCAGGGAAATTCTGCAGCAAAAGAAGAGTTTACACTTTTGAGACTAGAGTGCGTGGGAGACAAACTGGTCACGTGCAACAGCTGCAGCAAATTTATTTGTGGTCTAAAATAGGCCAGACAGGCTTAGGAAAGAAATGTGCAAAGAAAAAAGTGTTTGCTGAGGTGTTACCACAGCAGTAAAATCGCTATATATAGCTTGCACAGCCTGTGAATGAACACTTGCAAAAAACTCACTCCCTAAAATGGAAAAAAAAAAAAAAAGAAATATTCACAGAAAATATCTGAGGATTTCTTTTATGTTTTCTCAGGGGAACTGTGTCTCCTTATTTGCTATTATTGATCTTTTTATGAAACCTTGCATTTTTGGTTTACTGTAATTGTGAAAGTGAGTGAATCATGCTCTGAAACCGTAAAGTTTCATATACTGTGAGTGGAAAATAATTAACTAATTAAAAATGGTTCATATAGTACCTCATGAGTCACAGCTTGTGCGTAATATGATGCCAAGTCATCATGTGCAGTATTTAGCTCTTGAACTCCATTTGTCTCCAATTTGTAAAAAAAAAGTGAGCTTTATGCCAGATTCCCAAATCATGCAGAAATTTGAGAGCACAACCTTATTTCTTTCCCCCAAATCCATTGGGCAACATTGCCCATTTTTGGTGCTATCCTCCCCAGTTTGCTAAATTATGTTAAATAACATTCCTGTGGTTAAAGAACACTGGAAGTTCTTTAAATTACCCTTTTCCAGCCCGGAGGATAGCAAGTTTCTTAATTATGGTAAGTATCATGTTTTACTCACTGACTCCAAAAAGCTGCAATTCTAAAGTGGAAAGAAATGTGACAAACCCCATACTTATTGGCAGATCCAATTTTAGTACCTGTCTTTCAAAGCTATCATAATGTCAGACAAAAATGTCTCACCTAAATTTTTTTTCATCATGAGATGCTTCATTTCCAAATGAAGATCTGTTCTGTCTTCCCTGAAAGCCAGAAATTGTACAATATACAAGTTTAGTCATAGAGTGAGCTGAACAGGTTACATTTTTGTAAGCTTCATGTTAAAACATTAGCAAGCTATCATTATATATATTATCTGAGGTGTTATTATCTTTTATGACCTTTTCAGTGTATTCCTGTTATATTTTTTAATACAGAACAATTACTGTTAATTAGTGGTTGCTGATGAAAGAGACGAGCCATATTAGATTGCAAGTACCAATGCAAGGAGCCTTGTTACTTTAAGCACAGATCCAGATGAGTCATTAAAAAGTTCTAATGAATAAAAAGGCAATAAGCAGGAATTTTGATATAGAATGGTATAGTACTCAGGAAGCTACACTACTAACACCATGTTATCCTTAAATTCTCTGACTGCATGAATCATTTTACTCAGAAACAGCGAGGGAAAAATTGCACTTCACTTTTGTGAAATGGCTCTATGGCAACTGAGCATAGAAGTATTTGTGTTAATTCTTCTACTGAATTTACTATTGAGAAGCACAAGAGTTATTTCATCATCCTTTCAATGTTCTTAATCTCATTAGAATTGCCTAAGAAGCTGCATCATGGAACAGTTTTAAAGTGAATTTGTTCTCCCTATACAGAACATACGTGACTGAGGTACATTATTTTATTTTGTAAACGAAAACCAGTAATTTGGAGGTAAAAACACCAGTATTCTCTCTGCTTAAGCATCTCAGAACAACAGCAATACAATTCTTACTGTGAATTCTGTGTACACTCTGCTATTTTGAGATTCAAAGAGTTGCAGTACATTTTTTTTTGTGACAGCTTAGCTCACAGCATTATATTTTGCCACAGAAATTTAGGACCTGAGCCAAAATGGAGGCAGTGGAAACGTTCCCATTGACGTCAGCAAGCCTTGGATAAGGCCCCAGACGGCTAAGGACTAGGATTGTCAACTTACAATTAATGTAATTAATGCATCTACACTGGCCCTAGAGCAGTCCAGGCATAAAATTCCTCTTTTGCTGTTAGAATTTAGCATCTTTTACTAGGAACTTTGAGAAAACACAAATTAAAATAGGAAGAAAAAAAAAGCAGGGGGGCGGAGGGGGGGCAGAAGAGAAAGGAGGAAAACATCTACAGCTTTTTGAGGATAAACCAGAAGCTTATAGTCAAGCCCCTGTATAAGCTGTTAATTGTTGATCTCTAATATAACAGAATAACAATATTCAGCAATGCAATGCCAGTAGATACAAAGGTAGTTTCCATTCACAGTTCAAGGCTGTAGCCTTTATGGGTCTGAAACCTTTTTCAATGAAACTAAGGTGTCTAAAAAGAAAGGAGAAGTCTGAATCTAGAAACTGAATTACAGTGATAATAGTAAAATAAACATTTCAGTTTTAAGAGAGCTGTTTCTGATGTTTTAATGTGCTTACTACAAGTATTTTTGAGGGGTTGATAAAGGTAACTAATTCAGTGTGTCTTATAGAGGATCACTAGCTAATATTGCAGGCAACAGCTTCAGTAAAACTAACAAAGTGAAGAGACAAAATTTATTATACTATTTCCTTATTGCTTTTATATTCCAAGCCTTTTTCTTCTAACATAATAACATGAATTTGAGCTTCCACTTATTTCTTTTTGTAATGTTTTATGTCACTTATGTTTAATTCTGTAAAAGAATGCACTGATTTTTTAGTTAATTAGATATTATATCTTTGTGGGAAAAACTCATAAGTACCTAGTACTCATACTGAGATCAATCACAGTTACATGTCACTATAATGTTATGTATGATTAATGCTGAATGATTAGTTCATAGGTTGATTTCAGTGAAATTTTCCAAATATTAATGATAGGGTCTCATATTCTAGAACTTCCTCAGACACTTATGAAATTTAAAAACCCCAACTCATTAGTAAATATCAAAGCCATAGTAGGAAGGTTGATGTGATGAAAGCATTTAATCAGATGTTCACGTAAACAAGCTAATGGACATCTGAGCCATTTTTAGGATTGTAATAGAACATTCAGTTTGAAGGAATGAATGTCTTCTGTACATTAATTACTCATTTCATATAGAAGGTAGTTTTATTTTACTGTATTGTACAGAAAATCATACTGGTAGTAGTACCCATTTCAAAGAAATAGTTGTATTTGTAAAGTTTTTACTTACCCTGTGGAGAGTAGCAACACTTTCAGGAAATGTTTTGGGCTCCTGAAGAATCTGAGAAACATCTGCTTCAATGAAAACATTTTCCTTCTGAAATGCTGAACATTTAGCACTTACTCATAGGCATTTCATAGCTGTGAGAGTGGATGACAAAAATCAGTCGGAACTTGGGAAAAAAAGTTTGACTTATTGTTCTTGACTACAGAAAATTACAGTGCAAATGTAGGGGGAAAAGCGCATGTTTCAAAATGGGATGATGTTAGAATTAGGGTATTTAGGAGTACATCACTGTATACCCATCTCAGTAGTACAGGATATTATGGATGTCACTAAATTAATCCTCAATGTCTTTGACAACGTAATGGAGGAAATAGAGTCACTTTCGTCATTTCATCTGTGGATGAATCAGCCAACTAGCTTCCAACACCACAAGCAAAACCAGTTGGAATTATTAACTTTTCTAAGAAAAGTAATTTCCTGAATTTGGGTATAGTTTCAGCAAATTCTAAGTTAAGAAAAGAAAGACAGAGGGAAAGGAAAAAAATAAGCCAAGTAGGTAGGACAAAACTTAGAATAGTATTTATTTTCATTTATTTTCATTTTCATTTTTAATTTTCATAAGTTTAAAATAGTATTTTTTTCATTTGACATTTTCAAAAGAAAATATTTCAACTTTAATATGTTTTTATTTCTAAACAGTTTTTAACTTCTGAAGTACATTAGAAATTATCCAAATAAATGAAAATATTTCCACTCTATCTGAAAAAGATGCCCAGCTACAACTGTAATCTTTTCCTTTTTCACCATGCAACATTTCTGGACCAGCCACTGAACCAAAACATCTGCTATTTGAAAAGATCTTCCCTTCAGTTTCTCAAGGGACTATTAGCTGGCAGTGGTATGATCATGCCCCCACTATCTGAACTAGGCTGAAATACCAAGGTAGGGACTGGTGGGATACAGCCACATATAAAACAAGGAATTGTCTATCTGGTAAGGAAAATATCTGGATGCTTCTCTGAAGTGTTTATAATAGCACAAGTGAAGATAGAGAGTGTGTTCATCCTTGAACATCCTTGTGTTTGTTGTGTTCATCCTTCTCATTGTCTCTCAGTTTTGTCTCTCTACAGAGCTGGAATCTGATTTTGCAATGTGAAAGGCATAATACCTTTCAAATATGATGGAAAATAGAAAAAAACACCAAAACAACCAAAAAATCCCCCAAACCCACAGATTTCTAGAAGCATGTTTATCAAGAATCAAGTGTGCTCTATTACTGTCTGATATCCAGCTGAAAATCCAAAAGCTGCTGAGAAACCTCTATATGTGAGTTTATAAAAGCTTGAATATAGGGACACATTTAGTCTAAAAGCTGGAAGCTTTGAGAAAAGTTGGAATCCATGTAGAAAAGAGCAAATTAATTTTAAATTTCTAAGGGACACAAACAATAAATTTTCCGTGATGATGAGTGCACTGACACCTTAGAGCAATTTAGAAAATTACTGTCTATTTAATTATATTGAAAGAACTTTTAAAATTTTTTTTGTAATGTTGAGTTCATCCTATGAAATATTATTTATGTATATTAAAAAATGACTAAATGAATCACAAAAGAAAATGAGTGGTTCACCACTTCAGGGGGAGATACAAGAGAGTAAAGATTGTGTTGAAGAAAATGCATTAAATACATTAACAATGAGACCTTAAGCTCCTTAAAAAAAGGAAAAAGAGAGAGAAAACTGCAGCTGAAAAATGGGAATACCAACAGCTCTCTTCCAACTAATATTACTGAATCAGTCAGAAAAGATAAGGGATCTCCTCTCACATACAAGAATTAGGAAACCTGAAAAACATATCCCCAAGCAGACGCTGAAGCACTGAAGTATTTCTCAGCAATAATAAGTATTCAATAATCTGGGACAGGATTTGTAAAGGTCCTGTTTCCCACCTGAACAATGAATTTGGTGAAGAGAAATATGTTCAATCAAATGTCTTGTTTTGGGCCACTAGCCACTAACTCAGCCCCTGTTCATATGAATGCAGTAGTTAGATATCTCAGAAATATTCTGTGTTCCATAGCCAGAGTGCAAATTCAGTAAAAGAAGAGTAATTAACAAGCTTTTACAAACATGGGTCATGTCAATTTATTTAGAATCTTTGTCTTGCTTTCATTACTTTTTTTCAAATAGAATTTTAATTTCCTCCATTAAAAACAAAACAAAAAGAATGGGTCCTCCTAAACTTCTCAAGACCAAAATATCAGGTTATTAATAGGTATTTTTAACATACAGAATAGGCCTTTTGCTGATTACTTTTAGATCTCCTCAGTATATTTTTTGCTGGAGACATGACTGACTTCAGCATTTATTGTCTGATTGCACTGGTTTTCAGAGTGAAACTGCTGTTTAGCAGCTCTAAATTCCCTTAAAAAAGGGATACAGAAAAGATTTCCATAAAGCTACTTTAATTCCATTCACTCTCATTTCTAGCCATTTCCAGTACATCTATCTGACAGTGTCCTTGCATTCTGTTACCATTCTTAACAGGTGAAAGCATCATAAATCCTGGATGTTTAAACTGATCTGAACCCTGTTGTTAAGGTCAGCTGACAACAGAGGAAATCAATAAAAAACAAATTAAGAAGACATGGATTTTGTCTAATTGGCTCATGTTTCTACAGTATGTGATAGCATGTTCTTGAAAATGCAAAACTCAAACACCGTTATAAGTCTGCTCTTGTGAATGATTTATTTTTTCTGGTGTAAAAAAAATAAAATTATACTTTGGAATAACTGGCTCCATAGTAACTATAAAAAAAACAAGGATAGATCTTAAGGAGATTAGGCAGCAGAAAACATATGTATTTTCTTGAAAAAGAAGTTACTATATTGTATTTGATATTTTCATCCTCAGTTGAAAGAGTGATTGCAGTCACTTCAGAGTTAAATCAACTGAGCTCTGTGAACTGACAGCTACAGATAAGTGAATCTGACAAATACAAATATATGAAATGGGAGTAGTCATTAAGAGCATAAAGATGTGAGTCCAGCACTCCAGGAGAAGAAACAATAGGAGTACATCACACCTCAGTCAATGACTTAGAACCTGTTTTGTGATATTGTGCTTTAGTTTCTGTAGCAAAGGGCACTAAAGCCCTGAGAGGCAATAAATTCTTATACACTTAATAATTATGTGGGATTTTGCAGATTTTTATTATTATTATTTTTCATGCATAAAGAGGGGAAACCCACTTATATTGTCAAACCTTCAACACCTTTAGAGACTTCACTTGGCTCCCTACTAAGCCTTGAATGCTTGAACTGAGTTTGTTGCCTTTTCTCCTTTGCTCTCCTGCACTACATTATGACATCACTGACCAAAAATTTGGACCCATCTGCAAAAGGACATTGAATAAAATTAAAATGAACTAATTGAAGGTGCGAACTGAGTTGCATCATCCAATTCTTACACTGCTGTTTATTTCACACAAAGGTTTACTGGACTAAAATAACTCAAGACCATGCTTCTGACAAGGAATGTCCATTCAGATCTAATAGACTGCAGTCTAACTTCACACCTTTGGCTAATTCTTCCTAATTTCCCCAGTGTCTCTGTTTGGAAAAATATCCTGGAGGCACACCAATCCTTGAAGCAGCTACACAATCTTTGTAATACAAAATTGGCTACATGCCTGGAACTTCTGGTCTCTGATTTTCTCTTTCATGCAGCATTTTTTCTTTTAATATTCCAGACAAGTATAGTCCAGATGTTTTCTGCTGTTTAAGAAAGCAAACACAGGACACCCTTAGGCATTCAGTCATTTACTTACAAAAGTCCCATTAAATTTGGTTTATTTCATTTGACAATCATAGATACTGTTTGTCTTTGAATTGCTTTTCAAATAGTAAATATTGCTTAGTACTTTATGACTTGCATTCCTTTAAGTGGAATAGGACACTGAATTACCATGTTCTCCATCACTGATTTCTATTTCTAGAGCATGCAGGGCTTGAAAGAGTTAAACTTCTTACCCAGCTAGTCAAACTGACTATTTGTTCTACAAATACAGGTAAAGATCTCTATTACAACAAATAATGGGTCCAAGTAATTATTTTTTCTAAAAGTTACTGCTCCCAATAATAATTTATCAATTACATATTTCAAAACAAGAAACTCAGGAAAAAAAAAAGATAAAAATAGACTTTAATTCTTGTACAGCATTATATTAATTTCTTAATTCTCCTTACCAGCCATCTTTATATATCTCTGGCTGCATCTAAATTTCTTGAGATGTTTCTTGAATAAATAATTTTATCTATCACTCCTAGTTATTTATAACCCAGCCCTATATTCTCAGTAAAACCAGTAGCTTTTTTGATCCTACAGGGCATATTTATTAAAAAGGAAGAAAGAAATTCCACTACCAAGTATGCCAATGCCACCATTTAATGCATCCTTTTTCTACACAGTTTTTCTCCTTGCCCATCTATGTATTAGCAAACAACACTTAGTGAAACCAGTTTAGTATCAAGATTTTTTAATTTGTCTCTAAAGTAATTTTGTTTCACACCTAATTACATTGGAACTACATCTTCATTTTTTTATACATTATATCAAGTGCAGTAAGGGAGTAATTTGGTGGATTTCTGAATTAGGACAATAATCAGGAAGACGTATACACTGGTAATATTGCCTGTGGTCCAGAGAGCTGGGCAAGACATGGTTCCCAAGACAGTGAGAAGCAATAGGTCCCTCCGTCCATCCCCTCCTCCCTTCTCCTCAAGAAGTCCAGATGGGCTCCCACTGTAAAGTAGACAATTACAGAGGGTGGGAGTGCCACACCATGCCACCAACTCCACCCTGTCCTGCTGCCATGGAGCCCTGAGCAGCAGCCTTACCCTGTTCTAAGCCTGCTGCCCTGAGCAGGGTTCCCTCCCAGCTCCTTCGGGCACAGTTCTGACACAGACAGCACAGTCATCAATAACAACAATAACAACAGCATTGATAACTTTGGTATGGCACTTCCTTGCTCCATTTTAGACTCCTCCAAAATATCTCTACTACCACCATTCTGGCTTGATATAAGTACAAATGTCTGCACAGGAGAAAAGATAGGGTCCCTTGTTTCTAGGAAGTAAGAGACTCATAACACATATATTACTACCTTGGTGACATTGCTTCTTATGTACTTATTTCACATATTCTGATAACTTTCTCTCTCAGCAGAATACCAGAAAACAATCATAGTGGTTTTCATTGTTTAATGTCCCTTAATTTTTTGAGTAATTTTCTTAGTGCCTTGTTACTATAGTGTTTTATAACCACAGGTCATGTTGTAATTGGTTGAAAACTGAAGCAGGAATGAGCAGAGAAAAAAAATAAATTAGAAATACTTTCTTTATAAATTTTTAGATAGCATTTAGCCATCCTATATCTGAAAATATTACTTCACATCACAATTTTTAACTCTTACAGTCAAATAAGTGTGTGTCAGTCGGATCCTTTGTGCTTAAGTATACAAGTTCCACCAACATTATCTCTGAAAATCCTCATGTTCCACAGAGTCCAGCTATCAAAAAGTCACTTGCATTAGCTTTAGAAATTTGAATAATATTACAGAAGCCTGAGAACAGTCATGTAAATATGTTCTCAAGAACATGTAAGGGAAAAACTTCAGTATATCTATTACTATTATATTGACAATACATTGAAATTAAGCAGATAAAAATGGTTCAAGAGAAATGCTCAGTTTCCCCTGGATTGCTAAAGGTACTGAATAATTGACAGCAAAAGGGGCTTCAAAGACTAGAAAAATTTACAAAACCTAAAGGCTGAAACTTGAACTTTACAACAGTTTAACCAAGAGGATAATTAAAATTCTGTTATAGATTGAGCTTTTGAAACATTACCTTACCACTTATGGATCAGGTGAGAATAATAGACTCTTTAAATTATTTCTGTATTTTCTTTCATTTGATTTTTTACCAACTTTTAACAATAATTGTAACAAGTGCATTTCTAATCACAACCAAATGTTACAGTTTAAACCACAAGATATGCAGTTTCCTCTTTTGTATTAACAACAAGAACAAAACAGAAATTCCTATCTTAGAATCCTCTTGTTCTTTCCTTCTATTCTGGTGTCCCTAATAAAGTACTGTTGCCTTTCCTGTAGCACCACCACAGCAAACTATCTCTTGCAATTGCCTTGGTGATGCATGTGAAAATGTAATGTTCAGGACAGATGATGCTTTGGTGACCTTACTGCTGAAAGGGAGCAGATTCAGCTAAAGCCACGTGGACCTGATTTCGTTTGAAAGAGATAGGGTTGGTATCAGGTCACTTTATGGGGAAGAAATACTTGAGAGGAATCTTTCATCTTTTAGGGCTGTCTATGTTATCCTGAGAGCAAATCAACCATCCAAGGAAATCTGAAGCTAGGCAGGCACTAAAGGAAATAAAAGTAAATATGTCTTTCCCTTTTAACATTTTCCTTCCCTTGTATATTGCCTTCATAAATTCTACTTGATGTTTCAAGACTGAAAACACACCCCATTCTCTAAAAGCACAGGTATGTTTTCTTTGAATGCAATTATTTCTGTTTGAGTAAAATTTTCTGACTCACTGATCTTACCACAGAGGTTTTTCCCCCTTCAGGGTAACCACTGGAACTGCAAGCTTCTATCTGCAACTCTCTGGGAAATGAAGAGTAGCATGAAATAAATGCTAATAAAATCCCCAGTATAAAAAAACCCCAAACTTCTAAGATTTCTAATTTGATACACTCAAGCATCAGTAAATCAGTGTCAAGTGATTTTATCTATTCCTGCAGCAAAGGAATTGAAAGAGCATAAAAGACCTCAGTAAGACATAGAAACAAAATTGGACAGCAGTCCACTATTTCTCAAGAGTTTATTTTTCCCCCTTCTTACCATCCAGTTTTTAAAGCCACCATCTGGGGTAGACACTTGTGTGAAACTTCTGTAGAAGATGCAAACTGGGAACGTGTTGATGGAAAGCCACTGGGGAGTTCTACTGTCAATAAACAAAATAGAAAAGGAGCTTTCTTTCTTTGGCCCTCCAGAGAAACCAAAGGATCATTTGTACAAATTGGTTTAAAGCTGGTATGTTTTCCCCTTTTTCCTCATTGAGTATTGCTGAAGTGATGTATGGTTTCCTCCCAAACATTCTGAAACCTCAGCTGGGGATTTGCAAGGATGGATTCTGCCCATGTGTGTGCAGGCTTGCCTACATCCATTTGGGCTTCAGAGGATAATTGCTCATTTTTACAAATGTTTTAAATTCCAGTCAAAATAATAATGGAAAATAATTTTTGATTCTGTAATAATTTTAAGGTTAGTGTTGTTTTTGCAGCTGAATTTGTTTTATTTATATGTCCCATTAAAAGAAAAAACCTTCTGCCTCTTCTAAGAAAACATCATTAGCTCAGTGACACACCCATATATCACCAGCTAGGGAAGAAAGGATGAAATATGGCATTGCATGAGCAAGTCATGAGTTAGAAAACAGATTTTACTTCTGGTTGGGAATCATGTACAGGCTATTTTTTCAGTGCCTTAGTATCATATGTATTTAGGACAAAGACATTGCAACATAATTTTTTTCACTGAATTTTCTGTGATTTTTCACTGACATATTTGACTTAATTCTATGGATTTTTTTCTCTTCTGCCAGTTAGTTTCCAATTTTAAGCACTTTTTTCTTAATTTCATCCTGAAAGAATTGTGCAGCAATGTTGACCAAGACCAATGTTGTACATTACACCTACATAGTACAATGATACGCTGAAAGCATTTTGCAAGTGGGGAAAGCTAGCTAACCTACTTTTGGCATGCAACAGCTATTCTGCACCAAATTGCTACTGTAAATTCCCCATCCTTCAATTTTTTGGTAGGGAAACCATGTCATCTTACTCTATTTTTTAAAAAATGAAGCTATGTATCTACTCTATATTCATGTTACTATAGGGGCTACATGTTCGAGCTGAAAAAGACTGGAACCAAACTGTTACAATCTCTTAGACTTTGGCAGGTGGTAGTTGTAGTTATAATGTTCTTGGAAATATCAAACTGCAAAAAAATTACTTTGTGTCTTTGTCAAAGGCAAAAAATTAGAATTAGCCTTTAAACACCAAGCAAACAAATGTTATCTGCACCATAACAGTTGTGTATATATATATTTAATTCCATGACACTGAAAATTCTCAATTATATCACATTTCATAAGTAACTTCTGATTAAGAAGATTTTCCTCAAACTATACTTGCTGCTTAAAAGGAAAAAAAAGTTATCTTCTCTTAAGTTTACCTTTTTCTCTCTTCTTATGCTAAAGGGTCACATTAATTTTTGAAAAATAAATGGGAAACAAACAACAACAACAAAAACAACAACAACAAAACCCAATGAAAAGCACCCTAGAAGTCTAGCCAGTCCAACCTCCTGTTCCATGACAGAATTAATTATTTGTAAATCCTTCACAGTATGTTTGACCAATTGGTTTAAACTAGCAGTTAAACTTTTGGGTTCTTCCCATTCTTCACAGTCCTTACAGTTATATTTGATGCTTATCTAAACTGCTTGAATTTGCTTTACTTTAGGATTGTGCTGCCTATTGTTTATTCCTCCTCAGAACTAGAATTGAGAAAAAATGTTGTGGTCCTTTCCTATTTGTAGATAACACTATGATGTTGGAAGACTTCTATTACTCCACAGTTTTTTCATCTCCAAATTGATTAAACATTTCTTTCAACTTTTCATCTAAGGTCACATTTTCAAAGTTTCCAACAGATTTTGCTGCTCTCATGCGTAAAATTTCCAATGGCATTTCTGCAATGTGATACCCAAAAGGGGATAAAATACTCCAGGTGCTACTTATGCTGCAGTACTATGTAAAATAGACATGTTACACTGAATGTGCTACTTTATCCAGTTCCCAAAATGCTTGGTTTATCAGCCGTCTCAAATTTTGGTTCACACTCAATTAGAATTCACAGTAAGCAGGATTTTCTTCTCAGGAACTAGTAGTATTTAGGAGTACTTCCCCAACCTGTGTTTTCACATTTGATAATTTCTGCCAAAGACAGAACTTTGCATATTTTAAAAGACAAAAAACCCCAGAAAAAATAGTGATCATTGTACTGGGACTATTATGAATAATATACCAACTATTACTATTTCTCCAATTTACTAAGATACTTTTTGAATTTACAAATCTGTCTTCTGAAAAAGTTGTAGCTACACTTCACTTGCAACTGCTGAACAGTTCATTGAACATATAATTTATTCTAATTGTCCTTGTTGAAATACAGAACAGTACCAGAATCAAAGATCAATGAAAACCTCCAATGAACACATCCTTTCAGTGAGACAGATAGCAACTGATCCCTACTCTCGATACAGGTACCCCATCAGCTTTGCACCCACCTTAAGGCATGTTTCCCTGATTTACTTGGAAGGTCCTTAAACAAAAAGAGGTATAAAGGAAGACACTGTCTGAAATAATGTATTCATTGACGTCATCTTGTTTAAATTCACTCTTAGTGCTAATTCCCTCACTGGAACATAAAATTAAGTTTAATTTGAAACAGCATAGTGCATCTGACTAGTTGGCAAATAAGTTGAAAGGCCATAAAACCTTTTTCTAAATTGATACTTAATTTGAAAGGGATAGAAGCCTATGCTACCTAGCAGTCAGATATCATCATCATTATAACAGAGTCCAGAATAGCATAAAGAAAATACACGAGTGAGAGAACATGGTGCAGAAAAAGTATTCCAAGTTAGAGCTATGTCAGCAGGTTGTATAATAGAATTTTCCTGTACTAAAGCTTAGAATATAACTTGAAAGAAATAGTAAAGACTATCAGATATATTTCTAAAAAGTGTAAAGATCAAGTCTAGTTTTCAATGGCTATTTCTTCACACAGAAATAGCACAGCTGACACTAAGGTTTTAAGTAAAGATAGAAGCAGTCAGCTGAAATAAAGGTCAAGAAATTGCTCTGGAAAAAGCACAGATTATTTTTATCCTCTGTTTTGAGATTGAAGACAAGTTCACTGCCTTCCTTAGTGCACCACCATTGGATAATTGAGACTACTCAGACTGAAGCAAAGATTCATGACATAGTATGGACAGGGACACCCTGTGGGTTCTCTGAAAGCACAGTAGCAATATCAAAACAATCTGCCTATGTCCATTTGCCTTTAAAACCTAACAAGAAGTACTGTGATCCCGTTATATTCAAATAAATTTAATTTTGTCAGAGGGGCTCTTTTGCTAATTTATAAATTTAATTATCTTTTAAGAGGTTCACCTCCTGTAATTAAGAAATTGCATGGAAGAATAATTACATACAGAACAGTATTCACAAGATCTCGAAATATGCAGAGGCATACTTACAAGGAAGCAGAATTTCATGTTGGCAATTAGTTTTGACTGAGTTTGAAATGCATTGCTTGTGTCTTTAGACACCATCTTGTGTGTAACAGAGCTGGCACACCCTGATTGTGCTATGATACTATGTTTCAGGACAGTTCAAAAATGTAATAAATTAGATTTTTAAACATAAAGTAAATTGTAAATTGAGAGATATCTTTCTTCAAGTCCTGCAATGCAGAAAATACATTACAAATAACTCTGCTTTTTAAGCACCCTTTGCTCAGGAAACCAACCATCAAAGCAGCATGGCTTGGAACAGCTAGAAGTGCTTTTCTCTGCTGGAGAGCTGAAAGTGAAATCACGGCCTTGGCACATACAGGCACTGGAAAAGAACTCCCCACAAAGGTTTGAAAAGTCCCTTCTCTCTTCTTCTGCAAGCCAGCCTGCAAAACCTAACCTCTGATGTGAAAAAGCCTGAACATGTGCACAGAGAGATCTCTGACTGTCATGTCTAACATCACTTCTCTTTTCATTCCATTCCATCAGACTCTACCCATCTCATGTCTCTCTTTTTCCTACTCTGTGCATCAGTGCAGTCAGGCAGAGACCTTTTTATTCTGTAATTGTATGCTCTGTATCATCAAGGAATCTCAGGCTTGATTATGGCTCCAAGGTGCTGCTGTAGCAGAAATAATTATGTAGTAGAAAAGGAGAATGGGATGATCTTCAAAGTTTATCTCTGCCTAGGGCCATGGACCCAAATTGGAAAAAGCAATTCATTATGTCTGCTGACTTATCAATTGCCAAGTCTTCTGCAGAATGCTGGTAATCCCAACAATTCTTATTTTATGTAGGGAGGCAAAAGGACAGAGAGTAAGACCAGAAAGGTATGTTGTGGAGGATTTTTGCTTTGCTTAGTTTTTTGTAGGTGTGGGTTATAATTGGGGCATGTAGTTCTAATTAACTACACATTAGTAAAACAGAATACAATAATTCCTTTGACTGTATTTTTGAACACAGAAGTCTAGCAATGTCAGTGCTATCTTAAGTTCTATTCTTGACGCACAGAAAAGATGGTAACCAAGCCTCATTACATATTTACTGAAATCTTAGTGAAGTGCTTTGAGGAACTTTCCTGGCAAGGTATTTTTGCTAGCTAATTTAAAAGCCTTTCTGATAAATTTAAGTAAATCCTACTGTTACATATTTCCTACAGTAAACCCCATTGATTATGAGTGAGATTGCAGCTGGCCTGTTGTAAGCTCATAATGCAGAATCAAAAAATGCAAATAGGACTTGCATAGACATCTCTTGAAAAATTGTGTCCTAAGTACCTCAGATGAGGTTTTTGGAATGAGTAACATCACTTCTCTGCAGTCATTTCAATCCTCATAGAGCTTTAAAACCTTATGTGCTTTGTAAGAATCCTAGAGATAGCAGAAAAGAAAAATCTCTATAAAACTTGCAGGTAAAATGTTACCTGTAAAGAACTTACTCAACCTATGCTCATTAGCATAGGAAGAAAATGCTCAAAATTAGGAGTGAGTCTTCAACTTTTAAACAACAGTTAGTGTAGTTTTCAAATGAAGTATAGTATATATATGAAATGTATATATTATATATATATATGTATACTGTATATACTTCAAATGAAGTATATATACAGAAATATTTTGCAATTCACATTAAGTAAAGTATACTTTTTACACTACTATTAAGAGAGAGCGAAATTCCTATTCAGTGCTTCAAATTATTTACATGCAGTAGATGCAAAAGCAATGAATCCACTTCATGACATAAAACCTGAGTTGGTAACCTAATGAAAACACAAAGTTAAGGAAGATTAGGCTAAATTATAAAAATTCACACATGGGCAAATTAGACTTCCAGGAAATGAGAGAAACCAGAGAAAAGGGCACGAGTTTCAAGAGCTGTCTTCAGGGAATTAACAACAAAATTTTAAAAATTTACCTACAATTTTATAGATCTCTGATAAGTAATATTTTCCAGTTGCCCAAATCTGACACTGCATAACTCAAACAAAAGTGAACAAGGTTTCCCACACACACACACTTTACCTGAATAGAAGAGAAATAAATCAATGAACCTAGAAAAGGTATTTGAGTTAAAATTAAAAGGAAAACCTGAAATTTTGGATTTAACAAATACTAATAAAAAAGATATTTCAGAGTAACATGGGATACATAAACTTGTACTATTAATATTGTACTACTTTTGCTGCCCATTGCTAAGAGATTGCTTAAATGGTTGAAGAACATAAGATGGACCAAAATTCTTGTATAAATCTCACACTAAATGACTCCAGTTCTTTTGTAAGACTTTCTTATATTATCCTCTTTATGTAGCTATTATTAGGTAATGTTTAATATAATAAAATGTTATCCAAAGGTTTATGTAAGGACTGTAGTATAGATGTTCATGTTTCTCATTTGTTGACTCAGAATTGTAATTTCTGCAATACTGAACTTATGAAATTCATTTATTTATTTGTTAATAAAAAGCCCAGAGCCTGATCCATACTAAAACTGAAATGACCAATTCCCATATTTGGCACAAAATCTGGAATTCCAGCCAAATGTAAGGAAGAGCTTTTCTGAAATGGAGCTTGATTTCAATCATATGTGAGTGAATGATGTGGTAAGGTGCTTGTTTCAAGGCTGTCCCCAGGTCATAAGAAAAGCATTTGGAGTTTTATGGAGATATCTCATCATTATCTCTTTCAAAGCCTCATCAACTCTGCAGGACAAATCTGTCTCAGCCAAACTGGCGCTAAAAAGAAGATGTTCATCTAGTCTATCTTTTTTTTTCTTCTCAACATAGGGCAGAAGGGCTTTTGTTTCCATAGTTACTAGAGTATTTCCTTTGAACTTCTTCCAGAATACTTTTATCTTTTCCACATGCACTGACAGACAATCCTATGAAGTATGTATGTATTTGTGAAACATTCTGTGCTTCATTACCAATTCTTTGCTGGATATAACACAGGAAATTGAGCCCATTGTTAAAGCCAAATTTCTGACTTGCTGATTTAGGTGTTTTAATATTCAGTAATGTATAAATAGACTTCAGAATATTACAAGTGAAAGATAAAATCAAGAACACTAATTCTGAGAGTTTTTCAAAGTTATTATTGTGCAAAGCTGATTTGTTGTTATTAGCTATTCTGAGTCAATATAGTTGCATGCTTTCTAAATTGAAGTGAGCAGGTTTTTTTTAAAATTAAAGTATGTGCTTCTTAAAAAAAGTTGTATCAATATCTGTTTATGAGCAGTAAGAACCTCATGAAAGAGATTGTTGGTTGAGGAATTCTGAGGGGTTTTTTTGATGGCTTTTTGTTTGTTTTGAAGACAGAAAAATCTGAACTTTAATTGAATGTATCTAGTTTTTACCCTTGAAAACATTTGTATCACTTTAAAAAAATATTTCCGTTGTGGTCTTCAGGCTGGAACCATTTCAGCATTTCCTTCAAAACCCTTCCTTTGTCATTCAAAGACCAAGTCTTCAGCAAAAGAGAAACCTCTATTCTGTACCTAGATACTCAATCCATTCTAAACTGATATCAAACGCCCATGAAAAAAAAGGCATACCCAACTTCAAATTTTCTTTTCTTAAAAGATTATTTTAAAAATATTTTACACAGAAATACATACAAACAGTTCCATAGAAAGATATAAAACCAGTTCTATGGACTATATCAGTGGTTCTCAAAGTAGAATTCTCTGAAATAATAGATTTTTAAAGCAGTAAGAAGTGAGCTGCCTTTGTAGTACAAACCACCACTCAAACCTTGCCTTTTTACTCTGAGGGCTTGTTCTTCACATGCAGCTTGCAGTGCAACTCCTTTCACTTCTCCCTGGGTAGCTCACTAAAAAGCCTGGAATCGTTGGCTATATTGGGGCTCTCCAACACCGGACACCAGCAGTGGGATGAAAGCTACGCCAAAGTGGTTCCAGTTGGACTGCCATCTTCTGTCAAAGTGAAGGAGACAATGAGTGGACTGCTTGTTAAGCAGTCAAAGAATTGACACCCCAAATTAAAAAAGGACATCATGCTGGATTGTGCCTCCTTCCTTGCATGAATGTGGTAGATGAAAAGATAGAAATTTCTTGTACTGATCCAATTACACTACTGTACAAATAAATTTCTATGAGAAACCAAAAACTTAACAAAACCAAAAAAATAGGTTCTCACTAAGACAAAAGTTATTCCAAATGTTGTCTGTTTATTTTTAGGGGGAAACACATAACATGAATGCTAGCCTATTCTGACAAATGATTAAGGCTACACAGTGTCCACAAAATGTCACAGAAGACTGGAGAGAAGCATAGACTACATTACAGATCTCCCCTAACTTTAAGATACAAAAGTCCAACCACCTTAATTATAATTAGCAGCTTCATTTATTTTATTTTATATTTATAGTCAGAAAACTCATGAATTCAAGACTCCCTATCACATGTTCTGCTACCATTAAAGATTGTTAGCAATCAATAAACTACTAGGAATGACAGGTATTCTTCTAATGAAACATTTAATAAAAATAATTGGGTTGAAGCTTTCTATTAGCAATTGTCTAAAGACAGTTAAATAATATTGGCTTAATATCACAATGGGTTGATCTTCCACTCAGGGAATATGAATCTGTAAACAAAAGTTTCACTGACAGCTCAAGAAATAAATACACATTGCTAGGGCTTTTCCTGATAGGAAAGATGATTTAAGGGAAGTGCTTTACTTCTCTTAGAAAGTAAAGTGGTTTCAATAAAGACTTGTCTAAAATTATACTTGAATGGATTATGTGCCTTGTATCCCTAATTATCTGATAGCCCTTGCTAAACACTGTGGGAGTGGTCATTACAGGGACAGAGGTCTAGATATGTTATTCCTGAATCTACTGACTCAAGAATCGTAGTGACCATTGAGCCTAGTTTCCTCCTGATTCATCTGTTACAGCAGCTATATGAATTTGGATGAAGTCCACATAATTCATCTTGACATAAGTAAGATTTTTTTTTTTACAGTGAGAACAATCCATAACTAGAAGAAGCTACTCAGGGTTGTGATTGAGTCCCTGTCACTGGGAGTTTTCAAGGTGCAATTCGACAGGGTGCTACATATCTCATGTAGAGTCTGTTTCCTATGACAGATTGGACCAAGTGATCTTTCAAGTTCCCTTCCAATCTGGGCCGTTCAACGATGCTATGTTTGTATTAGCAAGGGATATGGTACAAAATTTGATAGAAGTTTCTTTGCTGCATGTTATTTAACTTTAGTTAACTATCTATACCAATGAAATATGTGGAGAAGGCATAAAACAAATATAGTGACAGTGGGGTCTTCTCCAGATGCTTCATTGCTCTGAAGTGTCATTTCACTCACATGTGCAATGTGTCTGCATTGGCCCCAGTGGACTTCAAAACTGGATCAAAAATACTCTTTGCAGCCAAATTATAAGTCCATTAGACCATTAAAAAAGATCCTAGTATATCTCATTTATTAAAAGGGCGGCGATGTTTGTGAAAAATAGCTCCTTATTCCCAGATGGAGAAAGAGCTGCTCTCTGCAGTCACAGAGACATTTGGTAGTTACCACATGATGTTGACACAGCTGCAGGCCCTGGTTGCTGCACCAGTTTCACATGGCTCTGCTCTTTCCTTCCTCCCTCCTAAAATCTACAGAAAAGTATTGGACAGCTTCTCATGTAGTTGTTTTGTGCTTGAGTTGTTACAAGACTCTACCACTGTCTCTCTTGATGTAGGCATGTTTGGCTTTTGTATTTTCAGTAGGGCTATGAAGTCAGATCGATGCCTGTCTTTGAATACAAAATTGGTTGTTGGAACATGACTGGGTCAAGAGTTAAATGGGGACAGACCAACAAAGAGAAAACACAGATGAATTAACCCACAGGGGTGGGAGTGAAACACAAAAAATAAATTGATATTGTCTGTGTTTAGTTAGGTGTCTTACTGGATCCTTTGGCTTTCTTAAATGTGAAAAACTTTTGTGTCTAACTTATTATACAACCCAAAAAAACTCAGAAGAGAAGCAGAAAGGAAAAAGCTATTAATATTTTAACATTATGACCCACTGGGATTGTGAAATGTTTCTGCTTTAAATCACTGAATAGCGATCCACTGCTACAATTTTTGCCTGGAAAATACTAGATGAAATGTAGACAACACAGCACAGATTTCTAGACACAAGTCTCTACCTTCCTTTCCCTTTCTTTTGATTGATGAGTAACTGTTTTTTATGACAAGCTCATGCTGTTAAGTTACATAAAGAACCTCTGATACAGTCAGATTTGTCCCTAATGCGAAGTTTAGTGTTCACACACTCTGCTTTTTTAAACTCCTCCAAACATTTAATATTCTTTGGCAACTGTTTCACTTGGAAGAGTTTATAGATGCTCCTTCAGAAAACATTTTCTTTGTCATTATATGGGGAAAAGGGCAGAGAAAAGGGAGTTTTATTCTTGCACCTTTTCAAGTTTTAAGCTGGTCCTAAATGGGAGATACTGTGAGAGATACATTATAAATAAAAGTAAGAACATCTTTTTCTTTATTCTGAGAACTGGATGATCAATTATCCATCTGTGAGCTACTAGGGGAAAAAATCCATGCTTTCTATGATTTATTTTAGTGTATTTTTTTTTCTGTAGAGAGCCAGGTGTTAGAAATAAATAAAATGGGTTTTAGAACTACTCTCTGTGTGTAGCTATTAGTAACTTTTTGCATCGAAGTATATGGACTGCCATTTTTAAATCAGATTATTTGAAATATTTTTTCTTCCATCCCACTAGATTCAACTAATTTTTGCATTCTGTATTGGTACTAAATTATTTGCTTCATATTCTTTGACAAATCCTTGGCCAATTCCATTCAATTTAGCAAGAATGACTACAGATTCTAAAGTTTAACTGGTGACCTGTCAGGTTATTTTTTATATTCCAGTTATATAATATTAATTTTATATATTTTAGATGCTATTACATAAGCTTCTTATTGTATAGTACTCCATTATAAAGCAACTTTTGCCACCAAAAAAAAATCACCAGTTCTCCATTGGCTTTTAAACTATTCTACACAAAAACATTCCACATATACGGCATTACCAAAAGCAAATGGATTACACTTCCTCAGTACTCAGCAACACTGGAAATCCTGGAAGTTGAATATTAAAGGAGGAGAAATGCAAAAGTGCCTTCTAGGATCAAGACAACCGGGCTGTCTGGTACACCCAATGTTTTATATGCAGTCACTGAGAGTTAAATGTCATTGACAACCTTTGAAGCAAAGTCCTGTATGAGTAAATTAGATGTGTCCTTCCTCCACTGATGGGCACAGAACTGAACCTTGCCAGGCAGTTTGCTGTAAATCACTCTGGGGCTCAGGTATGTCAGTGTGGCTTACTGAATGTAACATAACTACTCCCTCAGGCTCCTCCAACAGGCAGCAACATGGGGGTTGGTACCCTCTAAGATGAGGGTAGAACAGATGGAATTGCTCACGTCAAACATTGACATTAGTTAGATAAAAGAACAGTACTTCCACTTTCCAACAGTGCCCTCTAACCTAGTTTTTGCAATCCCATCAGAATAAAAAAAATTAGATTAGCAGGAGGAAGATCACCGTCTTCTTTCCAATGACCAACTGAAGCCCTAAAATGTTGAGATTTTCTAAGAAATTTAAATATAATAACAATATCTTTCTGTTCAACTTTGGATCAGAACAGGCTTGCCCATCTCTCTCTCTCTAAACATGCAATAAAAAAAACACCCCAAAATGCAAACAGAAAAAAAAAAATCCCAAAACAGCTGAAGTTGAATACCTGGGGAATTTGCATCCTCTATAGTGCCTAATGACTTTATATACAAAAGATTAACTATCTGGATTTTTGCCTGGTATTTATGCTCCATACTTGCAATTATTCATAGTGCCCAACTGGGATTTGGATAGGCAGGATCACAAAATACTTGGCTCTTGATTTAAGCAATACATCAACATTCTGAAGTTAATGGGAAGTCACTGTACTTCACAGAAACAAAAACAAAACAAAATTTAAATAATGAGTGAGAGAGAATATGCACTCCACGAAAATTTTTTGAGCTTTTGGAAGATGGAGAACATACCTGATTTTAATTTAATAGATGGGCTCAAAAAGTCCTAAACAATAATAATAATAAAAAGTTGCTTTTTGTAACTAGGTTTATTTTTGGAAGAATTGCTGTGTTTTGTCCCATGAGAACTGTAGCTCTGATGCTTCCTGAATAGTTCTTGACCTTCTCAACTGCTCTTTGCTAAAGAAGTTACAATACAGATTACACACCCTAAAAATAGTAATTCAAAGGACACTTATGAATTTTAATCCCTTTTTCATTCCTTCTCAAGGCTGTTAGCAGGCAAGAGGCCTCTCCTCTCCTCAGAGTTATGTGAAGCTACCCCTAACAAAGCTTGTAGCAGGATAGAATGATAATCCTACAATTATTTGCTGTATCTAATGAACTGGATATAGCTTTTGTCATGCTTTAAGTCAGAACTGAAGCTTCAGTTAAGACTTGTGTAAACCCTCAATTCCATCTGTCAAAATATCTTGCTGCTTCTTTGGTAGCAGCCTGAATGCTTGGCATAAGACATGAACTACCTTCAGAGATATCAATAATGATCTGTAATATGGATCAAATATGGTCCCTAAAATTGAAAAAAAAAATCTGAAATTAGAAATTTCATGCATCATTTTCCAGATTTACATTTTAATCAAAGAACTAATGCCTCAGAACAATAGTTATTACTAAGGTTAGCTAATAGGACAGACTCCTTCATTCAAAAGTCTGAGGAACAAACAATATTCAAATAGATTTAAACTATTCCATTCTCTTTTGTCCATACTTGCTTTTTACACAATACAGAATCTATTCTTCTCTCTGCATCTTCAGACAGGAGCTCAGATGATGAGACATTTTGCTTTGGCTTTGTTTTGTTTGATTTTGAGGACTTGAGGTTTGATTTTATCTTAAACCCATACTTTCTGGATTTCTAAAATATATAGCAGTCTTCTAGCTGCCCTTTGGTAGCTGTAAGCCTAACATGACAGATCCAAGACATATGAAGACAACTGCATGTTGAGGAACTGCTGTGTCTGGAGATATACCCCTCACCACAGTGAGACACATATATCTGTGGATCAGAAACACCAGAGCCTGAAAAGGTACTAATTCATAGAGATCATCTGAAGTTTTGTCTGGTGGCTTCCAAATGTTTCTTGATACCTAAATATGAAGTAATTAATCTGTCAAAGCTGGTGATGAAACCACAGTGTCCTGGAACATGCAGTTCTTGAAAAGGACGCTCCATTTTGGTTACTTCTTGCATCTTGGGTCTGGTTTTTCCAATGTCTGCAGCAAACATGTCAACAATTCCACCACTACCAATCCACTACCATGAATGAATTACAGGAAAAACTGTTCCTGGACCAATCACTGACCATATTTGTTCAGCTGTCCTTAGGGTTCTGCCTTTAGCCGGTGGGTTCCTTCTTTAGACAACATGACAAAGAATAAGAATAGCCCTATGCACTGGGTCCAAACACCACATGGAACTACCTCTCCTGCAGCTTGAATAAAAAATATCAAAGCCATGGCTCTACTTCATAACACAGAGAATCATGCTGACTGGTTTTTTACTGGATGTAATCAGGCAACTATTAAGACTTTAGAACTGACTTCTCTGCTTTACCTATGTGCTAAATACAGTGTCATTCTAGTCTTTTATCAGAACCACATGGTCTGTTTATGACATGTCTTCAAATGTTATTTTTGGATCTTTTCCAGTCTAACTGTCTTGATTTTACAATTACGCTGTTGCTTTATATAGATCTCATTTAGCCCTTGATGGACTACAGACATCCTGTTTGCTGGCCTATTATCCAACCTCTTATCAGTTCCACTCTAAACCATTATTTCAGAGAGTATCTGTTGTAGTTCTGCAACTTTCTCGAACTACAGTGTTTTAATCTACCATTTCTAAAAAACTTTTGCTAACTAAAGAAAAAAAAAGCACATTTTAAGACAACCACACAAGAAAAGGCAAATAGATTAAGACATAATGATATTATTACTTTTATCATACAAAACAGAAATAAATTTTGCATAAGTCCAATGCCAGCACAAATTATCACACTTCAAGCAAACAAACCAACAAATTAAGTCTTCCTTTTGAAGATTTCTGAGGCACTGGAATTTATTTTCAACTTGTCACCAGGGTTTCAAGAGGGATCTGACCGATAACCTTAGACTAGAAAAAAAAACCTCCTGAAAATGTGCTCCTTCAAGCAAAAGACAGGTTAGAATTTTTATTTATTTTCTTGAAATGTTTTCTCAGGTTGAAGCAAATGGTCTGTTTGCAGGCATTGTGCTCTCTATGCTGCATGACAGGAGAAAGCAGATATAACATATATAGCTCTGGGATTACATTTAATGCTAAAGGGATAACTAAGTATGTTGTTTTTCAGTTTGTTTTTTTTTTTTTAATATCCTGTTGTTCCAAAATGCCAAGGTTTAGCACCAGCTATTTGGGGAGCTGATCATAAGAATCATCATTATTACATTACATCCCATGTAACCTCAGGCCAGACACAATTGGTTGATGTCAACTGCTCACTGAGAAGTATTCCACTTGGGAAAGGAACATTCGTAAATATGCTGCTCCCTCCAACAAAGTTACCCTGTCATCCTCATCAGAACACTTTCGTCACCTTAATGACATGTATTTTGCTGACAGAATTACACCAAGGGGTGTGATTCCCATTAAATAAGGAGGATGTGAGGAATGAGGGTTAAAGATGGCCCCATTTAATGACCACTCATTATAGAGCAATAGCTACTTCCAAACCAGCTCATAGCAGAATATTTTTTCCTGACAAAATTCTTATTGTGAGAAGCATGGAGAAATTTTGGAGTCCAGGATGGTTGGCACTTTCAGCTTCTAGGTGCAATTAGATAAAAAGGTTCTTTTTTTGAATATTTATTAAAAGTACCTAAAGGATTTGTATAATAATAAGAATAATAAAAATAAAAATAAGTATAAGAGTACCACAAATACCTCAATCACTGTATTTCTAAAAGCAGTCAGCAAAAAGATTACTTTGTAATTTTACCAGAAAAAGTAGAGAAGGAACTGGAGAATTACTCCTTGATGGTGAAAAGTATTTGTAATGAAAATCTTCAAGAACATCATCTTGAATGATGACCTATTTCTCACAGAACCATCACAAGAGAACTAACCCTTCATTTATGTTAACCCCCCAAAAATATAAACAAGGCACTTCATAGCTGTGATTGCTTATTTTGCAAACGTGTGCCAATTTTCCAAGGAGTGAATGAAATAAGCAAAACAGTCTCCAAATTTTTGTAACTTCTTTCACACTAAAAATACTGAATTGGGATTTCAGTAGCTGAGAATTAGAATCAGCTTCTACCTCAGAGCTCCCAAGAGCTAGGTAGACCAAAAGCCCAAAATAATCAGTTTTCTGACTAAGCACTTTGTTTTCTAGTTGTTTTAAGAGGTTTGGAAGTATCTCCCAGTGTTTGTCAGAGCTTTTCTGAATGGCTTGAAGGCTGTGACGCACGGCTGTTCTGACAATGCCGTGGCTGATGAGTGTAGTGCCTCAGAGGTCTACAAACAACGCAATGAATCTCTGGATCTCCTCCATGAAAAACAAACAGTATCAAGTTCACAATTTCTCCTCTTCATTAAGAAGGTCTTTCTAGAAATTTCTGTATTTCTATCCTTTTTCCAGCACAAAACCAATTGTACATTAACTAACATGAGTGAAATGAGACAAATTAGTAGTACTGCATTATTGTTTTTCAAAGTAAAAATTTAAGCTATCAGCTTCCACAGCACTGCATATGGACTGATCTTTGAGTGCTACAGTAGATGGTTCACTAGTCTATGTTACTGTTATATTTCTCAAATATCAGCTCCTATCTTCTGCTATTATGAACCCAGATCTTATTTGTACCAATGCAGTTTTGAAATACTTCATTTGGTTATGCTATGCTGTTCCTGCTGTTTTCATTAGCTACAAATAATCAACGAGACTAGTAAGTAAGTCTAGGTTATATTAAGTGCAAGAAGTGTCCAGAACTCATGGCTTTTATGAATGGTCCATCCCAAGACTGGAAAAGGGCATCATGAAAAAATATACAGAGCGTTTTCTAAGCAGGAGGTGCTAATATCAAGTGTAAATGTACAAGAAATGAAATCTTAGAACTTATTTTTATCCTCTTCTTTAGGATTTACACTTTTTTTTTTCCTCCATCGTGACCTAAAAATGTTGTGTTGATAAAAATGTAAGATTCATCATCTGTGTATCATCTAACTTAATAGAATTGTTTCTCTACCTAATAATTGGGGAACAGTGAAAGCAGAGTTGCACTTTTCCACTCCTTTGATTTGAGACTGAACCTAAAAGAGATACACTTTCACACCCTTGGGGGAAAGAAATAGAAAATTAATCTTCCATTGCTGTTCTGCCTCTGTTAGCAGCAGGGTATGAGGTCACACTGTTGCCTCAATAAAGATTGCTCAACCTCCTACGCCAAGTGATGTGGTTCCTGCAGAGTATGAACAGCTTGTCTATGAAAGAATCTCTGGATGCAGTGGCTCTATAAATACCTAGCCTTTGCTGTTAATAAGGTATATCAGCTGGTGAAATGTCTTGCAGATGACTAAAGGCTATTGAACAGTAGTTTGCCAGCCCTGTAAAATTGCTCTCCCACACCTTCTCCGTAGAGTTCACCCACACACAGGCATAAATCCAGACAGAACTGTAAGTTCCCAAGGTGCAAGGTGCAAGATATAAAACTGGGGATTTAATTCCCGCTTTCTCCCCATGCCATATTCCTCCAAGATGGAGGATACAAAAGAAGGGGTGGGTTGTGTGGTGGTGGTTCCTGAAAAGCAAATACTGCAGCTACTGGCTCCCTAAAAAGGCTGGGAAATGCCTGGATCACATTGTTAGCATCACCCTCAACATTACCTGTGTTTTCCCTTTTCTGTGTTAACTCTATTGAGATGCATTTGCAAAAGAATCGTAGATTAACCTGAGCTGAAAGGGACTCTGAGGGATCATAAAGTCCTACTCCTGGCCTAGCACAGGGTAATCCTAAGAATTACATCATGTGTCCAAGAATGTTGTCCAAATGCTTTTTGAACTCTGTCAGGCTTGGTGCTGTGACCACTTCCCTGGGGAGCCTGTTCCAGTGCCCAATCACTCTCTGGGTGAAGAACCTTTTCCTAATATCCATCCTAAACCTCCCCTGATACAACTTCAGGCCATTCCCTCAGATCCCACCACCTGTCACCAGAGAGATCATTGCCTGCCCCTCCTCTTCCCTTCATGAGGAAGTTGTAGCTGCAGTGAGGTCTCACCTCAGTCTTCTCTGCTCCAGGCTGAACAGACCAAGCGGCCTCAGCCCCACCTCGTACAGCTTCCTCTCCTGAGCCTTTGCCATCTGTGTTGCCCTCCTTTGGATGTTCTCTAGTACCTTTATAGCCTTCTTAAATTGTGGTGCCTAGAATTGCACACCAGTCCTTGAGGTAAAAGACTAGTACAGGGAAAGGCTAGGAAAGGTCTACAGGGAAATGTAGGATATCAGCTCCAACTATTTGAAATATATGCAGTTCTAGTTCCTTCTCCCTTTAAAGGGTTTCTACTTACCAACCTCATCACAGAAGAATTTAGAAGATTACAACTAATGAACCTCATCTAATCCTGGCAATTTCCAACACCAGCACTATAAAATATTCACTTGCATGGCCTTAATGCACATTTTACAGGTCATGGTCAAAGAAGAAAGTGGAACAGATGAATATATGAAGTCACCAGATCTCTGCTCTCCCCACAGCCAAGAAAACAGGTATGCTGTGGCTTTTTGCAGCTGAGCACAACACAAAAGCAACTACTCCAGCTACAGGGGGAAAAAAGGTCATTGATAAGGGAGGAAATATAAGAACGGGGAACTTAGCTTTCCACCAGCCTCCAATCTCTTCCTTTAAAACCCCTCCCAAGACACACTTTCTTTCTTTCTTTCTTCCTTTTAGACAGAAAGAACAAGCTCATAGAGGAGACATTCATTGTTAGTGCCTAACCTGAGTTTTTAGCACACAGCGTATTCTTTGGCTAGAGGTTCTACAGATCAGCTACATATGTGAAGGACCATCCCTGTAATTTTCTTTTGAACCTGGCTCTGACTGCATAGTGGCTACTTGTTAATTTTTGCTCCTCCTCTCCCCACAATGAAGTAATATGGCAGCAATTTTCTGCTCACAGCCTGTGTGCTACAAATGCGTCATTGTTAAGTCTCCTCTCCAAGTTGTCTTCTTTCCCTCAATCGCTTGATTGCACACTTCAGCTCTCTAGATTTTTACTATTTGTAACAGAAGATAACTCAGATACTTGTAATTCAAAGGTAGAAGTATAGTACTAAAAAAATCCCCAAATAGACAATAAAGCATCCTCAAAAACCCCACCACATCCAGACCAGAATGCATGACATTTTTAGAAATTTTTCATGCTTTTGCACTACTTTTCTAGCTATTAGGAACAATATGATTTATTACACCACCTAGTCAGATTTACAATCAAACCTACAGCGGTCATATTTTACAGTACTTCATTATTGACTTCAAAAATGAAGGCAAGCTTTAAGCCCTAACTTCAGGGGTTATGCATCTCAGGGAATATTTCAGGGGAAAATGAAAAACCCCACACATTTATATAAATTTACTCATATTCAATCTTTCAGCTTCCCTCTTTCTTGATATGATAATATAGTTTATTTACACAAACATCCAGGCTTCCCTAACTCCTGCTCACCTGCTCACCAAACTGGTGGCCAGTACAGTCCCTCCAGCCTCAAACTCCAAGATCTGTTTTTTTCTTTTATTTGTCCATGATTACACGTCTCTAATCTTCACACAAAAATACTTCATACAGTTCTTTCTCAGTTTGTTCATGCACTCACAAACCAAGCTGATTCTCAGCTCTTCTGCTCTTGAATTTACAGGTGTTCTATTCCCTACTACTTCAATAATAATGGAAGTCCCTTCCAGTACCAAGTTTCAAACCTTTTTTCCAGAGCTGTCAGTCTCTTGCCTAATCCTGATGTGAACACCTCTAGCATTTTATCTCCAGAGATAAATCAAGGAAGTTTTATTCCTCAGAGTCTGATCTTTAAGAAAGAGATGTTACATTTATAGATCATTTTAGAGGATATAATTATATAAGCACAATTTAATAATTATGAGTCATTGTGGATATGGAAAGAGTAAATCATGTTAAAGAAATCTGGTTACTTTTAAAAATGAAAAATGTTATTAGCCTAGATAAACCAAGAGTCCTGACTTAGCAGGGGTCTTAAAAAGGTTCAGAGGAAAGTCAAAATGATGGATCATTGTTATCTTTAAGAAAGCTTTGTTGTGGATGGAGTAAATCTTTATTAAAACTTTTCTCCCAGTATCAAGCACTTGTGACCCAGCATTCACATCTGTGAAAGCCTGTATCCTGAAGTCTGACTCTTTCCCATCCTTGATGGGTTTAGGTTTTTTAGAGCATCTGCTTTTCCTGTAAGACTGTGATAAGTTCAGTTGACTCCAGATCTGCTGCAGTTGCCTGCCTTGAGGTTTGAGCAGTACCAAGGTATCATTTACTACCCAGAAAAACAGGGGATTGGATGGAAAGTGGAAAGGCAGCTGCCGAGAAGTGAAGTCTCACAGGATTGTAGATTAATACCAGCAGATTTTCATATTTTATTCAATGGTCTACATAAATCTGTAATAAGTCAGACCATTAAATTTGCAGATGATACTAAAATAAGCAGAGTATTCAAGACTCAGAGGGATTCAAGAATAATCCTGCCATTAAAAAAATGGGCTCAGAGGTGAAATAGGAAATTAAATACGTATTCATTTAATGTAATGAAAATTGACACACTTCAGTAAAAAAATGTTCAGGACACATACTGAGACACAACTTAAATTATACTAAGGTTAATAATACGTAAAGAGAGAGAAAGTATGAGCTATTCTTGCACTGCCATTCATAGTTTTAAATTCTAAGAAGACATGACCCCTGTCCTAAAGAGATAACAGATTGGGACAGACAAAATAACACATTGTCATTTAATACAGTAAGAAAGAGTGTCTGCCAGCACAGTCTAGAAATGAGGAGGAGAGCCCTCTGGACCTGTTAGTCACTAAGATGCCTCTGAAGAGTGACTCTCATGGCCATTGCCACATTTGAGTTTTGCTATTTTCTTCTCTACAAATTTATGTCTGACTAGAAGCTACTTAAAAGCTACACAAAAAATTTTAAGAAAAGAGCCATCAGGTATGAAAACAAAAATGTTATATTACCAATTATCTGAATAACAGTCAAGAAAATTAAATGCCTATTTCTAAGAGGAGGCAAAACCCCCCCAGTTGGCAAACAAAAAAAATCCCAAAATCCCAACTGTTAAAAGTAGGCCTTTAACTCTCTCTTAAGGTTGCTGAAGGAAAAAGGTCTGAGAATAAATCAAGCAGAAAGCAAGCAAGATGCAGAGGAAAGGGCAAAAATTGGAAAAAACGAAGTCAAGAGCATAAAAAAACAAACCTGCTGGTGAGCTGAAGACAAAGATCCTTTGCCCTAGTTCACACCAGAAAAAAGCAACCCCCAAAACATCACAAGAAGCACCAAAATACTTTTCAATTGTACAGTAAACAGACTATAAAAAGCAAAGTTGTTCTTTATTTATACCACTATCACAGCTTGTCATAACACATCCCTCCAGATGGAATACCCCTTTCTTTTCATTATATTAGTGAAAAGTCTGAGGAAGACTGAAAAAAACTCCACCTCACAATTCCCCTATTGAACCATCTATATTAAGGGTGGCAGGGTCCCCTGCTGTACTTGGTTTAGCCTAATTTCCCTGGCTGGTTTATTAACAGCCCAAATTAATTACAAGTATCTACAAACATGTAGAGATTTGGTAAGACCTATTATTTGTTACAGTTTGAAGAGCAAAATTTCAAGGAAAAATCACAGCAGCATTAACAGAGGGAAACTGCCAAGGTCATATGATTCAATTACGTAGGAGCTTAGCAACAAAGGAGAGCTGTGAAATACTGTAATAGCAATAAGTCAATGGATTAACACAGCATCAAGCAATATCTTGAAGGAGATCAAAGTAGTAAACAAAATGAAATGCAGTGATAAGAATGAAATAAGGGTGTTCAATTTTTAGCAGTATGAAAGACTGAATGATTGTAAAGGACCACATCTCACAGGAATATAAATAAGAGGAGGGAAAAAGATGCTAGCTTTACCTCAGTTAAAAAGAACTGCAATAAATTTCTGTTCCTTCTTAAATTAAAAATTTTGTTGGCATCTTTACTAAATAAAAGAAAAGAACTCTGATTTTTATAAATAATGTTATCCTACAATATTTAAACAAAAATAGAACAGTAACAGGACATAACAAAGTACTATTTAAGATTCCCAGAAAACAAAATAATTCATCTAGGACACACTGCAGTGTAAAAAAACCCAAAAACTAGTGACTCATACTGGTAAGCAAGCACTCTGTTTCGCTGATGTAAGTTGAGAGAACATAGTTTGATAAATTGTGAAAGAATTACAGTAAATGTATCAATATCAATCAAGTCCAAGGGTATATAAAATATACATTCTATTAGGAAACATTGCTCAACACAAATGAAGGGCATACTCTGTGATGTAAGTGGAATAAAACACCACAAATTCTGATTATTAAAGATAAAACCTCATTTAAATATAAACTTATCAGATATCAGACCCTTTGTGAATGAAGATCATGCTAGGTGTCAGGATGATGGAACCATACTCTGTAAATATGAATGCATCATCTGTCAATCACATCTCCGTGCTGCAAGCACCAAATTACATCTGCAAAATATTTTGTCTTGATCACATCTGCTGGTAAATATCAAGGTCTAAGCTTGTGTCTGATGACATTAATAAGTCTAATTTAGCAATAATATTTCCTACAGAAATCTCTGTAATGCCTCAAATACAATAACAAATACATGAAAATACTGCTTAATAGCAAATGCCAAAATTGTGAGTTCAGTCCCTGCATTCATATTCAAGAGCTGGACTCCATGATGCTTGTGGGTCACTTCTAACTCAGAATATTCTGTAATTCAGTTACTATAGAAGGTGAAAGCTGAAATCTTTATTCCTCACTTCTTTTGGATTTTTTTGTTCCCTCTAGCAGTCTCCCTCACCCCATCAAGTCACCCACCCACATGGTTGGGCCTTCAAGGCCCCTGCACTTAATGACACCCAGTCTCAGCGAGTTTTTACGTAGTTGAGTAATTCTGCTTTTCTGTTTGCAAGAGATGGCAAGAAAGGAAGCATCTCTTTCATTTCTTTCTCTCACTTTATACCATAAGAATGTATGTTTAGGATAGGAAGGGCAAGGAACTCTGGTACTACAGTCTACTACTGATACTCCTACCAGCTGTGTTAGGAAGCAATACCAAAACATCTACTTTCAAATTTTCATTCTAAATTTATTGATGATTACTTTTCCCATTGTATCTTAGCTTCCTTGCCAATGAGTTTACTGGCTTCTATTTTTCAATGTTTAATCCCTGAGGACTCAAAGGTTATATAGAAACTGACCTTTTATTCTCTCAGGTTCTGGTGTGCACCCCAGTTGTGTTTTGACTACCTGCTGGCACACCCCAAGAACTTTCCATCCTTCCCTCACTATGGCAGGTGATTATGCCTGTCTGAAAGCAGCATTATGTCCTCAATCTGAACAAGAGGAATTCCCTGCTGATTCCAGCTACCATGCAATCTACAGACAGCCTGGGGAAAGCAATATTAATGCCTCTAAGCTTTTGGTTTATTTCTTATAAAGATGACCCCATTTACAGTCTTTAAATAGCCTTTTTCATCTGTTTCTGCACATAAGTGACTGGAACTGTATCTAATATTGTGGAGAGGATCTACATCAGCATCTTGCAAAAACAGCATTAATAAGCCTTTCCCCCTAATAAGGAATTTCTCATTGCACACCACCTCTTTTCTCAATCCTTTAGAGACCCCTGGAACTGACTAGCAAACCCAGCTATTCCTTCTCAATTACACTTAGTCACTTGTCCTTTGAGTTAGCAGCAGGTTTTTGTCATTAGCCTTTCAGTGAATGACATTGCTGTTCACATTACTGGAGTTCATTAAATTTCTGTTATTCTATTTATTTAAGATTATACTATATCCAGATATGTCTGTCCCAATGTCTTTCAGCTTTATCAGCTAATTTTCATTTCTTCACTCAAACATTCTTTGCCAAGGTAATTAGAGAAAAGTTAAATAATAATAACCCCAAGACTGAGTCTCTAAGAGTCTAATATTAACTCCCATGGTGTTTTTTATCAGCTTCATCCAAGAAAATTAGAACAGGTGAACTGCATGAGACCAGGATTTCCCTTTCATATAATTGCTTAGGGAAAGTATATAATTTTTGTGTTGAACAGCCCATGAAAGATTTTTTAAAATTGTTCCATAAATTCAAGTATTTTGAACTCCAAAACAATTTTTGCATTAATAATATTCTACAGCTGTAAAGTTCACAGTTTAATTATGTGATAGGTGGACTCCATCTTCTTTTGAACCTAACGTCCTATAACTTCATTTGATGTTACCAATTTGTTTTTCAATATAAAGAAAGTTAAGGAGCATCCCTTTCTACTTTTGATTTTATAAAACAAAATTGTATTCCTTTTCTTAAGAGTGAAAAGACCTATTGTATTGAGTCATCTATTTTTTCTATTTCCTTACATCTTTTATTATTACTGCATTTATCACAATCTCTCTCAAATGTTGCAATAATTGTTAAAGTAATGCTAAATAATATAATATACTGTTGTTGTCTAAAAAAATGACCCCATGGAGAAATGGCAGCAATTTAATCTGAAATTACCTTGCTTTTGTTAACCATTTTACTGTTTACGTGAGCACTTTAAAATTTTCTTCACTTCTTAAACAATTTTTGAGTTCTAAGGTCAGATTAATGAGCATCAAATTACTTTAATTATTTTCTCTTTTTATCTTATAGAAGTGTAGTTTCTGTTGTTCTCCAGGGATGAAAGCATCCTTATTATTTCATTATTTTGGAACGATAAATAATGGGTGCCCAAAGCTGAACTCATTAAGCTTACCTAGTTTTGTTTCCAAGAGTTATTTCCTTTTTATATATTCAAACTCATGAATTGTCCTCATTTTGCTTTTGTGTTCTATGTCTTCCTTCTAATTTAAAACTGAGACAGGGCATTCATTTGGATATGTAGATATACTTTTAGAATTTATTTTCCCATTCCTTTTACAGCTTTTGAGCTCAATGTTCTGGAGCTCTCAATTGATCTTTACTAGTGTAAAGCTTCCTAGGTAAAGTTGTCTTTGCTGTTATGTTCTATTTTTCATTTCTTTCAGATTTACTTCTAGTACATTCTTAACACAACTGTTCATTTAGTTAGGTTTAGACATTTCCCTGAGTATTTATGTTCTTTATTTTGTTTATATTTATAATAATTTGTTTTATCTTTGTAAAGGTAAATTGCATCTCTTTAGATGCAATTGAGAGGGATCATTTCTTCAAAGCAGTGCCTTTCTACTAGCTTGCATCACCATGGATCTAGTGAGGTACCTGAGCTAGCATGCTGCCCCTATAGGCTGAACAGTGGGGAAAGTGATGGAGCAGGCATCCAGGTGGCTCTGCACAGAGCTGTGCTCTGTCACAGCTCAGATGAAGGTGGATTTTAATAAGACAGGACAGGCTCAGCCAGGATGTCTCTGTTCTGTGCTCTCGGTGCACAATGTTCCAAGGAGCTTATCAGCACAGCACTGTGCAAATCGGGCTGGAGCCTTTCTGAGCTTAATGGACCCAATTGCATGATAGAAGAGCAGAGGTCTAAATACCTTTTCAGAGTCTGGCTGAGAATAGTCAGGTATATTAGAAGCTCCTGGCCATACCAGAAAACAGATATAGGTACATATATAAAATTCCCTCGTGATATCCCTCTGTTTCTTGTGATCTTACCTGCTAAGTACCCAGCAGAGATATTAGTGACTTTTACTAACTTAAACTAAATAATTTCCTCCCTGAATATCTATCTTCAAGCTTAGAAAATTAAACTTTATGCTTCTAGTATTCACTCCTTATATTCATTGGTGCAACTGAAAGCACTGTTCAGCAGAGAGAAGTGACTCTGCAGTGTTTGCTTATCTGAACTATGTCATGAAAACTGTCCATAAAAGTGAAATGGACACGGTACCAAACCAGGATTATTTTTAGGTAGCGATATTTGCACAGAAAAGTCACAATATGCTAACTAAACTACTTAATTACTTCCTATTTTATTCTTTTACAGACAATCTGAAGCTACCAAAGAGTATGATAAAATTCCTCTTGAATAAATGAAAGGTGTGATTAATTTGGATACATTTTCATTATAAAAAGTGTCTTTACAACATCATTAACATTTCATTTCTCCCGCAGGCTCTGTAAAGGCTGAACAAGAATGGAGAACATACCACTGGCTGTAAAAATTGAACATTTCTCACTCAGCAGCAGGAGAAAGGGATGTGATTCATATGAAAACAATAACTGCACTATAAATTATTTTATGTGGTATATTCTGGGGTTTAGGCATAGAAATCTGCAAAACAAGCAGTTCAGAAAACAGTAATGTAATTTGAGGCTTTGTCAAGTACTTTTGCACTAAGATTGTTTGAATCAATTACATTTGCTATTCTAAGATCATACTTCACCTTTTCATTTCATAGTAAGTTCCCTGTCTGACTAGCTCCCTGATTGATGTGTGGGTTTATTATCATAATGGAGTGAGTAGGATCTAGCCATGTTGCTACTGGGGAAGACATACCAGAACAAATAAAAGCAAAACCAAATTTTAAGATACGTGAAACAATATCAGGAAGTACAATCCCATTTAAAACTTCGCTTTCTTGAGAAAATAAATTTTCTTTAAAAATCAGAATTAACTGAAATCAAATCATATGCAAAAAACCCAAACCAAAATAAAACCCCATCAAAATCTATAATCTCAGGCAAGGAGGAAACCTCCTGATTCTTTTACAGGGAATTCTTTATCATATTTTTGTAGAAAAGAAGAAGCCAGGAAAAAGCCCCAAAGTCACAACTTCTAGCAAATGAAAATAAAACTTTCATATGAAGATATTCATCATGACCCAGATGTGGATGAAGAGAGGTGGCTTGAGGAAAATTTGCATTTCTCCAGTGTGCATTGAGGAACTCTGAGAGTTCTCAGGGGAATAAAGAACAAACAGAAAGAAAAGGCCCTGAAGAAGTCCTGAGGACTAGCCACAGCACATTCTCCTTGCACATTTCATATCCCCTAATTTCTCCTAGAGATTTTGCGAGGTAGCATTACTCAATACTGCCTACTCTTGACACCAGGGACTGACTGGAGAGCTGTTTCACAGTGCATACATGTTTAAAAGAATGTAAATACATTGGGTAATTTAGTGCAACATAAATCCACTGGCCACATTTACTAATTGCTTATCGGTCTTACACTTCTGGAAAAGTCTAGGACCCTTGCTGTAAGCTCTAAACAGACACAAGCCATATTCTCAGTATAATCCATGAAGATAGCTTGCTTATTCAAAGCAGAGCTAATTTCATTCCAAATACTCTGGATGGCTGTGTCCCTTTGACAGCAGAGACATCAGACATCATTGCTCATGAGGAAGGCTTGTCAGGTCTTTGCTGACTGGCTGACTGCTACTGTACCCACTCTGTTAGACTGGGTTCTGTTAATACTTGTCAAAGCCTTGAGAATATCTATAGAGAATTCAATCAAATATTGCATTTGTTTCACTTGGAAGTTACAGCTTTAGTGATGGGTTCATTCTATACAAACTTCAGACAGCTGGGGAAGTTTCTTAGTTCACCCATCATCAAAAAAGAGAAAAGCACATTTTTCTTCCTGAATCTGATTTGAACTGCTGCTACTTTTTTTTTTTAATCAGTATTTTCATTCTTGTGTATGTTTTGATGACAGATATATATATATATATATATATATATCTGCTTTTCTTTGAACCGAAAATTTTATTGTCCAACAATTTTGCTTTTACTAATGTACATTAAGATTTTTTCCCCAAATATTATTCTTCAAAGCTCCAATAGATGTCACTATCAAAATATAAAAGAGAGCTGGTTGCGTAATGCAGTCAAAGAGAAACAGCAGGGAAGCCTCACTCGCTGGACTGCTTCAAATCCCAGCATGAGAGCACAACTCATTAAGCTACACATCGAAGCGAGCAGCTGCCAGCCATAGACTGCATGTCTTTTCATTCTTTAAACCCTCACCATTAGATCAAAAATATCTAATAGTTTCACTGAACATGAAAGTAACACTGAACCTACTGGGTGTTTAGGCTAATAAGCAGTTTCCTGTTAGGTTTTTTCCTCTCTGCCCATTCAACTTTAAAAAAATGACCTATCTTTTCTTTAGCCCACTTTGCACATTACTGTGCTGTGTTTTACAAATGCTCCTTTTTCCTGTTAGTTGGAATCACATCTGGAGTAAGTCTGCTGTGAAGCTTTACTACTGCTTTTGGAATGACATGTCAAAACATGACAGCACTGCTTGAAATGGATAAGTAAAGCTTATAAGTAAAATTATTTCAGAGCTATTTGCCCATAATACAGAAATCTAAGCTTTTTTACTGACCAAGAAAATACTTTGTTCTTTTATCTAACCCTTAAGTCTTTGGAAAAAAAACCCACATGCTTTCTGTATGAATATTGGAATCTTTCATTGTTCTGAACAATCTCTTTTTTATACTGCTTGAAAGAGGAGGTAAACTCTATACTTCTACAATATGATGTTGAGAGGAGTCTGCTAGCTCTCCTGCCTTGGAAAACTAGCTACTTTAAAAATAAAAACAAATTATTTCTTTATTTTTAAATAAATAAAAAACATATAGCCCCTAATTCTTGGGAACACACCCAAGAATGGGAGGCTTTCCATATTTAAAAAACCTTGTGGCTTTTTCTATAAATCTCTGCAAGCTTGTATGGTGAACGTCATTTTGAACAAGTAGTAAAATATTTTCACTGGTGCAAGTTTGTCAAGTTTGTCCTTGCATCAGGACCCATCCCCAAACTAAATTGTACCACAAGATGTCAGTGCAAACAATTCCCGTATTGGTGGCTCCACATGACTTGCTTGTGAACCTTGTTCCAGTTTGAAATTATTTTGAGCAACGAATATGCCTAAAAGTTTTCTATCTATTTACAAGCAAATTGCTTAAGGATGAAAGAGAAGAATTGAATAATTTATTGCAGGATGGCCTGTCCAGCCTAGATCCCCACCGTTTATGTAGGGAGTCTTCTTTCTTTGCTAGAATGCCTGACCTGTGCATTAATTCAAAGACACGGACACCTGAACAGTTCTGCTAAAGAGAAGACTGTGGCTACAGTCTAGAGAACTTTTGTGCTAGAATGCAAATATCTTTGTGAAACAATTATGCCTGAAGCTACAGAATTTACAATATGCTACTGCAGTTACCTTTTAAAACATGTTTTAAAACAATTTGGCTGAGCCATAGTTTAATGAGCTTAGGATATGAGGGAATTCAATGAAACAAAAAGAAAAAAAACAACGAAACACAAAGGTCAGCACAGCTACTCAATTTATGTCAGCCAAAGACTGGGCTCTTTTTAGTGAAACACTGTAGGAATATCAACAAGTTACTGCTTCTCTCTCATCTTCCTATTTTCATATTTTTTTATTTCAAGACCAGCTTTGATTTGGGATATGGGAACCTCCATAAGGTATAAACATTGGGGAACGCTGAAGACCACCACACATGAGCAAACACTACAGGTTGCAAGGTTTCTTCCCACCAGAAATGACATGACCTGAGTACATGTAATTTAAAATTAGCTCTTAGGCAACACAGCAAGTGCCTTTTCCATTTGCTTTTTACCTGCTGTTTCTTGTGAGGAGGAGTTATTCTTTCATCTCTCATTAATCTTCTCTGGTGTGCTACTGACAGCAGGAAATTTATCCATGATACCCTCTTCATGTTAGACTCAGTTCATTAGAGAAAAGTAGACTCCAGGTACTCACACATGGTGTCTAAGCAGTTTACTTGAGTGACCACCTCCAGAGATTCTGTAAAATGGGAAGACAGAAAGCAGGCTTAAACTGTACAGCATCTCTCTTGAATATTAAAACAATCTTGCATAGGTATTGCATCCACAGGAGATGTTAACAGGGTCCTCAGCATAGCTGGCTTGCTCCATTGTGCCTTCCCTGTGTAAGAAAGGCACTGAGACCTTTCAAGGAATGCAGGTGAAGCAAAGCCAAAATCAGCATTCTCCAATAGAAATTGCCATAGCACAGAAGATCATTAACGGGATTTTAATAATCAGATTTTCACAAACACCTGGAATACAGGATTTTACCCAGCCTATAATGGTGAAGAGCCTTGAGGGGAAGCTGGATGAGGAGCAGCTGAGGCCACTTGGTCTGTTCAGCCTTGAGGAGACTGAGGGGAGACCTCATTGCAGTTACAGCTTCTTGCGAGGGGAAGAGGAGGGGCAGGCACTGATCTCCTCCCTGGTGACCAATGACAGGACCCAAGGGAACGGCCTGATGCTTTGTCAGGGAGGGTTTAGTTTGAGTAAGAGGCTTCTTCACCCAGAGGATGGCTGGGCACTGGAACAGGCTCCCCAGGGAAGTGGTCCCATCACCAGCCTGACAGAGTTCCAGAAGCATTTGGACAGTATCCTTGGGCAAATGGTGTGAGTCTGCAGGGCCAGGAACTGGCTCTGATGATCCCTGTGGATCCCTTCCAATGAGCATATTCTGTGAGTGTGTGATTCCATATTTGCTATAGAGATAAAGAAAATACTGTCAAGTTCACAGTGATCACGGCCATGAAAGGTCGAAAATTTTAGCAGGATTTTTAATGCATAGTTAAAAAAATTAACATATCTTCTCCAGACAAGCAAATAAGAAATAGAAACCATGAAAGAAAAATATTTTTCAATGCAATTTTAGCTCTCTTCTTCTAAGAAGCTGTTTCCTAGGTGAGGCATATGTAAAAACAAAGCCATGTAGTGTTATTATTTTGCACCTTTTTAACCTTACTGTCTGCTGAATATGTAGTCAGTAAAAACATGGAGGTTATGACTGCAGGTACCCAGAAATTACTGCAGTTACTAGAGATCAGTTACCTTCTGGAAAACACAAATCTTCATCTACATATCCCATTCTGTCAGAATTCAGACATAAATCTCTACATCTTAGAAACCAAATGTATATCTGCTAACCAGACAAGCTCAAGGACTCAGGCAGCATTAATTCTGTTTCCCTGAGATCTCCTCAACAGGAAAATGGGCCTTATAGTTGAATATTTTCCACAGAGTATATTTAGACTACATAACTACATTTTCCATAAGTTCCAGAAAATCTTCCAGAAAAAACAAAAACATCCCAGTGCACATTTTTGGCAAATTTGACTGAGCTCAGACTGTGCAACTGAACTAAAAAGCTGAATTGCTTTTACATATATTAATAGTATATTGAACCCTTTTTAACACTTATCAGTCATCACTACTGTTTCCCTCCAAAATCTTACTAGAAGATGTCTGATAATTTCTTCAGCATACTTACAAAAATAAACTTCATAGCTACTACTCTGTGTTACACTGCCTACAACTTTATTGTTTGTGGAAAACTATCTAGAGTAAATATTACCTGAACTTTTGTTTATTTTGAAAATTCAAAAGGAAGAAATTTTTTAAAATAATGGACTTCAGCATCCACTAAGCAAAAGTAGTTTCTGATGGTGATTCCCAATCATTGTATACAATCCTGTATATTCATCATTCTAGAAGAAAAAATTATAGTATGAAATTTGCTAAATTACCCTCTTTAGTGAATGTATTTATCACAGCTACAAGGTCTAGTGGTCTATCTTGCTTAATTTCATTATCTTGCATGTAAGTGCACTAGAATCTGATAGGACCACAAAGACTTGTATTGTGAATATATGTCAAGTCTTCAAATGCACCAGCATACCATTTCATCCTCTTTATTCAAATATTGTTTAAAAAATCCCTGATATGTAGGAGAAGACCCATTTGCTTTGCACTTATCCAAGACACGGTGTAACAGAGAAATTCCTGAACAGGAATAGCCCAAAGAAAGCATAATAACAACCATCACCACAAACAGGCCACAGGAACTCTTTGTGGAACATCTCCTCTGTCATATCTGTTCTTATTAAATTTCTGTCTTGAATAACAGTGACTTTGGCCTGTTCACTTCTGTGCCTATTGGGCTTGTAATTGTGATAGGCTTGTAACTGTCCCTGTGCCAGGGCACACTCCCCCCCAGCAGAGACTGCAATAACCTGTGCTCCTTTCTTGCTCTGCAAGTTTTGCTGCTCAAGTCCATCTGTGCTTCCCTGCCTGGAAATGCTGAGGAAAGGACACTGGTCACCTCCCCTTGATTAGGCCGCTGGACACGGTACAATGCCCATCTCTGCCAATGCTCAGATATCTCTCAGCCATACTCAGAGATGAGCTATTTTGCATGTAGCATCATAAGAGCTGGTTGATTCCTTGGGAAAAATACCACAGGTTTCCATAAAGAGGTGCAAGGAGGAAGCCATTAGTAGAATACAGCAAGTTTACATGATCCTATAATACCTAGGACTATGCTAGCCAAATTCTAACTCTACCCCTGGGCTTTCTTGCAAGGAGAAAACGTGGGGAAAACAATACTGAAGAATAATTCTTCTCCTGTAGTACAAATCATTGATAATTGTTCTTCATTAATAAGGTCATTTACACACATACTACAGTCCAATTATCAGGCATAATTAATCATAATAAACTATAGGCATGAGACACTCATAGATTTTCTCATGAATAATAGGAATATTGTTAGCAAAGAAAAAAGGTATTCAAATATATATCTTATTATTGGCCATGAAATCATGGAGACATTACTTTTCTCTTATAGCTATATTTCAGAAAAAAATTAATTAATATATAAAATAAAACCAAAGGTGATCTGACCTTCAATGACAGACTTTGTTCTCAGAAACTCAGAAACTTGCCTTTAATTGCCTTTAATTTCTTCCACCAATCCCTGACCATCAGGCTTTCCTCTGTTAGACATCACTGTGAAATCTAGTTTATGGTCATGGATAGAAAACTGGGAATATTTGAGGTTTTACAAAAAGAAGTACATCGTTACATACCTACACTGCTGCAGTATGTAACACTTCACCTTCCTTCAAAGTATTTTTTTGCACTGTGATTAAAAGAAGAGCAAAAATAAAATCTTTGCTTTCAGAATGATTAAAGGTAGTGAGTCAGCCATGAGTCATGAGCGGAGAGAAGGTAAAGCGCCATTAGATCTGAAATCACAAATGCTGCTACGTGAGGCAAAAGAGTAATGCCATTATCTTCAAATAACAGCCTCATGACCTCAATGCAGACAGACAGCAGCAAAAGACATGATCGCACTCAGAAAGTTAATAACCTATTCTTTGATCTAAAAAATTGTAGTTCAATTGTCTTACCGTAGTTTTCTTTCCTGGCAAACATCTATAATTGCAATTTATGTGCTGATATGTACTTGCATTCAAGGTTTGTGGAAAAAACATAAGTAGCAGAAAACACCACAAATTCCATAGTGTTTAAAATGTTCCATTATTTTCTTTATTAATTTAATCTCTTTTTAATCAAACATTGTTATTACTGGGCTGTATCTGCCACATTAAAATCAGCAGGTTAGAAAATGATCCATGAGAACTGCAGTGGTATATCCTGGAGCAAAGAGACAGTGACAGCTAAAGCATGGTGCTGAAGGGACAAAAAGTGACTACAAGGAATTAATAACAAGGAAGCAGGAGAGTGAGTAGAAACTGGGAAAAGGACAGAGCCATGTTACTGGAATTTAAATAGAAAAAGAATCATTAGAGGAAACTAGGCAAATACAAGTGAAATAAATATAACAGTAACAATGTATGAGCAGTGTATTGGGTTTTTTTGAATATTAAGATATCAGCCTGTTGACTGATAGGAGCAGTAAAGAAAGTAGGCACCTTTAGGTAAGTATTTGCTCTCATCAAATAGAAAATAATAATTAAAAAAGTAAAATAAAATAAAAACAATAAAGTAAAATATTTGTGGATATAGAATATACCACTATGTACCTCCACACATAACAAACCTAAGGTAAGAAAGGAGAGGATATTTTACAAAGATGAATAAACACTAGAGCAAGAAAGAGAAAAATGGTGAGAAAGAATAAAGGAGGAAGCAGTAAAAATATATCAAGGGGTGGGGTGGAGAGAATTCATTTTGTATCACTTTTCTGTGCCAAACCATAAACACAAGGACACTCAGCAGTTCATTCTTACTCAATGTTTCCACATTTTTCTGCTGTTTTCCATAGGTGGGGCAAAAAAGACAAAGAACAGAGCCAAGCTTTCCATTGGCCTTGATAATAACATGGAAGTGCTTCTCCAGCATGGGAGATATCTTATTTTTGCTTTATGTTGTGGTTTGCACCTCAATTTCAAATGTGGCATTTTAACACTTGTTTTCTCTATAGAAGGAGAAAATCCTGGAAGTCCACAGTACATCTCTTGTTTGCTTTGCCCCATCTGCTGGGGCAGGAAGGCAGCAGGGCATACAGTGGTGAGGTCTGCGTGTGCTGAGAGTTACTGAGGGTCAGGGCCCCTCAGAGAGCTGGCTTGTGGTCTGCTTTGTTTGAATTCCAAACTGAATTGCTGGTCACACACCAGCAGGGAACCAGGAAACCCAGCAGAACTCTGCCTCATAGGCATTGTATATGCCTGTGCTGGAAACAGAGGTTTTATGGAAAAAGGATAGACCGAGAATAGTTTTTTCCCATTCAGCACTAGCAATCCCATGCTTAAAAACTATGAGTCAAGCCTCAGGTAATCACCAGGGTTTTTTAAAAGGGATATGTTTTAAAATATTACTGATTAAAATCTTGTTTGCCTTTTAGATTTTGAACTTTTTATAGGTCCTGTTTTCAGCAGGCAAAAATATTTCTTTATTCACAACATTTCAGACGCTGGAGTTTTAAGAAAAACTTCAAGTAAGGGCAACATAGTTTACATAATAGGCAATACTTTGAGTATTCTCTGAGAGTTACTATTGTTCTTGATGAACTACATTGCTAAGACTTTGCTTTTTTTGCCACAAATTAAAGAGCAAATAAGAAAAATCCAAACAACTCTTACCATTAGTGACATGCAGTTTAGCAGGTTCTTATCACACTGCATAAATTCCTGAAAACTCACAGACATATGGCCATAAAAAGCTCTAAAATATTTGATCAACTACCCCCTTTAGGTAATGGTTTGAGCAATGATGTCCTTAATCCTGCAAATCTGAGAGAAAACTGAAGACAACAAAGACAAGAGAAAGTGCCCTGAGTCCTTTGTATCTGGTCTAGGTTACAGCTTTAACTGTCAGCATCTATCCAACAAAGTGCTCTGGTTTTATTACACCAGAAAGGATACGATGTTAGCCAACTCTCAGGAATAAGCAATTGTGCAACTCTGTTACTTTTAATCAATGCACCTCACCAAAGCTTGAATTGCAGCAAATATTACATCATTCTTGTTTTCATACAGGGAATGCTCTGCCCTGATCCTGAGGTCAGCAGCAAGCTTTTTGGTGACTTGAATGGTGCAGGGTCAGGTCTCAAGTGACACAGGATTCAGCTGCTTACTTCTGGGTTTTCAGTAACTTGATATTGCTGTGTACATAGTCCAGGAAAGGCCATGTGTAGGGATGTGACTTTACAACAGCTGGTAGGAGCAGAGAATGGCTTTTTAACAGTCTTGATGAAAAAAAGTTCTGTTTATCCACATTCTTCTCCTAAGGTGTATCACTGGGGAGTTTAATAACAAACAAGAACAAAAGGAAGTCTTATGCAATAATGCAAATTGCAAACATTATTTAAGAAGTTTCATGCCTGGACATGTGAGGCTAGCCTGTTAGTCTTGAACATTTTTCTTTCTAGAGACCTGAAAGAGTGGTTTACCGAAAGAAAGATAGCTACTTACACAATATCTGTTAGTTCTACATCAATATTTTGTCCTCACATAATTCACCTTATTTCACTTGATGCCATATGATTGTTCAAGCCATGCAACATGGTCAAATTATGAAGAAATAAGTTGTGGGATATTAAAAAACTGAGGGGAGAAGGCTGTCTCATCAGAATATCATGGTAGCAGTGAGCAGTGTTTGCAGTTTGCATTAAAGTAATTGAATTAACTGCATGATATATATTAACTGCATATAATTCAACTCAGTTGCCAACTGGTCTCCAAAGTCTCCTGACTCCTGACTCCCACCCAGACACCTTTGGGATAATTATTTCACTCTTTGCAGTGGATATAAAGACAGCATAAACTAGATCCAGTAGTGGTTTAGGTGCCTAAAATATTATATAATTTATATTTTAAAAAATTTGTGACAAGCAAGTTGACAGGGATATAGTTAGTTACCACATAGCCACTGAAAGAATGGTGCAAAGGTGTTTCTAAGAGCTTGTCCCTGGAACTCTCTTCTCCAAGAATGGCAAATCCTAGCTTTCAGTCTGTAGCCAGAGGATTGCTTATACATACCTGGGTGATGTTATTGTGAAGCACAGGAGTCCTGGACACCCACCATGAGTCTGTTCAAGCCTTCAGTCAAAGGAGCTGTTCTCAGACCCTACTGATCAGTATGCAATGGAAGGAGGCTGCTCCTCTCCTGCACCTTGCTTTCAAATAACCTATACACAATAGCTTCCTTCCTGGAAGCAGGAAATTTGGATCTAAAAACCCTTGGAAAGTAGAAATTTTTTTGGCCTCTGCTTTAATGACTAGGTTGTCCTCATCAGACACATACTATACTTGCTCTTGAAATCACAATCCTTTCCTCTTGTAAATACATGAAATTCATTAGGACAGCTTTAAAATTAATTTAATTTTTCTTAATTCTTCATTGTTGCCCCTCCAAAACTGCCAGTTTTCAAATTCATAAAATGTTAAATTTTTTTCCTGCTCCTGTCTCTTTGAAGGATTTATTTCAATAAAGAAACTGACTTTCAGTATGATTCTTTGTTATATTAAACTGACCATATCACCACAACAAATTTGGAAAATATAGGTGTCCTAACTCACAGGGCCACATAAGAACTTGGTAATTTTCTTGTACTTCTAGAATCAGATTCTGTTATTTTTTAAGATTATATATTAAATAAACTATCATTAAGGTTCCTTGCAATTCAAGCATTTTGATGATTCTATTTTACAATAAAGATGATACTATCAATAGACAGTGCAAAAATTTTACATAAATAACATTACTGTGTTTCTGAAAATTTATTAGAAACATCCCTTTCCATGGACAGTAGCATCTGTTACAGCTAGAGACTGAAAATATGAGTTAATTCAAAGTAGGTTTTCTAAATCTGAGATGTCTGTTACACTGCCATGAAATGAAAAGTGTAAAAAATGAAATGGGTAAAAAAGCAGAACACAAACACATTTTTAAATCTAGGTATTATTACTAGTTTGAAGCATCTAAGGCAGACTCCATTTTTTAGCTACTTGACTTTAAGCACTTCTAAAAGGCTTGGAGCCAAAAAAAAATTTGGATGACTGTGAGGAAAGAAAAACAACCCAGATCCAGTATTTTTGCCAGTCCTGCTGTTTGGAGACTCCCTCTACCATTTGTATTTAATTTTCCTATCTTAGTACACACCATCTTTCCAGCAGCTTCTGAAAGACAAGACATGCATCTCCCCTGACATCACCCAGCAGGAAACTACCAGAAATTAAGGGCCCAGCCTTGCAAATATATTGTCACGTGAGTGGCAGTGGGATACCCGTGTGTAAATCCTGGTTTGATCACTATCTAAAGTTGGCAACGCAGGTGTATTCTGTAAATAACTCAGCCTAAGCTGCATGTCTGCATTATACAACGCATGCATCTGCCAACTTTATTGAAGATGTTTCAACTCATACTAGGTCAAGTTATTTTACCATGCTGTTTTTAATCATTTTCTTGCCTCAACTACTCATCCTCGTGTAGCTGTATGTTATGAACACTGAATTGGGCATGACATGGAGATTCTGGTGTAATTCAATCATTGCAGAAGAAATGACATTCACATATGTTTATGTTTAGCCTCAATAAGGAGACAGTCAATCACTTTATACCAGGTTACATCAGATATGATTTTAATTATTCCTCTTGTGAAAAATACTTTTCACATATTATTACTAACAAAATCACTGCAAAAATTAAATTAGTTTTACATGGTTTTGAAGAATTTGTAATCCTATGAATGCAAAAATCTATGCTCTGCATGAATATTTGATTTAAATTGGGAAGAAATTAAATATTTCTTTAAAAAAATCAAATAAAATTATTATACTCCCTTAGGAATCTTTCAAACCTTCATAGGAAACCACAAATCTCTCATATCATAAGTGAACTGATTGCAATACAGCATGATTCATGGTTGATTAATTCCAAGGAACTTAGAAGGTTATTCTGAAGTGCTGTTTCCACATTTAGGGTGGTGTTAGATCCGCTCTTTCAGTGGTGTTTATCTTTGAATGAAGTGATCCGCTTCATAATTTGGATTCCCCAGAATGCAGCACAGAGGGAAAACAAGACCTAAAACACAGAATTTACAATGAGAATGAGAAACATTATATGAGGTTGATTTGGTTTTTTGGGGTTTTCTTTTTAGTTTTTTTTTGATCTGTAAACATAATGAATGGGTGAAAACAGAGAATTTGAGAAAAAAAAACCCCAAGAATTCTAGGTATATTGATAAATTCACTTTAGAAAAAGATGCTTTCTTTTTTCTACTACTCTTTATTGTGGACATTCCTGTTGAATTTTGACAAATGATCTGAAGAATGCTGACACAATAAGTGGCATGATAAGGTATGAATAACCTTAAACAGGATCTATAGCAAAAGAAGTGTTCTAATTGCAATACAAAAGTATTTATTCCCCAACCTGCTGTTTAGGATGAGATATAAGGTAGATTGTAAACAACTTAAAAGTGCAATACTCTTTATCTTGTCCTTAGCTCTTTGCAACCTAATTTTTTTTATTTGGTGAATTTATTGAGAGTTCTAGTAATTTTTTTTCAAAATCTATTTGCTGAAAACTGCATTAGGATGAGTAGTAAAGATTTCAGAGTAAAGTCTAAATTAGGTGATAGTTCTGTCTAGAACCCACAATGGAGCAAGATAAAATATGTATGCACATGGGTGCATGTGATATTTTGTATTTAACATTTTCTGAAATAAACTTTTGTCTTTCACATAGAAAAATTTCTCTAACTTGGAAAATTGCAAAATGTAGGCAGTTGTTATTGGTTACTGGAGTGATTTTTTTTTCCATGACTAAAACAAAATAATTTGTTTATACTGAAAGATATTTTAATAATGTGATTTTTTGCTTTTGAACATTTTGAAAAAGAAATTTTGAGTCAGGTTGTAATAATTCTTTTTTCAGATCAATCTCTAATCTAAAGGTGCTGACTAGGAGAGCTCTAATTTTAACATTAACATAATTTAACATTCGACATTTAATAATGCATGGCCCAAAGGTCTACTTCTGTCTTTATCTAGACAGTCACTCACTGAAGTACATGGGATCAGAATGTCCAACATAAATAATAAATTATCATAATACCCAAAAGGTACTAATTTTTCACTCAGTGAAGGCAGTGTCTGCTCTGATCCCTCTCAGAATCTTTTTGGGACAGGTACAGGCTTCATGCAATGTGTACTTTAGGTGTACAATATGCATATTTAGTAGCACAAGATGAAAAAAACACAATGTAGGAGTAAGTAAATTAAGTAAGTAAAATTCAAGTAAAATACAATTAAAATCCCCCAATTCTCATTCATTTTTTCTGAATTTCAATTATTTTCATTAAAGGCTTTAATTCTACTTGAGCAGGGGTAGACTGTCTAGTGTGTTTAAAACCTCTGATGATGCTATTGGCACTGTACTTGTAGTCCTATTTGCAGGCAAGACTCATAAAGCGCTCACCAAAAGATTTTTTTGGTAAGAATTTCAGACTTTAGGAATGAAAAATTTAACTTCTTTTTATTTTCTTGCATTATCACAAACACCTTGTAAAGCTGTATAGCTCTATTTTCACAGCTATGGAAAGGAAAGTCTTTTTAAGCAGCACTGCAGTCACACACTGCGTGTTTGGTGAGATTTTTATATGCTGAGATGCTCTGCAGAAAAAAATCTAATGCAAATAACTATCTGTATTTCTTATCTGGCTGTTATGCAATTGAGATGAGTATAAATTGTGATGAACATAAAACAATGACTTACATAAAACATGCTCTTACTGTGGAAAAATTCTGTCTATCTCCAGAAACAGAACTTATCCACTTGTCATAATTAGTACTTCTTTGACAGATTAATAAACTTATTTCATTCCTCACCTCAGAGAGATCATTCCTATTCCTGGAAGATGCATTAAATATAGAACTATTGTATTTTTAGAAGAAGCACACTTAATGACTGAGGTGCAGGGCATTCGTAGGGGATTAATGACTATTGGGACATGATGATGATCACCTGAAGAAGCACAGCCATGGGCCATTAAGCCCCAGGAAATGTCCTCAGCTAAAGATGGTTATTGCCATTATGGCCTGAAAATGAACAAAATATCTCAGGTGAATTTCTCTTTTTTAAATTAAGTGATGCAGTTTCTTCGTTCTTAATTAAATTCTTCACCGTGAATTTCCTAAAGCATGCAATCAATGCTTGTGGGGAAGTATTTAGAATTGCAGTTATTTTATCCAGAATGGAAAATCACATACTGCACACTGTGGATCTGCAAAACTAGTTTGGCTTCAATTCTATAAAATATATCAATTCTATAAAAGTATCGACTCATTGCCTATCAATATCAGGACTGCCAATACTTGATGGAAATAACGCATTTGGGAAACAATAATGCTGCAAGGCTCTGGGAGGTGGAGGGGCTAAGAAAAACCCAAACATCAGGATAAAAAATTAAGGGGCCACATCCTTGCCTGCATGACAGCAATTCTGGCTGTCTGTACTGCTGTAATGCTGACCTGCCCTGAGCAGAGCCAGCTGTATGGGGCTACCAAGCAGAAACTTGCTGTGTAGGTTGGAGCTCAGTTTCTTTTGATTGCTGCTACATATTTTGGAGTGACAAGACTTGATCCACTTGAATGAATCGTGCAATCAGGTGATGTCAGGAATGGAAAGCTGAGACGATACGTGCCAGAACTCTGAGCAGACAATAGTGTGGGCAGCAGGAAGCAGCAAAGAGCATTCCACCAGGCAAGCTGAACTATAGTTGACCAGTATTTTTCTAATGCCCTTGGGAAAACATATTTCCTGAATCCTATGTGCAGATATTTTGTATTTTCTACTCAGCACTCTCACATGTGAATGGGTTAGGGTTTTTTTTTTTGGCTGTTTGGCTTTGGGTTATTTCATTTTCTAAATTATTTTCACAGAAATACTCATTCCTTCTTATATTGTCCAAACCCACTAATACTTGTCCTTTGATAAAAATATTCACATACTGGTTTCATAATTCATCTGGTTTTGAAATAAAAAGAGAGAATTTAGTATTATACCTTTTTCTTTTTTACACTGAACAAAGCCTCCCTCACCAACAATATGACATAAGAACAATAGTTTCACTTCTGTCTTAAAATGAAAAATTACTGTGGACAGTATTCATATATGGAAGAAGTCTAAAAGCAGGATTTCTCACAACCCTATATTTAGCCAAGTTAAATGCAAACTTTTTGCCACTTCAATATAAACACTTGTTACATTTACCTGTTCAAGTAACTACAGATTAATTATAGCCTGTCCTTTAGACTGCTGGAAGAGCACAAATATTTACATTACCTCCTTTCATATAGTCTATTTCCATACAGCCCATATTCTCTCCCTGAATTGAAGAAATGCAAATAACGTTATTCACAAGAACAAAGATGGCTTAACTAATGGATTGACTGCAGGACTGAGTCTGCTATTCACAGGAAATTCCCACTGGAGCAATCTAAGTTTATTAGTCTCTAAAGTACTTTAAAATCATTAGCTGAATTCAGGCACCCACTTCTGCATGATTAGCTTTGTTGCTGAACACTAATGTTGTTTTCTGCCATTTTCTCTTTTGTAATGTCTTTGTATATCTGAGATGCCTAGACATGATGTCTTTCTTTTCTCCTGAAGATTTCGTCTGGATAGAATGAGAAGGCTTTAGACATTGGTCTAAAAATGTAGACAAATATCCAAAGATAGTTCTTCTTTAAGGAGGGGCAAGAGTCTTGAACCACCACCTCAGATTCTTTCCAACCTAAATCATTCAGTGATTCTCTGACATTTCTCAGATTCTGCCCTGATATGTTTGCTCCAAATTTTGCTGAAGAGAAAATCTACAACTGCTATTCACAACTTCTGGGGTACAACATCATATGAATGGGCTTATTATATTGAATTCTCTGAACACCTCTGTGCTGGATAATGTATTCTTAGCTCTGGAGATGGCTCAGGAAGATCAGCACATCAACATATTTCATTAAGTTTGCTGGTCACATCATAGAGTGGACCTGATACTGGTAAATATGATAAACAATTAGTCCTCTCAATGTGATGCTGAGCATTGCCAATGTAATGCTAGAGCGTTTAACTGATAGTAAACATGATTAAGGCTCTTTTTATGTTCTTTATATACAAATTTGGATATGGCTTCTTCACAGGTACGAGACATAACTTTATACCATCAACAGTAATGATAATGTAATTTTTTAGACTTCATCTGAGACTGTCTGGACTGTGTCTGGGTAATGTCACTGTCCTTTCAAAATAAAGATGGAGATCATAAACTGATACAAAGGCTGAAAATTTTTTAATATTAATAACAAAATGATTGAACAAACTACTCTAGATTTCACAAGTACACAAATGATGCTTTTTTCACCAATACCATATTTTTTTTCCCCATTTCTGTACAGATGACTGTTACAGGTGCTGAAATACACAGAAGAAATAGAAAATTTATGTCCCATAAGGAGAGGAAGATGTTTACTATTTCTGCAAGTCAGGATTTGGATAACAAATGCATGTATCTTCATTCTCAGTACAATGTTTGGAGACGAGCAGTCTGAGGCTAGTAGAGAAATGCCATAACATTAGTAGCAAATCCAGAAATCACTAATCTTGTACAGTGCACAGACCAAGAAGATTGCACTTTAAAAAAAGTGGCAATAATAATAGATGGAAAGGGAAGCTAGGAAACAGGAAGGTTCTTCTTCTGTGTGATGACTCCCTTATGCTTGGAAATATATGCAGAAGAAAGTGGGAAGCTAATTTTTCTTTGTTTTGGTGAAGGAACTGTGGATACAAGGGAACAGGGACAGCTACAATAATAGTGGCTTCACAGCTTTTGTTCAAGATTTCTGTAAAAGCAGCAGATGTTTGGAAATTCTCCATTAGGGCTCATGACACACCTTCAGACTACTGGTGCAGCAGGTCTCAGAGATCCAGCATGCCCCTGACCTAGAACAAGGTGCCTATCTGATGTCCCTGCTCACTGCAGGGCAGGTGGAACCTGACTATCTCTAGAGGTCCCTTCCTAGCCTAACTATTCTATAACTCTGTGATTAAGACTCTGGTGGAACACACAGGGTTTAACCAAGTATTTCCAACACCCTCAAAGCAGATTGAGAGTTCACTCAGAGTGGTTTCTTCTTTTTTGACATATCTCATTGGTTTTATACTTCACTATTAACAAATAATGAGAAAACAATAGGGAAGAGATATATACACCTCCTTCTTATTCTGTTAAATATTTTAAACATTCCTTCTTCTATTAAAATTTGGTCTGAGACTCTAAAGCCAGATAATGCATGAAAACTTAGGCTGCAAAAGCCCAAATACCTTAAAAGGCTTATATTACCTACCCAGGAAAGACAAAGAAAGATCTGGAGAGAGAATATCTATTTCTCAGTTGCTTTCACAGCTGGACACATCCCCAGTATGAAATCAAGTGCACTGCAGAGATGCCTGAGCTAGCAAGCACATAAGCTGCTAAATCTCAGCACAGCACCAGCTTGACTCTGTCTTTCCTGGCATTGCACACAAGCTAGTAAGTCACATTCCTCAGTTAAATACGTGGGGATTTTTACACAGGCAGTGCTATTGCAGTTATATTTAGACCTAAAATGGCTTTTGTGCAAGCAGCATGTTATCTGGCATCATGTCCTTCACTCAGGAGAAGCCAGTCCACTGCCTCTCAAATTGCTTGTGTAGATAAATGTATCCTGTTGAACTGTTACCTACGATATACTTTTTCTCTTGAGTCACAGAATAATTCTCAATTTAAGCACCGGGATTAGGAAGATTTTTACCTCATTCCCCAAAAGACAAAAATAGTTACTGAAGTGGGAAGCTTTCCTGTCAGTCATATGAATAGGAAATAAAAAATATGTTAATAATTATTAAATCTTCACCTTGTGATGAGCTAATGCAACCTGGAGACAGTATCAACACCATACTCATTTACATGAATATAAACTCTGTATCTTGTCAGTATAAAATTTGTCTCATAGTATTTTATTGAAATATCTGAGAATACTTTCCTCAGTGTTACCTAATTCCATCTATAAATTTCTTGATCATCCTAAAATATTTATCTATTTTAAGTTTTACCTCAAAGTAAAACCATTTTAAAGAGAAAAATTCTTTTTATAATTTAAAAACATTTAAAAATAACTTCTGAACCAAGCCAGTTTCATAGTTTTGCAATTAATTTCCAAAAAAAGAAATTTACTGTTTAGAAAATTTCTATCATCCTCTGAGCTTAAAAATTTCATAAAACCTGTGAACAAAATTTACAATTTGCAATTCTAGAGCACAACAATATTTTGGAGTTTCTTTCATATTGCTTTAGTTTTATTTCTGACAAAACAGCTCTGAAAAACAAGTTCAAAGATCAACAGTTTCAGAAGACCTTAATTCTGAATGTCACCTTTTGTATTTTAAATGTTATGAATTTTTTCAGCCTCAATTTAGCCCCAAATTTGAGAAAAAAGAGCCATAGAAATTTTCTCAAATATTTTATGAGATCAACAATTAAATTAACATTTAATCGACAATTAAAAATAAGGCTTTCAGAGAAGTTAACAAAACTGATGGTAAAACAAAATGAAAACCTTAGCCAACCAGGCAACATACCTGTTTAATCTGTTGCAGGCAAACAGGCCAAATCAGATTGAGAGAGTTATTGAGTCATTCATTGCAGAAATGAAATATGTGAGGTAGTCGTGTCTCAGTTTTGCTAAAGTTGTTGAATTTTTTATCTTAAACATTTTAACAGGAGTTGTATCCATTGAGATGCAACATCTCCTTTACTTTCACACCTGCCAGCAGCTGTAACATAATTGCATACACCGAACTGCATCGCTTCTAGCTCAAACACAACTTGTAGGGTCAAATGGATATCTGTAAAGAAGCATTTCACTTCACAAGATATTACTTAATTTATATGTAAAGAACAGTTTAGTCTTCATTATTAAAAAAAATATAAAGCTCATTTTACTTTAACGGATAGATAACAGGACAGATCTTATATTTTATCAAATTTATATTTTTCTCTTTGGCTTAAATAATTGAATGCTTTTAAATTCAGTATTCTAAGTGAGAAAGGCTGTATGTATATATAAGAGTAAGGGTACGTTTTTTCTATAGTCATGGCTATAAGCAATGTTTGGGTACCATACTGATTAATCCTGCTTTGAAAAAAGTTTTACTTAAAAGATGGGACAAATTCATTTAAAGGAGCAATGCAGAAGGGAGCTCTCCTTTATGCTTTCATCCTAGTTTGAAAATACAGGAAAATTACAGCTACAGGGGAAAAAAAAGGTAGTTTGAACATGGAAGAAAAACTGCTAAACATAACATTTCAGAATTTGGACAAGATAGTACCTGGCTGTGTAATATTTTCCAAAGAGGCATCTACAGACATATTCCAATCTCTTCAGTCCTTTCATTTTTATTTCAGTTTAATAAAAACTTCAGTTTTATGCTGAAGCAATGCAGTGTCTAATCTCTCCATCATTAGCAGGAGTAAAATATTCTTTGTTTCTATATGGATGTCTTCATTTCAGAGTGCAGCTGTAGTGCACAACCACCCTGGCAGGTGGTGAAGAGAACCAAGAGTGCTCAGTCAGCTTAAAGAGCTCTGACAAAGGTGCTGCAAAGTGATTTCCACTCACGGGTATACTAAATATCCTCTTGAGAGAAGGCTGACTAGCTATGAGCTCCAAAATGGAAATTTTTCCATTGTATGTGGGGAAAAATATTAAAAAAGTAATCCCAGCCTTTAAGCATAACCCACAGACATTAGATCACTGATGGGAAAAACTTTGCTGCAGATGTTGAAAAGACGTGATGGGGAAAAGCTGGCTTCTGTGTCTAATGGCAAATGTGAAAGAAAGGATTAAGAATGTGCAGAGAGGGATAAAACAATTGAGTGACAAGCAGGAGGGATTTCCAGTACAGTGAACAAACACCAGAAAAGTATTCAAGACAGACAGGGGAAGATCAAGGCTAAAATTCACTCTAGATGAAGACTGCTCTTAAAGCCAACATGTTGTAAGGAGAAATTGATGCTTTAATTGAAAAATGAAGAACAGAGAAGGCTGTTCTCAGCATTAAAAAAATTAAATCAACCAATTTCTGAATGAAGAAAATGGGTCAATAGTCATTAATACCATAAAGGAAAAGGTTTGCCATGGAAGGCACATGTCCACATTAAAGGTGGAACACAGTAACCCTGCTGGCCAGCCCTCTTTTGAGGCCAAAGACAATAAACTATGACTATTCTTAAGTTTTTAAGTTCACAAAGAAGAAAAATATACTGAGGTTGATCCAGCCTTTACATGGAAAACTAGATGTCCTGGCTGTTGGTGTCTCTCTTCCCTGGTCTCAAGACTTCCTATGGTGTGGTTTCTTGCTTCTATTCTTCCCTGGGAAAACTCCCATTTATTCCAAAAACTCATCATCTTTCTATTATATAAAAGAAGTTGTTATTGACATTAACCACAAATGTATTCAAATGAGCTAAATAATTTATATTCCCGTTTATTATGTCAAGCCAATAGAGTTGTATTGTTTATTAGGTTAGAGAAAAAAAGGCTCATGGAAGTAATCTATGTGACTTTTTAATAGGAAAACTAGGGGACTATGGTCCAAATGAAACTTCTGTATGGAAGATGAAGTTGGAGAAGAAACACTCAGAAAGGAAGAATTAAAGATTGAATCACAAAGTGAAAAATAAACCAGAATTTTGATGAAAAAGCAGGCACTTATAACATTTCTAAAATATAAAAACAAGACAAAAATTTAAATATTTCTCTTTCCTAGAAAATGTGAGATTCATAATAGTTTTTTAAAAATCTGGAGATGCTGAAGAAAACATGTAATTGAGTAGAGATGGGAGGTACTATAGAGAAACCAAATACACAAATATTCTGTGAGGAATAATCATTAAGGAGGAGCATATAAGAAAAAAGAGTGTATAAGGAGTATATAAGAAACAAATTTGAGTTAGAGTAGTTCACAAACAAACCATGTCTCAAACTAAAATGCTGATACAAAAAGATGTCAGTATCAATGTGAAAGATATTAACAGAAGCATTTATACATAACGATTATATAACATATATATGTTACTATGTTATATTTTATATATGAATTATATAAAAGAAGCACTTAATGTACTGATTCAGTGACTGAAAGGTGGTGAAGTCTTTAGGGAGACATAGATAAGCTGGATATAGTAATAAAGTAGACTACAAGAATAATAGAAATGTTTAGAGAAATGGACCTGGAGGAAAGCTTGAAGCAATTCTGCTGTGTATTTTTGAGAAAACAAACAAACAAAAATATTCAGGAGGGGAGTAAGATCAATTTTTTGACATGTAAAAGACTAATACAAACATAAATGATGATAAGCTAGTGGTTAGGGTAATGGAAACAAAACAAAAGCCTGTTCTAACTAAAATTTTCCTTAGATAATGGGTGGGTTAAGGATGGTATAGCATTGGAATCAGCTATGTATGGAAGCTGGTCTGTAAATAGTTAGACAGGCATGTGTCTATGTGCAGCTGTACTCGATCTTTCTGATGGGATCTCTGCCAGTTTGGTATTTCTGTTTATTCACAATGAATACAAAAGCACCCTCCACCTCTAAATAACTTTTTCTCAGATCTACTTTGCCAACAGTGGTTAATAAAGATATGTCTGCCTAGAACAGGGAGCAACCATGACTTAGCAACTACTTTTTTTGCAATAACCAACCTTGTGCAACACTTCACCAATTTCAGTCTCAGATGTGGTTGTCACCTTAGTAAAAGTATGAAAAGCAGAATATGATGTTTCTTTCCACCACCGCCCTCCCCGCTCAGTTTCTGGCATTGAATGTGGCTGAACCTGCCTCCCATCAGAGAAGTCACAGGACTATAACATTCAGAGATCAGCTTGCATTGCCTCTTCAGACAATAGCTGCAAAGGCTGATGGCAGAAGAATGAGCTAATTTGCTCCTATTTCACACTCAGCATACTCTACACTAAAGCCACAGGATTGCACAGTAGAAATAATTTGCCTTTAAGACTGAAAGAGTAATCAAGTAATTATGGTAAAAGCCTGGAATGCTGGGCTATTCAATCTGCATACTTTGCCATAGATTACACAGCATAGAGCAAGACAATTAGTCTCTGTAGTTCCTTAGCTGCAAAAAGCTGGTGACTCTGTTTCCCCAAAACGAGTTACTTTCCAATCTTGATTTTACTAAAATCCAAGATAGTTTCATTGACTACAGCAATTTCTGAGAAGACAAAGACATTTCAAAAAGACATGGATTTGGCCTTCTGTGTTTTTATTCTGACAACCCTCATATCAATAATTATGACTCCTTTTTTTGTTTTTTTAATCTCAACAAAAATGTTCTTGGATAAATACAACAGACATCCTTAAGAATCAGATAATTTCATGCATTTTTTATGTCACTCCAGCTATTGAGCAATCTTAGTTCCATAAATCATGGTGCTGGCCACATGAAGAGCTAAAAATGGTGTGAGAATTTCTTTCTGTCTCATGATTATACTGCTTTTAAAAAGTCACAAATCACAGTAATATGAACAATGGCCGAGTGTTGGAAAAAATAGCAAACCAGGCTTCAGTTTTATAGCAACAGATCCTTTAATAGTTCTAAGTTTTTGGGTTGGGGTTTTGTTTTGGGGTTTCTCCCCCCCTACATTGGACCCTGCATTAAAAAGCATGTTGTGCCCTGAATATGCTCATCTTGGAAAGGCTATTTGGTATTGTTGTATTTGTATGTCAAAGGGAGGACTCAAGTCTCAACAATTGTTAACCTCTCCCATGGTGAGCTAATAAAAGGTCAGAGACCCACATGTGGCTTGCAGCCTGGGGAATTTCTCTCAGTGTTCTGCCAGGGATGGGACTGCCTGAATGATTTCTCTCATAAGTTTTAAGCCATAAACTGCATCCTTCTTGGCTTGCTGTGCCAAAACTGGACCCAAGGGTATCCAGAGTCTTTGCTGATGGAAAAAAAATGAGTGCTTCCTATGGAAGCCACAGATGTTTTCCTGAGAGAGAGAGCGAGCACAGATGCTCAAATATTTCTCTTCTTTCCATTTCTGACTACCTGTGCTGGCAGTAGTTCCAAGAAAGGGGGAGGACAGAGACAGGCATCCAGCTGCTTTCAATAAACCTTGGCAGCACAGGTATTGAATGCCTAAACACTAAAAGTGTTCAAAACTGATTTTTTTCAGGATTTCAAACTATGAAAATGTGAAAGCATGTGCTAGTGCTCCTCATCTTCCCATCTCGACCAGAAATTTAGTGATCAGGATAATTACCCTAGATATGAAATGAGACAATTTTTAACTGTTGAAAAGATATAACTCATAGAAGAGGATGTCTGTATGAATATAAATATATACATACATAGAATTCAAAAGGATATATAAAATACATATATCCCATGCATTTTCTAGAAAGATTTGTTTCTTCCATCGGACAGTAGATTGATTGTCACAATGTGGATTTGATTTTGCATTGCAGGGCCATAGTTATCCCCAGTGTAAGTCTGAAGTCAAAGAAAACACTTTTGCAAAGTTATATTATAAACTGATTTGACCCAGAATTGTATTTACATCAGCTACCTCACAAATTTCATTGAAGTTAAATTACATTAGAATGATGCTTATGATACTGGTTTTTTTGCCTATACATATTTATGTCCAAAGATCCTTTCATGGATACACTTGATCAAAAGTCTATACTTCTGCTCTGGACAGGTTACATAGCTGGTTTGAAACCTTTATGTTGCCACTATTCAACACTTTCCTCCAGTTCTATCGTTTGAAATATTACATAAGTACTTCTTAAATGGGATTAATTAGTCCAGTTAAAACACAGTAAATAAGTGGAACTAATAAGTGGAAACTGTATAGCAGATAGCCATAGCTGATAGGTAAACAGCAAAACAGCACACAGATAAGACTGCAAACCTCCTGGATTTAATGGTTATTCATTGCTCAATTAATCAGCAGAAGCACTCTGAGTTAAGCTTACAGCTCACCAGTTTATTTGCTTATTATAAGGACAGCTCTATCCATCTCATTCATAGTTGCACACCTGTTCACTACCTGCAGCCAGTGCCTGCCCCTCCCGTTACAGCATTTTTTCCTATGAAGTGGAAAAACATCTGTCTATCAACAAGGGAAGTAAGCAGAGAATACCGACGTCTGTAAAATCTTTGGGAAAGTGCTTTGGGAAAGAGTAGCTCTATAAAAGTGCTATTTTTCCCAACAGACAATCAAAAGGGCATTCTCTCCACAAGAACGAATTCTCTCCTTCTGAATGATGCTCACACATCAGGCTGCTTGAACAGGCACTGACCACTCTTCCTCAGAGCAACCCCTCTCCACCCAATTGCTTATCAAGACCTTCAAGCCCTTTCACTTACATTCAATCCCCCACATTTTTTGGGATTTATGTCTTGATTGCTACCTAAACACCAGACACCTTTTTCCACATCACCTCAGGATCAAAGAACATTGCAATATTCTTGCCCTAAAAGACAAGCTGCTCTCCTAGCCAGTACAGAGCAACAGCTTTGGCTTGACACTTCCACAAAGGTATTGTTGTTGAGTGTCTGAGCGCTCCTTCAAACCAGAGAAGCTTTAAAGCTGGTGAAGCCAAGTCCAAAATGGAAGATAAAATATTTCTAAAGTATAAGGATAAGAAGTTAGATCTTCTCTAGGTGGTGATCTCATAGCTTAGCCATATAGGCCTCTGCCCCCCTCTGAGAGATAGAAACCACCAGCAAGATGGACTATGGCCAAATCCTTCTAGGAAAGAATGAGAGGAAGAAAGTGGTTTCACTTGACCAAGCCAGCAAGTCTGAGCTTGTCACGAATTCAGAAAAAAAACTTCTGCATCTAAGCTACACCTTGCCTAAAACTCTTCAAACAGGGAAAGGTGTTATGGGAATTTTGCTCCCTGTATTATACACTAGAGTTTGATTCTACCATACCTTACTCCTTGACTCATGTATTGCACTTCCAAAAGCACCAGTGTCTGATCTTTCTGCTTTCTTGTCCCATTATTTTTAAAATAGAAACTAATACTCCAGCTGTTAGAAAGTGAGCAATCATCCATTTTTTTCTCCAAACTAATTGACAGAGGTCTTTAAAAAGTCAGGTGTCTGCCCAAAATAAAGCATCCCTTTGCAACAATAAAAATCAATCCCTAACTACCTATTTAAAAGTAAGAATTAAACAATTTCCAATTGTTCATTAAGAACCAAAGAGGTTTTTCCAAAGACTAATTAATCTAGGTAATATGTTTATCTCTAGTTTTAGTTTAGTTATTTGAAATACTTTGCTCTGCTAGCCCTTTTAACTTTTTTCTACTCCTAAACTCATTTATAATGAATCCTTTCATATTTACTGAAATTATCCTCCTTTTTTACATCCTTCAAGCTCTCTCAGAATAGAAGCTTTTTGCAGTTACATATCAGCCATATCATTTTTTCAGCAGTGCTATACAAACACACTGTTGTTTTTTTGTGTAAGCCTGCATACTTAAATACTGAATCATACAGAAATATGGAAAACAAGTGAGTTATTGTAATCACTAGAGGAAGAGAATGGAAGGAAACAGGATTACAGAAGTGTAGACACAGTTCTGACAAATTCTTATATTTATACACATATGTGATATAAGAACTAATCTTACAACTCTTACAAAATAATCTTACAGAAGTCTATAGGTGGACACACATTAAAAATACAGCATTAAGGCTGAAAATCTGAAAGAAACCCCATTTTTTTTCAGCAATGAGAACAAATATCACACCTTAAAAAAATGATGTCCAAATAAGTAAAATAGCTCAGCAATAAGATAATCTTATAGAAAAATCACAGGTACATCTGTAGTGATGACAGATAATGGAATCTGAGGAAAGACTAACTTGGAATATGGCTTTGAGTCTTATGATTGTCAAAGAAATACTGTCAGATACCACAAGATTAGTCTATCTAAGGAATTTACTACTGATTTCATAATGACACCATCAGAGAACAGCTCCTTTATTTTTGAATAAAGGAGAAGCTAACTGGTTAAAAGAGTTACTTAAAGCACCTCCACCTGCTGCCAATCAGAGAAAAAGAAATGAGCAAGCTACCTATAGATTCAAAAAAACTTATTGCAGTCTACAGTTGTATGTAAATGTATTTAGGAACAGAGACGAAAGTGAAGAAGAACCAAAAAATTCTGAACACAGATCCTGTGTTTCTGAATAGACAACCATGAATTTTTCATTAACAAACCCACACAATTAGGTAATTTAGATGCATAGGTTTGTTCTATCTGTAACTAGCAGCTTTCTGTGGGACTATCTCACAGGGCTGGTTCTAATCCACAGATGAGGAACTGGATCAATTTGCTTTACTGTGCTCATTGGGCTATGAGCCATGCTAAAATACTGAGCAACTGGAACATGAAGAGCGACTCTTAGATGTTCTCTTCATCCACACAGGGTGAGTTGGACCTAGTATCTTCCAAAAGGCTGCAACAATGGTAAAAGGCCACTTTCTGATGGTATTTGGTTTCCAAAACAGGCCTTGAATGTACTTCTTATTAAATTGTTCTCCCACACACATTCATAACAAGAACATGTAATAATCGGAAAGTGAAAAATTTATTCTTTGTAGTTTTTGTAATTTTGCCCAGTGGTTTGTCAGTCTTATGAATTCCAAGTCTGTTCATCCTATGTGAATTTATACTCAGTACTGAAATGTAATTGTCTGGAAAATGTGAGATAGAAAGAAGTAGCATTTATTTATATATCTTTAATATAGCTGAACAATTTTAGAGTAAAAAGACATATGCAAAACCAATAAGACCTATGTTAATGATTTTATCTCCATAACCCTGTATTCTCTTTATGAAGTACTGTACTGAAACATAATTTAAAAACCAAATCAAGTAAGAGTTCCATTCTGATGGTGTAAAACTTTAACCAGGGAATTGTGCAGAATCTGTAGTTCATTAAAAATGAAATAAAATTTGTAGTATGACACATATATCTGGAATTAGGAAATAATGGTAAAGACATATATCTATCATTACTCTGTCAAAATGCAGAGACTCATGTGGGATTAATACAACTGAATCCTATTACTGAGGTGAGGAAGAAATTAGCAACCTAAAAGATCTAACTCTGGATTTGAGTATCCTTTCTTGGGTGTTTTAGCATTTAAAAAAAAAAGCAGTTGAAAATGATTGATCTCCACAAAAAGCTTTGCTATGTTTATGTAAGGTATACATTTTTCTATGTTTATGTAAGATATACATTTTGTTTAGATTTACAGAAATAATTTTGTTCAATACATTTCATCCCCTCTGCTACACAAAAATCTTATGCAATAGATTTATTAATCAAAATTACCTGGCTATTTCTGTATGGGTTCTTCTTTTCCTGCAGATCATGTCTTATTACAAATCCTTTATGTGCCTCCATCATACTTGATTTTATCTTTGTTAAACACACATTTAACCTCGTATGAAGACATCCTACTGTATTGCAGACATCTACCCTCTAAAAACCTGAAAACTTGACAACTTTTGGGAAGGCAGTACCTGAGAAGCCTCCAAGAACAGCCTCTCCAGTTGACTCAACATCTGGTCCATCAAGTCTAATACAATCCTTTTTATATACTGGCATATAGGCAAAACAACACAGAGGTTTACCAGTACCCAACAATGCTGACTCTCCAGCTGATATAATCAGCTGGAAATTTACAGCTTTGTCATTGAGTGGGAATGTTGTGGTATAAATATTGAGTTCTCTTGGAAAAACTGGCTGCTCATGTCTTAGACACGCTCTTTTCTCGGTAAAAAACCCTGTCTGAATGACTGGTCACAAAAAAATGGTGCAGTTATATCCAGCTTGTAAACAGTGACAAATGGTGCTCCTTAGGTCTCAGACAGGGTCAGTTTCATTCCATATCTTTATCTGGATAAGGGGAGCAAGTGTACTCTCTGTCTCTTTGCAGATGACACCAAGATCACAGGCAGTGTTTGATCTGTTTGAAGGCAGGAAGGCTCTGCAGAAGGATCTGGACATGCTTGATTAATGGGATGAGACCAACTGTATGAGGTGAATCTTCAAGAAAGCAAAGTGCCAGAGCCTGCACCTGAGTCACAACAACTGCAGGAAGCGCTACAGGCTGAGGGCAGAGTGCCTGGAAACTGCCCAGTGGAAAAGGACCTGGGAGCGTTGCTCAACAGCTGGCTGAATATGAGCTGTCAATGAGTCCAAGTAGCCAAGAAGACCAATGGCATCCTGGTGCGTATCAGCAACAGTGTGGTCAGCAGGACCAAGGCAGTGATTGTCCCTCTGTACACTGCACTGGTGAGGCCACACCTTGAATTCTGTGTCCAGTTTTGGGCTCCTCTCTACATGAAAGACATTGAGGTGTGGGAGCAAGTCCAGAGAAGGGCAAGAGAGCTGGTGAAGGGTCTGGAGCCCAAGTCCTAAGAGAAGCAGCTGAAGGAGTTGGCATTGTTTTGGTCTGGAGGAAGAAGACGCTCAGGGGGAGCCTTATTGCTCTTTACAGCTGAAAGGAGGATGTAGTAAGGCATGAGATCAGTCTCTTCTCCCAAGAAAAAAGCAGTAAGACAAGAGGAAATGGCCTCAAGTTGTGCCAGAGGAGGTTTAGATTGGATATTAGGAAAAATTTATTCTCAAAAGAGTTGTCAAGCACTGGAACAACCTGCCCAGGAAAGCAGTGGAGTCACCATCCATGGAAGTATTTAAAAGATATGTGTATGTGATGCTTACAGATGGGGTTTAGTGTTGGACTTAACAGTGCTACATTAACAGTTGGCCTCCATGACCCTGCACATTTTTTCCAACCTAACTGATTCTATGTTTTTATGGACTGAGACTAAATTCCTATTTCTCAAGAAACAGCAAGCAGGCAAACCACTCTACCAGTGCTCCCTCAAATAAAGCTCTGAATGCAAGGAATTTTAGGTTGACATACAGAGGAAAGAGAAGACCTGAAATGTGCCATCACCAGGCCCAACATATGGATGCAAGAAGCACCATTCAGAAAGAATCAACTCTTGTCTCATAGATGAAGAGCAGCACAAAGAAGCTTATTTACTCATATTGAATCAGTAATATCTTCTTAAAGAGATTACAAAAAGCTAACAGGTCAGCAACATCTGCATGTTGGTATAAAACCCCTGTTAAGCTTAGAGAAGTTAAAAGGGACACATCACAAATAAACTTCTAAAGCCCACTTGACTCTTCCCCTGAACAGCAGTAGAATTCTCCTAACTTCATTTTTGCTGCTCCCCTAAGGAAAATACTCCTCAAACACTGATGATTACAACTCCCTTCACAGTTGTCTCTTTTTATTTTTTTCTTTCCATTGTTACACTTGACATCTTGCTCTTGCACAAAAAATTGCACCAGCAACAGCCTTAGAATAAACAATAACCCCCTGCTGGTTTTAGTTCTTCCCTCTTCAATCACTTTATCTTGTCACTCAGCCTGGCCTGGCATTCCACCTGGTGTAGGACCTACATGCATGTACGTATCCTGTATGAGACTCTCACCCCTCAAATACCCAGTTCCTCTCTTGGACAGCTCACACTGGACCACATCTATGAGTATGTGGATAGTGATTACACACCCAAATGAATTATGGGGCAAAAGGTCAGCAAGAATTTTAGCCAATGAAAACACTATTAAAGATTTATATACTCACATCATTAAACTGCTTTATAAGTGATATGTTGTCTTTACATAGGGAAAAAATGATACCGTTACTTTATATTGGTATGCCATTGAAAGCCTAGCAGAAAACTGTGACTAAAAACTCAGGTTGTGTTAAAAGACCAAAAACCAAACCAAAATAAAATCCTGGACAGAGAATGAATTGCAAAGGAGGAGCTTGCAGGTAGGATGTAATTTTCTCTAGCTAGGGCATTAAAGGACAAATAGGATTATTACAAGTGCCCTGTATGTGAAGGGAACAGGATGGATCAGGGTGGAACTTGGATTGTTATCCTTCTCAGTTATTATAGTGATGAGAACATGATATACACACACTCTGGAAATCCACTACCTCTATCAATTTCACAATAAGGAACACAAATGTACAGGAGTTTAGGATATTATAAACATGACAGGAAGAACTTTTGGAAACAAGTTTGATTCCTACAAACATAGTGATAAGAAAACACACAAATATTTTGTCCCAAAAAGCCTGCAGAACACAACAGAAGGTATAATATTTCCTCAAGTACTGTGCTAAGCTTTAGTCTGTAATAAAATCAGAAAATCTACAACACATATACAACAGAAAAATCAGGGAAGACATGGTGACACTCAAAGAAGTACACATACAATGGGATTAGAGTTCCTAAAAGTCATTGATGCATAAACCAACTTTTCTCTTTATGTTCTTGCTATAATCCAATAACATACTGCTAAATAGAACTAGATTTTCCATATCAGAGTTTCTGAAGTTTCTAATGTAGCCTAGAGTGTGCCTTGGAATTTTCTAGAAGGAATATATTCTAAATGACACAGCATTATAGTTGAATTTTGTCTTTTTTTTATTTGCAAAAATTAATTACCATTTGGAGCATTTGTGTGGTTTCTGTAAATAATTGTGTGGCCTGGTAACCTATCTCAAAAGATTTACTGTATATATTTTTTTATGGAATGTTTAGCTGAAGCAGCACTCATATTAATGAATGCAGAAAAAAACCAAAACAAATCGTGTATGTCAATAACGTTTCCTTTAAAGTTTTTCTGCATAGATAGAATAACAGTGTGGCATGGAACTAAAAGTAAGAGTGAAATACAAACAAAGAAATTGACATAAACAAGTGCAATATATCAAGAAAAATGAAATGCATGTTATAAACTTCAGCTATAAATCCTAAATTTTGTAACTTGGCAAAAAAACCCCAAAAAACACCAACAACCCAATGCACCTCCAAATCAGAAAAGTGGTGTGGAGGTTTATCAATATTAACCATCTGAGTGGCCAATTCAAACTGGCCACTCAGGTATTTGTTCCTTTCATGAAATAACTCAGCAGTGCAGTTCAAACAGATAGCGGATCAGGTTGAAACAAATATTCTTTAAGAAATCAGATATACATTCATAAAACTCCTGAAGATGCTTTCTTTCTGAAAAAAGTTTAAAAGTAGTACAAGTAGCTTCAAATCGGTGCACTTGGCAAGTAAGTCTTATTGAGATGATTAAGCCCATTTGAAGCTCTTTTCCCTGACAAACCAATCTTACCAGGTTGGTATGCTAAGGAACAGACAGAGACATTTTGCAGAAGTTAATCACTTTTGCACATAATCACAAAAATAACAGTAATTTAAGTAATCCCATTCCTGTAGGTTGGTACCGGGAGCTTGTTTTCATTTTTGTTGGCTGTCACAACATCTCTGTAGGAAGTATAGATAAAAATCTTATTCAAAGCTTTCATGTAACTTAGGCTTGAGTTTTTGTTTCCTTACTAAGACTTTGGTTTTGGCTTTCTTGCAAGTTAAAGATTATGAATTTGGACAAGAAACATTACCAGTTGTAGTTTTTTGATAAATAAATAATTTGCAATATATATACACACTGAATTTTGTTGTCTGAAAAATCTCAAGTTTTAAACATATTAGCTGTTTTTTATTTCCTGATGTTTAATATTTTTGACTCACTTAGAAGTTCTGTCTCCATCTGTTATAACTATAAGCATATTTTTAACTCTTAAAATTCATATAAATAATATGAAATCATAAAAAGTAGTATTTTTTTATTCATTCTTCAAGGAATAAGTGGCTACCAATATGCATGACTTCAGAGAATGAAGCACCAATTGTAAAAATCAAAGTGACTAATTTTAGTGTCTTTAAAATGTTAGGTATTATGAATTTTTTAACATTTATATCTGAATGTTCTAATCTTAGTAACTAACAATGCTAATGGAATTAAACAGACCAAATTAATCCCTTTTCTTTTGTGCCCAGTTGTTATTTAAGTAAACTTATCAGTCCTGTCCAAATGATGGATAATTTATATTAAACGCAAATAAAATGACCACTTTAGTAATCTAAACTTTAGATCCTCTCAGTTCAGTATTTCCAAGCTGTCCCTGTGACCTGTTAGCTTGTCTGCATTGCCACCTGGAGGGCCTCTCGGCAAAGTCAGGTTCCCGACTGAATTCCTCCGGCGAGATTCGATGATAACACTCCAGGACTTAAAGCAGCATCTCGTGCTGCAGGGGGAGACCCCACCGTGGTTCCCACTGTCCCCCACAAGCCCTGGAAAGTGCTGAGATAGCCTGGAAAATGTCTAGAAGCCTAGCCAGGTGTCTGGTAATTAATGCAAATAGGAGACAGACTTCCCTAACCTCTCCTTCCCTCCACACTGCCTTGTACATTAGCATGTACACTAGTGATTAAATTAAATTAGTTGTCTTCATCGTGAAGGTCTGACATTGGCTCAGTTAGAAACCACATATGAGAAGCTGAGGAAATGAGAGTACAGGTCCTTGAAAACCAAAAACAAAATGAAGAATTTAAATTCTCCAGTTCAGTACCTAAAACTGTGGAAAATAATTAGAAAAACAAGTCAGTCAAGAACTTGGACCATTTTAAAAAAAGGACATACCAAAAAAACCCTACTGATTAAATATACAGCAAATGGTACCCAGAAGACACCATATTTGGGAAGGATAATAAGATTATGTTACTTTGAATGACAAGACAAAAGACAAGTCCTTTATAACAACCAGAGATAGAAAACTGGTTTTAAAATAATGCAAACACAGTAACTTGGTAGAAAGTGAGAATAATATGTGATAGCAAGAAAAAAACTGTTTTCTCCAAAATGACATATTTGCAAGAAGCAAAACTTTTCAGAAAAAAAAAAATAAACCTTTTCCATATGTCCCCTGAAGAAACATAATATTCCAGTCTAATTTTGGTTGCAAGTCTAGCTGCTCAAGCAGATACCTGCTAATCAGAGCAGATCGGAGTCTTCCCAAAAATCCAAGTCATGGTGTACTCATGAAAGGAGCAGGTGCTACCTGACACCCAGAGGTGACACCACTGCACCAGGAAAGAAAGGCTGCTTCTGCAGGAGTGGGATCAGCATGAGTCCAGAAGATAAGTACAGCTAGTGGTTGGTTCCAATGCAAGGAATTGTAATCAAATGGAGAGTTTCCAACCTGACCCTGTACACAATGGGTGAGTGCAAACCAGATAAAAAAAGGAGGAAAATCTTAAAAAGTCAGAACAGTAGGTTTTGGCAGAAAACACCATCTGTTAAGGGTACGAAAATGATACCCTAGGTACAGCTGTGTGTCTCAGAAGAATAGCCTAAGGAGATAGAAATGGAAGTGGAAACAGAAAAAGAGAGTGAGAGAAAAAAAAAAGTCATTTTAATAAAAATAAAGCTAAACTTTCAGGAACTAGAGAAATCATATGGAATTACTGACAGAGTATTACAGAAGTTACTTCTGCAAGCAGGCAGTGTTTTGGCTGCCTTTCACAGCACCTGGGCATAAAGAATCTTCCTGTGGCCAGGTACAACACCTTCTGTTGCTCTTACTCAGAGTGGAAGACCAATTGGAAGCAATTGCAGCTAAGCTCCTTGTGTTTCCACTGTGTTTAAGGAAGAGAGAATTAATCTGGATGCAAATATTTGTATCAAATAAAATGCTAATTTAAGCATACCATTTCATTATCCCAAAGCCTCACACTGACGGATGTGAATGAAATCCTTATAAAATATTCTGTAGACTTAAAGGCCTATGACTAGAATATAAAACATGAAGGATGAAAGAAAAAAAGAAAACCTCCACGCTGACAGAAAAAGAGGACTCTGACATGGAGGTGGGCAGGGTAGATACGGCACACAATAAAGCATATAGTCTCCAAAACAGTAAGAGCTTACTTTAGCATGCTTTAGCATGCTTTAGCATGCCAAAACTACTAATCTGGTTTAGTATTATGCTGGATACTGCTTTTATTTATTTCTTCTACAGATTTCTACACAGGAAATTAAAGTCTGTGCTTACTGTATGGCTGTTACTTAACTGTAACTGTTAGGCTTCACTTAAAGTCTCTTTCTTTAGCAAAAGTGTGCTAAAAAATAACAAATCAATAAGCTGCTTGAAACATGTCATGAAGGATTGATTTGAAAGCCAAAGATTGTTTCCTACTGGTGGAAATAGCCTTTCTGTAAATTAAGTGTTTCTTTTAAATAAATGCCAAATCTATGGAAAAAGGAAATTCTTTAAAAAAACCACAGTAAAGAATATGCAATGTACATGATGGGACAGAGAAGCAGTTAAGGGGGGACAATCCCTCTGAGCAATTTATGTACTAGTGTCAGAAAGGAAAAAATAGGGGGGTAAGCAGAAAAGAAAAAGAGTAGAGCCAGGAAAAGGAAAAGCAGAGAGTTAAGAAGAGAGGCTATAGGAGATGGAGTTTGATGAATACCATATACAAACAAAAATGAAAATAAGGAGGAAGATTCAGGGAAGAAAAAATCATTAACAATTGAAAACAAAAATCAAAAAAATAAGGTAACAAGTATAAAAAAAATTGCAATTACTCATTCTAAATGGTGTGCAAAAAAGTGGGGAAAAAAATCTCCAGGTCCTCCCTTTATACAGCACATATGCCTTTCCTTTGCAATCCTTGCAGGCAAAAAGGCTTGCTGGCATTTCCTGAAGTCCAGGTGTATGGAGTGGCGACACTGTCACCCAGTGGCAGACTCTGCCATCATTAGTGCTGTTCTGCTGGAGAGGACAAGGGTCATCACAACACCCTCTAACCTGGGTATTTCTGCAACAGCACCAAACTGTTGGGCTGCCATTTCATAAAGCAAAATTCACTTGACAGAAAAAGGGTTAAATTTAATATAGCTGGACAGCTGAGCAGCTGCTTTCATGATTTAAATAAAAATAAGCTGAAATCCTTGCTGTCAGCTCAATGATATATGACTTGTAATGGGATGTTTCCAACCTTTTCTTCCATATGGTCGTCTACGTTAGGTAATACACACAGCCTGCAGTGCAACCAGCTTCTCAGAAAACATCTGGGTCCCATTCCTGCTCTGTTAGCTTCAGTGTTGCCTCCCACAAACACACATGATTCATAGGACAACATCCCTTTGGTTAAGGATCAAATTAGGACATTTCATTGATAATTTTATCATGCATCTCAACTGGAGTTATGGGAAAATGGAACTAATTCAAACAAGAATTTCTCCACACATATTTCCCTCCTATCTGCAGTTGATAAAGTTAAGATTTCAGAAACAGATTTTAATGACTGCTTAGGAAAAAAGAAAAGGAGAAAAAAACAGCCTATCTCCTGGGAGGAATGCATTTCCGCTTGATTTCATCTTCTCTCTCGCCTAGTTTTAGAGTATTTCCCCCTTTAAAAATGTGTTTGCTGACAGGAAAATCAAAACATTATACTTATTTCTAAAAGCTGAAATCAAAGCCAATTATTTCTTCTATTGATAAGAGATTAGGATCTGCTTCAAGTAAATTTTTTCATGTTTAAAAAATATAATGGAATAAAGAGGAAATGGACAATCTTCCCTGGAGCTCATGTGGTGAGTGACACAAGCTGGCTGCAAAGGAAAGATGAAGTTAGCAAATATTGGCCAGTGATTTCCTTACCCCAGATCCCCCAAATATTAATTCAGTAGGCCTTTGCTGTTCCATTACTTCAGTTTTTGTGGTCATGCTTTTGAACAAGAAGGACTGACAATGCCAGAACTTATGCAGCAATCTACTGATTTGCACAGCTGGTTGCCCATAGCAATTGGTGGTTTTGTGTGAATGTCTTTAAATCGTATTTTCCAATACACTTTAAAATGACCATTACTTGCTTCGGTGTGATGCACTAACCCATTAGTATTAAAAAAACAAGTGATCTATACCACTTTATATCTACTCAGTTTTTCCAAATTCTAGTTTTTCCTCCCTCAAAATTTTTGTGAATGACAGAAAGTGGATTAGGGACAGAATTTAATCAGTTAACCATTATTAAATAATAAGACAGTAGTTTGCAAATGCATCTCTATTATAATTTCATATTAAAGCTTAACTCCATTAATTCAGATAAGTCAAAACAATATAAAGATACCAAATGAATATCATATTAAGAACCCGTCAAAATGACTCTGCTCTTTTCTCTTTAGCACATGTATACTTTGTTATGTGCAAACATAGAATTTAAAATGCTAAAAAAAGGATCAGATTCATGTCCACTCTATATCCCAAGTATAAAATAACATAAAGCATAAACCAGCAATAGTTTCCCAGATGCATACAAATGCACTCCTAAACTATTTTTCCAAGAGTCATGCAGGGTAGTGCTGGGCCACCACCATGTACATCAAGACAATCTGCTCACACCACAGATACACTGGGTCATGACCCTGCTCATAAGGAGACAGAGATAGACTACTCTAGGGCAGAATGAATCTGGCTTTCAAGACTTTCTAAATCATGCCAGGCTTGTCAGTGACGGTCCCAGAGCAGAGCAGAGTCAGTGCTATCAGAGACTTCCAGCTGCCCGTTCTGTGATGTGCTCACATCACATACAGCACACATTCTCACCCAGTGTGTTACCAGGATTTATTGAAAAAGAAAAAAAAAAAAAAAGAAAACAACCAAAAAAAAACCACAAACAAGGGTCGCCTTGTTTCAGAAATTCTATCTATATTTTTGTGCACAGATCTACTGGTTCTTTTGTTTTACTGACACTTAGAAATTGCTGAAAAGCTAAAATTGTGATTAACTCTGCTAAAGAATCTCTGACACAACAGCATGTTCTGGAATGACTGAAAAAAATCCATAAAAGGACAGAGACAAGGCTAGATAGAAATGTGTTGGGTTTACTACTAACTCACTTAAGTGATTTTTCTCCCATTGAATCGTGATTTTTCTGTCAGTTGAAAGTGTTCTGTTGATTTGCTGGGAAACAAACTCAAATTTAACAGCTTATACTCAGCAGCTCAACAAAATAATATCAAAAGTCATTGACAGGCTGAGCTGGGGACTTTTCTGCCTGGAGAAGAGAAGGCTCTGAGAAGACTTCCAGTACCTAAAAGGGGGCCTGCAAGAAAGCTGGAAAGGCCTCAAAGCTTTTACAAGGCTACACAGAGATTGGATAAGGGGTAATGGCATTAAACTGAAAGAGAGTAGGTTTGGATTAGATATAAGGAAGAAATTCTTTACTATAAGAGTGGTGAGGGACTGAAACTGGTTTTCAGTTAAGGGTTTCACCAAGAAGTGGTGGATGCCCCATCCCTGGCAATGTTCAAGACCAGGCTGGATGGGGTTCTGAGTAATCCAATCTAGTGGAAGGTATCCCTGCCCATGGCAGGGGGGCTGGAACTAGAGGATCTCTAGATCCCTTTGCAACCTAAACATCTCTACGATTCCCTGATTAGACCATTTAACTCACACAGGGATGATAGGAATGCTTTTCAGAATTAAGTTGAAGTGCAATAGAATTTTCCACATTATATAGACTGCTGTAAATAGCAGAATTCATAGAAATCTTTAATTTTTCAGTTTTGTAGGAAAGTATTTCATGTTTTCTCTAACAGGTCATTCACTAGTGGAGACAAAATGTCATTTGAATCACTTTTCCTCTATGTGATATTAATTTTTACTCATTTTGGATGTATTTCTCTTCTTAATAAAATTCAACGCAGTAGATAATTTTTTAAATAATACAAAGCTTAATTTCAGTGTTCATTATCAAATTTTAGCACTGGTACAACATCAAAATATACATAATCTACACCAGAAGTGATTTATCTGGAGTGCTGTAATGCACAGAGGAATTCTCCTCAGTGAATGTTTCCTTCTGTGCACTAAGTGACTAAACTTCTGTGCACTTTGAGATTGAAAGTGCTGGAAAGAGAGAGCAGAGTCATCATACCACTGGTGGTGGAAACACCAAGAAAGAAAGCAATCAGCTACCAGTGCATGAGAATATCCTTGGATATGGCACACATGCTCATTCCTTTCCTGCTGATGCTTAGAATTGCAAATACTATAAAATTCCATAGAAAGAAGGTGGCTGAACTGAGGCAAAGAAGTTTTGGTTGAGAAGAAAACAAGATCTCAGAAACAGTACATCTTCCTTGTTTTGTTTGATTTCTTTTTTTCTTACTCATAATTAGATTTGAGAGACTTTGAAAAGGTGTAGAGGACAAAGACAATACATGGAGACAATATATGCAAAATACCAGATACCTGCTGAATACTGGAGAAGCTACACTAAACCACAAAATATTTGTTTCCAAATTCTCAGCTTCCTTCAACCTGCCTCAATGACTGAAGGGCTTAATGGTTAGGCTCTTTCAATTTCATCTCACTTGTACTTTATGAATCTGAGTAAAATAATACAAACCTAATGTTTCAATAAGTTCTGAATTCAGAGATTGATACCTACAGATATTGGTATAGCATTTTTGCTGCCAAATCTAAATAAAAGGATTCGAGACTGCATTCTACTCTAAACAGGAAAAAATAATAATATCATCAAATTTCACCTAAGTCTCTATAACATGTTAAAATGGTGCTAATTTTAAGCTTGTGATATACTTAGGTTTTAGTTTTCCTTTCTCATGACTGCTTCATTCCCTCATTTAATTTGGTCCTCCCCCATGCATCCTTTTGATGGTGCTATTCAGAATGCCTAACAGCATTCTGAATAGCAGAATGATACAAACATAAACAACAAAAACAAAATTATGAATTTATCTAGGAATGCTTTCCACTAGAAATTCAAGCCAGTAGAAATGTGTGTAGACCCCAACAGCATGCATTTAGGGAACTGAGTGTGTATGAAAGAAAAAGTGCATTAAGGTGATCTATTTTCTTTCACATAGTGGGGTATCCAACACATCATATATACAGCACTTTTCTTAAAATTTCAGACTATTTAACTAAGAATTATCAATATTATATCTATGTCTAGCTTGAGTGAAGAAATACTGTCATGCAGCAGAAAGTCTTCCCATGAAGAAAAAGTTTGTATTTGAAGGATATTTGAAAGACCATTTAACTCAGAGAGGAATGATAGGCATGCCTTTCTCAAAAATACACATACATCTGCAATTCTTTAAGATTCAGCTAGATGCACATAAGCACTCACAAAACTGTAAGCAGATGACAGATTTAGAGTGTAAGAGAGTAACCAGAAGCACCAGAAAACTAGAGAAAATTCCATTTCTCTCTTGTGAAAAATAGTATGTTCCAATGGGTGAAATCCCAAGCTGACTTGTGTCCATACTCCTATCCTCTCCTAAATGAGACAGCTCAACGAGGTAACACAGGAAGCTGCAGCTTCTGAACAGTATTCACAATATCTTGTCATTAGGTACTGAGGTAACCAATTAAAGTTAGAAAATGTAAAGAAATTAAGAAATTCTTCTAGTAAAATGAGTTCCAGCAATTTTTCTTCATCTGCTTAACAGACACTGGTGCAAGAGATTTCAGCAGGAAGAGTCACCTAATCTAAAACATTCAATTCCTGCCTGAACTGATTATCAGGATATTCCCAGATCATATCCCCTCATTTCTATTTCCTGAGATGAAAACCAATTTTTGTGAATATTTTTATATTTAAGACAAAGATCTACTTAGGGTGATTTTTCTTGTCCCTAACAAAGATCTCAGACTGAATATAGGTATTTTTCACCACTTCAGAATTTCAGAGAGAACCATAACTCACTATTAACCTTTAGACTTCCTATCCAGCCCTGAAAAGCAATTCCTGAAATGTCCAGGGGCACAGCAATATCAATCTGCTATACACTGCTCTCAGTTATATGCAGTCAGTTAAAAACCCTATAGTTCAAGACATGCTGGTCATATTCCCTTCTCTAAGGGAAGATCTCCATGAACAGTGCAGAGGTTTTGAAGATAGCCTTGAGTCGTTTATCATTAGTGATTCAAGGAAATGTTCACTTGTGTTCGCTTTTTTGGTGACACACAAAAGGTTTGAAAGTCCTCTGAAAAAATCAGGCTTAAGTTCAGTAATCTGTTCCATTAATTCCATCATAAAAGCTTAATTACAGAATAGGTTATTGAATTTCATCATCTTCCTTTTCTCTCTACATAGATATTTTCTTCCAGGACTCATTCAGCACATATTGTATACAAGATCCAGAATACATGAATAATTTTCTTTTTTCCTTACCAGGCTTAATAATAATCATGATTCTTACTTTGAAGAAAATAATAACAACAGAAATTATCACAGAATAACACTGAATAATGAGAGTAAACTATGTACCCAGAATTCAAGTTAATGATACATGGAAAGAGAATGTGTCCTGGAGCCCAGGAGTTCATAACATTGCTGGGTGGGGGACCAGGATAGTTACAGGAGGGAACAAAGCCTGGAATGTGGGAGATAATGCATGTCAAGGGACCTGCAAGCTTTCTCAAGGGTGGATAAAGGCTTCAACAGGAAGGTCAGAAAGAAACAGTTGGCAAATAGGTGTGGAATAGCATTCTTGAAGAAGACTTATGTCAGAGATCTGGGTTTGAACTAAAGCTAACTTGGGGAATTCTGTTAATCAAGTTAGAAGTTAGAAGCATAGTACTGCCAAGAATATGATGCTTCAGTGATAAAAAGTGAACTTTAAAAATACATAAAGTTATGTGACTAAACACTTCACTGATATCTGAAAGAACATAAATTATAAGGTCTGGGCATAAAAAAACAAGCAAAAAAACTTGTAAAGGTTATTTTGACTTTTCAGATAGTCAAGATCTAACCTTTGCAGGCAAACACCTGAAGACAAATACACCTTCAGATACTCTGCCTGCACTCTGTGCAGGCTCCATAAAGAACATGCAGAGTTTTAAAATTACCAAAAAACCCAGTTCTTAAATACAGGCAAATGGAGGAGTGCTCCACCTAAGATACTTAATAGGAGGCTTAGGCCTGTCTCTCAAAGATGTAGGAGTGAAGGAAATTCTTTCCTACCCTTCAATATTTTCATCTCTTCTTTGGATCTGAGTGCCTGGAAATGTTATTCATTTTAAAGTAAAAACTGGAGGACCCTTGCACCTTCTGTATGATCAGTATGATCACTGAACCAGAGAGACAAGGAGTACAGCTTTGTGGCCTGACCACTCAGTTTAGCCCTCACAACTGAGTTCAATTTCTTAGAATGTTGAAAATGTTTGTACAAAATAGAGAATGTCAACCAAAATGCAACCATCCCCAAAAGGTTCCTTGGCATTCTCCTTACCACTGGAGACCCTAATTTTAAAAGCATGGGCAAAATCAAACAGCAGAAATGCATGGTGAACTTGAATCTTCCTTTCAAGTCCCAGAGAGATTTGAGAAGGGCATGGCAGCTGCTACCATTTTGCTAAGTTTCACGGGTTAAACCAGTGGCACCAGTAGTAACTAGGCTCACTTCACTGATACACCTAAGAAATGGGAAGAGTTGCTGCTGACCAGATTAGAAGACCTGTAAATCAATTCACTAATGATGATCCTTGATGCAATATTTAGGTAACTGTGCTCTGAACTTCCCCAAATTAGTGTATCCCAGCAGAATAAATGAGAAATAACATGCCTGAGACTCTGTGTGCAGCCTGATCAGCAGAGCTGTATCTGAACTTGTCTGGTCTGTACTTTGGTGCTGAAATGCTGGTGGCTTAGGCCACCACCCCAGCTGGCTACCTCAAAGCTTCAGGGACAAATTTTTCAGCAGCATCAAGTGTAATGAATGGCAGAGGGAAAAAAGGGAGAATTTTGGTGTGATGAAGAAATTGGATGCAGCTGCCTGAATGGTAGTCAAGTAGGTATCTACCCCTACAGAACTTTGAAATTATAACTAGTGATAGTATGCACATGAATGAATTTGAATGCCCTTAGATCTATGATAAAAGCATCTTGTGGAAAGACAGTGCAATAAGTGATCTTCTTTTAAGTGAAAAACAGTCATTTAGAAAGTAGTACTGCTTATAAAGGATTACTCCACTATCCAAAACTTACATGCTACACTAGATACAAACTACAATGATTTATTTCAAACACATTTTAGTGAAAATTGTCCAGGAAAAAAACCTCGGAAAAATTAAGCACAAGAATATACTGAAAATATATTCAAGAAAATAATGAACGAACATATAATGGAAAGAAAATATTTAAATCAATTTTTATTTTTTCATATGAATCAAAAGCTGTATGTTTTAACAAGTCTGACCAAATGAAGAGTAACTATTAAATTTTAAATGCTATTAATTGCCCTTGGATAATTATGAGGTGGGTAGCATATCTTATTTTTAAATGCAAAATGTATTGTAGAATGGTATAGTTTGCATTCATAATACTAATATTAAAAATAATATAAACTGTATGACTGCAGCATGGTGGAATTTGGCTCAGAATTTAAAAGAGAAAATCGTTCCATAAGACACAGTAAAGAATATCATATTTAAATAAGTTTAAGATGTTTTCAGTCTATTCTGTTTTACTCAAGATGACATTTTCTTCTCTAAAACAGCATAAAAAGAATTATATTTTAAAAAGTTTAAGATGTTATCAAGCCCATTCTTTTTTTTTCCTTAAAAAAATATAATTCATCTGTCAATGAAGACAATTAAATTGTTTCCCAAAGTTCCTTTCCATAAGTATAATGAAAATACCACTCCTATATAACCTATCAAAAGAAAGGAAAAAAACCCATATTCTAACATGACAGACAGACAAAATTGCTTTTAAAAATAAAATTAAAAGAAGGAAGCAATATGATAGCTTCACAGGTTTTGCTGACCATCAATAAAAGTAAAATGAAATACAGTTTTTAAATCAGCCATTTTGAGCTATATAGCAGAATGACTCAGCAGAGTAACACCTTTACTATTTAAAAAAATACAAAGAACAACTGCCATTAGCACCCTCCTCCACTCTCTCACCCACACAATATTTTTCTATAGCTTCTTTTATTATACAGAATAATGATTTTAGATAGCAGTGTATTTTGTTACTCTGCCTAGAGTGAAAATGTAATTATCATTCTCTGTTTTATATCTCTTTGCAAAATTAAACAAAAAACACACAAAAAACCCAAAAAACCAAACCAACCAACCAACCTACCAAAAACTCCAAACAAACACAAATTTTATAAGGCTAAGTAAGACCAATACGAAAATTTCTGCCATACAGGATGTTCTTTCTGTTTTGTCAGTCATCTTAAGTGTGATCCCTACAGTTCACATACCTTAAGGTAATATCATGACACATTTAGACTACAGCAATAAAGTAGTCTTTTAGATCACAGGGGTGCTTCTAAGGAGAGAGAAAAAAATAAAGAAAAGGAGAAGATTTCTAAAGTTCCCTGGTTACATCTGGTTCCATTGAATGTAGAATATTTGAACCTGCAGAGAACCCAGTCATCCATCATAGCTGCTAGCCCCAGCCACATGGACTCAACAGGACACTGAAATAATCTCCACCTCATTCACCACCATCCATTTTTTAAACACTTTGTAAATCCAGAAATCATCTCTCATCATCTAATGTGTACATTGATTCTGTCCTTTATTCTCCATTGGCTTGCAAAGTACATTTGCTATGCAGCCCTTTCACCTTCTGATCCACAACACAATCTGAGATAACCCAAATCTCCAAAAGTCCCCAAGATCTTTTCATATTTAATATAAAGAGAATTTGTAATATTTCTTTTCAAAGCTCTGAAAAAAAGTTGTTCACATAGGAAAAGATACTTCAGCGCATCTCTTAAAGTTCAGAAAAGGAAAAAAAACAATTCTCAAAAAGTAGAAAAAACTAGGAAATCTTGAAGGAAATGCTCTTTTTAGTCAATTAAATCTAAATACTACAAAACTGTTTGACAACATACATGCCTTGTGTGTACATGCCTTTTACTTATCAGCTTGGGGAAGTGGCTGAGGGGGAACACAAATCAGCTGATTACTTCTATTTTTCACCTTGGAAATGGAGTCAAGCTAGAGGGAAATTTGGAGTCTATGATGGTTGCATACTGCTCTAAACAGTGTTGGCAAGGGTTGGGTTTTTTTTTAATGCCATGCTAATAAAGTGATTTAGGTGTTCTATCAATGCTGTTTGGCTTGACAGCACTGTAATTCAGTGACTAGGGACAATCTTGTTGATTCTGAATAACTGTTGATGCAGAATGGGCATGTACAGATGCTCTAGAGACTTATACAGGAGAATAGGCTTGAATGCATTAAAAAGCAGAAATTTTCTGTACAGAAGAAATGAAAGGGGTTTCTGAGGGAAGTTAGAGTGTCTGTAGCTCAAAATTTGAGAAAGAGTATGCTTGCCCCACCTTCAGATTAAGGGACGATTTATAGGCATCTTTGTAAACCTGAATGAGCAAGGAAATTCAGAGGATTATATTAAAAACTCACTGCCCCAGCGGAGATATGGAACCTTCTGCTGCACTGCTAGAACTCAGGTCATTTGGAAGTAGTTTGATAGACTGAATGATATATTAGAAAGAAACATGGATTTATTTCATGCTCCTGCAGTGCTGAAACAGCGAATGGTTTTGTTAAGTAGGTGATTTTTCTACTTTAAAAGCCCAGTTTCATACCAAAAAAGGACCCATTTATGAACTCAGTTATACAGTCACAGACTCATTTCCTGTCTTTATATTTCCAGTTTGCTTTCAAAGTTATTCCCTTCTTCAATTTGCCTTTTAAAGGAATAAACTGCTATTGAAATTGTGGGGGCAGAAAAAAAAATCACATTTCCTCCAATGCACTTGTGAATTTCATTATATGTAAAAAGCAGTTTTTAGTTGCAGAAGCCAATATTGCTCAGAGGAAGTTGAGTGGAGGTGCAGCTGGAGGTGAATGGCTGGTCTATACTTTCTGTGACCTGTCAAGCTGAAGCACATGCATGTGTAGGCCACTGACAACAGAATGAACCTAAAAAAGGTGGAAAATTCTTCTGGTGTCAAGGGAAAAGCCTTGGAGGATTAGCTGAAAACATTTGAAACAAATTGCTGAAGTCATTTGAGTTCAATTTATGTCTTGTTGTGTTGCAAAGTGTGACAAAAGTTTCCTACACCGCACATCTTTAATTTCCTTTTTCTTCCCCTGAAAATGAGCATTGATAGTGATGTGAGGGAAGAGGAACAAAGTGAAAGGGACTGTGTTTTTTTCCAAAGGTAGGAAAGTATATTGAGACACTAATGGAAAAACCTCTCCCCTTCAAACACAAAACACCCTATTAGTACAATGCTAAACCGCAAAAATACTGAATTTTCCAAACACTCCACTGATAAAAAATTTACTTCTAAAGTATCTGATGTTTAATTAACTTATATCAGAAAGCAAAGTGATAGCATTCTACTTTTCAAATAATTATGTCATGTTTTTTTACTTAATGAACAGTATGATACTTTATAGTTAGCAACATTGCCTTTTATGCCATTTAATTTGAAAGAGGAGGATTAGAGTAGCATAAATTTATGATTTATAAATTCAGTGTGTTTTTTAATAAGCTTTTATTTTTTTCTGGATATTTATTCAATTACTACACAAGACCATTTGCCAACTTTTCCATTCTCTTCCCTTATTTTGCTTTAGTAATATGTGTTACAAAAGGGCCCCTAAAATACCTTGATATCCTCCAACTTGCATAGGTTACATATTATTTTGCAGACAAAATTTCACCGTGTGACAAGTTTTGTGGCACACAGTTGTAAACAAAAACTAAACCCCACATAGCTGAAAGATTAAAAATCAAGCTATTCAATCAATATCTATTTCCTCCTCTGTACCATTATATCTCTGTGGATAGCTCTACCCAAAATGACAATACAGATTTTTCTGTGATTAAGCTATCTGCATTAACAGACTGCCTTTCTATGGCCTTCAAAGCCATTTCTGAAATGCTTTATAACATATAACATGAAGAAATTATTCTCAAAAATATATGTAAATAAAAGCTCTGCAAATTTTGGATTTGAAATGTGTATTTTCATAAATTAATTTAAATATTGCTGGCAGAGTAAGTATAGAAACAAGCAGGTAAGAGGATTCCCTTAATGATATATCTATTTTCACAACGCATTTATATTTTCAGCAGAGTTAGTTACACTGTGACAAACCTAATCCACACACACTGATTCAGTAAATAATACCTGTGGAATAATTGGACCATTCCTTCCTTGATTGATTATAACTAGGTTATTAATGCTCAACTGTACATCTGCATATTTTTTGAAACTTTTTTCCATTCAGAATAAATGCTCAGGTGCTGAGAAAACTACTAACAAAGGCTGCTTCTGGTAAGCATCAGCTTTTTGGAAAATTTTAGGCTTGTTTTATTAATTAGGGTGAAATAGAGTAGCAGAGCTCGCCTTAGGGAACTGCTTCATAATGCCTTTAGTGATGTGCAGAAGATGCTAAGTGAAAATAGAATCTGATTACAGCCTCAGAGAAAGAGAAAATATGAGCCCTACACACACAAGAAAATAAAAAGAATGTATAAAAATCTGGAAAATAGGGCCAGAAATGTCAGGTAATGGAGCAGCAACATGCTTTTGCAGATTTCTGAGTACCAGAGTTTTGGCTTAGCTCCCAGCTTCAGAAGTTGGATCAAGCTAATCTCCATTTTGCCAAAGTTGATGGAAGTTCTAAAAATGTAAATCTGAGCTACAGCATAAAAAGTGAGAGAATATTTCTTGCCTTATACAATTTTTCAAAGCACATAAATTTTAAAATGAACTACTGGAACTCTGCAAGGATTGGACTACATAACAGCCAAAATAAGTTACCAAAATTAATGGAAATAAGTCAGTAAGCTTTTTCAGTATTATAATGTGATGCAAGTGTTGGGCAGAGTGATGACAAGTCTTCTCCTCCGATAGATATGCGTGCTCAATAATTTGTGCTCAATGGTTACACTAAGTTAATCTATTTAAAGAAATCATCAAATTCTTAGATTTTCACCAAATAAAATGATTTGTCAATCTACCCCAGAATGAATCATTTAACAAATCTCCACAATAAATTTTGACTTATATGAAAAAAAAAAGTATTAAAAATATGAACCATTATCTCTTCAAAACTAGAGAAAAATTACATGCATATACATGCATAAAATTAGAAGATTTGAAGTTGAAACACAAATGGATGGCTTACATTTAGATGTGGCATTCAGGTGCAACACTTGTGGTGAAGCAAAGGGGCATTATTGGGCAAGTTTGGCTCCTCTGTAACTTTTTGGGTGAAGTTAGAGAAGTGCAAAGCAATAAAGGAAGTCATACACAGGTATTTGTGAAGTAAGTATGGTATATAGTAGTGTTGTGAACATCATAGTTAATTCATACAGGGTATATCTGCTCTGTCTTATGAAGTGACTGGTTACATAAGAACAGCTCATACTTTGCTTAAATTATAATAACCATTACCTATGTCTAAGGTGATAACCCCAATTCCAGCAAGACAGCTGTTCTGCTATGGAACACCCCTGAAACACTTGAAATTACTTGGTTTGAACAAAAAGAGTAACTTTCAGTATCCATGCAAATACTGTTTGCCTGCTACTATTCATTTCAACTACCCTAACACCTAAACTATTCCAACAGCTTGCCAATGCATTGTAACATAACTACTGTGTAGTTTCTAAAATGAATTGGGATTTTTTTTTTTTTTTGATGGACCTTTTTTCTTTCTGTCTTACTTGCTCATGAAGTTCTGTGCTGACCCTGGACTGTGGAAAACAGACTCTTTCTAGCATGATGGAATGGTGAAACTTAACAGAAACCTAAGTATTACTGCAAGACAAACAATAATAACATAAGGTGGTGCTGTTAAGTCAGTGAACTGACTTTACCTAATTATTCTTATTATATGAGTCAGTAATTTTTAGACGTGGGCACAGTTGCACTTTTGTTCTGGGTTTTTTTCCATAAGGAACATCACATGTTTCTTATCTTTCCCCTTTTTCACTTGCCTTCTCTGGGAATATACAGTTAAAGCATAAAATCTTGGCTCATCCAAAATGCCAACCCCTCGACTTGTTTGACATAGCCTTTAAAAGGGTGTAAGAAACTGAGTTCCTCATTGCCTGAGTGCAAGAAGGGACAAACCAACATGGAGACAGGACATATGAGGATATGAGCTGGATGTTGACAAGGGAAAAATAAATGAACTCTGTTCTCAGTATATATTCCAAATTTTGACTGGGAAGATTCTAAGGTGCAAGGATGTTTACCGCAGTGTTTTATTTGAGATCATAATTCAAAACTAAAACTCCTGATTTAGTCATCCCCACTTCCTGAGCCTTGGTTCACATTGCAGCTCTGAAGTGTTAGAACTGGATTCCTTTGGGGTGAAACACAACTGGAAGATGCCTTCTGGCAGGCAGCTCTCCTGAAGCTCTCCAGCTGCTGCTGGGCATTCAGTCTGAAGAAGAGGCCCAAGTGAAACATGCTCAGTGTAGACTGAGGTCCTTGGCACCAACCATTTCTCTCTAGAGATCAGCTTCTGCTGTGCTGCGGTGGAGCCAGAGCTGTATCACACAGGCACTCAAGAGAGAACCAGAAAGGCACAGTAGTTGTACTGATGCCTCAAAACAAAGAACAAATATTGCTTTCTGAAGCAAGGGTACACAAGAGCTAGGAACACTTACTGTTTTTGAAATGCAACAAAAATAAACACTATTTAATAAGTGGAAGAAAGCATCTGAAATGATCAAACTTCTCAGAAAAGATTTGTTGTGGATTTCGTTGGTAGGTTGGGGTTTTTTTAGTTTCTTATTCTAACTTTTTTTTTTTAAAAAAAAAGAAACCTGCAAGTGTGGAGTAAAAAGAATAAAGAATGACTTATGTTCTAGGAAATGCTTATGATGTAAAAGTACCTAGAAGTGGGATATTGTTGACATGTACTGGCAAAAAATTCAGTCATGAATGGCAAAAGTACCAAAAGAATTTCTTCTGTGTTACCTCATTCTTCCACGAAAGATAAATACTTGGTAGTGAAAGCATAATTAATACCCTATTTTCTTTTAAATTCAATAAAACAGAAAAATAATAAGAAATACTGATAACACTGCATTTCTACAGCTGAAAAAATGGCAAAATAGCTTTGTTTACCTAGAGAAAACTTATCAAAAAAAGCTGCAAACATTTTTAAGCAGAATAATTTGATTGAAATGTTATGATCTTGCTCAAGACTTGAAAAAGAGAGAAATAAAAAGTGAATTTATAATATTAAATCGAGTTACATTATGAAATATGAAATCATATGCAAAAAAAAATATTCATCTCTCCATGAAAATCCAGATATAACCAGATATAACCACTTTCAGCATTTTATAAATATTTCCAATAAGTAGTGGAGGCATCTCAAAATGCAACTTAAAAAATATGGAATTAACTTTTACATACATCACAAGTGCATTTAAACACACTGTGCTTTGCTGTTTGAATAACAAATATAACTAGTAGGATAAGTTATGGGTGATTCATGCCTTGTTGTTTTGAAAGTTTACATGAAAAATGATGACAAACCATTCAGCAGAAATCCTGAACAAGGAGTGGTGAACATCTGTGGTGTTTCCTCTCTGAGAAAAAGAAAAGTTCACATCCCACCCAGGGAGAAGAAATGATCCTGATAAAGAATGTAAGTGATCTTGTTTGACCTGTGACACAACACTAGTGCTGACCTCTGTGCCTAACCACAGCTCATGTTTTTTGTTATAAGAGTGAGCAAGTGTGCATTGCTAAAAAGGAATGCAAGGAGTATGAGTGATGCTGAAAGTCAGAATGAATTATTGATTGTGGAAGTGAAAGTGTGTTTGTTCAGGTAGGTATGAAAGGCTAAACGGAGGAGGAAGCAGAAGAAATGCAAGAAGAAAATTAAATAAACTTACTCATAACCAAGCCATTTCTATTCGAGAAACAAATCAAAGAATTTGCCATTTCCTTGACTCTCCACAGACCAATATTGTGCTTAAAAACATATTAGAACTTCTAGTTATAAACTATAAAGCAATAAATAACTCTAGTATTGTCCCATATGATTAAAAAAGTACCAAAATATTAATCCAACTTTATTTGGGAATGTTATTCATCAGCATTCTATATCATTTATACAACTCTTCAAATTAGAAATTTAGGACCCTTAACTCATCACATGGAGAGCATGATTAATTGTTCTCATCCAGAAACCACCCACCCCATCATCTTTTTCTTTAAAAAAAGCAAACACACTTATTTTCCAATAGCTGGATGTGTAAATATTTCTAGTATTGGCATAAATATAACACACTGTTCCTGAAAAATGAGTACATGAGAGATTTTAACTGTCAAATTTCCCATGTGGCAACACTAAAGTAAAATAAAATACAACTGTCTGTTTACTGACAATGTCTGCTATCTACAGTTCAGGAAACAGCCCACTTAACATCCAGTCCTTATAAACATATTGTCTCTGTAGGTCTTTTGTTACATATGATCAATGCAACAGATGAAAAGCTGAAGTCAAAGTTAATCCATGCAATCTCAAAGCACAAGTCAATGCATTTCTTTTCACATTCAAGAAAAAGGATAATTTATTAAGGGAACTCTAAAAGGAACTCTAAAAAAAAATTCCTTTAATAAATTCAAGGAATTCACTCCAGCTAAAAATTTGGCCTTCAATTATAAAAGTGAATAATAGAAAAATTAGGAAATGCAACAATAAATCTAATTCTAGTGCAGCTATTTTTTCCGGAACACTTTAATTTAATCCTGATATATAAGCACAAAAGAATAACACTGCCAGGTCTGATGTACAAATCTTGGTAATATGTTAAACAATTGGACAAAGAGAGCCTAACCTGTCAGCAGTCAACGTGCAGTACATTTTTAGCAACAGTAAGAATATGTTTGATGGAGATAGATGACTCAAAAGACAGGAAACATAATGGAATTTTACATCCCTAGGTCTCAAGCTCAAGGGCAGGACCCACAGTGCAATGCCTAAACTTTAGGCACCTGCTATAAAATTCTAATCCAGATTTCACTCACTCTTCACAGATGCTTAAATGCCTTAAAAATGTACATGGAAAATAAACATTTTTTAAATACTGTCCAAGAAGATTAGGACACCAAACAGAGAAGAACCCAAATCAATTCTCACAGAAAAATACCTTTCCTCCACAGAGAATAAGCACTCCCAATTTAGAGTGCAATTGAAGTGTCCTGGATTTAATGGATCATTTATAGTAAAAGTTTATCTTCAATCAGGTTTTCAAGCCTAAAGTGAGACATCAAAAAGAATGGGTGCCTCAAAGACCTGAACAAGATTCCCTTTTCTAAAAATGTAGGCAGAGGTAGATGCTGATATTCGCACCAGCCTTTTACAACATTGCACCCCCTTCCAAAATTTATTTATTATAAAGTAAATTGATAAGTTGTTTACGAAGATTACATCAATTTCCTCCTTAGTCCAAGGGAGTTTACACCCACATCCATTGTTTTGCATGCTCCAACTGCCATTCTAAAAATCTATACTGAAAAAGGGAAAACACCATTCCACTTCTGTTGAAATTATACCCAAGAATACAATTAAAGACTCAAGAAGTGAGAGAAATGTCAAAAAAAACAAAAAACAAAAAAAAGCAAAGCAAGCATGATTCTACAGATCACTGACTTGAGAATTTTAAATTCCACTCCATGCTTTTATTGCTTTTTATTCAACTTCAATTTGAAACTTTGTATCAAAAGGACAACCAGTAGATAAAATAAAATAATTTGGAATGGTTTGGTTTGGAAAGGACCTTAGAGATCTCTGAGTTCCAACCCCACAGCCAGGGGACAGGGACATCTTCCATTAGATCAGGTTGCTCAAAGCGCCATCCAACCTGACCTTGAGCACTTCCAAGGGATGGGAAAGTCTGCTGATTTAGGTACTGCTCAGGAAGGTATAAAATGTCATGGCACTTGCAGGGTCAATCTCCCTTCAAGATGCAGCAGCTGCTTAGTTATAGCAGTGAGAGCAAAGCAGCTGAAGTCTGGGTACTTTTATTGTAAGGAAGAATTTTTAATGACAATCTTAAGTGCTTCAAATAGTCTCTCCTGAGGTTGTAAATCCTTCAGCTACCAGATTAGTCTAGCTATAAATCTGCGTGTCTGGAGTTGCTGCCAGTTGATGAAACATTGGCAATGCATGACATGAACATACTTATATTTGCAAAACATCTTCATCAGCTGGCATCTCTTCTTCCAAAACAGGGTCTAAGCAGTGAACTGTGGAATAAAGGAATACTTTCATCTGGCCAAAAATTAGGCACACTGGCCAACTTAACAGTGTTTATTACACCTCATTTATTTCAGTATCATCATCTGGTAGGTAGTCCCGCCATAAATATGCACACATTAAAGGGAAGGTATGTAAATACTTCTGCTATATTTGCTGAATTTCCAGCTTTGCTGATTAAATGAATTCTTTAACGACTATGGGGTTATGCTGTATAAAACCACAGATTATTATATATTAATGCCACCTGTTAGACATCAGAAATTCTAGTCAGTAGACTGGTTGCAGAAAAAAAAATCAATTTAAGGAATATACTTTAAGTCCTTAGATTTTTTAGGTACCCATAACTGAAAGATTAATATTTCATCTGCAATTACAAATGAGTATTATTAAATTTAAATGGATGGCTGATTCATGAGCACATTTGAACTCTCAGATGTCCAAGTGACATCAGTTCTCCCCTCAAAACCCTCTCTTTTATATCCCACTTTCTTTCACATATCCCACTTTCTTTTTCTATCCACAAATCACTAAGCACAAGAGTACAGGAGTAAATTTCCAGAAGTTAGCATGCAGCAATATTTTCTCCATTTTGAAGTCACAGACATCAGAGGTACATTAGAGACTGCATTGTTTTTCATAATCCCAAAGCAGGTCCTAATAAAGCATGGTATCATTTTAATTGAATCTAAAATAAAGGCTTCATAAGAACTTGGTATGCTACCTATCTCCTATCTCATTCTTATAGCAATAGCAGCAGTCAACTTCTTACAATTAATTAGTGTTCTTACTCTGTTAAGGAGTGTATTGCTCCTTAACAGAGTAAGAACAGTGCCAGAGACTTGAAGGTTTTCTCCTGATTCTATGAAATTTCATCATTATTCAAACTTCAATATAAAGCAATGTGTCTTTTTACATCATATTTTATAGAACATTATTTTTTCTGCCTTGGGGACTTGCACAGACACCTCAGCCTCATCTCCAACAACTGCAGTCAAAACTCTTGACATGTCCTGAGGTTGAATCCATTAAAGTGTAAAGGCTCTGACATTTCTGAGCATTCTCTTTATGTTACATTGACAAATGGAGGGGTTTTGTGTTTCATTGGTTAAGAAGGAGTCAGATTTTAGTTATTTGAACCTAGGGTAGCTTCATTCATGGATCAAAAAAGACCTCTTGGGGCTTCCAAAGTCTTAATTATTTTAGAGCTACAAGGCATGATTTGGTAGAGATTTGGGTAATGGGAAACATATTCTTCTGGGATCACTTCACTTTGGGGAGCTTTCCAGCTGTGAAACAGGCTCTCAAACTTAAAAGCTCTCCAAAGCTCTACCTGGCCCCAGGCCCAAATTTCCCTGTAACAAAAGTTGACTCACGGAACTAGTGTAATATATGCAACCAAAAAACTGCAACATTAAAGAACTGGTAGGATTTATGATAACACTTAAAGTTGTTAAAGTGTTTTTAAAAGGTCAGCTTTTCACATTTAGAAGCAGAAGAATATTCGTTTTTATATAATCACCACATATCTAATTCCACAAGCAAAAGTGACAGCTATTTTATTATCCAAGGTATTTAAGGAGGTTTGCACATGACAGTATTAACTTCTTAAAATAAAGTGAATGTTCCATTTGTTACCATTCAGAATGATAAATATCATATCTCTTTTTTTTTACTTTAGAACTGGTTTTCAGGAAAACTACTTAGATGATGATGATGATGTTTCATTTATTAGTTAATGCAGGCATAAATAAATAAAAAATCTGTTGCAATGTCTGTGTGTCTGACAGACACACCCTGCAGCATTTAAATAAAATATATCACTTTCAAGGCATATTTATCAACAAAATACATGTAAGGCAAGCTACTATTAAGCCCATTAATAGTAATTTTATGTTGTACGTACAAGCAATGGTAGATAAGAGCTGTCCTATACAGTTTAGGATCTGAATAAAGTGTGATCTTCATTCAAAATTATTCACAAAATTTTTTACTGCCATCAATATGAAAAATAATAACTTGAATACTACAATAGGAACGTGAAAACTAGAAACTTTCAACAGCAAATGAAAAAATCTAAAACCTGGAATTTTATGCACTCAACTGTACAACAAAAGTGTACAGAAAACCCCAGGTCCCAGAACAGACCTTCAGCATAAAGTTCAGTTTGTACTCCAGTATGAGGGTTTCTTACATAGGTCAAACTCAAAAGTGTCTTCCTAACATGAGGACACTTATAAAAAAGTGAAGGAATTATGAATGCCATTAAAGAAAGCCATTAAGCTTGAGGAAATGACACATGCACAGAAATCACACACAGCAACCACCACAATTCCCTACCATATCAAAACATCGGAAAAGCATGCCATGAGAAAAACCCTTCCTCTGTTAAAGTGTAGAGAAAAGCTCTTTCATGTTTATGGGCTGCATTTGAAGTCTGGAACCACAAATCTCCTGTATTTGAAAAAAAAAGACTGTAGATCAAAAAGTGTCTTTTGCTGTCTCTATGGCTTCTCCTCTAGTTGTGACCCAGAAAAATCTTGTACATCCTGTGTTCTACTCTGCAATAATGCAAAAAACAACTTAAAAAAGTTCTGAGGGGCAATTATTATCACAGCTTCAATTCTATGCCATAAGTGAGTTTGAATAATATGCCTAAGCACATATTATTGCTTCATTCTGTCCTGATCTCTCTGTTTATATATTTATGACTCTTCCTTAAAATACAAATTCTTCACATCCCTGAGAGAGCGCTCCAATTGTCCAACTGAAGAGTAACACAAACACTGTCACCTATCTGGTGTCTGTGATCATGCTTACCATCTGGAGTACCATCTGGACCAGAGAAATGCAGAGGAGTAGAAGACAGAGGCAAGCTCAGTCCAGGTGAAACCTAGTCTGTCCTTAGCCAGAAAAAAAAAAAAAAGAAAAATTCTCTCTGTTTGATCAGCTCTCTGCAGAGACTTGGGACAGGTACTTTGAGACTATGATTCACCAAAAACAGCATTTAAGGAAGAGACAGGTTTGTCAACATAGGCACAAACTGAGATGTTTGTGCCATCTCTTTATGAAACAGTGGGGTAACAGTCCAAGTAATAAGTGTTCCTGGAATTAATAGCACTTTGGAATCCTACAGGCAGCCATGGGAACCCCAGCTCCACTGACTGGGGACACAGGCAGGGAGATCTCAGATTGTTATGTCTGTGATTCACTGTGCAATCCATTTATAGTTTATGCTCTAGTTCATTAGTTTATGCTCTTTTCTGAGCAAAAACTGGTAGCCTGCCCTTGGACAAAAATCTGTAGAAAAAAATATAATCATGTTTGTCAAACGGCAAGACTGGGCTAATAATACAGGTTGCAGTCATCAAGCTCAGCATCTCTGTATTTACCTAAGATGTGCATCTACAGCTTAGATAAATTGCCATGGATAACTCAAAGCAGACTGTCATAATAATTAATCAGCAATAAAAACAAAATCTCAAAACAGTAATGTGCAGCTGTCTGATAAAGTTCTAAATGGATGACTCTATTTGTTAATTTTTATTTTATTCAAGCACACCTTTAGACACTAGGAATGAAGGAATTTGGAATTTCTTTTCAGAAGGGAGACAAGTTCAGTATAAATTTGAGAGTCTTTGAGAAGTATAATATAGAGTTTGAAAAAAAAATTAAAAAGAAAAAGCACTTCAAAGTGATTTTCTTTGGGGGATTATCCTTATACAGTAGCACTTCCTGATGCACTGAATGCAAGACCACAGTGAGCACACAATGTAGTATGCAAAATGATATAAAAATATTTTCATCTTTGGAATTAATTTACCTGAAAAAAACCAGCCAGTTTTTGTTTTTTGTTTTTTTTTTTTTTTTTTTTTTTTTTGTTCCATTAATTTCTTGAGATTATTATCAAGGAAATACTTAGTAAAATGAAAAAGGCTGTTTATCTCAGTATCCACTACACAACAGTGGCCAAAAGCAAATACCTAATAAAAAATGCTAGTATGGGGCAAGAATGCAGTGATATCTTTCCAGACTCTCCCAGTCTCCAGAGATTTCCAATTCACAGAATTAAGGGAAAGATTTATCTGAAAGAAGATCATTCACAATGCTTATTGTAGAGGCAACAGCTCTTACCCAAAACATCAGCTAAATTATATTCATTCAGTAAAAACTAATATGTTAATAAAACTATTATTTCAGAGCTTGCACTGCTTGAAGCCTAAAATGCCTGTGGTGCACATCCCAACCCACAGGGCATGTTTTACATCTTCACTTACAGCCTCCTGAAAGGCTCACTGCCTGCAGGGTGGGTGGGTCTGACAAGGGGCCTCAAAGCTGCCCACAGACAGCACAGATGCACTTCCTGCCAGGCTCACAGTGACAACCAAGAGTAACTCTGAAGCTGCTTTTCACACAGGAAGGACTTGCCTGTATAATGGAGGAAGGGCCTGTTAAAATGCACTCAAGCCTCTTTAAAGCATCATATCTAAGTGCTAGGAGTGAGATTGTGCACACACACAGGTTTCCTGCAGCCTGCCACCAAGCCAGCAGCAGAACTGGAAGGCCTAGCAGAGCATCTGCTCCTCTTGCTTTTCACAGCCACAGATACTTTTGAGCCCCTGTTCCCTCCAATCTGTGGAGTTCTCCTAAACATTATGAAACTGTTAGTAATGAGATTAACAAGCTCCTCAGACTCTATTTCTCAATGCCTTGAAGGAATTAAGCTAGAAATACAATTCCACAAAGTAAGTTTTTGCCCATAATGAGACATGGCAGAGCTGCTGGAAAGGCACTGTTCACACTGACCTGTCACAGCTTGTGCAAGGAAGAGTACAGCCTGTGCTGCTGGGCACTGCTTCTGACCATCCAGCAATTAACAGAGGATCACCAAAAGATCTCCAGGAAAGAGAAAATGGACAAACTACCTTTTTTTTTGGTGAAAGAAGTTAAACCCATATATTTGTTTAGGCAATGAGTGGTTGTGGTTAGGCAATGAGTATTTTGACTCATTTACTCCTTCCTTCTAAAGGAGTGCCTGTGACTGAGCACTCCAATGTTCACAAGTTGAAGAGGGTTAAGCAGATTGTGTCAGTGTGCCCAAGAATTTATTTATTTACGAGTCACTACAGTGTAATACAGTAACTGAGAAAATGGAAATAAAAACCAAAAACCAACAAACCAACCGACCTACTCTTACAATAAAATAAAAAAAAAGTCAGAGAAAGCAAGAGACCGCTGTCTCATCCATGAATAAGTTGTATTTTTGCAAAAGTGACCCTGCCTTGATATCATGCTGCAAAGATACATATTTAAACTGTATAAAAATCATACCATGATTTGAACCAGGCTTAGATCAGTGGCTGCAACTTTTTCATGCAAAAAACCTCTATCTAATACTCAGATTTACCACAAAGACCCAAATGAGATTTTACCTTTGGCCATGCACATCAGCATCAAAGTAGGGCAGGACTACTGGCATTGTGTTCACAATCTGGCAGATGTTAAGAGACAACAGTACTCCCTCACCTTGAAAGACAGGTGCCTTAAAATTTCTCTTGAGGTTTTTTTTTCAGTAATTATAGGTAGGAGACACAAGATCAGGGTTCCACTCTCAGAAGTACTTCCTCCCATCACAGGCATCCCCTGCAGGAATCTTACAGACCCCTGCTTCCTGATGCTCTGGTGTGCTCTATAACTGCCCCTACTTCAAAGAGTAGTAATTAATTATTTTACCTAATTCGCAACACCCATTGGAATGTAATTCTGGGTAAGAAGTCTCCATAATTTAGGTATTTGAAATCGGTTTTTTACCAAGAACACGTGGACAGCAAATTGCACTATTCTGATAAAAGTATTTTGCTGTGCTATTCATCATTTGGTACAGCTCAAGCCCCCAAAATAACATGTATACAGATTCATACACCTACCTCCTCCCAGACATAAGAAAATTTTCATTTAAATAGTGTTTATTGGTGATTATCTTGGGTATATTAATGCTTCCAGTGCACCCTTTTTATAGTCAAAACTGCAAATCATCTCCTACACTTAAGTAAGTCATCACTCATCAGTTACACATCATAGTAAAATTCTATCTCTGCTCCTTCTCAGAGTAATTATTTCAGAAGTATCTGCAACAGGAAGCAGCTACATATCTGAACAACCTGGCTCATATTTGGTGGATCAGATTTGGTTTTCATTTAAAGATTTTTTTTAGTCCATAATGTTACATAAATAAACATTAAAAGCTTAAAAAAGCCAGAACAGTTGCAGTAAGTGATCAAAGCTGTGGTTATTTAGGTTCCCTTTTCTTACAGGTTCCCTTTTCAACGACATTAGCAATGGTTTTCATTCTTTTGTTTTCCCCCATTACAGTTGGATAGCACTCTCCAAGTCATTAGGGTGTGAATGACCTCTGCCCCAGCAGTCATGGCAGAACAGGTTAGTCTTTGCCCATTTATCATCTCAACACCTTTCAGCCATCGTGATCCACTTACTAAGGTGATGCTGCATACAGACTTTCCATTTTCTTTTTTCTCTTTCTGCTCTTGCACGATTTCCCATTTGTCACCTAGACCTAGGAACTGCAATTACTTTATTTTGATGACTTTATGAGACAACTTCAGGTCTGCTAACTGAAAGAATTATTAAATTTTGGGTTAGGAACTATGCTGGATTTTCAGCCTAATAGTTAAAGCATACCAGTGAGAAGCAAGTCTAAATCATGGGCTCAAATGGGTAAGTGTGCTGAGATGAGACTGTCAAACGAAGGAAAATGTTGTGGCATTATGAAAACAAATGACTACAAGAACATTATAATAAACAAACAGCAATGTAGTTGCTACAGATCTTTGAAATTGATTGTGCTTTCATTCCTTCTGATAAGCAAGCTGAGACCTGCAGTCATAAACATGTTCAAATAACAGTGACTTGAGTGAGACTTACAGAATCTATTCCTCAAGGAATTACTCACGTACATAATGCTAATAACGTATGTAAACTTTTGCAGCACCAGAACCTCAGTTTGTACATTAGGCACATCACATCATAAATTGTGTTATGCAAGCACCATTTCCAGTATTTGCACATCTTATTTTCTGTCAGCCTGTTAACATACAATTGTGTTGGTATCTAATACAGACACTATTAAAAGAAGAAAGACAGACATCCACTTGCAATGAAGTGTAGGCAAAGGCTCCTAAGACTCTGCTGGGCTGCAATTTCCTTGGTTCAGTATGGAAAATATGGCTGGGTTAAAAAAATTTAATTTGGACTTCAGCCTGCGAAGGTTTGGCAAAATTCCTGGTTTATAGCATTTCTGCTGCCTGCTGCTTGTCTTCCAGGTAGTGCAATGTTTCAGAATCTTAGATTTTTGCTTTAGTAATTATTTTTACAGACTTCGTGATAATGCCAATTAATTGATTCTCATGTGAAATAGTTCTTACTTCTTTAGCATGTCATTTATAATTAAGTTCAAAATCACATGTTAATAGAGCTGCTTTGAATAATATTTGGTTTAGTCTACTCTATATATTTAACTTATAGATAATACTAAAAATAATAACAAAAAAATACCTGCCAATGTTTGGAACATATGAAAATCTACTGCCTCTTCTCAAGGAGACTAGAAAAATATTCACTGTGATACCAAATCTTCAGAAAAGTCTGCAATTCCATTTCGAGTCAATTTTACTTGACAAGATGTGACAAGTCCAAGCTAATATTATGGAAGATCATATCCAACATCTCAGCTGCTTAATCATTTATTTTATTGAGTATGAGGTTTTCTGTGAACAACTGGCAAAATCCATAATATGAATTGTGGTAATAATGCAAAAATGTAACTATGATGACATTTTGTTCAGAAAAAAAAAAATAAAGCACTACTTAGCTTGTCCTTTAAACTTTTAAACTTCAATATGATTTCTTGAAACAGAAAGTATAAAAACAGTAAAAAGGAATGACCCCTGTATTTGGTTCTTACTTTCAGGCATAACACAACGAGAATATCAAAACATAATTTGACAACTGAGGTCCAGTGATCACTAAATAATATCTTTAGATATTGGAAGGGCTAGGCTAGGAAGAGGACTAAGAAAGAAATGAAACCAATGAATTTTACTTCAGTAATGACATTTTCAATGAACTTACATAATTGGTTGTATTTTTTTAGGAAAACTTATCTAAGATGAAAGGGAATTAAGGAGCATTCATAATACCTTAAAAAAAACCACAGTATAAAAGAGGTAAATCCTAAAAAGAACCCCTCCACACCAACACAGCAAAACAAAAAAAAAATCATTAGGAAGAAAGAGTAATAAGTTGCCCCAAATTTTGAATTTTTCCTGATTCCAAAGACAATATAGAATGCACAGTAAATACCTGAAACACGCTGTAAGAAAAGGTCAAATAAACTATTTATAAAGAGATATATGTACAAAAATATCCTCTCAAATACATGTGTGAAGCATAAAAACTAACATAATTGTATGAAAAACAAACTGAATAAAAATATATCTACATTATACAGAAAAAGAGATAGGAAGCATGATTCAGGCTTAGTAATTTTTTTTAATTGCAAGAACACTTAAAACCTGAAATATATTGCTTGGGAAATGACCCCTGTTCAAAGTGTGTCTAATAGATTAGAAATCCATCTGCCAGAAGGGCTATTAGGAAGTGTTATTGACCCTGACTGGGAAAGGGAGAAGGATTAGAGGCTTTTTATATGTGATTCTTTCAGCCATACAGTTCAGTGGCCATTGTCACTAACTCTATCAGTTTTGTGTGGTATTCTGTGCCCTTCAGAGCACAACCCCTCACTTATCCTGTTTCTATGAACCTGTGGCTCTCCATCACATTTGTCTCAGTGTATTATTTATATCAAGGGTGAAACTGGACCATCTCCCCAGTATCTGATAGCGCTGTTGGTATGTTGGGGAAAGAACTGGGCAGAGGATGAGAGAATGACGTGGGTTACTACAGTCAGGGTCTGGAGAGAATTTCAAGTGGGAGGGAAAACAAGGAGGGAGTTGAGTTTCTGTGTTTTCAATAAGGGTAAAGAAGACACAAATTCTTGGGGAATGCATTCATTGGTGCAATATCACTGCTCACAAAAGGACTGTGCACCTTGTCCACTGAGCAGTGACCTTTTCAAATATCTGATCAAAGGCTTCATTAACAGTTGGATTTTTTGCTGGAATAACTATGAAATATGTGAGGGGTTTTAAAATTACTATTTCCTTGAAATAAATATTTCTTGCAGTTTTTAAAAAGTTGCCACTAACTAGTGAGCTTGCCCACAGGGGTTAAGGCCATGTGCAGCCTGAGAAAACTCAAGCATATTAGCTTAAGGCACTAAAGTGGCGTAGCACTGACTATGCCATGTTATCATAACATTCCACCAAGATAACAAGACCTGCAACTTGTTGTGCTTCATTTACCTGAAGGTTATTCTTAGTTTTTAATCCTATTCAGAAAAAAAAAAAAAACAAGTTGATTGCAAAAATGGTTTTTGGTCTGTGGGGGCTCTTCCTAAAAGGTGAGTAATGAAGAGACAAAATATCCCACTTCTTTTTATAATGTTTCTTATTTTGCTTACTGTTTGCAATGAAGTTCAGATGTCCTTGAATCCTTAAGTGTGCAGCTGGCTAAAACAGCAACCCAGCTCTTGATTAACACAGATAACAGCGCAAGGCTAGAGGGTAATCCCAAAGTTCCTTACATTTCCCTTATCTTACCTTTCATCTGCTCTGCACAGTGGTGGCCCGAGTGCATTTTAGCCAAGGAAGAGAGCCAAGGCTGAAACTGCCAAGTCCCCCTGCGATAAAACTACTGAACAGCCTAAACTGTCTAGTCCTGGAGCAGCAGGGCCCTGGAAACCAGCAGAATATCTTGTCAGCCTCACCTTTCCTTACTCTGAGCTCTCTGAGGGTTATGGAAAATATCTCAAGACAATCAGACACATCAAGATTTTGGAACGCAGTCATGGAATCATTACTGTCACTATTTCCTAAAACATTTGCAGCTTGACAACACTCTTACAGTATCTAGAACTACAGTTAGTATGTGGAAACTCATAAAAGTTTATTTTACATGGCTGTCATTGTTGACTTCAGGAGAAGACCTTAATGATCTAAAAGACCCTTTCAATAACAACGTCAGAGCTTCTTACTCCATAATGAAAGCTTCTTATATGTTACATATGCATTTGAAAGTTGAAGTACTTTATATAGCTATATTCACCTGTGTACATACCATAAAATTTACTGTAAACACGCTACAATGTGAAAATTCACATTTCTGTCTAAAAAGTAGGCTGTTTGGATACAAAAGGAAAAGACAGTAAGTTTTTATGTTTCTCTCAGTTATTCACTATTTCTCACTATTTTTTGAAAAGTCATTCATGTATAAATCTCATTCAGTCCTTACCCAAAATTGGTGATGCATTTTGTGCTAATGTACAATAGCCAAATCTGTCCATACTTGCAAGCTGGGCTCTATTATTATGACAATTAGACAGTAATTTCCAAAGGAAATCAGACTTTTTTCTTTAATTTTATTTTTCCGAATCAGTGAATAATTTCCAGTTTCTCTTTAAGTGTGATCCCTGATCACTGACTGAAAACCAGAACTTTTCATGGGATACAAGTTATTACCAGCAGATACCACTAGGAATTAACCATGCTACTCTTGACCACAAACCTATAAAATCAAAACAGCCAAGTTGCAGGGAAAGCTGATATTTAGAATTCAAATAAGAACACTGCAGTCCTCTAAATCCAGGCTGACAGCTTTCTTAGTTGTGTGCTGGTATAAAAATAATTATCAGGTATTACACAGAGGAATTCAAATGAAATTTACCATCCCATCTTAAACTCTCAAAGTCTTGATTTCTGTACAAAAACCTGCTTAAACATTTGTGAACTTGCTGTTTTTACAACCTGATTCTTGTGAGAAGTTCAAGGCCAAAAGGAAATTTTGTCTTCAACTACATTTTTTATTGTTTTGTTTTGCATGCCATATTAGCTTCAGTTGATGGTAAGCAGTCAAGCAGTTTTTCCTTTTTGTTCCCATGAAAACAGTGCCCTACAAGCTGCATCAATGAAGTAGAGGTCCATTGTGAAACCTGGTAATGAAAACATGCACAAACTGCATAACTAAATATTTCTCATTGCTACACTGAGCTAACACATGTTCCTCAGCTGTGGCTTCCCTCTAACTCAATACATTTGTAAAGGGACTTTATAAAATGAACAGTTTGTGATTTTGACTGGGGAGTAATGAATTATTTTTAAAATACTATCAATTACAACACACCAAGTGTAATTTCAGGGCTTCCTCTTTTTTTTATTTATTTTATTGGAATAGTATTCAGATTTTGCATCTGTGAAGTCCAAAGGGCATTCCCCAGTAGAAAAGTATGCTATTTGGTGTTACCATTCCTGGCTGAACCATTCTCAGTTCTGTTAGTTTTTATGTCCCATCACTAAACCCAAGCACATGGTTCAGTCTGAACTTCTATGCACCTGTCACCAGATTAGTTAAAGACACCTAAGGGTGTATTCAGAGACTCTCAGCATTTCAATACTCTGTTTATTAGGGTGCTTTTAAGAAGCCAGGCTAATACATAAAGGCTGAACTTAATTCCTGTCTAAATTTATTAATTATCCTGTGTTTGCTGAGCATACTGCAGCTGATGGCTACAGCACACAGCAGTGCTGCAGGACTAACAGGTGAATTTAGAATCTAGAAGTATGACTCAAAAAGGCCAAATCAAAAATGCAATGAAATTTTGCTATTTAAGAATATTCCCTCTTGAACAGCTCAATACAAGAACAATATATCCATAACAACAGCAATAATGGCGTTGGATGGTGGAATAAGCACTTGGTGGGTATTCTTTGAGAAAGGAGTGATGTCTAGTAAATTATGGATTAGACAGGAGCAGCAAAAAGAAAAACCCTGAACATGAGTCAAAATAGAATAGCCGAATTTGCACATAAATTAATCAATATTAGTTTACCTGGAGGACAAAAATAGGACAGAACAGCTGGTGATTTCAGACTCACTTCGAGCAATTATTTTCTTTTTTTTCATTTTTTAACAAAAGGGATCAAGATGTTTCTTTTGAAAAACCCTGAACAAATATTTAAAGCTAAGTGACTGTTTTTCAAGGTTTTTGCTTTCTCAATCATAATGTTGGTGAAAAAACCCCCATTTTAGTGCCAAACAATATATATAAAAAAAAATCTATGCATCTCTAAGTGCAAGCAAGTTTGACCCCATTTCTGTTATTGTTATTGTATTTTTGACAAGCAAAACCAAACTCAAAATATTTCAGAAGAAAGTCCAGAGGCAAGAAAAAAGATTAATTTTGATCTGGCTAATCTTTATGAAGACAAATACTAATTCATTCTTAAAAGCATTTCCTATTATATATTGTATATGATATTGCATACTATATTAATATATAAAATGCTTGTGCATGTGTATTGCTTCATGTGTTCAATAAATATATGTGTATTTTACTTTTGTTTATATATATATGAACACATAGATATTAATTCCATTTCTAAGTTAAAGTCTGAGTCCTCTTGTTTTCTCCATTTATCTCTTTTAAAAAATAGACAAAAGTGGAATTTCAAGACACATAACATTCTTTCATAATCATTTCAGTGGGGAGTAAATAGCCATGAATGACCTTCTTGTCTTTACCTTTGATTTTTTAAATTTCTCTTGGCATTTTAACAAATGGTTCACCACACTTCAACTGAAAGGGAAGAAGATGTCAGTGACTTGATGGATGCTTTTTACTAGAATTGTGAGTAGAAATACTGCATTTAGCACCATGTAGTCTTATTTTTTTAATACTACTCCTGAATATTCAATAGGTAGAATATATTGCTAAGAATACAGATTTTTAATAGAAATAGTTACCAGTAAGGTTAAAAAGGTTCTGAAAAGACATAACATTTTCCCTGACAAGTTTATAATTAAGCAAATCTGACAAGATTTTGTTCCTAAATCTGTATTGGAATTTCCTCTTCGGCTTGGATACAAAATGCGTCAGAGTTTCCTGATAATGTTGGGGAATACATGTTATGCTGCAACATTCAAATAACTTCATAGTGATGACAACATGAAACAGTTATTGACAGAAAAGGCTATATATAAAGAAGTGTCACTAAGCTTGTATGCACTAAATAGCATTTTAAAAAATTAAGTTTATAATAATGACATAAGATAATGGTTAAAAGACATATTTTGGGAGTGGGAAAGAGGGGGTTTGATTTTTATTTTTTTGTTTTGCGGAAGAATCCTCTGGCAGTTGGAAGCATTTCCTTTATTTTAGATCCAAGCTTCATTTAATATTGAATCCACTGTTTCTTCCCACATCCTTTTGCAACTAGCACATGCTAATAGAAGATGACAGACAGACTTATATAAGTCACTTAGGGACAGCTCCAAAATAAACATTGATCCCTTAAATTAGATGCCACTACAACAAACCACACCAAACAAATCCCTCAGAGATGTCTATGTAATTTTTTTCCTTTTTGACCTGAAACCACATCCGCCATTATGTGTTTTGGCATTGATGCATTTGAAATTTCTCATCTTTCTGTAAGGTAGCTAATTAATTTCCACAAATAAAATAAATACAGGACTTCTCTGAAAGTGCTATTTTACTGGAATAAAAGATTAAGCCTTCCAGTGCTCTCAAACCAGCATTAGTCTGCAAAGAGCACAAAGAGGCCTGAGCAAATTCACAAGTGAAAGTTGAGCCATGTTTCTTTGCTACAGAAGAAGCGTTACATTTTCTGCTCCCTTCCCTGCTTTGCTTACCAAACATCTTCACACAAGTTCATTCTCCCATTTTGTCCCTGGTTTGGTCAGTTCTATCTGTGCAAGCCAAGCCCAGGCAGGCAAGAGTGCTGGCAAACCACCAGGGTGACCATTGGTGACACGCAGCTGACAGACAGTATGAGGTCCTATGACAAGGAACTTCTATGAAAGCTACTCCTGTGATGTTCTTTCACATTTGCATTCTGCTCTCAGTTTGTAGGACCTAATACAAGGCTGCAACACACTCCAAATGCACTATTAAGCCATTCTAATATAAAGATTGGCATTTTCAAAGGAGGCCCCATTTCTAGAGGTAAAATACCCCAACTTACCCATTTTTCCTGCCATATTGCCAAAGTAAGATAGGCACACAGCTATACATCATCACAGGTTTACATTCAGAAACATACCTTCTTTACCACCCTTTGCATTCTGCTGCTTGTGCAAAGTGAAAGGGTTACCTTAGTTTGCCCTGCAGTGCTGTCCACTTTCTCTTTTCAACTCTACTCACAAGCACTGTGACTTTATTGCTAATTTCCTGTTGGATTATAAATATTGTATTTTGGAACTTTTTAACACTTTTTTTCTTTTCTTGTTTCCTTTGCTGGCCTGTCCACAGCTCCCCACCCTTTCATATTTGTCTCCTAATTGTGGCTAGCCTTAAAAATATTTTTGAAAGTAGCTCCTTTTATCCAAGAGTGTGTGGGGTTTTTTTTCCCCTGAATAAACACTCTCTGCCAACCTTCCCCTCTTTTCTGTCCTTACAGCTAGGTTTAAAAGAGTTTAGCCAACCCTTCTGTTGCTTCAGTGGATAAATTCTTTTCAAATAAGCACACTGCAGGAGTACTATCATGGCAATACTCAGATGAGAACAAGTAAATTCTTTAATTCTCTTATTCTACCTTTTTCAGATTGACAATCTCTTTTGATTTTTCCAACATGGACACAGTGTACAGATTACAGAAATATTTTGCAAATACTCTCACATTAACACAGATATTTTTACTTTCAATATGTAGGATGTCCTAACCATAACAATGTAAAAACCTTTATAATTAATTTTTATTTGGTAAATTAATTAACTAACCCAAAGTTTTGAATTTCCAATCTATAAAACAAATGGTGGCATAGGGATTGAGAGATAAAATAAGTGGAGAAAAATATATTTTCCACTTTGATCAGGAGAGAAAAAGACACCGGACCTTTGTCTCCATAGCCTCAGTGTAACTTTAGTTCAATGAGATTCCAAGGAATATGGGAGGACTTATTAATCCCCCAAGGCCTGTAAACTGGCTATTTTTCCCTTTTTCAGCCTCTCTTGTAGTCAGGGTTCTGAATTTTCTACAATTCTCTCAAGAGCTGAGGCAGTGGAATTTTAGGCTTCAGTCTTAATAAAGGAATTCTTTTCCCTTGGGTATGAAGCAGTGGGAAGAGGTATAAGAAAGTTCAAATTCAAAATGAATAGAGTTGTTTCACATATTTTTTGATTGTTATCTAGTTCAGGTGACTGGAGAACACTGACAGTTCAATAACAATAACATGGCATCAATACAAGAATAAGTGCATTTCTGATATTGATGTGCATACTATCTCACTAATGAAATTTTAATTTAAAATGACAATTTACTTCCATACTGCCAAAGTGTATTGAAAAGATTTATTTATACACCTAATGAACCATAATGTAGAGACTTATAAAGTAGTATATTACTCTGTGGAGCTCCTATGAGTTCCACATTCCTGTCTAATTTTTACTCTACTGAATGGTAATTAATTCTGGTCATTTACTTTGACAGCTTTCTGTCAAACTGCCAGCTGTAATGTGCAAAATACACAGAAAAGCTACAACATTGAGATTCATACCACTTTACATGTAAAACATTAAAGTAAATAACAGAAAATCTATTTGATTTATGACCAAATATGCAAAAATAGAGGATGGTTTTTTTTTTTCCCCATGAACTTATGCCTAGATTAAACTGATTTGGACACATAAATGGCAGTGGTTTTATTAGGCAGATCCAAGCAAATGCAATGATTCAAGAGGCTCAAGTTCAGTGGCTACTGTTCATTGCTAGAAGTTAGCTCTACACATAAAATTGGAAGCATGTTTCTTTACCAAAAGTAGCAAAATTCTTATTTGGCTAACTGGTTAATGCTTAGTCATTGGCTATCAATTTCACAACTTTAAATATACAAGTTACCTTCCTCAGTCAGTAGCTATAAATTATACCTCAAAGGAACTTGCAGAGTGTCTATATACTTCATCATGACATTTCACTTAAAAAAAAACAACTCAGTAAAGTGTATATGGCTGCATTATTTCCTCTGCAGAAAATCTGGTCTAATTTATATCATCACAATCCAACTCCCTGCTCAAATCTTCCATCAGATGGCTCCATCAGGAAGCCTGAATTTGTCTCAGTGGTGATGTAAAATTTTTAGTCTGGAAACACTGATTTAATTAACACCTCTTCTTGAGGCCATGATTCTGAGCATCAAAGATCTGTACCCCTGGGCTGCTATCTACTACTCTTTACTGTCCTCCCAACATAAATTCAGCTATATGCTTCTCTTTGAGCTGCTACTTTCCATTTCTAGTCTTGTACAGAGATTCACAGGTTTCATTATAACAATGCTCTCTAATACTATTTAAAGGATTCCCCAATGTTTTCCAGGACAAACTATACTCTGTAATTGCTTCCAGGGTTTCTCCCTGTCAGTCACCACAACACATCTGCTGCATGGCCCAGGACAGGGCCCTCAGAGAGGTCACATTATTAATGTATCTTTGGCTGAAAATTGCCTACTAACAGCACTAACAGTGCCTATTAACCTGCAATTCAGCAATTCATTTAGGGTAGCTTAGTAATTTTACTATTTCATCAAAGTCAACTTCTGCAGCTGAAATCAGGACCACAGTTTCAGTAAGTGAAGGGTTACAAGCAAGCCTTAATCTTTTTTCTCATGAGCTTATAACCCATAATGACAAACAAGAGCTCACAGATAAGAGAGGCAGTTGTGAGGGATGCTTGTACCACGTGCCACCTTGAGCCACCAGCCATCTAAAGGGGTTTTCTGGCCAACACTAACACACTGGTTCCTGCCTTTCAGAAGCCCTCAAATAAGCAGATCCTGAAAGGGTATTTGAGGGAGACATTAGTAAATAGTAAGTTAAGAAATCATCTCAACAAATGAGAGGAGCAACAGGATAGACATTTAAACCATCAGATATTGGCTCTAGTCTGACTTTCCCAATGAAATGGGAAGTGGTAGGAGACAACTCCATGCAGCCAGGAGAGTGGGAATTTGCATGGAAAATCTGAAGATTAAGACAAGAAGTTTGAACTCACTAGGACTGGAGTTGGTGAAAGTTCAATAAAAATGTGAGACAATCACAAGTTATCTGTCAGATAACAAGTTATCTGTTATGTAGCATTTTCTTCCCTTTGAGGAAAAATAAAAAAATGTTGGAATCTTTTCTGATCTGGATTGGGTTTGTAGGAACACAAGTATGAAGGGCTCATCAAGCTAATGACAAGAGCATTTTTTTTCCCCTCTCACATTCTCCCTTTCATCTTCTAAAAATAAGCCTATCAACACAGCAAAAAATTAATACTAAATTGTATACAGTTTCTAGCTGAAAATATTTGTTTAATACGTGTGATTACAACCATCTTTGTCTTAATACATTATTTTTAAAGGGGTTAGTTGAATTCGATACTTCTCTGTCTAGATCCACTAAAGTTGATTATACACAGTATAAATAAATATGGAACTGATAAATATGCTTCAAGAGGCAGGCAGGTTTCCAGATAGAAAGAATAAAATAGAAATTGCCATACACATTAATGAAATTCCTAATATAAAAATTATTTCTCTGGATATTACACTTCATTCATCTGAAACAACTGGGAGTTATCCAGAACTAGTCAGAGTCAGAACCTAGGTTCTACCTTGTTTAAACACTGTGCAGCCTTTAAGTTCATTTAAATTCAGTTTTTGTCTCAACTTGGAAATAATGGAGGCTAGGGGAAATTCACTTTCAGAGTTCTCATCTGACTTGGCCCACTTAATCCCTTAATTGGATATTGAATAATCTAAGTATAAAACCAGAAACTTTACATGCTTCTCAAAGAAACACATGGAAAAAACTCTGTGTGTGTGTGTAGACTTGATAAAAATCAGGGGATTTAACTCTGGAAAATAATTTTAAAGTATAGAAATGCATTCACAAAAAGTTTTGCTCATTTTTTTAGTAGAAAACAGAATCCAGAAATACTTAGTTATTTTATGCTAACACAGACAACACAGCTGACAACATTTAATGAGCTTTCCAATATTTATTTCAAAGTAATGTTTTATGGCTTGAAATGAGTACCAGTGCTGGCAGGTGTCAAGACTCAACAGCAATTTACTTTCAGAGTAGCAATGCAAATTGCACACTTGAATTTTACAAAGAAAAGAACAGCAGCAAAATATGTAGTGACAGTAGTAGTGAAATTTGTAGGAAGTGTAGCAGCTCAGCTTCCTGATATATGTGGTGTCCCCAGCAAAACAAAACTTTTGTGATTATCACTGACTGCAGAGTGTATTTAAATTTAGCTCCAGGATTTAATATTATATTTGCTTAAAAGCTCACTGTTCCAGAGCCTGAGTATTTTGCTCTGGTTCAGCATTTCTCTACATTCCCTTTACTAAATTGAACACTTAGTAGGAAATCTTCCAATCACAGCACAGGTTTACTCACTCCCAAAATGATAAAACAGAAGTCATTAAAACAGATAATTCCCTTAGTTATTTTTATATCAGTCTTGAGAGAAATTTAAAGCCTCATTTAAGAGTAAAAACTAGTAGAAAAGCTAGAAGCCTGTATCATTATTAATAGTATTTTTAATAAAAAATAATAATTGTTTGGGGATTTTAATTGAAATGAAATTATATATATGCTTGCTATGAAAAAGTAGCAAGTCTATAAAAGTTAGTTGAAATTTGTAGAAATGTACTACTAAGCCTAAACAAAAAAAAAAAAAAGAAACCACAGATATAGCAAGATTGAAATCCTATGGCAACTAGGGATGATCTAAAACTAAATTCAGACATATAAAATCTTCTTCATAGGCAGAGAGAATTTCTGGCATTTCATACCAGTAAGGTAACTACCCTGTGTAAAGGCTCAAGTTAGTGAAAAGGGAAATACAGACTACAATCCAGCTAAGATTTAAAACACATGCTTAACTTCATGCACCTAAATAGACCCATTAACGTGAAGTTAAGCATGTGTGCATGTTTTTGTAGGGTCATTCTCAAGTGATATCCCTTTGATGAATGTTTCTTCCTGTGTTAGCAGGGAATGGTGTTTGATCAGACCAGCATGGGGTTAAGCGCCCTTTATCTTTCTGTTCTCCACTTAGAGGACCCTACTATGTTGGTGAGTGGTGAGTGTGAGGATGAGGATGAGAGGCAACATCCAGCCCTGAAGGTATACAAATTCTGGTAATTTTAAGAGGAACCTCTAATACAGATGAAACTGGAGGTCTGATTGCAGGATTTGTATCCTGTGAGCTCCTGAGCTGCTCCAGGTTGCAGAAAAATTCCTGACAAAACGTTCTAGATTTTTTTTTCATAAATTACATTTAGTGATTAATTTGGAAGTAGCTCTGCTGATCTCCTGATTAATCTTATTGTGCTAAGAAAACACCAATCATTTTCATTTCTTAGCCACTCTTATTTCAATAGGAGTTCCATTTGTTTATATACTCCTACAATTTTTTTTTGCAGTTTGGATTTTGATGTCAACAACAGTGATGGTAAAAATTACTGCATAATATATCACACTGAACAACTGTGAGCCTAAGCTGAGGTCTAATTATGCATGCCTGACTTGAAGTTTCTTTAGGCATATTCACAACAGTAAGACTAGTACAGCCATCTGCATGACAAGAGGAATGTGTCACAACAGGCACAGAGTTTTGAGCAGAAAAAAGCAAACCAAGGATGCAAGGACCTCGTTTCCTTTGACAGTGTAACTTCCAGTTGTTTAAGACCCTTTGATAGGGTAATTCTAGAGCCCCTTTGCTACCAGAGTAATCATATCTAAAAAATGCATTAGAAAGTCGGCATTCTAATTCTTGGATTCATTTTCCACTCAGTTAAACCAACACAAAGAAAGATTCTGTCATTTGCCCAAGCAGTCACTAATTTAGCAATAGGCAGGAATGGGTCATCCAAGTTCTAATTCTTATTTTAGGAGCAGTTTAGGAGGTTGCATTTTTTCCCATCATTTATTGAAAATATACTTTGTTACACTTCTTCCAAGCAGAAGTTTATAACTGCAGATAACTACTGCATTATAGACTGCCCTAGAAAGACATATAGCTTGATGGTATATGCCACAAAGAGGTACCCACGTCCTATGCTTCCTAAAAGGAAGGAGAATTCAAAACATATAAAGTATATCAGGATAGAAGATAAAAGGAAAGATAACAAAAAGATGAAAGGAATTTAATCCTAGATCTTCTGGTAAAGAAAACAAACTGAAGATTATTAATGGCTGTAAACAGTCAGCGGCTGAGTAAAAATCTTGTCAAAAGCTAAACTGATCCAGAAGACAAAGCTGAGAATTTGTCTGAAAAAAACCCAATCTTTTCCATAAATGCTGATTTAATATTCCATATATTATTTCAACAAAAAGTAGATTTTGAAATATTTAAGCAAGGAATTGCATTGAAACTAAAAACTGGATCATAATACATCACTTAAGATGTAGCATCCCTGAATTATGGTTTGGGATTGCTTTGCATATTCCTAATTTTAGAGCTAACAACCCTTCTAGTTTTTATTATCGCCTTGTTATTTCCATTTTTCCTTCACGATGTTATGGTGACTAAAAAATATGTGACTAGAAAATCGTAGCCTTTCATATTTCAATCCCCTGACTTTCCCTGGGGAAGTGGATTACTGCATCATAATACTGGTATCTTTTAGTTAATGCTGTGGGCTTCATTCAACTTCAAAGCAAAGATATTAAAGGCTCGTTTTCCACTACAAGGCAGGTGTATTTTTATTAGTTCTTTCTCAAAATTGCTATGACTTCACTTGTGGATACCCCGCCAACAGCCATTATTGAAAGCTGGACTATAATTGCTACGGAACATGCAACGTCTGAAGCACTAAACCAGTGTTACTGCAATCCTCCAACGACTGACTGAAACCAAGTGTTACATCATTAAAGCTGAATTACAACACACCCATGGCGTGTTTTCCATGTGTGCTATTTTAAACAATAGTAGAGAAAAACCTGGCTATAAATTCACAGATCCCCAATTTGTTCAAAATCCATGAACAATGAGGGCTGTCTGACAGGATCTTTTGGCTCTATTTTAGTCAGAAATGTCACGCACCATAATTAAATGTCTGTTTGGTTTTTACTGGAGATGGAAATGCTAGCTTTAGTTATAAATTTAAACAACCTGTCACAAGGGGAGACTCCACATTTATATAGTTTAGGAAAGCTTAGCAATTGTAATTGCTCCAGGAAAGACAAATAAACTAATGGAAACTATTCTATTTTTTAATTGGCTTTGCATCAGAAAAAGAAAAAAAATAAAAGCTAATGGGATTATAGTATAGCTTTCATCTGGTTTGAAGAGTGCTTTTTGCTTTGGTAGACAGTTTGTGCACTACTACTTTCCAATGCTTAATTTTCATGCAGAAATTTATTGAAGAGTACAGTGATCACAGCTTCTAGGTTAAGAGAAGATGCCACTGAGAAGTGGCAACAGAATACAATCAGTATTCCAGAAAAATGTTTAGCTCAATTCTGCACTGTTCACCCTGCTGTTGTCCAAGTGGAAATATTTTGCCGTCACCCTGGTATGCAGAGACTATTATAGCTGAAGCAAATCCTTCAATTTTTCTACTCAGCTTCAGAAATTTTACTGTGCCCAGATTCCAGTGGAAAATATTTGATCACTCATATGCTTGGATAGAAATTTGTCACCTGGAATAGAAATCAGGATAAACCTGCCAGCATCCTTATGCAGACAGGCTCTGCAAATATATACTAGGCAAGGTCTCTGCCAAATAACTTGTGTCTGGCCAATACCGCCCTTCAAATAGTCTGTGAATGCCAGTTGCCAATAAAGATTCATTATACCATGTATAGTTAAATATTATTTTAGCTTTTGCATCTACAGTTTTAAACTTACACAGTAGCAATTCATTTGCTCTCCACATACTACCTGTCTAAAAGTTTCTGTGCAGCAGCCAATCACAATATTCACACTTCTCACTAGCACCTAAACAATATATGTCTTTTACTTAAAATAGATCAGTAAGATGTAAACATTTCCAAGTTATGTTTTACACTCACACACAAAGTATGTACTATAGCTATTTTAAATAGCAATATCAAATGCAAAACTTTGCAGTAGATGTTATAATTATCTAAGACTTTCTAAGACTTTTCAAGAAGCTAGTAATTTCTTCTGGGTTCTATAATCTATTTAAATGTATGACAATGTGTAATGTCTTCTACTCCTGAAAATGCATGCATATATTAAATTAAAAAATTAAAACAAAAAAAAATAGTAGGAATCATAGTGAAAAAAATAATAGTCAAACATTAGAGCCATTCCCTCAGGTGTGGTAGATCATCCAGAATAGTCCCAAATCATGCAGAGTGTTTAAGTTGTTAAAAAATGAAAATATTTTCAAAGGGAGCGTGTACCACTTTCACCATAAACTTGACTATACATCTTCATTCCCTCTCTTTTAGAAAAAGCTCAACAACTCAGATTATCTCAGTTCAGGATGCTATTTACTTTTTCAAAATGGCACAAAACTTGCTGTTATGATACTTGTCAAGCATTTGTGCTGATTTAACTCATTTTACCCCTGTTTTCACCTACTAGAACTATATGAGAACATTTCAGTGGATAGAGATTAACTTTTGATTCCTCAAAACAAGTGATAGCAATGCCATTTATTATAATAATCATCTTTTTTCCACAACATTTTTTATTTACCTGATAAACCATGTTGCTTTCTCTTTTCCTTCCTTTCATTGTATCACATCCTTTTACACAACTTCATCACTCTATTTTTCTTCACCTCCTCCCATCCTAGAGTATTCCAGTGTCCTAATGTCTCACTAGCACTTCAGTTATTTGAAGTTCACTCCTGAAATCTTTCTTTATTGTTGTTCATATATTTCTTCAGATTTTGTATGGAATTAATTCCTTCTTTCAGGAAATGTTTTTAAATACTAAGATTTATTTCAGAGGGCCTTTTTCCATGTGAAGACAGCTAATAAAGTTTTGCACAGATTAAAGAGAAAAATCTATGTTTTTTCATGCACCAGAGAGGACAGTTAATGACAAATATTTAAATCCTATTTAGCACCCTCCTCTTTAATTCTACTGGCTATTGATATGTCATAAACATTATTTACTGATTTCTCAACACTACAATCCATTTCTGCTCTTGCAGAAGGCACTGGTGGCTGAACAATCACTATGTCACAGATGAATCTCCTCTGACACTAGTAAAGTCTGTGGTGTTAGAGTGCTCTAGTGCTACATACCAGGGAACATGTTTGATCCCAGTTTCCAGAAAAATTAACTTTCATGTACTCAAAAAACAAACAAAAAATAGTTTCACCACATGAATAAAAGGAAAAATCTATTCTTCTTCTGTGTATCTGAAAAATTTTCTTAATTAAATATATTTCTCCAAGTTTTTTTCATTCAAAAAGATCTATTTGTAGATCTTTTATAAAGTTTATTTTAAGCCATTATGAAGGGCTCAGTAACATCAAGTTTTTATGCTGTCTTGTATAGCTCAGATACACCATTCTTGTGCAAGCTTTTTCCCTTTTCTGTACTTCTCTATATATTACTAATCACAACACAAATTCCATCATCTCTATGCAGATCCCACTCTTATCTTCAAGTCTCATCCCCCTCACCCCACCACAAAAATTTCATCTGTCCCCATATTGTTGTGTGTTTGAATGTTAGCTTAGGTTAAATATACTTTAAATTCTTTATCTCCTCTATTTTCAAATAAATCTTCTCTCATTTTCCCATAATTCTAGATATCATCACTGTTTCTATGTCATCTTAAATCTCACGTGTCTTGAGACTCCCCATATCCACATCCACAGATTCTTTTCTAACACACCAGAGAGAATTAGTCTTATTCATTCATGGATCTAGAATTCTCATCTGGGCCCTTGTTTTCTCATCTCTCCAATGCAGCAATCCTCTCTGCCAAAAACCTTCACACCTCACTGATGTCCACCCACAGTGCTACTGAAACAAATGGATAAGTGATTACTTTCTATGTTTCCATTAGCTCCCTTTTCCAAAGTAAGATAATCTCCAACATTGGAAGGATCTTTGCAGCACATCTCTCTCTTCCCTGAGCTACTTCTGGTATCTTTAAATGCAAACATCCTCAGTTTTTACACAAATGCTTTCTGATTGGTCATAATATTTGTCTATTGGTTCAAAATGTGTCTATTTTCATCTACTGCCTTTCATCTCATGTTTACATTGTACATACCTAGAAAAAGGACTATTGCTTTGTTGTGGGAGTTGACAGTAACTTGTACAACTGTTAGAATACCTGGATGCCAACTAGTTTGACCTCAGAGTTCATAAAGGAAAATTTTATTCTTAAGTATCACATTGCAAGCAGAGAATGTGGCGATGAAGTGCTGTTTCTTGCAGACCAGCATCTCATTAGTACATTAAAATCCTGATTTACTGCTGTAGAGCCAATGGATAGCATGATACTTCAAGACCTCCTTAATACAGGAAAGATCAGAACCACACAAATGTTTTAAATGAGATTCCTAAAGCACTAAATCAACAATTAAAAAGTATTTTCCTCTCTAAATATCATTAATCAGAAGTAATGAAAAAATTCATATTTGAAAAGCAATTTTTAAACCACATTGGTCAGAAGAACATCTTGGAGGTATTTTTCTTTGCATGTAATAACAAATGTAAGGTAAATATAATTGTTTTCCCTGCTGGAAAGATTTGTTTACACTGACGACTCGACAGTTTTTTTTCAATTATGTTATCAGATAGTAAACAAAACCATGAAAGTAAGTCACTAAACTACCAAATTTAATCTCTTAAAAAGGCAATCTATTCTTCTGGTCAGCAACATACTTCAAAGTGCATATTCAACCAGAATTTTTCTTTTTTTAGCTCCCATTAAAATATAACAATGAGGTGTTTCATGTGTTTCATGTAATGCTAAGTGTTATTTTTAAATTAAGCAGTAAGAAAATGCTGGAGCTCCAGAGAGCTGGCATTACTTAAAAATTACTGTATGTGAAAAGTTACACATGCATAATTATATAATTGCACTTGATGGCAGCAATAGCACATAGAGAAGACTATTAATAGTATGTAAAATCTGCAGCAATCTCGTGAGGACAAATATCCTCCAGAAAAGGTGGCTCTTGGTACAGAATATATTTTAGTTTTACCTTTCAGTATGACAATTACCATGAAAGAAAGGATCAAAGGCAAATGGCACAGCTGGCAGCTTGAGAATAATTTAAGAGGTGTACTGGCAATAGCTTTTTGGTTTCAGTGAGATGGACTGCATTAGCTGTAATAGGGAAATGATGCTGGAGAACAGTCATACAGCACTCTTGCCTGGCATTAATGCAACGTTAGCTGAACCTGCAATTTTGACAACTTCATAAAAATTTCAAGGAAAAAAACTTATGCTAATGAATACTAACAATAGCAATGTCTCCTCTGTAATCCAACATCACATTTAGGCTTAAATCACTGATTCAGCAACTCGTGATTACTGAGAAAATAAGGTTAGCATGTGCCTGTGTATCTGACCATGATTCCATGACATTGTCACCAAATTACAGAGATAATCTGCCTGCAAGGACTTGTCTAAAGACTTTAGAAATCAGGACATGTGGGCTGGAAAGATGTAAAATAAAGTAATTAATAATTGCAGATAATGCCATACAAACCTAAGGTTCTTCTCTCATTTCCCGCTCTGAAAAATATGAATTCTACAGCATTGTAGGAGTGGGTTCCCATGAGAAATCTAATAATTCAGATCCCTAACAAATGAAGTAATAAGAGAGTTTGGGAGAATGTACAGATCCTCCCTGCTTTCCACCTTTACCCTCTCTCCTAGACCATTACAGGTACCCTTTGGACCAGGTGTGCCCTGCATAGTCTGGGGACGGTCTGTGCCTGCCATCCCTCATGACATTTCCTTTCCATTACACCTTTAATCTGTCCGTTTGATAATATACCTGATAGGCACAAATTTTCACATCCTTCTCCCAAAGGACCACACTTTGGACTAAAGGCACAACTCCTGTTTTTCTGTTTTCCTTGAAACAGGCAGTCATTCAGCAGAATTTTGAAGGGTATCAAGCCTAGCTTGTTTCTTAGCAATTAAGCTAACAACACGGCTCCCTTTCAACAACAGTTTTCCAAAGAGCCTTTACATTCTGAAGACTGTCTAAGCCAAGAGGCAAACATTTGTCCACACATGTACAGTTCTAAAAAGCAGAATCTCTCCTGCCAAATCTATTATGGATTCCCAGAAATTAATGGCATATATGCCCCAATATGCTTCTGTGTAGAGTTTATTAGTATGAATTATTGCACAAAGCGAAATAAAATAATGAAGATGGTGCAATTTAGTCCCAAAAAGATCAAAATAAAACGGTAGAGGATTCAAAGTAGTTAGTCAGGCAGATTTTATTTGGACTGTCTAGGAAAAATGGACCAATTTTGCCTGCACACTGCTTTCACAGCTATTATTTTTGTTACTTTTGCAATCTGATGCTTTTGATTTTTATTTGATGCTAATAAGTTGTGAAAGCTAGAGAGCTTGCAAAGCCAAAAAAATAAACCTGGATTCACTAAAGAACCTGTTTGCTCCTTCTTAACTCTCCACTAGTCAAGAGTTCACTGGAATGAGCAGATTTGATTCATTTAGTGGATTGAGACTTTTTTATAAGAACTTGACAGAAATTAGCGATTACTTAGAAGGTGATAAATAGCCCAATAAGAGTCCTGAAAACATCAAATTATGATTGCACCAATTTATAATAAAATTATAGCTATATAACAATATTGGTTCTATCACTATTCTTAATCAGAGTACTCTAGAATTCCTTATCTGTTTCAGATGAGCTATCCCTCAGTAATGTAATGAGAAAAAACAGAGTGGGAAAAAGCTGACCTGAATCCAAGGCACTAAAGTCCTACCAATATCCAGGACTGTGTTAAAACTGGACAGTGTTTGCTTTTTCAAATATCCCGTTCCACTCTGTCAATGAAAAGCTTCTTACTTTCAACAGCAAGATCCTCAGATAGTCCCTTAGACGAAACACTCTCTTATCTCTCTCTGCTCTTAAAAGTAGAGATTGGACAACTGAAACAAAGATTTCTTTTTTTGAAATGTATTATTTCAAGATTAATGAACTCAAAGCAAATTGAAGATTTTTGACTTTATTTTAAACCAAGAAGTTTGAGTGAGATGCTTTTGTTTCAGGCAATAATTTGTTCTGCTATTTGACTATTGTTATTTTATAATATTGGGGTGAAAAAAACCAAAAAACCCAAAGTGAAATAAAAGTGTATCAACCCAGGTAGAATGAAACATTCTAACAACTACCTTGAATCTCCCACCTGTTCATGTTTGTCTTAACATTTTGTATAAAAAGTGATTTCCAATTTTCATGGACCTGAAAATATTTTATAGGTTTTATTTTATTTTGATTTGGTTAGAGAACTAGAAAAATTTTCCCTAATCCTCTCCATTTTCCTTTAATATATTTTCATTTCTCACACACAGAAAAAAAAAAAAAAAGCAAAAATGATAAAAGGGAAGAGAAGGAGTAAGGAGTTCTGTTTCCTTTTATTCAGAAAAGTCTCAGCTTTTTTCAGTACTTGTTAAAACATATCAAAGCATATGCCATGGTTTTTTATTGAACTGTATATTTTAGACTGCTATCCAGAAGGCAAGGCAAATTCTAGCAAGTTGCTTCTAGCAGGAGGCTCTTCTCAGTTGTTGGTATCTTGGTAACACATTTTTAGGTCCAATTCACAAGTCTGACAGATGAATTCCTGCTTTTTACATGTTTTATGGTCTGAGGATGCAGTTTAACAAGACTCAGATAACCCCAGGAGCTAATCACCCCCCATGCACATAGTACAGAAAGATACATTTGGAATGGATTCACTTTAGGGCAATACTTTCATTAGAAGCAAAGATAGCCCAAAAAGATGTTGGAATTATAGTCCAGAACACCTCTCATCCTGTGCTAGAATGTTCTCAGCTGAAAATGACAAAGAGCTTTAAAAGATTTGTATACATAACCCCCCCCTACTTTTCTAAATAAAGTAACTTTCTCACTAATAGGTTTCACTTCTAAGACCATAAAAAAAAATTGACCAGGAATTCAGCCATGATGATGGCAACTCCACTCACTGCTTACATAGCAAGCAGAAGCAGGACAGGCCTTTTATGTATGTGCAATGACAGGTATCTTCCCTAAAATGTAATAAACTCACTAGCTGGTCTCAAAAGGAAGTGTGAAGAGCTATGAAGTAGGTATAAAACAATGCAGTTAATGGCCAGACTCTGCCTCTTAGCATCCTGCTTCACTACCACTTTGAGCTGTTTCCTAGTGTCTGACCACTCTTTGTAGGCAAACTACATGAAGCCAAAAAGAGGAGAAATTAATAGATCTAGAGAGTTATAGTCATATGCAGATGTGCAATGAATTCAGGTAATAGCTAAGGACAAAATATAGCATCCCTTCCTCCATAAAACAAAATCTGGAATGTTCAGACTGAAACCAGGCATCTTCAACAGTATTAGCTTCCAATCAGCAGAATAAACAACCTATTCAAACATTTCATGGTTTCCACATGAAGATAAACCAAACAAATTCTGTCAGGACAGATGTGATCACTCCCAGACTCTATAGAGGGTTGCTGTATTATTTTGCCTTGGTTTCAAGTGATAACTAGAGCTTTATATTTACTTTTTTCTCATAACACCTATTTCCAACTTTTAAACATACAAAGTGTTTTGTGTGTTCTGCATTTGGTAATCAGTTGTTAAACACAGCATTTGCTAATCTTCTTTCATCAGGCAATTTTTATTTGGCATTGGCAGGAAAAGGAAATTTTAAAACATTCTCTTTGGGCTGCGTAATACCCACATATAAAATCAAATATAGCATTGTTGCTTTCTCTATATTCTCTTATTCCCTGACTCTAAACATCATAGAAAACAGAACTTCTACAATGATATAACAAGGCAGTAATAAAGGAAATAAATCACAGCACATATAATGGCTTGATTTTATCTTACTGATCTATTGCCCACTTTGGACAAAAGGCACTGGCTGGTTAGAATTTAGCATGCAATTGCCCAGATGTCATGAACTAGTTTTCAGTCTCTGTAGTTATTTCAGGTGCTGCTAATAGGAAAACAGAGGCACAACTTTTACTGTGCTTTTCTTCCTTTAGTGTTCACAAGAAGCTTCTGAAAAAAATAGACTGAGCAGAAGATAGCATTTATGATTTTTAAAAAGTAATAAAATATATTATAGAACATTCTGAATTAGTTTCTGCATTCCTACACAAATATATTGATTAGGATTTCCAGTGGACTAAATTCAAGTCCAAATCTGTGTGTCCTACAAAGACATTCTGTTGCAGAAATCTTATGTTTTCATAGCTGCTCACTGTTCCAGAAGTGGGGAGAGACATTTATAGGAAGACAAGTCTGCTACCATTTCCATTGCAAGATGCAAATATTGAGTAATCCTGGACTGCATGTATTTTTAATATTTGGGGTTTCTCTATTTAAACTGTACAAGATAGAAATATCCAAAATATTTTAAATACTAGGTTGGTTCTTTGTGGTCACCTTGCATGTGCCAAACCCAGAGCTTTTCCACATCAGAAACAGCTTGTTTCACTACAGCTTTTATCTCTTAAAAGTTAATTCAATCCCTCTGCCTATCATGTTTGAAGATAAAATTCAAACTAAGTCATTTGTATTTGTGGTCTTGGGAACACAGATACCACTCTTCTCTTTTTAGGATAATTCCTGTAACTTGCCTGTTACAATAGCTTTGGAGGTAAGCTATCTAGTTTTGGAAAATAGTCCACTAATTTTGAGTATCACAACAAAACAACAACAAAAAAAAATTCACTCCCTCCCACATTCACCTAATCATCTATATGAAATATATACAGGAAAAGGAACAGAAAATGCATGCTGAGGAATGTACACTGTTCCACTTGAGTATCAGGCTGTGCTGACGAGCAGAGATATGTGGGTGAGCTTGATGGGCTAAAGACAGCCCAGAGAACACACACACACTGGCTATGCACAGTGAAGCTGGAGGCTCCCCACTCAGGGGTGTTCTTCATGGCTGGGGGATCCCTTCTGCACTCCTCAGACTGCATCTTCTGCTTCTCCCCACATGACCTGCATGGACGGGGAATCTCCACAAGTAAGCCAATGTCTTTCATCAAGGACACACGAATTGCCCATCTAATCCTGCCTTTGACTCTTAGACATTGCAATGTACTTTACATGACATTTTAAATCAATTTTGAAAGTAACATTTATGACAGTGCAAAGGGATCAATAAGCAACAGCTCTGTCAACATGAGTCTTCCACATCTGTGGAAATACGGGGTATGAAACAAATTCATGCATTTGTGCATTAACAAAAAAAACCCCAAAAACAAAACCAAAAACTCAAGCAAAATACTCTAGTACTGCAACTACAGTTACACAGACAAACATCTACCCATGTGGAATATGTCAGTTGTCACTAGGGACTAATATCAGTGAAGTGATTCGCTGGTATGGAGATCTCTATCATTATCCATGTGTTATTATGATGTAGAAAAGAATGCAATTTGACAGGGATTGTAGGATTACTGTCTTATAGAAAATTTTGCTTTGACTTATAAACTAAATTACATCAGTAAAAAGATGTGTGAAATACCAGAGCTTCATTTTTGCAGACACCCTCAGATATACAACTGAACATTAATAATCTCATTGGCATGGCTGTTACTTTTAAAATGCAAACACTACGTACAGCTACATGCCAATCACTGACTGCTTTGGGATAAGAAGGGTTAGAAAATAAACTTTATAGATATAAGTGCAAGTGTTGACAAAAGAAAATGCAAAATTTCAGTCAGCATATGTGAACATGTATTTTCTATGTTCAGAGTAATACCTTTGCTTTATCTTTGCATGCTTCTGATTTCTATTAAGTATGACTACCTCCTTGTCTTGTCAAACAATTAAAGTGACAAAAGTAATAGCAGATGCTTCTTTCATAGGTAAAACTACAGCAAGCAGACCATAGTTTGCATTTTATTACAGCTGCTCTATGCAGCCTAGTAATTGCAAGGTAATTGAAAAGATCCTGATAATAAACTGGCAGTTTACTTTTTTTTCAGAAAAAAGAAATATATAACCCAATTCAGGCTTCATTTTAACAACACATTAGATGGCTTCCAACTTGTCTTGATTTTTGTTTTATTTTATGATTGTAAATAAACCCTGGAAAATTCCTTCCCAGATTTACCACCTGAAACTGCAGCTGTTGGCTGACATTATCAAAGCCTCGCAATTCCGAACTCACGTGCAAATCTCATCAAGCGCAGACACTTCTAATTGATTCCAGAAGTTTTTCTTTTGCTAAGATCAGCGGGCAGAAGAAGAATAATGAGCAGCTTTTAAGCAGAGGGGGAAGGGTGTTGAGCTTAGGGAGTGGAGATTTTAAAAGCTCCAGCTCAACTGCTCTGCCAGAAATGCAGAGCAATTTTACGGTCAATTGGCCAGAGCATCTGGAACTATACATCATAGTCCTTAGTTGATGGTGGTGAAGCTGACTCTCAAACTGGCTAAGTCTAAAATCAGTAATGACTCTGCTGTCACACCTAAGTGGAAACTAACTTAATCTACTGCCAGATTTTACTGTGACTTTTTCTAAGGGACATTATTCCCCTTAGGGCAGTTGTCAAGAATATTAAAAGTCCAGTCCCTGGGATACACTGCATGGCATAGCAAACTTTTCTGAATGAAACTAACATAGAAAAAAAATGATTACAACGCGTGTTTGTTTAATTCCATGTGTGTTGACAAGGCTTTTTATCATAGGCAGCAGAGTTTCCTTCCATCCCCAGTTTTATTTCTAAAATATATTTGAAATATACCAGCCAATCTAGTTACAGCACAGAGACTGCATAAATGCTGAGGTCATAAATCACAGCACAGGGCATGGAGCTTTCACCTTAATGGAAACCAAATATGGGACACGCGGCTCTTTGAAATGTGGCACAGATGATCTTAACGAGGGACCAAGAAAAAATGCTACAGAGCAGAAAACTATCGTTGATGTGGAAATAAGTTCTTATGAGTAAATGTTTGTTTTATGTCTGAACTCATAAGTCAGTATTCCAACACTGGTAAATTATACTAAGAAACAAGTGAGGTAACAGCAACTCTTTGTATGATGAAAGGAAAAATAAGTAGTGTGATAATATATCACATTAAGAGGGACTTCTGTTGAACACATGATACAGTGTAAATCAGTTCTTTAATAAAGAGATATTTTATATTTTATCCAGACCAATTAGATTCTATGCCATAAGAAATACCAGAATTGCATCAAAGATCAGAGAAGCAGTCCATTTGGTACAGAATACTGTCTCCAAAAGTTTTTGGAACAGCTGCATCTACCATGTTTAGATACTCTGGAGGAGCAAATAAGCTATTTGACCACAATAAAGCTCATTTCTACCTTCATTAGTTAAGGGCTGAATAACACCCTGCAGCACAGGATTCTGTATATCTTCCAAAGCTGGTTATATTTCTAATGTACCACATGCCCACATAGAAAAGAAAACAAGTTATTAATTTAAAACATCACACATGTATAAAACCTCCGTTTTTCTCTCTTTTCCACCATGAAAGTTGCCCCAGATTTTTTGTCCTTCCTACCTGTAAATTAATACATGTCAGCCAACATGGCACAGCCAGGCAGCTCATTAAGTTGCAATGCAGAAGTCAGGATGAAAAGATTAACTCTTAGATACAATGCCTTAGTAACAATAAAGGTAGAAGATAAACATATCAAGACAGACATCTATTTCCTCCTCCCTCTTCCTCACTCCTAGCCTCTTATTTTAAGTCTGAGTTGCAGCTACTATGAGAGTTGGTGAAAATATTTAAAACAAGAGTTCCAACAACATGTCAATGGCTCTCATTTCTACTTGCTCCTCATTAGTACTACTGTCAAGTAACAGCCAGTGTTTGACCAAATTCAGCTCATGGAATATGCTGGCTGGTGCCAAACCAGTGCAGTTGGATGGAAACACTTTAAAGAGGTGGACCATCATCACAGATTTATTTTTACATATCGTGCCTGCTGAACTGTCACATAACTGAACACACAAGCAATGTTTTCTGCTACCTCCAGGTGGTTAGGAGGCTCCAGGCCCAGCCTGACAGAAAATGATTTGGCTTTGGTAATACTCACAATCATCACATTATGCAGGCATGAAGTAATCAGCCTAAAGAAAGCTAACTAGTATAGGATGTGGCAGCACAGATTCTCAAAAGAAACACACCAGGTCTTCAAACCAGTCAAATATATTCCCTATCACTGAGGTTTTTATTGACCTCCACCCATGAAATAATTTTCTTAATTAAAATTCTTATTAATTAAATTTCTTATTAATTAAAATATCACCACTTTTTTCTTAAATTAACAAATAACACACAAAACCTCTAACAAAGAAACAACGACAAAAAAAATTCACTCCCTCCCACATTCACCTAATCATCGATATGAAATATATACAGGAAAAGGAACAGAAAATGCATGCTGAGGAATGTACACTGTTCCACTTCCTGTGGTCACTTCTAGTGATGATAGCTTCAAATTATTTTCTTGGAGAAGAAAAGGACACTGGGAGAGATCCCCATGAGTTTATCAAATAATGAATTCAAATACAATAGCAGGGAGGAAAATATTTTTAAATGATCAGAAAAATAACACAATTTTCATAAGGAACCAAGTCTGGTAACACACAACTTCAAAGCATTGATGGAGTCAATGCTGGTTTTACTTGACTGCAGACACAGAAAACAACATATTAAGACTGCAGCTTTAGCAAAAGCAGAAGTCTTTCTTTCTTACACAACTATAACATCATTTTGCTTCCTCCTTCCCTGAGCCCTAGTATTAAGAAACTTTCTTGCTCCACAGCAAGTTGTAACACTTACCTGAAAAAAATCTTTTTCTGGCTAAGTCAGCCCAGATGGCAAAGCCAGTTAGCAGGGCAGCAAGGAGGGTAAGAGCCAGAGGGCAGGACTGCTCCTTCTACTTAGATTGCCATCTTCAGCTGCTTTTTTTCACGCCCACCTGAGCTAATCTAATGACAAAGTGGGAAAAGCTTGCACCTTGTTTCCTCTGTTCTTCTCCCTTCTCTAACTGACCCCCTAGTTTTCTCTCATTTCTTCTTTATTTCCCATTTAGTTTCCCCACAGAAGGTGTTCTTCCAATGCAGTAATTCAGATAATTGTCAAGTCTCCTTATGAGCCAAACACAGTTTAAAGCACCTATTTTTGGCAATTAGAATACCCTTCAAATAGTATTGGAAGGATATGTTCTTTAGAAATCTTTACTGATCCTAAAGCAATCTCGAGAAATAGGAACATATGAAACATAGTAGCAGAAAATCCCCCACACATATGGAAAACAGTAACATACTTTTTCACTCATTATTGAACATGCTGTTGGTAAAAATCAGTCTTGCACTTATCTGCTGCAATATGCACTGTTAACTTAAGAATTCTGTGAAAGAATTGTTTGTTAGATTCTTAAAACACTTCTTTATCCTTAAGTAATCACGACCTTGAAGGCTTAATTTATAGAAAAAGTCAACACAAACTCTCTTACATGATGTTGTGCTTTCATTCTTTAACACTGGATTACTAAAGAATTGTTAATTTGGTAACTCACAAGGATGAAGATGTAAAGACAATGCCTTTCAGCATATTACAGGTTATGATTACTAGAAACATTAGATTAAAAAGACCAAAGTCAGCTTAATCTAGATGTATGTTTAAGACAGGATATTTACATGAGGAAAACAAAATGATTAATTAAATGTTTCAATTTACACCTCTTAAAATTTGTAAGAGAATGTGAAAGTGAAACAGAGCAAAAGAAGTTTAAAATCAAGCAGATTGCCTATGTTATTATATTATGAAGGATAAACAAATTGGAATGATGAACAGAAACATCTTTTAGGATAAATTTTACACCTAATTTCTGGGGAAACTATCTATTTATGTATTTCTTATGCTTTCTGGTACTGCTGTTTCAAAACGATCATGTCAATACTGAAGTAAGACATTAATGTTTGAAAACTTTTCAACATGAACTGAAAAATCTCCAGAAATCTCTCAAATTTTTTTTTTATTTTGACATAAATTCTATTAGATCCATAAGAACATGCCTACCATGCATATAATACATTGGGAGCAAAATTGGATCATTTATTTTAAAAGTGGGTCATTCATTTTAAAATGGGGGACATTTTGAAGTTCATTACAAATATTCAGACTGTAAAAAGGAGAACATTTTTTATTGTGAAGATGGTGAAGTACTGGAAAAAATGTCCAATAAGGTGATAGGTGCCTCATCCTTGGAAATTTTCAAGATCAGGTTGATTGGGGCTCAGAGCAACCTGATGTAGTTGAAGATGTCTCTGCTAATTGAAGGGGATTGGACTAGAGGATCTTTATATTTCATACTCAAACTATTCTATTATTCTATGATCACAAAAGCTATTAATATAATGAAATTGTTGATTTGTGATAAAATGTCAGGGGTGGAAATACTAGCATCACTCAGAAACAATACCTATTCTGGTCTGCCCAAGAGTAAATTATTTGAAAGACACCTATTCTTTTCAGTATTTTCAAAGAAAAATTGTGTAGAAGTAATCCTGTCTCTTGTAAAAAATGGCTACGTAGTCAGTGTCAAACAAAGGACTAAAAAAAGAACAATAACTGTAATATGAAGGATGAAGGAATAAACACAAGGAAGAAAGTATAGTAAAGTACAGAAGAGAAGAACTCGAGATGACAATAAAGTATTTTTTTAATGACAGAAACATGTAAAGAACAGAGCAAGAACCACTTAATTTTATTTTCTTCTTTGTGAAAGAAAAGGAAGCTATAGAATTCCCTATAAACAATAGGAATATCAATCTAATCGTTTTCTTCTACTCATTTCTTAGTAAGAGACATTTTTATATATGAATAAAAATATATATATAAATAAATATATATAAATAAAAATACCAGCAGGGCAGGTATTGAGGGTGTATATAATGATATAATTCTCACAGATTTCACTTAGAATAGCCAAATAATTCAAGTCTGAAAGCTATGTCTCAAAGGCAAGGTAAATTGCTCCAAAATTTTAGAATTTGTCAATTCAAACCTTTTTACTGTATTAGGCTACTAAGGAAATTTTACAAGCAATTTTCAAATAATATTTAAGTAAACTAAACCTCTTAAAATACTTGCTAAATTCTTGCAGACTCTTATCAAAGGAATTCAAGAACCATTTGATTTATACACCACAGCTTTGAAAATGTAACAAGGGGGGCAGGGGAGAAACTAAACGATTCTCGATTAGTGGCATTTATCTAGCTTTAAATATTGTCTAATAGCTATTGTTTTCCAACCCAGGCAGAAAAAAAAAACAAACAAAAAACCAGAAAAATCTCCCAGACCCACAGCAGCAGTAGATTTTTTTTATTTATTTTTTATTTATTTTCTAACAGAAATTTAATTTCTTTTAGAAAAGCAGGAGAAGCAAGACCACTTCCATCCAACTGGGAAAGATGCTATAAATTTTGCATATGTTTGAAGTCAAAGGGACCATTCTGAACCTGAGTCTCAGTTCCTACTGTTTTATTTGATTTTTTTCTGATTTTAAGCCAAAAGAATAACTTTCTGATAAGGTTGTACTAATCCAGCCACCCATTCATAACCTTGATGGCTATGAATAACCAGTATTTCCTGGTAACCAATAGTAAGTAGCTTGGTAATTGTGCTCAGATAGGAATACTAACAGTGACTATTGTTATTTCATTGTGATAATACTAAAAGAGATATGAAATACCAACTGTACTGGAAATGAAAATAATAAAAAGCAAAAGGCATGAAGAGGATAAAAGTAAATGCTAAGAACACAAAAGTAACCACACATATTAGACCATAGGTCTATTTCGTCCTGTATCCACTCCTTGCCAATGGCTAAAAGTCTGTTTCTGAGGCACAGGATTAATGAAGTCTTCCAGCCTCCAAGAATTTTCATATTTCTCCCATAAAAGGAGAATTAAACAATTAAAATTCAGCAATGCATTTCTATTATTCACTTCAAATCATGTGATCACAAGTAAATTATTTTTGCAAGAAGTGGTAGATGCAGTCCTTCATGACCTTTTTTTCCAAGGATAACTGGAATCTCAGTAGTGAACTGGAATAATTTTCTTACAAAATAATCATAAAAAGTGAAAAATAATGTGATAAGAAAAAAATAATAGTCTATTCGAATAGCATAATGAAAAATAAGAAAGCAAAATGTAAATGTTTAGTGTTTCTTCTCTGCAAAAAGATAAAAAAATCTAGAATAATCAGCACAGACATTTTTAAATAAATGTCTTACCTCATATGCATAGCCCAAGAAGGAAAAATGACACCTGAAGTAGTCAAGTTCGTAAGCAGCTATGAAGACTAAACAGCGAATGATTTCCAAAATTCCTGCTTTGGACCTAGAAAAGGGAATCAATTCAGATTAACATCCAATCTTTTCCTCTTTGCTAAGTTCAGTGAGAAAGAGAAAATAGAATTAGTTTGTGATGTCCTCCACTTACATCTAGTCATCCTTCTTAAACTTAAAGTTAAGTTTTTATGGTATTTACCTTAAATTGACTTACAACCATGAATTTGCTGTGATGAGAATACCAGTACTTGCAAAATATATTTGAACTAACACAAATGGAGCTGTATATTTAGTTACTGTCCTTTGATCTCAAAAATTACCACAACAAAATTCTGAGAACTGCTACATGAGTAGTTCAGAATATTTTAAGTGGTCTACTTCCACAAATTTTTACTAATGCCTCTTTATTAACTCCCTAGGTTATTCACATGTCTGGCATGTTGACAGATTTTTACCTATCCTGAATTAAACTGTTCAGTCCTTAAAAGTGAAAGGTATTCCTTTCTGAAAACATAGTGAACAGCAGATGCAAAGCAATACTGGCACCTCAGTCTCAAAGGAAACTTCTACTCTACATTTCTTCTCTGTCAGGGCAAATAACTTCTTTGCAAGCAAGTGTGGATGCTACTTACTCTTCTCTAGCACCACAGTGCCCATATGGACTACTTCATAATGTATCTCACTGGCCTGGTGTATTCAAGATCCCATTTCATTTGAAGCTATACTAAGTTTAGTCTCAAGTCTACACCATCTTTCACGTGACTTTGAGCCCACTCTGAGCTACACTGTGTGCTCTTCATATACCATCCATGTATCTGGCACCTATGGCGTGCTACACAGGGCTCACACAATCCAACCTTGAACAGCCTCAGGCAGCTGGCAGGTCCCACTCACCTGCCTCTGTCCCAAACCCAGAGGAATGGACCCAGGAAATGCAAGCACAGAGGAAGACATGAAGAGCCCATCCCAAAACCTTTCTGCAAGGTTTTCTACACAGATGTAGTCACTTCTTGCTATGGGAACAATCCTGGATTTAGGTGCTGGCTAGTCATGTGTTATTTTCTAGTAACAGACAGCCATGTGTGGATCTGGGTGATTATATCTCTTTATCAATATAATTTCTGAGATTCACATATAGTCATAAATAACCCATAATGAAAGAATAAAAAACCCCACATATTTTGTATCTTACTTGTTCTCCATAAGTAGTCCAAAAGATGCCAGGGACAGAATGATAAAGCCAATTCTCACGAGAACTGTTCCCTGTGACAACATCTGTTAAAAGGCAGACAAAAAATTCCTTTAGAGTAATCTGGAGAGAAATGGAGTTTTTATGGAACAGTAGCTTGAACTTACTCAGTGAGTGAAGCAAGTGTCCCCTTTTAAAGTAATTTGCTACTTGAAATTTTAGGGAAAGAAATCTGCTATGGATAGCACTCATACCTGGAGTAACCACATTCACAGTTGATTCCTGACTACTGTATTAATGTTTAATGTTATCTCCTTCTGTCCTATGTGTTTTTTTCCCAAAGTTATTTGATTTCCTTTTGACTCAACTCAAGAGGGAAGAAACTTACTTCTAGATAAAAATTCCAGCAGCCCTGTTCTTTAAATGTCATATTATGTTACCAGGTCTTTACAATAGCCATCTTTGAATCCCACTGGATAAAAATGCCAATGTACTGGTGAGAATAACAACTCACATGACATGGTCATGTTTAAGACGAAACAAAATTAATGTTTTCCCTTCATGACAACTTGACACTTGGTTCCCAAGTCAGAAAAACTTTTTAGCTCATATCATTAACTTCAATCAGACTTAAAACACTTTTAAATATTAACATGTGCATGAGTATTTAGATGAATCACAGCATGAGGACTTCTGCCCTAAAAATTTACATCAAAATGACATAAACGAAATTCATAAACACAGAAATTGTTTTGATTGTAAAGTTTGAATTTTTAAAATTTATTAAATATTTATTTTGTATTCTATACACTGCCTTTGAAAATCAAATATTTAACCAGTTTCATTTTTACCTCCGTGATTTTGTTTCAAATAGTAGTTTTGAAAAGCTTTTGGTTTTGTTTTATTTTATTAAAACAAAACAAAACTATTGGATCTGACTGAGTTATAGAAATCCTTTCTTGCTTCAGCAGCAAAAGAGTTTATGAACAGCATCTTGTGCTTCATTTGCAGGCATTGGAAAAATAAAACTCCACAAATGTCTGCCCTGATTTCCATAAATCCCATTCACTGACATGCCCAACTTCCTTTGGTCGTGGCCCCAACCCCTCAAAGAGATCTAAGGCAAGTATCTGTGAGCATGGGAGGCCACAGGAGGATACTCTCAAGTTTTACAGCTGTGTGAACTTAGAGTGCCCATGTTTGCAAAACGCATCAAACCACACACTCAGTCTGGGCGGGTTTCTGTTGTTTTACTGAAGCATCACAAACACCTACTTAGATATCCTCAACAGTTATTGAACAAAGAAAACTCAATCCCAGCAATGTGCAAGCTAAACAGCAGCCTCACCAGTTTACAAGCCAGAACACAGTTCTCACAAATGACACCTGTCAAGCCACTCTATTGCACGGATTTGTACCAGGTGAGAATCAAACTTATTACTGCATTTCCACATTACCAATCTGCTCCATTCCCCCTTATGATAAACTTTCCATCATTAGCAATAGAAGAAATTTGTTTTGAAGTGACAAAGTATTTGGACAGAGCTTTTTTGTAAAAATCAGGCACGGACTCTATTTGAATATAATTAAATGAGGAGTACTTTAACTGCTCATCTAGCCATACTGAGTTCAACTTCCACTTCATTTTCCTGTATAACCTGGTACATACAAAAATTCAAGAAGTGAGCAAAGAAAAATATGATTTGGCACAGGCATAAGGGAACTCATCCATAAACTTCTTAGAAATGCTTTGACAGGCTTTTCAATTATTGTTATTGTCTATGAAGGGGTTTTCCAGGGAACAAAGACTGAAATTCAAGACTTTTCTCCTTAAAGACTGTCCTCACTTTTAAGCTGAAAAATTACACCTTTTAAAAAATCTCCTCTTTCTTGCCAGGTGGGTCTGATTTTTCTTGGTTTCCATTGTGATGTACCAGGTGCTGCAGACTGCCTGAAAAATGCTCCCACAGTGGTAGAGCACTAGAGAAGCAAGGTTTTGTATCTTAGGCAGGAAAGAGAACTGCAAAATAAACATCAAATCCAGATTTCCACCAAGTCATGGAGTAGCTACATTACAATATATGGCTAAAATCACACTTTGTGGAAAATGAATGAAACTGCAATGGTTTTCATACAAGTGCTAATACCTGTCTTCAGGGAGGATTCAACAGTACATGCTATGAATGAGCAAGGGTGTCCCTAGTTTCCAGTTTTAAAGAGCTGCATGATTTCAAAGTTTTCTGCCTTTCCAGTGATCCCAAGCTGTCTAGCTTGTCCCTGGCATCTGGGTTTCCTTGTGACTCCTGCTGCAGAAAACTGATAGCAGCAGATAAGATAATGCTGATTCATTCTACGTGCCTTTAAGTTCACTGAAGTGCCCTAAAACCTGTTATTAACCTAAGCTTTTGCTGAAACTTGTGGAGAGAGCACACTGGGAATGTGGGAATAAGCTAAGCACTTTGGGAATTCCATTTCTTGCCATTAGCTAGACTGCAAGCCTAAAGACTACATTAAGAGTACTGCATTAACAGTTGGATTTGAGTGGATGATCGAAACACTTCCCAAAAGCAGAGAATTTAGGGTCATATTTTAGTGGTGGTTTTACCCATAACTTCTATCAAGGACTTTTTTCTTAGCTTAAAGATGTATTTTAATTTACATTACTAGAACAGGAAAAAGAATTAAAATTATCCCCCACATATATCTAACACAGAAGAATAAAGCACAGACTAAGAACTTGACAGGAAATTAATAAATTTCAGATCAGTTTGAAACATGGAGTTCCAGAAAAAAAATGGGAATAGAAATACATTTTAATGTCTGTTCATAAATCAGAAGAACTGAAGCAACTTTATAACATTTAAAAAAATCAAACTCAAATGTAAACAAGCCTTTATCTTTAAATGGTTAAAATGCTATATGAGGTTCTATGGCATAATAACCACACCAGGTGTGATCATATTTTAAAGACTTTTTTTTTTTTCAGGCCAATTTCCATTTCTCTTCAGACACACTCCTACTTGAACTATACTATTTTGAACACTAGCTATTTGTAAAACTCCTTATGGTGAGTATGCACTCTGGCCCAGAATGTGATGGACTGGAGGACTCTAAAGCATAACCTGCAGATCCTGGTTAATTTCAAATTGGCTATCATCAGATTCACACAAAAGCATGACACTGTAATGCCTGAGCACAATGTGGCACAGTCAAGGATTACCAAGAAATTTTCAGTGAAATACACCATGATGCTATTGGGAATAACATCTTTTAGAAAAGCAGCCATATAGTGTAATTTTTACCACTGTTAGTTTGCTTCACTAACTTTCTCTTACAGTTCCAGTGGCATAGTAATATGCTGCCTTGATTCTTTTATTTGCTTTCAAACATGTATCACCCTATGAAGTGGATGCTGGCAGCTGAGGCATCCATTTTCTAGGCATTACTGTACCAAAATCAACAAAATAGTCAGTGGGTTATATCACTAAACTAACATCATATATTAAATCTATGCACTGCAAGCAGCAGTGCAAAAAGAATGTGCCTTTTACACCTTCATTAGTGTTAGCATCCTTGTTCCACCTAAACATAGTATGCATGGATATATATAAAAAATAAATGAGTATTTATATACTGGAGTATTTGGATAAACAGAGAAGCATGTGGGACCACAGCAGGTTCCCCAATTACAAGTCAGCCACAACTTGCAATGTGGTTATTGGCTGCAATCAAGCAGAAAAAAATATTTCTGTTGGATTTTCATTTCATTCAAGGCTTTAAAAATATCTTTGAACCTTAAAAAAAAAATGGGGGGGAAGGAGATTATAGAAAGTAAGAAGTTTACATGGCTTTGTAATCAACAGAATGCCATAGCATTATTATGTTTTTTTAGTAATGAAAAAACTAATTAATTTAAACAAAGGAAATGTTATTTCAAGTATGTATTTAGATAAGCATTGAAATATTCAAAATTGATTTTTTTATACTGCAAAGAACTAGGTTTTTTATTCCTTTGGAAGAATAACATGGATGCATTTTCTCATTCTGATTTGTCCAGTGGTTCAAAAGAACCTCTAGGAATGATGTCAACGCATTTCATAAGTTATCAGTTGCCCTGATCTCATACATCAGATGATCAGATACATTCAAATTAGGAATGCTAATATGATTCTATGAATTTTCTATTGTTAGGTGTCGTTAGCTGTATGAATTTATTTTAACTTAGAATTCCTAGGGGAAAAAAAGTTAATTCTTAGCAATATTACATACACTGTACTTGGTGATGTCCTACTGAATGGATACATTAGTTGTGTTCTTAACTTTAAAGAGAGCTATCTTACTAATTTCCATCTAATTGAAACTGCTCACATATTCATATAATTATAAGCACAGTAAATGTTATAGTATCTATTAACAATAAAAAAAGGACACTGCAAAATGTGTTTAAGGTGCACTTCACTTTGATTTATATGATAACTGAAGTTCTGGAGCTATGAGACTTTTGCTTTGAATGTACTGCAGTTTTATACTCCTAGCACTCTCTCTGGGACTGATCCAAATCCCATTTCTTCAAGGAGCTTTGGATCAGATCTAGATGTGCAGACCTCAGAAAGCAATTTTTATTCGCTGGATGTAATGCAGATCACTATACAGAAAACAAACACTGTATGCTCTCTCCTGTGGAAAATATATATTTGTTCTTTCCTGTTTTGCTCTTTTCATAAGTTAAATGTAGGTCATTCAGACAGAAGGTATATGGTTGCTCTTTATGGATAGAGAAATTTAACACTTCTACAGGGCGTGAGACCAAACACTGAGCAACTGTAATCACTTGAGAAATGTAATAGCTGTGTGCTGTGTCTTATGGCTGTTATGAAATGGAACTTATACCTAAAGATGAGGAAAACAGTTAGTTTTCTCCATTTATGGAGCTATGCCACAGTTATGACATAATTCATAGCCAGACAGAACGTTCCAGTTGTATCCATAGACATTTCATAACTCAGTGTAGTGGAAAACTGATATTGAAGAAAGGTTTTTTGCCAAGTAAAGTTATTCATACACAAGCTTCCTTCTCATGACAGCTTCTCCACTGTACTGCAGAGCAATGCTGGAACTCTGCCTTGGGACCAGCACTTTCTACACCCACGCTGAAGGTTTATGTCCTGAGATGAGGTGCTTCCAGGCCCCTGTGCTCCCCTTATCCTTACTACCTTATTACCCTGCAGTTTTGTGCAGAGAATTTTCTAGTTGCTTTTCTACAGTAAGTTCATAAATGGAGGATCTTCAGGACGTTTCCTCCATGATGGAAAGAATTTCGTGATTATCTGGGGCTTGGGTGCATTTTTCAACTTTCTTTATAACTTATTCTTAAACAACTGCAGTTACCAGCAGAAAAAATAATGTGGACCATCCATTTTTCCTTCCAGGACCAGAAAAAGGCCAAAAGAAAAAACAATAAAATAGAAAAAAAAAATCAGACTCCTTAATTCTGCCTGCTAAAAGCAACAGCATAGAGTTAAAAAAAAAAAAAAAAAAAAAACCACAAAAAAAAAAACTTATCTGTGTGCAAAATGAAACAAATGGAAAAAACTCAAACACAGAGTTTGATTTCTATGCAAATATAGGAATTTGGAAGTATTCTGGAAAATCTTGCAGAGGTTTTTCTCAATGCAGGAACATTAGCAATCAGGTATACTGTGTGACTTGTATATTTTGGAAGTATTTATTCATACCTTTGGCTTAATTTCCTGTCCTTATAATAGACTAAGCCTAGGATGATTTAGTAATCTCCTAATTCCCTGCAATTGCAGTGTGACCCTTTGCAGAAGTAAACATGGCACATAGAATAACTCCATACTAATCCAAAGAATATGCCTGAAGTAACTTTTATATTATACCAGGAATGCTACATCCTGCAGTGTCCAATGAGATGGGCAGCGGGCAGTGGCCACTGCTGGCCAAGGGCTGGAGATTGCCAGGTGAGCATGCCAGGACAAGGCTGAAGAACCCAGGGGGCCCTTTTGGGTGTTTACAGCCTGCCTGTGGCAATGTGGGTGACACAAACACAGCAAGAGCACTGCTCTTTAACTAAGGGGGTCTTAGAAAGGGTTTAAGAAGAAGACCAAAGGGAATTTTATCAAATTAATAGAGTTTTGTGGTGTTTCTATACATCTTGAGAGGTCTTTGACTTATTTGTAGGAATATTAGATCCATTAAATCCTGCTTCGTAACTCTGAAATTTTAGCTTTAGCAAATGAGGGAGAAAGACAGAAAGAAAAAAGGGAGCTTGGAAGGATGTGAAATCCTGTAGGTCATTAATGTCTCATTTATTTTAGGTGGACATGGCCTTGTAGTTCACCTTCACAGGCTGCCAGCTATCCATAGAGGAACCAGTCACCATGGAGATGCCACCAGGCAAGTCTGTGGTGATAAATACATGCCTCTCCTGGCTGTGCTTCTATCAATGCTCTTGTATGTTGGAGATTGGAAGAAAAATGTGCCATGACTTTGTGCTCCTCCAACTCTGAACTCATGCTGACACCAACCTTGCAAGCACTGCAAGGCCATTGCAATCTTCCCTCTAAAGCCTGGGCATCAAATGGTATGACCAATCTTAACATCTTAAAACTGGATAGTTTCAAGCCTTATGAGGTACTAAAAACTGAAGCAGACACATACTTCTTCTAGGCTAAATATTTCTATAAGTACATAACTGATATGGTTATTAAAAACTGTTTACTAAACAATATCAAATGTATATTTAATAGCATGAATTATATATTTAGCCATTTAAGTGAATTCTTTTACAGAAACTAGTTATTATTTTAGTAGTTCAAGTAAGATATGAGTTGGCTGTAGAGCTGCTGCCCAATCCTTTAATATTTAAACATGTTGTGTGTCATTGCTGTTAGCAGGAGATATTATTTCTCAAGGGAAGGAATTACTTACAGTCATAGAAGCAAGAAGTTCAATGTACAAGTCCAGTATTACAGCAAAATGTACAAGTGCATAGCAATTAAGATAAGCTGGTACATGTGGGTTGAAGGGAACTTCTTTTCCAGTGATCTGTATAAAGCAAAACAGTTACTTGCTTTCAAGAGTGACCTGCTCTGGCCTGTTGCTCCTTAATATTCTTTATACTTAAAACACAAAAGGGGTGAGAGCTAATTGAAGAAAGATAATCTATAGTCAAACTTATGTACTATCTAGTTTGAGACAGTTTAACTTTGTGTGTTTGTGCATGCCTGCAGCTGAAAAAAAAGGAGAAATTACTGTACTCCATAGAAAAAATTTTGAAAATCTCTTCAGGAAATGAATAATGAAAAAATAACTTAAAAAACACACTTTTTCCATCAAATAAAAAGAAAAAAAGCCCCACAGTTAAAACATTCATTTCCTTCAGTTTCTTTTCCCAATTCATCTTCCCCCATGCTTTATGACTGCTAATTTGCTAATTTAAAATAGCATGTGTAGAGTTTTTAACATCGATCCAGTAGCATTAAGAGGCCCAAGTAAATTACACACAACTGAAAGCCTGTGCATGTTCTATTTACCACTGGGATTTCCTCAGGAAGGCCAAGTCTAGGTTTGCCTGGTCCCCAGCCTGGCCCTTTGAATATGACAGAAAGCTTATTGCAGAATCCAGGTGTGGCCCAAAATGTGTTCCAAATATGAGCCAAGGGACGTAACTGAAAAAAAAGGTAAGCAATTTTTTATTGTTCACAAAATAAAGATTAATAAAACATTGTATTTTATTAATTTTTATTTTTCAAATAAATGATTTTTCAAACTCTGTAAAGAGAATAAATTAGAAATAGATGAAGACAGTTCAGAAAACCTGGCTGAAATAGGCAAAAGCAATGAAGCCCTTGGTTAATTTGGTGAGGATTACAATGACTTCTGCTCAGAGGAAAATCTGTTTTTCCATCTGTGTCTCCTGTAATCACTCCTGAGTATTTAGTGGCATATTGTATAGCTATATTTATGCAGTATGATTTGGTTACTGGGACCTTGAAATGACATATTCTCAGTAATGAAATTACTTAGTATCTGACTGAAATGGATATAATTGCACATCCTCCCACTTTCCAGCCCTGACAGCCCTGACAGTAAAATTTCTCTTTCTTTGAGATTCTTCCTTGGATGAACAATCATGAAAAGCAAATATGAACTCCACTGCTTCTCATGTTTTTGCAGAGAATTTTTACCTAGCTTAAGTGACACCTGAACTAATAAATCTAAGAAGCACCACACTAATTAGTTTTCTTTTTTTTATTATGTGCTTTTGTCTGTGCTTCACTATTTATTATTGCACTGCAAAACACCTCATTCAGTCCAACACCTTATATATATATCACTGTTCTAATTATTTGTTAATTTTTCTGTTACATATTTTCATTATTACTAAAAGCTCTGCGTACACTCAATGCAGTGAATAGAAATGGCTGTCTCATAATGAAGTACTGAAGAAATCGTAGATAATGTAATCGACTGGTCAGCAATGGAAGGATGGCCTCAACTGTGCCTAAGAGAGGAGTTTCTTTTGAATATGACTGAATGTTGAAGATATCAAAATCAGTGATAAAAACTATAGCACCTGGAGCATGATGGGGTCAAATGAATTTACTGGATGTGTTAAGCCATATACAACTTTTGCATCTTCGGCCTCAAATGTTCCTGATGGAAGAAGAAAACAAAAGAATGACAAACAATCAAATTCAAAAGTATACATATTTTTTCCACACTAATTCAACATGATGGAGAACACCTTCTTTTACTTACCAAATATCCTGTCCCAGATAATGAGTGTGCCACCATAATTTTTGTCAATGCAGTAAGGATTTCTACCTATAATAAAAATCAATTATGAGACAAGTAATAGGATAAATAAGAATACTAGGAACTGAATTATGAAGGAAAAAATCATCATTTGCATCACATTATAATCTAAAAATAACTTTAACAAAGACAGCTAACCCACCACTCCTCATGCTTCTATATAGATTTCTTTTTTCCTTAATAGCCTTATTGCTCTCTTTCTGTTCAGATTCAAACATACAAATCAAATGCATCATGTCCAAAATTTCTCTGAAATTTGGAGACGAAACCAGGTCAAAATATATTTATAAAAGACAAGCTTAAAACCAAACAAAAATGATTCCATCAGTTTACACCTAAGAAAATATATACTAAATACATATATGTGTAGTTATCTCATTAATATCTGTCTATCATATGTCTGATCCTGCACTATTAATTTCAGTGTGAGGAAAACTGAAAAAATCCTTCTATGTTTTCTAGGGAATATATTTGTATATAAGCAGTCCTCTCAAAGTTATGAGTGAAGAAGCATTGGTTACACATCCCTAAGTTTGTGGAGATAGTCTGGAGCAACTGTACAGCCCCTGATCAGCTCCATAATGATTTAGCTTGACTCCAATCAGGATGAGAGCATTAGTTCAGATTTACAGCTGAGCAAATAAGAGCAGAGTGTCTCCCTGAGGATTACCAGTAGTTATGCAAATTTTAAGGACTAGACACTTACAGCACCACCACTGTGGATACAGTGATTGTGAGGATACAATAAACATTAGTAACATCCTCTGCACGTGCAACTCCATTTGAGTCTGTTTCAAACTGTTCTTCCATTCCCTCATTTTTTTTTAAACTTACTATCTCTGAACACTGAATGAGCAAAGGACATCTGTGAAATCCACTTCTGTGTCTCAGATACATTCATGACATTTGTCAGTATGCAGTGGAGTTATTAGTACAATTTACACATGCAGTAAAGTCTTGAGGCTGCTGAATACTGATAAAAATCAACCATTATGCACTTTTGGGAAGTGAGATTTACCAACAATTCAAACAGGTGAAATCAAATTCCACTAAAATATTTAAAAGTTCTTCTAAAACCTAGCCATATTTTTCATATATACAGTGCTTGAATTTGAGTACAAAAGAGCATCTGTTGATGATTCAGTAGCCAGGAAAGGATGAAGCATTTTTCTATCACTCTTCATACTTAAAAACATTGATTGTTTTTTCTCAAAGTCTTCTATTTCATGTTATCCAGACTTAGTTTTCCTCAATAATTAATCTTAAACAAAAAATGTTTAAATTAAGTTCTGATTATATTTTTTTTTAAACTGTGGAATTTCTAATTGAACAGGGACCACTTCTGAAGTAGAGGTCAAAATTAAAATCTTTTTGTAGAACTGATTTTATAGTACAATTTTACTAGATTACTATTACAATACAAATAGTGACCCTGAGGAAAAAAAGGAATAAGAGGTTTCACTTTTATCTTACCATGATGAACTCTGTGATGACTGGGAGTATTAAGTATCCATTCCAGAGGCCCAAGTTTGGTGATAAGCTTAAAAATATAATGTTTTAATGAACTTGAAAATAGTGTATAAGACCAAGAAGAATTAGGGAAATGAAAAGAACGAAAAGCTAAAGAGAGGATGTTTATCTTCTGGAGAACTGCATAGAAAGACAGAATTGCAATATCATTACAATTACAAATATTTTCATTAAAAAACATTAAAATACAAGTTATAAATTAAATTTCTTTTGATCCAGAAGCTAATTTCTTTAGATCTAAAAGTGAATTGTTTTTATCTTTATTCCATGAGAATCTTTGAGAAAATTGGCAATCATGAACTGATAACAAGATGGAATCACAGGGAAGTGATTGTCCCAGTGTACTAAGCACTGGTGAGGCTGCACCTTGAGTACTGTGTTCAGTTTTGGGCCTCTCACTTCCAGAAAGGAATTGAGGTGCTGGAGCATGTCCAGAGAAGGGCAAGGGAGCTACTGAAGGGTCTAGAAAACATGTCATGTGAGGAGTGACTGAGGGAACTGGGATTGTTTAGCCTGGAGAAAAGGAGGCTTGGAAGGACTTCACTGCTCTCTACCTCCCTGAAAGGAGGTTGTAGTGAGGTGTGGGTCAGTTTCTTCTGCCGTGTCCCAAATAAAAGGACAAGAGGAAATGGCTTTGAATTGTGCCAGAGGAGGTTCACATTGGATATTAGAAAAAAACCAAATCACTGGAAGAGTGTTTAGGCATTGGAATAAATTGCTCAGGGAGGTGGTGGAGACAGTATCTCTGGAAAAGATCCAGAGGCATCTGGATGTGTCACCTGGGGGATATGGCTTGGGGGTCATTCTGGTGATGGTGGGTTGATGGTTGGACTCTCTGCTCTTGAAGGTCACTTACAACCTTGATGATTCTGTGGTTCCGTACAAATTGTTTCACTCATTTTTCTTATCCCTATCGAGTGACATGCTTGGGATTTGGTGCAACTCTATGATAGCAGTATTGCAAACACTTTATATCTGCAAATAGGTGCCATTGACCCAGAAACAAATACTCCTTCACTCTTCAGTACATTTGACTGCTGGTTTCTTCTCAGTAAACTTCTTGTACCCTGGCACAAACGCATTGACACAACAAACCTGACTGGGGAACTGATGCAAACCAAAGCTGCTTTTGTTTTGTTTTTCTAAGTCAGTTTAACTAGATCAGTTACTGATTTTGGTCCAATATATGGTCATTGTCATGAGTTGGAGGCATGAAGAGACAGTAGATCAGCATAAATTCATCATGGAGCTACAACCTAAGGAGATGACTTGACAGTACAGAAAGATAGCCTTGATCATTTTAGTACCAACCCAAAAATTATAGAAAGTATCCATTGCCAAAAGCCACCTCTAGTGTTTCAAGCTTTGTCAGAAAATGCTGAAGAATTAAGTTTGTGTGGGCAGGCTATCTGCTAAATTAGGTACTCTCAGCTACTATGGAATTAGAGGAAAGCCAGCACTGACTTCAAATTTGGTGCTTTGGTTAGCTCAACGGAAGTGTGTGGACAAACAAACAACATTTTCTTTGAACACAACAACTATTCTTTAAGCCCAAGGACAAATCCATCTGTCAAAAATTGATGCAATCACTGGATGACCAAAAAGGACATCTATTCACAATATATTCTGAAATGGTATCTATTCACCATGTCTGATTATGGCCATAATATTTTGCAATTAAAAGGGAGCAGGGGGCATTAAAGCAGCTAAATAAAAATGCTTAGACCTTAAGAAACAAATCCAAGAATCTATAATTCTTTTCCTTTTAGAGAATTTAATTAGTGAATTTAATACTCATACTGCCAAAAGGGGTGATCTGTTATATAATAATAGACCTAAGATAATAATGGCAAAAAAAAAAAACAAACAACCAAATTTAGAGGGACAGTCATTACTCATGAGAGCAGGTCCATTAATCAAAAAAAGATTTTCATTCCTTTAAGGTTTACAGAACAAAGCCCTTAAATACAGCACTTCCATGTCTCCTTCATTTACAGTTCAGCAAGTGCAAGTAGATTTAGATTCAAAAAGCAGACTGAGGATATTCCTCAGATGCATTTAAATTGTTATGAATCAGGTAAAGATAATAAAAGGGAAAAGTAACATTTTTTCATTTTTTCTCCTCAATAACTGCAAAAATAACATCTACTTAATTGGTTAAGTAGAGAATTTCTGTAATTAATGGAGTATAGAAATATGAAAATTCTTCACATACATAGAACTGTAATATTTGGACCATCTTTCTTAAAATCCTGCTCACACTTGACTGGAAAAACAGTATCCTGAGATAAGTTTGTTTTGTTTCATTTAACTAAGAAGCCAAGGACAACATAAGCAGGATCAGCTCTCCCTCAAAATAAGTCCAAGTCTGAAAAGACCACCTAAAGTTAAGAAACAATCCATCATTCCTGCTAGTTCCATTTTCTGCCTTTCTCAAGCAGAACATCCCACTGTTTTAAGATATGTGAGATGTGACCATTAAATTAATTTAATCTGAGACAAATGTTTTGAATTGAACAGCAGCCCAGCACCTGAGAGAGCACTGATTTATCTTATAGACCACAACTAACTTTGATCCAGTTGGTTTTAATATAATTTTAGCTCAATATTTTAACAGTTTTTGTAAAAATAAACCAAGTGTGCACTAGGAGAGCAGGGAATCAGTAAGGATTAGTAGTCTTCACCTTTATCCTACAGGTGGATTATAACAAAATGTCCTCAGAATGAATGCCTTCAGGTATCAATATCCAGCCAGCTGAATTAAAATTTTAAAACTAAAATTCATCCTTTTGAAAGTCTACATAGTACATCCTTATGCTAAAGCAGAACTTTTTGCCTTGGGCCTCTCTAAGGACCTCAGGGTATAACTTTATATAAATTTATATGCGGAACTTTAAATAAATTTTTCTGACTAATAATAGTGAAAGTATTTTCTTTGGATAATGAAACCGCTCTCAGCCCTTAAAACAGTCTTTCTTTGAGTGATGAAATTTAAAAATTTACTGAAATATCTTCTCCATGTCATAATTAGTGATTGATACCCAAGCCTATTTTGATTAATTATTCACGCAAGGTCACCTCCATTGCAAAGACATTTTAGCCCCACTCTGAGGAAAATATCATCTGAGACAACAATCATAACCACATGACTTTAAAGCTCAGAGGGGGTGCAAAACTCTCTACCTGATGAAGCAAAAATCTAGTATGTTGACATTAGCAATCCATAAATCAATGCTTTGTCTAAAACACATAAAAAATATTTTTTCACCAGATAGTCAAAATAGTGCAGGGTGCTATTTCTAGAAACTTCCTTTGCCATCAGTAAGTTTACTTGTAGATATTTAGCTCATTTCTAAAAAAACCATAAAAAACTGTTGTCAGAGGAAAAACTTTGGTGCCAAAAAAATTATAAATGCATAAATGCTATAAATATAAGCATATATCTTTCCACCATACAGAAATATATCACCACTGAAAAGGTCAATTTTGAAAGCTCTTGCAGCACTTACATGTCAAACAACATAGCTCTTTTGTTTAAATTTGTTGAATTTTTCTTTAGTCTGCCATCTTACCTGGGGCAAAACTCCTAGAAGCAGATTTTTCACCTAAGTAAATTGGATAGGATAGCAAGACAATTTTTACCAGACATGATTCTGACATGGTCATGTCAAGCTGACAGGAACTTACTGCAGTGATATTGAAAGAAATTAATTTTGTAAGAACTGACTCATAGCAACAACATTTAATGTGGTGTAGCAACAGCCCTAGTTCAAAAGAATAATCCAGAGAGAAGAAAGGCTGTGGCAGGTATCCTGCTTACCCATCTACCTTTCATCTGTCAGTCTGTCCTCATTTCTGTGTATTTATTATGTCCAGACATTTTCCTTGGAGAATGGCAAGTTTAAAGGAGCTCATAAGCATTCTTTGTAGAAACAACCTGGCTTCCACTGCAAGCACAACCAGTCACCAAAGCACACAGATCACTAAGTTTCAGCCATTCAGAGAGAAAAAAAAATTCAGCCTGCAATATCACTGTATTCAAATCAGTTTCTTAGAGTAAAAGCTTTCATGATCACATATCAGAAAAAAAATTAAACTTTTTAAAGAACACCAAACAAATGTGATAAGAAGACCGGCTTAGTTTTTATGCTCATAATTGGGATTTTCATTTTTAAAAATCTGCTACTCTAATTTTTGTATCTGATTTTTTTATTGGAAAGTACTCTAAAAAGTAAAAAAAAATAGCTGAAATGTCATTTTTCCATAACCCTGCCATCAGTACTTCAAAACTTATTTCATATTACTCAAAAGAAAAAAAGATCTGTTTGTGGATATAAAATATTCTTATTCTATGTATCATCAACTAAAGTGATTTGGGGAATAGAGCAAAATAGCTACCAATACCCTGAAAGTTGAAATACTCCAACCGTTGTCCAATGATAACCTTATCTGTATTTTGACCATTATGACACTGGGGGTTTACATTTGTGTTTGTTTCCCTGATACAGACACCTACTGCTCTAAATCAACTCCTGTCTGCAATTTTTCCTTTCTCAATTAACACATCATGTGCACCTAAACTCCCATGCCAGTGACCCATAGATGAACTGCAACATTCCAACAAAACTCTTTTCCTGTTTCCTTCATATTTTAACATCCCATTGCCACAAAAATAATTTTTCACTTGTCAAAATCTTTAGAAATGGACTCAATAAACTACCTGCAAATCAAATATGTAGGCATGTCATATATGTATGTTATAAAAGTTGTTCCCACAAAACATGTATTCTTATTTCTTTTCTTTAAAAACCAATGTATTTCCTCTGCTATACTTGGGTATCACTAAACAGTAAAGCAGAATTACTGACAACAATTGAAGCAACTCCAAAAGCATTGTAATAAATAGGCATGCTTAGAAATACTTTTCATTCATTACTGAATAAAATATCCTGGACTTGAAATCTTCAAATATAGATGATAGAAACTAAATGGATTTTTTTCCTACAATAGCTGTTCTTATATAAAGATGTTTCCATTGTGACAGCAATCCCTTTCCTAAAGGGAAAGAACATTATGGAATATCTCTTGTGGCATGTAAGCACCTTCATCTGCGGTCTCAGAGTTTGTCAGCACCAAGGGAAATCTTTATTGCCTGGTACCTGCACCACTTCAATGTAGTTCTTGTTTAAGTAATGAGAAAAAATCGTGACATGAAATCCAAGGGAAACTTTACATCTTGTGTAACAACTCCTCCTGTCACCACTACCACATGAATCTTAGCTCTGTTTCAACGTCAGTGTTAGGAAGGAATGTCAACTGAGTAAAGCAGGCAACATTACAGTAAAACTATTCGCATATAATTTTTTTTTTTTCCTTTGAGCATAAGGAAAGCTGTTTGTAGCACAGCATTACTTTCAATATCATGGTGTTACTGATCTGCAGGACAGAAGAGGGTAAATTCATCCCTGGAGCATCACTACGGAGCACTCTGAACTTAAAACTTTGGGCTTTCTGTTAGACTAGTTGGTAGTAAAACACATACTACAAATAATTTCCTCATCAAAATCAAGGTAAGATTCTTATTCCTGGTATATAAATCTATATTTCAGACAGCCTGGTGGGGAAATTTTAAAATATGACCTTAATTACATTCCCCAGTAGAGCTGCTGTGTTAATTCAGGACAACACACCCATGTATTTATACAGATGGCTCTGGTGACCAGATTTGCCATGTAAAATCTCTACAGGGAAGCTGAGGAAAGGCAGAACTCCTGGGATATGTGCTCGTCTGCCAGTTTCACACTTTGAAATCCTTGGCAAACTCTGATTTATACACCGCCAACTGTTTTCCTATCTGATTAGGCAGTTTTCTACTCCAGTAAGCATGTAAAATGGATATAGCTGAATTTCCACACTGAGGAGTGAAAAAACAATATTTATAGTTTAGAAATAAAACAAGTGAGAGAATCAGGCATGTTGGGATCATAAAGAGTTTCATAGAGGGTGAATTTCTGATAAATCTGGATTGTAGGAATGGGAGGTGAAAGCCTAGTTTTAATGGACAGTCTGGTTTAAGGCATATTTATATAATAAACACACAGACTTAAGAAATGTGTCTATAATAAATAGTCTTGAAGGCAGGCTGTTGTCACTTTCCATTGTTTTACACCTCAACCAGGAGGTAAGGTTTGAATCAAATTGGCATCTTACATGAATACTAAATTAACTGTTTCAACAATTGGATGCAACCTTTTTGTTTTCTTTATAGGTCCAATTAAGCTTTGTGGGGAAGGTGAGTACATACAGGAAATTTCAATCATTTTTTTCCGCTAAAAATGAAAAAACTTACAGTAACTGATTGGTTTAATTGCAGCATTACAAATAGCAGAGCATGGAGCAAGTCACACTTTCAGTCATACATCAAGTTAAGCATTTTAAACAAACTTCAGGAGAAAAATTGCTATACAATTTCAGTATTTTTCAGCAGCCTGACAAATACATTCTGGCAACTGTAGGAAAAAAACCCAGAAGTCATAAATCAGTATGCCAGCCCTGAAATAAACTAAAATATAGCCAAGTGAGGCTCTTCATCTTCCTTTCTAAACAGATAAAAAAATAGTCAGCAGCCTATACTTTGTGATTTTAACAAAGAAGGGTCTTTCAAATTTTTTGTTGGCTTTGAAGCTATAACTAAATAGATTCTCAATGAGTACAAGCCATGAGAAAAACTCAAGAGCATTATGTGTAATATGTTAAGATGGAAAAAGAGGGTTTTTTTAACAAAGAACAGAATCTTTAACATTATTAATGTGATATCCTTTCATTATTACATTAAATTTATTTGGTAAATGAATTGTTTAGATTATTTTTCCAGGATGCAAAATGTATTGAACTGTGTTACATCTCTAAGTAGCTCACTTCACTTTTATTTTGATAATTCTCCAGGGACCTAATAGACAGAGATGACCTAAATAAAATTCTTTAAGTACAATCTTTAGTTTTAGGTTTTTTGCAGGCAGATTAGCAATAGTCAAGCTCACTGTTGCTGAAGTGAACATTTCACAGCTGTTGCCTGCAAGAAGTCTTTGGTGAAAGGAACAGAAACCAACACTCAAACTCTAGGACTTAACTACTAGGATCCAAATTGCAGTTACTGATTTTGTTCTTGTCCCATAAACCTTTTATTTCTGGCCTCACTAGCAACTCAGCTTCAACAGGGAGGATTCTTCTGTCTGGATTGCTGCCCATCAAATGCAAACCACCAACATAACCCTAATTATCATGCAACAGCCACTTTTGAGTGAAAAAGATCATGGCTCCTGTGTTGCATATTGTATTCAGAGCTATTGGGTGCAGCATTATTAAAACTGGAGTTCACACAGAGTTAAAATAGGAGGCTCTTCCTGACCCTGCTAAAGTGGAGCACTGGCATTCTGAATCATCACTGAGCTTTTTGGTGCCAAGGAAGGAACTCCAAACTTCATCCTGCTATGTTTTTCCTGATTATACTGTGTTCAAGCACAACGTACACTTAGCAGGACAGGAACAGTGTGCTCTCTTATGAATGTTTTATTTTCTCTCTCTTTTGTTATTCTTTTTATTTAAAACAAAAAGCAGAGTTACATGCCTTATACATCTAGAAAGACAATACTTTCTCCCCTCATGGGGCAAGTGAAACATGGAAAACTGGAACTTATTTTACAGTTATTGCAAGTATTTGTGTTTAATGATAGTGTTGTCAGCTTTGCCCTTTTCTGTGTTCTGGCAAGTGCAATGACAAGAAGACTTTGATCCTACAGGTTGGTCAGAAAATCTAATAAGGCCTTTTGGCAGACAGGCTGGATTGAAGCAGTGAGATCTCTTTGTTTCTTGGAATCATGCTTAAGTTTTGATGTCTGTATTGCATTTATAGCCTAGCTGGACCTACGAAGTCACTGTCTGCATTAAAGAAAGTATGTTTATCTTCCTGGTGTTTTTTGAATTTGTCTTCTTTCACTCCAGAGTAAGCATGTGATTTGAGAGTTTGCAGTAAACAAATAATGAATTTATGAGTGATAAAAGCATCAGCTATCAGGAATGGGGCAAGAACTTTCTTTTGTGAACCAGAGTTTGGTTTTTTATGCAAATCAACAAACAGTTCTTTTCCTATTGTTTTTAAAATAATTTCTTGGATCTTTGTTACAGTAAGACAGTATGCAATAGGCTGTGGATGATATCACCTGTTTCTAGGAATTCCAGTTAAATCATCATGTCATTGAATATTCACTGACACAATCTTGAACATCAGACTAGGAGAATGGCTGTAATCACCTCTAATTACCTTCATCCCTTTGATCACTTTTAGCAAAAGTCTTCTGAATGGTAAGTTTCTGATTCCTTGTAACCTGACAGGGACAGATGTGTGTGTTTCTAATTTAAATGAAAGGAAACATCAGACAGAGTTGTGTCTATTTTTGGCTAACATGCCCAAATTAAAGGAAAGAAATTCATTATTTCATTAAATGAAGCAATATACTAGAATGAAAAAAAATAAAGGTTTTCTTGGCATATGGTTTTTGAATTCAAAGTGACCTTCTAGAACTGAATTCAAGAGATACTGCAGTTTCACAATTCTACTTAATACATTGGATTATTACTGATTTTAACTTTTACAGATGATACTTTTTAGATTAAGAAAAAATCACCAAAAACCCCCCAACAAACACAAACCAAAACACTAGCAGAAAACAAAAGCAAAAGGATATTTCTTATCCTGGCCAGAAGATCAGATCAGTCCACCATACTCTATTTCCAGTGTGATCCATTCAATACCACCTGTTTGCCATAATTTTGCAAACACTTTCATGAGTTAAATTTGACTCATATCTTACTGACCTTATAGGAAATATTAACGGTCCAGTAAACTAGTAATGAATAAACAGACATACTTTGTAAATATATTACTGTATAAACAATAGGTATATGAATTATAAAGAATAAATATATGACTTTGTAAACCAGAGCCAGAGATAGTTTTCCTCCCAACAAAGCATCTCCTTTTTTATTGGCAAACTATTCAATACTTTTGCTCTTTACCAAAACCTTCCTTCAACTCCACAAATCAACCACAAGAATAAAACTATTCTCTTTCCAATACAAACACTAAAACATGTAACAGTCAAATAAGTTTTGTAATAGTCAAATAAGTTTTGTTAAAATGCTTTCTAAATTCAAAGTCTTATTTCTTGATAAAATTTACATTTCTGTTTTGAGAAATGGATTAAAAACTACTGCAAGTACTTGAAATAGATGAAATAGACTTTGTAACATTTTTATTTTTTTTTACTCCTGAAATCCCTTCTTGCTTATTTAAATGAGACTACAGCACACAATGCAGAGAAAATAGGTCCAAGAAAATTGAAAAAAACAAAGTTTGCAAAGAAATAGACCAATCTCAATTGTTAGGACCTGGACAGTAATAACTGAATATTTTGTCTATCGTTTCATATTGTCACTTATTTATCACAGTGTCCTGATTATGATTCTTTCACCCAATTCTTTCACCATCCAATAGACTTTTGTCTCAAACAGCTTCTGCTTGAAAAGACAAGTCCTCTCGAGTTTCAAGAAGAGCTTTTGCTACTGATATGATGGTAATCACAGGTGTACTGCTACTTAGAAGAACTTATGTATATTTTTTTTTTATGTATGCTTTTTACCTATTTTCCTTTATTTTACCTGGTTCCTCTGCTTGTTTAATTTCCTCATTGGAAAATAGAGTCAAAACAAAACAGGCTGGTTTTTTTTTCCTGAATCTGGCCATCTTCCTAGGTATGATCTGATTGATGCAACAATTTAAGGACTGCGCCACAAGAGCTCACCTGAACTCAGGGAGCCCAGATGGGCTGTGCAGGGCATGAAAGCAAGAAGAATTCCCAATTTCTCTCTTCCAAAATTTCCTTAAAGAAAACTGAGCGGAAGCCAAAGGTAAAACAAGACTTAGACAAAAACTTAGACCAGTACACAATGTGCGTGCATAAGTGAAAAATAACCTTTTGACAAATACCATACACTTCCTCAGCAAGTTTCAGTTTTACTAATGGGTGTTTTCTGATAACACCAATTGTATTTTTCCCTATATCTGTAGCAATTTTATGCCTCTCTTTCCAGTCTGCATGAGGTGTTGCTAAAATTATTCCCATTCCTCACCTGTTTTCACCCATGTTCCTTCTGGTTAATAGTTGTGGCTCACCTTTTTCTGCTCCCAGAGCTGGATGAGGTAGAAAGACTTAAACAAGAGATGCCTTAAAAAACCTGACTTCTGTGAGTATGCTAAAGGGCAGATCATATTCTCTCCTTAAATTAGAAAATTAAACAGAAACCAATACATGTCAAAGATCAAATAGGCAAGGAATAATCTGCTGCTGCAATTACTACCATCAGGGACTGGATCAGTTGATACTTTCTAAATACAGTTTGACATCTCATAAAAATTACAGCTAAACCAACAGAAACTAATTTCTGTTTTTCACAGGTGTCTATAGGTTATAAACACACCTAACTTATTGGTTGTAATAAATGCATAATGGAAGGATATAGTTTAATATAAGCCATAGACCTTCTGAATCACCTGCGAAAATAAACCGAAATGGAGTATTTCTGTCTGTCAGTAACAGTCCTGAAACATTCTGTGGCTTTTGAAAAATTAGTTTTTTAGTGCCCTTTGACTAAATTTTTCTTTTTTTTTTTTACTTTCCTTATGATCTAGATGAGAATGGTCTGTCTGGTCACAGAAGCATTTCTCCCAGACTATTTAAGAGTAGATCTGAGCCATTCAACTGACCTGAACAGTACTGGATAGAACAAAAAATTCTTTTTTTTTTTTTTTAATTTATTGAGATCACAGAACCATAAAATCATTTAGATTGGAAAAGAGCTTTAAGATCATCAAGTCCAATAGTTAACCCATCACTGTCAAATGTTTTCCTCAGGGGTCTTCTTGGGTTGCCTTTTTTTTCCTTCATTTTTCATTTATATTAATTACTAGGAGTTTATTTCAATGCTTTGGTGCTACTCAGAGATTTATTTTGAATCCTTGACAAAATCTTGTGATAATTTCAGATTGTCATGTACATGGTGCAATATTCATAAAATCATTAAGGTTGGAAAAGACTTACTAGACCATCAACTCCTACCCTTGACTAAACACCACCACATCACTTAACAATTGCACTAAGTGTCATGTCCAGACATTTCTTGAACACTTCCAGTGATCGTAACTCCATCACCTCCCTAGAAGCCCATTCCAATGCTTAACCACACTTTCAACTAATAAATTTTTCATGATGTTCAACCTGAACCTCCTCTAGCACAGCTGGAGGCCATTTCCCCCGGTTCTGCCACTGGTTGCCCTGGAGAAGAAAACGGCTCCCACGTGGCTGCAGCTTCCTTTCAGGCAGCTGTAAGAGGATAAAGCCCCCCCGAGCCTCCTCTTCTCCAGGCTAAACACCCCCAGATCCCTCAGTCACTCTCATAAGACTTGCGCACCAGACCCTTCACCAGCTCTACTGTCCTTCTCTGGACAGGCTCCAGCACCTCAATGTCTTGTGGTGAGGGGCCCAGAACTGGACACAGGATTCAAGATGTGGCCTCACCAATGCAGAGTATAGGGTGGAAATCCCTGCCCTGGTCCTGCTGGCCACACTATTGCTGATCCAGGCCAGGATACCATTGGCCTTCTTGGCCACCTGGGCACTCACATTGGCTCATGTTCAGCTGCTGTCAACCAGCACCCCCATATTCTTCTATGCTTAGCTGCTTTCCAGCTAATCCTCCCCCTGCCTGTAGCCCTGCATGGGGTGGTTGTGATCAAAATGCAAGAGCTGGCACTTGGCTTCGAATCTCATATCTGGTCTTGGCCCATTGATCCAGGATGCAGTGGAAAAAAATAGTTGAACACAAATATATGACATACGACTCAAAGTTGTATTTTCACTCTAGCATACACAACTTTATTAATTTCAGGCATGCCTTTCCTGTATCAATAGTCCATTCTAATAATAAACAATAGTAAAAGAATCCAGCACCAGAAAAATAGTATATTTTTATATAAGATTTATAGAGCTTAAAATGCTGTATTAGTCTATATGAAATTAGAAAAACTAATGTATACCAAGCATGTAGGAAATACAGAAGTCTAAATGAGGTAGAACAAATGTGTACTTTTGATCTTTATGATACTGTAGTCACAAGAATATATGAGTCACTTGAGTTAAAATAAAATAGACATGTCTGATCTGTTGGTAGTAAAGCTGGACAAAACCTGACATAACAAATAATGAGACAGGTCAAAGTTATAACAAAGGAAACACCTCAATATTTTTTAAAGCAGCACTGGACATGTGTAAAATTTAAGTATAGGAAAATAGCAGGGATTGTATTTGGCTATAAGCTTTTTCTCTAGGCTGAAACATGGCACAGAAAGTTTCAGAAGAGCATGATCACTCTTTTGTAATTACTGAATGCAATTTATATTTCTCTCAAAACAAAACATCTTCCCTCAGAAGCTTTTTCATGTACTTAAAATCTTTCCTATTAATTATATACACCCTTTTTTCTCCTATAAAAGAAAAAAATTCTGCATGCACTTTCCTTTTCAGTCCTGTATAAAAAAAACAAACAAACCACCATCTATTAAGGAAGAGAGATTTTTTCCCCCCTCGATCTTACTAGATTTTATTTTTCTTAGAGAGAAAGACGTGCAATCAAAAGTCATGAAGTGACGATTTCCAAACATCTGTGACTAGTCAATGTGGGCCAAAACTGTATCAGGAAATTGATACTGATGAAAAGCAATAGAAATTTGGGGGGAAAAAAAATCAATTGCTTCTTCATTTTACAAGCAAACGATTACATTACTGTAAGATTACATTGGCAGAAGGGAAATAATGAGGTGTATCTCCCCTAGACCCCTAATGACATGTAACAGCACCCTCCATGGGCTCCCAGAGCTGCTGGGGGATGATGATAAATATCTGCTCTCAGAGCAAGGGCTAGCAGCACTTGCTGAGACAGGATGCTGTTTGCTATAGAACCCCAGGTTACAGCCCTGAACAAACTCTGTATGTTAGTAAACTCACAGAAACAGAGACTTGAAGAAAGGATTTTCATAGTAATAAAATCTGTGTAAGAAAATTAGGATCATTAAAATTCAGTAAAGGACTATTAGAAAAAAAAGAGAGCAGCAATAGTTTTAAACAGTTAAATTATGATAGCTATTGCAAAGAAACCCCAATATAATGTTGAAGCATCATATTAATTTCACCAAAAATATAGGGTAACATAAGCCTGAATAGTTGATACCATTTCCCTTCCTTTCCTTACTTTTTTCTGTCAGTGCCTTGCCCTTGAGAGCAGGAAATCTGCTAATACATGGTGTAACCCTATTTCTATTTCGACATAATTTTTGACCTTAGAGCATGACTCCAACATATTTCAACCGATTTCAGCTGTGCTATAAAATCAACAATATCAACATTAAGAATAACTTCCCTTGTAAGCAAAGTTCTATGAGTGGATCAACTGGATTAATACAAAAAATCCATTGTTTTTCTACCAGCATAATAATTTAATAGTAAGGAGTGCTTATCTTTTCATTGAGACTGAAATTCATTCTTGTTTAGACTAGTGTCTAAACTTGGCACATTGCACATATGCTATGGAAATTCCTTTTAAGCCCTACGAAGGATTTAGCACTTTAGAGGGATGCAGGCAATTTATAAGCCTCTGAAATTCACTTTAGAAACTCTAGACGTGCACTGTGGCACCAATGCTGAGATTCATTGAATTACAGCTACACAGCAGAATGTTAGAAATCTCTCAGCCAAGGAAGAGATGGCATCAAACACCAGAGAAGACACAGATGAGGCATATTATAATTTTTTAGTGGCAAAGCACACTAAAACTAATTTTTAGAATCTAAAGCATGGTCAAAGAAACTGCCACCATATGAGGCCTAGTATTCATTTGATATAGTTTCAAAGACTGCTTGAATTTTTTCAAAATATTTTAAAAAGCTTAATGTGCATTGCTTCAGTTTATGCCACTTCTGGTGATGTGTGTGACATTTTATCTAAGCCTTTCCTATTCATATGGTGTTTTAGATCATCAGACATATGTTAATGCTTTTAGAAATGCGTCCAACAGAAACAAAATGTCAATAATCAAAGTTTGCTATTGGTCCACTATAACTATCTCACTTTTAATTCTTTAAATTCTTTTTTTAATGAAACACACAGAAAAAAAAAAATTAAAAAATCTGCAATTTAAACAACAGAAACACCTAAAATATCAGATGAAGAAAATAAAATTCCCTAAGGACTGTCCTATGCATCATGAAATTAGAGAGGAAAAGGCATCTGTCTGGGCAATAAACAATAACAAAGGAGTAAGTGTCATGGAAATAATTAGCCCACAGCCCACCTGGGGCTACTGAGAAATATGCTACTGACTTATAACATAAAGTACTTTTAAATACCTCTATTGTAATGTAAGGAAGAAGGCAAAGGCCATTGAACTACCTGAGAAGTGTGGGAAACATCTTGCTAATTACAGTGTGTTATTAACCATGTATAGATATGGCCTATGCATTCACAAAACAGAAATGAAGTTGTGTAGTCATAAACAAATAGCCATCAGATAATCATAGAGCATTTTTCATCTGAGAATTACTTGCATTAAGAAAGAAACAACATCATAATTTAGTTGCAACTCTAAATGATCTTTTAGAAGCACTGACTTTTGGGTATTTTTCCCTAAAATATTTATCCTAGAAATGAAATCAGCTTCAGTATCTGCCAAAAATGTTTAATAAGCTGCAAGATAGGAAAATACAGTATTAAAATAGCAAAAAGTTTTGATTCCTTACAGTTACTTTTTTTTTTCTAAATCTAATTGGGACCAACTGGCCTCATTGCTTCTTATAAACTTAGCAATATATATTCAGAAAAAGGAATAAAAATGAACAGATGTTTCTCCTTAAAGAAGTCAGACAAAGATTTTTCTTACACAATAAATCAGCTGCTAGTGCATTTCCAAGACACTGCTCCAGGCTAACTGTTTAGGTATGGCTTAAAAACCTGGTTTACCTCTGTATGTATCCAAAACTGGTAAAGCAGATTAAACTGTAAATGAACAGCAAACACCGAAGGGGGAATGAAAAGAGCCATGGGCAAGTTGAACATCTGAAAAATGAGAAAGAAAACATACATTAGATATCTAATTCTAAACTCATGATGATATAATGAAGTACTATCAGGAGCTCAAAGCACTGCACAATACATTTGCTTCTTCTAATACATCCATAATGCAGACATTACATAGTGTACATAGATAGTGATTATTATGTTACTACTTGATGTGCTATAGCAAATGAGACACAAATTGATCCAAAAGAGCTTTCCCACAAGCCAAACTGAGCAAGTAGAAAATACAACATAAGAATTCATATATTCTGGTATTAGATGTTTATGCTGTGTACTATATGGAGCAGACAGGAACATAGCCTTGACATTAAGGGTTGCCCTATAGGGAAGAATTATCACAGATTAAGCAAGGTGCAAATTTATAACACTATAGGTTTTCCATCCAAACTCTCTACATAAGCACCATGAGGGTAAGACAGCTTGCTTGGCTTTCCAAGTTAATTATAATTCTCACCTTAACTTTCTTATTGCATCTCCCATAAAGTCCCAATATAGTGCTCATTCCTAAAAACATGCTAGCATGAAAAAAGTATCAGAAAACTGCTTACTTGGGAAATTCACAATTAATTGTTTAACTGGCTGAGCAACAGAATAAAACTTCTAAGACCTTCATCTGTTAAAAGTTAGTCATTTTTCTTCAGAAAAAGGATGATCTTGAAAGATCTTATCTTCTTATTTTCCCTTTTACCTGATATTGTGTTATATCACCTACACTGAAAAGTTAATACTTCTCTAAAATACAGAGATTTTTCCTAAACTAAACAGTAGCAGAGGTATCTTCAAAACTTTAAATCTCTTTAGCACTCAGGGAATATCTGTTTGGCAACAAGAGCTCCCTGTGAAGCACAGGAAAATTAGAAAAATATATTTCCGAATTACTACTGTCCTTTTCACAAAAAATCAAATCTTTTGACATCCAAGAAGGCAGTCCAATTACCATGACAGGCCTCCTGGACCAGGAATTCCTTTAGTGTAGGTCTGGGTATAGCATGTAAAACCAGTATTCTCTCAGTTTTAGCCAACAGGGCTGCCCAATAGATTAGAAGTCACACTGAGGCTGTGAAACAGCTGCACTTCCACCCCAGTGCTGTGACTGATGCTCTTAAGAAAGTCACCACAGACACATCTCACTGTGACAAACCAACGGAGGACTAGGACCTTGCAATATCAGCTTTGTCTGCTGGCTTCAACACCAGACAATGTCTGAAACAGTAGGACAAAACCCTGAAGCCATTGCAGTATCACCTGGCAGGGCTGCGACAGCTGGGATTTCAAAATCTACATTTAAAGGCTTCATGGATCACAGCTGCCCCACAAATTACCTATGGGGTGTTTCTGTTTCTGTCTTGGAAGCTGCTTTCCAAGAAGTAAAGGAATTAAAAGGTAATAGAGGGGGACTAAGTTTCTGTCTAATGGCATGATAACAGCAGGATTTTTTAAAAAAAGGAATGGAGAGGAAATTGATTAAAAAAAGCCCAAAAAACCAAACCAGATGGTTTTCAGATTGTTCATGGAAGTGGTTACAGGATTGAAAGCAAGGTTAAAAAAATTATATGCTTTTTCCCTAAAAGTATCAGAAGCAATTTGGTGGTATTTACAATGACTCAAAGGGGAAAGAAGGATCATCTTCATATTTATTTTCTAACTTACTTTACAGAAGAGTACTAGGATTTCCCTGCTAAGCGGTGGGATGAAGGAAATTTTATATAAATCTATAGGTAAATTTGAAGCTGTCAAAGGAGAATGCTTTACTAACTGCCTCACATTTTCTTGCAGTGTAAGCTTTATTTTGCACAGAAAGGATTTTAAAGATCATTTACGGAAGTCAAACTCATAGGGAGAAATGAAAACTTCTCCCATACCAAGATTTGACTTTTCCTATTTATGGTTCCACTGAAACAAGAAGAGCAATCTAAGGGGAAAAAAAAAAAATCATTAAACAGTTCTTTACTGGAAATGCCAGTTCACCAAATCAAAAGATTTCATGGCAATGTACCAGCTTTAACAAGTTTGTATAGGAAAAGCTTTCTTGGCTCTAGAATGAAATTTCTGGTCAAAACTACAAGAAAACTTTTATCACACTGACAGATCTTTTTTCACTTGGGAATTCAGCAGCAGAGATTAGGAAAGCACCCAGAGGGGGTTGCAGAGACATTTGCATCTGGGCTGCCACACTGCAGCTGTTGGTCCCCACTCCAAAGGCATTGCCCCTTTGAAAGGTCCATTGCCCACTCTCCCATGTGGGCATCTCTTCCTTTTTCCTCCCATTTGGAAATAAAAGGTTATAACCACTTCCACAACAGAAAAGGAGTGCATTGAAACTCCTGAGGTTTAGCAGGAATGCTGAATTTCCATGCTGGGTCTCTGGGGCCACCTGCTGATGCGGCTGCAGAGGATCTGCAGGGCATGGGGGGCTGCAGGACAGCTGCTGACAGCAAGTTCGTGTGGGCAGGAACTCCTGGGAGGACTCTGCAGCAGTTAAAGGCATGGATAAAATAAAAAAAAAAAAATCAAAAGAGCCAACCCATTTTTTACAGATCCCAGACCTGGCAGACTTGTCAGTAGACAAGTGACTGACTGCAGTGAAAACTGTGTTCCCTATTCCATTTCCAGACTTGTATGTAGATGTTTCCACTGCTTTTATACCAAGGCATAGTTCAACACTTTATCTAAATGTACTGTCTAAAGTGATCAAATTATTATGGATTTAATACTTGCATTAAATCTTACCCTTAAAGTTGAGAATGGTACTCAAAGCATTAAACCATAGCTTTTCAAATAGCATGTGCAAATCTCTCACAACTGCACTCTGACTGTTTTGTCACTTTTACATTCATTTATATAGTATTATCTTGCTTTAGCTTGCTGTCTTCTTCTTAAAAATTAATATACTTTTTTTTGACATCTTTTTTCCCACTAAATGGGGCCTCAACAGTATCTCTCTGTCTACACAGTAGATTTGCTCCTCCATGGCCCCTCCAGTGGAGAAACAGAAACATTGTGTATGCAAAAAACATGAAGCACTATACATTCGGTTCCAAAATCAGGAGTACATCTCACACCACTGATTGTCAAGCATGTTTTTCTATTCTCTTTCATTTCATATTATTTTCAGTCATAGATTAACATGCTGATTTATTTATCTTAAAATGTTTAACTTAAAACACAACAGAGCTGGCAACAGAACAGTCACATAATCCCACACCATCCACCATAAGTTTCTCACACTCTCCACAAAATTTGATGTCAAACCCATTGAACAGTATAATACACATTCAACAAGATCAGATCAATCTGAGATTAACTAATGACTTCACTGAGTTTCAGCTTCAAGGCAGACCCATCCATGGTTCTGGATAAAACTGTCAGTGCAAAAAAATAGCAGTTCTGTAAGAGTTAGCAAGAATTGTGATCATGCACAATAAGTCATTGCAGAAAGGAAACTGGTGTATGTCTGAAAAGTTCCGGGAGGAGGCAAAACAGTATTTACATTAACCATATGTTTTGGTTAATATCAAATACTTGGTGCAAAAAACCTGGCACACAAAAGTACCATGCATTCCTTGATTCATTTCCCTTTGCACAAAGCATATGAATTTTAAATGCACACATATTATTTGCCAAGTGATATCAGTGTGGTCCTGAGGATGGTCTTTGGAATCCAAGGTGGCCAAACATCTTGGTCTTTCGAGTCTTTTATGCTCTCTGAAGTATCATCCTCAAAATCATGCCATCAGACGAAGTTCTCATATATACACCCATATGTACACACAGGCTTTTTGTCTTTTTTGAATTATTGTTTTTGTTAAGCATTTGCACATATGGTCCCAATGGGTAAATGGGCAAAGGTTAAATCTTTAACATAGCAGTGTTTACAGAGGAAGTAGGGTTGTCACAGACATCCCTTCCGCTATTGTTCATTACAGTAATTTAAATTCTAGGTAATCTTGCTAACATCACATAATTATTTTCTTAATAAATAAACAACAAGAATTTATATAGAAGACATCAAGAAAAAGATCTTAGAAATAGTATTCCTTCATGATTTTCAGAAGAAAATTTCCCTGGAATGTAGCACTTTAACTAATTTAATGTCATGCACTTATGACAGTTACGATCTAGAGACTAAGTCCATGTTCAGTTACATTAGCACAAATCCACTTTACCCAAGTTAATGGAGTTATACTGGATTTCCATGGGTGAGCACACTCTCATGACTTTGAGTCATTTGCTCACAGGCTGGATAGAAAGATTGCCAAAGGACTGTGGGTTTCCTTCACCACCCATATTATATCTCACTGGAGAATATATATAATTATATGTATGTATTTATATATGTAAATACATTTAATATCCCTTTTGAACTCTAATTCTGAAAATTAAAATTTGAAGTTATTAATTTTGAATAATACACAACCAGACAAACTACAATCTGATTAAAAAAAACCAAAACAGTCAAAAGAGAACATGAGGGCTCAACTTAGGAAATCAGCAGTTACCCTGGGTGCAGAACTAAACCCTAAATATTATGTTACATTTATTAATGCATTTGGAAATATATATTTTTAAATATGTATATAAATACTGAATATGTACACAGCTCATGATTTCAAATTAATTTTATCTGAAATAATGCTATGTAACATACTGTTCTTACCTACAAGGGTACTGATATGACATGAATGAGCAGAGACGAATAAATCCATAGGCGTGTCCAAAGCAAATTTTAATGATGATTTCTCTCCCTGCTCCTTTTAGCTAGACAGACATATTCTGAAATAGTTAAATTATACTGTTTTTTTTTCTGAATTCATGTATGAATAACTGAATGAAAATTCTCCATTCCACTCAAAAAGTTATGAAAATATAAATGCAGAGTTATATAGTTAGCCTTCTTTAATTTTTGTAGCTATTTTCATGTTTGCTGTACAAATTAGTGAACATATTTTAAAACTTATGATTATCAGATTCTTCAGTTTCATCTTCTGTGCCTTCAGCGTCAAGCATCTTTAAAAAATTATGTTTTTCTTTGAAGGGAAATAAATGCTATGTTTTAACTTTTACTAAAACTTGTTGATATTAACTTGTTTGTCAAATCTTGTGCAACTTACCCAGGAGGTGTATTTCTGCAGTAGAGATTGTCTCAAGGCTGTGAATAAGTTGTAATCTTCTGAACTATGGTGTACTTGGTGTGCAGCCCACAGTATATTAACCTCTGCAAAACACAAAATTTCTAATGAGGTTTGTGCTAGAGAAGCAACATTTGTTTCCCAAGGCCTTTTTTTCTTAAGCTAGAAGCAACTAATCCTCCAATTTACACTTTGCTATTTTACATTAACAAAAAATAAAACCTAATGCTCAAAGCTGAGTTTGTGTAGGCAGGGTTATTTACATGTCTGTCAGTGCACACAAGTCAGTGTAAATTTCATGCTGAAGTAAGGAGAGGCTGTAGCAGGAATTAAAATCATTGCTGGAAGAGCAGAAGGATGTGTGAGATGAGAATTAAACAGCCAGAAAGCCTCATCTTACTTCTGGTAACATGAGTCAGTTGGAGCTCTGTATGGGATTCAGAGGGACAAAGACTGAGGATGCTCTCATGCTTGAACTTGATATATTTAAAGACTAGAAGGGGACACAAAATGTTCCAAAAATCGTATGCATCAAATTTAAACAACTTAACTGGTATCAGCTTTTATGCTTACATTTTTCTGGAATGTGTGAATCTTCAACCCACTTATGCCACAGACCACAAAACACAGCCACTGCCTGCCCACTAGTGACAAATGGAAAAAACAAACTGATGCTTGCTGGGAAGCCTTGACACAGCCAAAGAAGAGCAGTGGCTCTATTGTTACAGTTAAAAAAAAATGCTGGAATATGGGCAAAATCAGTGTCAGCCATGTCCTTCAAAGGCATGATAGCTCTAATGCACTGAAATGAAGAATACTTCAAAACCCTGATTATATTTCAAGGCATTTTCTCACACAAGTGCAGGCCTGGGTAGCCTGTCTGCACTGTATCTGGCCAGTGTGAAGTGGGATATTAAAACAGAAATAGTCGTGGCCATCAGCTATAAGGATTACCTTAATTACAGAATAAAGGAAAAAGCACGCAGTCAATGTAGCCCAAATAATGCCTATTTATCATAATTCTTAATTTAAGGTCTCATGTACTTCAAGGGATGAAGTTGTACACAAAGCCTCAGCCGATTACAGAAATTAAAAGTTGACTGGCTGTCTGCCAGCTGCACACTCCCATTGCCACTGACCTTGTTTCACCGGAGCCATTAGAGAAGTGCCTCTGGCAGACATTAGAATCACATTCAGAAAACTATTTTATAATGGCTGTCTAAAGTCCTGTAATTATTTGCACCCAAGTTTACATCAAATAGTTTAAGTCTGGTGATTAACATGTACTTCTAGTGTAAAGTAAGTAAAAAAAAAATCCTCTTAATGAATCTGAACGTACCTTTACCATTTAGGGGACTAGATAGTCTTGTAACAGGAGGTAACAGTCTTGCATGCTAGCAACTGGGAGTTTTAAATCTAATTAATTTTGACAATTTGGTAATTAACATCACAAAATCATTTTTAAATTATCTCTAAGGCCTTAAAATACTTAAAATTGCTGAAATAAATGTGTAATTTCAACTATCAAATAACACTTAACACTGAGTCTAAGAATTCTTTCTTCTTTAAACGCATTTGTTCCTGAAGGAACAAGTGTTCATTATATCAATAATTGGTGATGTCTCTCAAAGAAAAAAAAAAAAACACCAAAAAAACACCAACCAAACTCATCTCAATGCCTAATAAACAAACCAGGAAATGAATTATTCAGGTGAGCTTCAGTATTCAATAATAATTTGTGTTTGAAATGTTTCTCAAGACCTCGACAGAAGCTAAATGAGTGAAAAAAGCATCTGAAAAGGTGGAGGTTAAAGACCTGTCTCCTTAGTTGGTTTAAAAGCATTTACTTCCTATCACAAAATGTGTGTAACACAAGCCTCCACTCAATGAAGTACAGCTGTGCAAACAGGGTACAGTAACTGGATCTTTCTTCTTTCCCTCAGTCATTTTTCAACATTATGAAAAGTTCAAGGAAGGGAATCTATGATGATTTTTACAGTCTACTTTCATTGTAGTTAAGGTCAAATGGTTTTCAAAACGAATTACTAAAAAGGCGTTTTATTAGGATTCATTTTTCAGTTAAACTGCCTCTTACACTAACAAGTATATGGAATAAGGTAACCAAATATTGGTGAAATGTTAGTTATTCAGATGTGTGAGCCAGCTTAAATGATCATTCAAAAATGCACCACAGCAATATTGGGGAGATAAACAAACAATTCTTCCACAAGTAATTTAACTGCTACAGCTATTTCTGACTTCTTTTATAGGTAAGTAAATTAAATCCTACTACTTAATCCTATTGTTGATGACACCAATGGCACAGACTACATCAAATTCCTTTGAGAAATAGGCAAACTCAATTGGAAAAAAAGATGTATTAACATTAATCTGAAGAAACTGATCATCAAGAACTTATTTGAAGCAGAAGAATAATATGAATGGGTGAAATAGATCACCCCAAAACTCAGTCTGTAACCATTAGTATATTAAAAATACTACAACTATAATGCCAAAAAGACATCTCTCAAATCTAAGAAACAGACCAAGCATTCTTCATGGAATAAAGCTGACTGCTCACCAACTGCCCACAAGAGAAATGAAATTGTATGTCTCTACAGAAAACTTGTGGTTTCACTTTTTCATTTCTTAAAAGAAAATGAAAAAATTATTTGAATGGGGATAAAATTATAAAAGACTCTTTTACACAGACTTTCTCATATGTATTATTACATAATGACCAATAAAGAAAGGAAGGTTGAGCCAATACCAACACAGATTAAAAAAAAAAAATCATGCAGAAAACAGGAAGTATTACTGCATTTTATAAAATTATCAAATCCTGCTGTGAAGCCACAGGAAAAAAATAGGCAATGGAATTGGAGAAGCCACTGACACAGTGTTCTAATGGAATTTTTGATGTTTCATAATTCAAATGTGATTGTTAAATACAATTTAAAAAATAGATAACTTCAATACACTATACACAAACCCCCTATCTTTGATTGAGGAGAGTAAACGCCATGGAATCATAGGGTAATTCAGGTGGGACAGAACCACCAAAGGTCTCTAGTCCAACATCCTGCTCACAGCAGGACCAGCTTTAAGTTCCTGAGACTCACTTGGGTCTCAGAAGAGAGAGATCCAAGTGCTCTGCATCTGCTGCTATTATGAAGAACTACCTGTCAGTGAAGATGAAGGTAGCATTTCCTCTTCATGTAGCTGTGAGGTAAGTTATAAAAGTTAAAACCCAGGATAGCAAGGGCCTCCTTTCCTGTTGTGGCTTTCCCCAGTTTCCTGTTAATGGAGACATGATGAGCTATTCTCATCTGGGGAACAACAGGGCAACTGCATCTTGGTACTGGACAACCAAAAATTGGTACTTGAATTAACTGGTACTTAAATTGTTGAATTTATTACTATTATTATTACTACTGTTATTACCGACATCTACTTAATCAATTAATATTTCCATCCATCACACAATTTAAAGAATCAGCATGTAATCCCAACAGAGAATAAATGATGCCATGTAGCTAGGTGACAAAGGAAGATTGCTGCTACACAGAAACTGCTGAATGAAGGACAGAATATGATTTGGCCCTCAGTTTTCATTCTAGCCCTTAAAGCCTCCTTGATGCCATCTCAGAATCAGACCTGCACTTCCTAAAATCGGTGGGCTCCAAGCAGCTGAGAGATTTGTATCCTAAAATTTATTCCAAAAGAAAATGAAGATTTCTCATTTTAGCATTAGTTCAATGTACAGATTCTGTTATTAGAAGAAAAAAAATGAGAGGCTGAGGGAACTGGCCTGAAAGAGCACAGGCTTTGAAGGAACTTACTAGTAGCATTGTAACAGCAATAAAGCACTGGCTAAGAAGAAGCTGAAGCCAGGCTTTTTTCAGCAGTCCCATTTATCTTCTTTTCTGGATTTTCCAAAATGAAGAAAGATTATTGATGTTATCATTCTTTTGTACTTCTCCATTCCTTTGTCCTCCTAATTAATTCATAAAATGTAATGTTTCACACACTTTCAAAATCATATTGGTAAGATGACCAGTGATTTGACTTAGGCCTAATTTTTTTATTTAAAAATAATTTTTCATTACTAATCAAGTTCCATTCTGGGAAACCCTAAGACAGATCCAATGTCTGGGCCATATTTTATTACTTCTGAAGAATTTTTTTTTTAATAGTAGGAAACATTCATTGTGCACATTAGATTCCTCTTGAAGAATACATAATACAGAGGTGTAAAAATGAGATTTTTTTTTGCTGTTAATTCCAGTAATTTTAAGTAATTTTCATAGCTCAACACATTTTGGTTGACAACAGAAGAAAACATGTATGCCAATAAAAACTTACAGTCATTTTAAGGAGTGATTTCAATGGAAACAGCCATTTTATAAAATCCTTAGAATCAGTGAAATGGTAAAGATTTGATGTCTCTTTTTTATAAAAGACTAGAAATTAAATTTTAATTAAAATATGCAGACAAGCTTTATAATACCTGGATCTTAAGTAATATGGAAAAAAATACAGCTGATGAGTCACTTAAAGTTTCTTTTCTCTCACAGTTAACACTTACTGTAGCTAGGAGAACAGGTGAAAGTTTCCCTTCAGCATCAACTTAAATTTAAACAGAGCCTTCAGTTTTGCTATGCTAGCCATCTTTTAGAATATGGCATGGCCCCAGCTGACACCAGTATGGAATCTGCTGTTCCTAAACCCACAGGGCTTCAGAGGTAGATACTCTGTGCTGTGTTCACCTACAAGCAATCACAAAGGGATCATCTCCTGAGTCTACTTTTCTCTAGTCAGAATTAGTAGAAAGCCCAGGATGACTGAGGAAAGAAAAACAGCCTGGAAGGTAGAAATGTCAGTCACCTCTTTTCTATGCATTTCAATCCTACCTAAAAAGATAAAAGATAGGAAAATACATAGCATTTAAATAATTTATTTGCTAAATTCTTACCTTTTCTGATTCACAAAAAAACCCAACTGTTTGATTACTCACTACCTTACTGCCTTCTTCTAACTGATGTGTTCGTAGAATCATAGAATCATAGAATATGCTGAGTCGGAAGGGACCTACAAGGATTATCAAGTCCAACTCCTGGCCCAGCACAGGACAGTGCCAAGAATCACTCCATGTTTCTGAGAGCATTGCTGAAACAATTCTTGAACTCTGTCAGGCTTGGTGTTCTGACCACTTTCCTGGGGAGCCTGCTCCACCGCCTGGCCACCATCTGGGAGAAGAACCTTTTCCTGATATCTAACCAAAACCTTCCCTGATGCTTCATGACTGCTCATCAAAAAGAGGAGATCGGTGTCTGCTTCTCCATTTCCCCTCACAGGAAGTTATAACTGCAGTGAGGTCTCCTCTCAGTCACCTCTTCCCCAGGCTGAACAGACCAAGTGCCCTCAGCTGCTCCTCATACATCTTCCCCTCAAGGCCCTTCACCATCTTTGTTGCCTTCCTTTAGACACTCTCTAACAGTTCAATATCTTTTTTATACTGTGGTAGCCAAAACTACCCCCAGAACTTGAGGTGAGGCCACCCCAGCTCAGAGCAGAGCAGGACAATCCCCTCCCCTGCCCAGCTGGCCATGCTGTGCCTGATGCCCTCAGGACAGGGTTGGCCCTCCTGGCTGCCGGGGCACTGCTGGCTCATGTTCAACCTGACATCAACCAGGACCCCCAGGTCTCTTTCCTTGGCCCTGCTCTCCAGCTTCTCATTCCCCAGTCTGTCTGTACATCCAGGGCTGTTCTGGTCCAGGTATAGAATTCAGTACTTGTCTTTGTTAAACTTCGGTAGCTGGTGATCATCCAGACCTTTAATTTGGCAAGTTACCTCTGCAGGGCCTCTGCCTTGAAGGGAGTCAACAGCTCTTCCCAATTTAGTGTACTATTGCTGCTTTTTAAGAATTTGAATAAATCCCTTCTCATGCAGAGCTTTTTCACAGAATCTTATTCCCTCTTTGATTCTACACTTGCATTGGACAAGCAACCCCTGCAATACAGTACCACTTAAATTTTGTTACTGGAAAGGACAATTACTGGATTTATTTTAATGAAAGTTGCCAAAAAGCCTGTATTTTAGGACCTGTTTGGGATCCACCTCACATAAAACCAGAATCTAACAGATTAGCTATCATCTCCACAACAGAAGTAGATATGAACTGTGGTGGAACTCTTCTGTTCAGTCTGTTATGGTGTAGCCCTTATTTTGTGACTCTTCTGAGCCAATTTTGCTTTATGTTTTTTGTTTTAGTACTCTTCAGGCAGAGTGGCAGGATAACTGATTTTGCCAAAAAGCTCTGCTTCCTGCTTATTAGAAATATAATTCTTATAGGAAAAATTCTTTCCTCGGTTACGTTAGTGTTAGCACAGAGCTGTGCGGATTTAATGAGAACAGAACTAGATCCAAGGAATTTATCTGGAAGGCTCTGTTATATACCACACACCAGGAAGCATGTATACAAGGAAATGTACACTTTTTTTGTGTGTGTTTTGGTTTTTTGTTTTTTGTTGTTTTGGTTTTTTTTAATAAGACACACTCTTCTTAAATGTTGGCCTTTGCCTTGTGAGTTTCAGCAGTTTTTATTCTCAAGATAATCACATTTGTAAACCAAAGACTGGCTGTTATGAGATCCGAGTTCAAGTGGTGAACTAGATTTGATTTACTATAGACCTTCAAACAATTTTCTTAACCTTTCTCTTTTTCTCATTTTTATTGAGAAGTACCTATCTGTGCATGTTCTTGAGCCAGACCAGTTCTCAGCCTTTAGAAAGTAGGAGTTCCACCACTGTATAAAATATCAGCCATGGCTCATGAAGCTGGTGTGTCAGGACAAGAGGGAACAACTCAAAAGCATTTTTTCAGCCTCAGTATTACCTAGTCCTCCTTCATCATTTTGCAATGAAATGCACATTGTTCTACCCAGGTAATGCCAGGACAGGCAATCACACAGCCTGTCACAAAGACAGTATCAAAATAAAATTATGCTACCAAGAGACACCCTGTTGTTTATACAATCACAATCCAACAGTTTAATTAGTAAATTTCACTTGGTGTTCAGCATCTGATCCTTTGGGGATGTGAGATGTGCTCTTTCTGAGCTTTAGTCAGGATTATCTGTTTTTCAGCCTTCTTCTTATGTTACTCCATGTGGTCAGCAAAGTATTTAGTGAGTGGGCTAACTTGTAATCAAGTAATACATGGTATATACTCCCATGGTTTGTAAGCCAAAAATTCGAGCAACCTTCCACAAAACCTGCCTCCAGAATGTATGCACAAGCCAAAACTTCCTGCTTGATCTGCTGCCATACCAGTTGAAAACACAAATCTGCTCCCACACAAAAAAGTCCACAATAAGATCTGCAAAACTTAAGATGCAGAATGGTCTGGGGAAACGTGGGAAGAATCAAGATAAGCCAAAGTATTACACATGCTACCCAGAATAAACAACAGGCCAGATCCTATCCCCTTCTAGCAAGAATCCAGGGGACTGTGAATTATACCCAGATACGCTTTTGAATCTGTAAAATATTTAAAAGATCATGTGGTTAGGAAAGCAGAGGCTGGCCAGGTCAAAAATAATGGTCCTCTCAACCCATACGTGCCTTATGTTATTTCCTGGCGTCCTCATAAGCATGGGACATCAACAGGAAGGCTAGAAAAAGCCACAGCACACCCAAAGATTCAGTCTCTTGAAACAAGTGGGAGCAGTTCTCTTGAAAACTAAGCAGCATGAGTCAAATTTCTTGCACCATTGTTATATCCATGTAAACCAGAGTAAGAATCTCAGTTATTACATTAGGATAGTGTTAACCCAAGGCCTGTGAGCTTTTCATAGTTTCCAGAAACAGAACAGTCTGTTTCTACATACACCATGGAAAGCTACAAAGGAATAAAGGCTGTCAGGTAAGATTCAGAAATAAATAACAGTGACTCAATCTCTGACTTCACTCACAATTCTAACAGAAAATGAATGCACATTCCTTGGTGTGAAAAGATACTGAGAAGATAAAGGATCCAAAGCAATTTTAGCATGCAATTGTTGGATTTGGACATTTCCACAAAGACAAATAGGAAACATTAAAAAAATTAAGAAAAATACAATAGAGATTACGCTTCAGTACTGTGTATATAAGTTTACTCTGAAAACAATGGAATGTTTGCCAAGTCTTTCAGTCCACAGTAAGTCTCACAAAAATTCTGCTACAACAACTTGCCTGTTTCTCACACCTTCCTGAAGCCAATTTTCAAGTGCTCTAGTTGTCTGGAGCAGCTCTGCAGCTGGTCAAAGCTTTGTTTCCCTGAGCTCTGTACAATCTCTGTAACAAAGATAGGAGTCTCTACACCATCAGGAACCATGATGGCAGTACCTGTTGCACTTTCACTTGCCTCTTTCACATGTGTATAAAGCTTGATTCAGGTATTCTGTTTTTCAGTTGTTAAGGATTTCATAAGAGATTCTTTATGTGTAAAAGTGTTAAAACAGCTCTGATTTGTTTTGAAAAAAAGAATAAAATGGTGCCATGGCACTTTCAAGGATAACCAGATTATAGCATAAAATCCTCTTTGAGAACCCAGTCCCAAGCCCTATCAAGCATTTTCCACAAATACTGGCCTCAATTTTTTTCAAATACCCTTTATTCAGTGAGGGTTTCTCCTGGCTATAACAAGGTTTATCCACCTTACACCTCACATTTATTCAGTGAGGGTTTCTCCTGGTTATAACAAGGTTTATCCACCTTACACCTCACAGCCTCCTGACTGAGTGACACACCATATTTTAACTTCTGAAATTCACTGATGTAGAAACTTTTTGTAGCACTTTGCTTTCTGCTCCTTTTTTACTACAAAGAGGAGAATATGGCTCATGAATTTCACAACTCTAAATCATCGTGTTGTGGAATTACATTTATGCATTAAAATAAAACCTGTAACAAATTTCTGTGTTACAGGTTTTATTTTAAAATAAAACAGCAGCTGTTTCAAAATTACTTCTATAGGTCTGTGCCACTTTATACAAGCTGCAGACTTGACTTAAGCTTCTCCCAGGATGGCCAATGACAGCACTGGCAGTCTTTTTTGCCAACCTGTGTAACTTAGTGCTACTGAATACTGGGGTCAAACTGTGGCATGAATGTGTGAAGCGCATTAACTGTGACAAAATTAGCACTGTATTCATTAGCCTGATGATAAAAAGAGAACTGAGATTAAATTAAATAAAATTTTAAAAGGAAAAAAAGAAATTACTTTAAAAAATCTAAACCCCAAGTTTTACTTCAAGTCTTTCCATTTATTTTTTTTTTTCTTTCCCCAAAAGAGTCTCAGCCACTGAAATGTCAGCTTATGAAATTTGAGAACATATTCATCTTGGAGGATCTTAGAAGGAAATTGCTGAAATGAAATGGGGGAAAAAAAAGAGATAATTCTCCTTTTGTTTTTTTGTGTGGGGGAGTGAGGTTGAGAGTTCTCCTCCTGTATTCTGGTCTGTCTTTACAAAAGATTGATGTCTGGTGTCACTGTTAGGAAGTGCAAACTGTTCAGCTTCATTGCAATCTATGTCCTCATCCTCTTGCTCTGCAGGATACCACATACTTTGGCAGGCAATATTCAGAAGGGAAGCACTTTAATGGCAAGAATGGATACCAGTGAAACCTTTTCCCACAACGTTCAAAACTCTGAATGTGCATACATTAAAGCAACATAAAGCTGGAGGATATTAGGAAGAAAACAATAACTGATAGTAACTGAGACACATTAATCTTACTTTTTTTGCCCCCCAGAACAACATATTCAAAAAATGCTAGGGAAATATACACTCAAGGGTGAAAAAAAAGAAAAAAAAAAAGAAAAAGGATGAACTGGAATGATTTCAAGTCTTCCAACCTAAAAGCATAAACATAAACATACTTTTCCAAAGGAAATATCCATTGCCCCTTCACGTATCCTTTACCTTTTAGGCTGAATTCCTGCATTCATTTATTTGGTTGGTCATTTTTTCCAACTAGATACAGTAAGAATCAACACTGGTAAGTCAATTTATTCTGGTATAAAAGAGGAATTGGCTCTCCACTTTTCTCTTCCAATCTCTTCCAAAGTGTTTTAAATTACTTCTTCAGCTAAGTTCCTGAATGACAGATGTGTGGAAATGCAGACTAGATTTGCAAAAAATTCTACAGAAATTTACAGACATATTGGAAAAGCCTTGTGCTTATTAAACAGTGGTAGTTCCATTGTATTTGGAACTTTATCCACTTCATTTATAGCATATGTGATGTGTGCTAAGAGACCTGTCCTTCCACAAACTACATTTGGACCAGTGTTGTCAGAACTTATTTTATGCTCCCTTTCCTAAGAGCATATAGTTGACCACAGATCCTATGTGTCCATCAAGTAATTACCTATGGCTGCATCTTTAATGGATGCTCTGGACACTATTAAGCATGCTAAGACTTAAATAGCCTTTTTCATTTATCATTCTAACAAGAAGGACATGGAATCCATTTAAATAGATTAGATAAAGAGAGCAGAACACAGTTAATTGTCAAAGCAGGCAGCCTCAATTTAAATGTGATGAAGAAAGGTACAAATTTGCCTTCATACTCCATCAAGCTGGGATCTACTTGGTAGAGTGCACCCCTAAGTGTGTCAGCTGGGATTATCTAGAGACCACCAGAATGTTGTCTTCAAGGTTTTGTCTCCCATCACTCCCTGTCCTGTCTCTTCAGCAGGGAACACACATGAGCCTAAATTAGGACTACACAAAAAGGTCTTAACATTGGAGCCATCCACAGGGATACAGGCACTGGCAGCATGCTCACATTTAACCAAAAAGCATGAAACAGCCTTTAAGAAAGACTTTTACTGGGTGCCCCTTGCTACTTGTGCTAACTCTTAACTCCAAATATCAGGAGTATCAGCATCCAAATATCAGTCAGAAGAGTAACTTTATCGTACATTTCCTCTTTCCCCAAAATATTGATAAATGATTACGAGCAGAAGACAGGTGAAACCACGTGCAGTAGAGTTTCAGGTATGGGGTCCATTTCAATGTGTGCTGTAAGTTCTGGTAATAAGTTTGGAGAGCTGAAAGTGCTCCTGCACTACCAGCAAGCACTGAAACAGATTGCAGGTCTGGGAGTGGAAAACAATGGCTGGCAACACCAACCACTAACAGATGAAGCCAGAGGTGGGGGGGAGCAGGAATACCAACAGACTCCTACGATGCTAATTCAGACTGATTTGTCAAAGAGCAGCTCTAGCACTTGACCTGTAAAGGCACTACTCCTACATGTTCACTGGGTTTGGCAGCCACATGTCTCCTGAATGATGTTGCATTTTCTGACTTTGAAGGCCAATAGCTAGTGGCTGGATAATTAGTACCAGAGCTAACAGAAAGAAAAGGATTTCAGAGACAGAAAACAGCAAGTATGGAAACAAAAAGATTTTTAGCTGATTAACTATGACATTTGTACACATCCCACTGTAAATTCATTCATTTTTTTATCCTTTATCTGCTTGCTCTAAGCTATAGAACAAGCTAAGACTGAAAGCTCAATGCAGGATGCAACTGTCGTACTTTGTACTTTCCAATCACACAAAAGTCAGCGCTAAAGCTATGAAGTGCAGGATACTAGACTGCAGGCTTACCTCAACCACTGAAGTTGTATATAGGAAACAGATCTGCCTAAGAAAAATAGGCTCCTCTACTCTATATAGTGTGATTATTATCTGGCAAGGGTAGTGTATTTCATTTTCAATATAAAAACAGAACGGTCTTTTGCTGCTTTGAGATCTCCGGTTAAAATCCTTTGCTAGACCAAAGAACTGACCCAAAACAAGTGTGCTGTCGAGCCAAACTCAACTCTAGTCTACCAAAAAAGTCCTATTACTCCACAGCCAATCTACTATTACAGGGGAGGAGAGGGAAACAGAATCTTCATCTGAAAAGTGTTGATTTTTTTATGGAAAACATACTTGTAAGTACAAAGTTTTACAGTGTGTTAAGACATACTGAACAGTATGCATTTATGTATAATTTCATAGGATATTTTATATGCACTCCAGTATCCATTATCTCTATAGCATGCGAGCTTTCAAACCTTTTAAATTAAAGGACTACCCTGTGTTCATCTCACCACAAAATTAGTCTTTGATGGAAGATCCCAGCAATTTTTTTTCATCTTCCCAGCCAAGAGACACTCAGTGACAGCAAAACAGTGGCCAGAGGGAAGCAGAGCACAGCTCTGCCAGTCCAGACTAAGAATATTCTTTAGCCAAAACTCCAGAGGTATTGCTAGGAGCTTACACTAGGGAATCAGGACATAGATAATCAAATCAGTAAAACTGGCAGGTTCCAATATCACAACATCTAAGACAATTGCTATAGCACAGGAACCTTCTTTATTTCACCTCCGGGCAGAGAAAAGTGACGGAAAAGAAGAATTTAAGAAAAAAGGCAGTAGGGGGGCATCGTAGAAACACAAGCAAACCTAACTTAGAGACAGCTGCTCAAATACATCAAAACAGTAAATTCACATATGTTTATAAGGAGCTTGAAGGATATAAAAATAGACATGATCTTTCAGAAACAGATCAAAACTTTAAGTGATTGTTTAAATAATTTTAATCCCACTTCAGTAATGTTCCCAATTATTTAACCACTGCCATAGAGAAGAAGCATGTCTGACAAAGCAAGTGGGAATTGAAATACATGGTCAGAATAAAACATTTTTTTGTTCATCAGTTTATACAAAGAAAATTTTACTTCCCAGTCCTTTTGTTTACTTCTTCTGCTACTAGCCAAAAAAGTTTAAGAGTACTAAATACTCTTCTTATTCCCCCACCAACACTGCAAGAAAGACAGTATGGTCTTGATAAAATTTGGCTCTAATAATAATAAATGTTTTGGCATAACATCAGTACAGATTACAAATAGTACAGGTGTATTTTCCAAATCTAAAAGCAAAACAAACATCTGCATTTTGCAACTGGCTAGGGCAATCATATCACCACATAGATGTTAATCTAATTCTATTACAATAGGCTTCTAATGATCTACATACTTCCTCTGAAACTAGATTCAAACCCTTAGATCAGGAGCACTTCTTTCGGTGCATTTACTGAGCATATAGAACCTACCAGCTCTGATCTCTTCTGAGACTCTGTGGATCTTCTGTGCCATAAGACCACATAAGGTCTGAATATTCAAAGTTATAAGGAAAGATTTATAAAGGTGTACAAGAGACAGATACATTTGTTTCTGGAATTAGATAGGGCTGGTGAAGTAGAGCTCAGTGGAAAAGCAGGTGGTTGAGATTATGATCAACCAGGCAAACAAACTCAGGCAAGCTGGACCAGATGGCCTTTTTTCTGTTACTAATATTACTTATGTTCCTATTCAGCTGTAAGAAATTACAAATAGTTTACCTGTTCAGATTTTTCTGACTCAAATTACATAAGATCAATGCTCTCACTTCATTGTCACATTAAAACTTATCATGACACTGTCTGTAATTCTATTTAATAATTTACAATGCTGCCAACCCAGAGGAGAAACCGGTAGGTGTAATGAAGAAGTTTTGCCTTTAAAAACACTAATTACATAGCAAACCATATAAAAAAAGGAAAGAAAAAACCCCAACAAAATCCCCAAAAACTTAATCTAGAGGATTAAGTGCTACTAGATACAAACAAAATGTGAAGTCAAACCATATTTCCTGCATTAAAAGATGAAATTTGGAAGGAAAATTAATGGGCATGACTAACCTGTAGTCACAGAGATTGCATGACCCATTAATTTACAACTGCACCAACCATGTCTAAATTTCTCCTTCATCTAACATGTGACACAGTTCAGAGGCAATAAATTTAAAATCAGAATGGTATTTCACAGGTGCACAGAAAAAAATAACATCTCTAAGATTCCAATTTGCATTAATTTATTTCAAAACTATACAAGCAATTTTTACATGTGAACTTTTTGAACTTTGGACTAATATGACTGGCTTTTCTGTGACAGCAGATCTGGATTACTGTTAGCAAAGCAAACTTTACCAGTTGTGGGGTATACTCTGATGCTGTAAAGATCCTAATAATCTAGTGAAAAAGTTAACTGAGTGAAAAGACTTAGAGTATTATGACCAGCCTTCAGAGCAATCCACTCAACACCTATCTATACCTATTTTCCAAAATAGCACTCTCCGCTGTAATTTGATATCACACTTTATACTACAAAGCAAGCTGTGCCTATCATACACTTTAGAAATCATTCTGCATTTATGTCTATTTACATTTTAAATACCATCTTGGTCAATTAAAGTCTAAGCTCTTCAGGCATTCCAGGTGCAGGCACATTGAGGCCACATGAAGAACTGCTAAGTTCCAGCTTACATCAATCAAGAGTCTTAGAAGACACCACAAAAATGCATAAACTATCTATACCTATTCTTCATATGTTTTTATTAAAGCATACATAGAATGTGGTACATCCCACAGACACTGATCTTCATTGCTGCTTAATTTCTTCATCATTGTTTCAGAGGAATGCTGGAGGAAGAATTTGAAACTCAAAATATACTGTGGCTCCCAGTATAGATCATATTTTAGGGATAGCTTTAACAACTCCACAAATTTTCTTGATCCTGGCTCTGCAGACATGCAAACATTTTCATTTACACATGGTATGGGGTCTTGGCTGGTTTGTTTACCATTTATAGTGAATAACAGAACACAGCTCACTTCTTCTAGATATACTAGGCTGGCCTGTCAGTAGAATGATAGGTGAAGTGAGCAGAGCTAAAATCAGTGGAAGGAGACTTTCCCAGTAGCACAGGAAAAAACCCCTTGAGTGGTATTATTAGAATCAGGATGTGACTATAAGTTTCTCAGAGTTGCATCTCTCCCTGGAATGTCACAACAGGCAGGCAATACATGGTTTTTGTCACATTCCAAAGTTTTTAGGTATCTGAATTCAAAGAATTTTCTTGTTCTATTTTATAAATGTATCCACTGTTGTGGTAAGGCAAAACTTCAGAGATTGGAAGCCTTCACCATATTCCAGCATTCTCTCATTTTAAGGGAAGTTGTATCTTAAGGGTGTCCTTACCTTGGGACTTTCCCACATAGAAATGTGATTATTTGTGTATTCAAGTGTTTTGTTCAATCAGAATCACAGAGATTTAAAATGTCTGTCTTTGTTTTGCACCATGTACAGTATTAATAGCCTTTGTATAACTATCTGAACAACTGAAAGAACTCTGTTTATGCTATATATTCCAGTACTTTATGCCAGTCTCATTAATTAAGAACAATAAAATAAGCATTAATGCAAAAAACTGAGCTGAAAGAACTTACTGTTAGATAGTTGAGGGTTTCTCCTGAAGGCCACAGCCATAATCCTCTGTGATCATCCAGCTAAATATTGTGTTAGTGTACTGTATATACAGATGTTTATACAGATTCTATTCTGCCTTTGCATAATTTAATGAAAATGTTTATTGTAGACTACTTACTCTCCCCTGTTTCAATGGAGAAGAGCAGAATGTTTGTACATCACCAGTCTGCATATCAGCAGGACATTTAAAAACTGAATCATAAAAGCAAAGACAAAACCATCACACTCTATGCAAGCCACCACAGTCTCTTCTATGACTCTTTGATCATATTTTCAAGTGTATTAATATCCTAATAGACTCTTAGATCAAGAGATGAACATGAACAAAATTAGAAGCATAGAAAGCACATTTCCTTGAGAATTCTCAAAACCACTAAATAAATAGCACGGTTACAACCTCCTGTTCACATTTAATTCAACTCTCTTCACTTCCAGTAGAGAAATCAAGTGAAAGACCTCACATTTTCAGGAGCCTAACCAGGGACAAAGATATGTTTAAAAAAAAATCTGAGAGTGATTTTGGTGTGAGCATTGCCACTTTTAAAAAGTATAAATATTTTTGAGCAGTCTCTTTTCATTAAAATTTCTTAGAAACTTTCATTTCAATCCAGTTTAATAATAAAAAGTAATTATTTTTTATTAAAAAACACAAAATCAGAAAGTAATCTGATTTACTATTATATTTAATATTTCTGTATTTTGCCTTATTTTACTTCAGCAGTTTGGAGACAGTTTAAGTATTCTTACCATAATTTGTTTCATCAAACTAGATCAGATAAAGAGCTTTTCAGTGAGGGTTTAATCCTGCAAGGTGCTGAGGCCTCAGCAGTGTGTACATACATACACTGTACATACACTGTATACAGGCTGTCTTCTCTTGACCTGCAGTCCTAGACTTGAGCAACAAGAGAGAGTAAAACCTGTGAGACAAAGAAAACTTGCTTGGACTATAAGTCCTGAAAAATTTCACACCATTGGTGTCCTATGCATATTAGGAGCTTATGTATAAATTGCCGACCTCATGACCCAAGAAGTATGCAGTTTATGACCTCATGCACCACTAAATCCACAGGTACAGGGGTTTTCTTGCATCTTGAAGAGTGAACCACAAATGGTAAACATTTGCACTACATTCTCAGATAAATCAATATTATCACCAACTATAAATACCCAGAAGATTGTTCCTTGTCACTTTCAGAAACATGCTACATTAATTTTGTCTTTCTGGATAGAAAAGATTTTGTTGATGGCAGAGTACTAAAAGAGTGGCTTTCCTCAGAACTTTTTGTAAAAAGCCAAAATGCTGGAGGAAGTCTTGACAAGAAAAACTAACCTAGTGACTAATCTTTGTTTGTACTTGAAAAGATTAATAAGAGTATTATTGAGAAATATATCTGCTCTGTCCTGGAATTCCTGGCTTTTATTTCCTCTAAAGCCTTTATCCAAAATCTGTATAAGTTAATCCTTTTGGTATGATGTCTAATGTTTTGATCTCTGGGTGTCAACCATGTTTTTGGACTGGCCAAATTACAGCTCCAAGGCCTGTGGGAGCAAGTCACCAGCTCCAGCTTATACATTGCTGCTAATTTTCCTAGACATGGCTTTGCCCTACCTCAACAACATCCTCATGGGAAACTCTGGTCTAGAATTCAACCCACTTACTCACTTATGGCAATCAAAGCATGCTCAAAAAAGCACCATCTTGTATTCATGACCATCTTTACTGACTAATAAAGCCCTTGACAAAGAACAAGAATCCTCCTCTGTGCCATAAGTATTCAATCTATCACTTTGTATGTCAAGGTGGATTTGATGCTTTTTCAGCCCAGTAGATCAGTACACAATCACTTAAAAATACATTAGAGTACAGAGAGATGGCTATGTACAACACACAAGGAGACTGCAATTTTGGCCTCTTAACACAATGGTTTACAAACGTTAAAATCAAGAAATCTGAGCAAGATGCACTTAGGATTTTGCATTCATAATCATCCCATACTCTGTGTACTTCTGTATAAGAATGTAGCTATATATTACCTAATGACATCCCCCTGCAGTACAGTCACATGCTGCTTACAGCAGAGGTGTGAAGACAGATCCTACTCATAGCCAATTTTACTAGGCCAGTTTTCATCACAACTGAACTCTAAAACCTGAAGGGTGCATGTAGGGATTTGCCTGTGGCCACTACTCTGGATTAATGAATAAGCCCCAGAATACACTGCACATATGATGAGATCTCCAGCTGCAACCCAGAATAACAATTTGTCATAGACAAGATCTGCTGGGTTCTATTAGGAAATGGGTTTAGAAGTAAGGGAGTGAAGATGTCATAGGTCACAGCTAAAGGACAGCTGAGGAAGCCTGTTGTGATTAAGGCAGCCTTACACAGCTGCCATGAAAAAATTTCAGTTCAAAATGCAACATCTGTGCAACCAAATCTACCACAGCAATTGTGAAGACAATGGCCAAAACCCAAGGAAAATGATACTATATTCTCTCATAAAAAGTACTTCCCACAAAGAGAATTTTATAGGACTTGACTGAGTGAAATGTTGACGTCATAAGAGAGAAGTTTCCAGGGACAAGCAGAAGGGCTAGGGAAAATTCGTTATAAATAAGCATCAGCTATGTATTTGCTATGTCTGTCCTCAGTACTGCTGAATAAACCATGAAGGAAAATTGTTAGAGAATGTAACTTAAGAACAAAGAAATTATTAAAAGTAGAGATAAATTGATTAACCACATATAAATTGATTAACCACATATATATATATATATATATATATATATATATATATATAAACAAGCTATACTGCTGACAAGCTTATCAAGCTTATGTTTGTCCATGGACAGCAGGAGTAAGTAAAAAAGCATACATTATCTTGCTAACATGAATCACTCCAATAACAGTATTAGGATTATCCAGATTTACTATAAGTACTAAAGATACATAAGTGCCCCAAATTTTTAATACTATACGTATAAATGGACAGAATAAATGGTCGTTTATCACTTTCAAAAAGTATTAATGCTTCTTCAATAAAAATGAAATTTCATCATAGACATGTGACTCTTCTCTAGTTAGTAATTTTAAATTGAAATCTTCCCTTCTGTTAATTTCGTATGAAAGGTAATATAATGCAATGTATATCAAAATTAAAGTAAAAAAGTATTTCCTTTATTTCCTACAAAACTCTTGAAGGTTAGCTAGACAAGATGATTCAGAGATTTTCATAAAGGTAGCTTTATGAAACATTACTTGTGGATCAAGTATTTCCCATATCTCTGGATCTTAACCTAGGAACAATTAAAAATATCTCTTTCCTTGACAGGATAGTGGATTAATAAATTGGATAAGCTCAAGGAAAGGGTTGATGCACACCTGAGAAACAAAGCAGGCAGGGGGAGATGGCAGCTGGACTTAAAAGGGAAGTAAATAGCAAGGGAGAGGGTGTGAATGGAGAAGAACAATGGTGTGGCATAGAGCTGTAAGTGGGGCTTGACTTGATTAGAAAAGTGAAGCAAAAACAAGAGACAGTCCCTCTGTTCCAGGAACTGAATGTAATCCCCTGACTTCACACCAGGTCAATATTGATGGCATAGAATCATAGAAACATTTAGGTTGTAAAAGACCTTTAAGACTGAAAGGTAAATGTGCATTTAAGCCAAGGCAGCACCAAAGTTTGCACAGGCAAGAAAAGGATCATAATGGGCTCAGGAGGATCTTCTAAGTAGGGTAATGACAAAGACAACAGCACACAGAGCATTCTAATGGAAATCTGATTCACTTTGCAGGTATTCCTCACATAGAGCAAGAAGAGTTTCAATATTTATCCTTAAATAATTGAATCTCCTCTAACCTGAATACAACCGTTGGGTTAAGTAACATTCTGGTCTATTCTTCAATCAGCCTTAACATGATTAGAGACATCACTTTGCTACACTTACACAGGAGATTCAACAGCTGCTTTTATTGCTGCTTTGAAAGTGCCATTTCACAGCACTCTACTGAACCCAGGTTCGATTTTTAGAGATCAAACTGATGTCCAGATTCTACTGATATATTTAAAGATGGGAGGAAAAAAGAAATGTGACTTTGTTTTCTGCCCTCCCCTTAGATTTCTTTCTCAGAGACCATGACAACAAATTAATCTTTACACAGATGCAGTCTTTCTCCTAGAGACTGACAGCCAACTTTCACAGTTTTCAAAAAACTGTCTGATTTCATCAGTTTCATTTTCACAATTAATTCTAATATTTAAATTTGAAAAAAACCCACCCAACCTTCACTTAAAACATTGGGGGTTTTGTGCAAAAATTCTTTAGATGGAATGCATATATGGAAAAACCTGTAAGGTTTGAAGGTCTTAAATTAGTCACTATTAAATTCTTCTGTTGCTAGGACTAGAATTTCTTTTTTTTTATGATAAGTAAAATTGGAAGGAAACATATTCCTCTAAAATCAACATCAAAATATTCTCATTGTTTAAAGTTAAAATTCTGAATACAGTTTTCTACAAGGCACAGGCATTGAAAAAATTCATAGACAAAGGAAATAACAAATATATATGTCTCCATTTCAAATTTTGCCTACATCCAAGAAATCTGATTCTTTGTTAACCAGAGAAACAAATGTTATGAGTCAATAAAAGATTTGCATATTAAAAAAGTACAATCTTACTTTTGCATTTCATACTATCCTCATACATCAGAAAATAAAGTATAGGTATCTTTATTTTTTAATAACTTTTTTTATAATCCAAAAATTAAAGCAACTCATGATATCAAAGTTCTACTGGCTTAAGTCCAGTATTTACTAGATCTAAGTAAAAGGAAAATTTGCTGTAAAAAATCAAATTTACATTAAACATTTCCAGCATCTTCCTCACCACAGAAATTACCCCCAAAAGACTGAAATGCCATTGTGTATCCTGAACTCAAAATCAAGATCAACCAAAAGTGAGGAAACATGGTTGTTGCTACAATAATATTTTTTTAATAATAGCAAAGGATGGCGAACATATGGCTATATTTCCAAATAAAATCCAGTAGCAGGTGTTGGGCTGTGGTTTATGGGTGTTTTTGTAATTTTAAAATACAGCAAAGCTGTTGCTGCTGCAGAGAAGATAAGCAATTTTTTTCTATGCAGAGGGCTTTTTCCAAAAACTTGTTCAAAGGGATTTTTCCTAAGTGAGGCAAAATTTTCCTTTCAGAAATTTACACATCTTTAAATCATGAAAATTAGTTGGCATTACTTTATTGGTAGAAACTTGCAAACTTGAACCATAGCAGATAATAAAAGACTAAGAATTCCACTAAAATTAAATTTAAAAAACATAATTAGAAATGAATAGATCCAATTTTTCAAGCTTTGATTTTTTTATCCAGCATTACATGGTAGTTCTTTAGACATTTTAATCCATCCTTGGAGACCAGTCCCTAATTTCCCAGCTGATTTCTACCAGCCAGGAAAAGGCTGTCAAATATACAGATAGTACAAAATATTTTAGGATTTACATTCCTTTGGGTTTTTTACTTCCTGTTTATTGGGGCATACTGCAGAAGCATAATGAAGTGGTGAAGCTGATGTTTCAGCCCCCACACCACATGCTCACACTGACCTGAGAAAGCCAAGCCTCTGTAGGATTCAGAAGTCTGACCCCTTTTCTGCAGTACAGTGGGAAGGTAAGCAAAGCCCATAATATTAATGGCTTTCAAACTCTTTGTCAGCACAAACCCGTTTCAGATTTCCAAAAGATAACAACCTGACTGAAAGTAGTGAAGTGGAAGGCTGATGAAAAGGGAAATGCCTTTATTTTACCATCTTGCTCATAGGTACCACAGATAGATTTAGTGCCAGACTCAATACCTGGAATTCAAATTACTTGAAATTTGTATCATTCACAGATTCCTGTTCACATCCAATCATTTTAGACACCCATAGATGCAATGGCATCTCTTTTGGATGGGTTTATTGTATAACCAATACTGTCCTTGTTAAATTGTTCAGCTGCCTCTGTGCAGTTTAACTGGGAAAAAAACCCACCACCAAAACCACATCAAGTACAACAATTGGTGAATTTGTACGAAATGAAACAAATCCAAGAACTGAGCTATTAAAAGAATGTTGCAGAGAGGTTAATGTAATACATTACATTTTTCTGGGAGGCTGCTAGGCAATTCAACTTATTTTGAAAAAAGATACTGTGTCCTCCCCAAATGGAGTCATTTGATGTGAACATGTTTATACTGAACGACTGATGGTTTGAACTTTAGATGATGAGCAAATTTCAGTGTGCATTTGATATGTTAATCATATGTGCACCCATATTTTACAGTGTTCTCTTACAGATTGGCAATGCAATCACATAGGCAGAATGGTCCAATCAGTCTTCACACTGATCTGATCACTTTGGGAAAGGGAGGATTTAAGCTCTCAGGATAGCATACTGCTGCTTGAGGGTTATTCCATGAATGATGCTTTCATTGCACATATCTGAAAGACTTGTGCTGAACACGTATTGGACATCAAGCTGCAGTAGTCAGGAATTTTCCATCTTTTAACAAAATAACGTAACTTCATCAGTAGCTAATAAAAAGATCATTTTGCAGTTGTGGAGATCTCATCTGTAAAAATTTATTAATCTTCAGAATTACTAAGGTCATAAAGTTTTGCCTCTGTATCTCTCAGAGTTCAAGATGGCTTGATATTGATCCACATCTTCTTTTGCTTGATTATATTTCTTTCTTATAAACAACATTGTTATATTTATATAAGCAAACCTTTCAATTAATGCCTCCTCCGTTCCTATTATTTCAAAATGCAGTAGGTCTTTGTGGGTTTATTGACTCACCACTTCCTGAGAAATTTTTCTTAAAAGTTTACAGTGAAAATTTCCTACTGTTCTACAGTTCTTCAGCAAGCATTTTACTTGATCTGTGAGCTTGCAGTTCTTCAATTTCTTTGCTCCTGCAGGATGGAGTTTACCTTTGGCAAGAATCAAATATATACTTGGCAGTATCAGCCTTGAAAAAATGAAAGTTGGTGGTTATTAACTCATGGAATTTTTTTGTAATTTTTCCATCCATAATTTGACCATGGTAAATGGAAACTGGATCAATTTGTTCTTTTTCATTAGTTTTCTTCAGAGACTGTAAGATTGTTGAATCAGGCTCAGGTCATCCTCTATTAGGATGTTTATAAACTCTGACAGTTATCTACTAAAATAGGTTAAAGAATACAAAAAGTGAATGTTCACATCTAGATTCACCCTTTGATACACTCTTGCATAGCTGATGTGAAGATGAACTCACATTTAGACACTTGTGATGAACTACATTTTGTCAATTCACACAAAATCTAAAAACAGGATTTCAGAGATATCAGGTTTGCAAATGTTTCCATAATTGTAAATAACTCTCCGCTGTCCACGTAGAAATTATGAAAGGAAATAATCATCTATGAAATACATTTACTGAATTTAGTTATGTCAATGATAGATTAAACCTGTTACTTTTCATGCTGCTGATTTTAGCATATTTTGAAACACATAATAACTTTATTATGAATTTTACTGTTTTGATTTTGGTCTTATTTTACTCCTTCCAAGAATTAGGACAGAAATTCATAATTATGTTTAATGGAAGATAAAATCAAAATCTCCAATCTAATACCCCTTCACTAAAGTGTTCACTACATATGAGCTATGAACTATAAACTGAAAAAATAATCATGTCCCAGCTGCAACATACAGATTATTTTTTAAAGGAAGAAAAACTGGATACATGTGCAAGACAATGTGCAATACAGTCAGTTCTGATTACAAGCCAGCTGTGTGAGCTTGAGCTCTTCTTAACAGGGTTAACTTCCTGGGTTAGGCTAAAACTTAGCATGCCTTTTCTTTTTCCTCTCCTTTAAAAAAAAAAGATGTGGCTTAATGTAAAAAAAAAAGTCCTTATCAGGGTCAACTTAATGCCTCTCTTCATCAAATACTAACTTTTTAACTTGCTCAACCATAATTCTTTTTATGGGTGAGTTTGCTAGTTACACATTCCAGATGTGAGGCAATAGGAAAATTGCAGTGCGGGGGTTGGCTTTGGGATCTATGTGTCTGAAGCATTCTTTTCCCACTAGGAACTTTTCCCACATTTATAATAATGAAATTGTGAATAATGAAAAGTAAGTTTTAAAAAAAGAAGTTCCTAAACACAAGGGCCAACATTTTCAAATTATAAACAAGAAGAAAGTGTGTCTTCTTATGATTCATCCATTAATTTTGGAAACTGGCAACTGCAGGTCACACCATCTATTTCAAAATTCAGAGGGAAATGCTGGCTGATGACTTCTTTTATTAGAAATAATTTGAATCTTTGGAAATGCAGCCAGTAGGAATTTAGGATGCAATGGAGTTCAAAGTTTGTGTGGGTGTATGTTGTTGGGAAGTAAAGAACAACAATCCAGGCTACTTTAACTTGCCAGATACAATTTCCTTTCTCAGCATTCTATGGGCTTGCCTAAAAAACTGAAAAAATTATTTTTTACTTGCAAAATTGGCTATAGCTAGAATTAATCAAGCAGTATTATCCAAATTTTAAGCTTTGTGTAGGAGAAAAATAGTGTTATTGTCCTGGTGTTGTCTTTCTTATCCTAAATCAGATGCCTCCAGCTCACAAGAACTGTACGTGTTATATATGCAGGTAACATGAATGTGTGTGTGTATAAATACACAGAGAGAAAGTGTGGATACACACAAAAATTACATCTATGTAACCCAAGGTTAAGACCAAGATTTTCCAGTGTGATCAGTCTCTAAATCCACTCATTGGCAAATAAATACATCCTGTTCCTGCAAAATACTGTGCTCCTGGGGCTTCTCTAGAAAGTACTTGGTGTGGCTGGAAACACCCTGGAAACAAGGGCTGGGCAGGCACTGTCCTCCCCAAAGTCACAGATAATCCTCTGCATATGGAACAAAACCTGAATCTCTTTTTTTCATCTCCAGCTGCAGCCTTTCCCCTAATCAGGAAACAGACAAACAGTTCATGCCCCAGTTCAGTGGGAAGACACTTCGGAAGATGGCTTTTCCAAATGACTTCCTTAGGCAGTGGGAGAAGCACTCTGAGCCCAATTCTGCCATTCCCAGGAGACCTTCCCCATCCTTATAGACTGTTCTTCCAGAATCTTTCCACAGTGGTGGGATTTTTGGCCAAGTTCTCCAGCCCTGCTCTGAGGACACATGCTATTCCAGAGCCCCCCAGGAAAATGAAGGGAGCTGTACTTTTTAGCTTCCTTGTTCAGTAGATTGTGCAGTACAAACTCCTTCTGCCAAAACACTAAAGATCTTTAGATGACTAGCAAAAATATCCAGGATGTCAGTTGTGGAAGATTAAAACCAGTCAGGATTAACAATTAAACACTTGGTCATTTTGCTGGAAGTACAAACAGGACAAACTGAAACTTCGCGTTGCTTTGAAGAGAGGACACTTTGTGTATTGTCTGCATGGGCACCTGCAGCATCTGAGATGACACAGGCCAGCTCTGCTGACTGATGTAAAGAAACCGGGCCAGCTTTCTTCTCAAATCCAAATGTTTCCAAGAGCTTTTTGCAAGATTTTCTGTAGACTGACTCTTATTATGTCTTCTAGGGCATCACAACATTCTATCTGTCTCCAAAATCCACCACTCACCACCAAACAACCTTCATTACTTTTAGACTTTATCAGAGGAGATATAAAAGCAAGCAGAGGCTTGAAACAGAAGACCTTTCCAGTCCTACAAATGGTTATACCAGAGATCCTATCTTTTTTATGTCTCTGCCTTTGGACTACTCAGAAATAACAAATACCTGGTTGGGAAGGAAAGGTTTTTATTATGTTTCATGTAAATAATATTTTATGATGTATTGTGGTTTGGAAGAGTTATTAAGTACAAAATTGAAAGATAAGTGCAAAAGAATCCGTGTGTCTTTCTGGGAAATCTGATTTTATTACTGACAGAAAAAGCTTCACTTTCCTTTTCAACTTTAAATTAGAAACAAAGAGATAAAATAAAATATTTATTTCCTTTCTGAGTGTCTTTATATTATGAATTTTTTCAAACAGCTAGTAGATACACTGGTAACAAAAAACAGATATATTTTTTTCTATCCTGCTGGGCCACTAGAAGTACATTTTATAAGTTTATGTGTAGGCTTTTCTCATATGTTCCAAAAATGAATTTAGTAACAGCATATTCTAGAAATCTAAAGCTAAATGTTTATTGTGCTTAAATGATTGAGTTTTTTCAACCCCAATGATTATTTGAGAGTTCTTTAATACTTCACTTATACATTTTAAATGTGAGATAATTATGGCTACTTACATATCTTTTGAGCCTTGAGTTTATTTTCTGCATTCCACTAAGTTTAACCTTGTACCAAGCATTTCAAATAACAACATCCAGAAAACAAACTAAGTACTTCTGCTCCATTGAGAGGTAAAGAAGAAAATAGTTCTAGAAAATGAACAGTAACAGTGTGTTAGGATACCAGTATCTATTTTCTGGAACAGGCCAGAGGCCATTCCTTACAATCTTAAAAATTTCAGAACAACAAGTCAACATTCTGCCTCCTACAGAATTAAAGTTATTTGTTTGTGGGTTGTGTTGACCCTGGCTGAATCCCAGGTGCCCCCCCAAAGCCACTGTAATTCCCATCCTTGGCTGGATATGGAAAATAAAACAAAAGGCTTGTGGGTTGAGAGAAGGACAGGGAGAGATCAGTCTCTGGTTATATCATGGGCAAAGCAGACTCAGCTTGGGCAAAATATTATTAATTTTATTAATCAAAATGAGAGTAAAATAATGTGGGAAAAAACCTAAATCTTGAAACAACTTCTCCCACACCTATTTTTTCCCCTTCTTAAATCTGTTATCCCAGAGGCACTACCACTGTCACTGACTGGCTTGGCCTTGGCCAGCAGTGGGTTCGTCTTGGAGCCAGCTGGCATTGGCTCTGTCAGACTTGGGAGAAGCTTCTGGCAGCTTCTCACAGACAACACCCCTGTAGTCACACCCCACATCCCTCCCTTGTTATCTAGCTCAAGCTGTCTTCCTGTGGTATCATTCTCTGTTACTTTATTTCAGATTCACACAGACTCCTAAAAAGTGTTGAACCAGTCTAGTACAGAGTGGTTTTAAGCAAAAGGTGTTTTTAAGCCAGCACAGAAAACCAACTTTAACTCATTCTATGTAGCTCATGTATTAGAAATCAGCTTGTCCAAAAGTTTTAATGAATGTAAGAAGTCAAACATCACTAAAAGTGCTGACTCTGAAGCAGCGTACCAAGTATAAGAGAAAATGGAAACATACTGTCAGAGTTGTCGCTTATCATTGGATCTTTTATTCTGAATTCCTCTCTTCCCCTCTGGTAGAATACCACAGAATTAAAGCACCAGTGGCACATTTTTAAAGGAGTAACAGAACAGTCACTGAAACTTTCTTTTGACAGAAAACAAACAACAGGGAAAAAACAAACAAACCACACAACTCACTCCTTAATTTCTCATGCAAAAAGGCCAAATGAGATTAAAAAATCCAGATGAAATTCTGGAAAATGCTTAGCAACCACTGAAACTGTATCTCAGAAGAAACGGGAAACAGTAGAAAAACAGAAAGACATTTGGGTATCTGGAAAACTCGCACCTCTCCCACAGTTCCTGACAGTCCCTACTTTCATTCCCTCTTCCTACCAGCACTGTTAAGAGCTGCTTCTCTTTAATCAGCAGCTTTGGTGATGAAAGATACAAACTTGTCTCTCTCAAAAGCCTGAGACAGATCTCCTTCCCAGCTTGTTTCCACCAATAGTCCTGCAAGGAGGTGGTGATGCTTCATCTCTGCCAGTGGTACCTGGGGTTAGAACTTGCCTGTTGCAGCAATGGAAAGCTAGGAGCTCTCTCCTGCATACCTGGTGATTCCCCTGGCAGTGCTCAATACTGTGCATCCATCAAAAATAATGGAAATATGAGGATCTACAAAGGGACAATGCAAATCTACCAATTCCAGCTCCATAGGGATTCCCCCTGTGCTACCCTTGCTGTGCTGGATACTCCCCAGGTGGGAAGTCCTGCTTCAGTTTGCATCTGGAGGCACAGAAAGAAAATTTTTCTGTGGGATGGGAAGCAGAGCTCCAGGGAATAGTCAGACCACATGGCAAAGGCCATCTGGTCATTTGCTCTAACCAGAGTGATGATCACAAGTCCCTCTTTGGCTGCTCTTCCCCTCTGTCCTCCTGTACACCCACACACAGGCGCTTGCTCACTCTGGCACTCACGACAACTCTCAGCAGGGTAATTCAGCTCACTGGGTTAGTTTCTGGCTGGGAATGTAAAACAAGAGAAGTGGACTGTCATCCTTGGCTCTGTGATCTGTTTAGCTTTCCTTTTAACCCCTGCTCTTCCCAGCATGGATAGCATTTGGACCCAGTTATAAAAATACAGTCCTAAAAGCAGTGAGCACAGGAACACCTAAAAGTCAGGCACGAAGTTCAGAGAGTGTTTTTATCCCTCAGCACATCCTTAGGGAAAGGTGTGGGTGCCCAGAAGGCAGGCAGTGTTCTGAACTTAAGACAACTGAAAGTATACATCAAACAAGCAGTTTTGAAGCCCTATTTTATACTTTATAATTTCCTTGCAATCCCAAGATCTCTACCTTGGATGGGAAAGCAGGACCCCCCACAAGAAAGGCTGCTACTTAAAGGACTTAAGCCATGCTGTTGGATACAGATGACTGACCTGCTGTTTCCTGGTGTGATGGCAAAGAGGTGCTGGTCACAGTGCAAACAGTAACATTTGAGTAGGTGCAGAGACCTCCGGATTGTAAATCTCATCCAGTCCTAGATAAAACTGTGAATCCAGACTGCCTCCAAAACGTAACTCAAGATTTTAATTGTCATTGTAGAAGAGCTAATAATTTCAACCATTTTGCACACTTTAAGACTAACAAAAAATAATAGAACCATCTCTTGAAACTCATCACAGAACTGCAGCCAAAGATCTTGTACAAACGAAGACAGATTGTTTGAAAATCACAAAGAACAATTTCAGATATGTGGATCTATATATTCACATTAAAGGTAACCTGCTCTCTGGCATGTTTTGAATTTTATTTTTTTTTTTAATTTCTTGAACACATATCTGCTTATGGTCATCTTTGAGTGACCATTCTCCACTCATTTATCATCTGTACGAAGTTTTAGACTGTTAAAAATCAACCTAGGCACCTATACTTCTTCCTATGAATATTGGTATGGGCTTACTCATAGCCAACTGTTCCTTATAAAGAAATCAAATATGAGTAATAGTAAGACAGGTGTTTCTACAAAATATTTGTATGTTGAGTCAGTGCAGGAGGGGATTAAAAAAAATCATATAGTCATAAAATGTTTTGCCTTGGAAGGGATCTTAAATACCACTTAAGTTCCAAACCCCCTGGACTCCTTCCACTAGACCAGGGCAGGGACACCTTCCACTAGACCAGGTTACTCACAGCCCCCCGCAACCTGGCCTTGGACACTTCCAGGGATGGGGCATCCATAGCTTCTCTGGAACAACCTGTTCCAGTCCCTCACAACCCTCACAGTAAAGAATTTCTTACTAATACCTAATCTAAACTCAGTTTGAAACCATTCCCCACATTGTCCTATCATTACTTGTCCTTGGAAATGGTTCCTCTCCAGATTTCTTGTAGGCTCCTTTGAGGTACTGAAAGGTTGCAACAAGTCACCCCAGAGCCTTCTCCTCTGCAGGCTGGACAACCCCAAATCTTTCAGCTTTTCCTTGTAGGAGAGGTACAACAGCCCCCTGATGAACTTTGTGTCCCTCCTCCAGACTCATTCCAACAGGTCCGTGTCTCTCTTGTACTGAGGGCCCCAGAGCTGGATGCACTGCTCCAGGTGGGGTCTCCTTTAACCTGCTGGCCAATGGATGGCTTTACATGGATGTGGGCTTTTTGTTGTTGGGGAAGAGACGAGCGGGAGGAGCAGAATAACTCCCAGCACTCATTTGCTGCTTCCCATCATGGACAGTAAAGATATTAAGAGAAAAGGCATCTTCCTTTCACTACTGATACACATGTGGCACCAAAACATGCAACATAAAAACAATGCCTGGGCCCTTCACAGTTAAAAAACCACTTGACATTCTTTGTCATGGCAGAGCTAAAATTCTCATTTTAACTGCTTACTGAAAAAGCCACTTTGATCTAACCAGTATACATGTGCCCTCACTTGACAGCAGCTTTTTACACATAAATTAACATAAGAATCAGTATAGCAGCAAAAACGTCATCCATTAAATGGCATTTCAAAATGCTTCTCTGTTTCCTAGGAGCACATTATTTGCTAATAAAGATGGGATATATAATGAAATTGGTTTTGTCTGTTAGAAGTGTGTTGCCTTTCAACAAATACTGAAATGAAAGATGTATTTAAGTATACATAATTTTATTTTTACACTGATGTTTGCAAAAGGTACTGTGAAAAGAAAATGTCCCCTTGGGAGGAAATATTTTATATAATTTGTGAAGTAATGAGATATTCTAGTTGTAAGTGCCATATAAAAACATTATACATGAATCACTGTACAGATCAAAATGGAATTTTGGTTGCTAATGGCTGAGAATTCAGCTCCAATTCTCTGTCACTTTTTCACAGGTGCAGGCATAGAAGATCAAGTACACACAACTGGAAATTATTTTAAACAAACATAGGTATTTGGGCAATTTTTTCAAATACTGAGAAAAAAGAATAGGCCAACTTTTGCAAGTACAGAAGGAAAAGGAAATCTCTCATTTTACAGTGTAACATGAACAACTCAGATGCTTTAGGGAGGAGATTTCACACTGGAATTGCAATTTAAAAAAAATTACCCAAGATGACCTATTGAAAACTCATTAAAATCAATGCAGGTCAATAAAGAGTCATATGCTTTTACTTTTAAACACACTTAAAACCACACAAAGCAGCACAAAATCACCTTTTATAGCTGTCTAAACTTGTTCTGGATCAGAAAATGCAATGGTTACTACAAAAAATAACAAAAGCAGCTAATAAACCTTACAGAAAACAGTAGATTCAAGCACATGCAAGCAATATGCTGAATAGCTGTTGATTTTCTGTCTGCTGAGTGACTTCAGATCTTGTCACCAGCACAGCCAATGGGGTACAAAATCCTATGGAATTTGCTGTGCGACACTGGCCAAGCAAAACAACCACTGGATCCTAGAACACTGGACATGTCACGTGCTGTCATCATAGATCACGCTGCTGTTCTCACTCCCATGCCAGCAGAAAAGCCTGCTTTTTATATTAAATGCAGACTCTCACAAATCAGTTTTAATAAAAAATTACTTGCGTGCAACAGTATTTAAATCTCTAGCAATTACATTGATTAACTCAAGATGGTCTCTTTCTTCATTCAACTCTTAAGACTGGCTACCTAAATGTTGGATAGAAAGCATATCAAAAGCCATTTTATTCTGCATTTTGTTTTGGTTCCTCATTCTAACCTCACCACTTCAGTCAGAAACAATGACAACTCCAAGAAACTTGTTGCTAAAGCAAGACTTGACATACCTGGTGTTTTCTGAATACTTACTAAATGAACATATACTTGAAAGCTGCTAATGGGCCATGCCCATTTTTAACAGGATTTAAAGAGTCATTGTATTTTGCAGAATCACACACAGTATACGCACTCATATGTGTTATCTACAGCCTGCAACATAAACTTGGAGCAACTGTATATAAAAATGGTGTCCTCCTAAATGAGTCTATATTTCAGAGGCCAATGTCAAAGCATCTAGACTGTTATTGTCAAGAGTGCCTTTAACTTTTCTAAGGGATGGTGGCAATCATCTGAGTGGTTTAATCCTGAAGATTTCTTAAAAAGACTGTAGTTTATTTTGCACAATTTGCAATTCCATAGTAGGGTCACAGACACTGAGGAAGTAAGAAGACTGGGTAAATGGATTTTTCTGTTCAATGCCTTGCTTTGTTCCCCTTTGGCAGAAGGAAGTGATTTTTTTTTTTTGGTCACTGTAATTACTGTGAATTGGAACACAACTACCTCTAACCTGGCTTTGGGAACTGAACAGGTACAGTTCAGTATAATAAAACATGAGGACCTTCTACCCTTGTTGGAAACTGAAATACAGAAATATGATGTGATACATGGAACAGTTGTTCCTAGCACACAATTTATCGATTACTCTCCCCATAACAGAAGAGGTCTGTAGCTGGATAAAATATAGATATCCCAGTATGGCAGCAACATACATGCCAAACTATAGGACACTGATTTTCTCTTAATTACTATAAGCTATTATCTGTATAGAGCTCATTAAGATCATAACATTTGACATATTTCAAATTTAATCACAATTTTGAAATACCTGCCAAAAATACAAAATAGTTTCAAATACAGTAAAGCTGAAACTCTGGAATGATTAGCTATCCCAGTATTAACATTATCCTAGTGAAAGTACTGGGGCTATTTCCCATCAAAATTTTCCATAATTAATTTCAAACACTAGGAAATTGATATTTTTTGTTTGATACGAACTTGAAAGCACAGGGGTGTCAGGGAATCTACACTGAGACTTATAGGTGACTTATAGTCACCTAGGAGACTTACACTGTGACTTATAGTCACAGATCTCTGTGACTTTTGCTATAACACAGGAGGCTCAGGCCCCAGTACTAAAATAACAACAATGAGCAGCATAAAAAACTCCATCTTTTCTTGTGAAAAAATGAAGTTATTTTCCTGAAATACTCTTTCACTTTAAAAAATCACACTTCTCCAGTGGGCTAGGCTGTAAAAGATAGCATAGAAGAATGTGACCGGCTTCTCTTTAATGCAGAGAATCTTCCTGCCACATTTTTCCTATCTTTCCCACTTTTTCCTTCCAATCTGAACTTATTAGACTACTTTTCAATTTGTTGTCTGGTATGTAATCACTGTACACAGCAATGTAGAACTTCCTTTTCTGATAATGACAACTCAGTCCTAAGGAGAAAAATATAGTCTGATTTTAATTAGGTCTAATATGTTGCTAGAAAATTTTCAACATGTACAGTAAGAATTTTCTGAACCAATGAACAAAAGAGCAAAGGTTGTAACATAAGGAGATAAAGTCTGGGCAGCTGTACAGTGGAGGAACATTAAGTCCACCTGCCATCAATTGCTAGGGTTGTCCTCATTCACTCCCTGCTCACCTGCCAGGGTGGTACATCTTTCTGTCAAGCAGATCAAGTTGGATCTTCCACTGGCTAGTGTTGCCTTAAGCTCACTAATCTACATGTCAGTAGCTTTTCTGTTTTCTGTGAGTACATTATGGACATGTATTAATTACACTTCAACTGCCCAATTATGCTCTATTTTTCACTCCTTTCTCCCAGTCTTGATATAAACACAGCAAATTAGCTCTTGCTGACAATTCTGGTTTCTGTAAGGGAATCCTGAGCAGCCTCTTTACGGAATTTTAATTTCTTTTTGATTAAGCCTGTGTGAATTTAAACTCTTAATCAAAGCTCTTGCCAACATTTTAAGTAAATTGCAAAGCCAATCAAGACTTCCTCATTTGCTCTCATTATGTTTCACCTCATGTAAAGTTTCCACTTGGGAAATGCTGAAATGTTAAAATAGCAAATAAAGAAAGGAGAACTTGCCCTAGAAATACAACAGCACATAAACTCTACCAACATACATTTTGCTCCTGTCCCAGCTCCAAGTACAAAAATGTAAGAGTCTCCCTCTTCAATTCAAATGGCTTTCAAGCTGGCCCTGCATACTTGTCCAATTATCATACTTTCCTCTGTCCTCCCTTTTCTTCTTGCACAAGAAATATGAATTTCAGGTTAACACAAGTAATTTCTGTTTATGTAAAACAGGACAGAGGGATAAAAGAAAAGCTTCAGGTACAGCCCAGAATTAAAGATTATGTCATCTCTAATACCTGCTGCAATGCAAACCCACCTAAATGGTACTGTAAGTTCAGTTAGCTCAAACAGCTGAAGTCTTGTGATTTTTGGACCTAGAAGTGTCCATTCCATTTTCAGTCACCAGTACATAGCTGGCAAACACACAGGTCTATGGCTTCAGTACTGATTGAATAAGAGAGGATATGTATATTCCATAGACACATATATTGTTTGAACAGGTGCAAGTATAAACCACAAAGAAAGTTTCTCAATTTCATTCAAGACTGTGAGATTGGCATGTCATCAGTATGCTCCAAGGAGGCTTCTTCAGTCAGCTTTGAGAAGGTCCTGTACTGCAAAGCACCTAACTCAAATGATTAACAGATGATAAAAAGATTTAAAAGGTCCCCTGTAGGTTGACAGGTAATACATTATATAAAGATCTTTTCATCACAGCACGGCAAATGTGTGGAAAGTCAGAGTGAATCAAATATATTTGTATTGTAACCATTCTTTCTGCATTTTCTAATCTAATCACTATATTTAATTACTACTATAGTACTAACAGAGAAAGGAGAGCATTTTCTAAGTTGATATTTCAGTGGTATTTCATTCTTTTTCTTTGTGCTAAAGAATCATTACAGTTTTAACATTTTATGTAGAAGGCCACGAGGAATCTAAAATTAAAACTGTTATTAGAAGCAGTTGAAAGCAGGCAGTGAACTGAAGCTGTGCCTTGCAATCTTGGCTATTGTTGTATTATTGCAGAGTCCCATAGGCAGCGCTCACATGTACAGTACAGAGACTTCACATCCTGGCTCTTTTGATTCTTTTGTCTGCCCTCCAACCTGCGCAGCCAGGAACTTTCACTTGAGAAAGATTTATGAAGCCTCCGCTAACAGGGTCAGCCCTGTTATATCACCAGAGGGGTTCTTCTTAAAAATAATAACATCTATCCACAGCTCGGCAGGGCGGTCTCTCTTGGCACTCGCTTTCCCTGTTTGTCTTAACAACCGGCGCACACAAAGCCCTCGGCTCCAGCGAGGATGGCCAGCGATTCCCTTAGGCACGGTAGCCCTGCTTCCTGCTGCCTGCTAGGCCTGTGTCAGCTGAGATAACCCACACCTCCAAAACCCACTTCAGGTTTATGAAGTCTTGACTCCTGTAGCTGGTGGGGTTACACCTTCACATACTAGGAAAAGTTTGCAAATCTGCAAAATCCGTAAAAAGTTTGCAAGGTGGACTAATAAAATGATTTTAGAGACTCTGATTCTAATCAATTACAGTGCAAGACCATTTATTCTTATATGCCAGTCACTGCTATATCATTATGTAGTCACCCTGACTGAAAAACTCCTGTCAGTTCTAATAATTATGAGAGTGTTTTGGTACTATGTTAAAAGCTACTTCCAAGGCTCTTATGCACTTTACAGTGCAAGTGGTTTTGCTATTCATTGCATGTATCATTTGAAAGAGGGTATTTTTTTTTTCCACTGCAGCTATCAAATATTAAAAATAGGTAAGGAAAAATTATTTTTACAGTCATTTTCTCCAAAGGAGTTCATGCTTAGAAGCTTGGACAAATCCTCAGGTAATATGTCCTTCTCTGTATATTTCTTAATAAAATAAAAAGTTGAACATTTTCCCAATCTTCCCCTCCCGCTTAAGAAAATGCTCTTAAATTTATTTCATTTATTAAGATTACATAAAGTGTTTCTTTCACAGTAAGCATTCCTAGCAAGTTTAGTCCCCTGTGCTGGGAGGAGAAAGACTCTTTTCATGAATACTCAGCCAAGGGTTCCTGAGAGTTAATACTCCCACTCTTCTTCTTTGAGTGTCAAGGGATTTTTAACATCCGCAAAACAGACAGGAACTTGGGTTTCTGCCTTAAGAAAAGAATGGATTTTTTTTTCACCACATAATAATATGCTGTGCAATTACCAATAAGAAAGGAATATTCTCTACTATAAACTAAACAATGTGCAAGAAGCATTTATTGGTCATTTACTGCAAACGGCATAAGGAATTTAAATTAAGTTTCAGGGTGAATATAGAAAGCAAACAACATAAAGAAATCCTGAGCACTATACAGTGCAAATTATTTAAATGATAAATAGAAGTCTGTAATATGACAGAATATTGAGACATCACAGACTAAATGTTCACTTTTATAAAATACTGATGACTAGTAGATTGTATTCACTGTATCAAGTGCTGTAAGATCTAAGTATAACATGTTCACATAAAAGAAGCATTAGTTTCAAATCAGCTCTGTGTGGGAGCATTTCCTTTCACAAATCCAGCTGGAGGACAGGGCCTGTATTAAACTAAAGACTACTGCTTCCAAAGTTTAATAAGACAGACGGAATGAAGATTCTGTCCCTGCCATGTCCATTTACTGTGTACAGAAATGGGGGTTAATCTCTCTTAAATTAAAATGTGCTGCTTTTTTTTTTTTTTTGGCTAGTGGGAGAGTAGATCAGTGAAGAAAATCCTTCATATGATGGACAATTTTAAGTCAGGAAAGAAGTAAGGAAAGAAGTCAAATTAACATTTACCCCACACAAAAGTTGTTATTTTGCTCAGAGGACACTAATGGTATTTTATTATTTCATAATAAACTCATCCTGAACACTGAGCAGTTGGAAAAATCATTCAGAAATATATACACACGCTGCTATCAAGCAAGAACCTGGCAGTTGTAAAAGAACTTTCATGCTGTACAAAACCATATTTTTCTCTCTTTGACCCATTTTGCACATACCAAAATGCTTTTATAAAACCACAAATTCCTGAATCAGCTTACCTTTACAAAGAGAATATTAGCAATTATGTATCTGTCTTCATTAATCAAAACCACTTCCAAAAATTTACTCCTGATTCTGTGCAACATAAATTTTGGAGGTTGCTTTAAGGTGTGTTCTCCTAACCCATTATCAAACTTTTCCATAGGCAGTGAAACAGCAGCCAGCCCAGGATGCTTTCAGAGGGGGATACATTCCTGCTGAGAGCAATATAAATCACCAAGTGTGAAGACTTTCCTGGGTGACCATAGGTTGTGTAGAATTACACAAGCTAATTTGCAGTTAGCTCTTTTGCATATTGCAAACCAAGACAGCAAAATTTAACACAAACTAATCCTGTTCTGTCAGAGACTTAGAGCTTGCAATAAGGTGTTTTTTCATGGCTATCAGAAACAAACCAGATAGGTAAAGGATGTATCCATGAGCAGCACTTAGTTCCACATGAGCAATTACAAGAGGTCATAGTCATTCTGCAAGAGAGAACACTCTTCAGGCACTCATGGAAAGAAGTACTCTTTAAGTTCTTCCCTGAGGACATGATAAAGTACTATTATTCTCCTTTAAATGCAAACTTTTTTTAAAAACAGCAGATATTGATGCTCAGGTCAAATCTGGATCTATAAATATTCTTTTAATCCTCACATTGACTCAGGATCATAGCTTGGGGTCAATCCAAGTGAATTAGAAAATTTCATCATATTCTGGCTTATGTCAGTGTAGTGATTTATCTCACCTTACAAGTTATGCCATCAAAAAGTAGAGCCACGTGATTCACAAGTTCATGTCTTCCATGATGGGTCCTGAATATGTGACAATTCATTTTGGTTTGGCAAATGGAAAGTTCTGGTTCTGGTGTAAGAGATCTTCATACTGAGGATACCACCAAAATAATTTTTAAAAAAATTCTTGTTTCAAAATTAAACACAACTAAAAATATATTGGAAGTGGCAGTAAAAAACTATAGCATGAATATTACCTACAAAAATTTTAGGCATTTTCTATGGCTATATTTTCATGTGTGCAACTCAACAGTTATGACATTTAGTAGCAGTTGAAGCTAATATACACACAGAAAATCACAGGGATGCTCTCAAAGTGTCAGGATATTGACTATCAGAAGTTGTTTGCCATTCAACAGCTGTATGACTCAACTTTAAAGATGTATTTTTAAGAAACAATACATTTTGTTACCCTAGTGGCCTCACCCTTCATAGTGTCTAAAGGTTTTCATTTGTCTCAAGTAAACATTTTATAATAGAAATTATTCCATATATTTATAATGTGACAAGCATATAAAAATAGCCATCTATTAGATGTGCACAGGTTCAAGAACATTTTTTCCTGCAAAGATGACTTTTCCATACTTCCTCCACTATGGCTGGATGTAAAGTACATTACAAGTCACAGGGCAGTGAGGGAAAGGCCCTCCCTCCCAAGCCAGCAGGGAAGTGCTAGAGTCTCAGCACATCCCCAACAACATTTCCGTTGACCTTTTCCACATGTAAACGAGGCTCCAACTCAAAGGACACCCCTCATCTCCCAAGCAACAGCCACAACCGTCCTCAGTCCTTACTTTGCAACAGCTCACAATCCCTTGCCTAAAGATGTTAGGTAAACTAGAAACACTTTCCAAAGAAATGCAGCCTTTCTTTGCCATCATTTTACTTTCTCCACCACCAGGTCAGCTATGTTCGTACTCTTTCCCCAGGTCACCTAATTTTCAAATTTCCAAAGTGCTTAGAACTCTGAACAATGGAAGGGTTTTTCACTTGACCCATAGAACAAGGAGAGTTACTCTACCATGGCACTAATGTCACCAGCTCTCAGACATTAATTGCAACCTTTGCCAACACACTCACACACACAGCTACACAGCTAAAACAGATATGGTTAAATATCAGCTTTGTGTAGCACCTCCTCTCGAAATGGTGCTATTTCCATAGACTTACACACCTTGATAATTAATTTTGGTACCTTAAGTTTTAAAATCTAGGATTTGGTACTTGAATTATAGAAAGATTACCTACTATTTTAAAATTAACACTATGATTGAACATTAAATACATTCTGTTAAACCAACTTTGAATTCTACACGTTCTTTTAAAATGTCAGTGCCATCATCACATCCAAGACACTGAAAAACAACCATTCACTGCAGCAATTATTTCCTGTGCTGCGCTAAGGAATTATACTTCCAGCAAGCAAATGATGAGTTACTTCTGAGATAATATTTTAATTATGCTTCTTATGTTACCTATATTCAAAAAGGAAGTGTAAAGTGAATTGCTCAGTCCTTCATTTCTTCAGCTTCTTAAAGACAAAAAAACTATCTTATTTTGTGCACCCTGTATGGAATTGACACTATTGGAAATCATGCTCCTATGAAAAACTATCGCTTCAGTCAACTAGAAAATTAAAGATTCACTTCTTCAATGAAAACAATGAAAAACCTCTCATCCAAAACTCCTATATTCCTAAAAGAAATTAATCTTATTTCATAAAAAAACATGTTTTCTATTGTCAGGACCATGCCATCTAATTGGAAATCTGAAATTGTAAGAAAACTTTGGTTCTTTAATCCATTGTATTTCATAATGTAAATGAGCAACAGACTTCCTTTAGAAGTCAGCTTTGCATTTTTACCAGATACTCTGGAAAAAAATTGAATCACAACAGTAAAAGAAGTATGGATTATCTTTTCGCAGAACTTTAAAGCAATATATTAACATATAATAAAATAATAGCATCAAATTTTGTTGCAGGTTTGTATTCAAAACTTCTCAACAACAAATCCTTTTTATGTTATCTAAAAGCATAAATTAATATTTAGTTCTCTTTAATATCTAGTAAAAATATAAGTATTTAAACATAGACACCTTCTCTGAAAACAACAGCTTTCACTTTTTAAGATTTAAGAATCTTTAGGGGAAAAATACAAGAACAGGGAAGGCATTTTGAATCAAAATATTTCCCCATTTCCCTGCTAATTTCAATTCTAATCACAGTAGCAGTCTTGCAATTTACAGCAACAGTGAAGTTGTAACTTTTCTCCTGCACATTACACCTGGAGACTTCCTGTAGCAATTTGGGTTTTAAATTAATGATATATGATAATATTCCCATTTTGAAAAGGTTTCTCCTCATTGATCTCTCACCTTCAATTTTTAAATGTTCCTTCTTCTTATAGGGTATTCCAGAAGTGTTTTGCTTTATTTCAATGGTCATGCATTTGGGTTACAGCACTGCAGGCAGGGGTACCAATCAGAGGAAAGACAGATTTTTCAAAGAAACATGAGGCTTTCCTTATTTTTATACAATCCTACAGCCATGAAATAATTTTTTCTTTTAAGTTCTTAATCCTGATATAATTTCATGACCCTTCTCTTAATATATAGTATGTCACCATGTTCAATCCTCAATGATTTAGTAATATTATACCTCACATACACACAAAATCAAACATGGCTAGGTCAGCTGTAGTACTATCAACACAATCTGCTTTGAAAACATAGCCCTCACATTACTATTGTTATGAAATTTTACTATCCATGTCACACCACTAGATTTATTTGGCACTTGCAGTCATGACTTGTTCTTCCGGAGGAATTCCTCTATAATTGAGCATTAGTTATTGTACCATTAAAATGCAGCGTTTCCGTAAATTTTAAACAGATAACAGCACTTTCTAGCAAGTGTTTTTTTAGATACAAGTTTATTACCTAGTTACAGGGAGGGGAAAAAAAAAGTTGGCTAAAAAAGTTTTTCCTTTTCTAGTTAAAATAAAATAAATGAGGTTAACAGAAAACATCCTGCCATTGCTCCCAAAGGAATATTCTCCAACTACAAAATGAGTGAGGGCCATTTCTGTAAATGTAAATATTTTAAAATCTAATGTAATAATAAATAGTTATACAACATACATTTTCTAGTGTGATCTTTTGTATATTTATACTATAAGCATTGATACTTTATAAGTATTTTTATCTATTTCTTTCATTTGTGGGTTGAGGTTCAACCTTATTAACAATGGCAATGGTCCAATGACCTGGTAGAAATATGCAGTGGGCACAGATTGCTTCAGCTCCGGGGCTTACTCATATTTCAGATGAGGAGTGGGCCTGTGCAGTTGAACTATTATTTTTCCACAAAAATGCCAAGAGACCAGGATGAATAGGCTCCTTTCATTATGCTCTGAAGGAAGAGGAAGACTAAAAGGTTCATGGCAAATTGTGTCCTTGCATAAATGTCAGAACAAAGTAAGGCTCCGTGTAACAACGTTTTCTTTAGAGTCTTGGCAAGTATTTCCCTAAGAAATTCTGAAGAATTAAGCTCATGATGTCAGACATACTTTAGTGAGTATGAAGGATTAATATTTTGTATCTCTCTGCTGATCTGCTCACCACTACGGGAACCCAAGGCAGAAGTAAACTTTTGGTTACTTTAACCTTTCCTTAAAGCAGGGTGCAGAATCATCATAACTCAAACCCTGAGTTCAGGATGCTGATTGATCAGAAAGACTGGCCCTTAGGCATGTAATGTAAATAACACTGCTCGCTGAAATCTTATTTCCATCCAAATATACATGCCAAAAGCAGAACAAATCCCTCAAGATCATTAAGAAGGCCAAGGATTTACTGGGATTTTACCGTGCAGACTAATTTAGTCAATACTGTAAAATTAGTTGTAGAATTAACAATATTAATTTGCATTGCAAATAATACTCTTGTTTATAGGAATATACATATATATGTACATATCAAGTATCAGATTGCAGTATTATAAGTATTTTTTACTAGATTGCAATCAGCATTACATCATGCCCTCTTTAACAAAATACTACTTAATGGGCAACATGTAAATGCAGTGCATTATAAAGAACTCATGGAGTTACTCTCAGTTAGGGATAGAACAGTAACTTAGAAGAAAAAAATAACAATTTTCTACTTTAAAATAAATACTAATCTCAAAATAGCTTACAACTGTAAACTCTTTCAAAGTTCAACATAGCAGTCTATGGTTTAAATTTCAAATCCTTAGAAGTATTGCAAAAAAACTTGTATAAATAATAAGTAAACAAAATAATCAAAGGTGAATTGCCTTGAGAATAACATCAGACCAATAATTAAAGCTGCTGTGGTTCAAGTATGGGAATGAATAGCTATGCTCTGGACTACACTCTCGCCCATTTGACTGTGCTAGCATTTAGCATTCAAAGCCACTGCCAATACAGCATTTACCTGAGTCAAACTTAGGGCCCACAACACTTTGGCTTCAATTAGCATTCCAAAGCTCTCTTTGGAACAAATCATACATACAGTGAATTTCTTCCTGAACTAGGCATCATTCCCTGCATTTGTATTTTAGTTGTCATTACTCAGTAGCTAATCCTGTTTTCTATTTCTTTCTGTGTCCTCTGGCACAATTTATTTCTGACTTTACTTCTGTTGCGCTACTTCTGAACCACATGGCAAACACTTTCAGCAATGGCACAGGTTATATAAACATTCTCTACCAAAGTTAACAGGGGTCTAGTAACCCTTTGAAAGTTAGAGATAACTGTGCATTTCACTATTAAACCAATACCTGCCAACTGAACTTTCCTATGTCAATGTCTGACACAACATAGACACAACAAGCACTTGCAGGGTTTTTTCCCTAAAATAAAACAGTTTTACTCAGTCATTTTCAATTCGACTTTACTTTGGATATACTGCAATCAAATTAATTCTGACAAAGTAATAGAGTTTGGGCTGATGTTTGGATGTGACACCGTTAAGGAAATCTGTGCTGCAAGAAGGAAATTTAACAGCTGCTTCTGGAGGAAGCATCTTTATCACTGAGTCAGAAAGGAAGCAACTGCTTAGCATAATTTTAAAGGCAGCTCCTCTGTCACAGGCATCATCACTCAGTTGATGTGTAAAAATCATTTATAAATATTAGCAATCATCTGGCATTTTTCAAAAGAACAGGAAAGTTAATCCTGTTTCCTGACTGAGTTCTGTATTGCATAATTACATTCTGACTACCTAAGTTCCCCTGCAATTTCAGTTAATTACAGCATTATTCTTACTTCCTGTCCTAAAATTATTTGTGTAGTAACCATATCCTACTAGAATGGAAGATGAAGTAAGCTCTGTGAATTATTTTGATTAATATGTAAAATGTTGTGCTATCATCTCACACAAAACCCCACTACATACTGGATATTATTTCCAACTAAAAAGTAAGTGTGAAACTTTTCAGCAATTACATTATTGCTCAGTAGCCAACCTCTCAAGGGATGCTTGTGTTACTTGACTAATAGATATACATCTGTACATAACTAAAAAATGTTAGTTCAGCCTTTTAGTGAACATAAGAAAATTAAAAAAATCTTAGACCTCTACATAGATGTAAAAAGTATACAAGAATAAGACACATAGTATACATGAAAGTATAGTCTTTTTTTTCTTGCCATTTCCTTTTCCTTTATAACAGAGTAGAGGTAACAGTGTAGAGAGCAAATTTACCCAACGCATCCGGTACAAACTACTATTGCTTGTTCTGAGCATTGGAAAATCATTATATTTTCTTGGCAACCATAAACTTTAGAAGCATAACTATTCAGGAAGCAACAAGAATATTTTCAGCAGACCAAACAGGGCTGCCCAACTTTATGGCAAAAGTATATCTTAGTTATTACAGGTGTTAGATGCTATTCTTAGTGTCTAATATAAAAAGAAGACTTTCATTCACTTTTGGTGCAAACTCTAATTTTGTATAACAGCAAGCCCTCTAACAGCTTCTATAGCACAGAGTTTTATCCCTGAACTATGCCAAGCAGTAGCCATAAATCAGTCCACCATAAATTTCCTCATTCCTCCTAAACTCATCCTGACTCTGCATAAATTCCTCTGTACTACCTCAATGCCTACTGTTTTCTTTCACATCTCTCTTTTCCACCCAGCAATGCTTTCATATTCCACTTGCACATAAATTATTTTCCTATCTGAAAGTACCCCACTTTGCCTGTCCCCGGCTTCTCCTAATTGTTGTGATATCCACAGGAACTCCCAGGAACAGAATTAAGCCACTTACTATAGTCACTTTTTCTTCATGGTCAGTTTCCATCTCTCTTTCTCTCTTCTGAACAGCTCCCCTTCCCTCTTTGTATGCAAAGACTCAGCAAGAATTGCATCAGGTGATACTTCCACATTCTGCCCTTTTTAACATCTTTCCTTGTCCTGAGCACATAACACTCTCCAGCAATGTTTTGAGCATTACACAGAAATTGAGACACGTTATTCTACATCCTTGCAATTGCCAATCTTCAGGTCATGCTCCAGAGCCTATTTGTTCTCATACACGACTGAGAAGAAATTATTAAGTCATTGAAGAAATTAGGTGTTGAAAATCCTGTGCCTTCGAAACAAGTATTTCAAAAAAGGTCTCTGTTTTCTGAGGAAAAGGCTGGGCTTCTGTAATTATATGGCTGTTATATTTTCTAATGTTTATAAAATGGCAGAATGGGAACACAAAAATAAGTCTACATAAGCACATGAATAAAAACCCTTTCAGGCACTTGAATTTAAAATTGTAGGCAATGAGGGAATTTACAGTGCTAGAACATGCTGCAACACTGCCTGCCCAGGAGAAGAAGTCTGCTTAAAAGTTGGTAGCAGGTGTCTTTGGGTTTTTGTTTGCTGTTTGTTTTGGGGGTTTCTTGTTTGTGTTTTTTGTTTTGTTTCAGTTTTGTTTTGTGTTTTTTTGTTGTTGTTGGTCTGGTCTGGTTTTTCGTTGTTGTTTTGGGGTTTTTTTCTTAAAGTTTCACTCTCCGCATGCTTGTTTTGGAGCTCCTAAGAAGTGGGGAGTTCACACAAATGAGTTAAACACCTCCCATGCACTGAAGCAGTCTCCAGCCCTCAGGAGATCTTTAGCCCAAGGAAGTGGAGAAATACCTGGCCGGCAAATTTTACATGCTGAAAGGGGCCTCCTCTGCCTCACTGCTAGTATGGTGGCAAGACCCTCTTATCCCCCATCAGCAGAGGAAAATCCCTTCCACATTAAGTACAATTATAGGCGAAAATTGGCTGCCAATTTTTGAAAATCTGTCACTTTAAGTTTTAAGGGAGGTGGTTTCCGTTTCAATTTTAAATATATCTCACCCATATGGGAATAATACACAATCAAATCCAATATTTTTCCTACTGCGTAGCAGCTAAGTTATTTACTTGACTTTAACAAGACGTTTCTTTCCTCTTCCCAAGTTTGAGAGCAAGCACAGGCTGAGATGAGTTGTGCTGTTCTATTAGCAGGCAGCTGCTTCCAACTATTTATTTGAAAAGAAGGAGATCTGTATGTTAGGTGGGAAGGGAGAGACTTAGTGTAGGCTGGGGAAAGAGGGGAAAAAGTCAAGCTTTGCATTTTTCATTGTCATAAATAATAAGTTTGAAACATGGGAATAGAAAATAGGAAACTTTTAGTGACTTGACACACCTCTATCCTACTGCTGGAAAATTAAGAGAGTTCCATAAGCTGTATCTCCTTTGAACTAAAAACAATGCAGAAAGGGTGCTGAGTTAGCCATGCAGACATAATGACTATTTAAAAAATGCCCCTTGCATGCTGTGCCAATCTGCATGTTCAACCTACATCTGTTCTTAAGACACTACATTGAAGGCAAAAGAAAGTTTGATTTTGAACCCTGCTTCCCGCCCCTCCCCCCACCCAAATGTGGAAATAAAAATATAGCATGTTTACTATTTACAACTTCCTTCTCAGGAGACACAGGTAGAGAATTCATGCTTTCCAAAATGTAACCTTACACATCTAGCCAGCAAACATCTGGATATTTATCTTCACTCATCATTTCCTTCAGTAAGTCCAAAAACTGTCAGTTGTTTCAGCTGAGATTCAGCCCAAGGGAGTACAAAAAAAAGTTACATCCTTCTTTTGTCCAGGTTTTATAAACTGCTTTTTACCTTCTTCCCTGGGATACCAGTAAGTATAAAAATAAGCAGTCTGGATTCCTCTGACTGTGGCTTTTATTCTGTGACTATGAACTTCTGTAGTCACAGGGTGCATACATATGCAATTGAAGTAATTATACAGTCACATCTGCATTGCACGCATAACATCCTACACCTTTAAACAAGCTTATATATATATATATGTGTATATATATATATACACACACACACATATATTACATACTTCCAGTACATACTCAAATCACAAGAATACAGAATGATTTGTGAATAGACTATATAGCAAAATTTATACCAATTGAACTTCAGACAGACAAAAAAGAGGAAATGTATGATTAAGTAAAAGAAACCAAAACTTCACCTTCAGAATTATTGTAATGGAAGGACTGCCTTAAGTCTGAAGGTCCCAGTCTGAAGAACTCATCCCTGAGTTAGTCCCTTGCTCTGCCACTGTGCTAGGAGAGTCCTATCTGCTCATGCTATCCTTCCCCACTTTTGCAGAAGGGAACAATGAAACTCATCTCCATTGCAAAACATTTACAGTTTAACTATGAAAAAAAAGTACACTAAGGGACTCAGTTATTATCACCAAAGAAAGATATTGAGCAAAGGAAAATGTGAATAATTTATGAATCAGTTTTTCTTCCTGTTCAGTAATTTAGACACTGCTGTATTTAAAGTTTCCATATCTCTGTTCTGATATCCAATCTGAAATTGCTTTGCAAAAATTTTCAGACAAGAAATGAAAAATTCAAACAATGTACAGTGTTTTTTTGAAGTTTTTTGTTTCACTGAGGTTGCATGCACTTCTTCCCAAAAATTTCTCTGAACCAGCTTCATTCTTTCCAACTTAACTCTGCTTGGTGAAGTTGAAGTGCTTTTACAAGAGAGGCAAAAGTAATAAACATACCCATATCTAAAGGAAAAAGAGCAGAAATTATATTGTGGCCTCCTAAAATTCAATCACTTAGTATGAATTTATTGTATATGTGTACTGTGAACACTTTGCATGTTGGCATTTGTCCCATAGGAATGCTGCAAGGTGTTCATGACTCAGATTCATTTTAACCATGTGGTCGAAGGGAATCTGCTAATGATATAACAAGAAACCCCCCCCCACCATGTTTAAGTAGCAAAACAACATTTATAGTAAGAAAAAGTCATGTTAGCATGAGTGGGTAAGAGACATTAGAAGAAGAGCAAATCTGGGAAGAGTAGGAAAGAATTGAGTGTTGGCTTTGACACATTTGCTCATTCCTGCTTCACATCCATTCTAGCCAATGAACAGCCCAGGAAGAGCTCCTTTCTTATATTGTTTGAGGATTTTTTTATTATCTTAATCTCCAGTCAGAAGTACATTAAGCTAAAAGACCGTGTGGGGTGAAAAACTCCTTTTAGCTTTAGTTCTGTAACACAGTATAGGTTACCATATTTTTAAAAATACAATATTTTTTTATATCTACAAAATTTTAGGATCTCAGTAGCTTTATGTGTTAATAGTGATTAAAATGACTAAAATTTCAAATAAAATAAAAGAAAGCATAAAAACATGTAAAATATATGATGCACATATAAAGCATATATTTTTCTTACACCACTGTGATGTAAAATCAATAAAATCCTACTTTTTTGCCTCAAATTAACAGGCCAGTTTCCAGGTGATGGAAGCCATGAACATGACATCATTGGTGTCTGAAATGATTCCTTGTGAAAATATGTCACATGCCATAGTGTTACTACAGGCTGAGAGTTTGCACTTCCCTTTCCATACTTAGCAATAGCTTTGACCCTCCTGAACTTACAAAAATAAAATGACAAGGTATGCTTATAATAACAGTGATATTTACGATATTTGCTCATTAAATTGAAAGGAATTCTTCTAATTTTATAGAAGTTAAAAGTAGCACAGGCAAATCTCTCCTGGGTTTTACAAGGCCACATGTCCAGGTTGAACTACACAGTCTGAAGCAACAGCCACACCATTTTACTGTCAGTGTGTGTAATGTCCTCATCAGAAAGGCTGGGAATGGCCACAGTTTTTTCAGAAGGAAAATTTTTAATGGTTTCTGGAAAATTAGTAACTAAATAGAACAAAGAATTCTCCTCCTGGACACCACAAAATCTTGCACTTCCTCACACATACATACCAATATGATTTGATTAGTCGCAATTTTTGTTTCCCAGCAGTAAAAAGAAATTTCTTCTTCCCATACAGCCCTGAAAATAAGTAGCCCAGAGGCCATTATCCAGTACTTAAATGCAAGTACTTTACAAAATCCAACTATAAAGACTGTAAAAGAGCTGAGTGACTCCTATTTAAGATATGTGTCTTTCATACAGCTTTATATATGTGAGCATTTTAGATATTTTCTCTCAACAGGATGTTGACATTCTATTTCGCACCTCTTCATTTGTAATAAAAAAGTAATTTTACTTTTAAAATAGTTAGCATTGATGAATTTATTCAGGTTTGACATTTACTGATCCTTGAGAAAAATTAATTGAGAAATAGTGTCTGTTATAAAAAAAGAGATCTAGCAGAAAAGGATTTACTGATAATTTTAGCTACTAAAAGAAAATAAAAAAGAAAAAAAAATCTGGTTGATAATTTTTATTAAGTTATATCTTCCACCGGCATGCTATCAATTTAGATAGAGTGTGATGCAGAAAAGATTGCCCTTCCTACATTCAAAAAGCAGTTTTGGCAGTTTAAATACTTTATTATGGCAATAAAGATGCATTGAAGGAAACATACTTGCAAAGAGCATTGCCCAGATACAATAATGTTTTTTCTGCTCCAGACACACATTAAATGCTAATTGCCAATCTTGAAACGTAAAGTATTTTCAATGGTAATGGCCTCACTAGATTTTTTGCAAGCAAGGAAAACTATTACAGACATTGAGCTTCTGGAAACCCGAGTAATATTCTGAAAGGAACAGCTTGCCTTTCGGGGCTTGGGATGGAATGCACTTTTATTCTGGGTTAAAAAGGCATTCTAAATTTCTTATTGTTCTTGGTCCTAATACTGTAGAAATGGGTTATTTTAGCCATGTCCTACTGGGGAACAGAAATGTGATTCCAAACCCTTCAGAGCAGCACATCTGCTCAGGAGGATTGCTGGGTTTGTGTCACGAACTCACATGTCCCAGCTACACAATCACATATGTGCCACAGGAACCACCTTGCCTTTCCCTGCATGTAGACTGTCAAGAGGCTCCCAAGCTAAATTCTGCACAGTTTGAAAAGAAACTTCAAAAGAGCTGTGTGAAGTTGCATCTTCACAGTGCATATTAGCTAAAGTGCTGCTTCAGAGTGGAAACAGAACAGTGTACTGTTCATTTCTTTCTCCATGCTAAAACTATACAGACTGATAGAGCAATAATGACCAGGCAATTTTTACTAGCACAGAAGGAGAAAAAGACTTCTTTTTGCAACAGAGAAAGCACAAGCATCGCAGTGGGCTATCTGTTTTAACAGCGCCTTTCATTCCTCTAGGCCTCTGCTTCTACTTTAAAACTGTGACAAAAAAAATAGTTACCACTGTTGGCTGTTTGATGAAGTATATGGAGTGTGCTTTTACTCAAAATCTAATTCCTTACAATCACAGTTTCACATCACACATTAAAAAGAGTTGTTCTATTTGGTACCTTTTACTGCTGATCTGCCAATTTCAACACATTGGTGTAACATGGAAGTGACATATTCTTCTAGCAAGAGTGTGCAGAGCTGCTGTATCATAAACTGAGGTGGCATTTCCAAAATCACTGCAGTTGGTTTTGGTTTGAAATGAGCCTAGATTAAGTGATTTTTTGCAACTTCTTCAGGAAATAGCTATTAACCTTTAGATGAAGTAACTTGATTTCAAATTAAGTCAAGGGAAACAGAAATATATATTCTGAGGTGGGCTTTCACTTACACGTGACATACAAGTTTCTAGCTTGTAGAAGATAAACAGAAGATAAACATTCAAAGTTAATGACAAAAAAAAAATAAAAAGGAAAAGAAGATAGACATAGCTGGACTTCTCTCCTTGAATGAGTAGTTGAACTACTAAAGATACAGTTCTCTCTCTTCAACTTATGAAGTCACCTGATTGCAGATGGCTCTATAACATTTAGGAATCCAAACAGTGTACAAGAGAAGTATTTCAAACCTTTTTTCAGGCAAAACTTCAGTAAGATCTTCAAACTATTCAGAAGAATTAGCTTCTTCTCTTCCACACTAACTAACTAACTAACTACAAAAAGATTCACTTTAAAACTTGGATAATTCACATTTTACTTTATGTTCTGTAACACCTTAAAAAACACAAGTGTTATGCACCATTTCATTGGTTTTCAGCAGCACACTTGAAAAAGCATGTCAAATGAACTGTTTCCCTGCACAGTGAATTGGATGCTTTCATACTCCCATCTCCACACAGATGAAAAGGACTATTTTTTTCTGTGTTTAGAATTTGAACACAGCCTAGAGGGCAGCAATCGCCAAGGATACGAATGTGTGAAGACAGCTGATTTTTTGAATTGCCAACCCATGCTAATTTATAACAAACTTTCTTCTCCCACTTCACCACATTTTCTAATGTTTTACTGAAAAAGCATGTTGCAAACTTGCTTTTGTTAAAGCAGATCCAGAACTTTTTCCTTAATCTGTGCACTCAGGAAAAACCCAGGCACTGCAGGTAGGAAAAAAGATTAAATTCTACACTCCAGACACCCATACATCTAACTAATGCATATCAAGAGAGAGAGCCTCTAGAATGCCAATGTATTATGTAAATCCTCAAAGTAGGAAAATACGTAATACTTTAAAAGATTATTAACCTTGTGCTGGCCACTTTCCCAACCATAAAATGACAAACAAGGAAAATAGAGGAATAGTTTCCTTTTCATTTTGTACTGGGGAGCTCGCCAGATCTTGTCATGGTGGGAGCTTGAGAGAAGATGAATAGTGCTGAGAGGAGATGGAATTAGCACCTGAATTTTGGCATAAAAATTGTGTCATAATATTGTCAGCTCACGCTTTCATTACCATGTATTTCATGATTTTTAAAATACATTGTATCTGGAATCAGAAAAAAAAAACAAGATTGCTTTTGTACTTTATCAAGGTCTAATCCATAACAGTCAGGCCTTTCTCTCCAAGTATCCTGCAGGGAAAAAAAAAATTACCAGATATTTACAGAAAACCTACAAGAATCGTGGCAAGTGTACTGTTGAAACCAGACCATGGCGCTGAACTCCTGTCCTACAGCAACAAGCCATCTCCTACCCTTCACTACATTGTATTCCCACTCCAGACCACATCCTACAGCAGCTAGAAAGAGCCAAAAATCCACAGCCAATCACTTTTGTCTGACGTCCAACCTATTCGCAGATTTGTTACAACCATTATTCTTAATTATCTGACATTTAAAATACTTAGAAAATCCATTCACCCGTAAATGTCTTTAGGATATTCAGAAATTAAAACTAAGCAAAAACTCTCTTGTGGATTCCCTCTTATTTCCATCTTCTAAGTTCTTCAGGTTACAAAGAACTTTCAGAAAGACAATTATTATCTCACCACCTGTAAAGTAAAATAGGAAGAGGCTTTAGCTATCTGCATATGCCACAATAAAATTAACAGACTAAATGAGTCAACCTCACCTCATATCAGGACATTATTCTTGCCACTACACAAGAAATCAGCCTTTCAAACAACAGGAACTTGTTATGAACAATAACAATCTGAAAACAATACAAGCAGGCTCCTATAATTTTATGGGACCCTAGACATTCCATATCAGGAAGCCTCATTGCAGCTGATGGAGTTTTCAGGTGAACTTTCTCAAGAAAATGTATGTTTTAATATGAAAAGGAATGGCAACATCTTGATTTGCTAAGATTGACTTTGGTCTTCTACAAATTCTGTGTCCACTCAAAAAAATTAAAAGGCATATAGTAAAGGAATACCTCTTCTTGTAAAAACATAAGAGAATGGTAAAAGACAAGTTAAAAAAAAACAGGAATATAAAAGTAAAAAAATATGTCGTTTACTTACAGTCAACTTGAATGGCAATGAATGAGTCATAGTCACCTGAACCATGTATTTATTTTCAATTCATGTTGTATTGTCTTCAGTATTAGACTAGAATCAATCAGAAGATGGAATAGAAAATATGACAACCAGCTATGACAATAGCTTTTGCTATTTTTGTGAGGCTAGGAAGGACAGCATTTTAGTATCCTGCTCTCATAAACCCCTTTAAAAAATAAGAAAAAAATCGACTGACAGAACAGCAAAAAAATGTTTTCTGTATAATTCACAAGAAGAGAATATTTGTCTCTTAATGATTGTGTATCAATTCCCTTTGCAATCAACACAAGCTGTGACAAGAAAAAGAGCAGAGCCTCCTCCAGTCACTTGACAGTTCCCAACATTTTCTATCTTTCACTAGGGTGAAATTAAATTTGTTTCATTTTGGATAATCAATATGGTACTCAATTTCTAATTAGGTAAACAACAATATTTTTCCACATGTAAAAATAAGCCTAAAAAATACCACCACCAACCCCTACCTTCTCCCCACCTTGGCATGTAAAAGAGCACCACAATTTGCTGTATTTGTAGAGGAGCACAGATTTTCCTGAAAAGCAAACCTTCTAAGAAAAGTCAGACATCACGTTATTATAATGAATTTCCCATAAATCCAAAACCCTGTAAATAAAAAATTACTTCAATATAGTATCAATTGCCAATATAACATCTACATAACAAGTCCATGCTAATATACTGAGTTCAGACAAGTACATGACAAAAAGCAGATGAAAGAGGCACTTCAAAGGCAGGAATGGATCAGATAAATACAGACAATACAATCATATGATTTCAATATGCCCTCGAAAAATTATCAGCAAATATAGATGGTGAAGAGACTTTGAGCCTCTGAGCTGTGTTTTCCTCTAACAAGGTTAAACTCATCTCCTTAAGCAACAACAAACACTGTATTGCACTAGTGTCCAGTGACACATTAGGATTATTATTACTACACAATACATATATAATTATCAGAAAGAACAGGATTGGCTTTTACTTTTGCACATTCCAGTTGTTTTAATGGCATCAGTCTTGAGACACTACCTGTGCCTATTTATCCACTCTGGCTCCTTATAAAACAATGGGTTACCTGCCTGTGCACTACTGACTCAGAAAATTGTCTGCTCTCTCTCAAGTCTCCACTTAATCCCATAGATTCTCAGCTAGCACATCTGGCTTATGTCCTGCTCTGTGGCTAAGTTGACCCCTATGACTACTGAGCTGAATTGTTGAGAAAGACATGCAACACAACCTTGTTTTTCAACATGGTTTATTTCAGTCATCTTATGCACACAGCCTCCATACATGATTTTTTTTCAGGACTGAGTGGGTTGTGAACTGCAGCATGGTGTAGGAAAGAGCAGCCAGACACTTCTGAAATCAGTTCTGCTGCTGAAGGAACTGTAACAAAAGATGCTCACTGGGAGAAAAGGCAGAAGCAAATTAAGTCATGGCTAAGAGAAACACCCCTCCAAAAGAACTTTAAAACAGGAGTTGAAAAGTTTACAAAACTTCCTATTATTTGAAGTCTTAGAAAGAAAAATTTCTCAACATCCTCAGCTGAGACATTTTGTCACAGTCTGAGGCATGGTCTTTTGAAGGACAATTCCGACATTAGTTTTCAGGGTTTCCTTCTTTGTCCTCTAACCCTTCAGAAGCTGGACTTGGCCAAAAGGTCAGTCTTGTGGGGTGGGAGAATCTGAGAAGCTTGGAGTCTATTGCTATACAATACACCTGGTGTAGAAGGCTCATTTCTCATCCACTATAAATAAATTCAAAATTATTAAGAGACACACCATTAACTTGAAATTTTATGTAGCAGCTGGGGAATCTGCTGAGGATATACTCATCAGCTGAGGTCTATTTTATGACCTCAGATGTAACTCAAACCATCAGCTCATATTGGCTCGGCCCTTGGCTGACAGGGACCAGGTCACGTATCCCGCAGGGCGGCTGGAAGCCACCAGCGGACAATGGGGCGAGCGGCTGACACCGGCCAGCGGGGCCCAGGCAGAACAATGCAGCTGCTGCGGGGCTTGGCCCTGCTGAAGGAAACTCGCTTCTCCCAGGTTGTCTGAGGGGAGGGACGCTGAAGCAGTGGAAATTCCCCAGCACGAAAGGAGAACAAAAGAAGAGGTGTTGGAAGCTGCTGTTAAGAAGAGACAGCTTCTTCCAGGGCCTGACAGAAGAGAGGAAATTACCCCAGTTGACAGAAACACACTCTGTTCTGCAAGATGTGATCCTCCGGGAAGTGTAGATTAAAAACTACTCCCTTACAGAGCACCAGAGCCTTGCAAGCCCCCACTATTCCCCACTGGAGCACAGGGTTGAGCACACAGCTGTTGCCAAGGGACCTGCTCAGGCCAAGAGTGGCCCTGGATCTAGCAGAGCCCCCCACAGCAGAGCTGGGCATCAGACACCCGCAGCCGGGACCTGGGCTCTGCACCAGCACCAGTGTTTTTGAACGGATCTGGAATTCTCTAGATTTCCCCCTGTGATTAAAAGGTGTGGCTGCTGAAGAAATCAGTTTACAGAGCTTCCAAATTCCTTACTGCGGTTGTTATTTGTCTGCAACAGGAGTGTCCCTAAGGCCAGGGCGCGGGGAGGGCGTGCTGGGGCTCAGCACTGCTCTGGGACCACCAAATCCCCCTCACTAGGAGGACTAACTCTACAAGGTCTCTGCACCTGGAGAGAAAACTTGAGGAGTAATCCATATATGCTAGATGAAAATACCTGGTAAAAATCCTTCAAACCCACACATATCCTTCCCCAAAAAAAAAGTTTTAAAGTAAAACCTATGACTTTACAGTATACTTTTTCCAGTAGTACAGCCATTATGGGGTTTTTTTACTGAAACAAAGGGAAAAGTTACATTGATTTATAAATTCATTAAAATGCCATGAGAAAGAGCAGGGTCTAAGTAGACCCGTTGACTGCCATGGCTTTTGGATCAGACCCAGAAGAATGCTGGAGTAAGTGGTGAAGCATTTTATTTCCTAACCTTTCAGTGGCTACTGCAAACAATGGAAAATACAAGCACATACTTAGAATAACTCTATCCTTTGCAAAATGAGATCACACCTAAAAATACTTCCTTTTGTTGCTGTGTAACTTCAGTTTAGGATAATAGCTATTACATGCATATAGTGAAGAGGAAAAAATATCTCCTCAAATGCAGGGTAAAAATTTTATATTGCAAAGTAGGGTTTCTCCTACAGAAGAAACTTTAAAATCTGTAGTGATTCAAGAAAATTTATGAAATAGTAGAATGAAAAATCTAGTTATTCATGTCTAACATGAAATAAGGCAGTAAAAATGCCAGGGGATTGAGTTACCAAATTATTGCTTGCAGCCAGGAAAAGCTACATGATGATGATAATTCCTAGTATCAAAATTATATCAAGTTCTAAGAAACAACTAAAAAAACGTATCTGAATTTTAGTTTTTCAGTTTGAAACAATTAGAGCTAGCCCACACAGCTTGAACTTCCTGGGATATACATGTGCTATTAATTTTGAACTTTGCTGTAGGATCCAAGCCTGAATCACCAGGCCCTGTCACTTTCTAGTGCAAAGGTGTGTTTTGTCTGCTTGTACCAGCAACTTTTCCAGTGCCCTTTCTTCTCAATTTGCAAAGATATTTTTCCTTTTTAAAACCATCTCCTTGAATTTCCTCAGCAACTTTCAGTGCAGCTGACTTTCGCAGCTGTGTTGCTGTGCTACAGGTTTCATCATTGTTTGACCAGAGAAGAGTGTTGGTTAAACTAAAATCCCCACTTAGAGTGATTTTCTACAATTTTTCATCAGTTCCCTGCTAAGTAGCACAGATCTAACAGCGAACAATATTTCTGTAACCTGAAGAAAAGTAAATTAACATTTATTGAATAGTTTAGCACTGACCTTCTTAAGAGAAGAGCAGCATTTTCTTACAGCTTCTTCAACTCCATTACATATAGAATTGGCTTGTTTTTATTTCTAAAACACCTATTGAGATTAATTCCACCTATTAAGTATTCCATCAAAAACAAAAACAGAGAAGAGCAAACACAAAGTTGCTGCAGAAACAGAAATATATCCATTGCTTTAGAGAACGCAGAGATGGCCCTGTTCCCTTTTCTGCCAGTGGGAATTTTACCACTGACTCCAGAGAAAGCACAGCCCAGCTAGTGATTTTCTAACACTAGCAAGGCAATTTTCTAACACTTGAAGGCAATTATTTTTATTTTAAAACACAGGAATAGCCTCCTGCTCTTATGCAGTTCTTAGCCTGAGGCTGTAGCCCTGCCAGCACTGTTAATGTCATTGTTTGTGAAGCGTATTCCCAGTCTCCGTACACCCACGCAGGGCTCCCAGCTCCTGGCCGTGATGTCCCCCTCAACACATTGTTCCAGCTCCCCCTGCTTCCTCGCCTCCCGCCCCGTCCCCCACCATTGTTATCCCTTTACACCCACCCTGCATTGTTCTCACACCCGCCTGCCATCCCCACCTGGGAGGGACCCTTCCTCTCTCCCACTCCTCGCAGCAGCTCAGGTTCCTTTCTTACCTACTTCCATATATTCCACTGACCTACCGGCAGCAGAGCATTTTCCCTTTCTGAAGGCACATTACAAAAAGTATCACTACTACATCCCACAGCTTCTGCAGGCTGTGGGCACTCAGCTTTGAGAAGCCCAGTCTAAACCCTCTTAAAAAACAAAAAAAAATTTATTTCATTGCTACAGACTTTAGGTCAGGCCCAGAGCTAGGATTGATAGAAAGTAATATTGCATTTTCAGATATGTTATAAAAGGCTAGAGCTGATATTTGTTTTCACTAGGGAACAGAAATATGTAATGAGACAGACATACATGTACAGAAATGGCTGACATGATTTACACAGGCTCCATTATTTTGGCCATCTTGCTTTTTCCTGCTCTCTAGTTTGTACATCCACCAGATTCTTTTGAAATAGTTATCTGTACTTTGCTGGATTTTTCATACAGGTATATAGGGATATTGAACTCAATTTTTTATGTACTCACTATTTTATCCTTACTTTTTTCCATGATACTTCACTTTCTCTGTTGAACTGCTTTCAAAATTATACTCCTTCCTTTCACAACATTGTGTTCATTGTATACAGTATGATGCATTAACTATTTCCCATGCTAAAAGTTTATCTTTGCTAACCCTTGGGAAGAAGAGCAGCTATATATGCTTAGAGTAGATCAAGTATAGAAACAAAAATGAATACCTCACTTTATTCATAGATATTAATGTATTTTGTATGCTGAAACATGAAAAACTTGTTAAGTCTTACCATGGCTCATGCGATGAAAGCAGTAGTATGCAAAGTCCACTCCCAGAAATGTCAGATACCATGTCCATGGAGAGTCCCAGGGCAGTTCAAAGAGTCTGTAGTTATTCCATACGTATATGTAACTAATTAACTCAATACTTCTGAATAAAACACTGAAATAGAGATCCAGAAATTTTTATCAGTAATTCTGTCAGTTTTAATTTCATAACTTTTTATATATTTACAGTTTACCAGCTGGAAATCTTTTTACAACACATAAAACCACTCTCCAAGTTCTTCAGCCTCTGTCAAGTGACGCTACTATTGACTTCAGTGAAACATTTGCTTAGTGTCTACAAGGTTTCTAAAACCAACTCCCGCCCACTCACCACCTATGTTGTGGCATTAGGTACACTCAAAGGCTGAAGCACTCCTGTGCTCTGCAGGCATTATGGTGTTCCTGTTTTCCCAAAACTGGAAGAAACCCATACCTGCTAACTAGTAAGTCAGAAGTGATTGAAGAGCAGCAGCAATTACACTGAAACTCTAACGTATTACATTAAAATACCTTTACTGGTTCCACTACTAGAGAGAACATGGAAGGGGGCAGGACTTCTAGGAGCATTGAAATGTTTGATCTGCTCATCATATCACTTCACTTCAACAGAGGATAAATGCAGCAGGAGGAGACAATGACCAGTGCCTTTGAAAAGAAGGGGAAGGGCAATTGCATTCTGATAGAGGGAAAGAAAAAAAAATAATGAACCTGCAAAGGCAAGGAAAGCCCCCAGACAGCTCTCACTGCCACTGAGTTCCTGGACTACAGGGACAGGGTAGCTGTCCCTGGCCTAACACAGGCTCAGCACTGAGACCAGGAGAAGGAGAAAGTAGCTCTGGAATGGACAGGCCAGACCTAGTAGTAACTCTCCACAGCTGCTCAGATTAATACAAATTTGGGTTGCCATGGTTTCACCCTCCTCTCAGCACCCTACTACCTCATTTCCCCAACTGGGGTCCTGAGCTACCTCTAAACAAATTACTTAGATTTTGCTGGATGAGATTTTGGAAGCATTAAACCCAGGTTTGAAGGCGAGAGGCTGTAGGCACTGGGATGGCCCAGGTGGCAATTAGCTCAGGTAGCTGTGAAATGGTGCCACAGATGCAGATGGATATATATTTAAACTGGTAATTTTGTAGAAGAAACCAGTCCACAGCAGGATTTGTAGCAGATTCCTCACACTGTCTCCTACTACTTTCCTCTGTTGTGTTGCTGAAAATGTAGTGAAACAGTGGTAAACTGAATTAAATCAGCCTCTGAAAAGCAGAAAATGGAAAAAAAAAGAGAAGTAGGGGAAAGATACTAATCACAGAAAAGTCACAAATATCCTTTTTTTATATATCAATGGCTGACATTCACCTCAGTTTAGGGCCTAAGAGTAGGAAATAAGATAACACACACAAAATGTGGTTCTCAGATGTTATGCTGCTGCTGTTCTGTGGGGGGGAGGTAGAAGAATTATCAGCAACACCTTTGTACAAAGTCATGCGAGACTTTAAAAACCTATAAAACGTATTCATAGTTGAAGAAAGACTCTGGGATACAAATTCAGGTAGCTTCCAAAGAACACTGCAGATAGCACACCTGTAGACACTACTTAAATAGAAGGGGCAACAAACCACACATTTGTGTTTCAGCCATGCAAAATCCCACCCAAAGGACAGACCAACATCTCTATTTCACCTTAGTCTCATCTAGAACTTCACCTTACATTGAAATGAGCTGAAAGATTCCCTGTGCATCTGTCACATTTGCTCATTTTTGCCTCAGTACCACTTCTCAGAGATATTTCTTTCAATATCCTCCCTTTTTGCCTCATTTTTTTTCAGATAGATTATTTTTGATATAGTTGCCAGCATGGCCAGAGAAATACTAGAAACTGCAAAACCAAAAAAGGATATATACTCCTTCCCCTTTAAAGACTTTTTTCACACATCTGGAAAACATCCCTGAAAGTCTGACCATGCCCTGTCCTTTTGGGCAGCTGCACTGAAACAGAAGGGAAGCTCAGCAAGCATGGTTGTTTCAGCTTGCAAGCCATCCCCCATGCTATAGCTGAACATCATCTTTTTGCTTTATGCCTTTTACACAGAGCTTTTATACACCTGGCATTAGCACCTCTTCCCATGGTGTTTTGAATAGACCTAGAAGAAAACACCTTGAGTTTTTGTGGTGCTAGTTTCTATTAATGAAGAAAAAAAGTAATCTTTTAAAAATCCCAACCTCCCAATAAGAGCCTGCAAGCACAATAGTATCACATCCACCATTTTATCCTGAGAACTGAAGCACTGCAAGTAGCTGTTGCTCAGAAGAACTAATATTTTTTTCCACAGCCAGGTGCACATCTTACCTGCAACTTATTCCCAGCTTTACTATAATCATACAAGTTTTTCTTTTGAATAAAACCAAGACACAACAAACCCCATGAAATTTCATTTCATTTTAGCAGCTTGACCATGAAGAATGTCTCTTGACTAGCAAGGACAGGTGTATCTAAAACTTCAAAAACAACTTGGCTGTGCCCAGAAGGTGGACCATACACACCTGGAACATGTTTAATTTTCATAAGAGCTGTGTTCTATAAATATTTTTAAAGAAGATTATATGTGTCCAAGCAGATTTTTGCAATTCACCTCATGAGGAATCTGTAAAGTTCAGTATAAATTCTCAATCCATTTCACAACAGGTCAGAAGGGAGCTGATATTATTGAACACAAAGAAATGGGCATTTCTTAACATCTTTTCAATGACCAGGAAATTTAAAACACCTCTTGCAACATAGAGTATCAGTTATTATTAGGTACTGTTTTCTTACTTTATTTTTCTGCTTTTATTAACATATAATGCCTTTGCAGTACATCCAAAGATATGTGACCTCAAACATTTCCTCCATTTTTGATCAGATTTCAGTATTTCACCCTCGAGTCCTTTTTTTTTTCCACAGGCTGAGGCCAAGGTGTAAACCTTGAGCTAACCCTGCAACACATTTTTCATATATGCAATTTGCTCTGCATTCTTTCCTTCATGCTTGAATCACAACTCTACAGCACATAACGTTAGCTGATTACTGTAATTAATTTAGAGTAATCCATCATATTCCTAGGCAGTGCTGGAGAAAGAAGGGTTGCTTAACTAAGTATTTTTTTTTTATTTATAGTGTGATAGGAAAGACCAGAGCTTGCATTCAATTACAATTCCTAAAGTGGACTTGGAGTTTTAAAGGTTTATATTCCCCCTTTTTTCACCTCAAGTTCCTTTTTCAATTCTTGAAAATACGAGGAGAACTTAAGAAAACTTTTGCCTCATTTAAATGTTGTAACCCTAAATGCGATAGAAGTGGACAGGTAAAGCTTTTGTCATCTAGTCCAATCCTCTGCATAAAGAGTGATAAATCCTAAAACAGACAGACTGTATAGAAAACTTTATTATATACATTACATAGATTTATCCTCTTGGATTTTGAACACTACTGCTGAAAATTTTCCTATTATGTGCAAAGCACACTTAGGTAACTGTTATGACCTTGAGAGTTCTTGTCTCCTTGTTTCTAAAGATCATACCTACTTTAATTAATGGCAATAATATTTTTTTTTAATAAACCATTTCCCCCTTCACCTTCCACTGGGTCAGATTATCACTTCCTCTAATTAAAAAAGTCCAAGAAGGAAATTCTGGGAGATGAACTCTCCGTGTGGAAATGAAGATCTACTTATTCTAGATCCCTATGGGATAATGAAGGAGGGAAAAGGTGGAAGAAATTCAATTGGAAGAAAAGGCAGCTGCCCATTTCAAAGAATACAGTCCTGTTTTGCTTCCTCCAGCCATAGAGCCTGAAACCACATCCTTAGGAAACTTCTTCCATGGTGCCCAGGACAGTCACCAAAAATGAAAAGGGTCAGAGACAGGAGCTGCTGTCTCTTTTCCAAGCATGGGGAAGATCTGTGTACCAAAAGTGAACAGCCCAAGGAAACTGCCTCAGCTCTCACCACTACTGCAGTCACCACCTCACATCACACTGGGAACTGACCTGGTGCCCCTGAGCTAAAAACACAACCCTACAGCTGGACCTACAAAAGCTGTGCTCTCAAGGGCTGTAACAGTCTTGCATCCTTGGAGGTCAGGCACAGAGGGAAGCACGTTAAGACACCCTGGTCACAAGGTTATATTATCATTAAAAATAGTGAGATCTTACTACTACAGTTTCCCTGGGTTGAATAAATTCTGTTTTTCTAGCCTGATTCAAACTATATAAATGTAAAGTTTCAAAATGTTGAACAAAGGCAGTTTCTCAACAATTCTAAGTTATTCAGACCATTTATGTAACAGCAGGATGCATGAATAATTAAATGCTCTGTAAGGTTTTATTTCAGAATGAAAATCATAAAGATTTCTATTTCCAAGGATACTCATAGAGCTTTCTTTTCCAGATGAAACACTGGCTCCAGCCACAATTGAAATAAACATTTTGATAACATGATTTCAGTAAAGAGAAGAAGGGGGAAGGAGGTAGAGGAGTCTTAAGAAAAGATCCATTTGTAAAACAAAGCAAATCTGCTGCAACTGAAATCCCCTTTTATTTCCTGTACAGGTGCCAGGTCGTGAACAGACACCCAATTTATTACCTTGTCAGCTGACTTATTAGGGTTGACACAAATCGAGCTGAAATATGCCTGACACACTGCAGTCAAGGCTTTTTTCACGCTTTAGCACAAAGCCAAACTTTCCACAAGGTGGAGGGAAAGGGAGAGGGAGCTGTGGGAGTTCTATTCCCTGTTTTCTATCATCAAGATGAATATGATCTCCTCTCCCATTCTTAATATGCAAAACCCAAGGCTAAAGAATAATTCACCAAAATGATACAGCTGGGAAATTATTATCAGGCTCTGGAAAACCCCTGATTACAGGAAATAGCACCTACATTTTGAGAAAATGTTCCCACCAGACACAAAAGCTGAATCAAAGCCTCTCCTCTTCCTCAGTATGACTTTCTTCTCCAGCACTTTAGCCTAAACAATACAAACCTCCAGTTTTCCTCAAGGACAAAGGAAAATATCAAATTCAAGTTGAAGTAAAAGGGAGGTGACTCAGGTATCCCTACTGCTTGTATTTTACACAGTACTGCACAATATTTTGCCTGACAGAACTGCCTTTTATTCCCCAAACCTACTCCTGTTGCAGTTCACTTTTTATCCTCTAATTTATGACACAAATATTAATTTACAGTAGTGAATGGCATAAACTGTGAAACAACAGGTGTTGGAAGAAAAAATAGCAACAGTGTTACACTTTTTTTATAATTAGGTCCTAGTCTTGCTACATAATTCAACTTGTTTATCTTTGCTCATGAATAAGTAAATTTTTAATTGTATCAGTTAAAAATACAATAGAGATATTTTCATGAGAAATTCCAGTGCCTTCAGTGATATAATCCACAGTAGTAACTCATTATGCCCTAAATTTATGAAAGGTCTTCGGATGCTTTTAACTACATGGTATCTATAAAAGCCTAAAAAGCCTAGTTTAAAACCACCAGTACAACTGAGCTTCTGGCATGGTAGCTTATTCCTCTTCTTTTATGAGAATGGAAGTTGTATTTTTTTCATACCTATTTATACCTGCCCAGCACTGGGGGCAGTAAATTATATTCTAGTATCTTCAGGTTACACCAGACTGGAATATTCTACAATGTCATCTCCTACAAGGCAATGCTCCTGATTTTTCAATTTTTGTACAACCATCACCACATGAGTTCAATACAAATGCTTGAGTAGGACCTTTTTCCAGTTGAGGGTCTGATTTTGATCTGTCCTACTTGGCTGTTCCACTGAAATGAGCAAATCTGCATTGTGGTTTGAGTTGGGAACAGGCCTGTAATATTCTCAAAGGTCACATATAAACAAGTAATGAGAAAAGGGTGTTCTATTCAATTCAGGTTGTTCTAGATAGATTCAGAAAATCCAAAGGAACTAGTAAGAGTTCCTATGGTCTATAAAAATATGGTGAAATAGCTTCAGTGAAACATCATAGCACATCAAATGATGAAATAAGGAAAAATATTTACATGAGAATTTATGTTGAACTCCTTTGGTCATACTTCTGAATGTTTTAAAAGTTAGTTTGTTTTTGTCCATAATACATAGTAGTGAAAGTCTATTCTTTTCAGATCTGTAACACTGATTTACAGAATCATTAAGAGACACTTTCCCCAATTTTCCTAACTTATAAGTGTTGACCCAAGAAACTAGATTGGCCAGCTCTAAAAATGCTACCCCTGTGCTCCATCTAGTGGAGTCCTGATTTAAGATTAATTCATTGTTTGGCAGAGATGTCCTTCAGTCAGAAGGGTACTCTATACACAAGCAATTGCTTTGAGTTTTTTTCAAAATGTGTGAAAATGACACAATTTAGATTAATGAAAATACAAAAACATGGAACAAAAAATCTGCACAACATTTAATGGATTTGAGAAACCAGTATATTTGGTGAGCTACAGAGACTACTGAGCTTAATACCATATTTTCAATAAGGGTAAATTCAGTTCACAGTACCTTCACAGAAGAGCACAAGTATATTTGAACATGTACCCTGACAGCTTCTCTTTGCTTCTGAAGACATGGGAGGTGTAAAGCTGGGCTCTGACTTTAGGAATGAGCAATCACCAATACACTTACTGGCTCCACTGTACAGAAAAAGACCATGATACAATACTAAGGATGTAGAAAAATATGCATTCTGTGTAAGAGGTTACAACCTAAAAGAATAATTGGATCCCTAACAGGTTTGCGTGAAATACAGCAATCTGCAGAACATTATAGAACATAGAGACTACCAGTTGTTTCAGTCAATTAGTTTGAGAATATCCAAGCTCTCCCAAATCCTTCCTTGTAATGCAAGGTAGCTTATATGTCATTTCATTAGAAACTCCAGAGATTAAATTCTGGCTCAGATCTTTCCTTATTCATCATTAAAAAGTCTCACTGGCAGAACTCCTGTGTTCTGCCAGCAGCTATGCCCACATGTGCTCTCCAGCCTGCTTGAAACAAATGCTGATATGCCTGGGAAGGGTGCAGATGGTAAAAGGGGATTAGGAAGGTAGTGATGAGCATGAGAGAGCAGGCAGGAAGCACTAGCATCTTTACCGGGCACAGCTGGATTTGGATTTACTGGAAGGCATGGCATGATTTACACCAAAATTATAAACTGTGCTGAAGTGATACAGTAAGAACACAGGATAATCAATCCACACAGAAGTAACTAATTTACTAACTTAGTCCCAATTGGCTCATCAATGCAAGTCAGATTAAAAAAAGCCCCAAAAAATAACAATCTAATTAGATTAAACAAAAACCATTCAGGTAAGACAGTCACTGTCATGAGTTTAATTGAACTGATTTTGAAAATCTCCTTCCAGAGTCAGGCTTATGTCCTGAAAATCCTATCAAATCCTGGTGCACAGAACTACTCCCTTACTGAAATTGTTTATCTTACTCCGACTGCTTTACCTACAGAAGATTAGTGACTTAATTCAAAACCTGTTCTTTTGAGAGTGCTGTGAGGGCTGTGACCTTTGGCAAAATGTGGGAACAATCAACTGTGTATATAGGAGAGTGAAGCCAGGAGGGTACTCTTGTGAAATATGTAACTACCTAGTGCTTCTTGGAGAGTGGGAGGAATAGGCAGGTGAGCAGATTCTGTCTTTTCAGGCCTGTTACTTATTAAAAATTGTATTTTTTGGACACATCTATTGACAGTGCCTTAAACTGCCATAACTAGCTGCTGCAGGCATGATTGTGACCGCAGGTTCTGTAGAGACTGAACCTAAAGCCTGACAGCTCTTGGCTGTCCCTTTTCCATTCCCAGACAATTTGCTTGTCTCTCTGCCTAAAGCAAATACTGTTTTGCTCAGAGAGTGAACTCAAATAACTCCACTTGGGATCAGATGAGCACCTGAACCAACACGAGAAAGAGAGGACTATGTAAGTGACTACAAGAAAGACACAAGTGCAGGAGCCAGAAGCTCAGCTGGTTTAAGGGCATGGCATGGCACAGCAGCTCCCCTTCCCATTTAACCAGGTTAAGTAACTACCTTTCCAGTTTGGCCCCATCTGCTCATCACTGCCCCAAGTGTGGTGGTTACTAGCCCTCAGACCTGCCACCATAATTGCATGCATAGCTGCTCCCTGACCTGGCTCTGTCGAAATGAATGCAGCTGAGCTTAAACACCTCTTTTATAGTTCTTGGGGGGCTTTTGTTTTTTTTGCTTTTAGCGAGATCACTTTGTCAGGACCAGGTTAGGGAGCAATTAAATGTGCAGTTATGCTGGCAGATCTAAGGGGGCAGCTGGACCAGAAGCAACACATCTGACCATGCTCTAAACAAACATCTGTCCAAAGTCTTAGTCAAACAGATGTGGAGGAAAAATGTACCTAATAAGTCTTGAAGTGAAAATATAATTTATGAGAAACTGCATGTATCAAATTTTCTTCTAAGAAATGCAATCAGTAATTTATGAGATTATAAATTTCTATAGTGACATATGATGTATCTAATAGATACTTCAGGAAACCAGCACATAACTTCAAATGGTTAAATCCATGCAAGCAACTTTTTTCTCTTCTGTCAAGACACTCCCAGCTCCACAAGGTTGTGAATAACTTGCACCAGCTTGAAGAAAGTGTATTCTAATCAGCTCTGCATTTTGTTCCTCTTAAAAACTGAAAACCTTTGGTTTTAGATTGCAATTTTATATATGCTATAGAGCAGGTGACTCAGTAATGCTACAAAAGCATTGAGTGTTTCTTGTCCTTTAACTCTGGCTGCTCTTCTCCAATCCCATTTCTTGTTCTAGCACAAGACTGTGCACAGACATAGTAAGAACTGATGCAGGTTAATGTGATGGGGAGGTGCTGGACCTGCTTCCCAAGCTACTTCAGCACAAGGCAACACAAATGCTGATGCTGGCCAAAGAGAAGTGAAGGTACAGACGGAGGAATGAGCAACCAGAAGTATCAATCAAAGGTGCTTCATTTGGGAGCGCTGCTGGTCTAAAATGTACATGAAACTGCCTCTTCAAAACAGCTTCTGAAAAAAGATTATTTAAAATCCAGATGATTTACAAAACTGAATACACTGGTCTACAGCAGAAACAGGATTTTTACTCCTTCGATTTAATTATTGCTGATGTGTAGATTCTTAACATATTTACTAGCATGAACTAATCAAAAAAGATTTACTCATTCCATTCTCATGTTCAACAATTCAGAGAACTCCAACCTCCTCTGATTCAAAAATCAAGCTAAATAATGTACACAGACTGTAATATTCTCTTTGGAAATGGAGAAGTTCATTGCAGACTCAACTGACCAAACTGTGTCAGACATTATATACATATACACTCATACACTGTATGACTGTGCTGCAGAGCAGAACACTAAAAATTGGCAATTGAGCATGACCATAAAGAACAAATACTTTCCCAACTAGTTTGAAAACATACCTACCTCAGTTATCCCCCAAACACTGTTTGACTTGATTTATGTTCTGCTGCTTTAAAAGAAGAAATGGGTCAATATGAAATAATGCACATACTTGTAAAATGGATATTCATACCCAAAATAAACTTTCTCTTGGGAGAATATTTTTAAAGCAGCATTTAAAGTCTCTTGGCAATGGTTAGCTAGAAAATTTATTTATTTATTTGTTTAGAATAAAAGTTCTCAGAATTTTTTTTACTAACATTTAAGATCCTGGGAGTAAACTTAGTAATACAAGTTTCTCCCAAATTAATTTTCATTCCATACAACATTTAGTATTTATACATGCAGAGGAATGCACAGTATGCATTAATGCAGGGAAAATTATATTTAAGAAATGCATGGGCTACTTTACAAGAGATTTACAAGATGTATGCACAAATCATTCAACTTACTGCATGCTGTTGAGTCTAAAGCCTAAAAACAAAAACATTACCTTGTCTGATTAGACTTTTCCTCTTGCACCTACATTTTTACCATTTGGCATACAAGTATCAACAATTTATGATTTGCACTTTCTCAACAAAAAGTTCAAGTATGAAACACTAAATAAATACTGTTTGTCCTCAAGACATGAAATAGTTCTTTATACAGACTGTGAAATGGAAAAAGTACTTAGAAGCTGACTATGGTTAGTGACTCCTAATTTTTTCATTAAATGTAAAGACCTCTTTGCAATGACACATTTGAAGCTTCATTTTAACTAATACACTGAAGCCACCATTTTAGACCCAGCCACAGATTTTTTTAAGGAAGTGGCAAACCATTGCTGCTAGTTGAGAAAATGAAAATTAGTCCCTGGGAGAGGATACAATCAATGGTGTGTTAATCTAACCTTCAGCTGTTAATGATTTGCACTACTATTTCCCCTGATGCTGTGGGTTCTGCTGAAATATTGTTTTAGCAGTTTCTGTCAACTTTCCCTACCTTTTTTCTTCCTGAAAGGGACAGACTGAAGTGAAAATCTTAGCAACAGATTTTTGCCTGTGCTATTTTTTCCCCCATTTTTGTCTGACCCAGTTCTTTCACACCATGGAAGCACGAGACAGAAGGGTAAATTGTTCTGTGTTTTTCAGTTAGAGCCTTTTTAGCCAGTCTGTTATTCACAACTCCTCTTACTTAAAAAAGAGGTGTTACACTAAGCAGTCACCATTAGAATTGCAATATTAACATGAGATTAAATAATTTAGGAAGTCTGTATTTTGCCTGCTTCTTTCACACAGAAATTCACACAAAAAGCTAAAAGTGTTACAGGACTCTTCTTTGGAAAGAACTGCTGAGGAGGGTCTGGTATTTCCAGTCAGGAGAGCTGTGCAAGCAACCTGGAAGAGACTTCTTGTGCTGGTGTAACAATAAATAGGTGCGCCGATCTTGGAGATTTGCCTGACCCTGCAAACTTTCGAGTCCATAAGGATCATTCGGTTCACTCAATTGAAACAATCTTGCAAAAGAAAACTGCATAGCCCACAAGCCAAATTCTGCAGCAAAGGACTGAGTGCCAAAATAATAAAAGTACTCAGCACCTTGCAAAGCTGCATTCCACACACACACCACCAGTTTTCTTAGCAAGCATTTCTTCCAGGAATGAGTGTATCTCAATAGTTTCAGTATTCTTAAAATAAAGCCAAAAGGACTTGCAAAACCATTCAAACTTACTTTACATGTATCTCAGGCCCTTTGTTTAACTTAATCAGTTCTGAATATTTGAGATGAATTGTGGGATTCATATTCTCTGAATAGAGAGAGACATAATTCTCTCTCAAGTTTTTCCTGGAGAAGCACAGCGACCAAAACAATTCTTATCTCATTTGCTGCTCCTGTGTTTTGGAACACGTGGCATGTGTTGGAAGATTATTTACCTGAAGGAATTTGCTTGATTGGATTCTGGTGTGAGTGTTTTGTTTTCTTGACCAATCTGTGCAAACTGTCACACTTGTGACTGTGCCATGACATTGGTCAGGAGACAGTCACAAGATTAGTTCAGTTGAGTGCTTGTGCAGTTTCAGTTTAGATGTAGCGTAATATAGTATAGAATAATATAGTATAATAAAGTAATTAATTAGCCTTCTGATATCGCGGAGTCAGATATATCATTTCTCCCTGCCACAGCAGTTGCCTTGCTTTACAATAATGAATAAAGGTAAATATTCAGCATGACAAGCCTGTCAAGTTTAAAGAATTTGGGCTAAGTTGAAGAAGCAACATTTGATCTATTTTAATGTTAGCTTCATACAGACTACAGTAGCCCATTATCAGGGTCGTGTGTTGCTGTACACAAATCTAATTTGTTCATAAATATTCCATTAATTCATAAAGCATACTGAAAAGTTTAGTATTGCTCCTTCAAGATCATGCTCACAATTAATTAGGAATTATTTGAATATAGGTACACTATCTGTAAAAATAACTTCACTAAATTTTCAAATAACTTAGACATAACTTTGTTTGAAGACATAACTTTATGGTTGAGTATTTCTCATATTGAAAGCTCATGCCTCTCATTTTCAGATATTTCAAGAGTTTTGGACCGTGTCTTTAGAAGGTTTCATAGGGCATATTTACTACTGATAATTAACATAATCTATCAGAAATTGTCATTGTACCTAATAGACTTGTCAAAGACTGTATTGATTAAAAAGTTTAAAAAAACCAACCAAATGACAAATGATCAATAGATTACAAAGAGAGTGATTTACACATTTCACAAAATGAGTTCTACTAGCCAGAAGGGATAATTCTTTGGTTTTTTTCTTGCTACGCTCTTTTAATGTATTTGATCAAGAATCTGGTATGAAAGAAAAGATTTTTAGCAAAATTTGCAGTGACATAAACCAGGGACTTCTAGGTAACAAAGACAACTTTTCATGGATTCAGGCTACTTCAGGAGGACCAAATGTATAATCCATGTATTTCTATGTGGCCAAATATAAGAACATATTGCCTATGAATGAGGAATGTAAGCCACAGAATCCAAGAAAGTATTCAGGGATGAAAGACAGCTCAAAGGATCTGGGATATATAAAGGGAGGAACAACAAGTAGAAATAGAGAACAAATGACTTCATTATTTGGCACTGATGTAGTAATTTCTGAAATATGGAGTGCACTTGAGACATCAACACTAAGAAGGCTGAAAAACTGCAGAGGCTTCTGAAAAAAAGCTGGGGGAATAACAGAAAGGCTTGCAAATACCATATAGTAAAATTCAAATGATAAAAGCTTTTCTTCTTATAATGAAGAGATTATATACAATTTGAAGGTCATCTGCCAAGTCACACACAGGGAATAGAAATGTAACCCCATTTGAAAAGAAAAGATGCAATAAAATCTATCATCTGGAAGCTCATATCATGCAAAGGCATATCTAAAACATGATATTACTTACAAGTGGCTAAAACTTCTGGCAAACAGAGCAATTCATATAAATAATTTGCTGGATTTTTTTACTGAGATTCACAGTTAATCCACAGTGGCTATTTATTTAAAACACAACTCTACTCGACAAACTAATTCAGGTTAATCTTATGGCATTTACATTGGAGAGTGGATTATACGATCATGTCTGCAGCAATTCTCCCAGGAATTAAAATTCATTGAAGTCAAACATAAGATTATGACTGTCTTCAAAGCACTTTGGATCACATGCATATTCACAGTTCTATTGATCTGGTTACATGCACCCAGATTTATTTTTAACGGTTAACAAAAAACAACGGACTTGGTTTGTTGGTTTTATTTTGTTATCTTTCCATATTTTAATGAAAGAAAACCCAGATTCTAAAATCTAGTCTAACATAAGATATAGTAAAGTCAGGTGAAGTCCCAGAAACAGCAAAAGGTGACAGCAAGATCCAATATAGATTAATATAATTGATGATAAATTGGTAATGTGGAGCTGGAGAACACCCTGTAAGAATCATATTTAGCCTTACAGATTAGAATGATTTTATACACGGCACCAATATTTAATTGCATAAAGAAAGGTCCAGATGCCTTGTTTAATCATTTTGGATTAGCAATAACAACTTCAATACATAATTATATTTTCTTCCTTCTTAGTGATTAAAACCCAAACAACCTCAAGGCTGTACTCATATACTCACTCTGGTAGTCGGGACAGGATACCCAAGGAAAGAGAACTTATCCCATCATTGATCCGACCCGGCAGCTTACGCTTCTGAATCCAGCTGACAGCAAACTCCAGCCCAATAAAAGTAATGAAGAATGGAATACTCTAAAAATAGTTTGCAAAAACAAAACAAAAAAAAAAGTCACAACAAAATAAAATTAGATATACTTTTCCAAACAGCATTTTATGCAGTGAGATGCTTCTCAGATTGGCTGGCACTTTAGTAGCTACTGTAATAAAGCTCATAGCATGGACCTTAAAAAACAGAATAACCAAGGCTACCATTTGATCCAAAACACCAGCATAAATCTATTGCAGTAACCTCCTCCCACAATGTTTTCTTTTGCATATTCTGCACATAAACTCAAACATTATCAGAACAAAACACAAAAGTCTTTCCAAATCTATATTTCTCATATTTAAGTAAATCAGTGAGAGCAGCAATGTCAGTGAGAGCAGCAATATTTGTGGACTCCTCCAACCACAAAGTAGAACAGAAAATAGTTTGGATTTGATATTGTATGAAGTTTTTTGAGTGTTTTCAGCCACTGAATTTGGTATCCAACATTATTATCTGAAAGATATAGTAAAGTGAGTTTCCTTCTACTTGGCATTTCTATTGCCATGCTTTTCACTGCAGACAACAACAGCTCTTCTGTATGTGCCTTCATCAGTGAACGAAATAACTATGCAGCCCGTTCCAGTTTGGGCCATACATCATGTTCTCTTCCCAGACCAAGTGACAATGATACAATGTTTCCCTCTTTCTTTTGGATTATACGGCCTGCAAAACAGTTTTCTGCCCGTCTGCAGAAAAGTATAATGATGAACAAGACTGGAACATTTCACACTCACAACATTGCTTTAGTTTGGGATTCAATTCTCACTGTCCATCTTCTATCCCAAGAAAAGCTGAAAATGTACAGCAACAGCACCCATTAGTGAAAGGTATAACTGGTGAGGACTCTCAGACCTGTTCTCAATTTTTTATCATCTCAGGCAACAAGAAAAAGGCTTGAGTAACAGTTAAGTCGTAGAGCATTTTTTTTTACTAACACTGGAGTCCTAACAGTCCCTGCACTTCACATGTGGAAGGAATTAGGCAGTGGCAGTTTTAGCCATCGGCCCCAAAATCTACAAGGCCTGTGGCAAGGAAAATGGGAAGGAGTTATCAGATCTCTGTGCAAGCAAATGTTCCTTCAACAGCCTCCCTTGCTCTGTAGAAAACTTTTAGGTGACATTGAAAATGTCTCATAGAAAACTTTGAGACATTTAGACAACTGCTTTTTGGTTATATTAAGGCATAAAATTCCCACCATGTTGCAGAGCAAGAGAAATGCAAGAGTAGTTTTGCACCACTCTGGGAGGAACTACACTGCCATACTTGCCCTGTAAGTTTTCTGCTGCTTCTGCTCCCTTCAAATGGCCTGCAAACACCTACAGCTTCAGTGCCTGGAACCCTCCAAACTGCAGTGCTGTAGGAGAGAGGCTGCTCCTGCCCATGCAACATTTTAATAGAAGCATGTTGTCTCTGCAAATACCACCGCATTCTGGAGGGCGCTCATTTTTGTTGCCAAATGAGATATGATCTGGGAATTCCTACTAGGCTGGGACACTAAAGAGACTAAGATGGATACAGACCAGATTGCTCAGTCCAAGAAGAATTGGATGATTCGAACCATACAAACAGCAAGAGATTTATAGTGTCTAGAAAATGTGAAAGTTCATAAACTTCAGCAGCACAGGGTTAGGTTACAATAACAGATGAACAGAGATTAATATCAACATGACACTTTTTAATTTAGGTGCCTAGCTTACTCTGTAACAGCATTTTAGGCATCTAAAAGCCTGTTTCTAATAGGCGCCAACTGATGATATAAAAATCTAGAAAGAAAGGGAAGACCTGTAAAGGCCATAAAGCCTAAACAGCACCCAAGAAAACCAATGTGGCAAATCTTTCAATATTTGGAATAAGTAGGAAACAATATAATAATAAAATATATTATAAAAGAGTAAGGAAATCCTAAAACCTTCCATTTGAAAGCAATGAAACATACAAGGAAAATATAAATACTCCTTGTTTTGCTCTCTATATCTGTTTAATTTCTAAGTCAATAAGAAATACTTAATTTTAACATACTTTTAACATACTTTTCTTAACTGATATAATCAAATAACAGATTCCTAATTTACCAAACAAAGCTTGATGACTGCAGCTGTACACTCCAGCAGAGAAAAGAGAGGTTTAATACAAAAACCACAAAACACTTAATGACAATATTAAAAGGCAGTTCTAGCACAGACTAAGAGCAGTTTTAAGGTATGGAACAGCAGAAGCTGCAGAGCAAATTGAATGGGCTCAGAACAGAGAAATTGAGGTTTCTTATTCATGAAGTAAAAACAGTTAATAGGAAATGTACACTGTCTGTATTGCATGTGATGATTCATTTTACCTAGCAACCTCTGAAACAGTTGAAATACTTGATTTTATATTAATGTACATTATTACAACTTCTGTCTTATTGACTTCATTGCATATTTTCCTCCCACTGTGAAGTTGTGAAAGAGCCAGGCAGTGGGTGCCACTTTTTGACTCACAAATGGCTGGTGTCATAGCAAGGAGGATAAAGAAACATTCAGACATCCTTAACCTCCTGCTCATCAAGGAGATTATAAAAGAAAAGATTTATGGCATACCCCTTAGTATCTAAGAAATTACTACATCTCTCTCACATACCTACATTAAGCTTGGTCCAAAGCAAATCACTGGGATCAACTACATCTAGGCTAGGATGTATTGATGATGTTATTATGACAGCTATTGTCATGGAGGATGAAAAGGCATTCCCTGACCCAAACTGCCCACAGTGTAAGGATGAAGTGCAATGCAACAGAAGAAGAATGCAAATAATTCAGGCAAAAAAGAATACTGTAAGAGAGAAAATAGTCACACTAGCCTAACCACTACTTTTCTTTTTTCTTGGTTTCTTTTTGTTTGTTTGTTTGGGTTTGGTTTGTTTTTGGCTTTTTTTTTGGTTTTTGGGGTTTTTGGGTTTTTTTTTGTTTAAGTTAAAAGGACAATGAAGACATTTAAGGAGACCATTGAGGATGGCTATCTCTACAACTGTTTTCAAGTGTTGTCTCTACAAACAAAATGGCACAAAGTTAAGAAATAGCCACTGTTGACATCACCAGTCAGTGACATAAGACAGATCATTTTGATATCTTCTGTCCATAAATGTTTTACTCTCTCTCTCTGTTTCCAGGTTTTTTCTCTTCACCCAACAGCACAAATGCTCAATGGAGATTTGCATTAGCTTGTGGTTTAGCTGAATAACTGATCCATAACATGAAAGCCTTACTCTGAGTACTGTGTAAGAGGGTTCCATTTTAAGTAACCAACTCTACAGAATGCAAAGGACCATTTAAAATCAGTTTCCACGTTATACTGTTGCAAAGAATAATATTCTAGGTTGAAATTCAGCATACACTCATAGTTTTATTGCAATTCTTGAAACAGTTTTTGTTTCCCTAAAGTCCCAGATCTTTATAACATAAGAATCCCAACATCCAAGTAAAACTAAAAAAAAGTAAAACTATATATGAAGGTTCTGTGCCTCATTTTTAGAAACAAACCCTAAAATCTCATTATTTAGAAGCAAACCCTAAAGTGTGAATTGAGTTTAAATGTGAACTTATTTTTTAGGGTCTCAAGAGAGTAAATTGAAAAGAAAAACAGTAAATTGAGAGGAAAAACCTTTCATTTTGGAGTTCTCAGCAGAAGGACTGTCTCTTCAGAAGTCTGACTCATGTAAGTCTTTACAGAGCACAGGTGATAATTTCAGACCATAGCAAGCTACAAAGCTACAAAGTAAATTTGTGGTTCATGAAAACTATGTTTGGCAAACAAAAAGAATCATTCCACCATCTGTAGATTGTGAGAGAATTAAAACAAACAAACAAACAAACAAACAAACGAAAAACAACTAACAGAGCATGCAGAGCCTAATCTTACACCCATAGAAAAGAGGATGCTCTTAAAATGAATAGACAAGCATTAGTACATCCTGTCCTGGATAAATGAAAGTGACAAACTTTTCAGAAATACAGACAAATTAAGGGATTTGAATTCTACATGACAAAAAGTCTTAGAAAAATAAATTCTATGATGATTATCAAAGACCCACATCCCTTTTCCCAGAATTTTTGAGATATATATTGTCACCCTTTATTGAAAGGGTGACTTTTCCCTGGGCACTGCTGCAGAGCTTTGCTGCTTGTCACTGTCAGCAGCTGATCAGCTAATGTTTTAAACAGGACTTGAGGCTCAGCTTATGTTTTAAACCAGACTTGAGGCCACTCCATACAGCTCTGCCAACATACAGAGCAACAGTGCAAGGCCCATTGCTTCTGAAAACAGAAGCAATGTAACCAGAGACAGAAAATACACTGCACAAGTTAAACAAACTATTCTGTTCTCAGAACCAGAGCTGCTTCACCCCCTGCTGTCATTTCCCACCCAGATGTAACAGCACAGGTAACCCTAGCTCAAAGGTGCCACTCCTGTAAAGTGCCTGTATTTTGTAAACCAACAGCTCAATTCTGCAGATTGCTAAACCCATGAATATTTGGGTGACTTTGGATGTTCTGCCACCTGTCTAATGTTGGGAAGTGCCTATCCCCACAGCTGTAACCATGTCACCTTCTCATGTCCTAGAAATACCTTTGTCCATCTGATACCCAAGAGATCAGAGATCTGAGATGCAAATTCCACTACAGTGTTTCAGAAAAAAAAATAAAAGGAAAATCCCACACCATTTAGAGACACTAATGTAATCAGTAGTTTGTTTCACACACACATCAACATTATTGTCTTTTAGAGTGAATTATTTGAGCTGAGGCCTTCATTTGTTACCAGCTCTACACTAATATTTTTTTTTGTTCTGTGTTGAATTGAGTTCAGATATCCACTTCTGTGTCTGTGCCAATTAAAGGAGTTAGCACTCCCAAGACCTCCTCGAAAGGCTCATCAGGTCACTATTAAATCTACTGCTGATGAATCCAATGAATATACTGCTCGTGTAATTGCTCCCTGAACAGTCAAGAATAGCAGCTGGAGAGGGACTAGATAGCTGCCATCTGCCCATAAACATGGCCAGAAGAGGATGGATGAACTCTGCCTAAGCCAAAGAGTTAAGACACTTATGCCACTAAAATACTTCTATATGCCCACTGAGACAAGCATCAAAAGATCTGTTCTGGCAAAAAATGCACTGTCAGAAGGGAAATCCAGCACAGTTAACCTAAGATAGGAATTTAAGCAAAGTATAACAGTAATGGGAAACCTTTTCTTTAATGCTATTTTTTTTTGTGAGAAATATTCCTTTACAAGCTTATCCCAACACTGCAGGAGCCTACAGGTGCTTTCATAATTCAAAGTATTAAAAATCCTTTCACAGACTTACAACTGTGTGCCTTAGCAAAAGAAATTCCAGGTTTGGCTAATGTCTGACCTGAATATTGCACATGGGAGAATAAAGCCCAAGGACATAAAGGTATGTTGCAGACAAGAAAGTGAATGATATTCCATTGGAAATGTGGGAATAGTAAAAGGGACTGAGATAATAGAGAGAGCTGGAAGGAGAGATCAGCCTACTAGGCACAACCATCGATCTTCCTTAATCATGATGCTGTAGCTCAGTTGCAAAACACCTCTGAGGACAGCGGTCCATTGACCAGACACTGCACACACAGGCTGCACTTGCAGCAGCTTTCTGCTTACCTCACACAAAAGGGTTTACCTTTGCAGATAACACCCCTCAGTGAGGGACTGCTGCACACTACAGTTCCCAGAAAGCTGCTGACAGTGCTGCACTGCTCTGCACAGCCCATGGCACCCCCACTGCAGTCTGCCAGCAGCTGCTGCACAGCACTCCAAGGTATACCTGTCAGAGGGGCCAGTCAGAACTATCCAAACCCATGTAAAAAGTGCAGCTCTTTACTGAAGCTGGGCTGAATTTACTTTGACATGGGCAAAACTGTTTATGTGCTCTCTCTGTGAGCAGCTGACATCGATCTGGGTTCAGAAGGAGCTGACAATCAAGATTTGAGCAATAGGTAGGACAGAAGGGAGCAAAGGTATCTTCTTGGAAGTGAATAAACTGGCAGGGCGGGACGGGAGGGAAGATACGCTGCTGCCTGCTGACAAGGGAGTTCTCACCCACGACCTCTGTACTCTTGCCTTGGATATTTAGGACACAGCACTGTCCCAACACAAATATTTGTTTTAAATTCTCTTAAACAATCCTTATTTTTTATTTTAATTAGAAATCTTTTATTTTTCTGTCTTTGACTGAGCTTGACTTAAGGGCACAGAGAGACCTGACTTTTTGCTTGCTTTAAGAACCATAACAGCCAAACACAGTATCATATTTTCTTGTTTCCTCAGTTCAGTTTGCTGTCACTGTTCATCTTATCCGTGCTGCTGGATGTAACATTAGAACCAAGCCTCAGATATCTGAGTGTTTCTCTGAAAACTCCAGCTCTTGGTACCCGGAGAAATCATCACTTAAACACATGAAAATAGAGGGCCCAGTTACACTGGCAGCTTACAGGCAGAAAGCCCTTGAGAGAAAGACGGTTTTATCTTAAGTTAGGTGTCCTTTCGCGGACATGGTTTCAGTGAGGCGCCCGTGGCTTTCGAAAACAGGCGCAGGTGGGCGAAGGGAAGGGGGAGGGATGCAGCCAGGGTGGGAAAGGAGGGGACCCTCACCTTCTCTACGTAGTCGGGCACCTCCTCCACCGTGCGGAAGGAGCTCTCTCCGGGCGTCACGGCGTAGAAGAGGGCGCGGAGCTGCTGGCCCGGCGCGGTGCCCCGCGGCCCGCCCGCCTCAGCGCCCATGGCCAGGCCGCGCTGCGCCCGCTGCGCTCCGCTCCCGGGACGGCGCGCACCGCCCGCCCCCGCGCCGCCCCGCCGCGGCCTCGCCTCGCCACCCCGTGGGCCCGAGGGCTTAAGGGCTGCCTTGGAGAAAGCCAACAATTTCTGCCTCCCTGGCATCGTGCTGGTTCGGATGCTTGCTTGGGTTTGGGGGCTCTTTTTTCTTTATGTGTCATCACTGCCTGGCCCGATTCTGGCAGCTGGGAGAAAGCTCTCGCGCACCCCAGCTCCCTCCTCACCCTCAAAAGTCTCAGAACCTCAAAAATCCGCAGAGCTCAAGTCACCCTTTCTCAATTTTAGACAGAATTCGACGCAAGAATAGAAATTATTGCTCAGATTTGGAGTTCAATAAAAATAAAATGTTGAGGGTTTTGAGAAACAAGCCAAGGTGTGCTCATAGACTCCTGTTCAGCTGTATGGGTTAGTCCAGAATTCTTCCCATTAAAAGCTTTTATTTTTTAATAGGGTTTATCATGGCTCCATTTTATATAGTTTCAATTAACATCACTGCATTGAAGGTAGACTCTGGAAGCCATCTATTATGGTTTCATTTATGAAGGAATGAAACTAGGAAAATAGAAATGGTGAAAAGAGATATATGCTAGGTCCTTGTAGAAAATTACTTTCAGAAATCCGAGTAAGGACAGACTTTGTGCATTCAAGATCTTTGGTCTGAAGCTCAGGAGCATGTCAAATGTTTGTCAATCATGCTTGATATTTGGTGTTAGTACAAATAATAAGATTTCTGATTAAACAGATTAGCCAACAATAAAATAACACAATGTCTCAACAATCCCTTCATCTCAAATGTACAGTTCCACTAACAGTCTTTGCAGAAGAAATGAACTGCAAATCCCGCTGTAAAAAATTTTACCACAATTAAAATTCTGACAGTCATTAAAAAACATTTCTACTTTGCATCAGCCTTTAGCTTTGGAAAGGAACTATGACAGTTAATTTCAGCTGAAGTTTCTGTTTAGGAAAAGTGCAATGCAAAGAAATTGACATTTAAAAAACTGAAGTATTACACATTTGTGGTGTTTGTATTAAATAAGTTTCCATTTAAGCAACAGCATGGAAGGTTGACTTAAACAATATTTTGCAGTTTGAATAATGTTGTAATACTGTAGAGAATGGCTATCAGGAAATTACTGGAAATACCAAAAAAATATTTGACTTTTAACTGAACAAAGCAAAAGTATTGTAAAAGGGCATTGATGATGAAATAGAGTTGGACACTCTCTTAATATGTATAGTTTATACTAATATTATAAGTAAAAAAATTATTAAATTTATTTAAGTGCTTTAAAATTGTATCCTAGTGTTCTCAATTTCATTGGTGATTTATGATAACCTGAAATTCTTATAAAACTCTAGTTGTTAAATACTAAAATCTGAGTTAATCTAAATAAAAATTCCAAATTTACTCAAAATCACACAAATCAACAGCATTCTGACTAGATCTTCATGGCAGGCAATGACAGAAACATTAGCTTGTTCATTTAGATTAGCCTCAATATTTCTATGACATTACTCTCAAGTTCAAGCCCCTTTAACTCAGCCTCACCTCAGCCATACCATCTCACCCAGACCCCTTCCTTGGTCTTGTGCTGGTGTTCATCTTGCTCCATCATCAGCTTTCAGAGTTAAAATGGCCTACACTTAATCCCACAGAAATTGTTATCAGTGAACTGGGGACCATTCTGGGGTAAGAATGATTAGCAGGGCAAGGGAGTCCATGGCCACAGAAGGTGAGATACATTTTAAGTACCATGGAACCACTACATCAGATTACACAAATCTGGGAAAGAAGACAGTCCATCAAGTTTTTAGAACTTTCTATTAAAGATTATTTTGGACCCCCGTGTCATTGTAAATTGCCACCCCAAGATGACTGTGCTAAAGCTCTTGCTTTCAAACAGGAAGGATGGAAATTGGGCTTGATCATACTTCAAAGGGGAAAATAATGGGTTGTGTTTTCCAGCTTCCCTGTGCCAGAAGAAACAGGAGATAGCACTACAATACCTGCATTTCTGGTGAGGGAAACAGTTTGAAATCTCATCTGGAGCATTTATGAGTGTTTCACAAGCTTCAGTGGTCTGGCTCTGCCACTGTAGCTGCTGTTGTTTACTTGTGCCTTGAAACTTAGCATGCAGTTTTCAGTGCTCCTTCTTTCTGATGTTAAGAAAGTAATGGAAAATAAAGGAATGTTGCTTCATTGGAGGTACTAAGCCTCTGTCACACAATGCTCCATCCATTCAGTCACCTTGCAGAATTGTTTTGTGAGAGTTAATTATTTTTTTTAATTACTTTATTTTCCTCTTTACAATAAAATCAACAAACAGAAAAGTTAATATTTCCCATCCTACACTGCCATCAAAAATGCAGGAGGATATTCTGTATGGAGACTAGGATCCTGCTGTTGACTAGTAGATAGTTCCAGTAACTAAGGCAACAAAGGCCTCTGTTCTGCTCAGAGGAAATTGGGGAGCTGGCCTAACATGATCTGTAGGTGGATCATATTTTGTTTTCTCTAAAGAACTTCATCCCACCCACTTCTTGAACAGAGAACGCCCAGAGTCTTCCTGTTTAGGTCTCTCTAAGCAGTAAAACAGCACTAAATAATAAAGTCATAAAGGGAATTAGGGCAGGTTGAAATTGGGATGGGCCATATAGTCTGCCTTGGCAGTCATTCACAGTAAACTAAATCATATCCAGAACCTAGCTGGGCTTAGTATGCTCTGTTTATGTAGTAGTATCTGCAAATAGAAGAACTTTAAAGGAGTACACTTTAAATGAGTACACAAGTAGATGTCAGAATTTTTGTATCACCGCTCCAAGTACACAGCACCTACATTCATGCTTTGCAGTGGATATCATCACAGAAGCACTAAATATAACTGTGTTAATATAAAACTGGTATTATAAAATATTTTCAGTGCTGCCTTTCCATTGATAAATCCTACATCACATTAAAAAACCCCCTACCATTAAAAAAAAGTCAAATGTTTATTTGTTTCCATTATAAGCTGTATATATATATATATCAATGCACAAGTCTTAATAAGAGCTAATGGCTCCAGAGACCTGCAGATAGGGGTGTTCTTGAATATTAATCAATGTTGTGCCATGCATTTGGCAATTTACTGCTAACTTTCTATTTCTTTCTACACAGAACTAGTAGCCATAGAACAGGGAGCAGTCATCAGGATACTCAAGCAGGCTGAAGAATAAGGCAGACACTATTTTGGGGTATTTTTGTAATATTTTCCATCATTGTATGCACTTGAAATAATTTAACCTTTTGTTCTAACTGAGGAAAAATGTGTTTTGTTTTTTTTGTGTGAGAGGGAATGGGACGGGAGTTTTACTGGAAAAATAAATTCCATCTTCAAGGCAGACTTATCAAGTGAGTAACTTTAGAAGAACAGCCTGCCCACCTGTTGTGAATGTTTCCAAATTTTATCTGGCATGCTCTGCTGTGCAATTTCTTGCACTTTTATTTCTGAAAAACTTAGTTTAATTTTTTAGGAACACCAGAGTTCAGGCTGCTGTGTGCTGCAAACTACATGTTAAATCAGCATTATGCAATTTACAGATATCTTATACATCAAGATCATTTTATTAGATATGTTATAACCTATTTAATAGCACTTTGTGTCACGTGCCCAGTGATTGTTACTGTTTCTTATCACCAGAACAATCTTGTGTTTTTGAATTAGGAATGGATGAATATCAACACTAGGTAGATCCAAAATTATAAAACATCTTATGACATGAGAGGCACATGTGGGATTATAGCACATGCTACCACTTTACTCCCTGTGCACAAGTAGGAATAATTTGAATAATTTCTGAGGAAGCAGAGAAAGTACAATTTTTCAAGCAAGGCTATCCAAAATGCTGATTTTTTTCTGGTTTGTTTAGAGAATTATGAAGAGTATGCCCATATACATGAACTTCAACAGAAAGACTTTTGTCTGTTAACACTGGAGATTTTTTTTAAAATCTACTCTAGTATCAGCAGCAGATGTACTTTATCAAAGTCATTGGGTAATATTTTAAAACTTGAGACCTTCAAGAATCATTTGGCTTTAAATCAGCTGTTTTTCTTTACTATAAGGAACAGAGAATAATTTTTCTTTCCTACCACATAGCTTCTAAAAACCACATAGCTTCTACTTCTTTCTAGCCTGCAAATCCCTAATCCTTGAAAAACAGATTGTTTTCTGTGGATGACTCCTTTAAGTAAATTTCAGTGATTTATAAATGCTGAGTGCAGTTAATGTGTTCGAATAATATAAAAAGACTACAAAGCTTAGCTACCAAAGGCAGTAGAACACTTATGGAAAGGTGGAAATTCCCTTTACTTCCAAGGAATACCTTACCAGGGCCCCTGGCAGACAACAAGCCTCCTGTGCCAGTAGGCCTGTATGGAGATGGACACTGCCAGCTCCCCAGCCCGCAGTGAGTCCCCAGCCACTGTCCCCTACCAGTCCAGAGCAAACGCACACTTCTGGCCCAGCTGCCTCTGTGCTCCTGTTGTGCAGAGTCTGTTCTCCCTCCTCACCTTTAAGTCAGTGCATCAATTCCACAAATTCAGGTCTGAGGGCAAAGAAAATGCCTTTTTTTCCTGCTGCCCAGAGACACAAGCTGACAGCCTTCTCCACTCAGAAGGTTTCCATCCACCACTCATCCACAAGTAGCCTCTTGCTCCCCTTGGTTTGTTTCATGCTGCTCCAGGGACAGTGTGAAAGCATTTCCCATCACCTGCCTGCCATCCTTGAAGCCACATGGTCATACACATTCTCCTACTTCTCCTCTGACCCAGTGCCAAAGCCCACCTCCCACTGTGAGACCACCCCAGGAAGAAATACCAGGTGCTCCCTGGAGCCTAAACCTGAATAAGGATGTGCTTCACTGCTCCAGTTCTTTTGATAATCCAGGTTATTTATATGTTACATGTTGAGAACTAAACCTTGCAATATTGTACAATTGCATCCTACCTGGATACCTGGAGACATTCCCAGCACACTCTCCACAGCTTAGCTGGCTCTTTAATTGCCCAAATATCTGTTAACTTAATGTCTGTTCTCTGCTAACTAAGTCCTGCTGACTTAAATACATTTTTTCTTAATCAGCCATTAGATAAAGACAGAGGCTCCTTTTTTAGATGTCATTTTTAATCAACAGAATTCCTTTTAGAAAGTAACTGACTGAAGGCTCCTGAAGGTCCTGGAAGCTTACATAAAGAGCTAAATGCTGAAATGTGGACTGAAGAAGAATTAAAACAAGAGTATTAATAAATACACCAAAACCTGCAAATAACTGTTAGCAGGAAAAGAAGAAGGGACAAAAATACTTAAAGGAAAGCAAGAAAGTGAAAATTCATTAACATCACAAAGTTTTTTGGCTATATGAAATCTAGACTAGTAATCTAGTTAGAAGTCCCAGTACAAGGTAGGATATGATGACTTAAATTAAAGACTGCTGTAAGATATAAGTGCTGGAAATGGCTGTTAAACTTAAAAATAAATGTATTCAATCTTTAAGTGAATTTCATTTTGCAAGCCTGAAGTTCATTTCATGCTGCACACTTTAATATACAAAAAGCAAGAATAACCACATAAGTTATTTATAAAAAACCAAATTATTGAAATTAGTATGATCAATCAAATTACAGGTAATATATATGTCACATTTTACCATAGCAAAAGCTTTTTTCTTGCTTTTATTAGTCCTCTCTTTTATATGATGACTGTAAGTGAAAAGCAATATGAAATTTCATTTATGGATGCACATCATTTTGAGGGAAGAAGGACTATCCAGTACAAAATTCACTTAGGGAATGCCTAACTTTTCCTCTTTCATTCTAGGTTCCCATATATTCATGAATGTTTCTAATCTCTTTTTATGTTTGGGGAATGAAATGGGCTTCAAATTCATATGTCATAAGTATGGAATGTATTCCCTGATATTTAGTTGTGGGGAATCCTTCCTCTGTTGCAGAGTAACTTATACAGCAGCTGTGATCAAGATGTTTGTATGGTTTTCCTTGCTGTGCTGTTTACCTGTTCTGAAACACTTACTGTTGCAACACCTGAGCCAAAGCCCACTCAGAATGGTAAGATTTGTGTGCATAGTGTTTTGGGGGATGCTTAGGGGTTTGTGGGGGTTTTGTGGCAGTTTTTCAAGACAGTGGAAGACAAAATAGTGGAAAATTAGAAAAAGATCTTCAAGAGTCCAGACGCAACTATCAAGGTCAGTTCTGTCTACTTAGAGTAGGTTTGCAATGAATCAATTCCAGAATTTTGATATGAATAAGCTCTTTAGATTTTAAGGGATTCATGAGGTACCTGGGGAATGTGTTCATAGTTAAAAGACTACAAAATCTACCATAATCTGAATAGTTGAACTGGATCAATTAATAAAATGTTTTAAGTAAATTATATTTAAAATACATTTTTCAATTTAAAGATCGTACATTTAAATTTTAAAAAATGTACATTGACCTCTCAACTTGTGAATGTGTGAAGATTTCAGGTCATGGTTTTCAGTCAGTAAAACTGCTGTTGACATTTTAGCTATTTTCATAACCTCCTTAGTCCTTTTCTTTGGGCCATGGATAGGTATGTCTTTGAATTTGGCATTCAGTGAGTGGCAGAAATGGGAAGCAGGAAACTGAGAATAAACACAGGGTTACCTCTATCAACTCTTCAGAATTCAGAGGAGAAAGTTAATATTAACATCAGGTGTATTTTGAAAGTTCCACTAAATATGGGTGTGCCTTTTGAGTTCAGATGTTGTCACAAAGCTAAAGGAATTTGAAACAAGTAAATCTGCATCTCCAATTTAGTTCACAGCACTTTTTTTATTTTATAATTTTTCAGCTTTTTTAACTAAACAAATTCCAAATTTTGCTCCAAAGTAGGGAGAAAATTAAACTGCCAGTGTAAAGGCTTCTTATAGGAATCTTTCCCTTTTTTCCATGTTTTTTTTCACAGGCATCTCATTTTACTAACAGTATCATATTAATAATGTCTTTGAGCTTATGCCAACTGGCATGTCTGAAGCTGAGAATTTTCATTTTATTTTTTCAAAATATAAGGGCAATGAGCTCTACAATATTTTTCTTGGCTATTTTGGGCAACTGAAATTCTCTGAATTGCTCCATTTCTTGTGTAAGTACTTAATCTGAGTTTGTTTTTCTGAATCATACCTATGCAGGGTGCCTAAACCACTGCAATAGTGAGGAGGCAGAGCAAAATCTTATCAATTTCCTAATTGGAGCAAAAAATGAAATATGCAAGTAACGTTCTAGCAAAGTGCAGTTGCGGGTAGATACATCATCATTCATGTTCATTTCTTCCATTGCCATTCTCTGAATTGTTCTACTGCTGTGGTTTCTCCTCAGAAAGAGCTGCACAGCAGTGATAGGCAAAAGCACAGATAAGAGGTGCCTATGGTTTGCTTAAAGCTGCATAGACCTTTCAACATGATTCCTTAGATGCCAATTTAAATATCACTATGATAATATAATATTTTGCTGGCAAAATTTCTTAGAAAATTATATCTGCCTTTGTCCTCAGAGTTTTATAGGACTCATCAAAGTTTACTCCTTTAACAGTGTTCAGTGAAGAAGCCTTTTTTGAAACCATTATGATTTTATGTATTGTGAGGCAGTGGAAGGTGTTTTCACATATTTGCAAATATGTTAGGAGATTATAGTCCCCCTCTAGATTGAAAAGAAGTCTTTGTATTGAACTGTCAAATGCTCTATTCTCAATATCATTTAAAATGCTGCTGTAGAATGGGTTTGATCACAAACTTATGGCTCATTCTCATTTAATCTATACTGTGAACAGGTATGGGATGGGATTTAGCCATTAATGCAATACAGCCCAGAAACAATTTCAGCACAAATTTCAGCTTTGTTTTCCTTTTTTTCTGATTGGAATGCATTTATCCAAGCCTCCACTCTGCAATGAAGAATGCTAATGAAGAACCCACCCTAACAAAGTATTACTGAGACTTTGATAGGTATTCAACCTGGGCCAAAAAAGGGGTTTAAGGCTTTGTGGCTTTGTTGTGTAATGAAATTGCAATGGTATATTTCATAAATGTATTCATACAAAGTCTGCTTTTAATTTCATGAGAGCCTAACTCCAGCTTCATTAGGCTTATCTTCGTGCCATTGCTGGATCTTTAATTCTTCTTTTGTTAGTCTCTTAAGAGTCCCTATAACTTTTAACAGGAATCTGGCTGAGCCAAAAAGGAAATCATCTCAATAGTGCTGCATGCCAGTGCTTTGTGTACATCTCATTATCACAATATGCTAAGGCCGTTAGAGGCTGAGCCTGATATTGAAAACACGAGAGGAAGTCCTTATGGAAGTAAAACTGTTCTTCATAGTAGAAGACCAGTAGTTCAAAATCATCCAGATGTCTCAGGATTGATAAAAATGTAACAGCACTACATTCTCAGTTACTTACAGGACTGCTCTTTATCTCAGCATCATATCAGTCTATTGTAAATATTTTGTCAAAGGTCTGCTTAAGGCCGGAGAGAAAGTGGATTACTTTCATCACTGATAAAGCAAACAGTGCAAACTCTTTCTGTCAAAAGGAGTAAATGTGCCTGTGCTTTCCTCATCCTCTTTTTTCAAACCACTAACAATGTCAGTCATTCTGAACATCAAGATTACAAATAGTAAAATAACTGTTTATTCATAAAATCTTCTGAAAATGGCATAGAAAATGGGAAGTCTTGCATTTATACTAGTAATCCCTCACCTCCTAACAAAACTCATCTGTTAGGGAGAGAGAAGTGTTGTAACATCTGGCTCAGTGTGGTGAGTTTTCATCTTCAATTGGGAGGGCTGATGTCATGTAAGGAACAGAGCAGCACACTAACTGCTGCGAATGAGAGGCAGCAGCAGTACTTATCCTGGGAGCTGGGGCTCATGGATCAGCTGAATGGCTGCCTGCAGCCCTCATGTGTTGATTCTGGCCCATTAACCATCCTATTAATCTTCAAAAAGCTTGAAGGCATGAGTGGTTTGGAGAGTGAACGTAGGTGAGAATTTGCAGGTGTCATTCACACAAAACAGCCATCTTCCACACTCTTTTCATCAAACAGCTTTCCCAGTCTTCCAGAGCACAGAAGGAAATTCTTTCCTACACCTTTTACCCTGTCTGAAATTTCTGAGAATGTCAGGATTTTTAACATTTTGCAACATGACAATGCAAACATAAAGGACCAGTAAGAATCAGAAGGACATTTTTTTTGGAAAATTTATACACTTCATTCAACCCACATCCTTTAACTTTCAGTTTTTGAGTGTCACCGCAATATATATACTGCTGCATGAGTCATCTCAATGCTGTATCAACCAACATTTCAATTCTCTCTTATATTCCATTCTATTCTTTTGGGAAAGAACAGAAGAACAGAGCAATTTTAGTCAATTTAAAGTTTATGCTATGCTTGACACCTGACTTCACTTTAGTAACACCTGCCTGAAGAATAATTAGCAGGCCACTTTTAAAGAAAGAACTTCCATACACCACAGATGGCATTTTTCATACCAGACAGGCAACGATGTACGTTGGAATTGAGCCAAACTGTCTGCAAAAACTGTGAGAAATTCAAGACAGACATCTGAATGGAAGGAAAGTTTTACCTTCCTCACCACCCCTACCCCCCACACCATTTGGGAACATCTGTTCAAACCTACCTTTCTATATAGTACACTTTATTTTTCTTATCTACTAATACCACAAATTGCAGAATGAAAGCAGCATGGCAAGATTCTTTCATATTGCTTATGGAACCTACAATTTAATAACTTAATGTGATGATTTGCCAGCTATACAAATCCTGCATTATGACTCCTGTTAGAACCAAAACCAGAATTTTCATAACCCCATAATATGGGGTTCTCAACTCACATTTCAATAAAGTGGTCCTAATTTTCACTGTGTACTCAAAACTTTGTTGAAATCAGGATACTGTGTGTCATAATGGAGGCACAAAGTCAGCAGTCACTTTGGAAATTATTGGCTAATGTCTTAATCCTGGACTGTTCACTGATTTGTATGAACTTTTGTGTGTACTTTGGGCTAAGTCCAAATCCTTGTGAAATCAATCGTAATCTTTCCATTGCCATCTGTAGGCTTTAGATGAGGTCCTTTGCTGCCTTAGAAGAACCTTTACTTCTTTCTTGCAGAAATATTCCATGTAAAAGGAATCCTGAGATCTCATCATAAAATTGTCATCAGAACCAGATGTCTTACACAAATATGCTAAAATTAGAAAACTGACAGCTCTATGTTGTACCTAATACCACTTATGGAAGAAAAGTTGTGTGTTTTATTTCCACTATTCTAGCAAATAGATATCTACACAAGAATTATAGAAATATGTATACAAAACTATTTTCAATGTGTTGTAATCCCAAATTTTGGGCTTTTTTTTCTCCCCTGCTAGGTTTTACTCCCTTAAATGCATTTCTGTGGGGATTTCATAAAATTTTTCTAAGCACACTTTTCAAGATACATTTTTAATTTGGGAAAATGCCCATTTCAGTATTTTCTCAGCTGTGCATGTGACTTTTTTGGCAAATAATGTGGTAAGTATTCAGAATAGACATATTTCTAAAAACTTTGAAGTCCAAAAGCAACCATAAGTTACATATACAGTGTCTATATGTTCATGGTGACACTAGGGATGAGAATCTGTCCCTAATTACAAACTATTCCTACAGATATCTACCACATTAATTGCTTCATATTGTTTTGGAGCATGCTTTTATAATACAAATTTCATTATATTATTGTGTGGTTATGAGACAATAAATTCCTGCAGAAAACAATTCTAGTAATGTTTACTCAAAGGATGAGTGAATCTCATTAATTAGTTGGTCACCAATGTAAATAACATTTCACAAAATTTCTCTTCATGGATACTAAATTTTCAAAATTAAATTAAATAATCAAAATATTAGCAGAAAAGTACTTGTGTCCAAATATTTTCTTTCTTGAGAGATGTCAATCTGTGAGCTAGTAATCTTATTCTATTAGACAACAGAATTAAATATTTGAGTTCAAGTATATAACCTTATTAAACATAATACACAAAGATTTTTAAAGTTTTTCGTTCACAAATTCCAAACAAGAATAAAACAAAATCCTTTATGGAAGAACAGGAATGTGGCAACACACTTTATTCCTGTTAATTAGTCCTCTGAACAGAATCAGTAACATTTTAATAATTATTTAATATCCTGAATCACATTCTTACACCTTATCTTAAATATATTATTCAATTCTTCTTTGAAGAATGACATACTGCTCTTTTTTTTGTGAATCCAGTTAAGGGAAGGAGTGAGGGTTGCAAGAGTTGGAGTAGTTTGTCATAGAAGGCATTCAAGGGGCAAATAATATTTAAAAAGAAAGAACCATCACAGGACATTCACTAGAGCCCTGAATCTAATCCCACATGGCTTAGTTGGCCTGTCCAGCTGGCCAGTACAAATTTCTTGAGTGACCTTTTAAAATCTTTGGAGTTTTCCTAAAGAAAAATGCTGGGGGGAAAAAAAACCCAAACAAACAAAACAATAACTATGGTTATTTCCTACTACAGCTACTATTTAACAAACTCTTCATTTACAATGCTTTGTGGAGTCTTCTCTGTTTATTGATCTCAACCAAGTCTACTGTTCAGTCCTGCATGCACAACTTGGACAGAGGTAATAAAGGACTGAGAAACTGCTAAAACATTTGCAGTTTTTACAGATGAATGTGATAACCTCTTATTATGCCATATGGAGGCCCTGACTAACAGCCAAGGGCATTAACTTACATTGAAAGTGATTCCTACAACACAGCTCTCAGCTGTAAATGATGCCAAAAGACCATGGGCTTAAAATTAAAATGGAAAGAAATATATAAAAGCAAATGAGCTCCAGTGAGTCATTATTAATCTGAGGTTATAGTGTCCATCACTACTGAAGCCCTATGCCAGTTACTGCCAGTTATCTGTTATGATGCCTTTTTTAAATGAATGTAGACATCAGGTCGCATGCTGAATTCTCCTTTTCAATCCACACACATTAAATAATGATATTAAATTACAGTTCATAAATAGTTAAATTATATTCTCTAAAATTTCTTGAATCATGTATTTATCTTAAATACTGCATGTACTTTCTTAAATACAAGCTCACCCAAGAGACACCAAATGACTGAAGCCAGGAAATTCTAAATGAAGGCTCAAGCTGACATTTTGTCCCTAATTTATGTCTCCTCATAGCTACTAATAGTGCATGTCCTAATACTGCTTCTTTCTTTATTTGTATAAATAATATTATTGCAGCAGTCAGAACCTCCACTTAAGAAAGCAGGAAACATAAACTACCTTGGAACTTGGCCTGTGGTAGAAAGATATTGGTATAGAGTCTCTTCTTGTGCTCCCTTTTTTCTGACTACTTTTGGATCTAATGAAAAGTCAAGAAAAGATTCTACTTTTGTACTTTTGCACAAAAAGTACTACTTTTTGTGTAGTTAAATAAATTCAGCCACCTTGCAATGGTATTGTTTTAACAATATCTCAATACCTAAAATAATGAAGCTAAAATAAACAAAATAATGAAATAAAAAAACAGTCATAAAGGAAGAGAAAGAAACCCTGCAATTAATGTATAGCTTTGTACCTGAGAAAAAAGAATTCTTATAATGAAAATTAAACTGTTAAGCATCACTGTCGTTTTACAGTCAATTATATTTTCTGTGTATATTTCCTGAGTACATTTTTATACCTGGCTCAGAGACACACCAACAGAAAATCAGAAATTGACTCTGGAGAAATACCATGTCGAAACTATGGTTACTCAAAATCCTCATTATTCGTCAGAAGCCAGATTCATTGACAGCAACTCATGAAAAGTGATTATCCACTATTTAATAACAGTAAATAATAAAGATAACCAACCTTACTAGGTTTCATCACATTTACATTTCACTCTATAACCAACTGCTTGCCCAACTTCGGGCAAGTCACAATCTTAGGGGTTGATTTTGTCCATGTGTTAAATAGCAAAGTCTTAGCTATATCATATGGCTAGACTGGTAGAAGACTTAACAGTCTGCAGACAGATAGAAAACAACAAAGATAAAACCAGCCCTTAAGTTATAGTTCAAAAGCCTTTAACCATACCTGTTTTCAGTAACAAAATTGTGCTACAACTTTGATACAAAGTCATGGCATCAACTACCTGTCTTACCACAGGTGGTTGATCCCAGGAGCTTCCATAAGAGAGTTTTTGGGTAATTGGAATATTCAGAAGAAAATGAGACACCATCTGCATTGATGAGTCCTGAGCAGACCTGCTGACCTGCAAAGAGGTGCTTATAAAGGGTGGGGCATTTGTTGCTGCTCTACATGGCTTGAATAGGAGCTAGCTGAAATCTGGAAGAAGCATGGCTGTATTTCTGTGGGGCTGAGCATGCAAGGAAGTTCCTTCAAGAACATAGTAGCAAGATCACTGTACCTTCATAGGTTCAGCTACTGCCAGTGCAGGATCTCTGCACCACAGTGTGCGCACCAAGGGTGTACCAAAAACAGTTGTTAAAAGCTGACAGAAGTCCTTAAGTAATCTGAGAAATTAAGAGTTAACACTTACAGCCATTTTCAAAGTCTGAACTGCTTTTAAAGCATAGGAAATGTTAATTTTTTTTAGTTGTCTTTTTTTTCTGAAATATAAAGTTACATTATTGGGTCCTTTGTTTCAAGTTCATTCACTTACCTAAAATAAAAAACCCACCTCCTAGCACTGTAAATCAACTTGCACCTTTCTCTCTCTTCAACCTGTGCTCTAAATCTCAGCAGATTCAGTTAAAACTAGGAAAATGGAAAAATACTATCTTTCTCAATAGGAAAAGCTGGCTGCTCCCCCACAGCAAGTAACCCAGTCCAATCCCTGTGCCACTAACAGAGTAACACACCTCACAAAATGCCTTGGGCTAGGAACACATTGGTACATTTCACATAATATAAATAAAGCACTTCCATTTGTTTTGTAAAGTGTCAGCTCAAACTTGGTTGATCTGTTTTCAGATGCAGTTGTAATTTTTTCATGAATGACAGCAAGAAACAATTCTGCAAACCTTGAAAGGTATTTTTGGCCGAGAGTACTTGGAAGACATCTTCTCTCCCCTTTACTAGCGAAACAAGTCACTTAATATTTGACTAAATCTCTGTGGTTAAGTGTTATTTGAAAATTAAAGATAATTATTTTCAGCTTTCCATTGTAATTTTTCATTTTGAAATGTAGTTATATTTCATTTAAGGGGGAGGAAAAAATAGCCAAGAGTAAAAGCTTTAGTATGAATCACTGTAAGTTTTTTCTGTTCTCATAATCCCTGCAAAACCCAAAAACCTTTCCCACCCAGACATAAAATCAAAAATATAAGTGTTCACAATAGTTATCTTATCCCATTCCTGTTCTCAGCTCTTTTGTATGACAAAGGCATTTTAAAAAGAACTGAGAAAAATGCAAAGCCCCTTAAGTGCTGGAATCAATAAAATGCTCTGAAGTCTTTTAAGAAATTAATTACCCTTTGCTTGGATATTTTAAACTAAAATGGTCAAGGCAACAATTAATGTGCAAGAAAGATCAAACTTACAGTGGAAAGGATTTGGAAAATAGACACAGATTTCTTGATTCCATTTAATTTTCATGATACCCTACTCTCCACATAGCAGATTTCAGTGAATGCTCACAAGTACCTGCTAGGATGTGCACGTTTCTTGCTCCCTCTTTTTTCACCCACTTCCTTCTATCGCACTACCCAGTCCAATTAATCTCTGAATTTTTGGGGAGATGCTTTGAATTTTTATATTAAACAACTTTATATTGAACAAAGGTATGATTAATATAAGTATGCATCCCTTCCTTAAATTTATTCCCTTTCATCCATTTCAACAAGTTCTACAAAATAACCCTTTACATTTGCTTTAAATATGGAAAAATGATGGAACAAACTCTTGTTGGTTTTGGCTGAAGACATCATTAGCTGCTAGTTAAATTTTTCCTGCTAAAGGAAAGAGTTTCCCAAATGGATCAAGGTAGAAGGTTCGTCCAAGATTAAAGGCCTAAATTTGAAAACAGCTTTGTGTTGTCCCCAGATGAAGTTCCAAAACACACAAAAAGAGATAGAGCTGCTTAGGCAAAAATCACTTTTAGAGTCCTATGAAATCACTGTAGAGAGACTAGAGTTATTTAAAAAGGATTATTTATTAAACATATTTCTTTACAAAGTACAATCAATAGTTTGCATTAAATTTTGGGGTTTGGTATTTGCCTGTATGTACACAAAAGCTTATAACAGAAAATATGTCTTGATTTTACACATGGGACACAATATAGAGTTACCTTCATATTTTGATTCCTACCAACATAAGCAGTTGATAATAGCTTTCAGTTTATCTGCTGTTTTTTCAAACTGAACATGAAGCAACAACATTTCTGCAGAGTTACAGCATTTATCAATGTACTCAATTATGACAAAGTAGAGACCAATAATCCTTTGGAAAGTTTCCACTGGGCATGAGTGGAACATGACATTTTTGGCAGGTTACTGAACTATCCTTATGATTGTAAAAATCACTTTTTGCAGTTATAAGATAGGAAGAATTGAGTAGCTAGGTAAATTTAATAATACCCTATTAGCAGCAGTTGATAGTAAATGCAACATAAGGTTTGTTTTGTCTGTCATACAAGGATGTGTCCTAGCAGATACTATTGTATTGTTCTCTACTTGAACAAAAGTATCTGCATGTATTGTATGTCTTTGGTAAAACAAAACAAAGATATAGAGACAAAAAGCCATTTATTGTCATGAGTGACTATTGCCATCAGCTAATATGAATGCATTGCTAAAAATTAGTGAAGACAGGAAAATGCTGTAAGGTAAATATATACAGAGTTAAAATACATTTCTTATCCACTAGATAGTGATTTTGTGGCACTGTGGTTTTCAGAATATAACGTCTTTGAGAGCAATGTAATTTTCAGTGCAAGCTTAAGCAAAAATACCTGCCCGCTGTCATAAAAACGACAAACAAATCTGGAATGTTCAAAGTAAGTTTGTCTTCCACTTCTCCACTCTTGAGGCACCTTTAAGACATGGCACTTACTGTAAACCATCTAAGAATTGAGAAAAGCAGACACAATAAGCCTGAATTTTCCATAACAACTTAAAAGATCACTGCCAGAGTCACTTGCATAAGTAAACGATGCCTGTGTAAGGCTTGCCAGCAAAGCATCTTTCCTGAGAATGGAGCTGGGGCACTCTCTGTGTATCATAAGTGTGCGTGCTCAGAGCTGTGGTCGCTGTCGTGGCTGTCGTCGTTGGCTAGAGAGTCCCCCGTGTGCTGGAGCCCGGCGGCGCCGATGCCGGAGAGCTCGGAGGGGAGCAGCGTGCCCTTTTTCACATTCACCAGTTCCTTCTCCCGGGCTGCTGCCCCTTGCTGGCCCCCTTTTACACGCTTCCACTTCATCCGTCTGTTCTGGAACCAAACTTTTACCTTCACAGAAGACAAAACAAGAAAATAAAGATGGAGTCACTGAAGGTAAAAATGAATTTTCTACCTGTAGAGCAGCACTTGGGGATTGTATTTTCCTAATGTGCCTTTCTGTCTGGATGGTAAAGAGCTTAGCAAGCTTTCCCTGAAGACCAGGCAATTCAGTTTAGGATAGGATGTGAACACTGGGGATAATGACTGCAAGGGAGGAAAAGGGATTACTCTTAAGAAGACAGCTGGGCTATCTCCTCCAGATAGTTCTGTAGGAACATCTATGAGCCCTTTGGAAAACATTAAAAAGATCACATACTCTTGAAAAACATATTAATGACATTTGTCAGAGAGAGAAACAAAGTCAAAATGTTTCCCATCAAGGGACTGTGCAAAAGAACGTACATTTTGAGTAACAGAGAACCCTTCAACAGAGGGTAGTTACTCTGCAAAACAACTTGCCTGAAATTTGGCATTGCTTTCTTCTTTGTTTCTGTAAGCTGGTGATGAGTTTCAGGTGCAGCACTTTAAAGGTTCCCTTTTTTTTTAAACTTGCTGAAGTATCTGAAAGACCATTTCTGACTATAAGAGCTTAAGACTTCCCTGTCTATTTCACAAATGTATTCAAATTATTCTAGTCAACTGATCCTTTATTCTGCTGCATTTAACCATAGACCCTGGTCAAATTTTTTAGACAAATAAATACCCCCAAAGTCAGAAGGCAGGGCATTTATAAATTGAGTCAAAATTAGCAAATAATTTCAGATAAGAATGAAAAAGAAATTCATAACATGGAACACTAAAAATGTACCTGTGTTTAAGTCAAATTAAACCCCAAGATTTTATGCCAGCTGAAACTCATTTCCGCTCCTCCCCATCTCTGTATGGAAATATATGAGGGTAAAGTAAACCTAAATTATTTGCACTGCAAACCACAATATTTTTCAATAGCCAAAGGGAAAGGAAAGAAAAAAAAAGATGTGCATAGCAGCTGTCAAATATATTGGACCAGATTAAAGGCTGATTTCAGATCAGCTTCAAGTACTGTCACTGAGAACAGTATGAATAGAATATTGTTTGGTTTGATTCATTTGGAGTTAATGTTGCTGAAAAATCTTGTGTGTGTGTGTGTGTGTGTGTGCAGCTCTTCAGATGAAGGCTCCACTGAAAATAAACAATGCCTGCAACATTTAACTTGGAAAAAAAGCAAGAAAGCTTGCAATGCTGGTATATCCTCTGCTGTGTTTAGCAGAATGTGTTTCAGAGTTTTAAAAGAATCAGCAAGCAACAGGCACAGCAGGACATATTGTTCAACATGAGTAATAGAGCCACAAAAATGCTGTTTTGCTGAATCTGTCTTACACATCCAGGAAACCTCACAGTTTTTAACCTTTACTATCACTTTGAATTTTACATTAAAATTTTACTACAGTTGAACTGATTGATAGCATCACGCTCTTTGTATATGTATCTAGGAAGGAAGAGAGGTTATTTATTTTTTTAATACTCTATATTCCTGTTAAAGCCAAAGTGAGCCGTTAAAGCAAATCACTTGGGAACAGAGAAAAATTATTCCAGGTTAGTTAAGAGCCTTAAAGCAGAGCACATCTTTTCCTCTAGTCAGCTCATTAGAGCCAAACAAATCTAGCTTGCCAAGTGCAAAAGTGTAAAAGGGAAGGTATTTATTACTGGCTGCTGTGATATTGGAAATTACCATACTCAGAACTGGTATCAGAAGTGTCCCTGGAAACAACATCTTCAAAAGGGTACAGCATTGGCAGCTTTCTGGGAGAAGTGATAATATTTTGTTTCATTGTGGAGGTTTTGTTTAACAGTGAAGTTTCCCTTGCAAAAGGCACTGCTCTACTTGTGCCAGGTAATGCAGTAGATACAACTGCAACCATTATCTGAACATCAAAAATAATACACTTTGGATTGGACCCATTATCACAGGATATTATCCCACTTCTTATGAAATAAGGGCCAAGCCATTTTTCTTTGGTAAGAAAAAATTACAGGATTGGAGTAATTATTAAAAGGTCCAAGCAATTCTCTGGATATTTTTATGTCCTTGAACATTCACAGAATAATTCACATCACTCAAAGCCCAGAAGAGAGTAATAATAATGTACAGAAAACATGGTTTCAAGAAAAATGACAATAATGCATTTGAAGTAAAGGTTTCAGTGCACAGCCTGGATGCAACCTACTTTAACTTACTGGAATAAGAGACATCCAGGCCTCCTGGATGTGGTCAGTTCATTTGTGAATACTTGAGAAACTGAAGCTAATACCCCTGTGACCAGTCAGAGATGTCCTGCAAGGGACAGGGGTAAACAGGATGATTACTGCCTGGCTTCTGTTACAGGTGCTCATTTCTGTTCTCTCACAGACAAAACTAATTCTCACATCTGCTAAACTGACATTTTTTGACTGTTTTCTACTGTAATTTAATAACTTATTCTGGTTTTCATTTTTTATGACAATACATTTTGGTTCTGCTTGTTATAATTCAGGCCACTTGAAAACAGCAGAGTTGAGAGGAGTCTGTCTCCTTGAGCATTAAACCCAAAAGATTGACCCCAGCTCCAGGTAATGAGTAACTGAATCCAGGCTGGGGAGTACATCTTCATTCAGATCACCAACCTTCAGATCAGCTCATAAAATTATGCCTTAAAGTGCCTCCACCAGGGATTAGTAGAGGTCAGCATCTGCATATTAGTTGATATAAATCAGTGAAGGGATCATGAATTCCCTTTTCAAGGATGAGTATATTTTGCATATTCCTCCAAGGACCCAGCATGTAATGCTATGTCTGCTGGTGACCCGTTGTATGGGAAACATGGCATTTTGGGAAAGTTGGGCTGAAATTACTCCAGCTCCCTTTGCATGCACTGTCTTGAGTGTAGAAGGAAGAAAGTAACCCTGATAATCTCGTGGGAGGAAATATACTAGTGACAAACTTATAGCCTTCCCATAAAGAGAAGATGGTAACAATGTTAAAAAGGGGGGAAAAAAGTCTTTTTTGTTCAATACTTTTGTTCATTACCTTAAATAAACAGCATCTGATTTACTTACAGAATATAAAATAAGCTATTACTTTTTTGGTATGTCAAAGATTATTCTCAAACGCTAGAAATAATTTATAGTCAAGTTTATGATTGAAAATATTGTGAGTTTATTTTGATGCCATTTGCTGTGTTAATGTACAGCAGGGTTCTTATATAAGGGAATGTATTATACATATACAAAATATTTTTTACTATGTATTTCATTATATCCTCCATTATGAAGTATTGAAGTTCACTTTTGATCTGATCCAAAGTACACTAATGTCAATGTGAGTTTTTTCATACAGCTCAATAGATTCTAAATGAAGACCTTAATGCTCATGTGCTAATAATATGAGACAGGTACTTCACTTGTTATTTCCTCTAGAGATCAAATTTAGATATTGGAATTCTGAACTTCCTTTGGAGCTGAAGGTCAGTTATAGAGGGTATAATTGTTACTGATATGTGATCCATTGATATTTTAGTAATGGAAAGGAAGTGAAGCAAACTTTGTGTGAAGTAATTCAGAGCATCAGTTTATCTTGGTTCATGGAAAAAAAATGCTTTTTAAACACACAACTCATTTAAATCTTTCAGGTCTTGCATATAACATGAATGAAAACAAAAACCCTGAGAAACATAAAGGAGAGATAACAAAGAAAGAAGATAGAAAATAAAAGAAGTAGAATAGAACAGTGCAGAATAGAATTGAATAGAATAGATCAAGAGTGACAGAGAGTGACTGAATGACTGAAAGAAAAATAAAGAAAAATTGAAATAAAAATAGAAAGAAAAAATCCAGCTGAAATTAACTTTAAAAATTTTTGAAATTTCCCCCAGTGAAAGAACTAGTAGTGAAATTCACAACTTTTGCAAAAAATTATATCCTTTAAGAAAGTTTAACGATCTACTGTGACAAACTTAATAAGATTTACAGAGCTTTTAATGCTATTTTTCAAGGCTAAGTTAGCTCCAGCAGGGTCTGAGCATGCTCACCACCTCCCAGAATCAAGTCCTGATTGCCTACTGTTTATTGAAATGCACTCTCTCGTCTCCACCCTTTGACTAGCACAACTTGACTGTATGGAGCAAGCATGTGTATGCACAGAAAACAAAGGAAGTGGCGGGAAATGAGCTGTATTAAAGATGATGGCAGCATTAACAGCTGTTTCTAAATCAGCGCTTATGAGGCAGTCTATTGAGCACATCTGCTTACTGGCACGAAAGCCCTGTTTCTTTTCCCTTAGTCAACAAGTTGTTTAGCATCTGCATCTCCACATCTGATGATTAGACTGTTACTTTAGATACGAATAAATTATTTCTCATCACATATCTCCTGATCTACAAGATAAATGTTTTGCTGTGACCAATTTATTTTAAGGTCTGCTCTGTAGGAATCATAGGAGGGGAGTCAAAACAATGAGGTTGACATTGTTAGTGTCTACATTGCCAAAATAATTATTACATACTTATGATATATAGGTCCTTAGTAGTCTTAAGGACCACATGATGGTCTGAGTTGGATGTGTATCTTTAATATAACTTCCTTATGTGGACATGAACAACTCCTTTTGATTCAAAATGTAAATATTTTCTGAACTTCTGATTTAATGCTCCTTCTTCAGCAGAGCCTTTCAGTCATGTAAAGTTTAAGAATAATTGAATGAAAAAGTAATGACTGAATTCAAACTATCTTAGTTCTACTATCAGCTCCCTTTCTTCTTTTAAGAAAAAATACTTTCTCTTTATAAAACCTATTTTCTGGAAATGAAAAATTCTTTCCTAAAATCCAGTTTTCTATTCCAGGTTTTAGTGGCATGAGTCCTAAACAAGATTAAAATTTGAGGCCTGATATCTAGAGAGCCTTAAAAATTAGAAACAAGAGTGCTGTGCCAGTTGTAGCTATTCTTTTGCTTTAAGGGATCCATATTTCTAAGCAAGAGTCTTTGCAGTCAGTACCCTAATTCCATGTTTTAATATACCTAAAAGATATGTCATGAAGACCCAAGCATCAAGCCTTTAAAGCATTCTTCCTCGGTCAGCCACTGTCCATTTACTTTTGCTTTTATTTTTAAATCTTTCAATTTACTTTCCTCTGATACAGACAAACATATGAATAACAAAAAATAACCCTGAGTTTTTGAAATTAGAAAAAAAAATTAGGTTTACTTCTAAACTTTCTTTGGCCTTGAAAACATTCCTGTTATTTTTAGATAGTACATTTATGATGCCAAGTCTTAAGGAAAGTCAAACTCCTGAAATTTAGACGCAAGTCTTAAGGAAAGTCAAACTCCTGAAATTTACATAAATCCCTGGTGTTGTACAGCTGAAACTTGCCTTTTTTGCATGCATTCAGATAATATTTTCCTGATAGTTTATTCAGAAACTTACAGGAGTAAATAGAAGTGTACAACCTACGAATAAATGTAAGTGCTCATAGAATATAACTTGAAGGAATTCCATTTTCTATTTCAAAGACATTCCCATAAAAATATCAAATATATTTTAGAGATTAAAATTAATTTAAATAAATCTTAGTATTAAATGTCTTCTTAGTTATTATAAAATATTTCCAAAATCCATCACTTGAAGAAAATGGACTTATCTTTGGAAATTAAGGAGCGGTACCAGAACCTTATGATTAGGATTACTTAAGTCACCTGCTCACTTACTTAAAATGATCTGCTTCATGTTACATTACAGAACTTTACACTGAATGTGTACAAGTACTTTGCAGCAGCTGTTGAGAAAAAGGGGAGGTTTTGGCAGGTGCACAAAGGACAGCTGGAGCTTTTGGCACCCAGGAAGGTGTAGGAGTGAGTTCTGGTTTATCGTTACATAAAAGTCAGTTGAGATTTTGGTACTGCTTAGGTGATACATTCTCCTTTCTACCTCCCACGTTTAAACAGGGATGGAATAGACATTATATTTCAGAGGGCAGCAGAGATAGCAGTACTTCATTCCAGTTTCAAAGTCTTTGGGAGCACTCAGTTTACCTCCCTCTACCCCATCCAAAGAACAGTTGCCTTCTCCACCAATGGTCTTCAAAATTGCTTTCATGATCAAACAGCTAATCCTCCTGAATCAAAACCTCTCTAAAGTAGATTTTGCAGTTAACATATCTTAAGCAGAAAGACAAATACTATTTCAAGTTCCTTCCTCCTAGTGACTTCTTGTACATAATCTAAGGACGTATTTTTTTGTAAAATTAGTCTTTCCTTTTTTTGGTTAAAGGCAAAGAAAGGCAATCTGTGGGGCTGCTGTTTAATCTCCCTCTACCTTATTCTCCTGCAATACATCTTTTTAGAGCCTACTTTCATCCATTCCTTTACTATGTATAGTACCTAAAGGGGGCTTACAAGGATGGAGAGGGACTTTGATAAGGGCATATAGTGATAGGACAAGGTGGAATGGTTTTAAGATGAAAGAGAGTAGGTTTAGATTAGATATTAGGAAGAAGTTCTCTACTGTGAGGCTGAGGTTGCCCAAAGAGGTTGTGAACTTTCCATCCCTGCAAGTGTTTAAGATTGGAATGGATGAGGATCTGAGCAACTTTGTCTAGTGAAATGTTCCCTGCCCATGGGCAGTTGGAACTAAATGATCTTTAAGGTACTCTAACCCAAACAATTCCATGATTCTATGATCATGTGATTCCAAATCTACAAAATAAACAAATGGTGGAAAACTAATTTGTGGGAAAGAAGACCTTTAGCTAAATTTGCCTCTTCTTTGTGTAGACATTTACTTCCATGAATTACTCACATGTAAAGTATTTTACTTCATGATAAAAAATTGTAATGTTCATCACTTTGAACCCATTTTGCACAGATCAACATTTCTCAATGGCCTGCAGAAAAAATATCTCCCTTATTCTACATGTTCATTTTTGACTCTCCAAAATAATTTGTTCTCCACTGATTTCTTCTATTTCTTAAAGTGACTAGAAATGACAAATTTAAAAGCTCCTCTCTCCCTAAAGAGGTGACAGAAGAAGCCACATCTTTCTCAACTTGAGTCTAAGAAGGAGCAGGGGTAGGTAATAGCCATGCCTCACATACTTTGTAAAAGCAGCTATATGAGCTGCTAATATTCCTGTCTATATCACATATGCTTCTTGGCACAGGCAGAGGTTTCTCCCCACACAGAACCTCATGGGGTTTCTCTGCAGGTGTAGGGTCCATGCACAACTAACAGCTTGAAGTTCTTGGATCTTTGCATATGAATTGCTTGTTTGAATTCAATCAATACTGCTAATTAAATATGTTGATTGAATTTTTGCCATGTAATTTTTAAAAAATAATTATTGCACCAATTGAAATTATGCACTAGTTATAACTAAGTTTTCTAAGCTGAATTCTTTCCTGAGAAAGAACAGAGGAGCACAGTAACTCTTACTGCGGGTATTTATATCGCTCAAGACAAATATCAAAGTTTTATTTTATTAAGAGTGTTACTTTAAATAAACAAAAAATCTAAAGGATTTCAAGCCACACAGACTCATTATTATAGTGTGGATAGCGTGCGCTTAACACATGGAAGTGTGGAATGAGCAGCTGCCTTTCAAAAATGTGACAGCATGACAGACTGATATGGTGAAGCCTGTCCTATCAATACAGTTTGATTTTTGTTTGATTTTTGTTTGAAAATATTTACCACCTAACTTCATAAAACTGGCTTCCTAAAGTAGAAAATCAGTTATGCCATTTAATGCATGAAGAGACATTTACACTTCCAGAGGCTGTGCAGAACCAACACATGATGGAGGAATATTAAACTCCTGTTTTCTTGCCTGGGTGACCAAGTGAAGCTACTCTTACCTTACCAGTGAAGTCTAAGAAATGCAGTGATTAGCCTCCCTTTAGCTTTGTAATGCTGAGAAGTATTTTAATCAAGTCACTTACAATGAAGGTTTGAGGTAACCAGGTCTGGAGAAAAATTTTCTAATGGTAAGCTTCATGTAGTATTTGCACGGTCTTAACAATGCAGTGATACAGTGTGGGTTATGGTACTATACCAAAGTATAATTTAAATAATAGGGCTGCTTGTTTCCATTTCTGGCAGGAAAAAGGCATCACAAAGCTTCTTTCTTTGTGACTCATTCCATGTTGGTACCACATGCATGGAAGTCAAATGCTTGATACAAAAGTATTCTTCACTTGGACAAAATTTTGTCCCTTGCCTATGCAAAGTCAATGGTTTTAGGCTTTTTATAAAGATTGGTAGCTTCTAGGCAGATATTGGAAATTAAAGTTGAGAAGAAATAAAGCTGTCGTTGCCATCAGCAGAATTTAATCTGACTAGGTGGGATTTTCCGTTTGTGTTGGCAAACTGAAGCATTACATATTTGGACTGTTTATTCCGGTAACCTTAGCTAGCCTGAAGAACTGCAACATTACTCTTTTGATTAGCTCCATGCAAAAAGATCTTGCGAGATGGAAAGATCTCCTACTCTTTCTATATTTGGCAGGATCAACTCCGTAAAAATGTCCATTTTGCCACTCCTCTGATACCCCGCTGCAGCTGCTTCCTCCCCTCATCCCATGGTGAGATATTAAAAAGTCTGCATGGAACAATCTCCAAGTTTATCTGGAGGTACAAAAAAGCCAAGAATGCGTTTGTCAAGGTTACAAATATCTAGGGAACTCAGTTTTTAGTCTAACTAGCTCTTCAAAATATAATAGAGGCCTGCCAGCTGAAAATTATTAACTGCTGCCTGATCTGGGATTGTGAGTGCACTCTACAGGAGAGGGAGCAAGCATTATATGTACCTATATTTCTGGAGTTCTTACAATACCATAATAGAGCCATCCTACCACCAGATGTGCTTATAATGCTCTCAAAGTGCACTCTTTATATCTAGGCAATTGAGGCACTTATTTAATGTCATCCTCCTGTCTTGTAACTCAGGTTTCCTTTTTAGGGAGTGATAGGATTGCTTCCTTCTCCTGAGCCATATGTTGTTAGGGGTTTTTTTTTCTTTTTTTTTTTTTTTTTTTTGTGTGAAATAGCCTTCCATGAGTCATTTATGTTTGAATTGATCTTGTAAGTTATTTCAAAAGTCAAATGAAGCCTTACTTTGATGACTGAAGAAAACTTTAATACCCTTATATAGCTTTTTAAATAATGTTAGACATATGTTTTTTTCTACAGCTTGTTTAAGTGCCAGAAAGGTAATTATGAAGTGTTAGTTGGTCAGTGCCTCTATTAATCTGTGGCGTATGGTAGAAATTATCACTATAGTCAAGAGGAAGATAGAGATTTTTTAAGTTAATAGGCTACATGATTTATCTCATATCTTAGGGAATAACTGAAAGTTGTAGATGACCCAACAATACTTTCCCCAGATAATTTTGTTGTTCTTCTTTATCTGAATAATGCACTTGTCTTTTTTTTTAAATCCTAACTAAAAAATAATGCTAAAAAAATAATTCCATCAGGGGTTAGGTCTGCTCTCAAACCTATTTTCCAAGCAGATACTTTATTTCAACTTTATTTCACCCAATAGCCCAATAGCCAATGCTACTATTTCCCCATTGTACTATCTCAAGGAAGTTTCAATTCTCTGTATGCAAATTCAGTGTTTCAGATCAAGAAATCTCCCAACACCAAGGGGTCTACAGCATGAGATCAAGGCTATCACTTGTGTGTTCACTTATTTCAAACAAAGAAACTACTACTACTTTCAAACAAAGGAACTACTACTACTTTCAAACAAAGGAACTATCCACTATTGCACTCTCTGCAATGCAGCTTTGGGGAAAAATAGTAAAGAAAAATGGTTCTGCAAAAAGCAATTTTCTAAAAATACTACCTCATTGGAAACAGGGGGGTATGGCAGATAATTCCATCAATATATTTTAGATAATTTTTTTGCACCTGTTTAAGGTAGGTATCAAATATGATCTCCTCTGTAGGCAAAGCTAGTTTAAAAAAAGTAATAATGCTAGTAAGGATAAAAATAAGTGCTGTCATCTTGCTCAAGGGTAATGATTCATTTTGGCAATGATGGAAAGACAGGTCCTGAGGAGACTTCCCTCTCTTAACTGGAGAGAAAAGAAGTATTAATGTCACACCACACTCACCCTGAAGTACATTTAAAGACACTGGAGGAATACTGATATAAAGCAAGTATGCAAGAAGAGACAAGTCTTAAGATTTATGGCATTCAGCTTCTGAAGTCTGCCATATACCACGGAAACCCATACCCAGATCCATGCTATTTACACCATTTTTCTATCAAAACAATAGATTTGGTTTAAAAGAGACATTTTTACTTTATAACATTACTTAGCTATAGCATACATAATCAGTATGATTCAGACACAGAAAAATATGTCCAGAATTTCCCCTCAGTGTTCATTTTTGGATTAATAATACAGTTTTTATGGGGTTTTTTTTGTTTCTTCTTCTCCTTTTCTCAGACCATTTTACTGTGGGAAGATACAGAACTGGATTCTATCAAACTAAAAATCTTAATGCTTTCCTTTTCTAAGGTGGTGTTAAACAGGAAGGCAGGAAGGAAGGAAGGAGGGAAGGGAGTTATCTCTAGGAGCTCAGCTGTCACTCTATGATAATCTGGGGAAGCAGAGAAGGATTAGATTACACAATTAAAAAGACTAATGACAATGCTATAGAAATTACCACAATAATCCACAGAATGCTTAAAACTGATGCTTTGTGACAGCTGGAGAACAGAAACTACTGCCATGACTTAAATAAATTCTCTGTACTTATGTAGCTAGACTGTGTTTTCTCCTCCAGAAACAATATTCACTATTTATCTCTTTTCAGTATGCTAAATGCTTTTAGATTAACTATTCCCTTCAGGATAATGAACTGTCTCTTCATTTAGTCGTACTACTCAACATGATCTTTGAAGAAAAGAATATAGAATTTATTAGAGGCAACACTTAATTCTAGGTCAAAGTCACCATTATTAAATGTAGAGATATCTCCAGCTGACTGATTCCTGTCAAATTTGCCATCAGATCTTTTATTAAATATATTTATCATTGTTCAATTTCATGCTGACTCTACCTTCATCACCAAGACAAGAATTCATTCTTTCTCCCCTTAGCTGTCAAAATCAGGTGTGAGTCTAAATAGCATAGAAAGTAGAAATGAAAAAATGCAAAATTTTATCCATTATTTGATACAAAATAATGTGCTTCAAAAACGTAACTACCGTACTTAAGTAACTGAAAATTATCCCAGGGAAACCTGGTACTGTGGTCAAACCAAACAAGAAATTGCTGTGTTTTTCTTGAAAAGTTCAAAGGCACAGCCATTCTCTAGAAGCTTTCAAAGCAAAAAGCTGTGGGATTTTGTGAGTAAAAATGTGTTCATTTTTTTAAATTATTTATTATTTCTTTTTTTTTGTTGGATTTGATATATGTGCCTATGGCAAGTGTAAATGAAACTCAAGAAAATTGCAAATCTTCTTATATGTAGACTTCACAAATCATTATGCTATTTTGATACCTACTTTTGACTATATCATCATCTTACTGATTGCATCTAAAGCAATCCCTCAATCTCATATTGATTCCTGAAAAAAGAATGACTGTCTATCAGTGGGAAAAAAGCTTTCCATTTTAATATTAAAACTGTAGGAAATATTTAATGAGATTCTGTGTACTTGAGGCCAGTATTCTAAACTTCTTTACTAAAACACATTTTCAAAATGTGTATATTGATGTAATTATTATTTGAAATGTGACTTCACTACCTATTTAGTGTATAGAGATGAGATCCTGAAACACTTTAATACATGTGTAACATGGATATTTCCATTAGAAATCAATGTGACAACATGCATGATGAAACTTAAGCACATGCAGAAGTGTTTCCTGGACCAGGGTTTGGTGAGCAGGAAACCAATAACAGTGATAAGAAATTCCATCATCTCCTCTGCTTTCACAGAGCAGGGTAAGATAAAGGGGTTTAAAATGCCTGTGTCCCAGTTTTGCTGGCGTTCCCATTTTTGCTGCCATCTGGAAACAGGATGTTCAGAAACTCTGCATTAATGGCAACTGCACATACTTAATAGGCTGAACCAAGTTGCTCATATTTGTTGCATGCAGGCAAACCAACTCCTTGTGCATACAGTGTTTGTTCAATGACATCAGTGTGGATAGATTAGAAAAGACATGCACCCATCTAACAGATCTATCACTCATGCTTTTATCTTCCATCTCTGCCTAATAGATTAAATTAATCTGTAAGTGGTACATATAAAAGTATAAATTATTTTCATAGCAGAGAGATAATCAATGTATATAATTTTGCTAAAAACGTTCCATCTGATGTATCAACATAAATATTAGCATTATAAACAGGAGCTTTACTGTGAGGAGCTACTCATCACTGGTACACATTGGGCAGGCATTTAAAGTCCATTATTTTTTCATCAGTACCTGTCTTTCAGTGAGGTCAAGATTTACTGCTATCTCATATCTTCTCAGCCTGGTCAAATAGTTATGATGAGCAAATTCTGCTTCTAGCTCTCTGATTTGCTCCTTGGTGAAAGCTGTCCTTTCCTTCCTGGGTTTACTGTTGACCTCTGTCTTGTAGTTTCCTTCTTGGGAATCTGAAAAAAAAGGCAAAAATTGATGTAATGTAATGCCAAGTGTACAGCTAAATAGAAAATAAGCTGAAAAACAACAAGCTAAAGTTACATTTTTCAAACTTTCTTCTCTCTGAAACACACCCTTGCTTTCATTCCTATGGATCCTTTGCTGTAAATCAGGAAAGCAGAAGTAATTCTGGCAGACTTGAGCTGCTGCTTCCATTGACACACATCAAACTTTATTTTAAAAACTTGCAGTGTTTCATTTTCTAACAATTCTCTGAAGAATTTCTGCAAAGCTTCAATTCCTTCCCACTGCTGGCAAGTCTCAGTGCATCCAACCAGTACAGGATGTGTATCATTTGATTACTGTATAATGAGTAATACCTCAAGAATCTCTCTCCCCTATCTTTTCACTAGTACCTTAAGCCAAAGCTGTTTTACAGCTTTAAGGTTTAGTGTGGTTACACTTTCAGGGAAAGCAACAGACAAAGCATAGGAAACTGAACACATGTCAAAAGAAAGTTGGTCCTATCCCATGTTCCATGGGATCTCCTCCTCATGCTATAGTGCAGGTAGGAGCCTTTGGCACAGCTGGTATCAGTATCGGAAATTTGCTACCACTGATGCTCATTACCTAAGGGATACTTTGGCCACAATAAGAGGAGCTTTGCTGAAAGTTTCATTATCACCTTCATAATTCCTTTTACTCTCAGAAACAGGTATATTTGGTCCTGACCCAAACTACTGAACTCAGTAACTCAGTGACAGTCATTCTATTGCAGTCAGTGAAGTCAGCTTAAATAAATGAATGTTCAAACCATAAGGGAAAAAAAAAGAGAGAGTGGAAAGAAAAAAAAAGGAAAGAAGAAGAAAAAAAAAGAACAGACATTTGTAAGTTTGAGTATGATACAACACCTATAAATCCAAAATTAGCAGGAGATCAGTACAAGTATCATTAGTCAAATTCTGGCCTCACGAACCATCTTAAAAATGTCACAGATTAATTCACACTTCAGCTGCTGATTTAAATAGAAACGTGCATCAACATCCAAATGAACTGGCTCACAAAAAAATCCCTCCCTGGGACTCTGTGTCAGATGAATCATCAGCATGCCTGAGCCTGTCCAACTGGCCAATGAGTCTGGTTTCAAATCTACATTTTATAAAGGTATAAGAATATTTTCACTTTTTGTCAGTGACTCTGTTACTTGGAAGGGAACTTTGGGATTTTTGAGTTGGTTTGTTTTTTTTTGTTTGTTTGTTTGTTTTGGTTTTTTTTAATGAGAACTGTTGATTCTTGACTCAGTGCTATAGTCAATAATTTAAAATATTTTAAAGCTAATGGCTGCATGGTGCCAAACCTCTGCTTTTGCTGACATGACACACAGAACTTTGCTTCAAATGTGAAATGTAGTGCTGGCTGTATGACTGAGAGTATCCACCAAAGTTGTTGAGTGTATCTGGGAGTTGTTCAGCCACAAGTACAGCAGGGATTTTAGGACATTAGATAGCTGGCCCATTGACAATAGTGTGGGGTCAAGGTCTATTTCCAAACTAGACATAGAAAACTTGATATTTCAAAACCACTTTACACCTAGAAATTAACATTTCTTCCTTTATACTAATAGGCAAAGTAGAGTCACTGTAACTTCTCTCCATGTTTTTCTGTTTCAGGAACATGCACATTGTTTTTTTTCCTTTAAATTTCTCTGTCTGCCATCCCATTATAAGGTCCAAACACTAGTAGATCACCTGAATTTAAATACTTAAACCCCTAAATCCCCATTCCATTGAATCACTGAAGAGACACACCTAAATCATTATTCTTACCATTTTGGCTAACCATTCTTATACTGCCAGATGTGTTTCATACAGGTTTGAAAGCAGATGGGTGTGCATAGTCATTATGTGCTGCATGACACAGAAATTAATTTTATGCAAATAATTTCTAAAGTCCTCTTATAACTGTCGTGGTCATCCTGTGCCTGTGTGAGGCCATGAGCCAAGAAGTCTTCCCATGTCAGTACTTGCTGTAAGAAAGATCCATGGCTCACTGCTTTCCAGACTAGAGGCTGTGTCCTTAAATAAAAGTAATGTACCTACACATGACACTGATACCATATGAAAGATAAAATACTGGAAATGAAGACATAAGTCTGGATACACAACAGAAAGAGGGGTCAAGGCTATAAAACCTTGGTAGCTACTTCTATTGTGAATATTTGAAGGGAAAAACTTAAGGAGTACTCATCCAAATGTCTCCCAGGGAGACACTGATCCCTGTAAGTGACTGAGACTTGTAACATGAGCAATTTTGGCAAGCAGATGACGCCTTGAAGAAAACGGCTTTGCTGCACAGCAGAAATGGTTTTTTTGTAACATTCAGAGCCAATGGTTCTTGGGATACTGAAAAGGGAAGGGGAAGAATACTGGGATAAGGAAAGGGGAATATAACCGCATTAGTAGCATATGTCCATCATCTTTGCCAATAGAGAGGATTCAGACCTGCTATCAGTGTTAGCCCATTCAGATCCTGTGGAAGTATAAGCATTTTTGGACTATTGGTTACTTAGACATTTCTTCCATTGCTGGATACTACCTTTAATTCAATGCTGGATTCTAAATGCCTGACAGCCATAGTTTTGTCAGCAGTAAGATTCCACCAGCAGACTGACACAAGGGAAAAGTTGCAGGGTTTTATTTGTTTTGAGAATATTATTGATTGGATTTGTAATAGTGTAAAAACCAGGTGGTATATGCAAATACTACTGAAAGCAGAAATTGGAGAAGTACATAGAAAACTGGGACAGGTACAGAGAGCTGACTCCCTCTCAATACTGAGGTAATGCAACAGAGCAACTGGAATCCCAGGAAATCTATTTCAACAAAAATACAGCCAGCAAGACAATGGTATTTTGCTTAATGCATTTGAGATATTGAAAATATATCTTAAAAGAGACTTAAATGGATACTAGTTAGGTAATCATGAGTCTCTTGCTGTCATCCTGCTTGCTGCAGTGTTGCTGTGGTTCATGTGCAGGTTGCCTTTTGTGTCCTGTTGATGTTGTACTGCTTGGAATTTTAGTTTTAAAATTTGGGGTTGTTTTAATTTCCAAGGAGAAAGAATCTAAGTTTACTAATTGGTTGTTGTTTTTTTAACAGTCTCTATAAAACCAAGATTGGGAACTCCCATCTCTTTCTGACCTTCAGGACTCTGTTCATATCACCTGACTAGCTTCTCTTTGGTGGAAAATGGGTGGGAGACTTGGAAGAGATTCTTGGCAGAACTCACGTCAGCCTACATCTGTTTTGCAGCTGTTGCAACTAAGGCAAGAAAAAGGTCCCAAGAACCTTAGTTTTCTTCTACTGGCTACATCTTATGCCAAGTGGTAGGTGTAGAGGCAGAGAACAAAGCCTAGGGGGAACTCAGTTAGACTACTTGCCTCTCAAAAGGCACACATAAAATACATACAGATGGTACTAACCACTTGATGAAAAATACAGTAATCTATATTGTCTGTCTTCCGCCTTCTGCCAGACAAATTCTGGCACACTTTCAGAAGATGTAGCCTACACACAGGTATTTGTACCTTATCAGTCTCTCTTTTGGAAACCTTTGTTCTTTAGATGTCAAGTAATGTAGGCAGTTAAACACTGCTTTGAGGGATGCAGGTCATGCCTTTTCTTAGAACTGTTTTTATCACTTTTCAAAAACTCCAGGCAGCATCTTTAATATCTCCTGTTAGACAAAAATACTTGTTGGTAACTGATGTAAGAAAGTACTGTTTGGAAAGACATTCAGAATTAAAAATGGCTGTTCCACAAATCTTTGAAGACTAAGATTTTTGCCAAGTTTAATAACAGCTCAAGATTTATTTTTAAAAAAATAATTCCTAATCACATTATTCCCCACCCTCAAAAGTTACTTCTGCTTTACTTTAAGGAATGGTTTGTTCTTAATCCCAACATTTGTGTTATCCCATCAGAGTTCCTATTTCCTTCTTTCTGCACCAAGTGCTGAAGCATGCCAAGCAAACACAAGATCAAATTCCTATAGAGTGGTAATTTTGATGTTTTTACTTCTGATACCTGCCTAAGGAAAAGAAAGACTGATCACAGAACATTGAAAGAGACTGGTGGGGATATCTATGGTACCAAGATCTGCTAGTAACCAGGTAGGGTCAGAATCAAAGGTAAAATGTGCAAGAAACACCTATTTTTTTCTTGGATTGGTTCAAGAGCTGACATACCTTCATTTCTCAGACAGAAATGAACATTCACTTAATACCAGGAATGCAAATCCCCAGACAAAAATTTTCAAAAATTAATCAGATTGCTAGTGTTCTATTGGTAGTTATAGGAGGTTTTCAGATCCTGATATCCACACTGAGAGTGAATAGTGACAATAACCACTAATGATTTTTGACAAAAAGGCCATAAGAATTTCACCTTTATTGCTCAATATTCAGGCTTTAGACTTTCACCTAAAGTCTAAATGTGCAACAGTTACCCTTGAAAAGCCCCCAGCACTAGCAAACAATTTCTAAATTTATTTCACTATTAATTGATAGTGAAGTTGGATAAATTATATGTCCTTAATTGTGTATCTTCCTATAAATGATAATCAAGAAAACAACTACTACATAGGCATCTACTTTGAAATGAAGCTATCTATGCAAAGTATTAAAAGCAAAAATCTTGCTGCTTCTGAGTATTTCAATGTTTTATGAAACAATATTTCTTTCAAACATAAATCTTTGACATTTGTTTAAATAACTGGTATGTAACAAAACCTTCTAGAAATCAAAAAAACACAATAATGATATGTGATTCAATTCAAAATGCTTGCTTACTTTTCTTTTTTCTTTTGAGATATGAGCAATATGAACTAAGGAAAAAGTAGCAAAGAGATGGTGCAAAGGTCTCCATATGGTTCCTATTTTTTTGCCAGAAACTACGTGTGAGAGCAAGATTTACCCAGAAACAGTCACCTTCAGACATTTTTGACATTTAATACAGAATATTATTAAGTTTTTATATGACTTTTATTTTCTAAATTTTCAATTCAAAGTTGCTTAGAATTAATATGAAAATTTACCCTGTATCCAAAACACCGCTCTTTGCTTTGCAGGTTCATAAGTTAAACCCTTACTCCCTGCTTTTGTGTAAAACCTTTGTACAAAAGAAAAAATAAGTCTACGTATCTATGGTTACTTTGATGCACCTTCTGTTATTTGCACCAAATGTTGCAGACTTTATTAATCTATTTTTGTTTCATAATTTTCCTTCTCTTCACAGTCATTTAAATAATGTTCTTAAAAGACTTTGCCTAGTGAAAAAGTATATATTTCCAAATATATATATTTCCAAATCACTGAACACCTTCAGTCTGAGTGCTTCTTTTGAGAATGTCATTAAAAGTATTTCTGGAGCTGCAATTCACTAAATATTGGAACAGACAACATCATCATTTCCATAATTCACAACTCTGCATGTGCAAGTGGGCAAAACTGCACAGTAGCAAAAGTACGATGTCAAAACTACATGAATCCTTCTTTTCAGTCTAATGAAAGCAAACTTTTGTTTGCTTATTGAGTTAATGCTTTCTAACAGTCTGTGACAATTAACAATTTAAACCAGCCTCATATCTGCACCCAAAAAAAACACTGACCTGGCACAGCAAAACCTGTAGGTATTCTGAAACACACTATATACTGTCCTAAACCATTACCTACTGGCTGCTGCTGCCAACATTTTGTTATTATTGCCTTCTGAAAGTAAAAGTCAAGGAATTATACTGCAGTATCGGAAACATTGATTCATAACACTGTAGCAGCTAATGCTGCAGGTTCTTGAAGACACCTCTGCTTAAAAGCATATTCTTTTACCTTCTAACTATGTAGCATGTACAGGTCACTGCTTCTTCAAACTGTGCAGGTAGGGAGGACAACATATGTATTCTCTCATATGAGTGAGAATAGCAGTGATCTAGTGAGTAGATCTTCATGTGAGAGACACTAATCTCTGTCCAAAGTCTGTGTATAATCACAGTTTATCATAGGAAAGGAGACACAAGCTTTCTCTGAAAATAACTTCTCAGACTGCATTTTAATATGACATTTTATTCACTGGGATTGACAATTCCCGTTTGCAAGTACATTCTGCAGATACATCTCTTACATGCAGCAACAAATAACACATGCTGGGTTTTTTGCCTTTTTACTAAACGAGTTTTATAACTTGCTTTTATGCAGAGGAGCTTCATTAAATGATGTCAGGACCATCTCTCCCATAATTAGGAGTGAATCCTCCAGAGTAAAAGCTAACCTATAAAATTAAACCAACAGATTTTCTGTACAGGAGCTTCTCAGAACAAAGACCAACAAGTGAAGAAAACACCTAGTTGGGATAGAAGTTTATATAACTTCTCTTTCCAACCAAGAGGAAGAGAACAAAAGTGAAGAGCAACCAAACCCAGGCCAAACACTGTGCATACCTCAGTCATCATCGTTCTCATCATTCTGATGAAAGTTCTTCCCTGGAGAGGGGCTGTATCAGAACTCCAAGGAGGCATTAAAAGATTCCTTTTGGCACTACATTATTGTATAAAAATGATACTTGGGAAAAATTTACTTGGGAAAATAGATCTTTGCCAAGATGGTATTTGAAAGATCTAAAGCACTACAAACTGTAGGGAAGTGGTTGCTTGAGAAGAGGAATGAGTGTAAGACACACAGAATTTACTTAGATAATCCCCTCTCAATAAGTCTTATCACTCTAAAATCATAGGTTGTCGTTTTTACTTTAGCTTTGCAAATCAGAGACCCTGGTCTTGCCAAAAATACTAAGCAGTGTCCTGGGACTCAGGTCAAACAGAAAGCCATATATAACTCACATCTTAAAAAAAAAAAAAAAAGGAAACCTTTTTAAAGGAAAAATACTTAAATACTTAAGTGATAAAAAATGGACTATGGATCATTTAATCCTTTGACCAGTAAACTGTTTGAAAAGATGCTTTCTCTCAAGTTTGGGTAGATTTGCCTCTTTAGGCAAAATAAAGTTGAGGTTGCCGACTTTCTATGACATAAAATGCTATACATCTAGCTTAAGATATTGCTAGCAAAAATTAAGATGTGGCTAAGGAATCAAAAAAAATTTTGCAGTGATTTGCTGCTAAGAAAGTCACTAGTAATATACCAAAATATACTAGTATGCTTCCTGCGTGTGCTACCTAGAATTTAAACATCATGAAAATAGATATATTACTTTTTTCTCTGAAAAGCCAGACTGCCACTGTTGGTGTATTAGAATCCAAATCACAGCGGGATGGGAACATATGTCAAGTGATGCATTTTACAAACCTTTTTTCATATAGTAACTTCTTTATATAAATGGCCGTTAGTTTTACGTGCTTTCACATTGGCATTAAAAGTCCCTTATATTTAAGCAGCAGTACATTCCAATGCAAAACTGGCCATGTTTGCTTCCCAAATGGCAGCCAGTACTTGATAATAATTCTGTTGCTTGGAAAGTGCAGACCTTGTGGATACTATTCTTTGAATCATTGAGTAAAACATTTTTAATGTGGTTACTTAGTTACTCTATGGAAAACTGTCAATTATTTAGTTTTCTGCTACCACTATACTAAATCTGCATTGTGAAATTCCAAATATACTTCTAATAAACAATTCTGTTTTACCTATAAGCAAATAGGCTTCAATTTTTTTTTACACATTATTTACATTATCCATAGTTTTCAGAAATCAAGGTGTAATTTGATTACAGGCTTCACCAAGTGTATAGCCTAGACCTCTTTCTTCCAAAGTTGGTGTGCTGGAGATAGGTGGTGCCATTGCCTCCACTCCTCCCTCACACACAAGACCTTACATTAGAAAAAATAAAACCCGGAATTTATAGAAATTCTTGTAGGTCTTGCAACAGGCCACATCATTGTGCCACAATGTGTACCTTCACTACAGCAAATGCCCTAGGCCAGTTTCTAAGGATAGGCCAAGTTCTTCCCCAAATTACAGTGAGCAAACTGGAGAAGCTCAAGAATTTCAATGGAATCTCTTCTCAACTACAAGGGTATCAGAGCTGGTTTTGCTCCTGTTGTAACTACCAGTTTACTTTGTGTAGCATCATTTGAAATCTTGAGTTGAATAAAGAAGAGTATTTTCTTAGGCTCCTTCATTTATATTTTTTCAAAATATACAGGCAGAACTTATAGTCAAAATTATGCTGACTTCTAAGTTTGCTTTTTAAAAAAAAAGTTTATTGCAATTGCATAACCTCCTGTCTGAACAAAACAATAAATACTTTGCACATAAGCCAAAGAATCTAGGATTTTAGTTTTCCATACTTAGCAATAAAAGTTGAAACTTTACAGCAGTTTCATACTGTTTCTTGAGGGCTCCATATTGCCTAACTCACTCCTCTTTTCAAAGATTCAGGATACAGTTACACAAAGGAAAATATTAATGGGCACCAACAATTCCACTTTAACTCTTTCTAAGAATTATTTTGCTGCTACAGGAAACAGGAAGCCATTTCATAGTGGTATTTTTAATGTAATTCTTCCACGTATGTTACACTAGCTAATTTTTTTTTTCCATTCATCACGAAACAGATTTATTTGGGACCCCTTAGTGATGTAGTGAAAATTTTATATATGTTGAACATATGACAGAAAAAAAGCAATGTCTGGAGCAAATCTAACATCCAATACTTCTGTTTAATCCTATGTTAGTGTGCCCTTTCTCAATTTTTTTTTTTTAATTCAGTCTGCTTGAAATGTTTCTACTCTTTCTAAAACCTGTCCTTTTTAAACACCCATAACTGGCCTCTAAAGTGTGTGTAGCACCTTGCAGAGCTGCAGGATCACAAATCACCTTCCATTTCACAGTCTTGATGAGTGTCACAACCCCCACACACAATTCCATGTGGTCATTCTCTGCCTTAGTGGCTGTCCCTAGTGGACATGGCTCAGCTAGTGCGGCATTACAGCTTTCAGCATGAGGCACAAATGTAATCTCTGTCTGGGCCTCTAAGAAATATAGATTTTTGTGCAAATGTATTTGCCTGCATATGTTTTAGTGACATGTTTTGTAAATCTTATTATCCCTCAGAAAGCATTAAAATGGAACCAACAGGCCCAGCTGCGCTCATAACCTACCTGAGCAGATATCCAGACTTTTTCAAAACAGAAAAACATACACACACACACACACACACACACACACACACACACACTCATACGCAATAGGGTGGATTTTCTGGGTATCTTCTATTATTTCATTCACAGTTTACTTTACAGTACTGTGCTGAAGTATAACACTAACTGTAAAACTGGAAAAACAGTGAAAAGTACTTTCCCACGTACAATTAAATGGAATTACCTGTCTTTCAGTGAAAGCCAAAATAAAAAGCATTGCAAAATAAAATTTTTCAGATGTTTTACCTATTTATACCATTGGCTTTCAGGCCAACCATGAAAGTTTCATTTTTCACTTAAAACTATTACTAATGACTGCTTTGGAAGTTCTGAATATCAGCTGGTTTTGACTTAGCCTAATAGTTCCCCTATTTAGCACCATGCCACATTTTCCTTTCTTTTTGTTTTCTCAAATGATTATCGTAAATGGCAGAATCCATTAAAAGCACCCAAAGGATTTGTCATGTTTGATGATAACACAATTTCATTTTCAACCTATAGTACAGGTTAGTTATAGTTAAGAATTGAAAAATGCTCACAATAATTAAACTGAAAACCCAAAATACTTCTCTAGATAGTATTTTGGATGAAGGAAATAAATTTGTAAAAGAAATAAAATCTAGCTAATAATTCAGGTTTAAATTTTCTTCTAGATATATTTTACTAAATATTTTACAGTCTGGGAGGCCTTTTTGATGCTAATTTTTCTTGATTGTTAAGAATCAACTTACACAGTTAAAGTCTGTGATTCATAAATGAAAGCTTTGGCAGAGTACAATTAAAAAAATCTTTCAACTTCCATGGGAGCAAAAAGATCTAGTATAATTTCTGGAGGCCTACCTGTATTTTAAGATTAGTGTACAAGAAAATACTATATATCCAAAAGGGGAAGTTACTTCAAGTACGGGTACAAGTATGGGTTCAAGTACAGCTTTTGAAATGGCAAAATTTTAATGCTGTACTGTTCCTTTTTATATTATATAGTGAGACTATAGTTACAGTAACTGAAAATTATAAACCTTCTTTTAACTTTTAAAATGGGCTGCTACTTCCAAAGGAGTTAATATTCCCTACAAAGTCTTAATTCTTTATTTAGAAAATACAGTAAAAAGAGACTGATTGTGCAAATATACCAGTGTATATATAAAGTTCTGGTCTCAAGTGAGCCCATTGAAAAAACATATGCTAAAAAAAGAAAAGAAAAGAAAAGAAAAGAAAAGAAAAGAAAAGAAAAGAAAAGAAAAGAAAAGAAAAGAAAAGAAAAGAAAAGAAAAGAAAAGAAAAGAAAAGAAACCCCCACAACCCAAAAGCACCCAAGAATTAAACCCCATGTCCACAGTATTTTAGTCAAATTAAAAAGTAATTTTTTTCTCCAGCTTTATTCTATCTCCTTGTCAGTAATGCAAAGTCTTTCTGTGATCACTAAACCCATACAAAAGTAAAAACTTCTTAAACTTTTGTTTTCTCCAATCAGGGAGACCATTTGGCAAACAAATGTTAAATAATAGGGCCTGTCTCTTCCATCACTCACCTCCCACAGCTTGCTGCCTATTAGCTGGAAAATAAAGGCCTTCTTGGTAAAGTACTGTGCTAATGAAATATTCTGACAGTGCATGTCAAAGCCTAGTAAATCCTATAGATTTTCTACAATCCTATACAGTATATGTTTTACTCTTCTTAAAAAAGCTAATTTTAAATACCTACCTCTACTGGAATAAGAAAATTTGGAAACATTCATAAATATTGAACATAAAAGTTGGATAGGCATAATGTTTTTTCTTCATTCTAGAAGTTATTACACCAAAAACAAATTAAGAGGTTATTTAATTGTACAAGTAAAACATTTCAAATCAGTACCCACATTCTTTAATGTGATCAGTTGTCACCTCCAGTAACGATTGGCAGCTGGAGGTAACACATTGTCCCGCTTTTTGGCTTTGATAAGTATTGAACTACACCTTTCTAGGAAACTAAAATTGGTGTTACATTTCTTTGCTCTTCTTCAAACCCCAGCCAGGGTTGGATCTCTGCAGTAAGAGTAGACACAATACTTGAGATTATCAGATCCCAGAAACAGGGGAAAAAATGTCAATAAGTTTATTAGATACCTACTTGAAGGATGTAGGAGTACACACTAAAAAGCAGAGACTCAAAGCAGCAATGAAATCCCAGTATGGGATTCCTGGTTGCTGGTAACCAGTAACTCCAGGACTGGGCTTCATGCAACAGTAATGCATTCTGCATTTGCCTGTGCTAACAGGGTGAGGAGGGGTGGTAAATAAATCTGCCTCTAAACTTCAAAAAATACGTCCTGATCTCTGGTCTGGCAGCTTTGAAAAAGAGTATGTAGCAGCTTTCAAATTCAAGAGGAATATATAGAAGTAGAATAAAGGTCTGAAGCTTAAAAAAAAAAAGTGTTATAGCAGTTAGGTACAAGCTCTGGGGTGTTACTCCTTTCAACATAAAACTTTATTTCATCTACTTTTAAACTACTCAGTCACAGAAATTCCACCCAACTGAATAAAATTATTAGATATTACTCTATTTTTATCAAGGGTATCTTATTTTAAAATTGCACAACTTTGAAAGACCATATCCAATCTTTTTTTAGGCATTGATAACCACCCTGAATATGGGCCTCTTGCTTTTGCTGCTCAGGATCTGGAGGCGAAGGGGACGCCTACGGTCAAGGACAGTTTGCTTCTCATTACCACCCCTGCAATGTACTGGCTGATAGTTTCTATTGATGCCAAACAAAACCTGAACCATCTGATCTCAACTGTCTGTTGCATGACAAAGTGTCCAAAGGCAGCTGTAAAGTGTTGAACTTCATTCCCTCTCTTACCCACTGTTCTGCTTGGAGCTCCTCAGCAGCACAGCACATTTAGGATTCATCTGCTTGCTGTTTGGCTATTTAAAGGGTTCAACTAGCATGACTTGCATCTCCCTTGCTTTCTGCATTCCCTAGTGACTCCAGTCAGTAGAACAAATGTCACTAAGGCTTGGCATTATCATAGAGCTGAACTGAGCATGCCACAAAAATGTTTTTTGTTGAATAACTGCACTGGTTGTTTCACATTGTTGTGATGTTTTCCAGGGTATTTATAGGCCTCTAGGGCACTGAAAACATGGAGCAATGTCTGCTCTCACAGATATAAACACTGGTTTGAGTAAATAGTTAATTTTTGCTGGTGTTAGAGCATTTGGCAGATGTTCATAGTCATAAACAAGAATCCTCCATCTTTCAAAACAGAAAGAAAAATTGGATATTGACTTTCTCTATCATCCAAAAATCCAGCCTTCTCCTTAAGCAAAATTGGATCCAGTTCAGTTCACAAATCTGAGTCAAAAATCAAAAGGAAAGGAAGTTAAAATGTTGATCTGTTATGGTTATAACTATGCTGAACTCATATGAAAAATCAAATACCATAACATGCTGATATATCTGATGTTTTTATGCAAGACTGCCTTGTTTCCATTAAACAGCAAAAAGGCAGCTACTGTTTAACTGATGAAAACTGATGGAAAATCCTCATTACTATATAAACAGTGGTATAAGCATAAAAAGTGTTTAGTTTATGCATCTGTGCATTTAGCTGAACATTAAGCTTTTTCTAAACACAATTTGGTGCCTTCCTACTCTCATATATTTTCACTTTCTTTTTGAGAGCAGGAAATCTGTGTCTTCTCATGCCTTGAAATATAGACAAACAAAAAAAACCAATTATTTTTGTATTATGTATAATTTTGTGCCAACTAACCCATCAGAAAAACCATGTTCATGGATTCTAGAATTGTAGTTTTACTTTAAAGTCTGACTTTTCTCTAATTTTTGAGTTACTCTGCTTTGGAGTTTAGACTGCTTACTTATTTGGTGTTGCTCAAAAATGAACCCATTTTTCAATAATGGCTTCCATTCCTAGTTCACCTCTTTAAAACTGATCTAGTCCTTATTAAAAAAATCAGTATCAACTCCTTTCTTTCTTCACTCATTTTCATGATGTCAGCCCAGTAAACCCTTGACATAATAAAAGTTTTCTTGAGTCAACTGCCATGCAAGCTAATCTTCAGTTTATGGACAAAATGAGAAGACATCTATATAGACAAGGCTGAAAACATCAAAAAACTACCAGTTATTCCTTCTTGGGTTACACCAATAATGACCAGATAAGAAGTTCAAATTAAATATCTTTCAACAGGACATTAACTCACCCATAACTTATCATGTAGGCCAAATATGATTATTTGTGTGGACGGGGTCCTGTTTGTAAATGGGACCTGCCCCTTGCAAACTCCCAAATAGATCCACACTACAGGTAATAGGAGCTCATTTCAGACAGTTTGCTACTACTTGAAAGTATTCATCATTAATTCTTATAGAAGGACCCTCATGCATAACCTTACCAAGACTTAAAGGAAAGTAAATTAATAAATATTTTTCTTATACTATGACATGGAAAAGACAGCAAGTCAATCAAAGAGTGAAGATAGAAATTCTAGTTCCCCAGGTAGGAGGACATTTCTTGTTTCAAAAACTGTAGAAAGAACCCAGAAGCTCTATTTTTGAATAAAGACATGTATGCCCATGTATGAGACAAAGAAAGTTCCAAATATATTATTTTTTTGCATTAGTGCAGTAGTGGTGCTTAAAGGGCTTCCTCATTGTACTGGACATGGCATGCTAAGGAAAGTCCATGCTCCCAAGAGCTGACAGTGCATTTATCATACGCTGCACCCCACTTCCTCGTGGTGGTAACAAACACATGAAAATGTTCATCAGTGTATCCTAGCTGTTATCCTCCTGGGCGTTGTATCAGAGAAGGTTTTAGGGAGAGATAGAAAATCTCACAACTTCCTTCAACTTAGGCTCACAATTCATCAACAACAGCTCCCATCTTGGAAAGGACTTTGATCCTTGTTCAAGAAAGGTGTGGCAATACTGACCAATTTTTATAATTACAGTCTGTTTAACATTTTGTCCAAATACTATTGGACATAATTCACATTTTAAATAATAGTTCAGGGGGAAAAAAGGGCAAAGAAGATTCAGATTGTGCATGATGTAGTCAAGATGTATCAACAGGGCGTAAAATGATGTACATGTCCCATCCCACTGAGGCACAACTACAGAAGCAACAGCAGCACAGTCTGTTTCTGCAAGTCAACATGGTTTTCTTAAGTGGTCTAATTCTGAAATTTTCTGCAGTATGCTTATGACTTAAAAAAGTGTGTATTTTTCTAAAAAGTTGAGGGAAATTAAAGAATCATAGGAAAAGGTCAAAATATGCAGGATCCTCAGATTTAGGTTCAGCAAAAGCCTAAGGAAAGGAAACATGCTAGGGTCTAAATCAAGAATAAAAGAGGGTGAAATCAACATGAATACGATATATAGTCCTAAGCAAACCTTTGTAGACATCTCCAAGAAGGTGTGCAAACCTTTTGTGAGAGCTATGCCAATAGATACCCAGATCTGCTGAGCTACACAGTAATTTAACAGCTGAAAGAACCAGTTTTTGTAGGTATAATCAGAGTATCTTCTACATGACAAATTGCTACTATGAAATGTGGGTATCATCTATTCCTTTCATGAACTCTAAGAATTTAAACAGATGAAGAGATCATTATAGCTTGAAATCTGACTTAATATACCAGAAATATATTTAGGAAGCAGAAATAACAATTATCCAAAGATGGTTCCAGGGTGGCAGAAATTTCTGAAATTATACAGGTGTCATTGCAAATGCAAGATAACCTTTTGTCAGTCAGATAACTAGGAAAATCAGCCATTTATTTTTAGACAATTCATATGTCAAGTTGCCAAGGAGTAAGATCACTGATCAAGTTTTAGATTTTCATCTTCCTAAGTATATTGAGAAGACAGTTATTTTGAAATTCCCTTTGCACACAGGAGATGTTTAAGACAATCAAAATAATTTTTAAACTTGACAAAAGAACACACATAGTGTACAAAATTCATTACCTCAAATCCAGTTCTGAAAACCTGTTTACAAGTCACAATCCCACAGAGCATAAATGTAGGCTATGAACAATAAGTTGTTCCATAACTCCCAGTGTGTAAGAAAGGAAAGTAGTAGAAAGTGCTCAGAAAAGTACATTGCCTTTTGTACCCGTTTTTCTAAGGAAAATTACTTTTGATGAAACAAAATGCTGTTCCATTTTAGTCATTTCTCTAGATCTTCTGCTGCTATTGATCATAAAATATACCTATCCAATTTTTACTCGTTATTACAGAATTTTCTCTCAGATACAGAGCCTTGTGAATCATTATGAGTACAATGTCCTGGACTATCTGTACCATTTCTTTCTCACTCAGTATTCAATATTTCTATTCAATATTTCTAAAAAAGCAGTTAAGAAGCAGTAAGGCAATAATGTTGAAATGTCAAAAATTATGTTCAGCTCCTCATTTGCTCTAAATCGATATTAAGAGAAATGTAGGAAATGGCAACGTTCTATCCGGTGCAAGTCATCACTGGGACAAAGCATAGCTGACTCTAGACAGGACCAAAGTACTTGTCTGAAATGCATCCTTCTCCCTGGATGCCTTCTGCCTCACTCCCCCTCCTTCTGATGTTAGGACGTGCAGGCAGATGCCCTTGTCACTGTCTAGCCCCTGTGTATTTGCTTGGATTGATGCTCACTCACCGTGCCTAACTCCCTCTCCAGATGATGAAGATTATGCCTTGTCCTGCCTGAAACAAAGCAGGCACCAATGAGCAGAATTTGCTAACTGATGTAATGCATATGCAGGTATTAAGTCACGCATCCTCAAAAAAAATTTGAGTTGCTCCATAAACACTCAAGCAGTCTGCTTAGCGTGAAGATTCACATGACCACTTTCCTTTCCTGCTCTGCACACCAGCTCCCCTTTGAAGTAAGGAGTCTGCCTCAAGGTCTCGCTCAAGCTGTTTAAAGACCCCAGCAGAAATAGAATAAGCAACCTGGCAGCTTTTTCTCTCCAAGATAAGACTTTTCCAAGACAAATGTGCTCTACTGAAACAATTCTAAAACTTAGGAGTGTGAGCGGTTCATAAATGCAGAGCCAGGTCTTTTTTCCTGCCAACACTGAATCTCCATTCCCATAAAAGTGAGGCTTCAGAATTCATAGTTTATAGCAGCAGACCAAAAGCTCTCTTAACTCTGATTTAATAAGTTATGCACATATACACAGCACAAAAATAAGTCTATGTGTTACACACAGGAAGAAGCTAATTCTTTTCTGCCATATTAGTATATAGAATTCATGAACATGACACCTTTCAGTTCTCATAAAGCATTTTAAAAACTGTTTATTATTTTAGTTCATCTCATTCTAAAAGTACTCAACCAGCACAAATATAAACAGTGAACCAGCCTTGAAAAAACTACAGTTTTTGTTCTGAACACCTGAACATTTTTGATGTTTACATGGAGATCCTTCAATTATTCCAAACTTATGTTCTGTGTCAATTCTTAGAAAATGATCACAGAATCACAGAATAGTCTGAGATGGAAGGGACCCACAAGGTCCAACTCTTAAATGATGTGTCTTTTTGACTGGATTTATGCTGTCTGCACAATAGTTTTTTTCAGGTCAATTTTTTCTGGAAGACAAAGTAAACAGGAAATTCACAACATTTAACTGTTACAAAGCTAGCTATCAAAATAAAAACAGAAGTTTCAAAGTTATGAGCTTAGTATTAGTTAAAATGGCTTGAAGATCCAACTTAAGCGCGACTTCATCCCAACTATTTTTGATCTGGAAAAAATCTTCTTCACTGCATTTATTACAACTTCAGAGACTTTAAACGAATCAATAGAAAAAGTGATCCCTTCCTTGCTCAGTAAAATGCAGAAACATTCTTTACAGTTGTCATATAACTAATATTCCTTGAAGTGCCTGTAACATAGAGCTAACTGTTTAGTGGCCCTCAAATTTTCTTTCACCCTGTTACAAAGTGCTTTAGCAGTAATACAGAATAGCAGAATAAACCATCTAAGGACATAATCAAAGGATCCTTATGCAATTTTATTTATACCTCCTTTAGCTATACCTGAGTTTATTTAATCTCATGGGGGTTTTCCCATCACATTTTGTCTGTGGTACATCAAGACCTGAACAGCTGTGTAATTTCAACAAAAGGGCCTTTCCAAGACCTAAAGCTACCAAAATCACTTCAGAAAAATCATCTGTAAGCACATTTTCAGTTTGCATATGGATTCATTTCAGAATATTTTGGCAATTGCAATTTGGAAAGCAATTCCATTTTTTAAAACAAGTAGTATATTTTGAAGGAATTGAACTTTCATGCAAATGGCAGACATATACATGCCTTTCTTTTTCCTTGCTTTTGTTCTGTTACTGACAAAATGACCCACAGGATTAAAAGTGAGCTAGAAAATATATACGATCAACTGGAGCCCAAATTTTTCCAAAATTGGATTTAGTATCTCCCACTATAGCAAGTGCCATACTCCTTTTGGTGTAAGTTTACACCATTTTACTATGGGTCTGGTTTATATTTCCCCATCACTAATGCAATCCATTATCAATACAAAATACAAAAAGAAGGAAAAGAGGAAGGAAAGCCTCATCCCATCATCACTTGAGGTTTTGTGATGGGGTAAGATCCTGGGTCAGGACAGGGTGTGGTGCTACACATCTCACTGGTTCCACAGAGCATTTTATCTTCAATTCCTTTCAACACTTCAGTATATTACCACTAAAGAAAATAGAGACACTTCAGCACTGTGCTGGGACCATGCAAACACTTGGTCCATGGCAGGAAAGGGACCGACTCCGGAATGGGTCCTTAAGTCACTTTTTTGTAACTTTTTTTTCTAAAGGCCATATTAACTTATAAAAATCACTATATACTAAGAACATCAGAAGGCAATCTGCACACAAGGGTTAGAATAAGCTTTGGACAGGGTAGAACTGAAGCCTGTGGCTACACTTGAAGTAATTACAATAATAGTTTCTACTGTACTGTGAGTTCAAAATGTGAGGTATTAAGTTTGCCAGCAATAAAAAGTAGAGTGGAAAAATAAGTAGTTTAAAAGGAAAATAATTCGTTTAAAAGGATTTGTTCATATAAGAGCGAATTTAATATTTTATTTATGGGACTAACAGCAAAAAACAAAATACTGGCTGTGAATCCAAATCCATGATAGAACTTTTACTGAGCACATAATAACACTGCTCTCCAACAATAACAGTATTCCAACAAAGAAAAAAATCCCTGGAAATACTGATGTCAAAACTCTTAACAAGATTTAAATTATTTAGAAAAATGGAATGGGTAAAGAAATGTGAAAGGTTTTTCAATGCTATTTATAAACTACATTGTAAAACTGTCCCATTTAAAAATTCTCAGCTTCTGCTATGCCAGGGGTCCACTCCTAACAAAGATTCATTAGATTTTCCTGAAAATGTTGGCTTTCTTCTATTAGTAGTTTTTCCTACCATGATTTCACCTTCAATTAGAAGCTTCTTATATTTTTTATAGTCTCAGACATTTGTACAAGTAGAGTCAGTTTTTTTATTGGCAAGAAAGCTTAAAGCTACTTTGCTGAAAGTAACTGCAAACATTTAACAACAGCTTTTTTCTTCAATTTTATAATGAAGTAAACTGTGCTAGTTAAGTTAACATAAAAATGAGTTACAGAGGCAAAAATCAATACTTTTTTTCCCTTCACAATGAACATACTTGCCTATCCGTACCTAACTTCCACAGCCTTTTTCAGCAGAAACAGACCACCAGCTAACAACTAGATCAATTTAAAGACTTTACTAGCTTTCCAAGACTTATTTTTCACATTGAAAAGAGGTTCAAGATAACACTTAAGCCATAGGTTGTTGGGAACAGAGACTGCAATGAAATAAATTCCAGCTCAAGAGTAAAGAAAAAGCAGATGCAAACTTACACATGAGAACACTTGGCACTAAAGGCAGTCAAGGCCCAGAGGGGTGACCTGTGGAATGAAACACGGAGTGCAGCAAGCAGAGGACCATCTAGTTGAAAAATGGAGCCTGAGAAGTGTGGAAGTCAGAAATATGGACCAGGAAAACAACATGCAATGCAATGGATATCACAGGCCTAAAAGAGTTTCCTGGACTCTTTCCTCTGTCCCTGTGAAACTGGCTTGGTTTAAGTAGTTTCCAAGGGCCTGCAATTCATTTCTTGGCTAGGCAGGCTTACTTTCACTGAACACAGTGATCTGAGGTTTGTTTGAATTCCTGCTCTGTGGAAATCTAGTGTACTTTCTAGCAGGTGTGAGAACACTGAGGCTCCTTCAGTTGCAGCTCATTTCCACTTTCTAACTACTTTATCTCCGTGGATGAAGCAAAAGTGACTTTTGTGTTTCCTGGCAGTCTGCTGCTTCAAAGAACCTTATAGTGATTTGTTTATTTCAGAGGAAATGGAGACCAGTCAGTGATGACAGATTTATTGGTTAAATGGACATCACAAAAAAAAAATTCATGAAGCACAGGCTGGCTCTAACCACACTGTGAGAACTCATAGTAAGGGGTGATGTGCATTCCAGTAGTCCAGTCCTATTTAATCCACTCCACTCTAATCTGTACATTTATATTACACCTTTCACACAATTTCCGAGAGCTCTGTACAGAAATATAATAACCACTGTAGTGAAACATATCCAGGTATGCTGATGGCCTACATTTAGGCTTGAAAATGCAGCAAAAGGAACCAGACTGTTGAATATCTCCTGGCAACAAGTCAAACAGTGACAGGCAAGAAAGAAATGGGTGCCCTACTTCTTCCTATTACATCTCAAGATAGAAGAGAATTTCTTATTTCTGGAGAGACAATTTACAATTTGGCAATTCATAATAGCTCCTATTAGGTGAGAAATTTACATTGGAGCAATTAAATATGAAACTTGATATGGAAGTTATTGACACTCAATATTAAGTTGTACAATTAGTTGATCAAACACATACAAGAGGAAAAGGAGTTTCAGCAGTTGGTAGGTTTGCAATGCATGAAGGATTATGCCAAGGATTGCATAATTTCAATGTGAAAAAAAATATTAAAATATTGTAGAGAAAGATACTATCAGACTTATGTTGCTATAGTCTTCCAATGATAACTGGTTGTGATAATTGCATCTGTCAAAGAAGGTAAAACAGATTTATGAGTAACATACAGGAGCTTGTTTTGAAAATCCCAAATAACCAGACAACTGCTGGTTCTCTCTTAGGGTGAAGAACACTGGTCAAAGCAAGCACTGAGACACAACCAGCAGGGCATTCCACTTGATCTGGATTCAATTTCAGAAAAATAGCTGGCTGAGGTCGTGCATCAGCCAAACAAACATACCATTTGGAAAGAAGCTGGAATATTTGTTAAGGCAGAGAAATATATCTGTACATCACCTCAAGACATATGGTTCACTAAAGCACATCTGCCAATAATTGGCTCAAAAATTCATCAAAATGTTAAAAATGCCTCTATTTAAGATGGTAAAATAAAGAGTGCTATTTATTCTTTGGAGACACATACCTGCTCAAAAATACTTTTATAGGTAAATTACTCAGCTTTTAGTAACTGGCACTGTCATTGCATTTTGAGTCCTCCTATTTCCCAGTCAAGTTTGACATCCTGAATGTTTTATTTCTGTTTATACATAAGGAAATGTAAGCTGGTTTTGTCCTCTATATAGACTGAAGATCTGAAGTATGGAGTAACTACAGCACTGTATCAAGATTATTGAAGGAAATGAAACTAGAAGATCTACACAGGGATTCCTGTAGGGAGCATAGTCATGGAGATTTGCCCAAAGTAATGTACTTGCTTCTCTGCAGAGGCAGTTTGCCTGGCAAAATCATAATGCTAAGGTTTTGGAAACTAAACTTCTCCTTGATTTCCTGACACTGTCTTAGTTCAAAGCAACCTATCTGCTCTACTTTTGGGTTGCAGGGTATTACAAGGGCTGTTTTTATTAAAATTGAATCTTCATCTGTTAAGCCTACTACTAGCCTCACCCTTTTAGTGATAATTTCTAAATTTTTAACATTTATAAACCAAGAATGAAGCCCAAAGGTGCTTTTGAATCATAGACAACATCTTAAACACCTCACAGCACAGAAAAATTTCAAATGGTACTTGTACTGTATGTGTGTGTGTGTGTGTGTGCGTGTTCACACAGAACTTAGGCGAAAATAAGAGCTAATCTTTACTATTGTTTTCTTAACTATAAGAAGATATTTTTCTTGATCTTGATTTAACCCTATCCTGCTATTATGTATTTCATGATCATCTATATCTTATCAACCCTAAAGTATAAGCACACTGATATGCAACCATCTACACACTAGGCTCAGTTGAAAAGTTTCTCAGGACTGGAAGCTCACTTCATGGAAGAAAGGGCAAAGCCCTGCTTCTTCTAAAATATTTTGTATTTTACAGGATAGCCAGTCTAAAGCAAACAAAAGCATATGAGTGTACAGCATTTTAAGAGTCCACACTGCTTGAACTCCTTGCAAAAGTGTTACCAAAGCATTAGATGCAGAGAATTAATGTCTCCAGGATGAAAGCAACATGAGGGACATGTATTTTTAAAATTCAGAACACGCTGAAGGGGTTGCAGCCTTGCAATATTCACAATAGACCTCCTAACAATAAGCAAATGCTTAAAGGATATAGATGTGGGACAATTCTGGAATATAATGTTTACAGTTAAGTTCTATAGCCAAGAAGAGATAGGCTAAAACCTAAAAGCTGCCTCAACACAAAAGGATCAGCTTTCAAGAAAACTGCACACCCAACTGTTACCATTTAGGCACCTAAATGAAGAACAATGGGGGCTTCTGGGTTCTGAGCTCTTTCAAGCATCTGGTCCAAATTCTTTCCCTCCATATGAATCAAAACAAATGTTTAGGCTACTAACTTTCCATTGCCCTTTAAGTTTAATGCCAGCTTTTCCAGCTTTTAAATTCCTAAGCATAGTTAGATGAATAAAACACTAACTTTGCAGAATACCCAGTTAGGGACTATTTACTGTATTTTATTTTTATTTATAGCTGGCATAAATTCTGTATAGAGTCATTGTAAAACTGTATCTTTCAAAACAATATCTTTTAGAACAAAATCTTTTTGTTTAATACTCTTAATGTTTAATACATTAATCCATCTTACTTGGCTATCCAAAGATGGTCAAACATTAGCTCACGGATTTGAAGATGCAACAGACTGAAAAATCAGCCTAAAGCAAAGCATAGCAGCAGAAATAATAAAAAAAACCAAGTTAATTATACAAGAAAACAAAAAAGAGATCACATCATGGTGTGGAAATAGAATATGAGTCAATGTGTGCATCAGCACACTCTGCTAAGGGAAGTTTTAAACATACAGAATTCCTGCTGCTCAAGACAGCTACGTCCAACCTACAGTGGCATGAATCCTGATACAGGAGCTGCAATGCTCTGCAAGAGTGCAGGATACATCATTGTGCCTGGACCCTGATACATCCTAGGATGTTTAAAATCTATGCTAAATAATCATAAGAATGTATTTAAATGTTAGAGGGGAACTATTAAGACAGACAGGCATTATGGTAGTACCACACCTCTGCAACTCAAACAGATCACGCAGGAAATGCACAGCATTACCTGATACTAGCCCTGGGGGAATAATAGTCCATTTCCAGTCCTCTTCCCCCTGTGGGAAACCTGGTCTGCAGAAAAGTGTGCATTCAAACATATTAAGAAAATCTCTGATTAAAAAACCAGAAATTTTGCCAGCCTGTTACAGAGAATACTGAAATATTCAACACTTTCAAGCAAGTTCATGACTGGACAAAAGGAAATAACACCTGAGTATCTCACTTTATTTTTACAGCACATACAGTAGCAAAGGACAGAGCAGCTAGTGAACACAAAAAAATATGAATAGAAATCTGGGTTTTCTTCTGACTTGATGCAAAAAGAACTTTTCTTCAAGAAGCACATAAACAGAATTAGAAGAAAGCGTCTTTGCTAATTTACATGAGTTATTTTAATAAAATAAAATGTGTGGAAAAAAACATACAGTAGACTTTCAGCTTTTCCTTTACTGAATAAGAACCCTTCCCATCAGTTTTTCTTTTCCAAACTAGGTTCAAAGTTTCTGCTGCTCTATAATTCTTACAAAAATTATGTCCTCTAAATGATATTATCCTAAATGGCCATTATACCAAAGTTAACTCTGAGCTTCAGTCGTAGAAAGAGTTTTGATTAAGAAAAATAAACAAAAAAATGTGGAATGAGTGACTTGAAGAAAACAAATACTCCCCAAACTGGCTACTCCTGTCTATAAGAGCATATGAGAACTGCCTTTTAAGTCTGGATAACAAAGAGAAGGGATAAGTTACTGAGGACTGCAGTAGAGTCTGAGACAAGGCACAGAAAAATAAAATTCAGAGTTTTTTAAGATGAGTAGCAGACCAAAATTCCTGAAACTTAAATTTATTACACCATGGAGTCTGATTCCCAAGATGGCTAATGAAGGCAAGCTATTTTTTAAAATCCAAATGAGCATTTAATAAATGAGTACCACACTCAAAAACCATATATATAACCCATTTTGTCATACTGAATTGAAAGGAATCAACCCACACTCAAGCATTTTAGTCATCACTATTTCACTCTATCTGTCATTTGTCTAATAAAAGAATATTAATATGGATTGCTGTTTGGCAGGGGGTACTTTTTTCCCTATACATAAAATTCCTCTAGATAAATCAGCTATACAGAAATGTAATTATCTTATAATTAATTCTCTCAGGGGGGTTGTTCAACCACTGTCCACTGTATTATCTGACCATCATCCACATTCATTATCCTGGAATAATGTCATCACTAATGGACACTGCGGGGTCTGTAATTCTTCTTTGGAACCAGAGTAAGCTTAGCCTAGAATGACCAGCCTGGAGAAAAGAGGAAAAGAGAGGGGGAGAGATGGAGAGAAGGGTTTTTGCTCTTCTGTGTAGATTGGAAGTGAGGTGAGGTGAGGGGTGATGAGAGTCAGTATGATTATGACCCAAATACTTTTCAGCTATGGCAGTTTTGCCGCATTTCCTGAAGAGGAGCAGCCTCTTGATCCTTTTTAATATCCTTATTAGTCTCTAGTTCAAGAAGTGTGTGTGAGGATGTATTTAACTCTCATTGAAGTCAATGGCTCTTAAACATATGCTCAATTTTTTTCACAAATCAGGACTTTAATCTGTTCCTTATGCACATTTAGGATTACAGAGAGGTCTTCTGTTTTTGAAGTTGCTGGAAACATCAGCTTGCTGATGAGAGGTGGGGGAAGGGAGAAGGACTCCATCACTGTCAGAAGTCTATAACTTTTCTATTTTTTTTTCCTAAATTTTGACCAGAAGATCATTTGTCTATTTTTTTTTTTTTAAGTCTTCTCAAATAGTTAGATTCTTATGTGTGCTCCAGAAATGTGAATTACTGACAAAATACACTTAGAGGTTTGTTTGCATGTCCTCCTTTCCTCCTCCAAAAAGTTGATAGAGCCTCTACCAAAATCCCAAAGAGATATACTCCTAGCAAGGGAAAAGAAGAGTTGAGACAAAAGCTGTAAAACTGTCTCCGTCCTACTCGGCAAATGCACCTCAATTCTCGCAACTACTGGTTTTGTCTACTTCAGTCCTGGAAAAAACCCTTTTCACTGAGCCTGAAGGTTGTGCCAAAGTGTATGGTGATTTTTTTGATATGGAAAAAAGCCCACTGGAGACTAGCCCTAAAGCAGCCAATCTTGTGAGCTGATCCTCATCTGAATTTATGTCTCTAGAGTTTAGATTTGATATTCTGTAATTTTACCACGGGTTCTATTTGCTGATATTACGCTGAAAACTCTAGACACTGAAAATAACTGAAAAATTACCAAACCCAAATATTCAAAAGGTATCATCAGCACTTTTCTTTTCTCTCCCTTCCTGAATCTTCCTCCTCCTTCCCAAACTGGTTTTAAAACATGTTTAGAAATAAAATAACACAGTATAACCAACTGCTGAACCAGTCAAATCACATGGACTATCCAGGTCCCCATCTACTTTTATTTTAGATTATATATATATATGCATGCACACACACACCCCAGATATATGTTCATGTCTATTATATCAGTGAAATAGAATCACATAAAAATATTTTACTGTTTTCAAAATTCTTCTTACAGAAAACTGGAGTAAAAGAACAATTTGCCAATGCTATTTAAAGATTTTACAGGCTCCTTCAAAATGAGACTTTACTGTCTTTGAACCACATTCCTTCTGCCACAAGTAATTACTTAAATTCTTAAAGTTAAAAGAGTGCATTTTAGGAAAGTTAATTTATTTTTTTTCACACATTTGGCTTAGTTTCAAGTACTTTGTTTTTACACACAGCTCTGCTCAACACTGGGTACATCACTGTTATTTGATACTAAATGTCAGTATTGTCAGGTGTCTGGGTCATGCTTGATTTTTGCTATAGCTGTTTACAGAATCTTCTCTGTGGTGCACAACTCTTTTTGGAGTAAAAACATCTAGAGAAGAGAGGGCATATGAAGGATTTTTTTTTTTTTTTTTTTTTTTTTTTTTTTTGTGTTCACTTCCTGTCTTGCACACTTTTCTTACAGACCATAAGTCCACAGAAGACCTGTGATGGACCTACAGTTACCAAAAAGAAGTTCATGGTAAAAGAGATGATAGCTTGGTGACGATGGGTAATGACAGAATATTGTTTTTAGATGTTTCTTGCATGTATTTGAGCCATACTGAAGATAGAGAAAAGTGTGAATGGAAAAAGGAAGATCACAGTTAAGACAGCATGGAGAAAATGTTGAGGTAGGTAAGAAACAGGATCTGAAATATTGACTGAGGCACTGGGCAACACCTTGCAGTGAAATTAGCTTAACTCTGAGAATTTAAGGTAGAACCAGAAGAATTATTCTAGGAAGGAAATTTCAAAAGGATGTGATTGAAATGTATGATCTTTTCATCAGCTTTGGTTTTGGCAGGCTTAAAATAAGAGCCAGGAGAGGACTAGGGCAGAAAAAACAGGATTTAATTTCTGCTAAGTGGTGTAAAAGTCATTTGCAGAACAATCTGAAAACATGTTGGAAAGAGAGAAGACAAAAAAAAAAAAAACAACTTGCAACGTCTCACAGCAAAATAAGTTCTAAATCATAGCTCTCAACCTGGTCAGAAATAGCAGTAGCCCATGGCCTTGCACTGGGGAAACCAAGGACAAAGGGTTTTCTATGCATGTAAAAGATGCTTTGCACTCACCCTTGGTCTCTTTTGTGAGCATTTTTTTGCTACATCTGTGCATTCTTGCCCTGGAAGGAAAGGAAATGCTGTCTGTTTTTGTAAAGAAACCAAACTTTACCACATAAAGTTCAGCTTTATGGAGAGCAGAGATATATGAGCCATTAAATGACATGGCAGGGAAGGCGCAAAGGCTGACTAGTGAGACCTCCTTTTTGTGCTTGTTGTCCAAGAGGATACACATATTCCCCAGACTTTTTTTTGTTCCAAAACTCACAGGAATACTCTTCCAGAGGTATTTAGAGAATACGTACTCCCCTCCAAATATCTTCTGAACTAGAAAGGCTCCATGTAGGTTTGTATCAACACCTCAGATAGGAGCAATACTTCTTGCGTTTCCACCTCATTGTAGATTTCAGATCTGCTTTTTGTAGTAAGACTCTGCTGTTAGGTTAACAAAGTCCTTTTAATTAACAGGCCAGCAATAAGATGCAGCCAAACTCCACTACATGAGTAACACCAAGCTTTCCAGTTCTCTACATAAGAAACCCAACCAAATGTTTCCCAGTTAACATGGATGCATCTTCCAGTTTGTGTTGAATTAAGACGATCAATTAGCTGTGGAAACATGCTTGAAATACACAAGATAAGCTAGAGCCTCCATAAATAATATTTTCAGGGTATCTACCCACACGTGGTGGAACTACAAACATTTCTTAGCTGCACAGCATCGAGCTGAAGGAATCAACAAGGGGGTAGTAACTGACATGCTTCTGCTTAACTTTGTCAACATTATACTGTTAATTTCAGAAAAATTATACAGCAACCTAAGATGTGTCAGAATTAGAGTAACAGACGGGCAAAGCTGTGACTACTGCAGGAGGAAAGGAAGTGGCTTTCCCAAGAACTTTGAAGGACCGGGTCATGCTCTAAGTTATATTTTACCAAACATACTTTAAAATGGCTGGACATTTTTAGCCACTGTAGTTGAAACACACAATCTCTATCCAAAAAAAAAGGGTTTGTTTGGGTATCATGTCTGGCAAAGCATTCCCAATATGTTTGCAAATACAGAAATCTGAAACCTCTGATATTTCTCATGCCAGCAGACTGTACACCCAATTGACGCCTTCTGTCTTTGTCTACATTTCAGTTTGGAACCAGTGAAATAAATTAGGTTTATAGGGTTTGGATACTGTTAGATTTCTGTACATACCCTCATATTAAAGTAATAAAGATGTTTGCCTCATAAAGTTGTAGCAATGTATTGAAGTGTAAAAGCAAAGGAGTCAGAATGAGTGAAGTAAAAATTAAAATGCAAAACTAAGCCAAACTACAAGAAAGTTCAGCAGAATATTTCTTTATAATATGGAGCAATCAAAATTGTTTGCGCTCCTCTCCAGCTTTATCTTCTGTGCATGTTCACATCATTTTTTTAAATTTAGAATTTAAGACATTGCATTTGCCAATATATTTTAATACCAATATATTATTTCATAAAAACAAATAATACAGACAGAATTGTCACTCCCTTTATTGACGCAATAAGCTTTTAAAAAAACATGTAAAATAAAGTGTTAATAATACAAAAAAAGAGATAATTCTGCAGATTCAAGATGCACCATGAACAACTGCTAATGAAACCTTCTATTTTTATCTGACTCATAACTGTTTCATCTTGTATTGCCTAATGGAACTAACATTACATTGCCTTATTTAGCAGGTCACTGCAGTTCTTAAGTTATTGTAGGTTACATCTAATGGAAATCTGATTAAGGTAGAGGGTCATATTTTTTGTTTTGAAATTAAGAGAGGGCTCATTTTGCATGGATGAATGGCTATAAAGTCACACAGTCCTTCAGAAATAGACTTGTGTAAAAAAAGAAATAGGCAGAGAGAGAGGGAGGGAGGGAGGGAGAGGGAGCCAGGAGTGAGACCATTAGTGTGTATTGTTCTAATGTCCTCAGGAACGCAAAGACTTAAGACACAGCTGCAGCTTGAGGTCATTGTGGTACTCCCAAAATAAGAATATAGAAACGGGGCAGGGGAAAAGAGCTTAATATTAATATGTCAATTCTGAGTCAATCAAACCAAACTGCAAAGAACTTGTAACGTTCTCAGCTCTTCCTAAACCCTACATAAGGCGGGTATGAATTGCAGACTTTTACTAGGTTTTAATATCTAGTTCTGAAAATATAACTTTGAAAGGCGTGAATGTGCTTAAGCCCCAATTATATTGCTGCTTTCTTCTGGCAGAAAATACTATTTGGCATTCTAAGCACAGTTTTACAAGAAATCTTTGAGTGGTCAACATCGCCGTAGCTGCCCAGGCTTCTATTCACACCATTTTTAGCAATTCAGTGTACCAAAGCCTCACAAAATATGTTGTCGTTTAGTTTAGCAACACATCTGACTTAAATTCTTTTTTCTTCTGTAAACCAAACTGATATTTTCACAAATTTGGGAGACATCTAGTCACTGTTCGTACAATTCTTTCTACAGTAATAAGCACATTTTAATGAGTAGTTTTTACTTGTCCACATATTCTATGGAGCCTACACGTTCTGGTATTCTCCACCAGATGAAAGAAAATGAAAGGCTTGAAAAGCTATTGAGACCAATGTGCCTGAGGAGCCTCACCCACCGTGTCAAAACACCCCCTGCCAAACAGGCCCCCATGCACACTCAGGATATATTGCATGCATCTAGAATAGGCCATTTTTTGCTTGGCAGGTAGAAAACCCCACAGTTCATTCAACTCTCTTCAGAGCTATATTGTCAGCTCACATATGTCCAACAGATTTTTTTAGCATCTATTTTTAGGAGGACCAAAGTGGGAAACAGTTTTTTCCGCTTGGTATATTTAAGTGACTAATACCCTCAATTCACCAAAATGTGTAAACATACACTTAACTTCAGCAGTGTTCATATCAAAGTACTACTTCATGACTACTTCAGCTGTGAAGTCCTGGCTCCACTCAATAGCTAGTTTTGACTTCAGCTTCCTGAGGTTTCATTCATCTCTCAACATACAAAATTAAATGCATACTACAATCATCGTAAGATCACAGTCTAAGAATTAAAACTCAAAATAGTGGCAGAGGATACTGAAGTGCATCTAACAGTTTATGTAAGGCACCATTTGTCCAGACTTACTTGCAAAAAATAAGAAATAGCTATTAGAGATCTGAGAGAATGCAGAAGGAAGAAGGACTTTTAAAAGATTGCAATAATCTGTTTCAGTTTTAGTTTTTCATACCCTATTTGCTATAAAATAATGTTCAATCAACTAGTTTTTCTTTAGTCCGAGAAGCAGCAAAGGAGAGGAAAGCAGAAGAAGAGAAGGAAAGAAAAAAGGAGAGGAGAGGAGAAGAGAGGAGAGGAGAGGAGAGGAGAGGAGAGGAGAGGAGAGGAGAGGAGAGGAGAGGAGAGGAGAGGAGAGGAGAGGAGAGGAGAGGAGAGGAGAGGAGAGGAGAGGAGAGGAGAGGAGAGGAGAGGAGAGGAGAGGAGAGGAGAGGAGAGGAGAGGAGAGGAGAGGAGAGGAGAGGAGAGGAGAGGAGAGGAGAGGAGAGGAGAGGAGAGGAGAGGAGAGGAGAGGAGAGGAGAGGAGAGGAGAGGAGAGGAGAGGAGAGGAGAGGGTGAAAAAGCAAGAGAAAGAGCACAAAAGAGAGAGAAAGAGAAAAAGAGAGAGAGAGAGAAAGAAAAAGAGAGAGAGAAAGAAAGAAAAGAAAAATCCACTGGATTTTTATAATCCACTGGATTTTATTTGTTTAGTAAAACTATTCTCTTCTATCATAAATTAAAGATTTGACTCTTTGCTTTGAGAATTGCTTCCTTGGTTTCATCAATTATTTTCTTTCATTTATTAAAGAAAAACGAAAGAAAATAGAATTGAGTACAATATGACTTTCTTTCACATGACCATTAACTTCTCATAGATGTTTTCTTGTGAGGTTTGTTCAGCACAGGTAATTTTCAATACAAATTTCAGAGTACTTTTTTCCATTGCATTGAGTAAGAAGCTCAATGCAATGGAAAAAAGTAGTCTGCAATTTCAGAATGCATGGCATTCAGTGATTATATCCATCATTAAACAATAAAATATTCAGTAGCAAATTTCCAAATATTATTATAGATTTCTCTTTTGGCATATAATCATATGTCTATTTATTAATATGTGCAAATTCCAATCAAGTGACCTATCCCCAAAACTATTTGTAAAAACTTACAATTCCATATAGAAAATCAATCTACATTCTGATACTAAGGGGTGCCTTAGTATCTTCTGTAGGTCCAAGATCTTGAAAAAAATATATCCTTTCTAATCTACAGTGAGCATTACATCTTTAATATTACTGATGTTAGCAAGTAGAACTTTGACAACCTAAGTAGTCTATTTATAGTGTTTAATAGAAGACTTCAGAAGAAAACTTTCATGCATTACAGTGCACTGTCTACTACTATATCCCATTTCTTTAATGTGGGTTTTTTTCACTTTGCATCATTCATTGAATGTTAGGATGCAGTGATGCAAGTCTGCACCAGTGAAATTACATGATGAATGTACAAAATTTGCAGAGTAAAACAAATAACATCATTGTGATTTATACTATTGTCTATTAAATATTATTTTTAATGGATAGGGTGTAGGTAAACTTATCAAAGGACATAGATTTTGTAATATGTATTAATAAATAACAAGGACAACACATGCTAGAAAGCCAAGACCAATGGCAGCAGTGGTTTTTAAAACAAGCATTCCACCGCCGTATTTGCCGTTGGAAGAATTCAAGACAGTGTGTAACAAAAAAACTTAATCACTACAATGGCTAACTGTTCTATCTCCTCCTCCAAAGCTAAGCTACGTTTAGAGTAAGAACTCACAACTTAAAATCTGGTGGTCCTAACAAAAATCAGTAGAAATTTTGTCATCCGTACTTTCCTGGTGGAATTTCCCCTAGGATGTCTGTTCATAAACCATTTATTTCAGTAACTTTCTTTTTACTGATTCAAATACTTAAAATCTAGAACTAGACTGCATGCACCCAGCACAATTACATCAGGCTATTTTTGAATTCAGGTTTTCATTAAGCACAATAGAAAAGCATCTACGTGCTCATGGAAGACCCCAGACACTCACCGCAGAAGTCAAATGACTTCTGGCCGTGCGTGCAGTCACACAGCTCATGCTGGTAAAGGTGATGCAATTGCCCTGCTGAGTAGCAGGAGGAAGGCTTTTTCTGCAGGGTGGCTGTGCACCATCTTGCTCGTACTCTGCAACTAGCAGTACTGGAGAAATTGTGATGCAGATCTGTAAGTCTTTAAAGCCTACTAAAAATAAAAAGCATGTACGCACACACACGCACACAAAGCATTTAGTTTCATAAAAGTTTACAGTACTTTCCAAATGGAAGGAAAGCACTGGTATGGCCATTATATAAGTTGGGCAAACAGTCATAAAAGGACAGGGCACAGGCTTGAGACAGATCATAGGACTGGGTTCAGTGCCCAGCTGTGCACTGATGTAATGAAGTAGCCTCCAGCACTGTTTATCAAAATTCTCTAACACCACACTATTTCAGTTAGAAACCTTATTAGCGACATATGCAAGTATTTATATTTAAAAAATATGACTTTCCTTTCGCATCCTTTCAAGTTGCATTCTTAAGTATATTAGAACAAGGACACAGGGTAGCATTGAAAAAGTGAGGGTTGAATCCTACCCCACCATAACTACATTTTACTGATGGGTTTAAACTTTTCTCAGTCTAGCAGATGAAACCACATTTATTTTGCTTCCTTTCTGGAGACTTACAAAACGGCTTGGTCGAGTACATTTTGCTACTGAGAGAAACGTGCTACGGCGACTCTTCATACTGCCAAGTAACAGTGTCTTTGAAAGCAATAATCCAGTGAGCAATATTAGGGCATCAGCAGGCAGAAGCAAAGATAATGTTACCTGCCCTTGAATTTCAAGACACAGAGCTCAATCCTACTCTTGAGGAATTGAGATAGAGCATATGAAGTCATTGCATCACTAAAGAACGAGTATTTCCACACGGCAAACAATATGCGGATTAACAGGCTCAATTAAAAAACATTTATTGAACAGTTGGCAAGTCTAAAAATGGCAAAAACACAAAAAAAAACCCACTCAATCTGATTACTTACATTAGAAAATACTACAGAAGTCACACTAGATATGTTAGGACAAGTTTTATCCTAGGATGTTAAAACCAATGTAGTTAAAATTCAATGTGTATATAAAATGCTCGATTGGCAATTTTCAAACAATCAGGCGATCATAACATTTTATCAATAAATATCTACAAGAATTACAAAACATTTTTCTTTAATTCCCATGTAAAAGAATTAAGCTCTGATTGCTTAAAAAACCTTGACCACTTCAGTGGTTTCACTGGAGTCAATGGACCTTCTCACAAAAACATTTATCATCCCGTGAAGGTCTGGATCAGCCTTCCAGTGTTTCTAAAAGGCTGGGTTGATGAGGAGGGGGAGAAGGAGAAGTGTAAATCCTCCTGAATCATTTATACAAACAGATAGAAATGCATAACTAGGAGCCACACATAGTTCTTTTTTTTTTTCTTTTTGTCCACACAAAGTTCTTCTTTGGCTAGGGGCAAAGAATTTTGAAAATGCATCAGCGAAAGAGTCTTTCAAAATTTTAGTCTTACAAAAGTTCCTGATTATATTTCCTGAGAATGAAAGTGAATTTCTTGCAAGTTTTCATCTATTAAAACAATTCAGAGAATAGCTCACTAGTAAGCCCATCATTTGATAAGTGATCAGTCTTGAAGGTTTTCTCCTAAAAGTGTGCGTGTTATTTGTTGGATTTTGAAATTGTTTCATTTATAAAATCTACAGAGTTTTTGTGGTTCTTGTTGTTGTTGTTTTCTTATGGGTAAGTGATGCTTTTATACAAGATACCAAACAAATTAACTCTTTCCAGAAAAACTATGCTTTATCATGTATTTTTTCTTGTTTCCCTTTAAAACCACACTGAAAAGCAGAGACATATTGATGAATCAGTTACACAGTACTTTTTGACTACAAGCGTGCAGCTCATTTTTCTTACTGACATGTTTCAGAAGCCAATCAAAAGTCCTCAAAACTCATGATTTCACAGTATTTATAATCATTTATCAAAATGACCTGCTTTTTAGAGACCATTTCAAACAAGTACATATGATTTATGATATTTAGATGTGTTTAAAATAAATTTCCTGGAGATACAACTTTTTGCTGCTTGCATCTTGAGAATAGGTAGGTTATAAAATATTAAAACTCAGGGGGAAAAAAGTATTGTTTTTATTCATGTGATTTGTCAATGAACAAAACCCACCAGAACACACTTGGCCAAACCGTTGAAACAGTGGATTCCTGAAATGCTTTTCTAAATGCTACTATTGTAAATACATTCAAAAATATGAATAATTTTTATTACCTGCTAGCCTTTTCTTGGAAACCTGTGCCACACAGAAAGCATTTTCCCATGGCGAAATTTGGTTTCCTTTTTTTTTTTAAGTCTTTTCATGCCTGAGGGCAAGTGTTTAATTACATTAGACTTTAACAGGAATGCAATTTCCTTATATATTTATCTCTTGCAATTTAATGTTTGAATAGCTGTATTGCTTAGAAGAACTCTTTCAACTGTACTCAGCCTCCCCCTGGTCTTTTCAGCACAACACAGATATTTTTTTCACCATAGCATTTTAGACTTCCTTAAGGCTACCAGATCCACTCTTTTTTCATATTTCTCAGTAAATCTAGATAGCACTTCCTATATAGGCATTAATATGCTTTTTTCTTGACTGCAGTCTTAAGAAAACTTGGACCTAAGTAATGTAACTTAGGAAATCACAGAAGTAACTTTGCATCTTATGTGTTCTGCATCATCTGAGAATCAAAACCTACTTTATAATACACAGAAATAAAATGGCCCTGAAACTCACAGGCAAGTAAAGAGAAGGGAAGGCATTAGAAAAATCCAAAATATTCCATATAGAACAACTCATACCACAAAGCAACAAAGCACTCCAAGAATATGTTTTCTATACACTCAGCATGGTTTTCATCCGCACCTCATTAGCACACAGATAATTCTGACCATTAGGGCACTTTAAAATAAGCTATTTCATTTGCAACCAACCCTCAGATTTAGTATTGTCTCTCTACTCGTACGGCCTTGACATCGAAGAGCTGAGTTACAAAGGTGAGGATGCAGATGCCATTATTCACTGCAAAACGTTAACATATAAAGATTTGTATGCACCACTCCTCAACTCACAGGCAGCTTTACCGACCCACTCCTGGGCCTAGGCAGGTTGAAAGGAATGTTCTGCAGATTATGAGAGAGCAACTACAAAACCTGGAGACACTGACAGCTGCAGCAAGCAGGGGTTGATGACTACAAAAGCAATATTTCCCAGTCCTTTGCAACAAGAACAGCTGAAAATATCACCCTGTTCTGAAGCAGTCTTTTCAATATCTTCAAAGGGAACTTCCCAAAATGCTTAAAATCTGGGTTAGGGCTAAAGTTATATAAACTAAGTCCGTTTTTATAACTGTGTTTCTATGTCCTCCCATTCCCTTGCAATATGTGAATTTTGGGTAAAAAACACACAGCCCATCATACTAAATTCTGTTTGCCCTCTGGATTTTTGTTTATAATTTTAAAACGTTGCACTCCAATCATCATAAAAATAAGTAAAATGGGGTGTCCCTTCTAGTAAATTTTCAGAGTAGCTATACAGCTAAGAAACAGTTACTCGTTTGAAAGGTAAATGATACAAGGAATGATCATGTTTTACATTCTTTAAACTATCTACAAACTCAGCTTTGTGATCTTAAACACACAGAAACAAAAGCTAAGTAGTGGAAGAAAGGGGTAGCCTAAGGTTAATTCAGCTCTGAAATGTGGAACAGATTCAGTGCTCAAGAAAACGCTGAGCATTCTGTGGTTTTAAGTGATATGCTTAAGAAGAGGAAATATATGTGTAAATAAGCAAGAGCATTGATAGTTGTCTCAGAATGCTGGCACTGAAACTTAAAGCAGTCTCTTTCTCTCTTCACCTCTTAGTTATTTACTATTAGGATTTTTTACAAATGTCTATTGAAGTAGTTCCAAGTCTGATGAAGGCATGGAAGAAATTCTTTCAAGCACAGTCATTTGTTTAAAAAAAAAGATTAATGAGAAATAAAGGCGATGATGTTTAATCAAATGAGGGGCAATTATGGTTGACAAATATAGAAACACAGCAAATTAAAATAATTCTTGCTGCCATATAGGAGAATAGCATTAAATATCTAGCACCAGAGTTCAGGACTAATAAAGGGGTGGGGTTAAATATTCCGTCCAAAACTCAGGCTTTTCCTGAAGAAAAACCAAACATATAGCAGCTATGCAGTTGTTGTCAAAAGACATCTATTTTCAGTTTGAGAGATTCACAATTGTGTGAACGGTCGTATTTTTTTTCTTAGCGGAAGGGAGGAGGAAATAGTTACCTGCCTTGATCTTCAGAAAGTCTTAGAAAGTGAGGATCGAAGTGCATTGCAAGATAAACATAACCGTGGCTAAAGGCTCAAACTCTTGTCCACTAATCCAGTGGAAGACTCCAGTCACTTCAGGGTAAGGTTTAGGACATTCCTCACTGGTGTTTTTTTTGGTTTGCATTGTAGAATGAAATAAACAGAAAGTGATTCAGATACTTCCCTGACAGTGAAAGGGACCAATTTCCTTTTTTTCTTTAGCTCTAAATAGACCGACAAATACAATAAATCCTTACACCAGCAGGCATCCAGTTATTTTCTCAGTTGTAACAGGGACTGTCCATACACCTCAAAAAATCAAATAATTCTTTTTCTCATTGAAAGTAAAGACAAAACAAAAGATTTTACCAGCAGTGTTTGAACTAAATACAGCTTTAAACGCAAGAAGAGTTTTCAGCAACTATATCAGCTATGTAAGACGCAATTCAGATAAATACGTTCTGAGTTACTGTAACTGTAAATATTTGCTAATATAATGGACAATGAAGGAAGTGATGGTATTCTTGAGGATTATTTTTTAAAATCCTTTGTGTTGCTTGCTCTCTACCAAGCTTTCAGCATTTTGAGTGAAAGAGGTTATGGTTTCAGTTGTGAACTTCATACGTATCTGGAAAAGCCTTTCACTTTCTCTTCTGTGATAACAAATAATTTGCTATGCCAGCTCTTGAGTTTTTAATCTGTTGAGCCCTCTCTCTTTCAAGTGCCTCCTGCCTGTCTCTCTATATTTTTGCGACCCCCCGGTTCATGTGTGCCCTAACAGAAGTCCCATCAGTTGTGTTGCCTTCGCCGAGTGGCTTTTGTCAGAGCAGGACTTTGACAGGCTTTGCTATTTTAGAAAGCAGAGATAATGTCAAGGTTTTTTGCCCATTCATTGATGCCAAATCATTGCTCTGGAATGACTGCGGGTCTACATGTTTTTATGCTCGCCTTTAAGTAAGAATTACTGTGATTTTAAAAGGCAGACTGCCCCTTCCTCTTTCCCCGCCACCAGAAAACTGAAGTGAAGCAGTTTTCTGAAACTCTCATTCACCCGTTTGCTTCACAGAGTCCAAATTTTGCCCTTTCACGCTGAGGATTTGATGCAGGCTCACTCAGATCCTACAGGGTAGCAAGGCATCAGCTCCTCTCCCGAATCCCCGCTTCCAAGGCAGAGCTTCCAAGCGTTGTGCAATCGCCTCGGAGCCGCAGTCAGCTCCACGGCGAAGGGGCGGAGGGGAAGGAGCGCGCTGGATTCTGAATTTTGAAGCAGAGGTGTCGTATCGGGCAGGGGGGAGGGGGCCGCGGGACCAGATGCTGAAAACCGCACCAAAACTACAAACGTTTCTCTCCTTGGCTGTAGGAAACTCTCCCCCACTGCCACCTTGATTTCATACTCTATCACGTGCTGATTTTTTTCTTTCTATTTCTCCCCCCGTAGCCTTAATAAAGCTTGCGTTAGTGATGGAGATCCCGAGAGCGCGTTGGTGGGAAGGAACAACCCGGCAGCCCGGTGTCAGCCGGCGGCGAGAGCACAGCTGCGGCCGTGGCCGTGCCAGCCGAGCCGAGCCGGGCCGAGCCGAGCCGAGCCGGGCCAAACGAGCCGAGCTAAACCAGCCCAGCCGAGCGGCGGCAGGTCCGACCCCGGCGCTTCCCCGAGCCCCGCCGCCCGGGGATCCCGCCCCGCTGGGGAACGCGCGAGCCTTTACCTGAGCTGTCGCTTTTCCTTTTGCCGGACCTCTTCTCTGTTTCCACCGGGGACAGAGCCTGCCTGCCATAGTCCCCTGGCGCGCACGCTGCCCCCGTGGGGGTGTTGGTGCCCAGGCTGGAAGAGTTCGAGCACAGGACAGGGGGGCTGCTGCCCAGCTCCGGGGGTCCTCCTGAGTCAGGCTGAAGGCAGAGGCTGTGCCTGGCCGCGGCGGGAGGAGACGACATCTGAGGAATGTGCCAGTTCGTCTGCAAAGCTTGGTGCTGCTGTTGCTGGTGGTGGTGATGGTGGTGATGGTGATGGTGATGGTGCCCCCTATGATGTTGGCTGGCAAACATGCCCTCCTCATTGGGGTATCCCGCTATTATGCAAGAGGAAGAAGAAGAAGACAGATCAGGGTAGGACATGTGGTCAGATCTTCCATGCAGGGCAAGAGAAGACTGGGAGAAAGGGTGCAAGCTCTGCGCAGTGGCATGGGGGCTGCGCAGGCAGCCAAAGAGTGTGTGATCCATGGCATGCAAGTCTCAGGTTCCAGGCAGGAGAGTTTAGGAAAGATCCAACTTCACCACCCTTTGTCAACTTTCACTGTAAACAGATCGGGGCTGGGATTTTTTTTTCCAAAACGGCACCGACAGACTCTGCAGCAGGCAGCTGAGCTCAGATAATCCAGGTCTTTAGCCCTAGTGGCCAGTCTCCGCTGCATAAACACTCGGACCTAGATGAGCCGTTCTCAGAGCTGCTCAGATGTCAAGAAGTGGGAGAGGTTGAAGCCAATAGAAGGTGGTCCCAGAGAACTGCTTGAAGGGGGAAACAGCTTCGAGAGGTTATAAATACAGTAGTGTGTAATGTGAGCTGGGGGCTGGCTCAGCAGCACAGCACTGACCACATGCAAACTCCCTCCAAAACGCCAGCGCCGTCCCCGCGCCGAGCCGCTCCGTCAGCGGGCGGCAGCGCTGCGCACCCGCGCCCCGGGCGCCCGCGGCCCTAGGCGGGGGGGGGGGGGGGGGGGGCGGCTCCGCGGGGGCGCAGCCGCTCGTCCCGGCCCCCGGGGCTCGGGGCCGCGCCCCCCGCCGCGGCTGCCCCGAGCCCCCCGCCCCGGGCGGCCCCCGCAGGGCCATCACCGCCCCGTCGGGGCTGAGGGACCGCCCGGGGTTCTGCCGCCCCTCGGGGCGGCGGGCGGGGCAGCGCAGCAAAGACGCGAGGCGACGTGAGGGGGTGACTCTGGGGCGGGGGGCGCGGGGGCACCGCCGCCCCGCGTCCCCGGGGGCCGAAGCGCTCTCGCCAGAGCCTCACCTGCAAGCCCAGGTGCGAGGGCGGCGGCGTGCGGGGCCGCACGGGCCGGGGCCGGGGCCGGGGCCGCGCTACCCCGCTCCGAGGCTCCCGGTGCGGGTCATGCACCCGCTCCGCCCGCGCCCACCGCCCCGGCACTCGCCATGGGCCGCGGCGCTGCCCCGGCTGCCCTCACAGTGTGCCTCAGCATCGGCGGCAGGTTCTGCAATGAAGCCAGCGGCCCGCACCGTGCCAGCAACGCTGGCTGCAGAGAGAAAGTTTCCCCTCTTGCCCTCTGCCCCTTCAGAATAAGAAGTCGCATAATGTTTATTTGCTTTATCTTCATTTGCTTCGTTGCAAATGTCTTTAGTTGCAAATGTCTTTCCAGGGGGACAACCTGGAAAGTCTGGGCCTGTCTTTTTTTTCTGTTGTTTTTATTTTTAAAAATTATTTTTGACATCCGTGTAGTGGAATTACAGTAGCCACCAAGGCGGCTCTTAACTGGTTTAAATCAGGATAACGCATTTAGTGATCAATGACCAAAGAGGTGCCCACTGCGCAGAGGTTTTATTCTTCAGCTCTTCCTACTCGATGTACCTTGCTCCTCCTCCCCCCCCAAAACAAAACTAAAAAAAAAAAAAAAAAAGGAAAACCATTTCTCTCAAGTCTAATTCTTGGGTCCATGTGCTAAAGATAAAATGAATTTCAATTGCTAGTGGAAAAAATCAGCAATTGTATGACTTTTGCAAGAGCTAGTTTCTTAAACGGAAATTGAGTCCTATTTTGTGGGAAATTAGTTTTGCAGACTTTCTTTAAAAAAAATCTAAAACTTTTGTTCAGCAGCTGCTCCGCTTTTCACTGCAGTTTCAGACTGAGCTGGAACCTGCAGCAGTCTTTCGACGGTAAGATTTCCCCCCTTTTCTGACATCTAACTCTTTTTAACAACTGTCTTTAGATTTAACTGTAGCAACGCGGTCTTTACAAAGAGAGCGGCGTCCAAAGCAGAAGTTGCTGCCTCTGTGCACCGTTCAAAACTTGATATTTCTTCAGAATAAAGGAAATATACAGTTACAACACTGATGAAATATTTTGTGCTTTTCATTGTGTTTATCGTTTCAATATGTGTTCTAATATTAGAAGAGAGGGATACAAAGAAATCTCGATGGCTGAACCCCTCTTGAGTTTGGGCTGTTTACGCCGGGCTGCCAGCGCAGGGGTGCTGCTGTCCCTCACAGACAGGCGCTGCCATGGAGCAATAAGTGCGAGACAGCGGCAGGCGCGGAGCGTCGCGCCCGCAGCGGCCCCGGCGGCGGCGGCCCGAGGGCAGCGGGGGCGGGCGGGCGGCGCGGGCGGCCCCAGGTGCGAGCGGGGAGCGGCCCCTGCGCTCCGCTCCTCTCCGCACCGCATCTCACCGCACCGCTCCGCATCTCACCGCATCTCACCGCACCGCACCGCTCCGCATCTCACTGCACCGCATCTCACTGCACCGCACCGCTCCGCTGCCCTCCGCCGCTCTCCAACCTGCTGCTGCCCGCCCCGGCCACGGGGGCCAGCCGCCGTCGGGGGGGCCGGGGCCGGAGGGGCAGCAATGCCAACATCATCCCTCCTTCCAGGGCCGCCGTGGCTGCAGCCCTCACACCGCCACAGCTGGGAAGAGGTCAGGGAAGTCCCGAAGCCAAAGGCGGTGTAAAAATGCCTTTTCTTAATTCTAGGGGATGGCCATGCAGGATTTCTCGCACATAACAAGAAAAAAAAAAAGTTAAAAAAGTGAAGCGCAATGAAGAAAGTGAGAGGGTGCAAGGAAGAGAAAGAAAGGAGAGAAAGATAAGGTTTCCAAGAGAAATAAGAGACAAGCCAAATAGGACATTTTAGGGAGAGGTAGGAGAGGTTCCTAAAGAGAAGAAGAAGAAGAAGAAGAAGAAGAAGAATGCAATAGCAAAGCTATAACGGCACAGCTCTGTGTTTTCAATAGTTTTATACCCAAATCTGACTATTCAGGAATGTGCTTCCCTGGGTTTCTGAGTTCCCAAATAAGTTCACAAGTCCTACACCAAGTGTTCTTATTACTTCTTTAAAAATCAGTTTTAAGCACGCGTGAACTGGAAATGCCGTTCACTGCAGATGCTTTCCTTTTAAACTATGTAAAGAGAATGCAAATATAGGCAACTAATGTTAAGGCAAATAAACAGCTTCAAACACTTTCTGAAATAGTTCAGAAAGTTTTTGTGCAGTTACCAAATACCTATGGCCATACGATAGCATCCTTTGTAAAAAAATTTTAACTTTTTAGTTAAAGCTTCAGCACAAAGCTTCTCAGTAATAGCAGAATAATTACTGGAAAAAATTGTAAGCAGTTGCTGCCTCTCAATATTAATGATTGAATTCTTGTTCGCATTGTACCTTTTCAGAATGTGTGTTTAACCTACATGTGGTACAAAAGCATAACTTAAATCAATGCCAGCAAGTTTGCCCAAAGCTTATAAACATCAAGTGAAAAAAATAGAATGTTTTAAATATGTGAAAACAGTAAACTGTTTAACTCATAAAAACATCTGGAGCCAACACAGTTTGGAACATCCTTTATATTTTCATGTATGGGCTACTATTTGCATTCAGTTTGTGTTTCTTGGTTTTGCTGGTGGGTCGTTTTTTGGGTTTTTAGCTTACCATTTATGGGAAAATTGACCTGGACGAACCAGTGTACAATTCCTCCTCTTCAGGACTTTTGTAGTCTTTCTGATTTTTTACGTTGGAGACTGAAAGAACCACCTTCCTGAATATTTATCAGAATGTAAGTAGGATTATTGTCAGTTCTTTCTAGTATGTGGTTTGCATATTTGCAATATGCGTATTACAGTAAAATCAGATAGATAAGTCATACTTGGGGACCACCATTTGAGTGATATAAATTGTCATAACTTTGCTGAAGTCAGCAAAAGGATGGCAATTTACACCATTTAAGAATATTTTCCTTACTGTCAAAGGGAAGGCTTACAAATATGAATTCAGTTTCTTTTTGCCAAAGTTTTTATTGTACCCAAGAGCCTACCAAACAAGAGGACAAAGTTTTATTCTACTGTAATTATGATCAGTTCGTATTTTTCCATGGCAATTTGGTCAATGCAGGCATCATTTAACCTTAGAGTCAATCCAGATTCACAACAGATGTATATTTATTTTCAGCCTTTTCTTTTTTCCCAAATTTTTGCCAGCTTAACTCCCTCTGAAGCAATATAATTCCTTTCTCTTGGTACCTGTGCCGCAATATAAACCCACAGATATAAGCAGTAATAAAGTCTGGGGATTATGCATCATTTCAGAGATGCTTGAATGCCTTAACTGAAAATCCTAGCAAAGAAAATGAATAATTGTTCACTGACTAGTCAAAAATACTGAGTCCCTGATTAGTTAAAATTTACAATGATCACATTTATTATTCTAAACCTATGGTGTACCAGTATCTTTACAATACTTTGTCATAAACCCAATTTTTTTTCTGAGAAATTGCACTACCACAATGTGTACCTCATAATTTTAACATTGCATTTCTGTGGTGTACTTCCATTTCACTCTCTATAGCACTTACATGTGCCATGGTTTAACACTTATCAGACCCAATTTTTGCTTTAAAGACAACTAGAGATCTGTAAAAACTTTTAAGCCTGAATTCATATTTTCAGCTACTTCTCCCACATACATATGGCTTCTGTTCTTATTTTCATGATCTCCAAGCATTACAAATTTTAAAGTTATGCCAGCAATTTAGTATACTACAGAAAAGTTGTGCTGAACCATGAGGCCCTCACTGAAAATGATTTACAAGTTTGCATTACATCATTAAAAGTTATTCGACTTGCCAGCCCAATGTAACCAGTAAAATATCTTATGCTTCCTACTTAATTTAAATAAACTGATGAAATATTAAAATGCTGAATGCACTTGAGGCTTCACACCTGAACTATGATGTTTCAGGAATGCTTTTAGAATTTGGGAAACTCTGCATTTCACATGCTATGGGAAACTTGCATTTCACATTAGATACCCAAAAATCCCAGAAGTCATATTCAAAACTTTGGGGTGTGTTTGTTTTAAATAAATAATTTATTTGAAAAGTCCCTCTTGCACAATACTATTTATTTCCCAATCTGCATGTTGCTTTGCAATTTAACATTTTTTTATTCTTTCTAGTATTATCTCTACTTAAGAATACTTGGACTAGAAAACAGCAATGACTAGCTTTGTAGGGCACTTTAATAATACATATATTTCATTTGTATTTAGAAATGTACTCAATATGCATATGCAGGCAAGTCAATAATGCCTGAAAAATATGTTTTCCATCTTGACAATTACACGCTACACACAGTCCATTTTCCTCATAAAAATGCTAATCACAGAGGGGGAAAAAAGGCATGTATTTTGCACTTTAATAATTTTATTGTTTGATACAATTCACATTGTGGATTTTGATCTGTATATGTATTTAAAAGACATTTCACTGGAGTTCCCATTGAAAATACAGACACTGTTGTGCATGGAAAAAAGGTGAAGGGTATTTTTATCATTCTGTATTTTTAACAATGCTTGCTTCTAACGGTGCTGCAAAATTAATATTGCGCTGATTATACTTCAAGATTGAGTCACCCAGAATAAAAAATACAGATGATTGAAAACTTTGTGCATCAGAAGATTTAAGCTATGACTTACATCCATTAACTGGGTAAATAAAGACTAAAATAGAGACAAAATCATACCACATATCTGAAATATTTATTGTCTCCTGGCTGACATTTCCAAGCCCTTGCAGGACCAGCAGCAGGGGGCATATTTCATAATTCTGCCTCCATCATTGGGAGAGTGATAAGTCACTAATTTTTGTCATCTCTTTTACCCATTAATGAGTATAATACTACTACAATGTGCGTTTGTAGTAGTTCCTGATTTTCTGTGCTCTGGAGGGAGAAAAAGACACATAGGCGTGTATCTATGCAGCAAGAATAAATAATTACAAAATATCTAGGTTTTAATAGCTGCTGGGATTATGTTATTTACTTTGCAGGTGTGTTTGCTATGATTTATAGTGTGATGAGCTCTAGACTTGGAGCAGAAACCCCTAACTAGCTAGTATTCCGAACAGAAAGATATTCACTGCCCCGCAGAGCTCAGGGTCTATTCATTCTGCCAGTTTCACATGGGAGTAATCCTGTGTTTTTGCAGAGTCCTATTTGTCTTCATGGTGATTTTCTTGACTGGAAACATTTTCAGGATTGCAACATTAATTAATAATAGGTGTAGGAAACAAAGACCTAAAAATTGTTAATGTATAGGAGCATCATGCACCCCAAAATCTACCATCAGATAATGCTAAAAACAGATACTTGATCGGAGAAATTAATTACAAAATAATATTTGTTTGGAATTATTATTTTAGACTAAACTCAGGGTGTTTTTAAGATGCAGATATTTTGTCTTGTGAAAGAATAAGAAGAATTAAAAAAAATACCGAGCTAGACTTCTCTAAAAAACATATGCCAAGAAGTGCTTAACTTGCAGATAAAGTCTCAAAGATTCAGGAAACTATTGTAAGGCATCAGTGACACTAAAAAAACATTGTTAAGTTCTTAAATGTCATGAAGAAGCATCCAAATGTCATACCTTGAGAATTACACCTTCCAAGGCCGTGTTTGCATAAACTAATTTTTAATTTTATTTCCCCAAAACAGAACGCAGCTCTACTGATGAGCTGTGAATATATGATACTACTTGTTGAAATAAACCCTTCCAAGATATTTGTGCTTGTCATGCTTTATTAAGCATCCCGCTTGCATGTCCTTTGATACAATGTGATAGATCTTAGGTTGGGTTCAATAAAGTATTCCAGAAAGAGACTTAGGCCCTTTCACACCAACTGAGTTTACATATTGTACTCTGGTGCATCAAATCACTTTAAGTAGCCACCTTCCTCTCTTCTTTGATGGATTTTCATGCATTTTATTTAAATTAGATGCCCATAATAAAAGCGTGAAGTCCATTTATTTGTATCCTATTTTTTCAACTGAAAAATGTCTCTCGCTGTGGGCTCAGTGAAGGTCAGCTGTAAAAAGAGGTGTATTATTTGGCACACTTTTCAGCTGACTGAGACACATGCAATGTACAGCACGTGGGGACAGTCTGAATTTGTGTAATTCCCTCATAGGTAATTTGTCCATGAACTTTAAGCATTTGTACATTTGAGCTGTAGAACGTATCACTTAGGGACTTAGATTTTATTTAATAACCCAAGTATATTTCAATACAAGATGGTAAACTAAAAATATTTTCCGTTTCACTGTTTCAAAAAAAGCCATGTGCAAAAGTACACAACAAAACGAAATTAACTCATAACATATGCAACTCTTACTTGTGCAAGAGCGGTATATGCCCCTAAATCCAGACTGCAGCATCTGGAGGCATAGCATGTCTCTAATGGAAGAGAAAGTCACGAGACATGTCAGCTTCTTGGCTGTGTTACTCTAAAAGTCGTGCCTTTTCCTTCTCGGTACCCAATGCAACTCCGATTAAAACTAATAAAACAGACACTGTTGAGGTAAACTGCCTTTGAAGCATTTTGCCTCTTTTGTCTCACTAATTGTAGGCAATAGCTTTAAACTGAGATAGATATTTATTATATAAAAGAAAAAAACCTCTTACATAAACCTCTTTCACTTGAAACAATGAAGTTTGAATCAAAACTAATATCCCACAGTATGAATCATGTATTCTTAGTGCATCCAAATCTACACATTCCCATTTGTAGAAACAAGTTTTGCTGTTACTAAGATGACTTGAAGTGCCTCTTTATTATTACTGCATTTTTACCCCTAGTAGTATTAGAGATAATGTATTCCTCATATACTTTTACTGTTGTGATCAGCTTAGTAGAGACTCTGAAACATTTTAAAGAAACAACTCACCCTTAAACTGTTTTACAGCAAGAACTGTCTTCTTCATAGTTGACTTTGAGGAAGTGCTGAGTCTTTTCTTTTCCCCAGTGACCTCACAGGATCAATGTCTTTGTTAGACTGTAATAGTAATTTTAAAAAGTGCAGGGAAACTTAGATACTATTCTTTGTAATTACAAAAAAAAAATCATTTAAACAACCAACACTGCTGAAAATTGTATTTTGAAACAAGCCTGGTGGAGAAAATATTTCACGAACCGATTTTCAAATTTTATTGCACTAAAACTGTTAGATGATCTGTTACAGAAGTTGAGTTGTCTAATTTTAAATGTTCTTCCCTTAGTTTTTTTATCAGCTGGTCTCCTCTGATATATTCATAGCAAGCAAGGGGGAAGGTATGTCTGTCTATTCTAGTTACTCTTATTTGAAGAAAATACAAGTAGAAACTGCAAAACCGTTGTTACAAAGCTACTAAATTTGAAAATCCCATCACGAACAGCATGCTGAATGTATAAATACACATATGTGAATGCTGAAAGAGGGTGTTCAGCTGTGCAAAAGTGCAAGATTACCGCCAGGCTCAAACCCTTACTGTAAGATTAAAACAAATCAGGTTAGTGCCCACTGTCTTTTAATAACAGGGAGAATTCTTAGATGCATTATATTAAAATAGAAGCTTCACATAAAATCAAATGAAGGAGCAGAAAAAACTCTTCGCACAGATTACCAGAGAAAGTTCTGACTTTGCTTCCTAGCAGAGAAAAATGTTTGGGAATGTATCTAATCTAACACACCCTATAAAACTGTACAGTAGTCCCTGCTACAACAGTGAGCTACATGGAAGACAGAGTCACATCCCAGAGCAAAATTCCAAGATTCCTGTAATCCAAAACTGCCTGTTTAATTTCTAAATTGTGAAGCTACGTTTCCATTTCGGTAAGTTGGTAGATAGGCTTCTCCTATACATGTACACTAATTTCATTACGTATGCCCCCCTGCAGCTGTGGTAATGAGTCTTTTTTAAAAACATACCTTGACTTGATGATGAGCATATTTGGATCTAAAAATAAGTCATATATATAACTTCTAATATGGAAGGCATGGCATGTATCCAGAGGTCCTGGCAATAAGTTTATACTGTACAATTTGTAGTCAATCAGACTTTCCAAAATGAAGTTCCATAAATATGAACATACATTGCTCGTTTGTTTTCTTTTCTGTTTTTGTGTTTTTTTGGTTTTTTTTTAAGTTTCCTTTATTGGTATCATAATAGTATGACCCAAATATAAGGGAAAAAACCCCATATCGTATTAAACACAGGAATACGCTTTCACAGTCGTTTATTGTGCATAGCTAGTAAACATTTCCTGGCAAACAATTTAGAGAGTCCATAAATTCCACCCTAACGCTACTTCCGTAGCTAGATGCAGTGCACCGTACACGAGGGTATTAGCTCAGTCTCTCTCATCCGGAATGGGTGGATTGGAATTGAAAAATCCCCACCCCCCCATTATAGCACCATATGTCTCGAAAGTCTATCCTCTCTCAGGGCAAACGGCTCCTCTCAGATCCGCCTGATGGATCACGACTGAAACGCTGCTGTCCCTCGCTATTTAATCTGACAGCATTTCTGAAGTAGCTATCGGGAGAGCACAACGAGCCAAGCATCCCTTTGGCATTAGTGGCAGCTCCCCACGCAGAGAATATCAAGGATATGGAATAGCAGAGGGAAAATCTACCACACCATGCCAATTTGTATGGAAAATTTGATCCTCAAGCTAGAGGCAGTGAAAAGAAGAAAGCCTCTCATTTCAGCAAATTGAGCAGTGCTTATGGCTCCCGGGTTCCTTATGTAACTAGTTAACCAGTGCTAGTAGACCAGCTTTGCAGCATCTTCAGAGGAACTGAGTCTATAAGAATTTCAAACAATTTTCTCTAGATGTCTTATTGAGGTGTTTATAGATTGAGGGATTACTAGGGGAACAGTTTGTCCATAAAGATTTTTGGTGGATTTGATTTCTGCTCAATATTTTTTGTATCTCTTTCTGTGTGCATGTCAATTTATAACGAGAAAAAAATACCTTCAAATAACACTCAAATGTTTGAAAGTATTTGTGTGAGGTGATCATGTTAAGGTGAAGTTCATATCTTTATTTGAGAAGACTAAGCAGATGTATTTCCACCACTTTGTGTACTTTTTACAGGTATATCATTCATGTTACAGGTATTATTTCCAGATTATTTTGGATTGAAAACAAAGACTTAGCTAAAATCTGGACTCTTTCCAAGTTTCCAAAATCATCTCAAAAGCTCAAAGGAATTCAAACACTCTGTCGAAGTCCTGCTTTGTGATCTTTAATATTACAGTATACAGCGTTAAAATCTCTCCCCTATACACCTTTAATCAGAACCTGAGGAAGGATAGTATGGTAACCAAGGGCAGAAGGGTTTAATTTCACTGGGCATGCAAGCTTTTTTGATTTTTAGCTCCCTGGTTTTAAAATCCTCTTTCATTGATTCCAATTGAATGGAACCACTATTAAACAAATAGTCCTCTTCTTGGTTAACAGCTTCATTATATATCTTTGATAGTCCATGTGAACCCCTTAGGGTACTATTATATGAAAAACCAAAAATTTTGGAATAAAAAGTATGACGGGTTTTGGCAGCTTTTGAAATTAATTAAAATTACCAGGACTTCAAGGCTCAAGAATTTTAGACTTTTTCATGTGTTCTTTACCCAGTGCTCAACAGTAGACATTGCACAATTATCCCTCATTTTCTGGCTACTCATCTCTACAGCCTCCCTGTACTTCCTCCTTTTAGCTCTAAGGCACCGAGTTCAGCCACGAGTCCTTCAGGGGTACTCTGAAGAGAGGTAGTTTGTGGTTTGCAATTTGCTCAACTTATTGTCTGATGATAAAGCCCCTAATTCTTTTCCTGGACCAGGACCTCTGCCAGCTTCCTTTCATTGTGCATATGGGCAAACAGAGCTAGAAGAAAGATAACGCTGAGCTTGTTCAGCAGAACTCCAGCAATAATTTTCTCTTTTATGTTTTCAGTGAATCTGATTGCTGGCAAAAGCTGCCACAAAAAGACAAGTCTGATCAGAAAGAGCATGAGCAGAGAAAGTCCAGTTTCCCAGATATGTAGCCTCAAGGACTATTCTTTACTGGTGGTAGGGTGTATTAGCCCCCAGGCCTCCCCCAAATCAGCCTGAACGTACCCTAATAATCCTTTGGTGTGAGTTCTTGTCTGATTGGTACAATATGTTATTTTTTCATATTTAACATTACACTCATGCATGGTTGCATGGATTTTTCCTTGACTCTCCTCATGGTAAAGAATAAAGAATACCAATAACAAATTAAATTAATGTGTTTTATGTACATTAAATAGTAGGAAATAAATCTGTGTAGAAAATGTAGCTAGTTCCTGTGTTTGCAGAGACTCTCTGGATTTATTGCATTGAAGCCAAATCTATTGTTAATCCATTTAATATTGATTTTATTCTCCAAATATGTTTGGTGTTTCCTTTCCGAACTGACATATTGTGACTGAAAAAGTCAGTATTGTACATTCATAAGGTACTGGCAAAAAAATTGCTGAGAACAGGTAATATATTGTTTTCTTGCTGATAAAATATGTAAAACCTCACCAAATAAGTTTAGATGGTGACTGGTTGAATTAGTAGTAACATTTTAATAGGATTTCTGTAGAGATCTTTGCCCTTTTGTGTCAGGTTCTGTGCACTGAACGGGAGAGCTTTCCATCTAAATAAGTAAGATAAAGGGCCAAAGAAATTAAATAAGATAATTACAAGGCAGCTATACTTAAAATTAGAAATGTCTACTGTAGACGTTTACTTCAGGTCTGTTACAAATAGCATGCTTGTGACACAAATAGAAATGCAGTATTTCTTTTTTAAAATTTTTCTGCGGAATCACGTAAAAAGAATTAGGAGATGGATTCCCTGAAAGCATTCTTATGTAATAATACCATTTTTAATAGGTTTCACCCTCTTTAAGAATAGGATTAAATCAGGGTGAGGTAATTGGGTGTTATGGTCCAGTTAACAAACTTTAGCATGAGGCTAGTGGCAAGTTAAATCATTATAATATGGAACAGAGTTTTATGAAGAAAACTACTGGAAGTCTAACAGTTTGAGCGCTACTGACTTCAAAGAGCCTGGAACCTCAGACCTGATTTCCAGGATTTTATAATTTGTTATAATTGTAGCTGCATTTTCAGTATGTTTTGTATTTCTGCTTAAAGCATTGAAGTGAGCAATCTGCATATGTTACTGCAAATAAACAGAGGCTATGAGAGAGCGCCGTGACTCCAAGTTAACACTTTACTCCTAACAAAAAAACCCAAATGGCTTCTGTGCGCTAAATCTTTCACACCTCTCAGAAAGTGTTTCAATATTTCAATATTTTTAAAACCACACTTATTTTGAAACAATGATCCAAATTGTAGTTGAATCAGGCTGACATTTTATATCTCACTTTATGTGCCTTATTTTGAAGATTCTCATTGCTGTCAAAATTAAATAAAAATTTTTAAAAGTCTAGGTTTCTTTCATAGCGGTCATGAAACAGTAAGGAAAAATGCTTATGAGGTATGGAATTGTATTAACATAAACTGGAAACCTTAGAGTGTCCATAACAGAATACTAGCTACATTAAACAAATCAAAAATGACAATTTCTCTAACTGCATCCAGAGGAATTCTCTACTAGACCTCAGTTTAGTGACAGAGGAAACAGAGAATAAAAAAAATTAATTGCTTATGTGCACATATCTAAAACATGATTATATTTGTTATGAGAAAATGAATTAAAGTCTAATATTTATATTTGTTCATATAAGACAATTGGTTTTTACAAATTTGACAGTGAGGGTGAAACAATTATTTGAAGAAAGTGTTGAAGGAAATACTTGACTGACCACTTCAGTCTGCTAAATGCATTGTAAAAGACATGTCATAAAGAGTCACAACCTTCTACTTTTTGCTGAAAATAATTAAACGACATTGCATTTGAATGCAGCTACTAAAAAAAAAAAAAAAAAAAAAAAAAGGAAGGTGCAGGGGAAATATAGCAATTAATATAAATCAGAAGCTGGGAATTACAAGGCATTTTAAGTCAAATGTTACAGAGAGAAAACAGAGACAAAGAGAATATGAAGACATTTTGAAATTTTATTCTGCACAAAAACCCTTAAAAATTGTTTTGTTCCATTACTAAGAGGAAATTACTGGGACTTTTTGTAAGAACATTTAAAAAATAAAAGCCTTCTCGAATACTTTTCTTCTGTATTTTGGGGAAAAGTCAAATGATGCATTCATATCAGATGAGTATGATGCTCTGTTTCAGTAGTTGCACAGGAGAATGTTAAATAGCAGCTAATAAAACTAGACATTCTTAAAATCAGTAGACCTGAATAATTTTCGTGGAGGTATTTTAATACATTTGGCAGAGAAGTCTGCACGGTGAGTGAGGATTTTTACTATGTCTTGGAGAACTAGGGAGGTTCAAGAGAATTATACAAAAATTTTTGTGAATAGTTAAATAGAATAAATGTGATGACCTAAATGTCTGTAAGCATTTCAACCAGATATTGATCTCAAGCAAAATAAGGAACAGTTTCTAGGAATATTAGTTCATTTTAATCAAAGCAGCGAGAACAGAATTTTCTGGAAAATCATCTTGCCAAAGTGAACTTGATATCATTTAATAAGAGTATAAATTTGGTAGGATAAAGGTAATTTTAGTACTATTAAATATGCAGAGGAATATTGGAAAGTATTTTAGTTTTTAATAATAATATTTTGATAAAAATATTAAAATCAACATTGTACTTATTAAATAGAATCAAATCTCAGTTTCAATCACGTAGCAAGTGGGGAAAAGTGATCAGTGGTGGTTATTTTAATGATGATCCACAGATGCATGACCCTATCTTTTTTTTTTATTGGTGACTCTTCTATAAGTTATAAAGAAATATAATTTTTTTATTTATTCCATTTTAAATTATTGGAGGATTAGTAAATAAAGAGTAAGCCAAGTCACTGTGAAGTCAGATTGCTCAGGAAACTGGCCACATTTAACCAAATGGTAAATTTCGATCCAGGGAAATGTAAGACCCTGCTCTATTAGCAAAGGCTGTGCCACTGCTACAAGGTAAAGACCCTGCCCACGGACTGAAGGCAGCCAGAAAAAGCCTGGAGAGCAGATAAACGGTGCCAGGAGCTGAGAGCACAAGAGGGTAGACATGAATCTGAAACAACCGAAGAGCACATCATCAGAGAAACATACAACACGGTTGTGTTACCTCTGTCCTTGGCACAGATGCAACCTGCTCTGGAAACACTGTGCCCACAATTCAAGAGAGGTTGTTGAAAAATTGGAAGAGGTTCAGAGGAAAGCAAGAAGAATGATGAAAGGAGTGGAAAACATTCCTTGTAATGAAAGATGCAAGGAGCTCAATCTATTTAGGTTATCAGAGAGATGTTTAAAAGGCTACTTGATCACAGCTTATAAATAACTCTGTGAGAAACAGAAATCTGATAACACTAGAGTTTTAAGTCTGGTGACAAAGGTGTAACAGAAGCCAGTGGTAAGAAGATGTAGTTGGAGACACACACTGGAAGGCTTAAATCAAGATGTATGATTTTTTTTTCTGTTAAAATCACACACACACACACACACACACACAAAAAAAAAAAAAAAAGAGTAATTCAGAAAAGTTCTGGTGCCCCCTTCACAGTGGGGGCAGACTGAGTAGATGACCATAATAGGCTTTTAGTTTTATAGGCCATGAATCTACAGCTTCAATTGCAGGCTTCTCTGCTTCGTATTTTCTTACGCCATCACTGGGCAGATCCAACCAGTGCAAACTTAATCGGAACCAGGTGGAGCCTGCTTTTTGCAGCACAAGGGAGCTTCCCCCTGAAGCAACAATGGATAAGACCAGGATTTGACTGGACCAAAGGAATTAATACAGTATGAAGAGCGTGTGCCTATCGTATTGGCGCCTATCCTTTCTAGGTTTTGCAAAAAACATTGGTATTTGAGTGAGTATAAAACACAGTCTTGGGAGGTGAATTATGGTAAATTTTATGATAAGTGATTTTAACACATATGCACACCTTGTCGGCTCCAAAGAAATAAAAGGAAATAGAAGATTACACATGGTGCACTGCTTAAGCAAGGCAGAGTATGGGAAAGAGAGCTAACTCATTTTGCCTGGCATTTGTTCTTTTGAGAGCCGTGCAGGTCTGAAAACTTTCCTTCGACCGCAGAAGTTTTTGAATTAACTTTGTTGTTGGGAGAGACTGCAGGAGGAGGTGGAGCAACAAAGGAAAGAGAAATGCTAACGGAAAAAACACATATAAACAACATACCATATGTAGGACACTCACCATATGCCAGCCTCACTTTTTTCCTCTCTCTCTTATGTGGTCTAATAATTCCAGCCATCTAGAGGGTAATTCACACTGTCTACTTCAGGCATCTGACTTAGGTCCTTTGAATTGCAGCAGTTCCCCCCTTGCCTACAGCCCCCTGGCACCTCTGTCTTCCTGCCAGCTATGCAGGGCAGTACAAACACCTAGGTTTAGTTCTTAAAACTCTGCCTAAGTTAGATATCTAAGTTAGCCTAAAGCTGTTGTATAAATATCACTCTTTCCTATTAAATTTAAAAAGAAAAAAAGAAAAGGAAAAATTATTGCTATGGAAAAAATTACTTGTTTAAAGTACAGGGATATAAAAGTGCAGGAAAGTTTACAAATTCAAGGCCAGCTCCTTAGCTGGTACGGCTCATATACCAGCATTCAAATAAACAGGCTGACTTCCATTCGTCCTGGCAAAAGTGCAGCCTTCAAGCTGGTTTTGCAAACCTAGTCAGCCACCTGATTCTGTTGGGCAAGGAACATACGTTTTCATAAAATACGGAAAAGAAAGTTTTACAATGTAAGTCCATTAAAATACACAAACCCCCTCAAAGGGAAAAAAACTAAAAAGAAAACTTTGTGTAGGAAATGGCAGCTACTGCAATCTGCAGTAAGAAGAAAGCACTTCTCTTATAAAAGCAGAGAAAAAGAGGTGAGAGACCAGCGTCAGACTCAATGATTGTAAATAATATACTTTTCTGAAAAAATATCTTACTAACCTTCCTAGAGAAAATGTAATTTTATTTACAGAACCCCCAAACAGTCTAAATGCTTTGCTGTCCCATATTAGCTTTGTGATTACTTCATTTTTATCTTGTGGTACTGCAGCGAGCCGAAGTAAGCAGAGCATGTGGATCTCAGCTTTGCACAAAGCTAGACAATTCACAACAGCAGAAAGGCAACTTTGCATAAATGTTGTTGAAAGACAGTGAAGAGAGAAGAGGAAATTCTGCATCTTTAATGCAAGTTTTTTAATGCTTATATATATCAAACTGCTGTGTGTACTCCTGGAACCTTTCTGTTAAAATGTCTCTAGCTCTAGGGACACATTCTACGAGGCAGTTATGCACCATTTAAATGTGAAAAATGCACACTTTACTTGGAAAAAGATGTGTGATGTGAAGTGTTTTTAAGAATAATTGAATGATTTTGTGATTCATTAAATGCTTTTTCCTCAGCAAGCAAGTAATGGCTTTTCCACTAAGCACCCAAAAGGTGAAAAGTCAAACTGTTAGAAGGAGTAAAGGGTCCTTAGGAAGATGATCATTTACAGTGCTTTTTGTTTTATTTCTTATCTCTTTTTTTATTCCAAGAGGAACAGAACAAAGAATGGTGGGGGGGGGGGGAGTGAATAACTACATGTTGGAAATTAAAAAGATTGAATGATGGGGACAAAATTATAGGTAACAGTTGTCTATTCTTCAGTTTAAAAGAAAAGAGAAAAATTGTGACACCTAAGGTTTACTGAATATGGCTTCACATACATATTCCTGCTGAGACCATGGGATCAGTTCTTTTATGGGAGTGAAAAAAAGAGCTGTTTTCATATACCCAGTATATCTTTAAGCCAAAGTGTAAATCTTCAGTTTCTTCCCCTTCCTATTTTTATTTTTTTTTCCTTTAAAAAATAATAAAAATCTAGGGAAACAATACACACCTTGACTCCTGCAAAAAAGATCTCTGGCACAATCACAAGACGCCTGCTTAAGTAATACCCAAAAGGTAACTCCATGCATTCCACTGGCCAGAAATAATTCACAGCACGATGAATCCACAAGAAAGTCAATAGCATATTATAACACTCTTAGGGGAGCTATAGCTGTAAGAGCAATGTGAGGCAATGCCTTAGCATGAACTATCACTTTATATATGTGCTGTATACATGAGTATGAATTATATCACAACATTTGACACGCTATGGCTTTTGATCTACTGTGACTCGTGACCTCTGTCCTATTGTGACCTTTATGCCTAAACCTGTAGGGAATAGTTAAAACAATAGAACATACATGATAGATAACCCTTAGATAGGATAAAAGTGTATAACTATTACGAGCACTCATGGTCAGAGCAATAGCTAGTCAAAGACTGCCAAAGGTTAGGAAGATACTTCCCCTGGGAAATGACAATATGAATTTTCCTGCAGCTTCCTCTGGGGCATCTGGAGCCAAGGATACTAGCCTAGATGGACCACTGGTTTGATTAGGTCTGGCAGTTCTAATATTTCTGTGAACATATGATAGTGTGGAAAAATACAGCTTTTAAGGTTAATAGAAAATTCTGCATAAGACAGGAAGGAGGCTTTGACCAGTGATAAAATCCTTGTAAGCTTTCAGCTGAAAAGCCAGTTGAACTTTGTGTAGATTCTGTTTCCACCCAATTCAACTGTGATTTCATGCAGATTTCAGTAAGAGCGAAAGAAAAACTGCAAAGAAGCCCCACATACTGTTCTGTATGGGAGAGCACTCAGATGCCACAAGCAACTATATTTTATTTTTAATACAAAAAATAAAAACCCTGTAGATCTGGGGTCTTACGAGATTTTCCAGAAAGCAAGGGTTGCGCTTTCTTCCTTCTACAGGAGGGAGAATTTTAAGAAAATCTTTTATAGCTCATGTGTATCAGCCTCTGCTCTATTTTTTAACAGCTCCTATTCATATAGTCTGTTCCAGCAGCTTCCAGCTGCAATCTTGGACTCCAAAGACTGGCTTCCTGATCTTCAGCTACCTGGCTCCGCAGAGCAGTCCAGGGACCAGGCATTCAAATGCAATTAAATTGCTCTCCAAAAGAAAACTGGAGAGCAAGAAATAGTGTTGGCATGCTGCAGAAAAGCAGGAAGACAAAGAATCAACTGACAGCCTATATAGCATGAGTCTGGAGTATTTGGCTAAAATGTGGAATTATACTGCATCTCGGAAAAAACGTATGGTCAAAAAGAGCAGGCATGGAATGAAGGTATTCTTAAGGCCTTGGCATACAAAGTTTTCAGCATTTCTCAACATCTGGATATAGACACATTGGTAAAATTTAACCATAAATTGTATTTTTAATAATATTGTCATAACCTTAAGACATTAATTTACTTTATTTTTATAAAACATAGAAGTTAGGGCTTGCCTTTATCAGGTGTAAATGTGAATGTATTTAATTAAACTGATTTTAAACCAAATAAGCAGAAAACAGTTTTTTGGATACATTTTTAGTTTTGCTAAGACCACATGTATTTCAGTTCAGCCCTCATTAATTATTTTCAGCAAAATAGCTCACTGAAACTGTATCCAGGCTCCAAGACGAGGATTTATATTCGTTCATTAGAGATCTATTTAAAAATCCAGGACATGTAGACTGATAGGGCAAGGTCCTATCACCCCAGCTGGACTGAACCTCGGCCCTGAGGGGACTCTGCTCGTGCATCACTGTGTCCACAGGGCTTGAGCAGTGATCCCTGTTCAACTGGGGGTGTCTGCAGCTGCCACCTGCCTCTCTGCTTGCTTGCCTGGCTCTAGATGGGGACCCACTTCTGGAGCAGTACAAAGAATTTGCAGTGGGGAAAAAACATTGTGGGACAGAAAGTTAATGTATTAAACAAGGCCTAGAGATTGGCAAACCGCCATTTATGGCAGAAAATGCACACATGCACAAGCTCTTAGTAGTCTCTCCTTATAGTGGAATATACAACCCAGTGCAATCAAGTGTCAGATGACACCTGTTACCTACACCTGCCCTCACATGCGGATATTCCTGATGTGCCACTTTTGATATGCTGGGGGAGTGGTGTACAATGGTGTTTGAAAGTGACACATTGCACATGACAAGTTGGATTGACAAGTTTTGCTGTTGTCTCCTCTCCTCTTACAGGAGCTAGATACAAAGCTTGCCAACTTTCTCTGTCTTAAAACTGATTAAAACGATATCAAAGAAGCTAGACAAACTGCAACTAAAATTTTATTAATTTTACCCTGAAATATTTCTGTTTCCAGAAGCAGAACTGGATATTGTTGTGCTGGCTAAGTAATACAGCAGCATTAGTGGTAAAAGATTCAGCATCCTGAACTGAGATTCACCTGTGTAACTGAAACCATTTGTAGCCTAAAGACAAAATGAAAACTTATAGTTGGAAGAAGCAGGTACTTCCAAGCACAGCTCATTTGCCTTATTGCAGATGCCTGCTTTGCATAAGATTGAGCCATTCTCTAAGCTCCTGTGACTCAATCTCTAAACAGCTCTTGGGAGCTAAAAGAGACAACTAAGACACCAGTTCTCTCCGCTCTGTTAGAGGAGTGACCAGAGCCCCCAGAAAAGAAAACACTTCTCTCACTCTCTCTGCATTAAAATAAACCAAATCTATAAATTTGTTGATTGTCATTATGCCCTATTGATAATCTAGCTAAGGGACTAAATTGTACTATTATCTATACATGTATTTAAAAAACACATGGCTTGTAAAATAATAGGCTGTCAGCAGTACATGCCAATCTATTTAGCATGAACAGAGATGCATTATAGAGAGAAAGCTGACACCGGCGGAGTTTCTATTTCCCCTATGACACTGAGCACGAACCTTGCCTCCAGACCCTTTGTCTTCACACTTCTCTGACACTGTTCCTTTCCCTGTGTTCCTTTTGTCTCTCTGCTTGTCAAAGTGTTACTCAGACACCTGCATTTTTTTATACATTTCCTACCCAGTGCTTTGGAACAGTGCATTTTTGATCTCACAGATGTATGAACTGAGACATTGTATTGAGTTTACAGGGAAAAAAGTCAAATACATATTCAGAACAAAATAAAATATCATAAGCTGTTTCCTGAAAAGTATCCACTCTGTGCAAATAGAGATTTTATTTTTTAAAGACAAAGCAAAAAATTCCCCCACACCTGAAAAACAGAATTTATTTGAATTCTATTTGAATCAAAATACTTTTTTTAAAATGCAAGGCAACGTACATAGCATTAAAGCAAAATATCATGTTTTCATGGATATGTAAAAGAAAACTAAAGAAATAAGGGGTATGACTCACAAAGGTGAAGGTGGACCCACAGTCTTATACACAATCAGGGGTGCAATTCATGCTGGGTGAGAAGTGTGTTCAATTCCCTTTTCTTCATGTTAATAGGACATAAATCTGTATTAGCCTAGTTAAATGTCTCCTCTTAAAAATTCTTCTGTACTGAAGGACAACAAGGCAGATAATCTGATACCAAATACCAAGAAATAAGAAATCTATGGATATATGCATGTCAATACATTTGTTCTGCAGAAAATGAGTAAAAGCTAAAATAAACAGTAAAGTTAGTGGATAAATAAACTGAAAAGACAGAGGGGATTCCTTAAATATAAGGAAAAAGATAGACCTTGTTTCTTTACACGATCTTTCATGAAACCTCTTTAAAAAACCCTAAACAGCTTATGATAAGAAACAAGGTCTTCAGATCTTAATTAGCTGAAGATACAGGACAGTAAAATGGCTAATTCTAAAACTAAAAGGAGGTCCCAAAATAAAGCAGTATAATAAATGCCTATGGAGTGATGTGCGGTGTGATAAGGGTGAATAAGGAATGACATTTTCTCCTCCAGTTTAGGAACTAATGAGAATCAAATAAAAGGAGTAGGTACCAGCTTCCAAATGAACTGAGTGTGGTAGCTCTTCATACAAATGTTCCCCTGTACTCGGCACTGGTGAGGCCACACCTTGAGTATTGCGTCCAGTTCTGGGCCCCTCAGTTTAGGAGGGACGTTGAGGTGCTTGAGTGTGTCCAGAGGAGATCAATGAGGCTGGTGAGGGACTTGGAACACAAGCCGTGTGAAGAACGACTGAGGGAGCTGGGGTTGTTCAGCCTGGAGAAAAGGAGACTCAGAGGTGACCTTATCACTCTCTTCAACTTCCTGAAGGGTGACTGTGGTGAGCTGGGGGTCGGTCTCTTTCTCCGGGCAACAACAACAGAACAAGAGGACACAGTCTCAAGCTGTGCCAAGGGAGATACAGGCTAGAATTAAGGAGGAAGTTTTTCACAGAAAAAGTGGTCAAATACTGGAATCATCTACCCAGGGAGGTGGTGGAGTCACCATCCCTCGATGTGTTTAAAAAATCTAGACTGGATGTGGCACTTGGTGCCATGATCTAGTTGAGGTGTTAGAACATGGGTTGGACTCGATGATCTTAAAGGTCCTTTCCAAACAAAAATTCTGTGATTCTGTGATTCTGTGAAATGGAACAACAGAAGCTATTGGATGCTAGAAGTTTGGCAACATCACCAGCTGTACTCATGTCTATAACCAGTGACTATTAAACATGAGACAACACTGTGAATGAGAGTCCCTGAGCCACAATGTTGGAGTCTGAGCAGTTTTTTTGAAATACCAAATGTGTTTGTCTTTTTTCTTCCCTCCTTCTTGAACTTCTGTCTTTTGCTGTCCATTTGCAGTGGTGTGTTACCAACCTGCAGAATCTGCAATACTATGTCTCTCAGGGCAGAAATGGTACTGGATACCTCTCAGGAAGAGTTATTAGTCCAGGTACATCACAGGTGAACACTGATATGGTAGAGTAGGGATTAGCTAATTTTTTAAAGCATGGTACTTATAAAGGCAAGGTTGTAAATTCAATCCCTGTATGGGCTGCTCACTGAAGAGCTGGATTTGATGATCCTTGTGTGTCCCTTCTAACTCAAAATATTCTGTGATCTGTATCACTTGTATGGCTGCTTTAAATCCAGGAGGAATGTGAGCTCATTTCCATAATGCTGCACCTCCAGAGCTACTCTGACCCAGCTCAGATAGCTCAAAGGCATATTTCTCATTCTGGATGATATTCATAAACTATTAAAAAGAGTGTATATGTACGAGTCTAGTTCACACCTAGTCTAGGTGCCATTGCAGAGGAGAGAGCAGTGCTGTAATCCTGAAGGCCTTGAAAGGCTCAACTTCCAAATACTGACATTGCACATAGGAAGGAAGGCCTCAGGGCTGGTGCTCTAATCCAGACTAGGGACTGTCCCCAGCAGTACAGGACACTGGGAAAAGCTTCCCAGGAGCAACCTCAATCCCAGGCTTGATTTCCATGACTGAGAGCTGGTCAAGATGGGTTTGCGCTGTTTTCACCACTATCCTGTCCATCTTGGGCATTACATGATTCCCAATATTCATTTATGTATTTGTGAGTAATCTTGAATATTTCAGAATTTTTGACGTGAGATTATAGGAAATTGGTGACTTAGACTTCTCATTTTCCCTAGTCCCATTTACCTTTGAATGCTGATAATCAAAAAGTTGTTTCAACACTTTAGAAGTAATGTTATATGTGGGAGAAAGGGACAAACTCTTTTCACATAGGTATTTCTTCTAAGAGCAGCTGAGACAGGATTTTACTTTAAAATTGTTTAAAAAGCAGTTCTGCTTGTCTGACCAGCATAGCTGATTCTAAGCTCACATGAGGGGAAATAGCAGAGTGCCACAAGCACCACATTTTATGCAATGTAAATGCTCCCAAAATGGAGGAAGTGGAAATGATTAATTAAGTGAGAAGCTTTTGTTATGATTCTTTTAGGTTTTAAGGGTAAAAAATTGAGAATGGATCTCCTTAGAGAGGAAGGAGAGAGAATGGCACATCTAAAGGATGCAATCTATCATCCTAAACATTGGTAAGTGACATTTCCTTAGGCAGCTGACGGCTAAATATGTCTAGGTTTTTCAACTTGTGCTGGCAGAAGAAAGAAGGAGTCTTATGCCCTCATTTTTTTAAAAGAATATCCACAATTCAGTGAGCATAATCTGGTCCACAAGTTTCTTGTAGAGTTGTATTAACATGCTTAGCTACATAGCATTTTCCTTTGTGGATGTTTTGAGAGGAAAGTATTTTTTGTTTGTTTGTTTCATGTATGTTTTTTATAGTTTGTTTTTTTTTTAGAGGTCTGTGATGTATTAGAAAGCATCATGTGCACAGAGGAACTGCAGCCCTTCCTGTAAATTCAACAAACTGGTTTATGCTGAAAGCAACCTCTGAATGATTTACCTTTTTCACAAAGGGAGGTGAAGAGAAGGAGAGGGGTGGGAAAACAACAGATTTTTTAAATTATATTAACACTCACTACCTGCAAAAGCATTTGTAGAGAGTTACCCAAATCTCCTGTGGGCATTTCAGCACAAGTCCAATACAGAAATACACCAGAAAGGAATGACTAGTTGATTGGGCTACAGGCCAATCTCAGCTACAACTGCATGGTATCATAAAACACCTTGGCCCCTTCCACAAGAAGAAATAATCAAGTCTCCATGATACTGTATTCCTGAGGAATGTGGTTTTTCCAGATAAATTTAATTTTCTGAGTCACTGTTAATTTTCTTCAGGCCTACATACAGTTCACATTCCTGCTAAGGCAACACCTTAAGAAAGTATTGAGATGGTCAGAAAGCAATAGGAAAAGAATGCTAACAGCAATTACTTCCTCTAAAAGACATCCACAGTTGCTTGGGTGTTTTAAAAATATGACAGGTTAGATTCAGGCAGGAGGCCCAGCGAGCCAACCAACACTCTCCTTGGTTTCCTCTCCAGAGTAGAGCCAGGAGATCCCCAGACATGTCCCGCCAGCAGCTCACACCACTGCCTCCCTGTCCTGTTCAAGACTCTGTCCAGCTGGGAATGAATATAGTGTCTTGTTACTGAAATTATTGCTTTAAAACTCACCACTATTGACAAGTCAGTAAAAATCCCTTCCCATGACTTATTCTAAAAAGACAAATTTATAAAAAAACCACCCTAAACAACTATATATTGCTACATAAAGTTGTTGCAGAAATTATTTTAATTAAGTGATTAAGAATGGGCACAATATTATCTTCTATATGTTATTAGAATGCACAGCAGTAGTTCAATGCTTACAAAGATTTACATTTGTGTTGGAATATTATTCATGAATTGGGAATTTAAAATACCACTCAAACGTGCCTTCACACAGTTGGCCAAATAAAGCAAAGTTGTTCAACAAGGGACTTCTGTGTTAGAGACCTTGAAAATAATGGCTTAACAGTATGCTAACTTGTTGAAAAGAATCTCATCAGAGGTCTGTCCAGCTATGACATGTTATGGATTTACTTTGGACTGAACCAATGGGCTGAGGTGTGCCACCGAGATGAAGGAATCCAGCTTGAAGGATATATATGTCTGTTTTAAGTAGGAATGTTCATTCATTAGCTCACTGCTCCATTCACTCAGCCCTGTGCAAACGGCTGCACCAGGGAATGATTCAACGCAGACGCCTTTAAAGCACCACGCAGCAGCAACAAGCCAGATACATCGGGACTCTCCTGGTGAGACAAGGAAGCAATTTCTTCCTGGTTGCACTGGGAGCCTTGAAATGGAAGAATACAGGCTACAGTGCAAAAAATAATCTTTAACCAAATGTAATCCACACATTAATATGCTCACAATCCTCCCTCACATCTTCAATGTTTTGAATTTCTTTTGGGGGAGAAAGGGATAGACGAGGTGTTCTGTTTTGAGGTGTAGGCTGCGCAAAACTGTCCAGAACAGCAGCTCCAGGGGCCATTGAAATAATATACAAGTTTTCACAGTGCAAAGTATGCTAAAGTGGGTCATACAGTTTATTTCCAGATGTTCTCACCCCCAGTATTTTCTAATGATATAGATGAAATCCATAAAGACTTCCTGTATGAGGCTAAAACTGCGTAAAAAATGAACAAAACCTTTGCAGAATAATTTATAAGGCTGTAAAAACAGAGCAAGTAAACAAATAAACAAAATCACATAGTCCCAGTATTTAGAACTGAAATTGGTAAATTTTCAGGATTAATGAAATAATTTATCAAAGCTCACAGAAAGCCTTTTTTTTCCTTCTGGAAAGTTTCCAAGCTCAAAAAATATTCTAACTAGAAGAGAAAGTTTAACAAATACTAAACACTGGCAGAAGAAGCATAAGAGGAAACAGAGAAAAACCAAGCAATATAAATGGTCAAAACTCTCAGGTAAAGTATTGTGAAATGACTGCCTACTTGAAGAAGCCTTCAACTTGTCATTGTTGAAGTAATAAAGTGTCTGTAATGAAAATTGACAAGCAGTCATTTTTGTAATCAGTCCAAGAAGCACATATGTGTTTTAATAAATGGGCTTGAAATATAAACAGGGGCGTTTTCTCAAAATGAAGCAGAGCATTAAACCATATATGGTTTAGGTCACTGGAGAGAAGCCTGCCTGTTTCAGTAGAGAAGACAATGCATCAGATAACATTATATACAGATTTGAGCCAACAGTTGTATTTTGGCCCCTATGTGTGGAGCACAAAATATAATGCACATTTGAACCATGGGCCTCCCCAAAGATTGCTAGATGACACGAGAGGATTTATGTTTCTTAAATTAATACATATGCCATTGCTGCTTTATAAGGCACATTCTCATTACCGACCTAAACGCTTTCTGTTCGGGAAAAATCAAACCAAACCAACAAAACCAAACCAACCAACCAACCAACCAACCAACCAAAAAAACCAAAACCAAAACCTAAAACCCACCAACCAACCAAAATAAGAAAACCAAACCTCAAAGTGTTAATACCTGTAGTCTTTCCTTGCTCTGCTGTAGCTGTTAATACACACATTTAGCAGTGGAGTGGACTGAAGTGCCTGTGGAGAACCTGTGTTAAGAAGGACAGAAGATCATAAACACATATGTGATACATTTGTATAAGGGTTTTTTTCTGCCAGACTCATCTGCACTCCAGCTCTTTATAGAATAGCTGAAGTAAAACTTCTGTGCCTCTTTGGTGCATACAACCATATATAAAACTCCGTAATTTTTGCAGTGTTCACAGTGTTTGATTTACTTACTTTAAACCTAGTGCAACCTCATTCATCAGTACAAATTGCACAGCAAATTAGACATGACTGTACTTAGCAAAAATTACTTGAATTGTACGGAGTAAGGAAGTTAAGGGCAGACTAAGTATCAGAAATATGGTCTTTTAATTGTTAGCAAAGCATTAAAACCAGTGATATTTTCTTCTCTTATTTAACATAATTTTCCCATCCCATTGTGGTTTTTATTGTGATACTGGTATTATAGTACATGAGTGCTTTCCTTTTCAGCCCCATGTATACCCCAGTTACTTTTTCCTGGCTGATTTTATACCCATGAGATAACTTTTGGTCTTCTAACTCGACCTGCTATACAAACTATAGACCAAGACACAGCAATTTCTGCATCAGATGTAATATCTGTTCTACCCTGGGTGTCTTTCTGGGAGATGTGTTATAGCTCAATTAAAGAACTGCTACAGATGGAAAATTCAGCACATTGCTGTGTAAGAATTTGTTCCAAACATTACTACTATCACTTGATATTTGTATTCTGTTTCCAGCTCAGAAATGTCAAAATTAAATTTCCAGCAGTTCCATCTGTAACATTAATTGGATTATGATCAAGTTACAACAATAACCAAGAAATTAAAAATTAATCTAAAATCCCTTATTAGACTTCATTTGTAACAAAACTGGTCAAGAACATAATTTTCATGAATGGTCTTACAGATTATGGTAAAGTCTCCTTCCAGCCTAGAGTAAAATGGGTTTCTTCAGTGTCTCAGGATGGAGCACATTTCCCAGACCTCATACCTTTCTTGCAGTTTTCGTCTGAGCCCCTTCTAGCTTGTAAAGGTCCTTGACAAAGCATAAATGCTAGAACTGGACAGAGTATTCCAGGAATGTTGTCCCTAATGACATACACAGATGGAGTATCACCATCTCCATCCGTATACCATTGGTTGGACATAAATGGATTGCATTTTACATTTTAATCACAGCTTTCTTCTTGTAGCTTACCTTCAAATTCATATTTAAGTCTTTTCTAGAGGACTCAGATTTCCCAATAATAATTGCTATGTAAATTCTTTTTCCTTTGGCCCATTTTGACCACACAAAAATACTGTGTTTTAATGAATTTATTGCAATGAGCACTCCAGACTAGCTCATTCTTTCATCATCGTGAATTGTTCATCTAATGATTTTGTCACTCGTAAGTGTTTCTATTGATAATCTCACATTTTCCAGACTTTGCTAAAGATGCTGCATGGCATTGGATAAAGAACAGATCTTCACAGGACCACAGTAGAAATATTTTCCCCTCTGTGACTATACCTCACCTATACTTATTTCTTTACTACCTCCATATTAGTCAGTCTTTTGTATGATTGTAATAGATTTTTCTTTTAAAATATTGGCATTAATTAAGTTTTCTTAATTTCCCCAGCATTCTGTAATTAAAAAATTATTAGTATGCTGAAATAAACTACCTTAACTTGCATCAAATCTATTGTCTGATCCTGCACATTAGGAAAAAAAAAATCATCATTATTTCTAGCTACTGCTGGGGTATAAAATAATTCTCATTAGCTTTAAGGTAGAATTAGATCTTCCTGCCTTTTCTGACAAAACAGATATGAATGAGCAAATCTGCCTTTTGCACATTGTGATCCATGTTTTTACTATCCTTGCTGAGAACAGGATACAAACCATTACTGAGATCTCACTTTTTCTTTATATACTTCATGTATTGTTTCTTATTTCCCTCCATCCTCTGCAGAGTTTTTTAAAGATATTTTCAGCTTCCTGTATCAATTGTCCATATTTCCCCAGAGTCAGTTTTAAATTCATTGCTATTACTCTTGTTTTTAGTTGTGTGAATTTTTATTTCTGCCTTCATTTTCCCCTCAACCAATAGAATATTTTTAGGTTAAAGATGTCTGTTAAGAATTGCAAAGTAGTGTGTCTTTTCACACTGAATTTATCAAATCTGAATTATATTTCATATTTTCATGTGTAAGTGTTTCCTGACATAATTTTGCTCACAGTTTTTCTCAGCCTTGGGAAAACAGTTTTCTAAAAGGCAAAATATATACATTACTAGTAAAGTACTGCCAAGGCAGATATTGGCAAAGTACACAGATGTTTCTGATGGGAAAAAACTAACAATCTTGCTCTTCCTTTCCACAAAATACACATCAAAATAAAGTTAATTCCAGACATACTCTGGGTTGCTGGGGTTTCTTTTACTCACTAAATTAAATTAATAATGTTAGGCTTGGTTTTCAAATAAACATTAAGCAGTTTAATTCATTGCTGGCACTGATTTATCCAAAGGAAAGCTGTAGAGTTCTTTAGATGTTAACCATAAATTCTAGATCTTTTAGCCTGCTCTAACTCATGTCCTCTGAGATCTCAGAAAAGTCCCTCTGTCTCTCTGTGCCTCAGTTTCCCATCAGAAAGACTGAAATAAAACTTTTCTAAAATAGACAGATAATTCGCACATAGGCACAGAATTATGTGATGTCCAGGAAAGTATGCTGAGGAAAGCATATAAGTATCTCTGATTAAAAAACAAAACCACTTAATAGATCCATAATACAACTAAGTGCAGAACCATCATAAAACTGTATCTAATTTTCCTTTGCTATTTCCTTTTTGGAAAGTACAATTTGGAAAGGGCAATCGTGTCTCTGTTCCACAGCAGAAGTTCTGAACTACTTCTTTTTTTTTTTAATTTTAAATTTTGAAATTTAATTTTTAATTTTGAAATTAAATATTGCATACACATAAATAAAGCCAATAGTAATACGTATTTTTTTATTTCCTTTCCTTCTATATTAAAAATCTCAAATTAGGAAAAAATTGATCAGTACTTTCTATGGTTTTTTAAAGGTTGTATTAGTAGCATGGTAATTCATTCAGGCATCTTTAGACTTTTTGACTTTTCAGTGAATGGCACAAAAAGCAAGCTTAGTGTGTGCTGTCTGAATCTCTAGTTGCAGCATGTGTCAAACAGTTCATATAGGTAGCAAGTGAAAGCCTTGCTAAATAGGCTAAAGAACAGAACTTAGTTCTTTCAAAAGCAATAGTGATCTGGGATTAGATTCACTTAGAATTAACAGCCCAGTAATAATTTATGTGCTTTGACAAAAAAGACTGATCACTTGGGGCCTTACTAATACTTTCTCTTGGAGATTAACCAGTGGAACTGGAAAGAAAATATAATTTTTACAGAATTAAAGAAAAATAGTTACTGCAAATGTGAAACATGAAGGCCGCTACAAGCCTTCAATTTCTCTGTTTTGTAGCTGATCTGACAAACAATTTGGTCTTTTCACGTTTAATAAAAGAGCATGTAGGACAATGATTAATTGTTTTGCTCAGGCCAGCAAAGATGTTTCTGCTGCTTCAGAAGTGACTTGCTCACATTTCTTACATCATGATGTCTAAATATTTTTTCCTTTACAAAGAGAGAACATTTATGGATACATCTGTTATACAAAGATTTCAGTTTTGAAAGGAAATATTTTGTTTTATTTCCTACCAATTAATACTTAATTCAGATCAGAATATGTACCATCTACTTCTAAAGTATACAAGTGCAAATCCAAACATCTTAGACCTTAGCAGCTGATCCAGATTTTGAATGCTTAAGTGCTAGGGTTTCTGTTCCAGCTTGAGGTTATGGGCAACAAAGTACTGAGAACTTCAGTTCACAGGAGATTTTTGTGTGTGTATGTGTGTGTTCACCTAATTTTCACAGGTTAAATAAAAATTAACTTATAGAATCAGGAATTTGATTACAAATATCTGCACTTACAGATTTTTTCTGCTTGGCTAAAAACACCTTATTAATTTTAGTTCACTAAAACACAACCCAGCTGTAACTTGACCCATTTTGAGTAGCTATACTTAAAACCGGTGTTATGCTTTCAGTACTAAAGAGTGATAACTTGATAGCTCCCCAGGGCTTGTTGGTTACAGTTTAAGTACAGAGTTGACATTACATGCTATTTTTCTGAAAATCCCAGCAGTGATATTACAACTGAGATACTGGTAATTGAAGATATACTCAAAGATTGTTAGAGTGTGGATGTCTTCAAACATACAGTATCATTCACTAACCTGCAATTTCACTCATTTTCAGGTCCTTTCAATCTTATGAAAATGGGACTGTAAAACCAAATGAAAACAGCAGTTCAGAAGTACTCTCTGGGCCAAGACAAAACCAGCCTGGATTCTCTCACCCTTACTCACAGTGAACAGTAGGCTACTCTGTAAATAGTTCTCATTATTTAAATATGAATAAAGGTCACCCAATCTGGTGCTTAGGGATTACATAATAATGTTTTTATCTGTATTTCCTCAACATTTAAAAAAATATGCACAACTCACTCTTCTGGTTTCACAGTTGAGAAGCTGGTGCAGAGCTAGATCAAATCCTATACCCTTCAACAAGGCAAAGGAAGCCAGAAATAGAACCTCATTTATTTTTCTGAATGGATTTCAATGGAACGGGGTAGCATTCTATTAGATTTTCCTTCTGTTTCTGCACCATTTCCAGAAGGTTCTATTTCTAAGAAAAGATGTCTACTGTATCTGTTTTTATGAGTAATTTCTTAGACCGTCAGTGGATGCAAGCAATGATGCTGTCTGATCCCAACAAACTCTTATTACAAATGCAGAAGAAAAAATTTACCACAGGTAGCAAATCTATGAATCTGAATGATTTAAGGCTTTCATGCAGATTAATGGAGTGTTTTATTCTATTTCCCAGAATTTATGTGTTTGTTTTCTCATAATAAAGGAAGTTTCTAGCTTCTGGTTGTGAAGATAGCCTTGACAATGTAAACCAACATACTTTCATCTTGTTGAGTCCTCATCCTCACCAGCTAAAACAATAGCATCAAGCAAGTTAACTTCCCCCATTCATCTTGCCAGGGTGTCAGCCTTGAAGCAAAACATGCACACTTAAGTACCAACACAGTTAACCAATTCACTGCTTATGATTAGATTAGAAATTACTAGTCAGCACAATTAGACAGCAGGCAGACACTTGTGATGTTCTTGACATGCAATCACTTGAAAAAGTTGAATACGCTATTGATAGGAAAATAGAGAACAGTCTACTAATTTTAAAATGCATTTTTGTAGAATAAGTACCTACATAAAGCTGTACCCTTGAGTTTTGGAATGCTTTCTAAACATCTTCTTCTGCATTTCTAAACTTCTCCCAAACAGTGACTATGAAGATTTCTTTTCTAATCCCTATCTCTAATTTGGGTGCTCCATGACCAATTGCTGTCTGACTGCCGGATTCCTCTGCCATGACAGGGACTTCATTTATTTCTTCAAGTTCTTTGAGAGAATATTAAGAAAGAAGCATTCTAAATTGGCCCAAAAGGGCATAGACACACATTTATTCTGAATTGATTGAAACAATCAAGCAGACATTATATTAAAAAACTATACTAACACCATCCTTATAGTATTGCAAGGATGAGAGGAGACAATGGGAACATACAAAATGTGCCATCTCTTCTAAAACATCCCAGATAAAAGTAACTTCCAGTTATTATACACCATGTTTTCTGTCTAGAAAGGAAAATACATTACTGATTGCTTCTGCAATGCTTACTGTGTCCATTTAAAAGAATAAGAAACAGACATTAGGCTAAAACCATGATTCAGCAGGAAAGCAGTGGCAGAGATGGGAAAGGATGTGAAGTCCCAGGACAGCTCTCAGTTTATTAAATCGCTCTGCCTCTGCTCAGGTAGCATCTTAAGCAGACATTGCAGAGTTAACAGCTGTTAACAGCTGCTTGGAAAAAAGCTTATCTGCCCTCTGGCCCCTCACCTTGAATGGCTGAATTAAAGCATGAATGCAGAGCCACAGCATCAAACACAGAGGCTGCATCCCAAGAACATGGCTCATGTTCTCTGTTACAGAACAGGACCAGGAGCAAGCTGATGTAATTAGTACACACAGCAAGTACCTGATTCCTGGAAGTTTCCCACTTGCCATTTCTTCTTACCTGCATTCTTTCGCTGGGCATAAATTTACTGGCAGCTTTTCTCAAAACTTTTTCTGCCTACATCTTCCTGTCTCTAAATCTGTCTTGAGGCCTCTTTCAGCTCAATATTTTTTACACTGGAAATGCAGATAAAAACCTAATAACTTTTTAAAAATTCCATAGTACGAGGACAGGGAATGTATTCTTTGCATAATGAAAGCAAGAACACTTGGAGTGGTTTTTTTCAGAATAAAAATGTATTTTTTTACACATTTCTGAGAGAACAGTTATGATGTTGTGTTTATTGACATTCATTTACTAGCCATCATGACAGCTCTTAATTAATAGTCCACGCGGCTTTAAATTATGGGAAGCTTATAAAAAACTTCTAAAATTTAAAAACTGTATGTAGTAGGCTTGGCAAACATTTAGCTATTGCACAGAGATTCTTTTTAATTGTTCTATTTAGAAAGTTCTTTTCACTTTCAAAGTGCTGCTAGCTGTCCAGTTATTTTTGAATGCATTTACATTTCCATAGCTCGGGGAGTTTGCAGAAGCTGCATTTGGAATGAAGAGCTTTAACAAAGGCAGAAGAAGAAGAAGATACCAGAGTGGCAGTGATCCCAGGCCGCTCACACACGGATGTTCAGGACAGCACATGTGGGTGCCACATGAGCAGGTGAAGCTGTGATTCTAGCTGTGTGGAAAGGCAGATAATAATTAAGCAATCAGATGTGCTAAGTGCATCACGCTGGGACATCGTTCCGTTTCGCATGGGTTGAGATGTTTGAAACTGAAGGCATTAAGTGAGGAAGTGGCCAAATTACAGCTGTAATCCTAAGGTTTTCCTCGTGGTCCCTGGAGCACCACAGTGCCAGTCTTGTCCTGACACACTCCGGGAGCGTGCCAAACGCTTTTCAGCCTAAGGAGAGCGTTTGACATCTTTCAGCTGCTGAGACTGAAGGATTTGGGCTCTGGATGTATTCCAATGCTCCTCTCCCGTACGCATGTACTCACTGCGGCTCTCCCTAAACACCACCCTGTGGTGCAGGATTCCCAGCTGCCGCCTGCTCCGGGGATGTTGCCTTGTCCCTTCCAGCGCAGGGTCCCAGCAGGCTGGGATTGGGATCGGGATGGGGATTGGGATCAGGATGGGGATTGGGATCGGGATGGGTATCAGGATCAGGACCGGGACCGGGACCAGGACCGGGACCGGGCCCTGCCTTCTCCGCTGGCCTGGAGCAGCGCCCGCCAGGCACAGCCCCTTGGCAGCGGCGGCGTGTGGAGCCAGGGCACAGCGCCGCTCCACACATTTCAGTGGTAGCTTCATACGGTGTCAAGAAGGCTCATCATGAAGCCCAAGAAGCTAAAACCTGCCCTTGCAGGGCTTTAGGAGCCGTGAGCTGCACATCAGTACACGCTTCTGCATCCTGGCTTGTCCTTCCCTCACCATTTCTGCTGACAATTTTTTTTCCTGGACATAGTTTTTAATAATGTAAAAGTTAAGCAATTATAAGCATTAGTATAATTAGTATTATTATTGTTGTTATGGTTATCATTATTGTTATTGTTATTTCTTTTGAGGTAGAGTCTATACGACCTGGAGAACACAGATTTAAGCTTTGCACTGTAAGTGAACTATTAACCTGAACTGCACGGAAATGTTACACCAAACAGCCATACATTTGTTCAGCTGGTTCTGGCCCTTTTTAAAGCCAAACCGAGGTAGTTTCTCAAGAAGAGACAGAGCAGGGGGTCACAGAGGGCAGCCGCCCCTCCGCTCCCAGGCCCTGACCTAAGGAGCAGCGTGGGGCCCTCTGGATTCTCCTGCCTGAGGCAGGCATGGAGCTGCTGGGGACACCCGTGTGCCCACAGTGTCACACCGTGCGTGGCTCTGTGCTCCCAGACAGCCATTCCACCCGCAAAAGAATGAAGGGAAAATAAACAAACCTACCCTCCTGTGCACTGAAAGTCACAGCTTACACCATGGGGCTCAGCCTCTGGGAACACTCCTCCTTTTGCTGCTGCCACAGTCTGTGGCTTGCATAAATTGCTTCTCTTAAACGACTGCTTCCCTTTCCATCAGGTCTGAGACATCTGTATTTTAAACTGTAAGCTCTTCTGGGTGAGGATGATGTCTGTCTACACCCTTGCAGAGTGTTTAGCACAGCAATCCCCATGTCTTGCATGACTTCTAAGACCTACAGTCATACACCACCAGCAGTAGATGCACACTGGTAAATGTATTTACACCACTGGCTCCAGCGGAATACAGAGGAACTCAGCACTTTGCCCCTCCTGATAGAAATCTTGCAGAGCATGAGCTCATGCTATTTCACAAACCACCTGCCTTTTCTTAGCCATGTGTAGAACTGACTACTAGGAATCCCAATGTGTTTTATGTGGTATTAATAAAGTTAATATTTTTATGAAATGCAACTCTGGTCTGGGATTCTCACACAATTTTGAGTGCAATAATCAAGAAAAACACTTTCTGTCACATTATTAAAAGTTCAGTTGCAGCAGTATAGAAGACTCAGGTAGCAAAATGCCATGTTGACATCTTTCCAGTATGGGAAATTTTTTTCCATGGTTTTTTTTTTCCAATTCAACTTATTGCAAAACAGTTGCTTTCTGTAATATCACAGATTTATGCAGAGTTTACAATGCAATCATTGCTCCTTGCTATTGAAAAAGATTTATTTAACCAGTTTTGGCCTTCATTCCAAAAGGCTGAATGCCAAATCATTACAGTGTATCTGGTGTTTTGCTGTCAGAAAATATGATCTAGCATTAAGATACTATTCAGAGACTCTAAAAGCCAGAGAAAATAATTGTGGTAAATCAAAACCTCATAAATACTTTATAAAGTTGTTTTTAATCTCTGTCCTCATGTGTGACAAAAAAGTACCAGTTTACATGCAGCCAGAATACACGAATTTTGAGGCTTCATTTCCTATACTGTCTACATTTTAAAACAATATTAAAATCCATTCCGTATACATGCAAAAGTCAGGCAGTAGTTGTCACATTATGTTTTCTAGTACTACTGCAGTTTAATGAGCCAAAAAAGACAGCAAACCACTTCTCTAGACTTAACTCCAAATGACGTCTTTGCTTTTTTTTTTTTAATGACACTGAGAGGCTAAGAAACATATATATGGCTCTGAAGCTGAAGCCACAACTGTGCAAGCAGATACAGACAGGCAGCACTCTATGTGGTTAAAGAAAAGCACATGCCAGAGACTTGGGAGCAGCTGGCCCTGAATTTTGGCCTCCGCACACCATGTAAAATTGAACATATGCGTGGACTAGGTTTGACTCCCTTCAGATGCTTCTGAAACACAATAATATCTCACTGGGTAAGAAAGCTGCTCTGGCTTCCAAACTACCTATGCCAATAACTTTTTATTTCTCCACCAAAAAAATGCAGAACAATTTTCCTGTGCAGCACATCAGTGTGACAGATAGCAGCGACTGCCAGAAACTTGGAGATGGCAGTATATCTGGGATGGATATTAAACTGAGTCTGTCTAGAGGCATGGGAAACTTGAGGGAATAACAGGCAAAAAAATAAACTCAAGCAAAGATCATGTCCAGATCTTACTTTGTAAAAATTCCACTTATTTTAGCAGCACCAGAAACTTATCAATAATTTACCTTTTAAGGTTGTAAAATGCTTAACCTGTGGGCCAGAGTATCTGCTACCTTACATCATGTTGCATACAAATTCAGAAGCAGTTAACCAATGCAATATGGAAGGGTGCTTTTTGCAAAGAGGAAACCACAGAGGCCAGAAGGGAACACTGGTTTGAGAAAAGGGGATTAGCTTGGAGGTAGCACTCAGCCTGATCTGACTCACTTGCCTCTGAGCAGTTTAAACCATGGCCATATTCCAAAGGAGGACAGAACTCATTAAATCACTGCTGTGAACCACTGGTAGAGGAAACTGAAGGTAGTGAAATCCTGCCAAGCTCAGCCAATATCAGCTGCCAAGCTGATATTCATGGTAAGCTGTAGAAGCAATATTAGTTTTGCCTAGATGAGGGGTTTTTTTTGCTAGTGGGGAAGGTGACTGATCAATATGTTCTAAGGTGACCAATATTTTATAAGTCTGGCTAAAAGAAAACAAGCTTTTCCAAAGAGAGGTGTTCATCACTATCTGAGTGATAGAGGATTTCAACAATGTTTCATGTTGAGCACTCAGAATTTGATGAAATTCAGTCTTCAGTCAACTTGGAATAGTCTTGCCATCATATGGATCTGTCTCTAGTAAGAACAGAGAGGGCATCTCACCAGGAAGAGGGCACCAAACAGAGCACCATAAAAAGTCTCTTTACTTATACCCTCCCTTCAGTGTTAAATCCGTTCAAGCTCCTGTTACATCAATGTGCTTTTTGAATAAGTCAGCCCATCTGCTGATGACTCTGCCTACTCTGCAATGACAGTCTTGTTTTTTAAAACTTCCCAGAGGAAGTAAGCCTTAACAAAGCTAGAATCAAAATTCAAATTTCTAAAAGAGTTTTGTTTTGATCTGGACATTTCCGTTTAGCACACTGCAGGTGTGATTGTAAATTGATTACTCCCATTTTACTAGTATTATGGAATAAGAACTCCTCATTTGGACACTGTCTTTAAATGCCCTCATGTTTTGATAATAAACCTGAAGTATATAAGAAAACTCAGCATTGAAAATGGGAAAAGATGCATCATAGAAGAAACAAAGTTATTTCAGTTAGATTCAGCTTCTAAGAAATATAAATAAAGCTTTGTACCAACACAATTATTTTTTATTGAAACATCCTACTCAGCATATTACTTACAAGCACTTAAATACTTACAGTGAAAGCACAATGAGGTTTCATAGCAGAATAGTCAAAATACACAACTTCTAATACTGCTGCCTGGACAATGTTAATTCAGTCCTGTTGCAGACGTATTAAAAAAAAATTACTGACTTTCACTAGGTGCTTCACTGGGGATATTCTTAGTAAGCATCTACTAATTCCATTTTATCTGTTCAGTTCAAAGTGTGAAAGTATGTCACATTGTGGTACACAGAAAGAAATCATGTTGATTCTCCCAGATTTCACAACATTAACTTTTATGGTGCTCCCATCAGCTACAAAGTACAATAATACCCATCCACATTTAGGGGAAATTGCTGTACACATTATTACTCTGAAGGAACAGAAATCCAGACATAGCTAGAGCTGACAGACCAATTTCACACACAGGAATGATTTTTTTTTTTTTAATCTATCACAGCAAGTATTCTGTGGCTTTTAAAATCACAGTTCCCCATTCAGTTTGTCTGCACTTGTGAGTATTCAGATGCTCTGCATCTTGGTTCTCCACAGGCATCAGACACCAGAAAGCAATGGCACACAGTTTCTGAATGCCTTCAAGAAGTGAGTTTTAGTAGCCATCTGGAACCACGTCCCAGGAAGCCGAGGTAGGAAGAGAAGCCAGATCATCAGGATGCCATGGGGTTGCTGTGCAAGATGATCTTTCTGTCTTCTGCAGCCCCAGACTCAGTCAGCATTCCCAGCCTCTGCAACAAAGAATTACTTCCATCACTACAAAATCCTAATTTACCCCTTAATGAGCCCACCTCTTATGCTGAAATTTTCTCCTGCTAAAATAGTAAATGAACATGTAAGAAAAGCCTTTCATGATTAGAAATGCCAAAAGAATTCAAGTTGTATCTTTGTGTTCCATAATAAATTCTGTTAGGAAATTTTGAACAGGCCCCACAAATCTGTAAAAAAACCCCAAAAAACAAAACCAAAGAACCCCAAACAAATAAGCAATCAAATAAAAAACAACAAAAAGAAAGGTCTCTGAAAGGTCTTCTTGTCTTGATTTCAAATTTTAAAAGTGTAGTTGTAAGTATTGTATTTAATTCAAAATAAGAAACAAGATGACAAGAAATACCAAAATATTGATTGAATCCTGGAGATGGGGAAGCAAAATCTTGTAGCAGCACCAGACCCTCTTTTCCTTCCTTAGCACAAGGCTTTCCTTCCCTTAATGCTTCATTCCTTCATCTTGCTGCTTTGTCATGCTGCTCTGTTCCTTCACCTGAGTTGTCTCCCTAAAGTACCTCTGGCATCCCACAAGGTCCCAGGGAAAGATGGACAGTGTCTTATGCCTGAGCACAGTGGCTGGGGCAGCTTTCTTCCTGGTGAGCAGAAATACAATATTATCCCTAAACACACCCCACTCTCCTGTATTTACACTGATATATTTTTACAGGGAATATAGTGAAAACAGAGAGTTCAATTATTCAAGTTTTATGTTGTTAGTAGAGTTTACACCAAGAATATTCTTATCATACCTGTCACAACAGTTACTAAAATCAAAACCTTAGTAAAATAAGTGAGGTTTTCTATTTTACTTTTCAGGAGCCCAAGTTAGTTTTGACCAACATGAATTCTTGGAACTTAGGGATTATACCATCCTATAAGTCAAGTTCCAAGGAGCAAAGTTTTCATAACATCTGCAAAAGGTCAAAATATATTTTCACAAGCTCTATCTCTTTTAGAAACTATGAGCAAAATTCATTAATTATCCTCTGTTTCCTCCTCTTTCATCTACTCCAGTCAGTGTGAAACCTTTGGAAGCGCAGGGGCTTTCACATTATGAGAGTCTATAGTTACTTCATTTGGTTGTGATTTCTTGCTGATTTCTCCAGAACATGTAATTTCCTTGTGACTTCCCCTTAAAATGCTACTTGACTTGAGAACTAATTTGTGTTTATGAAGAATCAACATCAAGTTCAATGAACACACTGTGGACTGAGCATTTGTGAAGTTTTCCTCCACTTCACCCTCTCTGACATAGCTGACAGCAACTGGGCTCCGAAGGTAAAAGGCAAATGTGCCTTTCACATCCTCTGTGAAAAAAGATCCAGTACTTAGAGCTATGAATATCTTACCCAATAGTCACTTCCAAAGACTTTTTTCCTCTAATGCTATGAAAGCTTCTAGGCTTTGAAAAATCTCTTTACATGTTAAAACTCTAGGTGGTAAACATTAGAAAACAATTCTAATCTTCTCAACCTGCATCACAACAACATTATTAATATTATTCATCTTTTATTTAGTGAAGAAGTCTATATCTATATAGCCTGTCCAGACTTATTACAATTTATTTCTGCTATATCTGCTTCTCATCCAGTTTTGGGTTTGAGACTCACTTTCATGATAAATGTCAGTGTTTGGTGGCTAATTTTATTTTTTATAAAGCATATTAGGGGGAACATGACAAAAATCTCTCTTAAATGAGATTTTTTGTGCTGCATTGCAATGGTAACTCAGCACTTTGGGAGGCAGTGAGGAGAGTTCACACACTACTGAGGCAATGCATGGAAAGCAATGCAATGCTCCACTTGCCATGCTGCCCCTGGCCCAAGGTTTTCAGGCAGCACTGTTTATTACCTGCTCCCCTTCCTGCTCCACCAAAAATCTATGGTGTAACCAGGGATCATGCCCACAGAGGGTAATAAATGGGCACATGGGACATGATGGTATCTGCCAATGAAATAATGCAAAACAGATTACATTTTAACTTTTTATTTTTTCTATACCACAGAAGGAAATAATAAGATAAAGACCAAATTACAAATTCCCAGCTGAGGAAATTCCCAGTTTCTTTTGCAGTCATGCTTTTTTGAGTTTTGAATGTTTTACAAAAGCTTACAGGAAATGCTGATGAAGATAAAATTTGCTTTTAGTTTTCAGTTATCAGTGAATATTTCACAGAGGGGGTGGATAGATGCTGAATGAAAAGAGACTGAAAAAAGGGAAAAAGTTATTTTCAATTAACTCTAATATTTTTCTTATTTCAGCTAGCAATATTTAAACAACTTCTGTACTCTTATGCAACATGCTATAGGATTATTATGATGATTTGAAATGCCTCATTTTGGTCAGGCTCTTAATTTTTAACCTCAGGAAAAAACCCAGCAACATCCTTCCAAACGCAATGCTCTCAATCCAAAAGAAAAATGAGTACTAACACAGTAGGTGGTCTTCCCACTGAATTGCTATCAATGCCTGCACCATCTGGGTTTTCCTTGGAGGCCTTGCATCCAAGAACTGACAAGACCCAACCTTACTTAATTTATGAGACAAGATCATAGCCAGTGATGATGTGAGTGCAAGTGTGTATAGTAACATTTGTATGCTACTATACATGCTTGCAATTGTATAAGGATTGCAAAAAAAGGTCAATTGTATGAGGTTTACAAATATTTTATGAAACAACTGGTGTTTAAGTAGGATTTTAAGGTCATTATAACACCTTTATAAAGTTCTGTGTCATTGAACTTTTGTGATCTCTTCAATTTACATTCTATGTGACTGGGAAAAGTACCTAGTAAAGAAAGCAAGATTTCATTTTTAGTTGGAAATAATACAAAATCTTTATTTACTACACATGGACTATGTTCTGAAGCTCTAGTACTTGCCCAATTTTTTTCTCCTCCAGGACATCCAAAAACAACAGTCAAGTTGCCTACCAAAAATAAGATAAGGAGTAAAATAGAGTTCATGCAGAATTAAACAATATTTTTGTATCAAAAACCTTACCTTTTTACTAAATTTAGTTTCATCCTATTTAGAATTTAACAGAGAAAAAAACATTTTTAAAGGATTCTAATAAAGAGAATTATATTTTTTAATCCCTGAAACAATACATATAGAAGAACATAAATTGCAAACAGAAGTATGTATTTATAAAGAACTATATAAGATAAGTGAGAGCAGCAAGCTTTTTAATCTCTGAATGGTATATCTGAGCCATCAATATCACATATAACTCAGGAAGAAACTGATATATTTCATGATTAATAATTTCTTAACCTATAACCCAAACTATAAAGGTTGTGGAAAACCTAGTTCAGAAGTTCATATCCAGGTTTAATACAAGCAGAGCTGAATTACAAGTCACTGTAGTCCTGACCTCCTACTCACTCTCAAATTTTTCATATTACCAAAAGTTTTTGTTTCTACCCTTTTATAGTTAGTAATTTAGCTACTTACTCAAAGAAACACTTTCCTACTAGCCTAGATATTACTTACCAGATTATTTTTCTCCTTCTTTGTTATTTTCTCATTTTAATTATTTCGATTTCTTCTTCCCTTTTTTTTTTTTAATAAAAAGATCCACTGCACAGACTTTTACAGTTCCCCATAATATGCAATAAAGAGACAAGATATAAAACTTTGCAGTCAATATCCAGCAACAATAGGCACGTATTCACTTAATTTCCTCTTAAAATCTGAAGTACCGTCTGGCCTGTCTAGACAAAGACATAGGATTAACATTTCAGGCACCCAGTTTAGGAGCACTAGATCTCATAAAGAGAGGATAGAGGAAGGACAGGTTCCAAACTATCTGCAGTTTCATGGTGAGAAGACTTCCCTACAACTGAACCAGGCTTCAAGCTGTGGGAAACAGCTGTAACACCTGTAACATTCAGTGGTGTTAGAGATAATTTTGATGGCAACATAGGAACTGGGAATCTCCACAAGAAGCACTGCCATCTGCCTCTGGGATGCCTTCTTGAGGCAGCTGACCAGACATGGGTTTAGGAAAGGCATGAACCTGATCTCTTTCTTTGATAACATGACCCACCTAGTGCATCAAGTAGGTCTGTGGATGTGTCTATCTGAAGTTTAATAAAGCCCTTGTCACCATCTCCCACAGCATTCTCCTGGAGAAACTGGCTGCTCATGTTTTAGATGGGAACATTTTGCTGGGTAGAGAACTGGTAGGATGGCTGGTCCCAGAGACTGGTGGTACATGGAGTTACACCCATCTGGCAGCTGATCACCAGTGGTGCTCCCCAGGACCAGTGTTGGGGCCAGCACTGTTTAATATCCTTATCAACGGTCTGGACGAGGGGATTGAGTGCCCACTCAGTCAGTCTGAAGACAACACCCAGTGGGCAGGAATTTTGATCTGTTTGAGGGTGGGAAGGTTCTGCAGAGGGATCTGGACAGGCTTGATCAATGGGCTGAGGTCACTTGTATGAGGTTCAATAAAGCCAGGGGCCAGGTACTGCACTTGGGTCGCCACAATCCCAGGCAGTGCTACAGGCAGAGTGGCTGGAAAGCATTCCAGTGGAAAAAAGGTGCTGCTCAATCTGCACTCTTTAAAAGCAAAAAAAGGTTTTTCTTTTTTGTTTCAAATCTTTTATTGGGATAAAAAGCATAGCTCTTCTTCTCTGAGATACTTTCTTTACCTAAGAATTGATAATTAAATGTAAATTGTTTAACCATTTTGAAGTCAATATAAGCCCACAGCCAAAGACCATACAAATTTAATCATACATTTTGAGGAAGAGGTCTGAGCAGGAAGGCTGTTCTATCATTCAGAGAAGAAAGCAATACATAAACACGGTGTTCACCTTTTCAAGCGCAGGTACACAATGGGGTAAGGAAAGAGCATTTTGAAAAATGCAGGGTTGTTTTAAAAAGAAAGTCAAATGCAGTTCCCGTTACTGAAAATACAGCTGTGCATTATGGTTATCATAACTATGTTGCAGAGAGAGTTGCATTATGTAAATTCATATTCCTTCCGTTAGTTTCAGTCCCAGACTGATTCAGACATATGGTTTGCAGAATGCTTGCAACTGTCTCATTTTTGGCACTTCAAATACAGGAAGCAATATGTTATTTGTATATTCTGTTAGGGACTAATACAATACAAAGCCCACTGAAACAGCTCAACTTTGGATCATACCCTTCAATTCTCTCCTGACTAGTCTACACTGTTTCCTGAAAAGGCATCACAGAATTTTTTGCAAAGGTAGTTTGACAGCTGCTCTACTGGTTATTACTAGTCTTTTCCTGCATTGTTCTGCACTTACCCTGCAATTTTTTTCCATCTCCTCCGTGTTAGGCTCCAGACCTGATCTCAGTGTAGACAACAGCAATCTTTCCATTACTTCATTACAAACGGTTTAGATTGGAAACCAAGTCTGCTCTCCAGGGTGAGAAGTGAATTGCGTGACTTCCAGCTAGAGAGACTCCACTCTCCATCAGGACACTTGGCTATCCCACCACACCCTGGTTTCTGAGTGCTTGTAGGAAAGCTATGGATGTGCTGTGTCAGCATGTTAGGCAGCAGTGCTTGTAAAGACAAGACATAAAATATGTTTCTGTGATTCAGTGTCAACAATGCTTATATGTCATTTCCAGTTACATTTTGTTCTAATATGGCTTACATTAGTGGCATTTAATCACAATTTTATTTTTGCTCTCCTTGAACATCAGTCCCAGTAAAGTTGTCTTTCTAAAAATCTGTTTGATCACAGAGAATACAATGATAATAAATATTACACCTTAATCTTTTTAAGAAGTACACATGGTCATTAATTTACTCCTTATGAAAGCACACTTTTTCAGTTCTGTCTCTCAAGATGTACAGTAAGGTCTTTTCTTCTAGGAAGAAAACAGGTTAATAAATAATCCAGTCTGAGGTTTATTGGCCTTTTTTGTCATTCACCTCCAGTGGGAATTATAGCAAGGAACAGTTGCCCTTGTTAACCTGCAAACATTTTTCACTCAGTTAGGTCATTGCCTCTGGCTCAAGGGTCCAATTTTCCTTTCATTCATTAAGCACATTGGGAAGTGGAGTTCCTAACCCTTTCCAGTCTAAATGTGGAACAATCACATCCCCTCACAATCAAGTGCCAATGTGCTGGGACCTTTACGTTTCACTGTGATCTCTCAGTGACGCAAGTTTTTAACAATTGAAGGATATTAAGTCAAAAAGTTGTTTTCTAATTGGAGGAGCTCAGGGGATTTCAAATAATGAACTTTTATAAACTGGAAGCTGGTACATGTGCCTTTCCAATTATTTTTGTTTCAAATCAGGCAAGAGGGCATTGCTAATCTCAGAAAGCAGATTTCAGAAGTTCTACTAGAAATTAAGGCTGTGAAGCATAACAGTTGAGCAGGCATAAACCATTAATGCTTTGGGGACATGAAATTACACAGTCTCATATGTCATTTTACTGGATGGTGTAATAGCTAAGGGACAATGTAATTCCAGATTTTAAAGTGTGTTTGATACAGCTAATTCACTCCTATAAAGACAGGCTGAGAGGGCTGATGCTGTTCAGCCTGGAGAAGAGATGCCTCTGGGGAGACTTAGAGCAGCATTCCAGTACCTAAAGGAAGCCAACAGGAGAGCTGGAGAGCGACTTTTTACAAGAGATTCCACTGATAGAACAAGGGGTAATGGTTTCAAACTGAAATAAAGTAGGTTTAGATATTAAGGAAAGATTCTTTACCATGGGGATGGTGAAACACTGGCTTATGTTGCCCTGGAAAGCTGCAGATGCACAATCCCTGGAAGAGTTCAAGGCCACGTTGGAAGGAACTTTGAGCAACCTGGTCTAGTAGAAGATGTCCCTGCCCATGGCAGGGGAATGGAACTAGAGGATCTTTGACATCCCTTCCAACCCGAAGCATTCTATGATGATTTTATGATTCCCTTTGGAGCATTTATAAAGAAGGGAGAATGAGTGTTTCTTATTGATAAAATACTTGGCTATTTTAAGAGAATCTTTGGGTGGATGAATGGTGGTTGCAGTTCTGTAATTAAGAGCCAAACACTTGAGTTCTTTATATACAGATGTTTCTATACACATCATTGGCTGTACCAAAATATAATAAAAATATCTCTCTGCATTAAGTTAGCAGCTGTGTCTATACAGCTCTAAAAGATAAGCAGAAAAATCACTCATCCTTTACATCAGTATAATTGGAGATTTTGTGAAGTAGGATACTTTAAAATGGGAATGAAATAAGAGGGAACCTCTGTACAACTGATCAGAAGAGGGTTTGAGACATGGCAAAGGACAAGACACCTGAGTAGGAGAAATGTAGAATTTTTGAATTTCCTATCATCTGATCTCTCCTCCTGATGAATGGTCAGTAAAAAAGTAGAGGAAGGATTTTTCAGGAGCTCTATGTAATGGTTTTAAGGCATAGCAGGGAGAAGTAAACTGGAAAAGTGTGGTTGGGACATGAGATAACTGTGTGAGCTATATGAATGAGCACTGTATGAACTATAATCCTGGCAATGGAGGATGAAGGAAAAGGGATGCAGGCTGAAGACTGAGCAGAGGGGAATAATACCCAAGGGTCTGGGTGTGTGGGATGTATATAACAGCTCAGCTGCAGATGGAGGAAGAGAAAGGCTGACATTAACATTGGCATTAAACAGGAAAAGAAAAAAGAAAAGGCCTGATGGTTAGAGGCTGGCAAAAGAAAAGCTGCTGTGGGTTTTCATCTTGAAAATATTGAGCTTATTGTGGTCTGTATAAAGATTCCCAGAAAAGTTAGCAGGCATGTCAGGGGAAGTAGAATATTGTTCAGTGGGGAGAGATGGAAAGGGAAATTTGGGAATTATGTCTTGGCCAATTGTTGAAGAAATTGGAACTAAGTCAAATTTTCAGGGAGGTTCCCAAAGAGAGGGAAAAGAAAAACTGATGCTTTTCAAAAACACACTCATTCAGCTTCCTTGTTACTTGTACAACTGATGTGTCAAATGTCAACATTTTGTTATTTCTAAAAATGAGAGGAGAAATATGTTTTGTTTGAACCCTGTGACTGCCTACATGCAGACAGAATAAGTGAAGACTTCAGCTGGAAGGGTGTAGGATAATTAGACACACACATTTTGGGGTCTCTCCTGAATAAGTTACCCATGTAACTAACAGGCAGGCTGTTTAGCACTTTTTACACTCTCAAAGGCTCAGAGCTAAATTAGGCCGGAAACTGGTCAGCAAGAAAGTTAGTCACAAAAACTCAGAAGCAATTTTTATTTCTATTGAAATTTTCCAAAATTAAATTCTTAAAGTTTACATGCATAAACATATATAAATATATATGCAGAGAGAGAAATTGAGAGAAATCTATATCAGTATACTGATGCCTTAGGTTTTAACTTTCATAATTCTCAGATTCTGTGCTGCCTAGGGGTGTAGCTCTGAGCTTCATATTAAGTGTTTGTAAGCTCTCTTCACAGGGTAGGTAGACAAAACAATCCTTTTCCAACTTGAGACCAAGGACAACCCTTACAAGTTCAGATCCAAAAGTACAAACAACGAAGAACTGAGGGGAGCAAACAAGGAGGATGGGACTTCATAGCCTAAAGCCATAATTGGACAATTAACTCCAACATGCAAATGGACCAAAACTTATCATCCATTCTGTGACCGTTTTGGGTCCATCTTGGGTGTAGCCCTGGCCAGGCTCTTGTACTGCCCAAGGTGTGTCCTTTAAGGCCTTTTAATAAATACCTACTTTATTGTCTTAGCTCTGACTCGTCTCTCTTCCAAGTTCAGCCTCTCAAGGCATCAATACTTACAGAGATCAAATTCTCATCTCTCAGTATTGTGTCAGGTACTGGTAGAGCAGGCTCCTGTTCAACAGAGCTTGCATCAGTCCAGCAGAAGTTCCCCTGGGTGAATCATGAGCCAGAAGGAATAGATGGACCATTCTCACTGCCCCACTTCCTGTCCCATAGGGTCCAGGGCAGGCAGACTTCCCTATGAGCTGGAGCTTCCCAAGGCTTTCAGACTACTACTGACCCCAGAAAACTTAATTTTTTTTCTTTTTTTTTTTTTTTTTTAATGAAACATGAAAGTTTTCTGTACTGGAATGAAAACAAAGCTGCTCAAATTTGTATGTGTGTGTGGCAGATTTATGCTAGAGGAATTCAACTGTCTCTCAGATGGTGGTTGTTAACAAAAGCCTGGGACATCAGAGATTCAAATTCTTAAAAGAATAGTTCTTCGTGCATACAACAAGAAAAAAAAGCTGAGTGGGGCCTACCTCCTTTTTTTCCAACCTGGGCCACAAATATTTTTCTCTTATGTGCTGCTTCCCAAAAGAAACCAAACAAACCTGATATATTGCTAAAAGTTTCCATTTGGACAGAACACCATATTCTTTGGAAACTACAGTGAAGTATAGTTTTTTTAACTCCTGAACTCAAAAATTTTTGAGAGCTTGAAGGATGCCATGTGGCTTATGCAGCTTTCCGAGGTTTTTCCTCTGACTATGGACTTCAAGCAAAGCAGTCTGAAGACACCTTTATTTCAAAGGGAATGTCTCAATTTCCTTTTGTGTGAAAGAAACTAAACCTAGAAATATCAAAATACCCTGTGGGTATTGCTGGGGATTGCTGCTTTCTGCCCAGTTCTGGTTATACACAGAGGTGTTACTGGAAGCTCAAGGGTCTTGGCTAGAGGATGAGCTGAAGGATAGAAAAAGAATAATGTTACTGTCAGGTCTCATCACAAAACCTGTAATGATGTTTTTACAGAGTACACACTTTCAACATCAGCACTTACTATAATTTTATTGGATGTCTGTTGTTATTTGGTGGTGTTTCTAAGGGCCCAGCTTCTGGGAACTTGCAAAGACACATAAATTTAAGCACAATTTCCCTGTTTAAAATAGATTCAGGTTGGTATTGGCCACAGAGAAAAGTTTAAAATCATGAATCAAAATGCTCAACCATCACAGAGCAGGCAGAAAGACCCTTCTCTTCACTATATTCCTTTTAAGTTCATTAATTCTAAAAAGATTTCTGAATTTCTGGAGCCAATTTCATAACGTTTGAATGCTCAGGTTTGGCATAATTGATTTTTCTGCCTCCCACACAAGCTGATGCAAGCAAGTCATTAAAAAGGGCAGAACATGTCTAGTTATAAGGCTCTGCCAAACCTCTGTTTGCTGACAAGAAAAGCATTTTTGAAAGTCACAAGAAACACTGAAAGTCTTTTTGTCAGCTTTAAAAAAATCTGAGTTGCACCTCTGTATTCCAGGCCACACAGACTGAAATAATTTCTGAAATGGAGATTGCACAGGAAGGAATGTCCTTATGTACATTTGTTAAAGCACTGAAATCTAAATGCAGTACTGATTCTTTACATTATAAGTCAATGTTACAAGACAAACTTTAATTCTGTGAGTGGATCTGATAACAACAGATTGTAACAGCCTGTTCAGGAAGAAACACTTGTAGGTTAACTTCTTGATCGCATTGAGAAATTATTTAAGAAACACTGCAAGAGCTGTTTACACTTTCCATGTATTATACATAAATATTTGTTTATGGAGCAACTGTGTGGTGCTTTGCCTTTGTCAGCAACTGGAAATTGTTACTAATAACAACATTTAGGGTTATAAATTCCATAACCCCTTTCTGACTCCATGCTGTACTTTCCAAGAAATTGCAAAGTGAGAACTCTGGCCTGGGCTTCAAGGAAGAGTTATGCTGAGATGCACAAAAGTGTTTTGTGAGAAACTTCAGTGCTTTCTGCACTCCACATTACCCCCATCCCCACAGCCATGCAGAGGACACTCAAGCCTTAGACAAAATTGTTTTTACAATGTGAGCTAGCCAGAAGTTTGAGACCCTTTTTAAAACCAGACCTAACCTCTACCATGTGCTACATTATCACAGAATCACAGAATCATTTACGTTGGAAAAGACCTCCAAGACCATCAAGTCCAACCTTTGACTAATGATCGTCTTGCCAACTAAACCATGACACTAAGGGCCACATCCAACCAATTTTTGAACACCTCCAAAATGGTGTTTCCATTACCTCCCTGGGAAGACATTTCCAGTGTTTAAATCCTTTCCAAAAAAAGAGTTCCTCCTTATGTCCAAGATTATTCCTGATGTCCAAATAATATCTCATCATTCTCTGTCATCTGGTTCAAACTTGTCCCTTCACCAAGGACCCAAGCTCATGAGCTAACAAGCTCTGTAGGCACTAGTGTCGTATAAATACTCTTACTAGACACAAACTTTATCCTCCATTCATATTTCAGTGTTTGACTATCAGTCCACTGCATTGGAAAGTTTAATTTCAATTAATACATCCCACAACAAAGAACATAAACTTTGAAGTAAGTATTTGAGACATGTTAGCAGCCAGTTTAAAGAATTTAGGGTGAACCAAAATTGATCATAATCAGCAAAATTCCTTCCTTGCATTCCAGATAACAATATTGGATATTGGCCAGATACTTGGGTCCTAAGAGAAGAGCTTAGAGAATTAGAACTTTTGTAGTCTTGTAAGATATCTGCTGTTACTACATTACTTTGCTCATGAAAGGCCAGTGGCATCCTGCTGTAGGATGGACAAATGGGCTCAGGAAAGTATTCTGGGTGTTCTGCTTTATGGCAAGGTTCTCTCCTTCAGTGACCCAAATCCAAAAGTTATCCCAGAAAAATCAGTACAGTATTTGGCCCATTGTTAGCTTACTATGCTTAGCAATCTCTAACACAGAGCAATACCCAGTGGATTTTGTGAGTCCAGCTTTCTTCAAAACTATTTCTTTCCTTCATACAAAAAAGGACAAAAAAGAAGAAAACACAGAAGCATGGGAAAGTAAGTTAGGCAGGAAACAAGTCTGTATTCATATTTGTTGCACAGAAGAAAAGTAGATTTTTAAAAAAAGATACATATTTAAAAAGTTGAACATTTTAGCTTCATTTTAATTAGTATTTATTCAGAGTCCTGTGGGAAAAGAATGAATGCCATATAACATATCTGATGCTGGAAAGCCCTGAATATCCTCAAATTCATGTTGATTAAAGTAGGAAACATGGGAACAGAAGGTCCTATTTTACATTTTTTATTTACAATCTAGGCCATAGTTTGATAATAGTTAAGTAAAGCATTAGGGATTTTGGGTTTTTTATCATGTAAGAATTCCTAAGAGAAGGATCTTGTGAAGATTTATGTTTAAGGCTCTGTAAGAGATGAACCTCATCTGCTTTAACTGATTGTGTGTGTGGTCAGTATGCCTAAAGTCATCCCATTTATAACTATTTTTTTGTAAGGTTTTCCTTGTTCATGTCTAGAAGATCAATAAATGCAAATGCAGAGACTGTAGTAAATGTGTCTCAGTTAATCTTACCTGTCATTGAAAAAGCTGTTTCAGAGTAGTTCTTCAATAATATAATTTTTAAAAACAAGGAAAAAAAGCCTGTTCATAGAGTTATAGTCAAAGTAACTCAATCCATTGATGTTCATTTTGTGCTTGTTATACTTCATGGGAACAAAGAGAAGTCTGAGTTCTCATAAATCAATAAAAAAGCAAATGATGTGGACTCACTATATATGAGAATAAAAGTAAAAAATTATTACTGCTAGACTCATCCATATTTCATACTACTTTCCTATTAGTAGGTACATCAAGTCCTAGAACTTTAGAAAGTGCTCCAATGGCAAATCATTCAGTCTTTTTCTCACTACTATATAATTCCTCAAATGATTTCTCATTCTAGTGTCAGAAATCACATCTGTCCTCAAAGAAAAAGGTGAATAAAATATTCACAGTACCCCCTCCCTAAAAATTCTTTTGAGAAGAGAGGTTATCTCAACAGAATGATCTCAGTTCTCTTCAATGTCCTCAGTTCTCTTCAATGTCTTCATCAACAACCAGCACACAGGACTCGAAGGAATACTAAGTAAGTTTGTTGACAGCTAAATGTGGAGGAGCTGTCAACTCCCTCAAGAGCAGGAACAGGCTCCCCAGGGAATGGTCACAGCCTTAAACCTGTCTGAGTTCAAGAAGTGTTTGGACAATGCTCAAGGCACATGGCGTGATTCTTGGGGTCTCCTGAACAGCACCAGAGTTGGACTTGATGAACCTGGATGGGTCCCTTCCAAATTAGCATCTTCTATGATTCTATGGTCTCTATTGGCAAAACCTCCCATTATTAAAATCTTACTTGCAGCACCACGTCATGTTTCTCTTAAGAATGATTGCTGCCATCCCTCAATTTTTTTTCTTTACCTTGTACCACATGGGAGGTTGTTGCTCAATGGTGGCTGTGTTTTGGAGAATCACTACCAGACACTGAAACTCTGGCTTGAACTTCCAGAATTCAGTGTGGTCTGTAAAGTCCGATGCTGACAGTGTACAAACCAATCTCCATTCTTTTTGCACAATCCAAAGTATGCAAAGAGATTAAATGCTATCACTTGATCTAATACAGTGGAGGAACAGTGCTATGCACACACATTTCAAACACATTGTTATATTTTTTGCACTCTGCACAGTAGATTTTTTCTGGGAGAGGTTACTGCACAGGTCCTACTGCTCTGTTCATGAAAAGACTACAACTGAATGAAATAACTTTCTCTATATCTGTGTGTACATATATATATCTATCAATATATATATGTTTCTGAAAAGAAAGGAAGAACAGTTCCAGTGAAAACCTGCTTTATGAAATCATGCAGTGTTAACAAGGCTTTACTAAAATAGCATGTTTGGTTCTATGAGAGCTGGCAATTGTCGATGCTTAGTTGGAAACATCCTGGTTTTCTAGGAGGGGTTTGTCAGTTGGAGGGTGTAACTATAAAGCTCAAAATATTTCTTGAAACACTTTAAAAGTCTTAAAAATTGAAGTCACTTTCAGTGAGAAGGAAACTATTTGATAAATATTTTCATTAAAACACACTTCGGTGCGGAAAACAACATATTTTTCAGCCTACAGATCCATTCTCCAAACCTTTATAAGGGTTAAAGGGTAGAGATTGTGAGTTTTTGTGGGGGTTTTTTGTTACTCTAAATTACGTTCTCCACCTAATTCTGTACAAGTGGGAGGAGACTTTTTCAAATCCAATTTCCTTTAAATAAGAGAAAAAACAATTAGCAAACACTTCCAAATGTCTTTTTGCATGTGACCCATAAAATTACCTATATTTTGGCTCTCAGATACATTTTCTGTTTCAGAAAGGAGATGCATTCTTCATTTAAATCTGCCTAAATCACTTGCAGTGAGCCTGCTGTGTGAGTAGCAAAATCAGTGTTACCCTGTCCTGGACAGGATGCTTAATTAACTCCTAAGTTCCAAAAAGTTGCTGAACTCACCTAGAATTCACACAGAAGACAAGCCCCCCAAAATGCCCATCTGTAGTACCTTGAAAGGTAATTAGGTTTTAAATTAACACAAACTCTACACTTTCCAGGTTTTCAAGATCAGCTGCTTCAGGATTTCTCTCAAGACATCTTTTTTATTACACTGATTCATATAATTCCAAAGGTCTGCATGTTTCCTTATCCTATTTCCCTTTCCAGCAGCTGTTAGCTACCTTTGATCTGGGAACATAATTTGATAGACTAGGGTGCTGTGTTCTGGCTCCTCTCTCCCAGTACCAGAGGGGTCAGCCTTCCACATGTGCTTACTTTTCATATGCCCAGAGGTAAATAGTCACACTCAGTCTCTCTTTGTGTTATCTTTCAGCTTTCCAACCACTGGTAAAGCATTTAGTTATTTTTAAGATCAGGAAACATTTTCCCGTTGATGTCCAGAATTTTCTAAATTGCTGTCTCTACTTCACACTAGGTGTCCAGATCTCCTTGAACACAGGAGAGAGAAATGTAAAGTGGGAAAAGAGCATAATTGTCAAACCTCACTGTGATCTTACAGGACTGTTCTTTGGGAATCAATCAATCAATCAATCAATCAATCCCAGCTGTGAAACACCAGGAGAACAGGTGCTTAGTTTCTGAGGTTTGGAGCCTTCCTCTCCTGATCACATCTTCCCTTTTTCTTTCTGTTCTTTGTTAGGCTAAAACTGAAGTTACTGTTTCTCATTCTTATCCAGTTGCCTGTTGTACAATATATTTATTTCTTGTCTTTTGTGTTTGTATAAGAATCTTGTAGCACTCAAGTACACACACTGAAAAACAAAGATTAATCACATAAACTGAAAACTCGGAAGAAAAGAATCAACTGAGCTGAAAATGTTTAAAGTCCTGCAAGGGTTTAAAAGGTTACAAACTGAAAGGACAAAGGTTTTTGGAAGCAGACTTATGAGTAAACAACCTCACTGTGACCTCATGCTCATATAAGGAGTGAAGAGGAGGAGATGGATCCGTTAGGCAGGAAGTTATAAGAAATCTGCTGAGCTAAAAAACACCAGAGAAAATAATATATGAAGGTCTACAGTTGAATCTGAAGAGGGGGAATCTCCAAGGACTAACTGGAGAGGAGAAACTACATTACAACATTTTCCTGGCCTATAAGCCTAAGTTAGGAAGTAAGCAAAGCCCAGACCCAGTGCCAGATCGCTGGGAATCACTGAAGCTCACTGTGTGCCAGAACATTCTCCAAATTGAACAAGAGGGAACAGAGACAACAATGACCCTGTTTTTTATAATCTTTCTCAACTAGGAGCTGTAAAGCAGCAAAACCTGGGGACTGATCTGGAGATGATCCACATGAATCTGCTTAGCTGTCCACAGGAAGAAAACTCCCAGAACAATGCACAAGAGGGCTGAGACAAAAGAGATTTGGAAGACTATCAAAACATAAAGAAAGAGGTTCATCTCTACTACCAGACAGGACGCTCAAGGAATGTTTTAGAGGAATTTCTAAAAACGGACCTTATTATTTTTTATTTGTAGTGTGAGCAAACAGGCCAGGTTAGCTATCAAGTGAAGAGACAGTACCAGTTCAAAGAGCATCTGACCTTACTATGGCATGACACCAGAAGCGATGACTACACAGACAAGTTACTGGAATGGCAGTCTGTACTTATTTATATTCAACGTAACTGGAAAGAAGGCCAAATGCTAAGGAAGTGTGGTTAACTGACAAAGCACTGTGCTGCAGTCAAAAGGAAGTATGAAATCCAGGTTAGGAAAGAATAGGAGTTGGAAGCGAGTAAAAAGCCTACATGGAAAAAAAATTGTTGTTGCAAGAAACCAAAAGGTGTTTATTTTAGAGAAAAAGCAAGGAGCCAGGACCTGGAGATCCAGTAACAACTCCAATTACTATTTTAGGATATAAAGAGTCTGAAGGTGTATGAATTTGTAAATAATTAATACAATTAAATAAATTTAGCATCTTCCTTAGCATAACAGATTGTTTTCATGTGGCGATCTGGACAAGTAAAGGGCACTGCACCAGGTTCTTCCTGCACTAATGCATGGGTTAAGGTACCTATTCCTTCACAGTTTCAGACAACTGTACAGCAGGCATTACAGAGGGGCTCATCTAAAAGATACTCACTGCCATATATGTCAGTTACTTCCAAGCTGAAAAAAAGCCAATCTCCATCTTCATATAATTTAATTTGTCGGTAAAGAAGAAAAGGAACGGACAGAAGACAGTGTGGGATCAGAGAAGCATTTCACACCACATACCTTTGTCTACTGACTTTGGATCCTCTCTGTCTCCCTGATATTTCTACAGTGAATAGAGAAGGACAGGCAGTTTCTAGGCAGTTTTTCGGAAATGGTCCCAAGATGTTTCTGTATACTCCACTGAGTATTTGTCAGGAGTTGTAAGGGGTTTGGAAAGGTTTGTCCATCCCAGCTGGGTGCTTCAGTTGAGCATCCAAAGTCAGACTGTGGCTAACCCCAAACTGTCCCTTATTCCAGTGCCTCATACATTAAGGTAAAAAAAGACTTCAGGGGTCAACTCTCCCTCTATATAAATGAATTCCTTAACTCTAGTCTGTACTTTGTAACATTGCTTTCACAAAAGGTTTCTATACATAGAGACTACATAAGGTCAGCATTTATGTCCTGCAAATGAGTCCCTTAAAAATTCTCCTGTGCTCTTGAATTGGTTTATAGAAATATTTGTTCCACATGAACATTTGCCTCACCACACTTGTCCCAGCTTGTTATATATTTCTTTGTTCAAAGACTTGGCTTCTCATTCCACAGCAATCATTAATATAAAATTTAAAGGATAAAGGGTGCATGATGTATAATTGCTTCCCATTCTTGAACTGCAAGGTTTCTCCCCCCCCCCCCCCCACATAGTCATGGCACTCATGATAAAGAGAGAAATCGTATTCTAAATGTCACTGAAGTAAGTCAAGCGAGCCAGAAGGACCAGGATGAGATAAGAGTGGAAATAATAATCTCCCAGAGGTGAAGCAGGTAGAAGCTGAACGATGGAGTTCCATAGGAGCAAGTTCAGTGCAGCTTTTTGGGGCGTGAGTGAATGAGGAGGTAGGTACAGCATATAAAGGCAGTAATGTGTGTGTGTACACATACACATGTGTTTGTTTATTGTAGATGAAGGAACAGAGCGAATTCAAAACTCTATAACTCAAAATAAAATGAGCTGAATTCATAACACGTATTTGTGTGGCAGCCTTTACTGCACATGTCACATCTGGAATAATCTGGGGTCCAGATGGCTGGATAATGAGAGCTCACTGGCCTGTCCTGGAGAAGGTTCCCAAGTCTCTTCCCACACATGTTGACTCAGGGAGCTGCAGCTGCTGTACCAGTAGGCACACCACGGTTCAGGCTAGATCCATGGATGTTCGAAACAAGTGCCACCTCTGTAAAATAATTCATCTAGGGCAAGTAGTAAGCCTGGAACAACACAGACTGGAGTAATCTTTGTGACAGTGACATTATGAGGAGGGGCTCCTCTAAAGGAAGTATTTCACTGTTAGACTACAACAATCATGAGAAGCTACAATCTGAATTTCAATTGTTTTTTCTCTGTGAATTACCAATAGCTGGCTGCTCCGCAGTCAAAACTATGGGGAAGAGTCATCAAAACAACGTATCACTACTTGGGTACTTTAACCCCATTCATTCTTTTTTAGAAGGGCTGTCAGGCTATTGGCTCTGCTACAAAAATAGTATGAGTTAAGGAAAGACATGTGAACTCAAGCCTAAAGCAGCATTTAAAGGGAAACAGACTATGCAAAGTATTAAGGCCTTTGGTGGTGAAGGAGACACATATACACAAATGCTGTGTCTATTGGCCAGTCACAGAAAAGGGATTTTCTGATTCCCCAGCCCTGTTATTAATGTTATTGATGTTATTAATTTTTTTTGGATCATCCTTTATTCCGGCTCCACCTATCATTCACACTTCATGGATAGTTCAATTAAAAGCACTAACAACTGCCAGCTTTATAATGTTAAAAGAAAACAGTTGTTATTAAAATAGAAAATAGCAACAACCCATATCATCAGACCACCATAACGTTGCACAGCTTGGCACAAGTCTTGAAGTCTCTGCTCTACTGAGGCTCTGTCCAGACCACACACAGAGCCTGAAATAGAATATAAATCATAAAAAAAAAAAAAAAAAAAAAAGAAAATAAGATGTTATGTCTTAATTGGGATTTGCAATATAATCATCTGCTTTGCCTAATCTGTAAGTGGCATAGATGATAAAACTTTCCACCCTAGGGGAAAGTCTGATATTCTGATACTTATTTTTATAATTAACTGAGACAAAAGTTTAAAATTTTTCCTTTTCTTTTCTAGCTTTTTAGTTGAATCATTTTAATATCCTTGAATCAATGTATTTTATCTGATCTGTCTAATCCAAACTGAAATAAAAGGATCTATTCTCTCTGCTAGCATGCATCCCCAGGGATTAACTGCCATGCAGTATGGAAAACATAGTCCATATGCACAGCATCTTTTCTATAAGGAAGAAAAGATCCAAAGCAACAAATTTTATATGTCATTTCTAAGCTTATGCTTAAACAGAAATTAAACACTGGCAGACCTGAAATATTTCCATCTCCTGCGAAATCTTCAGAAAAGGGGAAGAGAAAAAAAGAGAATCCTTTCTTATTAAAATTTCTCTTTTGAGAAAGCCACATTTAGTGACAGAAAGTCCTGTTGAAGTTTAATCATCTCAGATGTTAAAATTACTGTCAACTATATATGAATGTAAAGAACAGCTACTTCCAAATGTGTATACACATACCTTACTAAAAAAAAACCTAAAAAAACCCAACAACTACAAAACACCTATTCTGGTATTTTTGATATTTCACATGCAACCAATCCTCAACTCAAGACAGTTTTTTCAACTGTAATGGAGTTCTCTTGTGCTTGTACATTATTATACAATCTTTAATTACACAAAATGCACACTATTTTTTCCACAGACTCCTCCACCTCTTGTCCCCCCTCTCCCCCCCCCGTTCCATCCGCAGTGCAGAGTGAAAGGTGATGCAGAAATGAATCAGTGCTCTGCTCTGAATGAGCCCATTGTCCCCCAGTCCCTCGCCTGGCCTGGCTCACTGCACGACTTAGAAGGTGTCCGGTAAATGAGGGAAAGGCTGCAGGAAGAGGATTGTTCATCCTGTGATCACTGTGCCTCCCCAAAGTGCTGTCTGCAATCCTGCCATTAAACAGGCTGCTTGCAGTTCTCACATGTGGAGAGACCCAAGCCCATGTTATCTAAAAAAGCATCATGATAATTTTCTGTGCTTTTGAATAGGAGCATTTGCCATGTTTTTTTCTGTACAGATATGTAGGGCTTCTGCACTTGATATTAGACTTCAGCTGCCCCAAGCTTTCTGCAGCAAAAGAGAGCATTCACTGACAAATTTAATTCACAGGCACTTTAATACACATACACAAACATACACAAAAATTGAGGAAGGATTTGAAATAAACTCCTGTAATACTTGAACAGATGTTACTCGGCCATTAAAGAAAGCAAAATCCAGTTTATACCACTGCTGCTGAAGTGTGGCCATTTATTTCAGTATCAGAAAGCTTGTTATGTTGTGTCAAGCTGATGCTGCTGAAGACTACTGAAGTGCTGATATGTGAACCTAATTTGGAGGATTTGCAAGCTGTGGAACTAGTAAGATCACAGATAACAAGGGGATGGATCTATTACACACTTTCTCTGGTTTCACCATGACATAATGCTCCAAAAATCAGAAAGTAAAATACAGAGTTGGCCCCAGTCCAAGCATCCCAATATGTTAACTACAAAGTTGGATTTGTGCATGCAGCACAATTAATTTCTTTTTAAAAAATAATTTAATTTTTTTTAATTAACATAATCACCAGTAGCGAAGGCTAGAATTCTTTGTTAAACACACAAAGCAGTCTTTTTCCTAGGGCTAGACTGCAGTGGAAACTCAGGAGGGATATAATGGTGTCTCGTTCCTTTTCCCCTCCAGTGAGCATCACTTAGCACACAGTGAACCCTGGGTCACACACAGTCATATGGTTTGCAGAGCTCCACTCCTCCTTCCTCTCTCCACATCACAACTTAGCTTAGCCTCTGCCTTCTGCTGCAACATACCTCTGCCCTGAAGAGAACAGGCAATCTCAACAATCAGGCAGGATATTCTGGCTCAAACACCATTCTGGCTTTGGCTGCTTTAGTAAAACTGTCAAAAACTAATGGAAACGTGTTGCATCTACTGTAATGGTTTTCGTGTTGTAAACACCTGGTCTTGATGGTTCAGATATTTTGTATAGGCTGTAGAATGATGATTTAGATCACTACTGGCTTTGAGCTTTGAACATGTTACTACCAGACTACTCAAGCATCTAAATTAGAAGCTGCGTGAGAAAGGACAGTTTCATAGCAAAAAAAAACCAAAACAAAGTCCTGAAGATTTTTGCATGTGGTGTTTGAATGAAAAAGACATTTCTTACAGTTTTGAGAGAAGACAGCAAGAGAGTGTCACCAGAATAACCAGTGTCCTCCAGAAAAAGATGAAAAAGGACCAGGCCCAAATCACCATCCTGAATCGATGCTACAGAGATTGAGCCTTTTTTCCCCAAACTGAGGGTACCCCAGCCATCATCACATCCAATGGTTTTGTGTTGGGTTTCTGTAACTAGAAATTCCATCTGGAACCTGCAAAGCCTCTCTTGAGAAAAAAATTGATTGAAACTAGCATGCTTCCCTGTGAAGTTTGATTTGGTTTTTGCACTTTCCAATAAAAATAATCATACAAAAGCATGACTTGCATTCTAATTTACATCTCATTTATTATCTTGGCACCTGAATTACAAGCAAACTTACTTGTGAGCCTTAGGATCTCTGAATAAAATTACCCATTTTACTTGTGAGCCTTAGGATCTCTGAATAAAATTACCCAGGAAGCCAAGGTCCTGAGACTCGTCTGATTTTCAGTCTTGAATCTGATGTCTTGGGCCAAAGATTTGAGAAGTAAGACATTTGGCTTCTGTTTCCAGCTCTGCCACTGAGTCTCTGTTGCAACTTGGAAAAGTCACTTAATATTGCTGTCCCACAGTTTCTTGATCTACTAAGTAGACACAGCAGTATGCAATCTGAGTGTGTTACAAAGCTAAATTAAAAGCCTGAAACAAAAGGTTCTAAGTGTCACTTCCCTTTTTTTTTTGCTAATTATAAGATCAAAGAGTGAGAGAGGGAGTGTATTGTGTTTATAAGCAGTGAACATCTGATAAGTTTTATAGTCTATGCCATCATTGCTGTAATGTCTTTTTAAATCTTCTATCCCCAGCTAGAAAAAAAAGGAATAAAAACATCATACAAACAAATGGTAGTGCAAAAGGCACGCTAAGGTGCAAAGGACAGTTATGCATATTCATATCCCATTAACTCTGGTGTAACTGCACAGCAGGCCTTCCAGGCCCCAAAGTTTCATGATGATTAACGCCACACAAGTTTTCAGTGTTTGATGTATACCCCCCTGTTACAGATCAAAATCACTTTGCTTTAGCCCATTTTTATGTTTCTTAGATTCATTAATCCCTCTCAAAACTTAAGCAAAATGGCAGCGTTAAGTTCCAAATGGAATTGCTTATGCCATGCTATGTTGATGCTGCAGTTGTGTATCAGATCTTGTAGCTTTATATGCAGATGGATAACAAGGAACACTATTACTAAATCTGCATGGAGTTATACAGCTGAAAATTGTTCCCATACACATTTCCATCTCTGATTTAAATGTTTGCCTTATGTCTTTAAAATGCCTGTCAATAGAATATGGGATCATGTGTTTATTCACATTGTCATCAGACCACTATCATGTCAGGAATATTCATACCTCCAGTGAAATTACTGCACAAAATAACCTTAAATGCATTACTTGCACATAATTTCTGTCTTACAGAGCACTGCTATCTGCTCTAAAAGTTTACATGTTTGTTTACTTTTGTAGGTACAGTGTATTGGACAACTGAATAAATCTTTAGCTGGAGAAGTCTTCTACAGTTTAGTTTCCTTTTGGTTTTCTATTCCTCTTGCAATTTACTTGCAATACAGATGCACAATCAACATATAGTGTTTCCAAATATTTCCTGCTACCTATAAATCTATGGGGTTTTTTTTGTCTGACCCTGTTGATCAGTTTGGTCCTGACTAACAAGGATAATAATTTCATGATTATCCACAGGTTCTGGGCTAATTAATATAAGATTACAATCTGTTCAACACTTTTCACTGATGCTATTTTTCCATAGTTTATCTGATTTTTTTTAAAATGCAACCTTCCTAAATTCTTTTTGTCACAATCACCAATATTTCTGTACGCATAAGGACCTCAAATCTATGTTCAATCCAATGTGAATTTGTTTTGACAACCAGGAACTTTCTTCCATGATGCCCCTGTGTTTCCATTTCTTATGAAAACTCTGATTTGACCTTAACCCATTTGTTGGACCAGCACAATCTATAATACCAAATAGGCCTGGACTTTTTTAGCATGTCAAATAAGAGAGATGGATATTCTTCCAGCTGAACTCATGATGATACTGCACTCTTTCCCCCATATTACATTTTGAAATACCAAGAGCTGTCAATAAATATAAAATTATAAATAAGAATCTAGACTCCAAACTTTTATCTCCTGTCCTACCCAGGAAAAAAAGAAATGCTGAAGTCACTGCTGACTCATGAAATACTTGTTACCAGAAGACAACCTATTTCTTCAGGAATGAGATTTTTCACTATGGCCTGTATCATTGATGTTTGGAAACACTTTAAGAATCTAAATAGCTTAAACTAAAAAAATGGAATATAGATGATTGGAACAGGCTCAAAAGGAAAACAAAAATTCTTTCATTTTCTCAAATGTCAAAACAGTGTCTGAAAGATTATACAGTTCAGTCTAAATCTAAATATGCAATAAAAATCCTGCCTTGGTTGGAGCATCAGCTTAAGGTAAATTTCAGGCACAGAATATGAAGTCACCTTGGGGAAACTCGTTATCTCAAGTCATTACATCAATCTCAGACTTGCTGTTCCAATGTCCATGTCTCAGGGCATTTATAAAACTGCTTCAAGTCTGGAGTGAAGACTGTATTTAAAAGCTGTCTGGAACAGCACAGCACTCTACAGTAACAAAAGTGTTTATCTAGGCAAAAGACATGATTTTCTCACAGACCTTTCAAAACTGTGAAATGGGCCCAATCACCAAGTAATAAACTTTAGAAATCCCACCACCTTTTGCTCCAAGGTCAAGGAACATTTCTTCTAGATGGACTTGTAAAACCATAACTGTATCTATAAACACAAAAGAGCAAACCAAAAGAAGCTCTACTAAAACTAATCTAAACACAGTTTTCCCCATGGGAATGAGATCTGAAAAAAAAAGTACCTCATGCTATCGTTCATGGTTTTATTAAGGGTGCTCAGATACTAAATTAAGGAATATAAGAAGTACATCTGAAAGGATATATATACAGAGGTACTCCTACAAGAAAAGCATCTCAAGGTGAAATATCCACAGACCAGAAAGGCCCACCATTTAACCATATTTATTGTTTGACCTCTCACCTCTAGGTCAAAGTTCTGAACAGTTACAGATTTAAAAGTTTCCAAACAAAACAATTCTATATCATGTGTAAAAAACCCTTTTCCAATACTTTTACACACTTTTGTATGAATGGACTATCAGTCATTTTACTGACCAAATTATATGCCCTAGATTCCAGCTACGACCCATCCTTCAGAGCTTTCTTCAGCTAAAGAAGCATTGTGTGACTTTTTTTACTGCACCTGAAATTTTCAGGGACCAGATATACCTTTAATTGTAAAAACCCTACATATAAAATAGAAGACATTTAGTAAGCAAAATTATAATGTCATTTTTATCTAAAGATTCATATCAACTCTCACTAACACCATAAGTCCGTCTGCTTCATTTGAATTTATGCCTTTGATTTGCAATGATGGTGTTTTAAATCCCCTGTCATTTTTTGTTTTCTGCCACATGTCTACCACATGTATTGTATAGAAACAAAGGTTATTTTTCTACCACCCACCTATAAAGATTATCCTGCTACCAAAATGTGCTGAAAATCCTTCTTGAGAATTTACTCTAAACATAATATAATCAACTTGTGAAAAGCCAGTCTACAATACACAATAAGAATCCTGAAAGTTGCCAAACAGAAGATAACCACTTGACCAAACAAGCACATTATTTATTGCCTACCCTGGAATGAGAATCAGGTCTCCAGAGATGAAGGGCTAGGACACTAAGCTTTAATTCTGGGACTGGAAAAACCATTTGCCTCTCCACATTGTTCACTGAATTTAATCCATTCTCTGTTTCTTGCTTATCCAAAATTCAACAGTTTGGCTATACCAAAGGTCTAAAAACTTTTGGCTTCAGCAGGAAAAGTTCAGCCTTATGTCACATTTGTGGGCATTGTCATGATGAAACAGTGGATGTCCTCATTCTGCAGTGTTACTACAGCAACCCAAGTTCAGATGACACAAAATCAACACTACCCTGATGTCAGATTTCCTCTTCATTCTTTCCCTGGAAAATTCATACAAACATGGAATTCAATACTCTGTATAAATACGAATACAAATTTTGAGCTTTTTTTCCTTAAAGGTGTTTATTGCTTATCGTAAATGCATTCAGAACATGCTACTAAAATGCATGATTTCTGTGAGTAACCCACTAAAGAAATCTTTTTCTGGTTATGTCCTGCATTGCAAGCGCAGAAGTGTGCAAAATCACAAACAGAGCAAATTCTTTAAATAACAAATGTGTACATTTTTTGTTTATATGTAGCTCTTCATGTCAAAAAATAATCTTCTAGCTTTTGTGAGATAAATCTGATGACACAATCTTGAAATATATTTTTGTTCTATGCCACTTTTATCTCCTTTGTAAAATTCTCTAATGTGACTGCCAGAATGCTGTTCTAATTTGGGGGATAATTTTCTATATGAGAACTGACAGAATGAAAATAAATTCAAAGTTCCAGGAAATAATGAGTTCCCGATTATGTGTCTGATTACTGTCAGCTCAAGGAATGTACAGACTTCAGAAATGGAGGAGACCACTTTTCCTTTCACCAAACTGGGAGTCCTGTCTTGATTGCACAGGGAGAAGGCTTTCAAGTATTTTTAAATACTCCCTAGTTCTACATGAGAGTTATTTTGAGGTCATGTTCACGTTTCCAGACCGAATATGATTCTCTGGTAGAGACATCTGAGTCTTATCTGCCTATTTCTGGCTCTGCTTGAGAATGTTTATATTATTCAATGTGGGAGACTTGAACTCATGACAAGGAACATGATAAATTTTCTTAATCAAACTGGGTATCAAGAGGTGGTCTGTCATCATTTCCCTTTCGTTGCACTGTGAAAGAAAGCAAATAAGGAGCATCCAGTGTGATACCCACTTCTGTTTCAAGTCTCCCCACCAAGTCATTAAACATTCTCTGGCCTTTGTCAACAGCCTGGTAAACATCCAGAGAAAGAATCAGAATAAAATAGTTTATTTAACATTCCTCTCCTCCAACTGCTGATTAGGATAAATAGTTTGGATAAAAAGCCTATCTGTTCCAAAAATCACAAAAAGAAAGGATTCAGCTATCAGCAAAGTTTAGATTTGGTTTCAAATATTTTTAAACAGCAAAAGAGTTTTTTGTGCTCTTTGATATTTTCTCCATCCTCAGCACATCATGTTAGCACCGTGTCAAAGCAAAACATCAACATCAAATGATCACTGGGTAAACTCCAGTGAACTGGAGTGAAAGGCTGGAGGCTGAAATTCCAGGCACAATATAAAATTTGGAGAAATGCCAGAACAGAGTTCTTTTTAAACTGCCTAAAAGGCTAAGGAACTGATATCCAGCAAATCCCTTCATTGAACTAATAATTTAGAAATTGCTAATTCTGGTCAGACTGATGCGTCCTTTGAGCCAGGATCATTTCCTCTGACAGGGAAAAGTGTCAAATGTTTCAAAGAAAAACAGAATCTTCTTCCTCTGACCACCATTGTGCTCATCCATAATGAAAACAAAGCCACACTATGCCTAACAAAAAGCATGTACCTAGCACGCAGAAACTTGCGGTCAGCTCAGGAAGTGAAACAGAAGAATTCAGGGCTGCTTTTTATTTTTATCCAGGACAAAGCAGTTTTATAATCCTAACCTACTTGCCTGAAAATACTGGGGGGAGGGATACTCTCCAATAATTAATTATGTGCTCTGAAAATGTTTGGTGGGTTGTTTTATTTTAATTTATAGTAATCTTGTTGCCATTTAAGTTTGCCAACTGTCCCATTGCTCTTGTGTTAAACTACAGTAAACAGAAAAAGCCAAATGCTCTTAGCAGCATTCAGAACTCCTTGTCAGATGCTGAGCCGGCACAGATTAGAATAGCTCCATTGCGTTCAACCATCATTTAAAATATTGAATGACTCCAAAAATCTTAAATGCCCATTCTCTATGTTTGTATTCTGTAAGAAGCAGTCCATCAACAATTATTTCTTTATTGTACCTCTGATATGTTTAATATCCTTTAAACATTGGGTCAGATCCTCAGTTAACATAAATCAGCAAAGCTGAATTTACGGATCAGTTTACACAACTAAGAATGCTGCCTGTGGCTTTCCCACAGTAATAAAGTTAGACCACATACCCACTTTGGCTGAAATATCTGAAAACATCCAAAGGATCTGCATGCTTAGCTCCCTTTAACAGGAATTGGGGATAATCTTATCCATCTATCTGATAGGTAATTTCTATTTGCAAAGCACAGATCCCCATGGTGCACCCACACCCCAGAATTATAGAAAGCAAGAAAGTTCCACAAATGGGCTCCACAAAGGAATGCTTTATATTTATATTATTTTATCAAGAAACTGTAACCACAGAACATGTTTGCACTTCTCAAGTGAAAACTGCTGCTGGAACAAAGTGGTGAACTCTCTTCTAATTCTAAAAAATATATACCATTAAATTTCTCTTGAGTAAAAGTTACACAATATTGGCACATTAAATAATGCATGGCATTAGAGTTCATGTTTAATATACTAGTAAAACAGGAATAATAGAATAACTTATGAGTCAAGAAGCCATTAAAAATAGGTCGATTTTCATTTTTACTATTATCTATGAAAAGAAAATTAACTTTTTCAAAACCACATCTAGGAGGTGGCTACATATTTGTACCAGAGAAGAAGGGAGTTTATCCCCAAATTGACCACTGAAAATAATGTTCCCATAGTAACTCTGAATGTGTAGTGTGAATTATTGAATGTCCTACACCATAAGAATTGAGGTACTTTAAAATCTTATTTTTTGAATAATGTCCAAAATATTCAGGATTTTCCATGAAACTTCAACTGGTCTCACTCATTCTTACAGTCCAGGAGAGTTAATTGAAAAGGTGATGAGAACAAATGGAACAAATACTGGAACCAGAATGGCAAACAGAGATGCCCTGTCCTGAACAGTGATGTTTGGAAGACAACCATTCTCACAGCACCAGGGAGTGTCAAGGAGCATCCCACCAGCATGGAGGAAGCCACACCTGTTGGACACTTCATGCAAGTAATTCAGAGTGGGGCCTGTGAAATACATCTATAATGACAGTTTATTCTCTTGTAGTGAGAGTATGCATAAAAGCCTAATTCCATTATTTTGACATGATTTCTGAAACAGACTGAAAAAAGAAACATTATTCAAGAAAAATGAAGTTTTTAACTGACTCATTTCAGATTCACCCTCCCATAGTTCAGCTTTTGATTTCATAAACTACTGCAAGACTGCTCTAAGGTAGCTGAGCCACAAGAGCCCAGCATATCACAGGAGCATGGTCTGGGCTGGCAAAAGGAAAGTGAGGGAACTCCAGCTCATCATTATAGCTTGTCCTGGCAAGGTGGAGAAAGAAAAACTAAATAGATAAGAAAATCAAACAAACAAGCCTCATTAATAAAGAAAAAATATTCAAATTAATTATCTTGTTACAAAAAGGAAAAAAAAACTGACTCAAGTTCAACAGTAACATTTTGGTATTGACTCCTCATATTTACTTTCTTACAATTAAGAATAAATTTTCTGTTGAAATGAAAATAAGATTAAAAACTCATATGGTAATATAATTTGGATATTTTCAGCTAGTACCTTTCACAATAGTGGATCTCAGAGGAGAGAGAAGCAGCAGCTGTATGCTTTCACTGGAGGTGAGGAATACAATACTAGAGCAGTAGCAGGCAGATAGCAGAAGAGAGGGGAAGCCAGATACTGTTTCTTATCTGCAGAAATTAGCCTGGAGCTGGATATCCCAGAGAGCATGAAAAAAATATCACTTTTTTCTTTATTCTTTAAGTTTTGCTCAAAATATTCAATATGATTTGAGTACAGAGAGATCACTGGAACAGTAATACAGAAAATAATATTTAAATGTAGTTATTTTAGTTTGGAATGGATAGCTTGGAAAGAGTTTCTTTCAAATTGTTGTATGCCATCTGTAAAATGATTACATATGCATAAAAAACCTTGGGGGAAAAGGAAAAAGAGAGAAGAATTGACCAGTGGAATCCCTTGTGAAAGTATGTTTAAAAATACTGTGGTTTAACACAAACCAAAAGAAAAGCCAGGAAATTCTAACTTAAACCTAACAACTCCATCCTGAACCCATGCTGCTGAGAAAAATAAAGGGAACAATGCTGAGACTTAGAACAGATCTGCAACTTTAACTGAGCTTCCTGATTCCTCTCCTTTTGTTAAACACTTCTAATGTTAACATTTAAATAAATAGCTAACTGCATTTATCACTGCTCTTTATAAATAATAAGTTTTTCAGCCTGAACATAGGGTAGGTCCCTTTGCTGCAGCCAAAGCACTAGGTTTAAGCACTTTTCATGATGTTTCTTGTGTAAACAAACATCACTGAAGCCTTGTGAAGGTTCAATTTTATGGCAACTTCTTAATGTGGTTCCATACTAGAGTAAATGAGGATTTTTCTCAGGTCCTCCCTTTGGGATGATTTTTCATTTTGTAAAAACATATACAATTATTGAATAATCTTACATGTATGTCAAAATTATAATTAATTCCACTGTAAAAAGGATATATTTTATTATTAGTTGCAATTGGAAATTACTGAATGTTGGCATTTTCTTTTCAGTTGTAAGTGATTTGCTTCCTGATCTTGGATACACTACAGGCACATTTATTATGCTTCTGCAATCTGCTTATTTGGGATATATATATGATATTTATAATAATACTATTTTGTCCAGTATTTGTTTTCCTTTCTAGTTTTATTTCCATTCAGCACTCATAGAAATGAAAAATAAAGTTTAAAGCTTGCTCAGTTAGATGAAATGTGTATTGTAAAAGTGTTTTTTAAAAAGTTTTGTAAAAGTGAGACTGTTCATGATTATATTCTGTTTCAGCAACACCTCCCCCCCAGGTAGGAGATAGATGTAAGCCCATCTATTCTTCAGCCACTCGACAAGAAGCAACACTACCGTGCAGTATGAGTTTCCAAATTCCAACAGCACACTGCAGCTTCTATTTTATTTTATCAATTGAATATACTTACAGACATTTACCAAAATTTACATCATTTCTATCAATAAACTGAAATCAGGAATGACCAAATAATATTAATCTGAATTATCTGCTGATTTTTCCCCTCAACATCATCAGTGTCCCCTCCCACAAGACATGGACTGCTTTGATGGCTCTTTCCATGATCACATATCCATGCATGCTAGTTTTTAATTACTCTTTGATCAACACTTGAGATCCTGAACATTTATTTGCTTCGCTGGCTGATTTTTTTAAAAAAACTTGTTTTTCTTCTAATTTGACCACCTGTTTGCTATTATGCTGAGTTCAGCGTAGGTCTCAGAGAAAACATTTCTACTGTTGGCTGACCAAATGGACACTGGTTGTATAACAGCTGAAGTTTGATAGGTGCAGAAGATGAGCCTGTGGAAAATGTGGCAATGTGTTTTGCAGGCTTAAAAAGGAGGGAAAAAAAAAAGACAAAACAGTGCTTTGTTCAAAAGTGGGCACTCTGTCAGGATTAGTAATATTATTATTTATAGTTTACTCTGATAGGCAATGTATGAATATTAAGCACAAGACAAGCCCTTTACTGTAATCAAAGCAGAAGAGAGAGCCCAGAATGCAGCACTGGGGGTACACAGCATTTCAGGTTTGGTAATAACTGAGCAGTTAAGAATGAGGCTAAGCAGGGAAATAGAACTGAACATAGAAAACAAAGCATATAAAAGATAAGGGAATATGTGAAAAGACTGTCAGAGGATGGGAGGAAACAGGAGAAATTTGAAGCTAACAGTCTATTTGCTTAGTGAGACAATCTAGTCAAAACCATGAAAGATTCAGCCAAAATCATCATCAATTTTGTTTGTTTTATTAGGTTTTCTTTGTCAGTAAGAATGAGCAAATTTGCTAAACTGCTGTACTGAAGAACAATATTTTCAGATACAGAAGGCTCATATATATCTGTTATACCTCCAAGTGTGGGATAAATATGATCCAAGGGTGGAGCAAAGTTCCACAAAGAGAGAGGAGAAATTATACACTCCAGAAGTCTTTCAAAATATCGCAGTGGCATCTAGTGAGCAAAGCATCAGTTTCAATTGGGAAGAAATTCAAATGTGGTCTTGAGCACTGAATTAGCTAGAAAAACAACTCAGATAAGTTAAAAACACCTCCAGCAATTAAAGGATGATTCAGAGTTCTGACCAGAAACTGCATCACATGAAAGATTACTGTGTAGGTTTCACCATAATAAAGAATGTAAGAAATGGAAACATTCCTGGACCACATTACTTCTGCTCTGCCAGCAAATTAAACTAAAGAAGAAGCAAAAAAAAAAGAATAAAACAAACTCCATCTCCTCCAATTTCCAGTGGCTTATTTTAGTAACTTCTCTCTGCCTACATAGAGAAAGAGGACGATATTTTCACAGATGGAAATAAGTGACTCTCTCGTGCCAGGATTTGGCAACTGCTGCCCCATATTGGAAGATCTGGGAACTCTAACTGCAGCAAATTGTGCAAAATGTATATTATATACAGCATAGTTTGTGTTGTAAAGCAGTAACCTGTTCAAGTGAAGGGAAATGATTCGCATAACAGTTTGGAGAAAATTCTACAATGGTGGCAAGTACTGATTCAGACCTCTTTCTCAAAACACTAATGTGTTACTACAGAGATTTGCATGATCTCAAAGCTAAACATGAAGCAATGTAGTGAATCTGCAGCCTTCCTGAGAATTTGTATTGATCCCTGGACATTTGGAGCTCTGAAGCTGCAGACCCACCCAGTTCTACACAAATATATAAAATTATTCCTTGCTTATGTATTACAACCTACTGATTGAAAATGCTCTTTTCAGTCCCACCATACTGACCATATTATATGCAGGAGAGAATTTTTTAAAAATGGCAAAGCAAAGGCAAAACAGGTCCCACAAGAAAGCCATGCTGCAAAGAAGTACAAAACAGGTCCCACAAGAAAGCCATGCTGCAAAGAAGTGCAAAACAGGTCCCACAAGAAAGCCATGCTGCAAAGAAGTACAAAACTGCTGGTGGGGCTTAGGACTTGCTTGAGGTTCAGATTGCAATTATGTTCCTTTTTGCAACAAATTGGAAGGATATATTGAAAAAAAGAAATATTGTTATTCTGTGGCAAAATAGTGTAAAGAAAATTTTGATGTGTGTTCTGTCAGTGGGTCTCCTGGTATTTAACGAACAATTTATCAGCTGCCACTCACGCATGGAGAATCTAAGACACACATCAGCTATTTCCTCAGGCTCATAACACAGAGTTTTGGCAAAGGTGGAATCAAGTCCCATTTCTGCTTTCTCCCTTTGTACATATGCATGACAGTGGCAGCTCATCCAAATTACCTCAGCTGAGTTGTGATATTGATTATTTTTCTAGCTCTCAGTTTTATGTTTTTCTTGCATCTATTGGGTTTCAGGCTTTTTTTCTTGGAGTGGGAGAAAAGAAAGCAAGAAATTAATACAGAAAAAAAAAAAAAAAAGCAGGGAAACTCCAAACATATCAAGTTACCTTTCTGGTTTACATCACCAGATGTGTTATCATTTTGCTGAAGCCCTGCCTGTGAAGGACCCCCTTTTCTTCCAGCCCTGGGGCAATGACTGAAATATAGAGTACTTCTATGAGTAGAGTGCACCTTTGGGAGATTTGGGACAGGTATTCTGGGACTTCTCATTTCAATCCATTTTGAAGAGATTTCAAAATATAGTTAATGAGATTGTCTATTCAAAGTAACAGAAGCTCCAGCATTCCCCAGGTGAAAGTGGGGCTGTAAACCTGGAAAACTGCAGACTTGCTAACATATAAATACTAAGGATAAAGTCTGTGCCTTAATGAGATCATTAGGAATTTTTGTTACCACAAAAGATATTCTGAAAAGCTTAATGTCAGTGCTATGCAACGACAAAAAACCCCAACTTTCTTTGGATGTGTAAACCTGAGCCTATTAAACAATGAGAAGGGAGTAATCCAGCTGCTGTTATTCTCACCACTCCTAAGGCGAGTACTTGGCCATCTTTGTGTCTGTACTTTGGGGAGGATATCAAATCCTGGAGTTCAAAGGAGGGTCACAGAAATGATACAGGGCCTGGAAAACAAGTCTTCTCAATCAAGGCTTAAGGAGAGCTGCTTGTCAGATAAGCTCAAACACAGATTAAAGGCACACATGAGGAGAAATTCTGGAAAATAAGAAGAAGCCTTTCAGCCTTTTTGGCGAGGACTTTGCAGGACTCATTTTTCCAACACTAAGAGCAAAATTCAATTCTTAAACATGGCAATTAGTTTAAGAAGATGATTAAACATAGAGAAAGGCAGGGACTACGGTATTTAGTTTCCAAGGTTGAAGCAACTCTTTCTAATAAAATTTTTGCTCTCATTGAGCTTTAAGGAAAATTCCTTTGGCATATTATTCCACAGGTTAATGTTGATGTTTCTTTGGCATATTATTCCACAGGTTGATGTTCATATAGATCAAGAGGTAGTGAGAGGAAATGAAGCCAAATGCAAATGCAGTTCTTTTAGATGCCCAATCTGCATCTGTTTGACCTGCATCTGTAGGACCTGCATCTCCTACATCCCCTCACCTTCTGTACAGCTGTAGATGTTGCACCTCCATGCTCAGAGGCTTCAATCCTTCACATTAAAGCAAGGAAGATTTATCTAATTTCTCCTTTACATAGCATATTTTATATTACCCTGCTAATTTGTCCAAGTTGTCAACTTTCTCCTACACAGTAGGGATAGACTGTAGCTGGGGGCTAAGACAGCAGGGATGGGCAGGGTGGGTGAGCTCTGGGAAGGCTGATCAGGGACAGGACAGCCTGGCAGTGCCCTCAGGGCCCCAACACAGGGTCCAGCAGTAGTATCCTGTGGCACCCTAACATGGACCCTTATGTGGCACGTGGTTGTTTCAGTCCAATCAATTCTATATAATTTCAGGTGCAGCCCTACTCCACCTAACAAGGCCTACAAGAGAGCTGGAGACAGACTCATTACAAGAACATATAGTGACAAGGCAATGGATAATGGCTTCATCCTGAAAGGCAGTAAGTTTAGGTTAGATATTAGGAAGTAATTCTTTACTCTGAGGGTAGTGAGGCACTAGAATGGGTTGACCAGAGGAGCTACAGGTGCCCCAGCCCTGGAAGTGTTCAAGAACTGGATGAGACTCTGAGCAATCTGTGGAAGATGTTCCAGCCCACAGCAGGGTTTGGAACTAGATGATCTTCAAGGTCTTTTCCAGCCCAAACTGTTCCATGATTCTATGATTTGCTGTTTTTGCAGCTCCTCTTTCATGCAGCTTTGCTCCTGAGATTGAAAACATGTTGTGCCAATGGTGTGAGGGAGCAGGTGAGGTCAATGACAGTCAGCACTGGCAGGACAAGGTCAAAAAATTCCTTGCCCTGCTCTATTCCCTGGCTCTTTACACACATCTTTTATGTCCCACGCAAAGCAAGATATATTTTGAGCGGTGACATAATTGAGCTGAACCCAGAAATCTTCTCTCTGGATTAGTCAGAGCATGTCCTCATAAACGGGTGAGGTGCAGTAGGGCTGGTAGCAATTCCTCCATGGATGTTTTTAGCATGGGCTGAATCCAGGGTGATTCTGCCATTTTATAAAGCTGAGTGCCCATCTGTAGCTGTTGCAGAGTAGCAGTGATTAGTGACTGACTTGCTTGATTGCAGAAGTCATCAGGCAAACTTTTCAATGCAACTGTATTCAGACCAAGTAAAGAAATAAGAAATTTAGTGAGTGAAAACATAGGCATCCCTGCCAGATGTTTTTGAAGAGCCAAGTAAAGAAACAGGATACCAAGCCCCTCTAAAGAACAGATCCTGGCTGTAAAAAAACAGTTGTTTTCTTTCCTCCATTTTTTGGGTGATGCAACCTGCTTGCTCTAAAACACACTCTGCGCGAGTCCCTGTACAATTCACCAAAAAGCTCCTGAGCACACATCTCCTCTCTCTGCTCTGAAGTCATGCAGGCTGCAGGTCTCACTTTGGTTCCTTTAAACCAGAGAACCTGGATATGGCAAAGCTCACTTGAGTCAGCCAGTCCGTGTTTGTGAACAGGAGGCAATAATTCAACAGTTATTGAAACAGTAAGGTGTAAATTATTTGATTGTGAAACCAGTGATGGTCTGTCAGTCCTTAGGCAAACTCTATCCTAGTTTACAATGCCTAGGCAGGTCTAAAGCATGCCTGCTGATTGTTGATCCCAGTGGCCCATTTCACTGTTTAAACTAAAAAGAAATTGAATTTTTTAATAAATAAATAGATAAATAAATACATTTTTAAAAATCTTTCTCTCTCTGAAATCTCAATTTTAGCTATAGCCTCAAGGAGTTGAAGCTGCCAATGGAAATCCCATACAGGCCCCATCCACTGAGGAAGATTTCCAAACCCCTTGGACATCTGCAGTTTTCCAGGACCTGTTTTGATTTTTCAGGGTACCTGCAGTCTCAGTAGTGTCCCTCTCTTTCCAGCCCAAGGATACAGACCAATGAGTCTGGCACTACTCTGAGAGAACAACAATGCTTATGCTTCCTTAGCTATCTTTGTTAAAGGGATTTGTTAAAATAAAACATACATGAGGAAGTAACAACTAATATAATAAACTAGATTTAAGACCTTTTCTCTTAATTGAAAACTTTTGCCAGACTACTGCTAGGCATCATTCAAGTTTGTAATCTCTGTGGAAAGTCAAATACTGTACCATATAAAGCAATTTACTCGGTGAAATGTGACAGATTTCAGTGTGGAAAGACTGAAGTTATTTTAATTTTTTTTCATCTAATTTTCTTTGTTTCTTTAGTACTCTAAGACAAAGCACAAAAAGGTCACAGTTGAAGTGTGAGAGGGACTCATAACTGATAACTTTTTGAAAGCAATCGCAGAGAGTCACAGGAAGATTGGAAGTGCTGATAACTGTAAAGATACATATAAATAATAGTACATGACAGGAGATATCTCCTTAGGCTCCAACTCTCCTTTCAACTTCTTTTATTAATTACTGCATAATATTCTCACTCCTTAGAGCACTTTCCTCACTCTTACAAGCATCATCAGCATAGCTTCCAGAAAATGTCAGCTGAAAGCCAGCAAGGAGGTCACAAGACATGTAAATTCCCCACTCTGTTCAAAGCACTGGATAATACTTTCATCAATAAACATTAAGACTATTGAATAGTTTAATGATCCTACTTTCATCTCAATCTTTCAAATTTTTTGTCCCTCTTTCCTTCCCTTCCTTTTGCACCCCCTTTTTGTTTTAAAGCACAGGGAAAATTTTAGAGAATACCACTCAAACCAAGATTGTTGCTTTGCAAATCAATTTCATAGACTCAAAAGGGGAGATTTGAAAACAAAAAGGTAGAAAACTCACTTTTTCATAGAAATTAAGTAAAGTTATCCCTTTTCCCTTTATTTAATAGGGAAATCCTAATTTCTTTTTTCCACACTCAGGATTTCAATGTTGTACTACTTCATAAGGAAAATAATGGGGGAAAATGAACATGAAGAGAAAATTTCAAATAATTTTGTGCCTAAGTTGAAATATGGAGAAGAAGTTTCACAAGAAGTAATTCAAGATATTACTTACCACAATTCTGTACAATACAGGGATTTTCCTATTGTTAAGAAACAATAATTTGAGAAGTAAAGGAAGGTTTTTATACTAAGTACAGAACCACAAAGCCTCTCAGTGTTAGCCTTTTCCAAAAAACAGTGGGTAGAATAAAGATTAGACTGCAGGACCAAACATGAAATGATAGATTGCTTTATTCCCAGACTTTTACCAAGTGGGGATGACAGTCTCTTCACAAATGGCTGGCTTATATGGTGCTATAAAGCCCCAGGGCAGTAAAAGAAAAAAAATTAAAGAATGGTTTAATCAATGGCACTAGTATTCATGTCTTTTGATATCATGACAGTTACCCAGATATTAAAATTCTAGGATTGTGTAAGATTTTCCATGAATTGTCCTTGTGGTTTCCAGCAACAACCACATTCACAGGAGTCTCAAACAATGCTCCTGCTGGAGACCTGTGGTGGACAGAATCCATTGACTACTACCAAGTCACTTTCTAGTTTTAGTTTCTGAAACATGTATTTTGCTTTTCAGCAGATTGCAGGGTAGATTGGTACCAACAAAGCTGATAATTTAGTCCACTGATTGGAAATAATTGGAGGATATAAAATTCTATGGGTAAAAAACAAGACAGGAAACTAAGAGGGCAATTTAGGAAGAATATAGAAAAGGGCATTTCAACAGACACTTAACACTAGGAAAGAGAAGTTACTACAGCATTATGCTGGGATTCATGGAATCCCCAGTTTAATTCTAGCCACTTATCTGCCAAATAACAGTTTTGATTGTCTAAGCTTCCTGATCTAAAAACTAGATCACAGAATAGAATATTTCTGTAAAGTGTTTTAAGATTTTAAAGTAATATTCAGCATAAAGACTTACTCCTGTTATAGACAAAGCCATTAGACAGGAAATTTAGTCTGTGCATAAATCAGTCACACTTTGCAAACTTTGAGGTTTTTGTATTTGAAATTTACTCTTTATGGAACAATGCTGTGTTTGTAAGGTGGCTGAACAAGAACTTTGTCTGTGGTGTGTAATTTCTATTGTCCACTCCTATTTATTGTAAAGGAAATAGATCCTGTTGTACCAGGACCAAAGGTAGTATTAGCTTGTAGGTACCATTGCTATTGAAGTAATAAATTATCAGGTTTTTACATCAGCTTTACTAAACAAGTACCTCTAAGTCCATAAGCTGAACAAATGAAACATTGTTTCAGAAGAGAGATTCTGATTCAGAAAGGATTCCAAACTTCATTGCAAAGAACTGATAAAGGAAACACTTCCCCTTTTACTACATGATAATAACAAATTACACAGAGAAAAAGCACAAAGACCTAGATATTTCCATTAGATTATTGACCAGAAATAGTTGGGAAACAGCTGGAATATCTACATTTATACTGTCACCATCCCTTTACATTTCATTTTAAAATATATGTTCCTATTTTTATCTTATTTACACCCCTTAGCAAGGCAGTGGATGCAAAAAGTCCAGAATTAAATCTGCCACAGTTTACACACTATGATTCTTTTTTACTCTCATTCTTTTGCCAATCATTTTATTTCTAATTTTATTTCCATGCAAAGAATTTGGCCCTTTGACACTTTAGAGAGAATCCAAAGGACTAACCTTTTAGTGTTGGGAAACAGTGAATGTTTCTGCCAGTGAGCTAAAGCTGGAGTATCCCTTTGTCATGGCCAAATTTATGACATGGATCAAAAACTATAAAAAGCTATGTTGCATCCTGCCATTAAGGAGAATTAATATTTTCAGTGGTATGTTAACCAAAGATTTTCCAGTGTCTCTCGTTAAAAGCAGATTGTTGACTTTTCATCCTGGTGTGCCAAACATTTTCTCTGAAACCCTAAGACGACTTTCATCTTTTAACCATTATTTCTTAATGGACTTGGATAGGGGCAGTGTACGGGAATGGATTTCCTTTTCAGCTCAGAGCAATGGCCCATCATTAGTGTGCTGGGTCTTGGAGAGCCATTACACATGCAAACATTTAAAGTATTTCCAGGGTAACTACTTTTCTTTCCTGAAATGCAATTCATGTTTTATCTATTATATTTAAGGAACATTTGGTCACATTTCACTTTTCAAGTATCTCTACTGTGATCACTTCTTTCTGCTGTATAGTAAAAGTCATAATGAATGAGATCATGCACAAAAACATTTTTTTATGGAGTGGATTTTCTAGAACTTTCCCCTCATCTTGGGCAATAAATCTGTCTCTGAAAACCATGAAGCCCAAATGCTGACCATTTGACAAGAATACAGTATGAGGAGATCACTTGACACTTATTTCTCATTATTGGGTAGATAATAGTGTTCATATTTGGCAAATAAAAAGAATAATCTGCTGTTTGCCCTTTCAGTGCCTCTATTTTTAATGATGTTTCTATTCATTCCTGTTTTCCTACTGGCATTGCCCTAATATATGTCATCAAACAGAGCTCACTAGCTTTGCAGGAATGTTGGTTTTGTTTTTTCCAAGCTGACACATGCAGTGTCAACTGCTTTCAAAAGTTGTCCATTCCTCCTGTTAAGCCCTCTCATTCCTAATATGTCCTTCTAAAGATTCCTTAACAATTACATACACAGATGCAGTTTTGGAAACTTTCAACCTTTGACGGTATTTTGAATCACGGCCCTACTGGCAGCAAATGAACTCAAAAGTAACAACCCTGGAGTGCGATACCATCAGCTCTAGGAAGCTGTGCAATATTTATATGTCTTCATTCAGACTTTATATCAAATGTAGCAGGCTTTGCAACCTTCATTAAGATAAGCTGGCACCCAGAGGTTACCATATGTTCCTCTTTTTAGACTAGCATTCAAGTGCAGATGTATATTTATTTTTCCACTCGACAGTCCTCCCTGAACTTTTCTTACTCAGAGCTAATGAAACTATTGCTTTAATCCCTGCTGGCCTTCAGGGTACATCATATGGTCCTTACTATTTAAGAATTCTTTTTTGTGTGCTTTTTATTTCCTTACTTCTGCAGTATTTATAACATCCCAGTTTAAGAGGTTTTGCTTTTTCTATGGGCGTCGGGAAACTAAAATGTTCAGTATCACACTGAAGGTGGAACTGAAGCCAAACTGCCTAAGTCAAATGCTGAACAGTTCTTCCTCCATCCTTCCTCATTTGCCCAGCATCTTCTCAATTGGTGGAGCTGTACAGAATGGCCTTCATTAACAGGCTTGTCTGACATTTCTAGGTTGGGCTGCTCACCATTCTAATCCAAAACCCTTCTTTAATTTAATTTAATTAGGCAACATAGCTACTATAACCTTCCAATACTGAATTGAAGGTTATTAAGGCTCTGCAATAAACAATAGCAACCTTCTATACAGCAGATCATTTTATGTGAAATTTCTATTATTTCTCATTCTGCATTGTAATTTTTCCACATTTTCTTCAGGCCTAAGCCAGCCATCTGAATTAGTGAGAGCATCATATATGTAATGGGTGATTTTCAATGAATTTTTTTAATAAGAAACATGCCTCAAATCCTTTGAACTATGGACCCCTTTCAACTGCCTTGAGTCACTCCTGTAACTTTTAGTCAAAAGAGCAAGTGTGGACCTTGCCGGAGGCTTTAAGACCTCCAAAATATAAAAGCAACAGATTTGGCCCCATTTTTTCATTCCCTTTCTGTAGTGGATGAATTCCTTGGTGCTTGATACTAGTCTATAAGATTAGATTTTTATACTATGTTTTATACTTCAGCAAATCCCACTGAACTCATTCTGGTTTATGCTTCTTCTTAGAGGAGATTATTATATGTAAGCTGAATCTCTTAACTATATCAAATCCAATATAAACACCCTCTTTATAAGACACACCTCACTCTAATACTCAGTGTGGAGCTCCTAACAAAAATTATAAATGGAGTGCTTTGTTCAGGCATTTAACTCTTTCATTTCTAATATCAAATCACAATGCTTAAGCTGTTTTTATTTTTCACTTGAAAATAAATATTAAGGGAAGTCATAACTTAACCCATATGATGTCTTTGAGGAAATCTGGGAGAAGATTTTAGCAAGAGAAGAAAACTTAGGATGTGACTTCACCAAAATTTTGAGGTTTTTAATTTCACTTTTTGAGGGGTGTCTGGGAAGGAGTGGGGGGAGGGGTAATGTGCTAAAACTTTGCTAATTGTTGGAGAATTCAAACCTGTTTTCATTTATTTGAAATTATTACATAATGGAAGTGGGACGCTATAATTCAACCCAAATGGATGACTTCAATAAGCGGGTGGAAATGATTCAGTACATTAAAGAGAAGCTGTTTCAATAACAAATCTTTATTATAATCAGGAGTGAAGTGGTTAATTTAAGTTTTTACTGAAAAACAGGCTGGCAAAAATGTTTCCAGGGATGTGGGGATTTTTTTCCTTTTACTCAGTAGGGGTTTGGAGAGGAGGTTTGGAAGGGAAGGAGGGCTTTGGTTCCAGGATCCCCGCATTCCCACGAGTTCCATTAAGGAAGGGGGAAGGGCTTCCTGCTGAGGCAGCCATCTGCAGCTTTCTGTGAACAGCAGGAACCAAAGGCCTGGTAAAAGGAGAGTAAACCCAGGGTGACAATTTTGTCTGCAGTCAAAGTCAGAATGTGGCTGATTTTTTTATTATTAGTCATGTTGTTACTACTATTATTATTAAGGAGAAGGGAGGGTTTCTCTGGCAGAATTGGAAGGCCTATAATGGAACATTAATTACAAGCAAACAATAGGGTTACAGGCAGAAAAGTGTCTAGCACAAACACACCCTGTCAGCCTCTCCTGGAATGCACTATCGACAGCAAGCTGGGATTGTCATCATCCAAGCTACTGTCGCTCTGCTACGAACTATCTGAAGTCCATGGATGCATGTCTGAGGTCCCTTAAGTTATTGCTTTCTAGGCTAGAGTAAATTAGACCTGGATTTTTGCAAAGTGCTGTCATTTAATACCCATTTTATTAAGGTTATTTTTATGCCCATAATTTGAGGGTAACACATCTGTTATTTCCTCTACTGCCTGGCTTTGGTGAACATGGCCTATGGAAAGTAACAAAGAGTGACACTGGAAAAAATAACAAGGGTGTTTTAACTTCCAACATCTGGAGAAAACAATATTAAGGAAACAGGAACAAATAGGTACGGTAGCCTACAAAGCAAAAGTCCACTTTTTAACAACAGTAAATAGTTTATACAGTACAGTAGATTTTTATGATTTTAGTCTGGGAAAGCTAATACAAAAAATAAGGTTGAAAAATCTCATTAAAGAAGCAGCAGTTCCAGCTCTTGTTTAGGTCATCCCAATGCCAAAACCTCAGGTATAAAGGGAGATAAAAAAAAAAAAAGTTACTAATATCCCTTCCAGAAAAGACTTTCAAAATTCCACCTCAAAAATTTCCTGTTATGTAGTTTTCTATAAAATTTTATCACTGCTACATATATGTCCCTGGCTGCTACCTACACAGATGCAGAAAATTCTGCTGTGTGATACGGAACTTGAAAACTGAATTAAGAATTCCTGCAGAGTGATATAAATCAAGATGAAGAGACCAGTGGTCATTTCTGGGGAAAAAGAAAAAAAAAACAGTTATAAAACCTCTTAATATTTGCATTCACAACATTGAATATAACAAAATAAATCAGAAAATATATCAAATAATACTTTAGGAAAAGAGCTGAATTTACCATACAAATATCTGCCTGGAAATACCACATTTCAATACTAACTTTTTAAATTTGATAGATTTATTTTACAATGTACATTCCTAAACCCTCCCATTTGTTGTCTGAATTCCTGTTTGTGACCTTGGAATTCCAAATTTATTATGTCATCCTCTGCCTTTTTTTTCCTAGTGCATTGTATTAGAAAATGAAAACAGCATGAAAATACTTCCCTGTCCCTGCAGACCCTCTCCTTCTCTCCTGTTAACAAGTATTGCCTTAGGAAATTTTGGTTTTAAATAAAAGGGTAGCTTATACTTATAATAGTTTGCAAAATGCAAGGTCTTGCTTTGTTTAACATTACGGGTTGGGTGTAGCAGAAGCTGCTCATTTCTAGCTACTGTTTTGGGGTATAGAGATTTCTGCCTTGATAGATTTTTTTTTTCAGGAAACAACAGATAAGACTGTTGAAATAGTTCCTGCCTTTCTTCGTTTGCCTCTCCAAAAGGAGGCTTCTGCTTGCAGTGGTATGTAATTATTTTAGCAGTTTTCCTCATGTAGAGGCTACATGGGAGCAAAGACTGTTGCTGATGCAAGGAATGAGAAGTAGATGGGGGGTGGTTAAGAGCAGGTGCCTGTAATGGCTGGACCATTGTTTGGGACAGCAAAAGCCAGAGGAGATCACTGCACACCTAAACAGAAGATGGTTCTCAGTATACATGCCCTGTGTCAGTAAAGGACCCCTGTATTGGAATAATTTTGGTTGCCATGAAAAGTTAAAGGTACTTTTCTGAGTAGGTTTTCTGTCTGGATGCATGAAGGTGCCTCCAGGCACAGGTGAAATTGCTCCAGCTCCTGGCTGAGTATCCCAACCAGGCTGCAGTGACAGGTTACAGTGCAGGAGAAATTCACTCATGAGAAATTCCACTTACAAATGATATCTGACTAAAACCTTAGTGCAATGTGAAAGCTGACATAATGAATGGCAGCCTAGCCCTGGAAATCCTCCTTATTTTAATAGGTATTACAAATGCTCAACACTTCACAGGATTAAGTTCAAGGGCAACTTTAAACACAGCTTTTCCTTCACAAGTACTAATCTTTCTAAAGAAACTTTAGGATCCAAACACACAAAAATCAACTTTAAAAAAATATTTGTCTGCTTTTAACACTACCAACTTAGACCATTAGGTATGTACACTCCCAAGAAGAATACAAGAATGTGTTTCTATCTTTAAATTATAAAACATTGTTTTCCTCTGATGAGGCTGTAGATGTAAACCAGTTTCCCAAAGCAGAAACAAAATAGATAACACAACATCAGTGTTATACCATTTTACAATAAAAGCTCAAAAACCCTCAAGTAACCCCAAACAGTTACATACAACTTTGCCTTAATAACTTTGCTTTTTAAGTTCTCACAGCCAACATGATTATTTTGAAGGAAGATGATTTTCCTAATTTTTGTTCCCAAAGCTGCTAACCCGTATTTGGGGAAGTTTTCCTTCTGGAAATACACTGGACACTCTCACAGAATTTAAGATATTTAATGTCAAAATGTTGGTTTTTTTTTTCTTGTATGTGTTTAAAAAAGCTTCATCTGTGATTGCTCTATATCACCTGTTGCAGAAAACACCTTAAGTTTCAGTGGATTGAAAACACAGTAGGCATTATTGATGAAAGGTACAACATCTGTTTAAATGGCATTTAGGGTTTTTCAGTTGGTTAAGAGTTCAATAGCTCTGGCTATCAGAGAAATGCAGTACCTACATGTAGCACCTCAGAAAAACTTGCAGGCACAGTGTATGCATTCATAAATGAGTAAAATTTATCACTGAATATATGGGTCTCAGGAGACCTCTTTATCACTTAAGTCCTCAAAGTAAGGCTCCAGTGGGAGTTTAAAAATGTGTGGGCTTTTTTCCAGCCTTGTGAGGTGAATTATACCTAGAGAAAGTACAGATATGCCTGTGCAGACAGGTGCAAGCAGTTCCCTCAATTCCTCTGTGTCTCTGGTCCCAGCTGGCTGCAGCCCAGCTCCAACCCAAAAGCTACACAAGCACGTTTTCTGAGAGGTACAGTTATTGGTTTGGGCACTGTCAGCCTTCAAACATGCTGGCTGAGAATCTACCAAATAGCTCCTCAACTGAGCTTTTAGTTAAAGCTGTTTAGTACGCAGAACACTTAGAAATAAAATTGAAGAAAGTAATGACATCTTTCTTAATTCCTTCAAACATTTAAAAATCAAACATAAAACCAGGCATAGCGATGCAAATGGCTTTAAAAATATATTGCAGAATCATAGATAATCCACAAGGGTCATGAAAGTCCAACTCCTGGCATTGCACAGGATAACCCAAGAATCACACCATGTGCCTGAGAGCATTGTCTAAACCCTTCCTGAACTCTGGCAGGCTTGGTGCTGTGACCAGCTCCTGGGAGCCTGGTCCAGTGCCCAACCACTGTCTGGGTGATAAACATTTTCCTCATACCTAGTGTAAACCTTCCCTGACAACGCTTCATGACACTCATTTGGGTCCTGTCTCTGACCACAGGGGAGGAAAGATCAAAACTGTTCATTGAGCATTGTACTAGAGTCCTACAAATATGAATTTGTAAAAGAAATGTCATCAAGTGAACAGTATTTTTTTTTAAATTCTAATATCCTTCCTCATTTGTAATATGTGCTATAAAATGAAGTGGAAGAGGTAAATGAAGCAGAGAACATTTAACAGCTTTACTGACAGGTTTTGTACTACCTAAACATACTATCCTGCCTTTTTCTAATATATACTGGGAATGTACCAGTTGAAATAGCACCTAAAGACCCTAGTTCAGTAAAGTACCTAAACATGCATTTATGCATTTTCTGAATTTGTTGAATAAAGCAAAATCTTAAATTAAAGCATATGCTTAAGTCTCGTGCTAAATGGGAACATAACTGTTCACATAAATTGCAGTTGCAAGGCATGCAATTTTTCTTCAAATTATTCTGAAATTATTCTAAGAGCTATCACAGAAATCTGAGTAATTCATAATATTAGAAAGTCAACAGGAAGACCAATATCTGTCAACTGGTGTTTGGAGCAAGCTATTGATTCCCAAGTGGAGCAAGGTTAAAATGTTATAGCAACATGATCTGGCATGATTTTCAAAAAACTTACAAGGAAGGGAAATGCACCAGGGAATGCACCCAGGGAGCATTAGTCCATGCTTCTGAGAAGGCTGGATTTAAGGATAGAACTCTGAGGAAATCACAAAGAAAAAAAGTCATATGTCTTTCAGTCCCCAAGGATCTGCTTATGAATTTATAGCCAAGGATGTGAACCTCTAGGTTACTGGTGCTTCAGATCTGTAAGAAACTTTTCCTTATTAACTCTTCCACACCACAGATAACAACCCTCTTCATAAGCCAGTACTCTGTTCTTTCTGTCAAATGTATAGTAAATAAAATAATGATTTCAAAACAGAAAGAGAAAATCAGTCTTTATTAATCATGAGGACGAAGGAATAGAGTCAATACATCTTCATTCCCCTTTGTTTTCCAATCTGATTTTGAAAGAAAATGAGATAAGCTAAGGGAAAAAAACACTGAAAGGTTTCTGAGCTGAATCTCATTGGCTCAGCACTAATCATTGAAGAATTTTCAAGAGCTGTGACAGATGTGACAGAACTGTACAGTGCAAAAGAAATGGAAAATATTTACTAACCCAAAGACTGTTGTCCACTAGTGCTCTCAACCAAGACACAATGTCTCCCCTCTCATGTTTCAGTGTGATAAAAACTCATTTATGGAATAAACCACAAGAAAGGTAGGGGTCATTACTTCTCTGTTTGTATTAGACCTGGCTTCTTCTTAATTTTAACATATGAACCCTGAAACAAATATCCATTTCCTTTGTACCATGGGAAGAGGAGGCCTTTTCAAGCACAAAAAGTAATTGAAAAAAGATATTTTCTGGTTTTAATAAGAACTAAGCCAACATGATATAAAAACCCTCTATGTTTTGCAACACCTGTCACAACTTCAAAGAACGTGAGAAGTGGCTATTGCAAAAAATAACAGGTGTCAGCCTAGAGATGTGAAGTCCAATATGTGGCACAAGCACAGCAATTCAGGCAATTGCTGTTAATAGAACACACAACCCAAACTTCCCTCAAAAAGTAAAACAAAAAAAGCCCCTTGTGACCCACAAGTCAGAGGGGATATTTTTAAAACTCTACATGTTCATATTATCTCATAAGTAATATATCATTGAAATATGCAAAGGGATTCAAAAATAGGTTGGAACAAAACTGAGGTTAAGAAACCAAGCATTCAGGGCCAAGAAAGAGAGAAACAAATACTAATGTTTTAAAATACAGCCTTGTAAATGTTGATAATTGATGAAAACAATAAAAATGGATCATCAGCTAAACACTGATAGAGATTTCATGATCTGGGAAAGACCTGCTCTCAAAATATTAATTTTCCTGGTCATAAGGGCTGTAGATATGCAGAAGTCTTTAAACTGATAGATCTCTGATACAATCCTGAAAACTGGATAGAGTTCTCCAGTTAGTCCAAAGGAGAACATAGTGAGTGTCAGAAACACTGGAGGCATTACAGAACTGATACTAAAAACAAATTACAAGTTAACTGCATACTGTTATTCTATATGCAGTTAATTACAAGTTAACTGCATAACTGTTGAAAGGTCCTGCCTTTCAACACATGTAGAAAAAAGGACCATAGCTGAAATTCCAGGATGGCTCATTTATTATAATTTGTTTATAATTTTCTAGTTTTTAATGCTTTTAATGCATTGCCACTAAAGCTCTGCTAAAAGCAGGCATTCAAATTTCTGAGGGGTTAACAATATAAATTTTTTCTTTCTTTCTTTCCAGCTACCCAAGAGGGACAGAGAGGGTAACATCCGATTAGTAAGCGTGCTTCCTCTGTGATGCTAACTGTGAAATATGTAGCTGGCCCAGCACATTAACAAGCAGTATGTGCATGGAGCATAGAAACACACTGGGTTGTTGGAAACATAGCAACAGACTGGGTTAAAGGGTCCTGCCTCACTGCTACCTAATTTAGCTTTTTGAGGGCTATTCATGGTCTGGGCCCCCTGAGAAGCTGTCATGGTGACTCATGGCAGCCCCACATCCGGTGTGGTTGCCATCATGATGCTATTGTATATGGGAATAGAACATCTCTTGCTCTACAGATCAGCAGATGTGCATTGGATGTGGGGTTTTCAGGAGGGATTAAGGGATTTGGACATTTTCTCTCATTTGTTATTAACATATCTGGGGAGCCTATCTTAAAGTAAAGCAAAGCCATTGAGATGCTTTGGAGATCCTGGGCCTGAATTTCAAAAAATAATTTTCTTAATTATAAGATTGAAGAGTGTGAATCAGTTCAGCAGATAAACAACTGTTTGATTCCCATGATTAAGAAAGCAACCAAAACAGTGTTTGGGAGCAGTTAAATCCAAAAGGGGTACATCTAGAATTAAGGTAGCTTCTTCTTATTTTAATGAGACACTTTTGTCCTTCAGTGCTATTCCAGCATCTCTTTTCAGTTATCACCCTATTTGAGAGAAAATTCTGATGATCCTAGTTTGTTTTGAATATATAATCTCAGATTGTTGCAATTTTATTTTGGGAAAAATGAATGAGGGCATTCATTGGGTTTTTTTCTGTCTTACAGGTGGTACAGCATTGACTGCCAGCTGGATGAACACAAGTAGAAACTCTTCCTAAGGTATCCCAATCCTGCAGAGAAGGGATTCATGCAGCTCAGAGCAATAACATTCCAGACAATGCTTTTTACTGGATAGTGCAGGATCATCTTCCAGAACTTAGGACCAATTAATTTTATTCTCAGATGCTGAGAACTTAAGGCTGTGCCAAATTAATAGAATTTTTTTTTCCAAATGTTTAACTGACAACAAAATAACCCCACCTCTGAAATCCATATCTGATTCAAGGTAGAGAGAATTTTATCAGTATTCTGCAGCATGCATTGCAATTCAAAAGTAGCTCTTTATCTAGGTATTTTTAAAAATAATTTAGAAATCCGTATGTTCTGTAAAAGCAGATAGAGTACAGACAATGGCATATTTGTTAAGAAACAGTGGTCAAAATCTCCCCAGTTCCTTCAAAACCCCCAGTCAACGTTTTCCTTTAAAGTTATGTTACACGATTCAAGCTCTTGATAATTTAAGTTCTTTGCTTCTTTGCTGGCTTGGCCAGCTCAGTCAGGTCTTTGTCAGCAGCTGGGAAGGATTGCAAGTGCATAGCCACCAGTTCATTTAGGACCAAACTCTGGTACACTTATTCATGATGGCCAGAAACTTACCCTTCCTGCATTAGTTTTAATAGGAATTCATGGGGAGAAAATGCTGCAGAAGGCCGGGGCTTAGTTGACAATTTGATACATTTATCAAATACCAAACAGGATTGGACTCTGTAAAATGCAACTCCAAAACAAAAGTTTCGGGTTTCATTGCAGTAGCCAAGAAGGTAACATTTCCTGATCTCTTGAGAGGAATTCTTGGCATTATTTGCAACTTTAGCTTTTTACCTAATAGTACCCTAGAAACTGTAAAATATTCCAATTTAAATGAACAGAAAAAAATAGGGTTATGACAAGGGGATAACTGAACACTAGCTCTCCTCTCAGCAGAGAAATACCTCCTGTAATTCTATTTTCCTTCATTAAAGACTTCCTAACTGTATTTTCTTTCTCTCTCTCTCATGTGTATAAAGAGGAAGATAGACAAAAAGAGAAACATTTTACAGAAGAATCATTTGACCCAGGCTCCTCCACAGACCTCAGTGAACCTCCCTGGCAATGAAACACAGAGAGGAAACAGGTGTGGGAATGAGCCACGCACATACTTCCCTCAACAGTGGCCACAAAATTCAGACACAACAGCTAAATCCACTCCTGCAGAAGCAATGTCTGTGACATAAAGTCAATTAGTTTTGTGATAGAATGGCAACAGTGTGAGGAACAATTTTGAAAAATGGGAGTAATGGAAGATGAAGCAATATTTCTCTAAGAGATGTCTAGGGAAAGAAAATAAGTAAAAGCTTTCAGAATCAAAGAATGCTGTCAGATAATTCTCAAACTACTCAAAAAGTAGTATCTCACTGAGGCATCTACTGCAGAACACCTGTGATGATGTATGTTTTCTAGTCTTCACAGAGGTGTTAAACTCTTAGTTGTGTACATCTCTAAGGTATTGAATGCTTTAAGGATCTTTGATCTGTTGTAGATTTCCACAGGATCAATCAAAATGGAGTCCTACTTCAAGCCTGGGTCTACAAATAATGACAGGAGCCAATCTACAGCTTTGCCTGTGGTCACTGATTCCTGGTTTTTCATTAGCACACCACAAACAGAAGGGTTTCACATCCATATTATTCATAAAGACTCTAAGTGATTTTTAAAAAACATTTACTTACAGCTTTCTCTTCTCATGCAGACTGAAACAATGTGCAATATGTTTGCTTTCTAGTTATTCTAATAATTCTGTAAAGTTTTTTGCTTTAGACACCACACAATTTTTTATCAGTGATAGTGTTTTTGTCTTGTTCAGTGTGCTTCTTTAAGTGGTATACAGATGCATAATATTCACCTTTCACTGAAAATCATCCCCATCATCTATGGAGCATAACTCTTAGAAAATGTGTATTCTTTTTGTTGTATTGAGACTGACCCAGGCACACACTGCAATATTTAAAATTGGAAAGGAGATAGACCTTCTTGACAGATGCTGGTTTCCAAGCCATAAGAAATTAACAGATCAAACTGTGTTATATTCTCTGCATTGCAGAGTTCATTCCTTACATGATGATATTAATCACCCATCCTCTTCCTTCCTCCACAGACTCTCAGAAGATTCACACTATATCCATTTCCAGCACTGCTCTCAGATTCCCCAGGCAAATGCCAATCAAAGCTTCCTTTGTTGGTGATATGTACATTCCTTCATGAGCTATAAAGGGTAAGTATGTCCCAACTTTCTTCAGGCTATCATAGGCACGTGCAGTATTATTGTCCCATAGTTTATCTTACCATACCCTAGAGAAATCTCATCATCCTGTTTTCTTTATATGGGCTACAGATGTCTTAGCCAAGCTTCCTCACCACTGAGTCACCGACCAGGATTGTTTACGTCTTCATAATGAGTCACCTTCACAATTTGGCTCATTGTCAATACTTGTGCTGACAGCTTCAGCCAGTCGCTGCTTTGTCTCATTCTCCTTCATCTTGTCAGTTGTACCTGTTGGGAGTAAGAACACAAAATGGCTCCCTCCTACCTTCCCTTTTCCTTTATGCGTGCCACTTCATGTTCACTGATGTCACTTTCTATCTCTAGATTGACTGCTGCTCCAAAACTTTTACTTTCATGTTGTTCCAAGTTCCTGTGCCACAGGAAGTCCAATTCAAAATTCCTTTTTTTGCATCCAAGAATATCAGTTGATGTGCAAAATCTTTATGTGCCATATCTTTGGTCACATGTCAAACTGCATTCAATAGGTGTCTTTCATCCTTTTCATTTATAAGTAGGGATATTGTGAATATTGCAAATATCTGTGATGCTTTAGAAGTCATGTTACATTTTTTCGTATGATATCTTTTCACTTACTGGATTGTGTAAATGACTAAGAATTCTGATGGCCCAAGATCTTTCCTTTTTGCATTATCCATTGCCTTAGAGATTCATTTTATGAATGTTCTGTATTTATTAATTCTTTCCTTTTCTAATCACTGTGTTTAGTATGTCCACTCAGCACCAAACTCCCCTTTAGATAAAAACTCCCTGCAATCAGGGGTTGGCTGGGCTCCCAGACTTAGTCAGTCTCATTTTCTATTTCACCTTCAGGGTTTCATGTGCTACTTCAGAGCTATTATAGATACATTTCCAGAACAGCACAGAAATTTTAATATTTTCATTGTATCATTATTTTCTAAATTCACACTGCAAATATGTTTTTATAATACTTCTTGTCTTAAAAAAAAAAAAAATTAAAGTACTTGCGAAGTTCCCTTTAGGAATCTTTCACAATTCCAGTTCAGAATTCACAAATTGCATTTGCTTTACTGCATAAAAAAACCTTACAGCAACTGAATTGGGGTGAGAGGTAAAATACTGCTATGAATTAGAACAGGCTAAGAAACCAAAAACAAAGAGTCAGAATTAATAATCAGTTTTCAGGGGAAAGGTTAAGAGGAAGGTGACCAGAACTGAAACAAGTTTGCCAGGTTGGAGGTGGGAAGGTTGGGGTGGGTGATGGTGTAGAATGTAAAGATGTGAATAAAAACATTATTGTGCTTCATTATTATTACCAACATAAATAAATAATACCTAAGCTTTTTGCAACTTTATCCATGGAAATGTCACTCCAAAAAGTCCTTTAGGGATTCGGCTAGTGACATCCAACATCAATTCTATTTTCGTTCAAAACCACACCTTTTGTGGATAGAAACATGGCCTTATCTTGTTTTTAAATACCAAAGTGGTTGTGCAAAGGGCAGAATATCTTTGAAGAGCTCCAAATTCTGTGTATACAATGAATCACCTTCACCTTCACCTTCACCTTTAGAGTATCTGTGTCTTGTATACAAGTCATAGATACTCTGAAACATAAATGAATTCTTTAATTCTTCAAGTTTATTTATTGATCTTACCTACAGTTTCTTTGACATGCTAGCTTTAACCAGACCCACATACCCACCCAGAAAAAGGGGTTTGTGTCCTTCAGTACCAGTTCAGATTAATGGCAAGCCCTATTATCCTGTTTATTTTTAAATCAATCTGGATAAACAAATCCTTCCATTTGTCATTATTGTTTCTCTTTCTGTAATTAGTCCTCTGAAAAGTTACAAATTAAACAGCACTTACTCAGCCAAAATGGAAACTTCGTATAGTAGTTTCTTTCATAAAGCACAAATCAAATATAAATTCACTTTTTTTGAATATGGAAATACTTGTAGTGATGAAAGTTATACTTAGCACATGTGGAATGTGTGCTTCATTTTTTTAAATAACAGCGATGCCAGTGAACTTCAAGATGATGAAGTTTAATGGGCCCTGGAACCTGCTCAGATCCAGCTGCCTCAATCCAAATGCTAACGTCGAACTGTAAGCAGGAAAACTCAGAGTCTGAAAGACTCATTGCCCTGGTGGGAAATGCTGTTTGTGCCAGAGAGGAGCTGCTGGCTGGTTTATGTGATGGAAGGATTAAGAACATTGGCCCACATGAGGTGCATCTTCCTTGCAGACGGGATTCCACTATAAAGCTCTCCCTGATATTATGACCATTTTTAGATGAGGCCAAGAATAGTGCTGTTTGTATTACTTGGGATGCCTGAGGTATTAATAAAGAAAGCAAATAGACACTGTGCTGGATTCCAGAAGTGAAGAATGATGTAATAAGAAATTTTTGTTTTCAGATGCTAGACCTAATTTTGGTGCTTTTCCATGTGTGATTTTGGGTAAAAGACCTAAAGCTGAAGCCAAATAGCTGTTTGTACACTCTGACAGACATGACCATAAAACAAAGCAGACTCATCATGGATGTGACAGAGCCAATATCCCAAATTCTGGAGATTTTCTATTAAGCTGTCATTCAGTGATGCACTCCTGCCTTAAAAGAACTCTCAACAACCAACAAACAGCAACAAAAAATTCTGTTCAGATTAAGGAAAACCCAATTTACCCTGGACTTGGCTACTCAGACAGTATAGGACAAGATAGTCTGATTCTTGCAGTTTAGTCAAGTGTTATGCTATCCATCAAAATCTGGGATGATATGTGACCGAAATATGGAACATCTGTATATTATTGAGAGCCTCATCATAATTTTTAATTAGAAGATGTGTTTTGAATGTTTTCTCACTGCTAAATAAACCAGACATTTCAAAAACACAAACCCCAAATTATTTATGGGCAAACCAATGAAATCCCCATTCCAAAACCACAACTACCCCAGCCATGAATGCTGACCTCACCTCTGCTGCTACAACTAATAGGAAAACTGATGCACTACTTAAGCTAGGCATAATTAAGAACATAAGATGTGTTCTAGTGGATTTTTCAATTATTTTGCTAGATTTCTGCCAGGGAGAAAGATGATCATCCTGATTCTATCATTGGGTCTAGTAAACAGCACAATGTCTAAATAAAGCATGCGTTAGCATGAAGCCCAATGCATAAAAATGGAGATAAGGTAAAAATGGAGAAAGTAGTGTGAAAAACTGAAACAGAGGGCCAGGAGGGAATTAGCATTATGAATAATTTCACAAGGGATTGATTTTGTTTACTATTTTGATTTATGCACTGCATCCAGAACATGGGAGTGCACTGCTGGCAATCCAAAGAGGCATACATAAACATAAAAGAGGACAAGAAAACCCACTGAAAGAACTGAATATTTGTGAATTTAAATGGCACACACAGCAGTGAAAGTATCAAGACTTGCATTTAAGTCTAAGAATTAAAATTTTCATTTGGAAAAGATTCAGTAAAATTGCTTTGGAATCACGAGAAAACTGCAAGACTCTACAAGAGCAATGTTTTTTAAGATGACACTAGAGGAAAAGTAGCACATTCTTAGTGTCCAATTGTGCAAGATTTAGGAGGCCTCATCTGCAAAATTACATAGAGCTTTTCTTCAAGGAAAATGACTTTATCACTGGCACAGGTATGAAATAACGTACTAGGATAGCCAGAGGTTTTAATAACCTACCACTGGAGCAGCTTTATAAAACTCATTTGGGGCTGTCAAGTAAATATCAGAAAGCAGAATAGTTATATAAGCCAACAGACAGGACTAGCACAATAATAAGACAGCAGGCACTGGTAAGAACTTAATTCAGGCTGGAAACTGAAAGAGGGTGTCTAGCCATTGTAGCAATAGCTTCTGAAGGATGAACTGCTCCAGAGTAAAGAGGCAAAATTCATAAAAACACTTTACAATCTATGAAAATACCATATATTTTATTAAGAAAACTTGAACAGGCAACTCCAGACTTTGTTTGCATTCCTTTGTTTCTGTTTGATGAATTCATCTGGAAGGATAAATGCCCAACTGGACACAACTCTTGGTTGTAGAGGCTCATCAATTTCTCTGAGAAGACCTACATCACACAACCAGCTTTTTCATTATGACAGAGAATTCATCTGTAAATTAGAGGTAGGAATAAAAGAATATAGAGGCTGACCATTTTCAATGGGATATGTATGCACACTTACACAGGAAAGGATGCCACTTTGCCATCTAACCTAGCTAAAATTCCATTACCTGACAGCTAAAATCTGAGGACCAAAATTGGTCTCAGGCTGTTTGAAATAGTGCTTGACATGTCAGAAATTAAGGTGAACTCAATAATCACAGAATATGCTGAGTTGGAAGGGACCCATCAGGATAATTGAGTCCAGCTCCTGGCTCTGCACAGGAGATCCCAAGAATCACTCCATGCACTGTTTCCTCAAGCCCTGTCACTGGTCACAAGAGATAAGATATCAGTGCCCTCCCCTCCCATTCCCCTCATAAGGATGTTGAAAACCCCAATGAGATTTCAATAAAGAGTCATACTGAAAAACTGTTTAATTAAGGGCGCAACTTTTTGTTTTATATACTCTTTGTCTTCTTAAAAGATTCTAAAGACTCCTAGTAAGCTAACATTAGTTTTCTACTTACACTGACAAACACGATTAATAGGAAGCCATATAAATGAATTTGGCTATAGATAAGCAGACTTACAGAAAAGTGTTCTAGAGGCATTTTCTTCCAAGTTTACTTGATTCTGCCTGGTGGGATGTAGGCAAGAAAACAGACTGTAACAGCCATCATCTCTACTGAAAAATATTGTTTAATACAAAAAGATGCAAAAAAAGTCAACCAGGATAAAATGACGTTTAAAACAGATTGCATCAATGATACAAACCATAACACAAGTCCATTTTCTTAACACTGTTAAAAAAGGGAAGAAACTTTTTTTCGTTCCATACATTTTAACACTTTTCTGTGTCTAATTAATACATTAAATTTAAGCAATAGGTTCTGGCTGAAAGTTCCATATTTTCATTTGAAGTCCTGAAGAAATTCATCACAGAAGACCCCTTAGATCTTACTTCACTAAATTCAAGCAAAGTCAGAATTCCTTCACAACCCACAATTCCTTCATATGCAGTGAATCAAAAACGTAAACATTGGCTAGTTTCTGATCTTCTGATCTAAGTTTTGTCCAACATGCTCAGATCTCAGATCATTCATTCAAAAAAAATTTGCTTAGTAACTGTTCAAAAAGGGGATTAAATCCTTGAACACATTATTACTGCACTGCCTCAATAAGCCCTTAGTTTACCAAAAAGGATATTTACTGTAAATATGGTACTAGAACCAGCTGCATCACATTTATGCAAAAAGAAACCATACTGAATTGTTTAGAAAAAGAGGCATAATATAGTGGCAATTGCTTTCCCTTATACTTCTGAATTAAGAGTTTGAAATACTATGCTTGAAGTCCCATAAAGCTTGGTATGTCTTGGGAGCAGCACTCCTTGCTTAATTTGGGCCAGGCTCCTTTTTCCACTTTGAAGGAACAAAATGAGACTTTAATATTTCCAGGAGCCTCTAGGTAGTTGCAAACTGAGAGTTCTAAAATATTCACATAGGCAGAGCTCAGCCCATAGTATAAAGCATATTTTAGGGAGACTGCCTTGTAAACCAAGGTTGGACCATCTCTCGTCCTACTCATGCAGAAATAAAACCAAATCATTTTATTCCCCTCTCTCACTGCCTCCTATGCAATTTTTTTATGTTTTTATATGTATTTATATGCAATTATGAGACCCTTCTTGATTTAATAGCATGCAAGTGAATCGCAGTTGTGATCCTTTAGGGATATCCATGACTCAAAACAAGTCAAAATAGGTAAGTCTTTGGAAAACACAAAGACAAGAGTGCAAAGAATAAATTTCATCATAAACATTTCTGTGTAGTATTTAGGTTCAAGAGGGGCTTTGGTACAAAAGAAATAAAATCCAGCCATCTTCCTCACTTACCCCAAAAAGTAATAGGATTTCAAATCCCAGCAATTTCAGACATTCGTGCCATGCAGAACTATGTAGCTCAGGGCTTTTAGCCAGGAAATTCTGCAAATGTGTCCTCAGATTAAAAGGTGCATGCAACCCAATCATGCTACAGTTTTATTTTGAATGCTTGCACTTGGCAATATCTCTGGATGAAGACGTCCTGTATTTTTTGGCTTCTGAATAGTTTGTACTAGAAAAGCATTTTGGCACAATTGGCATCTACTGTTTGACCTCTTAAAAGAGCATGGAAATAAAATCCCTTTAATTGGTCTTAGGTATGCACGTCTTGAAAGGTTTAAGAATAATTTTTATAACATGAACTAAATATATAGCCTTAACTAACTTCCTATCCAGCCAGGATGTTCTTTCTAGATCAAAGATGAGGATTCAGAAAGAATGCAATGAAATTGCATCAGAAAAAATAGCTTACTGCTTGGCATTGCTATGCAGAGGTTAAAGACATGTCTACATGGCAGCCAAGAAGTATGATTTAAAGCTTGTTTGAGGATGTGTGCACAAGCTGCAACTAGCTGGCCCAGTGATGATAAACATATAGCCTTAACAGAGCAAAGTGTGGACTGAAAACTTCATCTGAAAATTTGTGCAAATATTTAGGTGTTTAAGCTGCATTGAACTCCAAGCTGCCACAGCTGTCATTTTATTTGTAGGATTTATATTTCTATCTAGTCAAAATAGAAAAGAAATTCTGACAAGACTTTGTTCTAAGTATTTAATGAATTCAAACAGTGGGAGTGAAATGGGGAGTGGGAAATGAGAGTATTACTGGACCTTTTCATCTGAAACTCCATTTCATCAATAAAACTATACTGCTTAATTTCTGGGATATTTATGCTTCCAGCAAAATCTCAACTTTCTATGATTTCTTGTTGCAGTCACTTAGAGTTATTCAGAAAGTGTTTCTGAACTAGGGTTTTCTACATAAAATTTCAGAAAATAATTCAGATGTGTTCTTCCTTAGTTGACTGAAAAACAACCTTGAAAACCTGGAATAATAGTGCCTGCTTGCTTCAACAGACCCACCCATGATTGTGTGCTTTAATTTTTCAACAAGATGTGGAGGTAGGGCCTGAGGAAACCCATAAAAATGTTTGGTTTGGCTTTCTGGCAGATTTCCCCAGCTCAAGTGCATGAAAAGCACTGAGGATGCAAGATCCTGCTAAGTTTCCATAGAGCGCCTGACTTGAACACCACAGAACATTCTGTACATCCTGAAGCCGAGGATCATATTGCTCTGCTCACTCTGGGGACAGCAACAAGCAGCAGCAACAGCAGGTCATCAACTGGAAACTGGAAACCTGCCATCTTCTAATTAGTTGCTCCCTCCTTCATGATAATCCTATCAAAAATCCTATAAAATGCAAGGTCACGTTTGCTGCACAAGCTCAGATAATGTCAAGCCAAATTTTTAATCATGTCATTAGCCAGAAACACCTTTGTAGATGGAATAAATATCACGTCCTCATTAAAATTAGGCAGTATAATACATGGCCAGGTTCTGTTCTTTCCTATTCTTAATCATTGTCCAGATGAGCACAAATTTTTCATAACTGAACCAATTAGTTTTAGTTAAAGTCAACAGCTTTTAACAACACTTGAATAACTTGGTTTTGGTCTCAAATTCAAATCTTTCAGATAGAAGAACCAAAATCTCACTCTTCTTTCACCCTCTGCAAAGGTATTTTAAACCACTCTAGTTTTTAGTGATTCCAAACAACTCCTCCATAAGAAATCATAGGATGCATTTTAAAAGCAAATAATTCCACCTCATACAAAATATACACAAGACCTTAAAGCAAAGGATATCAAAAGCATCAAAGTCTTATCACCATTTCACAGATTGTTGCAGAACTATGAAAGACACAGCAAATGTATGACTTAGTGGAACAGTACAATCAATTACTGCATCAGGAGCTGAACACTGGTCTTCTGACTCCTAATCCAGTAGCATGGAGGAAAATTGTGTCATCTGAATCTAAAAGGAATATTTCTCATATCTGGTCCCTTCCCTACCTTCCACACTTCCACCATCACACCATGTCACTACTTGTTCAGGATGCTGGATGGAAATCTCCTCCTTGCTCTGCAAGAAAAGAAAAGAAAAGAAAAGAAAAGAAAAGAAAAGAAAAGAAAAGAAAAGAAAAGAAAAGAAAAGAAAAGAAAAGAAAAGAAAAGAAAAGAAAAGAAAAGAAAAGAAAAGAAAAGAAAAGAAAAGAAAAGAAAAGAAAAGAAAAGAAAAGAAAAGAAAAGAAAAGAAAAGAAAAGAAAAGAAAAGAAAAGAAAAGGAGTAGACTAGTTTAAACCCAAAAACTACTGTGGGTGGGTTCATATTAATACAAATTAATAAGGTTCTTCTGTAGATACGCTGCACTATATTGTGTAATATAATATAATCCAAGTAATCTGAGCCCTTGCTACAGCTATTAAATCATTGCCAAAAAAGTGGGGAAAAACTGCCAACTTTATGTGCAAATTATGAAGTGCGTAGATTCACAAGATTCTGCCTTATTGACAGAGGTAAACTCTTTTTGAAAGAGACTGATTTAGATAGCTGATTTCTTTAAATGCATTTATTTTACCTTGCAGGCGTCATCCATTTGGGCAGGAAATTAAATTTTCAGCCACTGATCTTTTTCACAACACCTCTTAAAATTATATTTTTGTATGAAATGCAAGAAATCCTCTGTATGAATACACCCCAAGAAACCTCTGTATGAATACATCCCAAGAAAAAGTTTACAATGCCTGACAATACCCCAAATATTTCAGTAGGTGCAGAGCAGGCCCTTGGCATTGAGTCAAAACTCCAGGTCCCAACTCACAGAACAGCACAGAGTTGTATGCAGAATTTGACAGGTCTGGGGCTTATACCTCAGGCAGACAGGCAAGCAGCCAACCTTTCAAGAACTACCTCAGGCTGCTGTAGATTTCCCAGCTCTCAGTCCGGACCTTTCGTCACCCAGTGGACCATCCCTCTTCTCCAGTGGTTTCTGTTCTAAGGGAATGTCTTGGGCAATTCCTCTCAACACTCTTCTCACTCTTTTAGGCTCACTCCTTAGTTCCACTCTTCTCCAGAAGCTACAGCTCTCCCTCATTCTCTGACTCTGGGAAAAAAAAAAATATGAGTTTGAGATTTCCCAGCCATACAACAGATTTCTTTTGCAAACTTAGCACATTCAGACCTCTTTATCTAACCAACTAGACTTTAACAATCATGACATGTAGCATCAGTGTTGCTAGGGATGAACAAAATTACTAAACAGGAAGGAAAGGGAGCTTTTTACTTTTTCCTAATGTCTTCTCTGATAGGGGCAAAATAGAAGCAGTTCTACACCTGGAAATGATCCCACACCAAGCTGCTCTCCTACCTCATTATCATCTCAACTCTGCACTTTAAATGATATTTCTCACTGTACAGGCTGTGACTGTGACAGGATCTTCTAAATTTTCTAATGGAAGCATTCTCTGGAACAAATTGACTATCATTTTCCCAATGAAAAGTGACCAAATGGAATACACCCATGAAAAGTCATTCTATTGAAGTGCTCCCCGCACCCCACCCCTTTTGCCATAAAAACAGTAGAGTTTTGGTAAATGCTGTCAGTTGTTTATTTTAAATGTTCTCCAAGCCTTTTGTAAACCCATTACATGGCTGAGATTTCAAAATTTTTGGGAAGTTTTTGGTCTCTATTTTCGCATTTCTCATAAAAGCTTTTATACTTGTATATGTTCTTCCTCTTATTTCTTATTATCAAGCAAAAGCAATGGCATAAGAAATTGTTCCAGATTCAACTCATAACACCTTAAACACTTTTAAACTTAAAGAAAGGGAAAAAGAATAAAAACATTGACAAAGTGACAAAGCAGTGATAGCATGTTTTACCAGTCACTTCTAACAGAGTTTTCACTTGTTCCACTGAGAAAAATACATTTACTCACCATCCTTTCTTGGTTTTAATACATTTGCCAAGAGGATTCTTTTCATATTAGAAATCCACCTTCTTTTTTCTTTTATAGTTTACTGTAAAAACACCTGTATTTAGTGTCCTGAATTAGTCTGTGTGACCAGCAAGGAGCACTAGTCTTTTGAGAAGTGCTTGTTTGGTTGTTTGGGGTTTTTTGGGAGATTCCTAAAATTTGTCTTACTAACAAACATATGTGACATCTGAACTAATGCTGCTTATGTCACGTGGTGAACAGAAGTCGTTAGATAAATATAACAAGTATAGTAATTTAAGCATGCCAGAACAATCCTGATAGCTGTAAATAATTGCCATGTCCTGGACTGTGACCATAATGTTTAATTCTCTCACCCTGCAAGCGCAGGGATACACATCCAATTTGGAAATGGTCACTGTGCCCAGAATTTGTCTGGCAGTGCAAAAAAAACCCAAACCATGCTGGGGCAGATGTAGCAATTTAACAGTACAGCTGATCAATTCCCACCACGCAGGAGCATTGCCCTGACTTAGGAGTATGGATGTAGACAGTGAAGCCACACTGACCATTAATGTTAAATGCATGACATCACACTTCTGTTCCTACAGAACACACTAGAGATACTTCAGAGGTACACCCTGTTGAATTACTAGAGCTTTGTTTTCTCTTTATTTAGTATATTCAGGGAGAAGGGCAAGTCAATTGTTGGAAAGGAAACAATAAAAAAAAGGAAGTAGAATTGAAAGGCAAGTTAAAGATGCCACTTTTCAGTTTTCTCCAGGATTAGCCTGGAAAAGTTTATCTTTAGGATCAACTTTGTAGTCCTGTAGCACTTCAATGTCTTTGCTGCCTTTACAGCTTTATATTAAACATGAAAGTATAAATATAATATACAGATTCCTCAGGCATTCTTTTGCAATGAAGGTCATGAGTTTTCTTAGCTATCTCTATAATTTTTTTTATTTGAGATTATTATAGGATTTGGGTAAAAATACTGTTTTTTCTTTTAAAACAAGATAGATATAGAAAAATTCATTTTTCTGGTTAACAAAAAAAAAGTAAGGAAGAATTTAAACTTATGGTTACATCATTAGAAATCTATATTTCAGGGCTATGACCTTACAGCTGCAAAATATAGAACTAGTTTTTTTTCACGAGTATTTGTCCAAACATTTTCTTTCATTTTGATCCAAATACTTTCACACCCACTGAGTTAGACTTTGACTTTCTGGTTCGAACAAACTAAAAATTTCAATCAGGTCCTCAGCTACAGTAAATTGGTGCAGCTAAACAATGGGGCAAATCACTGACTTCAATGGAGCTACACCGATTAACACCGGGTGAGGATTGAATCCTGATCAAATTGAAACTCAATTGGAATTGCTGTGCTTCACCTGGTGTTTATTCACACCTCACATCAAAACCATGCAAAGCTATGAATTTTGCATGATTCTGATCCAAAGCCACACACCATATATGCTTAAAATTGAGTTCAGGTCACTCAGGAGTTGCACAATGCTAAGCAAATCTTTTGATAAATATGGTTTGCGTTACTAGTTTGTAACGAAACTCCACACCAGGTGACTTTTGTGTGGTCTGGTGTTTCATTGTGAACATTTTGCACTGCTCTAATGAAACATGATTTCCAAGACAACCAGGGGATAAAAAAAGTTTCTATTCAATGTTTTACCCTCAAGTTCTGCAATATGCACACAAACCATGACCACAACATTAAACTCCCGATGACTAAAATTTGAAACCTAATTCCCCATTAAAGCACTTAAATAATGTTGGTGTGGTCTTCTAGGATGAACTGCAGCTCTCATTATTGGAGGAACTGCAAGTCAAATCACTCTGCCTTAGCTCTTTACATAGTCTGGGGTTTCATCAGTGTTTGTCAAGGTATTGAGACTAGCTTTTCAGAGTTTATTTATCAAAAATACTTGAAAATGCAGGTGGCCATCTAGGGCTAGAACAGTGTAGATCTGTAGTCTTTAGAAAAGGATAGATAAGACCCAGTGTGTAGAGCTCACCCACTACTGGCCAGGAAGCAACAAGCTGAGCAACAGGAGCTCTTTATCTCTCTCTGGAGCTTTGGTGGCACTCACATCTCTGGGCATGTGAGATCACGAGCCTGGAACATAACTTTGCTTTATCTAGACAAATGTTTTTGTACATGCTCACACATTTATCACATGTTCCTAAGCCTGCTGTCTTGTCTTTTCCATGCAAGAAATGTGTATGTCACATGCACAGCAGGATAGATGCCCCCAAGAAGCTTTGATCTTACTGTATTTGCCCTGCACACAGTATTTGTGCATGTAGGGTAGGTTTGATATGCACAAGAAAAATGCACATCTGGGATTTCTGGATTGCCCTGCACAATAATTTTCAGGTAGAAAAAGAAATTATAATGAGGAAAACTGTGACAAAGGACAGACTTATGCTAGTGAGGCTTACATCATTGCTCACAACTGCTTTCACTGTGCTCAAAATAAAACAAAGACAAGACAAAGGTGAGTATTTCCATCCAGATGACTCCATAATGTAGTCAGCAGTAATAAATCCTTTCAAGTGAGCTGAATATAGTATGTGGATGCTGCCCCATGGTGATACTCTAAGATTTAGGTTCCTACATGCTTGCCTGCCACACTGAGCCTTTTGGAATAGATCACAGAGTCACAGAATATGCTGAGTTGGAAGGGATACAGAAGGGTCATTGAGTTCAACTCTTACTTGTGCACACATCTCCAAGAGTCACACCCTGTGCCTGAGAAAATTGTCCAAATGCTTCTTGAACTCTATCAAGATCAAAGAGGAATGTATTGTTTGATACTTCTGATTAAGTTTTGGAGGGAGATGAGTGACCGCCTCCTCAGGGATAGGCAGATGCAGCAGTATAGACAACAAAATTATTGGCCAGGGAAATATTAAAGTCTACAGTGAGAGGGCACCTGAACTTAGGCTATTTGAGGATTAGATGGCTCTAAGGAAGAGACAGTCTCTAGCTTTCACATGGCTCAGTTCCATGTAAGAAATTCCCTATCTTTCATTGAATGTGGTGTATGATAATGGAGTAAGATTTCAGAAGACCTAAGGTACCAATAACTTCAACATGGAAGATCCTTAGGCTTCTGAAGTTTTGTGGATGTAGAACACCACAATCTCACCATGGCTGAGCCATGCAGAATCTCTTTGTTCTTGCAGCCCACTAAGCCACTTCAGCTCAGCATTTCTTTCTGAAACACATAATCTGGCACAAGACTGAACTCCTCATAAGGCATAGCACCAAGGCCATCTTCTTAAAAATCCTTATTGTAAGAGGAAACATTACATTTTATTTATAGGTCAATGTTTACAGCATTCCCAAAGTACAGGAAGCTTAAGGAAAACCCTTTCCTAATCTGTAAAATATTGAATTTATACATTACATCTTTTAGCAAAGTGACAAGCTATGAAAATTCTGCACATTTCTATCTCTTAATTTAAAAATGTATCAACATGAGGTTCATCAGATGAGAGCAGAAGGCCAAACAGCTGCATTACTCCCCAGCTACCAATAAAGAAAAAATGCTGGGAAAGGGCAAACCAAGGGAATGAGTCCATAGACTTCTGCTCTCCAATGCCTTTCAAACAATCCAGTGTGTCTCCTTTACTGGAATTTTCATGTACACCCTTTTGGATTTTTGAGAATATTTTCCTTAGCATCCAATTCCAATCACATCCTGCCATTCAGTAAGTGTAAATGTATGCATTCTTATCTTGGCCAATCTACTGATTGGTTCCATGCTATTACAATACTATGAAAATTTCCAGTAGTGATCTGACCATTAAACCAAGCTGTAAATTAGACAGATTGGATTAGCTTTTCCTCTAGAGAAGCAGAGGAATGATTTTTTGTTCAGCATAAGGACTTCATGCTGGCATGCTTCTTTAGACATAAAGACAAGAATGTATTAAAATCAACAATAGTACCGACGCTTGAACAAAGCGTTATATATATCACTCATTTCTCTGGAAGAATCCTGTGCTCTTTGGATTGTAGCTGTGCTGGTACTTGACTCTATTTATTTCACAGAAGAAAGTGATGCAGGAACTAGAAGACAACATGATTAAAATAGCTAAGCTTTCCCCACTGGAATTTCAACATGTGAGAGAGTGGAGAAAACACCTCCTCCATCCCTTGGGAAAATTAGTCCTATTATTGCCAGCACAAAACCCAACATCTTGTCTAGCATTAAATATTTCTCTGGGTCAAAATTGCTTGAAGAAAATATTTCATTTTCCAAAGGCTTTCTATTTTGGGTTTTCAGTGGGGCCATTTACAGAGCAGGAGAGGCTTTTTTTTTTGGTCACAGTACAGTGTTTAATTTTACTTAGGCTACCACCCCTTCCCAGTCTCATAAAAAGGTTTACATACAATAGATCACAGAGATCATAAACTAAAGACAAAGACCTACACAATACTGTTGAGATAATCCTTTGTGCTCTGCACATACCAGTGCTGTATAATATTTGAGGAAAAGCACAATAAACTATTTCAGACATCTGTTTTTAAGGTTGCAGAACACTACGATGTAAAAAGCAGATGCTGCAAAGCATTCACATTTCCACCAACTTGAAATGATCCTGGGTATTCAGGGGAGATCACCAAACTGAGTAAGTGCTCTCCCAACTGACAGCAGTAGCACAATGTTAAATGAGATAGATTCTCATGCTGCCAGCATGTTGTACTGTCATGATTTCTTTGCTCCATGTGTGATGAAAAAGGTGGTAAGTGGAGTTTGACAACCATGCATTTGCCTTATCATATTTGCTGTTAATTCTGTTTTTAGGTACTATATGAGACTTCAAGTCTGGTTTCAAAAGCACATCTGCTTAGTAGGATTTACACTGCTATCTCTCCTCATCAGAGAGTGTAAATTCTAAATAAAACTGCTTACTATAGATATAGTTTGGTGATTTCTTCCAATATATTATATACTTTTATCAAAAACCAATTCAGTGATCATGGCATAATGAAGCTGAGACAAAGCAGCTTTCAGGTAGCTGCTCAGCGTTGCTCCTTCTGCCGTGTTTTCTTTTCCTTAAATGAAAGGAAACAAAGGTTCCTGTTTGTTCTCTAAACCTCCTGCCAACCACATAGCATCCCCCATTGAAAGCCAAAGGCACAATGGCCATCAGCAACATAGGTGGGCTTTGGTGAAAGCAAATACTTCACTAAAGTACCTTGTTTCTTTCAGGCAAGTAAAATAAATGCATAAGATCACCTGCACAACTTGTGACAGTCACTCAAAATGTGTATTCTCTTGAATAGGATGGACTACTCAAGCCTTCTCAAAGTCCACATCTACAGATTCTGAAGAATGAATTGAGGTGAGGATAATTTGTGTATCTTTAATCCAAAGTGTAGTTAATAATTTTCTTTTAATGAGAAGGAGAAGTGTAAGGCCTTTCAGGTCCAAGACACTTGTGCACAGTCTAAAAACACTCTTTCATCTGCTACCACTTTCTACCACCTTTTCTGTACTCCAGAGTTTGTTTGTTCATTATGACAAAGACTGTTGCAAAGTACTCCAGGACTTAGTGAAGGCACTCCTCCATCTACAAACAAAGATATTCTTCAGCTCCTTTGTAGTATGTGACTCAATAGTGGGCTTCATAGTGGGCTTCCAGCCAGGACTCTCCATAGTGATCTTGCTGCTCTTCAAATTCTAGCATGAAAACATTTGGGGGAGTTTTTGTTAGCTTTTTTGTTTGTTGGTGTTTTTTGGTTTTTTTCTAAAGGCTTCTAAAGTATATTCTTCAAAGAAGTTCTGTCTTATGTTTACTTACTGCAAAATGAAGCAGTAATCTCCATACACCTGATCAGATGAAAAACATACTGGGGTTTTTTCTTTTAGTTGCCAAAGAGAACCTGTCACTGTCTGCTTGTGCTATAAGTTGTCAGTCAATAGCTGTCAGCAAGCTAAATCTTGGGGAGCTAAGGTTCTGCCCTACAGATGGTGTTCTTGAAGCTGAGTGTAATGGCAATTAACTAGAGCCTAGGTAATAATGCTTGAAACCTTGGCTCAATTCCCTCTTACTCTGGAGCAGGTAAGTGGGAAACTAACATCTGAATGAGCTCACCACATGGCAATACCCTGGGTAGTTTGGTAGTGACTAAGAATGTGCTTAAAGAGCCTGTTCTCAGGGCTCATATTCTCAAAATTTGAATTACTTGGAACTTTAAAGAACATTTCAATAGGAATTTTCTCTGAGAACATTCTTAATTAATCCATATACTGATGACAGTGCACCACTATGGGGACAGATCTGGCCTTGTTCACCACCCTTCTTCCAATGCACATACTCCTGGAGAATAACAGCTTGGAGGCAATATAAAGGTATTCTGAACAAACTTACCACTGGTAGGACTTGTTTTGATGAAAAAATTACAAAAAAGTCCACATGTCATGGTAACACAGAACTAGCTCAAAAAGGATCCAATGCCTTTATGACCAATTATGGTCAAAGAAGCTTTTGTTTTGATAAAAGCAGGTTTGACGATAGCTGTCGCCAGAAGGAGGATGTAATGTTTCCTATATGACATACCTTCTGTATTGTGTCTTGTTTTCCTGTGTTCTTTCTTTTCCAGGTTCTATTTGCCTCTCAAATATTTTCTTGGGTGATATCCCATTTTTGTTTTATTGCTTTTTGTCCTTAGAATAGCAGACCATTTATACTATATATAAATAGTTGGAAAAATGTTGCTTTCATGGATGTTCTGTCTCCTGTGCTAAGGAGCAGAAAAATTAATTTACCAATCTGTCAGGATTGAGATGAAATGTAAAGGAGTCTCTTAAATATCCAATTTACAAGAAAAAAATCTATTCAATAAAAATGTACTAAATAAACCTTAGATATTTGGCATTAAGGTTTTTCTGTTTTGGCTTAAGTACATCTAGGGCTAATGATGCATGATTCATCATGAGTATTCATACAGGTGAGACAAGGATTAAGAATACATGTTTGCATTGTTCTACATCCTAGGTATCTTATATTCACACAGCTTATATCTATGCAGAGTTTGGACAGGTGAGAGGGGTATTCACCTACTTATTCTGGAGAAGGAAAGTCAAATACACCCAACTATTCCCAGTAGGCCAGGTGAAGTTACCTCTGTGGCACCCAGAGGAGGTGCTGCAGGTTAATAAGAGTGGCATGAGAAAAGAGCAAATTCTCTGCCCTGCAGACAAAATGTGTCTAGCTATCAAAGCATCTCATCAGAGTTGTGCCTCTGCAGGGTCTATTCCAGGTACACAAACACTTGACAAGGCAATGGAAGAAAATCCACATGCTGCAGGATGCCTTTCAAAGTTCATGTGTATCTTTTCCTTGGAAAGGGCTTGTTTTTTCTCTACATGACAAGCACCTCAAAGCCTCTTAACAACTGCACAAGTATCAGAGCAAAACCTTCATGTGAGCAGAGAAAAGAGAAGGGGTGCACATCTGCATGGATTCAACTACACCATGAGACAATAGTCTCCACCATCCTGCCAGAGCTTATGGATGGATTTTTAAAACACCTCTACCCATGTTATTAGATGTCTAATTGCACTCAGTGCAGTGAGGTCTGTGCTGAGCATGAATCCTCATCTACACACAGCTGAAATTACAGATGCTGATGATTTGGAGGCAAATATGAATATCTCAGTAAAGAGAATGGTGTGTAAACCAGTGAAGGTGAGTATATACCTCTGACAGTAATCATTCTGCATGAAGCTGGCTCACATGGATGGCAGTTGGTAGCAGTTCATTTCCGTCTGAGAACATAAATCAGTCAAACAAAGCTGCAATAAGGCTTTTCAGAGCTCAGGCACCGTTTCTTACCATGGCCTCAGGACCCTGCTCTGACTTTCTCCCTGGCATGGCCAGACTTGCCCTACCATTCTTGCCCTTTTGTATGACTGGCAACTTCTTCCAGATGTTCCTACTACAGCTGTCACAGCCCAGAAACCTGGGCATGTTTGTACTCATATAGCATCCTTTTTTATTGTTTTATTGAACACATCTATCGAAATAACATATTTGTAGGAATCAAGTTTCATTTCTGAATAATTACATATATTAAAATAAACTAAGTGAACACCAATGAATAATTCAAGCAGCTGTAATATTTGAATGTATAATCTGCTGTAGTGTTACATGATCTTATTTCCACTTGATTCCTGAAAGGAAGTGCCTTACAAGCAGTGGTACATAAAGTTGTCTCTAAACACAGACACCATCCATCGTAAATGTTTAATGTCCAATCATGAATTACAGCACCTGTTTTAAGTGATCAGCTACTAAAGGATATATAAAAAAAACCAAGAGGACGGAAATAGGGGTTTCTTTCAAAGAAGATTATTTCCTGCTGTTGAATTTCTGCATCTCAATAAAGTACCAATTTCAGTCTTTGTTCTTGCAGCATCTATTGTATATATAGCAGAAAACTGAAACAAAGATCTTAGTAAGAATTTCAGTTACAGTACCAAGTATTTCAACCTCATTTTGCATGCTCTGTGATTCAAAGCGTTAACTATCTGTTTACATGTGGTATACTACAAAACAGGGCCCACAAACCTTTGTTCCATTTCTCAATGTTTTTTTCATCAATCTTGTCTACTATTACAATTGCTTTTAGTGTTCCTGATAATTTGTAAAATGTCATATTTATTGCACACACCCATATGCACCTGCAAAAAATATACTCCATGGATCCCCTATGAAAAATTCTCTCTAATAGAATAATACCTTAAGAGTTAAGTGACAGATAATGAATAATGAAGAGTCAGCAACAACTGGTAAAAGTCAGTGCCTTACTAAAAATAAATAAAATGCAGAGGGAAGTAAAAGTAATAGGATATAACAGATAAGGGGGAAGGGGGAAGTAGGGCAGTTTTGGAAATATTCACATGAAGAAAAATGGGGAACAATTTATGGTGGATCTGTTTGTCAGGAAGTTTGGTCCAAGTTTCACTGGCAGAAGCAAAGAGGCAGACTTCAGAAATATGAAGTAAGGAGAAAGACATTGAGTGAGGGGAAGGACTTCATGCCACTTTTTCCTTTTGGCCTTTATACTCTACACACATTTTCCTTACCCTTACTCATACACGTTCGTCTGGGGGAAATGTTGGGATTGGGAAGTGATCCATGAGAATGAAGCAGCTTGAAAAGCATTATATTAGTCTGTGGAATAAGTAATACTTCAACCAAGTGAAGTAATGGAAACCACTTCACCCAAGTCATTTAAAATTGGACTGAATAAGGCACTGGAGATTATGTTGAAGGGAACAATTCTGCATTGGCAGGAATATGGACAAGATGACTTAATAGATCCAGTGTCCATGTGCCAAATCCTGAGATCCGGATCCAGTTTTTATTACTCTATCTTTACTCAAGTTGAACTTCCATTCACATTATTGGGAGCTCATTCTGACACAAGGAAAAAATAACCAAGAGCTTCAGGATTTATGTGTAAAACTGTGAATAAAACTTAACTTGTTGCATAATAATTATGAAGTATGAGGGTAAAAATAATGGATCTATACAGAGCACTCCTTGAATTATTCCTAACAGTCTGAACAGAAAAATTACAGTTTATCTAGTTTAATCAGTTATTACACACAGGAATCAGTGAAAACCCTACTGCTTACTTGAAGTATGTCTCCGTGTGTATGTTATGCTGCTCCTGAAACTCGTGAAAATATCTGTGAATACAATATTACAGTGAAAACTAAAGTTTAATTATGCTTTGCTATTTAAGCATGGGAACAGTATTAGAAACTTACATTAAAAAACACATAATGCAAATATATGCAACAGCATTTTTTCCTTTTCTTCATTAAATATTGTTGTGGCATTTCAATGCAAATGGTAGAAGGTTTAGGGTAAATGAAGTCTATTTTTCTTGGTTGAGAAGTGTGTGTAAAGGAATCAAGGGTCTTCAGAGATTCTGCTTAACTCTGTTTTGTTTTAGTTTTACAGAAAAATAGCACTAATTAAACCAAAATTAGTCTATAAATGCTATTAACACATTTAAAATGAGAGATTTGAGTGTTCTCTGGGGACAGAGACATGTATTATGTACATAACGGTTGGTTTAGATGCAGTTAAATAGTTCCAATTTTCACTTCATTCCCATTCACACCTGTCGCCTGTTAGATTATTCCTGGCAGAGAAATGGTGAATGAGTTCTCCCTGGCACACTGTAGAATGATCACAGACAGAAAAATCAAAGGCCATATTGAGTGTATTGGGGAAGAAAAAAGATTCAGAAATACAGCTGAAGCAGCAAATTCTAGTTTTTGTAACCCACAGAGATACATATTATTCATATTAAACGTTTAAATTGAGAAAAGGATTGGGAACTGTAGGACAGTGGAATTTCTTCCTTCCCAATAAAAAATTCATGTTAATAGCTGGTTGGGAATCTTATTAAAATTTTTATATCTTACTGAAAATTTTCAAAGAAGCTTTCTAATAGTCATAGTTTTAAGAATTCTTGTTTATGCCTATACTGAGCACTAGTCTGTCTGAAGGTCTGAGATTTTTCTTATATCTTTCTGGACTAAGGTTATTGCCCAACACTTAAAGGCTGCAAAAAACCATGTGTGTTCTCAGAGCGTGTTCTCAGAAGAGAAAACTTACATGATGTTTTTCTTTTCTGTTTTTTTTTTTTTTTTTTCTGATGATTTGCTTTCGGGGTCCTTCCCTAGATCTACATAGAAGCTGTAAGAAAACTGGCACTTTAGCTTTAAAAATACTATGAAATCAAAGTGAAACTCATCATGTAGCACATACAGATATGGGGGGAAGAGCTGTAGTGGACATGGGCTTGGAGAACCAGGAGGGAAGATGCACAGACATAGTTATTTTAAACTGATTGCAAAGACCAAAGCAATGTATCAAGTCTCCTGCCAGGGTCTTCAAGCAGAACACAAAAAAAAGTAATGGCTGACTATGGAGCTTATGGTCTATACAAAGACCAGAACTGCTGCACTCCTCCCCAGCTTCAACTATACCCTGTAGATGCACCTGATTTCTTGGACCATCATTATTTTTAAACCAAATAAAATGTCTCTCTGCTTCCTTAGGTATGGAAGGCATTGCTTTCACAGTATGCTTCATCTGGAACTGTATTTAAGTAAACTCAAGAGAACTCTATATAGGCAATGCAAAATCATGTGTGAGTTTTTGTTGTTGTTTCAATAGACAAGGCTTGAGTAATGTTAGGGTTTATGGCTTTTATTTTATTTGGAGGGACTACTTTTTAACGGAAGCAGGAAGCAGTCTTTGGACACAGTAAGTCACAATGTATAAATAGCTCTACTGAGAGCATAACAAAGACCCTTTTGTGCTCTTTTACCAGCACAGCCAATCACATATGCAACTTAGTAACATAAAAATACCTCATCCTTACTTATGACACCTATATCTTACAAAAAAATTATTAAGATATCCATTTAGAACTTCTATCAAAAGCACGTTATTTTTTGGGCATTTCTTATGAGAAGTCATACAGAAGCTGAAATAATTTTCTCTAAGAATTGTAGAGAAATACAAGAAATTTGCTGTTGTTTGATTACAAAGTAGAACATACAGTTAATTCATCTTAAATTGGAATATATTTGTGGAAATATGCTTCTCCATATGGTTTCATATTTATTTCTGTAAGGTGAATACAGTGATGGCATTTTTTTCAAACCAGAATCCACGACTTTTTTATTAAATCAAAACCAGTGTAGTTTCTTCTTAGCAAGCATTTGGGACCTCATTTTAAGTCATTTTAAGGAGGTCTGAAGTTTATTGGATTTTAAATATATCCTCCTCTCCATCACGAGTCTTTTAAAGGATAGTTTAATCTGTCTAATTTACATTCAGGAATTTCATTTTACATGCCAGGCTCTGGGACTGTCAAATCCTTTGGCTTTTCATTCTTATCAAACATAATAAAGCAATCATATATAACCAGTAGGATGTATTTTTTTGATTTTTATCCAAATATCATTTTCAAATCTAATTTAGGTCATGTAGGATGCCAATTTTGTACAGTTGAGGAGTTAGATGGATTTTCCAAAGGAAGATTATCAGTAGTAAGTATAAACATATGTCAGTTCATTAACTCTTTAAATAAAATATCCAGCACATCAAAATTCATTCCCTCCTACACTTTCATATGGTACAATAGGTCGTACTTGAGACTCTGTAAAGTCCTGATAGAAAATCTCCCCAAACCAGTAGAATAATTGGCTTTTTAGAAGGGTTTGTACGTGGGCAAACTCTAATACATCCAAACATTTTACTTAGTAGGCTTGATCACATTTTGAGATTTGGGACAGATAAAGATCCCACAGAGCCTATTCCAGCCACTGCTTAGAACGGCTTCCAGTAAAATATTCTCTAGCTGCTCCATAACTTAAAGAGTCATTATGTCCTACTTATATACAAGGACAGAAGGTAAATTTGCCTATTGTCAGTCAGTCATTCCTCTTCCCCTTATCCCCTGCAAATATAACAATGCATTTTTATCTATCTAAGAAGCTTTGCCCCATTTGGTCAAAATCAATACAGGTTCTACACAAAGTGTCAATTTGCATTTCTTAATCTTGAAAATTTTTTATTCCACTCTTATGTTTAGAGAATATTTTATAGAATATTTTTTCTTCCCATACTTTGAACATGAAAGGTTCTATAATAATAAATATAATAAAATGTTCTTTTATTTCCAACTTTAGGAGCAACCAAATCTAAATCCATGCTAATCCCAAAAGTCAAGTAAATTCTAATGAATCTTTAGAAGTAGCACTATCGTTGCCAATTACTTTCTTCCTCTGCTTAGTGTTATGCAAATTGATACTAACCAATAAAAGGCGGTTTGATTGCAAATGAATTAGATGGTACCAAAAACCAGTAATATACCCAACTTCAATTAAGTGCTAAGCATTTTATTCCTTGTACACATAGAATATTTTAAGATTAATAATGTATTCACATATTTCATAGACTTAGTGACAAAAATGAGTCTGTCTTTATAGAAGCTTTGTACTCTTCCGGGGTTAGATGAGGATTCTACCAAATCCAGGACACAATTCTCATTAACATAAGCCTGGTGGAGCTTTACTGCTACCTAGACATAAGTAAAAGCTGTTATGTAGAATTTCTTATCCGTTTGGACGTACAAAAAGAGGAAAATCCCTCCTTTTCACAGTCTTCAAACAAAAGGAAAAAGAAGGCATTGCTAGCTCTTCAAGAAACTGCTACATCATTAAATCAATCTTTGCTAATTTTTCAACCCCTAACCCCTCTTCTCTGCAGCCAGCCAGCCATATAGTACCCATTTGCTCTTGAGCCCAGTCTACCCCATGTCTTATACTGATAATAAAAATCATATAGAAGCCTACACCACTTATTTTAAATGCAGGGATGGTGTAATCTGTTAAACAGACAACAGTACTTCTCAGCACCTTTCCACAAGAATGGAGGACAATATTCATTCTTAAATACATTCAGATTCAAACATTCAAAATCTTTTAGCAACCACATCTGGGGACTTAAAGGAAAATGTGAATAATAACTCAGAGTGGTAAGCCTGTCTCACTAGCATGGCCCTAAATAAGAGGGACCTCAGAGTAGCCTTTTCCCTAGAGCAAACCAGAAAAGGAAGCAGGATTCACATCATCTTCCTGCATTGATCTATAAGCAATTAATCTGCCCTGCCTTGAACAGTCAACACACTAACCTTTATGTCAGCTCATTTGTAGCAGCTGGTTGTTATGGTTCTCCACTAAAACCTTTGCTCAACTCCTATTGCTATTAAGCACCCAGGTGATGCCCACATGCTATTGTCTGGGCTTGTGTAGATGTGGGGAAAACCTTGATATTTGTCCATCTCTAGGTCTCTCCCAGTGTAAAGGTGGTTAGAACAGCATAGTTTCAAAGTCCTTTCAGAGCCTGTGTGCCAATATTCATCAAAGATACCACAGTAAGTAAAAGTATGCTCTGGACTCACATTGAGAGGTATGGAGTCATCTACATACAGGGCTGGAGAGATAGCTCTTCCCAAATATATAACCTGGGATTTTTATATTGCACACCCTGGGTATAGTAGTGTTTGACAAGATTTACAGAACTGAATCCATCAGAAAAAGAGAACACACAGGTTTAACAGCAACCAATCATGAGTCAGGTCAAAGAGACAGGGAGGCTTGATTGTGATTTCAGGATAGGCCATGTCCACAGTTCCTGACTGCATTTTCATCAGCTATAATTTAGAAAGTCTTTATCACCACCACCAGAACAGAAAATAAATATTAAAAAATTCACTTCAGTATCTCATAATATCTACACTTCAACAATCAAGTAAATAAGAGTCATTTTACATTCACACTTGAATTATTGTTATACAGCCAACAAAAACAAAATATGAAGCCTTACTGAAGAGCAGTTTTAATTTGATAGCATTTCTGAAGTGTCTGGGGATATCTGCTGTCTATGAATGCTGCATAAATTCTGCCATTGTTTTCTAGAGTACTGCAAAAGGAGAACTTCCAAGTGTTGTTCACAGCAGGAAATGCCTTCAGCCTATTTCTACCCACAACTAATAATTCTTAAGTTAATATCTGGTGGGCCCCTCCAAGCATTTCAAAATTGTATGCTTTCTGCAGTGGTCTAGTAAGGACTCTATGACCTACAAAAATTGACATGTTCTCACATCAGTTTTGTTTATTGTATCAGCAGTGCAAGTTGTGATTAGAGAAGAAGTAGCACACAGCAATTAAAATAGATGTTTTTCTTTTTATGATTTCTTTCTCTTTCTTTGCAATTAAAAAAAAATCTTACTCTGATCACTGCTATCCTATTCCTCCTTCATTTCTCAAATCCCTCAGTCATAAAGTGTTGATGGTATTCACCAAGATTTAGAGTACAAGAATTCTCTATTTCATTTATAACTGCATTAAACTTGCTTCCCTTTCATTAGAAAGTTTCATACTACCTACCATATTATTATACAAGACCAGTCTTAAAATATCCCTGTATTTACAAACTTTTTATATGCCATAATACTAGAAGAGTTGCATATGAAACATTGAACCATAAGTCCAGTCATTATGTTAACAATAAATAAGCTACTAAGAAATATTTACAAAGAAATATGAAAAAACAAGGCATAAGTAGCATGTTTATATATTTAAGTGGATATATCAATCCAGACAAGAGACAATGAACCATGTGCTGATCATCTCATTTGCATCTTGTCCACCAAGTTTTTGCACCTTTCAAGCCATCCACTTCTATTACTCATAAGCAGAACTTGATGTTCTGCTTATGGATGACTGTGACCATTTATTCTAGCTGAGGAACTGGTTCTAAATTTCTAGCCACACTTCATATAAGACTTAATAATAGACATCCCACCAAATAAATCTATTTGATATTATGAAAAGTGTATTAGGAAGCTAAACTAGATAATTTTTAAAGAATTTGGGTTTATTTTTTAAGAAAATGTGCATGCTGGAAGATACTTCTATTTACTAAAGTGCATTTTTTTTCTATGAACTTTTTAAAGTTCAAAAGAATAGGAACTCAAAAACCAGAGAGTAAAAGATGAAGCATTAAATTCTCATTGTGGTGTACACTAGAGTCATTTGGATGATTAGGCAAAAAATGAATTTTCAAGCTACTGTCCTGTTCTTTACATTTTAGCATTAGCTTTGGGATAATGCATTTCAGAAGCAGACAATACCCACTCAGTTAGAAAGAGATTACCTTAAGTCTTCTTTATGAAAAAACAGGGAGAAGCAGGAGCCTTAAGCTCACAGCTATGTCTGTTTTAACCGTGCTGACCCCATTTGTGTTTCACTGCATTGGTGCAGAGAGCTTTGCTCTGATTTGAAAGGTCAAGGATTGGAGGAGCTATTCCTTACAGACTGTGTTCTTATTTCTGGGTATTTGGTCGTAGCACTCTAAATGTTCACCAAATAGACTTGGGCTTATATTTTTCAGATTCCATTCTTTAGAAAAGAAAGAGTTATCCTCTTTCAATCCATAAGGCTAAAAAAATCAAGTCAAAGTACAAAAGTTACAATTCCTCAGTGTGTCTACTCTATCCTTATTTGTTCCATTTTTGAGTGACTGAGCATTTGATTCAGCTCAGGCAGTCACCACTCCCATTTCCTGAGCCTCAGCCAGGTCTCTCAGGCCCATTCACAATTCCAGCACTAACTTTCCATAATTATTTTATTTCCTTAATCTTCCCAATGGCTGGTTCAGCCCCAGGTGGGCCTCATTCCTCTCCAAGTTCAATAAGACAGTCTCTTACTCCCTCTGCTCTGCTGTCTCCTCCAATTTTGATTTTTGTTGGCAGCCTTACAGTATCTCCTGTCCTTCTCTTATGCACACACAAACACACATATGCACTCACACACAATAGATGGGAAATACCATTTGGAGAAAAACAATGGCAAGCTGCAATTTTCCACACCTCAAAAAGAACCAAAAGCTGGAAAGAAAAAAAAAAAAAAAAAAGAAAGAAAGAAAGAAAAAAAAAAAGGACTATGAGAGAGAAAAGAGGACCACAAAACTGTAAATAAAGGGGTAAAGGGGAGGGGGAAAAAAGAGTTTGAATATATCAGTAACAAAACAGTGAAAAAAATGTTACTTATATATATAAGGTGAGGGGAAAAATAGTGAGTTACAGTAGTGATGAGGAGAAGATAGAAGAAGATACAAAAAATAGAAAAAACTTAAGCCCCAATTAACCTAAAGCTCAATGTAGCTTTTCAATTTCTACCTCTCTGCGCAAAATTTCTACCTCTAGAAGTGTTGAAAAAGATGCAAAAACTCCAACCAGTTTCATTTTATTGTCTCAGTCTTAGCTTACCACACAGTATTCCCAAAGCTGAAAATGTTAAATGCTTGAGCCCTCCCTCAGCTTTTTCCACATGTTAACCTGGAGTGCAGTACATGTCATTATGCAAGTGTAATGCTGCATGCTACACCCAGGTGTAGCATCTAACTGCAGTCTTCAGAGACAAGTCTGTTGGCTGCAGCTTAATAAACCATTTAAGTACATGGCTGATTTAAAGCAACGGCTGAGTCTAACCTGCGGAAGCCGGGTGTGCCTCCCAGCCCCTACAGCCATGTGTGTGTGTCTGTGTGTCTGTGTGTGTCTGTGTGCCCCAGCTGCACTCTGGCTTCTTGCTCACTCCCTTCAAGCCTTCGCCCCCACACTCCAGTTTCCGGCCCAGGCGGGTCCCCCCCAGATGATCAAGGATTTGGTTATGGAGCACACCCCACAGCTCAGACAGAGCCTCTGGGAGCCATTGAGTGCTATGTTTGCAGCAGCCTGAAGCAGAGCTTCGACTCAGGGTAATTATCTTGTGAGCTGAGCCTTGTACGAATATTGTGCACTAATAGATTTGCTGTGAAAGAGCATATCTTTTCTCACTTTCAAAAGCAGAAATAAGTTCAGTTCATTTTTTAAAGAAATTACTTTAACAGCTTGTGCCATATTTAGGAAAAGGAATACAAGCACACACCGGGGCCAGTCTGGTAACAAAGGACACACACTGGTTTGGTAAAAGCAACCAGAGCACTCACATGGCCACGTCGCCATGCACTGCACTGAAAGTGTGCTCATAGGTGTCAGTAGTTCATGCTTGGCCATCTGTATTTTGTCAACAATAGCAATTCACTTTTTAATGAATGTTTAAAGTCTCAATTCCCACAGGAGTAACAGCTACAGAGAGCATCAGCTATTGCTGAAAGAACAGGGATTCTAGGAATAAACAGAATATTGTGGAATGGCAAATGGGAACCAGTGACCTCATTATTCTGGAAAATGTCTCTTTTTGAACCACAAGGAACTCTGACAATTGTAAAGGTTTAGTCATGAACAGTGGAGTTTTGCAGAGATAGAGTGAAAGCAAAATTGAGCCCCCTGTGTACTTATGGCAGTTCTTTATTATGTGCCATATATTATCATGTTGTGTTGTGTTTTGCTTTATCGTTGTTGCATCTTTATTAGAGGTAGGCCAGAAATAAAACCCAGATGTAAACATACCTGCACTTCCAAGGCACTTGGCTTAAGTTAAGAGTGCAGCAGCTGAAAGCTATCCTCAGCATGTATTCTTCTAGAACATTTATATTCCACTTCTCTTAAAGTAAAAAACAAGGAAAACATCTAAAATAGCAAATAAAATCTTGATGCTGTAACATAATTATGTATAATGTTGTTTGCTACATTTTAAAAGAATCTGACCATACAGGTATGGGTAAGGATTCTGACTTTAAAGAGGAGAGCAATTTTGCTCTCTAGTCTGCAGAATACGAAGAATGCAGGACACATTCTTGTCCTTAAATCTAGGGATTTCCTTTGTTTAGGCTTATTAGGCGAATTACAGACTGGTGTCTTGCAGTCAGACAGTGAGGTCTGCACTGGATTATTGAGTTGTAGGACACAAAACCATATAAAGAAAGAGATGTCATTATTCCAGCGACAATGGAGGAGAAAAATATCCACTGCTGACAGGCCCACTTCCTCACAAGTCCATTGGTGTCAACATACATAGTAGTAGAGACAGACTAGGTTAGGAAAGAGTTTGGTACATCTGGTTAAAAGGGAAGTGTGAGAGCTAAAGGGGAGCAAAATACTGTATGTCAATATTTGCCCTACTGAGGAACAGCAGACACGTATTGGAACTGAAGGATACCATATATAAAGGAGTAAGTAACCACATGCAGTATTTCAGCCGTGCCCCAGCTGTAAAACATTATTTGAAGTTATAATAGTTGCACAGCTGTGGGAAGGTGAGGGTCATCCATTTTACATACATATTCAAATTAAGAATGCAAGGCTGCTGGCACAGAGCATCAGCAATGATATGGCCTCAAAGGTAGGAATGTCCAGAAAGACAGACAAAAATCTCTTTCTTTTCTCTTTTGGAAGTGGATGTGAACTTTTTCAATCCTCTCTTGTTTGTGCATGGTTAAGCCTGAAGGTGGAAATTTATGAATATCCTGAGCAACAGAAGTACAGATATACAGAAAAATCAAGAACTTAAATTAAAAAAAAAAAAGAAAAACCAATGCATACAAAAAGGCCTGATTTTTACCTAAATCAGGTGGTGTCTAAATGCCCTAACTGCTTTCTTTCTCAATATTCAATTGTGTTTCTTGAATCCCACATCTGGTCATGGATGCCCTGACTAGACTTTCCTTATGTTCCATCTGGATCAAGAAACTAGATGTTTTCCACATATGAATATGCCTGCAGAGCAATACACAGGTCATATGTACCTCAACTAGCTCTTAATGAAAAAGTCTGGGTACCAGAAGCTCATAATTTATTGCTCCTCACTATTTATCCTCTTTTGATTTGTCTTCACAACCTTCCGCTATGACAAAGAAAAACAGAATTGCTGAGGTTGGAAGGGGCCTCAGAAGATCATCTACTATGAACCCCTGCTCACAGCAAGCTCAGCTAGAGCAGGCTGCTCAGAACCATGTTCAGCTGCAATTTCAAATATCTCCAGGTACAGAGACTCCATAAACTTTGCAAGCATCCTGTCCTAGTGTTTGACTACCCTGACCACAGTGAAAGGGTTTTTTCTTAAGTTTAAATGCATTTTCTTCTGTTTGAGTGTAGTGATTGTCTCCTGTGATGCTGGGGCTCAGGCTGTGCAGGCTCAGGTCCTGCTCTAGGCAAAGCTCCCAGCTCTGGCTCTGCCTGCCCTTCTCTTCATACAGCTGGAGTTCAGGCTCTTGCAGCTACAATCCCTTGGACAAGATCTGATCAAACTCCTTTCCTTGTCACAATGCAGTCTGTAGCCCTCCTGCAGCTCTTTTACTTGGGGACTCAGATCCTCAGTCAGTGCACACTTCCTGCAGCTAAGGACACCATCTTCTCCAGCCCCAGTGTCCTGTCAGGACTGCCAGGTAGGCAGCTAAACACCATACAGCTGCTCACCCAGCCCCACAGCAGGATGGGGAGGGAATTCGGAGAAAAAGTAAAAATCATGGGTTGAGATAAAAACAGTAATAGGACAGGGCAGGAAGGAAGGAAGGAGGGAAATTAAAAATGAATAATAGTAATAAGAATAATTAAAATAATAATTAGAATACACAAACAAGTGATGCACTTATTTACCACCTGCCAACCAATGCCCAGCCAGTTTCTGAGCAGTGGTCCCCAGCCTGTTTTCTCCATAGTTTATGTGCTGTACCATACACCATATGGTATGGAATATCCCTTTGGTTAGCTGGCTTCACCTGTCTTGACTCTGTTTCCCCTCAATTTCCTGTGTCCCCCACCCTAGTCGCTGGTGGGCCTGGGTGGGGTGAGCACCTGAGAAGTCCTTGACTTAGTGTAAACACTGCTTAGCAACAACTGAAACTTTGGTGTGTCATCAACATTATTCTCATACTAAGTCCAATACACATCACTGTACCAGCCACTAGGAAGAAAAGTAGCTTTATCCCAGCTGAAACCAGGATACCTCAGTGAGGCACCTCTGCACCCATGAACCTGCAAACTCCATCCGCCCTTGGGAATCCAGGTTAAGTTAAGGACAGAGGAAGATGCTTTAGTGGTTCTGCCCTATGAGAGATCAGCACCACTGCTGAGTGTGTACACCACCTCCATAGTTTCTGGTCCCTTTCTGTGCTCCCTTCTGCTCAAATTGACACAGACTGCTGCATCTCCTGGTTGCACCTGTTAGCTGCACTCTGTTACACATCTGTGTCACACAGGTATGCCTAAGTCTTTTGTGGGACAACACCCAGTACAAGACTGGCAAGACAAGTATTCCCAAAATTACAGTAACAGGTGTGGTTTTCAGCAGTGCCAACAGAAATACTTGGGAAGTAATTCTTCTCACTGGGATTTGACACTATTTGATGCATGTTGGTTCTAATGAAGTTCTAATCATGTATAGGAAACAGACATTGTTATCCTCTATTTTTGCTCTTTTGAATCTGCTCGTACCACTGGAAACAGTTCAGAGACATCACTTTATCTTCAGGAACTGGGTACTACCTATTCATGTACTCTGGGCAGTTCATTGTTTTCCTTTTGATTTTAGGTGCTTGCTTGGTCAGCTAGTCAACTATTCTAGTTACTGGTTTGAAATAGTAGTGGAATCTAGACACCTAACATAGGGGACAAGTTAGTCTTTACAAATCAGAAGATAAATATTTAAATGTAATTATGATTATAACCTACTGAAATTTCTGGAATTTAGATCCAAAAAGATTGATGGCCCTAAATGCTGTAGCAATGATATGAGTTCCAGGTCCTCAAATCTCCAAAGACTAGGCATTTAGACTCCAAATAATGCCCAGATACACTTGGGGAGACCAGTAATTGTCTCAGGACAAAAACTTGCAGGAGACTTTTCCAACAGTTTGGCAGTAGAGACAACACATTCAGGCTTTCATAACATACCACGGAATACCATTTTCTAGTATAGACATGTCCTTAAAAACTGCAAAATCTAATACCATTTTTGCACTTGAAAATATTTTTTTAAAATGTAAATTCATTAAGATTCTTATTAGGAAAATGATTTGAAGACATATATTTTTGAAAGGAAAAATAGTATTTTAGTTTAACTTTCCAAAAATAAAACAGTAGTAATAGTGCTATTTCCCCATTCATCTGTCTGTTCAACTTGCTTGCCAATTCTCAAAAACTTCCAGGGAAGTAAGTGAACATCGAATACAAATCCAACAAGCAAGACTTTACTAATATTCAAATCAATCTGCATTTCCTAAGTTCAAGTTATTACATAAGGTATGATTCTCTGTCAAAAGTTTCATTTTCTAGGATAATGCTAGAAGGTGAGGTAGAAATTGTTATTACACACGTAATGCACATTCAAATTGTGTTTCTGCAGTAATAACAATCACCCTGCAACACACACAGCTATCCAGACTGGTAACCTGTTCCACCTTTTGCAGGACATTGTGGCCCTCACAGGGACACAGCACAAGAAGGATAAGTTGGAACACAGGAAATCTTGAATATGTGTAGAAAAACCAAAACCCAAAAATGTTAAGAGTTGTTGGCCAGAGAGTCTGTAAAGAGTCCTTCCTTGGTGATACACCCAGGATGATTGCACCAGGCCCTGAGCAGCCTGCTTTAACTGCAAGGAGATTGGACTACACAGTCTCCAGAGGCTCCTTACAACCCACACAATGGCTGCTTATGGCTGCTAGTATGGAGTCCAATGAGCAGAAAAGGAAGAGTTGGTGAGAGAACTTAACGCTAGTCTAATTAGCTCACAAAATAAAAAGCGAGTCTTGAAATGGATTCATATCTCATTGGCAACTAACATGTATTAAAGGATATTTGTATATCTTACTGGATTGCTTAGATAGTTGTTTTTCTTTGTTCAGCTGCTGGCATTTGACTCCCCTGTAACCTCTATTTTTAGTAACCTCTGGATTTCTGAGTAAATCTTAAGAGATGGGAGGTTTTCAAGGCTGTCACCAATAGCCTATCACTGATGTATATAAAGTTTCTGGATTCAGCAAGTTAAGTGAAAGATATATTTATGTATAGACATACCTGGATACAGCAGAAAAGAATACCCAAGGACACAGGGAGGTCCTAACCCTAGTCAAAATCAAATGGACCTAGAATCCCTAATCTAATGCAGGGCTGAGCAACTGCATTAAGACCATTAAAACCAATAGGACAGAGTGTTAGAGGAAATAGTCACAAGAGTGTAGACTTCCAAAGCAATGTGAAACATCAACCTGAGTGCTGAAAGCAAGTAAGTTACAATCACTATCTGTTGTTTCTACTGTTTTTTAAAGAATGGATTTTTGCACATCCTTTAAAAATGAGCAGAACTGTACCTAGTTCTGTTGTACCTGACTTGTACTACACCTGTAATTAAAACAATATGCAGGGCACAGACAGCAAAAACCAGAATGAAAGAAATAAGATATGGAATACAATTGCCAAACACACGTGTTTTCATGGTTTCTCTAAACCCTGAAGATACTTAGTCAGCTCACTAGCTGTCACTCCAGAAAAACACAGCTTCTCCTCATGTGTGAAGAGAGAATCTGGAGTCCCAGGTAGCCTCTTTTGTCCCAAATGGTGCCCACCATCCATGTTTAGGAAAGTGAATTGAAGATAAGTTTTTCAGACTGAACATAAAACTTGTGTAATTGTGTCTCACTTGTCACTGCAGAAGTTAGAGCTGGCTGTTTTGCCATCCATTGTTCTCTTCTTACCCTCTTCATCCCTCATGCTATGGGGAGATGAAGTATAGGCCTTTCAAAGAGAAAAGCAAAAGAAAGCCTTGTTTCAGACTGAAAGAAATAACCTGGTAATTCAGGCAGCTCAGACAGTCCAAAGGTTTTTATTTCCAAGCCAAATGCTTTTGGCTATAGAGGTGATCTCAGACCCTGCTATCTTTTCTTTGGGTATTAAATAATAGTATTCTTTGTTTAAAAAAAAATCTATTGAAGCACTAAAAGGAAAGGACTATCCATGTCTTCTGTGACTGAAGCATTCAACTTTTCTAAAACCACGGGGAAAATCTTGCTTCAGATAAGATTTAAGTCCTTATTTACCAAAAAAATTCCCTCAGTAGCCTGAGGCTAGACCATGCACATTTGATATGATACAGACAGGAGACTGTACTGGAATTGTTTCAGATAAATTTCATTGAAGGAGAAAGGTGTGAAATAGTTTCTGTATGAAGAAGGTTGAGCAGATCAGGACTGTTCTGGTTGGAGAAGCAGTAATATAGGCCTAATAAAACACTGAATGGCAAGAAGAAGGTGAATAGAAATAACAGCTTGTGGATTCTTCCCATATAAGAACTTGAGATTATCAAATAAAGTAGCAATTTGCAAGTCCAAAGTAGAGATCCTTAATTCAAGACACTTCATACAAGCTACACACAAGCACTGTGAATCATTTTCACAGGATGTTGCAGGTGCTACAATTTTATATTGTGTATAAAGTGGCTAGAAATATTCATGGCGAGAAAAAAAATCAAGGACCATTAATTACAGATATGTGACATGACTGGCTCAAATTTGCACAGGCACAGAAAATTTCAGTATATGTTTGGCAGACACACACCACTGACTATTGAGAGACAGGCTGCAAGGCTGGAGAGGCATTTGGGCTGCCTGATGTGGCCATCCCTATATTCTTAAATCCCTCATCTGAATGAAGAAGAGCTGTGTTTTGCAATGGGGCTGCTTCCAGAGAGTCCAAAGCTAATATAAAGCTCTGTGTTTGAGCAGAAACACCACCCTGCAGCTCCAAAACTCCTTCTGAAACTTACTCATCTATTCCCAGCATTATCTGATGAAAAGAACAATAAGAAAAGAACACTTTGTTTAAAAAACTTCCAACCACCTCCTCTGTTATCCAAACCAAAACTCCACACTTTTCTGAGGTTTCCCTTCCAGAACCACAAAAGACATTGGCAGGTTCTATAGACTCAGGCACCAGTAAAATCCAATATGTATTTAAAGAAGACTGATTGCCTGTCCTTACTGCAATGATTCTAAGGCCCAGTGCTCCACAGGGGAGAGATACAAGACAGCCAGGAAAGACATTGTGAAAACAGACAGTGAGCATATAAATCACCAGTGCAGCTCAGACATGGAAGCTGGAAAGATGACTCCTATTTGGAAGATAAACTACACTGTATATGCTAAAGCAGAGCAAGGAAATCTTTTGATATAGGCAAAATGCAGAATACTGTGGGGACAGGAAAGGAATCAACCTTCTGCCCCTAGTGAAAACATTGGCTTTAGTGAGCCAGAAACTGGAAAGGGTTAGTTTTTCCTTGTGCTGAAATACCTCCAGACCATAGCTGGAGGGAGGAGGATTGGGGCACTTGCCTACAATGATTCAACCTAATATGGAAAAAAATATATGCTCTTATGATATTTTCTAACACCAAAGTATTTGTCTGCTTTAATAAGCCCAAAGAACCCAGGTGTCTGGTGATTTCTTGTCATAAATCAGGAGCTCATTAAAAGAAAAAAGTATTAAAAGAAGGCAAAGATTCTGGCAGGAGTCTTGAGAAAACAATTGAAAAGCATTTTTGAAGTTTCAGTCATTTTGGTGCAATGCTGCAAAGGCCACAGCTCTGAGCAGTAGTAGTTCCAAAGTCAGCTTAGTCTGTCAACTAAGCACCTTAAAGCTCCTGAATTTACTGAATTTTAGACCACTGATTCCGCTCTCTGCCTGTGACTGGATATTGCCTGCTTAGAACGACGCACAAAGCTGTGGTTGTGGGAGGGAGCTGAAGAAAGTCATGCTACCTGACCAACAGGAAATTCAAAGTGCATCAATTCTGAGTCCAAAGAGCTGTTGAAAAGTAAGATAAGGTTCAGAAGGGGATTACTGTGTCCTAAATGTGATATTTTTATTGAGAGGGCAATGCTTAAATTACATTTTTATGAGCCAGAGTGGCATACCATCACTTTTTCATTTTACTGGGAAGCTTGCTGGGACTTCTCTGGTTCACAGCTGCAGAACGGATTAATTTTATCCTCTCCTGAATGAGCCCTTCAGTCCCAGTGTAACTTCTAACTTGGAAGCAGCATGCAAGGATACTACAAGAGCAAAATTATTATAGCATGAGAGAGAGAAAAAGAGAAACAGGAAAAAAAATTAATAAAACACTAAGACTTCATTCAGCAAAACATTCATGCACAGGTTAGTGTTAAGCATCCCTGGTTAGTGAAGCACTAAAGCATGTTCTTGGGCTTAATCAAAGTTAATGGGATTTACACAAGTCCTGAAGGTAATCATAGTTTCACTACTTCATTAAATCAGAATGCAAGTATGAAAAGGCAAGGGTTATCCTCAGGGAATTACACTGAAATACAGAGTGATACATAACTATAAATCATGTTAAGGTATTTGTTATTAAAATTCAAACACAAAAATATGTTAAAGAAAGTGTAGGTTGCATAAGAGCTGAGCCTCAGAATAGCACTTTGTTTAACATGGTATCTGAGACACAGAACCTGTTTCAGTGTAAAATCAGAAGTAACTACAGTAAAGCCAAGGCTGACACAGCTGAGATCAATATTAAACCCCAGAGAAGGGGAATTTTCTAAAAGTTTAGGGGGAGGGGAAGAAAAATGGAGAACAGGTCCCCAGAGAATGTGATAAATGGTGATGGGTTAGGCAATATAGTTCTGCTTCCAAAAGCCAGGCTTAATCCTCACTCAGGAGTAGACATTGTGCCACATATTTAATCTATCCCTTAGAGAGAGTCAAAAGGATCAAAAGCATCACACAGATACTTAAAGGGAAAGGTCATATTCCCATTGAGGACTAATGACTATATCCGTTCCTGCGAGCATGGGGATTTCTGGTGAGGGAACTAAAACTGCAGTGTTTCCAGGGTTAACTCTGGCTGTAGGGTGTCTGCTGCCACAACAGCTTCTTGAACCCTTCCCCTCTACTCCAAACCCTCATGCTGTGAACTTGCAGCTCCCTGTGTTTCTCCTACAGCTTTTCCATATCTTTCAGCAAAGGGATTTCTTTAACAAAACTAAGCTCTGTGATCAGATCACCCGAAGCCACTGCAATGTCTCAAAACTACCAAAGCCTTTGTGGTTACAGAAGAATTGTAGAGAGCTGCTATAATTTAAGAGCAGGGATTTTTTTTTCCACTGTAGTGGTTCAATGTGTGTTGTGTGCACACATGTGCTTCAGCACAGATGGAGATTCAAATGAATATCAGACCCTTTGGTGTGAGTTCAAATTTCCTGAAGGTGTTGGAATGTCTGTAAAACATCAGATGCCCTTTTGGTTGTTTTTTTTATAAATACATTTCAATTCTCTGCTGATTTGACATTTCACTTTATTTAGGAAAATCAGGGAAAAAAATGACAACATATTGAAAAAAGTTATTATGGAAAAAAGTGCATGGAAAGAGAAGGAGGCTTGGATGTCCCTGACAGCTACCTGCCTTTCTTATACAAAGCCACCTACGATTCTTCTACAACCACAAACAATCCAGGTTTTCTTTGTGCTCTGTCCAGAAAGGAAGTTCAAAATATGTACATCTACTCCAAAGCTATCAATCTTTTTTATAAGATTATTGGGGAGAGTAGAGAACCATTGTCATATTTCTTAAAATTAATTTTCCCCAAAGCTTCAGGAATCTTTTAAGTAGGGTTTAATATACTCTTTCTTTTTTTGTTTCCTAACACATTTACCGCCTAAACAATAGTTACTTTCTGACTGTTTTACTTTTTTACTGCTTATATCCATTTCTCTGTTTCTTCAGGAAAGGAAAAAAAAAAGGCAAAAAACCCCAACCCTCAAAACTTTAGACCCCTGCATTGCTGGCTTTACTTTGTGCTTGCTGCTATCAACCCAGACCCATATGGCTGGAGAGGCTGTGTTTCCACAAAGCCTGAAGAATATATGGCATGAAAGAGTTTCTAAATGGTCAGTAAGACCAAGAAAACAACAATCACTGAACCTTTCAATTCTTGAAAATGGTTTCAATTGCATATTGAAAGTAACATAAGACAAAACAGCAACAAAAATCAGAGTCAGGCCCCTAAACAAATGTCATCACTGCTTAGACTTCAGTGAGGGTGTTAATTATTATCACAAAGTGAGGAAACCACAGAATTGTTGGACCAAACACACGTTTCATGTGGAGAAAGTAGTACAAACAAACCAAAAACATACATCATTTTTCATGGAGTACAGAGAAGATGCATCTATTTATGCAACAAGCCTTAGGGATCCTCCTCCTTTACAAACTATCTAACCTAGTACAGTACAACTTGCATCCCAGGACTGTTACAGTCTTTCCATATGCTTGTAATTTATTAACTGTCTCAGCTATGAGACTACAACTGGAATAATTCTGAGTGTCATTAAGAGGGAACTTCTTGTATCAAATCTACATATACTGTACTATGATACCAAGACCAGAGAACCAACCTTCTCCCATATATTTGCAGTTCTTTAAGATGAGATTGAAATTAACTTAAGAAATGCAATTATTCTATCTGGGTCTAGGACATGGAATATGTATTGCATGGCTTATCCATATCCATATCCTTTCATATAAAAGGTGTGCATTCATCACACAAAGGCGTGCTATATATGGATAAGCCATGCACATGGTGAAAAAATGTACTTCTCACTGCAATATAGCATAGGGAGCAGTGATGCATGTAGCTCAAAAGTCATCCCAGAGAATGACAAACAGCAGATATTTCACACTAAGGTGGCAGAAAGGCCAGAGTGAGTAGTTTTTGGATATTCTGTCTAGAAGGTGTCCTTCCCCCCCTTTACTATAAAGATGATTTGTTACCTACAGCTGAATAAAAAATGTATGTACATATATTATACATATATCACAGTATGTATATTATACATATATCACAGTATGTATACAATACAGGAACATCACCTAGCCAAGCCACAAAGATTTTGTTATTTATGAACCAATCTAGGAATAAAATTAGTTAGAATGTTGAGAAAAAAATAGAGACTAGGCAGTTCACTGCCTGTACTCTCAGAATTAAGAAGGACAGATCCTTTCCTGGTATGCACTCATCATGATGAGTAATTTTTAGAGCATCTCCTTGTTATAGATAGATGTCATTTATGATAGATAAGGTAAGCTGACACGCTTATGTTATGTCTCTATTGCCACATTTACCTGAATCATAGCCACACTGACTGACCTTATTTTAAGGCTGACAACCATCAACTTTGCATAGGTTTGCACAATGGCTGAACACTGGTTTCAGTAGGCAAAATCTAGGTTGAGAGAAGGTGGGAGAAAATCTCCAAGCACCGTACAAAGGTGATAGAACAAATTTCACCTATTGAAACTTCAATTCAACCTTATTGAACCCCTAGAAATTCCGAACAGCAGAATCCCGAACCCCTAGAAATTCCTAACAGCAGAATCCTGGAACTGATGTACTAAATAAAGTTCAATTGCTTTAGGTCAAGTAACATTTAACTTAGGTCATTCACCATCAGCAATTTGAGCTAACTTACCTAGCTTGACTTAAGCTGGGTTTAACATGGTCTGCTTTTTCAAATGACCCATAACAATTCTATTCCTATATTTTCTAACTGATGTGCGAATTAATTTTTTAAAATGTCTCTTACTTAGAAATCTGCAAGCAAAGCCAGTCCCGCACAAACCACACCTTTACTTGAATTTACTGCCATCATTTTAGAAAGTTTATTTAAAAGAATATAACCCAAATATGTGCTTTTCTATGAAACACACTTTTCAAGTTCATTTTGCCAGAGAAAATACTAATTTTCCAGAATGGCATATTTCATTTGCTACCAAAGAGGACTGACTGTAACATAAAGCGGGTGGCTCCTTTAGAAGAAAGGGAAAGAATTTGACATGGTAGGTCTGGTATCCTTCTGCAGTATCAAATGAAGCCCTACATTTTCAAAATGATGCATGGGAACTTAACCACGTGGTGCCCATTAAAGTCCATGCCAGCTCTCATGGTTTATGAGGTCACCAGAAGTCGTTGATGGAATTACACCCCCGTCCTGCACGGCGGATTCTCTTGTATCACAGATTCTGAATCAAAGCCTGTAAGGTTAACAAAAATGTCTACAGTCAGTTTACTCAGGTTTGGATCACGTATTTCCACTGGAAAGAGAGGAACAAGAGAGAAATAAATTACTGAACATTCGTTAGTGTAACAGCATGGCATGGATCTTATGTTGATACGTATTCCTGTATGGAAGGGGGAAATAATGTCTTCCTGTAGTTGTGCTCAAGGCATCTGAATGAAAAGAGAAACACTGGGGAATATTCCTCTGAAAAACAAAAGGACATCCTGTGAGAGTGTGATTACAAAGTGATTCTTTGAGCATTCTTAACAGCTATCAGACAACATATGAGACAGTATACTTGAAGAATAGATATTCTGGGCTCTTTGTGTATCATGTGCATTTTTAGAATCTGCTGTTCTGGTGCACATATATCAGTTTTGTATTTATTGGACCGAACCTTTTAAAATCTATCATAATAGCAATATTCAATGTCCAAAAGTGAAACCTGGCACTCAATTTGCACAAAGAATTTGCACATTGTTGTGTTTTAAAACATTCAGTAGTTAATAAAAGACTGTGGTCTATTGGTATATTGGTTTTCATATTCTCTCCACTGGAATATGATCTTGCTTTAGCAATAAACTGATATGTTGATTGAATACTTTCCAATTCTCTAGGTTTCTAGGAGTGTTCCTGGGGTTGTATCATGTAGCAGCACAGTGACTGTGTTAGGAGAATCCTTATTGGAAAATGAAAAGCTGTGGTATCACTAGAGTCTCCTGAATCTGTATATGTAAGGTAGAATAATTTTATTCAAAAAAGTAGATGTTTGTCAAGCCACATGATGATATTCATTATTAAAACATGGACCAGGAATTTGTACACTTGTCAAACAGTCTGAATTCCATCAAAGTGTCCTAAGGTAGTCAACAATTTGGGGAGCAATTTGTAGGCATTAATAGATGCATACCTTACAAACAAAGGTGTGGAAAGAAGAAGACATGCTTCTTGAAGGAGATTTGCACAGAGCAAGAAGTAATATCTCTGAGATAAGCAGTAAATTAGGAAGCATAACAGCAATGCCATAAGGATTATCACCAGGTGTTTCCATGGGTGCATGTTGTCCATGGTTTACTCAGGCTTCTGTTACCCAGGGCTGTGAATGGGGTACCCTGGCTAGCTAAAAACTGAAACAGTGCATCACTTATTTTACAGCAACCGACAAGATCAGCTCAGACAGGGAGAGGAAAAAAAGCTGACACTTCATATGGCACCTCTCTGAGCTGGGGAATGCAGATGATACAAATATAGCTCTACTGCTTCTGCATCCAGGTGACTTCAAACTTACTGCCCTGTCTGTCTGCAAGCTGCAGAGGTCACCCACCGGGTAAGTGTGAATTAACCATAAAGGGAATGCAGTGCTGTATCAAATGAATTTCTGTAGCAGCTGGGGAGGCTGTGGCAGAATTTTAGAGGTTTTGAAGGGCCGATCCCAGTGGTACAACAGCTTTTGATTTTCCAAGAATGGCCGATCCCCATGGTATCATGGCTTTTCATTTTCCAAGAAAGATTCTTTTAACACACTCTGGAGTATACTTTCTTCTCTCTTTTGTTTTAGTTTCTGTTGTTACTATTCTTTGAAAAGAAAGAAAAGTCAGGCAAGTTCAGAGTGGGGCAACTTTTTCATTACAGAGGATTGAATCAGCCAGTAAAGGACAAAGTTTACAGCAGGAATCCTGTGAAAGAAGCATTGTATACTTATGTTCACATGCAAACCTTGTGATATAGCCTGTAATATTTTACCTTTTGCAGCCAGGCTGCCTTTCTTGCCTTTGCTTAAATGTCAGTATACACACAGCTGGCCTGGGCTATTCCCCCCTCCCATCATCTCTTCACCCCTCTGTACATCAAGCACCAGCCAAATTTTACTGATAAAGCCAACACTAAGCAGAAGGAAAAGTATGCATTCTTCATGCTGTACAGCTGAGCAGGGCTAAATGGCCAATAAAAAGTCACAGGCAACAACTTTAAAAGGGAGAAAGGAAAGGGCTGGTGCTATGGGTAGAATTGGAAAAGGAAGGAGGCTGGAGTGGTGGGCTGTGGAGGGGGACATATCAGTCCTTGAGCTGGAGCCATTGCCAGTCCCTCTACACAGTTTGAATTGCACCACCTCAAAAGTGCTGCAAAAATTTTTTATTTCTGCAAAATTTTTACTTCCATCTGAGGGCATTTGGGGTGAACTGAGATCAAAGGCGTTTGAATTCGTTTTATATACAGCTTAACTCAGGTAGATATTTGACATGGATAAATACTTTGCCAGCAGCAAAGAAACATTAATTAACAATTTGCAATCTCTCACCTCACACCTATACTTCAATGCGCTATTTCTGAAGTATTCACTGATACGAAGGTTGCAGAATTACATAGCCTCGGCTTTTAATTAGCTTTTGGAAATATATTAAAATATGTGTTATAGAATTGACTGGGTTGGAAGGGACCTTAAAGATCATCTAGTCCCAAACCTTCTGCCATGGGCAGGGATACATTCCATTAAACCAGGTATCTCAGAGCTCCATCCAAACTGGCCTTCAACACCCTCAGGGATGGGACATCTTCAACTTCTCCAACCCATTCCAGTGCCTTATCAACCTCACTTCTTTCCTAGTATCTGATCTAAAACTACTCCCTTTCAGTTTAAAGCTTTCCTTGTCCAGTCACTGCAGGCTGTTGGAAAAAGTCTCTCTCCATCTTTCTTACAGGGTCTCTGCAGGTACTGGAAGGCTGAAATTAGATCACCCCAAAGCCTCCTCTTCTCCAGGCTGAGCAATCCCAACTCTCTTGGCCTTTCCTTACAGGAGAGGTGCCTCTAAACAACTTGGCGGCCTTGCTTTGGAGTCGCTCCAACAGGTCAATGTCCTTCTTGCGCTAGGGACCCCAGAGCTGGATTCAGTACTTCAGAGCAGACCCCACCTTGAGTATAGGTGTTGACAGATTGAGAATTCCTAATAAATAATTCTATGCTGTTGGAGCTGTGAGAGATTGTGAATTCCTAATTAATAATTCCGTGCTGCTGGAGCTGTCACTTAAACTAAAGCTGCGCGCTCCTTTGCCTTGCCCTCCACAGGGGCCGTGTCAGGGACGCCCGGGCTCTGACCACGGCGCGCTCTCCTGTACCGAGCTCCTCTTTTCCTCCCCGTCACCTACAGCAGGCGGGGCGGTACAGCCTCCTGCAGCCCCTCGGCATGCCCACAGCCCGGAGCCGGGAAGAAGAGCCCCGGCGTTCCCGAGGCAGCCGGGCCCGGTCCGTGCCGCTGGAGGAGCCCCGGCCGGGCCGGGCCGGGCCGGCGAGGCGGGCGCAGCGCAGCCGCCAGGGGGCGCCGGGATCGCGGGACGGGGGAAATGTGGGAAGCGTTAGGGAATGGCAACGTGGGGAGCACATTGGTGGCCATCGGCATGGGAGCGACCGCAGGGTGAAGCCCTGTGACCGGCCGGAGAGCTTCTGGCTAGGCAGAAATCAGGGAAAGCCTGCCACGCTGATTAAACAGCCCCTGCTCTGCAAAGCCCGCAGGTCATGAACACAGGAATTCTAAAGGAAAATGGCTTTGTAATTCACATGTAAAGGAAAAGCACGCAAAAGGCTTTCCTTTTTCTTGCTGCCATCCTAAATCAATGTTTCTCTCCGAAATGTTACAACCTTTTCTAATTTGGTGTGTTTAATTGAATTACTTTTTTTTCCTTCAAATGATGGTGACATAATGATGGATGAAAACAGATTGATGTAAACTTTGAGATTGGGACTATAAAACAGGAAAACCTGAATTAATTGTTCAGATAAAAAGGAAAAAGAGAAGGAGAAGGAGAAGGAGAAGGAGAAGGAGAAGGAGAAGGAGAAGGAGGAGAAGAAGAAGGAGAAGAAAATACTATAATTCAGAAAGGCATTAATTAGTTTGAAGAAAAGTAACTCATGCTTTCCTGTTAAGTTATAATATAAATGGTAGCATTTTGAACTCTTGGCCTAAAATAGTTATATTGAGCTTTGATCCATGGGACGTTAACGGACAGGAAGCAGAGGAGTGAATTGGGGTGAATTTAATAGTATCCAGAGATAGAATAATTAACTCTTATGGTGCCTAGCAGCAGTTAGGGTCTGAAGGAAAAGGCCTTATAAAAATAAAACCAGAAAGGAAAAAGGGCCATTTCTGTATATTCAAGAGAATAATATGACATCCTTCCCTAATATGAGTTATGAAATGAAGTCAAAGTTTGTCTTCTTTATCATCAACCAAAGAGGGCCACTATTTGCAAAGAGGATTAAACACTGTAGACCAGCAGTTACTGTCACTGCTTATTTCTTGGGTTTTTATTCTCTTCTTATATTAGCAAGCTTTTCACAATACATGTGTGAGTACATGGATTAATGGCCCTTCTCATGAGTCATAAGAGCTACAGATGCTCTCCTTTCTTTTCAACCTTGGTTATTAGCTAAATATCCAATCCTATTTGGTTAACACAGAGACTGGATCTGTGTAAGTTGGCTCAGCATAGGATGTAGCCCTATTATGCTCCCTGATTTAGTTCTAAGTGTCCACATCAGTTCATCCATGTCATTAATATGTATCAGTTCCCAATAGATCATGTTTTCATGTTGTAAAAACCTAAACTTGGGCTATCTATAAATGCAGCTGTTCAGTGGTATTAAGACTCCTCTAGGAAGGACTCTAACAGTAGTTTATAGATGGGGCTTGGAAAGGGTGTGCTGACCACAGTACAGATAGGCTCAAGTGCTGATTCAGACCTATGCTTAGACACGGGGTGTCTGTTCTCATGTGTACCTTCCTGTTTAATTGCTATGTTAATACCTGTTCCCACAAAAGGCATTGAAGTGCCTGTAAAAATGTGCAGGACATATTCCATAGCTAACAGCCTATAAACTGAGAGGTAGAATAAAATGATTCAAGAAATACTGGAGAGATGCTCTTTACATCAAAAGAAACAGCACTTCATTTTTCAAAGGGTGAAACATCAGCACAGGTGACAATGTCTTTCAAAGTGTAGAGTAGATATTAACTCACTTCACTAGAACTATGCAAAACCTCAGAAAGATGTACTTCACATGATAATGTATTATATAGCAAAGGGAAAGGAAGGAAGGAAGGAAGGAAGAAAGAAAGAAATCTCTCCAGCCTTTCTGCAAATGCATACAATAGAACTCATTGAAAAGCCTCTCAGTATATTGCAGTACTGAACAGTAAATCAATGTAATCTGAATTTCTGCAGTAGCAGGAAACTTTCCAAATGATCGCTATAAATGGAGCACATGTTTTACGTATAGGTTACTATTTTTGGCAGTCCATCAAACCCCTTTGATGTGTAGACAGTGGGGTTTCATCCAGCTAGCAGGACAAGAATAAAAGGTCCATATTCTTCCTTGTGCCAAGATCCCCTCAGAGCAGGAGATGGGGAACTGGTTATGGTCGCGCAGCTCTACAGCTGCTCCTGTGCCAGCCTGGAGCAGAACTTAGATAAGCTCGTGTTTTAGTCCCTGAGACGTACCCCCTGTTAAGAATCAATAGCACTCTATTCTGCTTCTGTGAGTCTCTCAGTCACTCTGTGTGCCAGCACAGGGAGAAGAATTGGCACAGGAGCTGTTTATACCACCTTGCACTGGCTGCATGGTTCCTTACATAGGGAACACCCCCCAGGGGCCAGTTAAAGCTCTGGAACACCTGCACAATACAAAGTGACGGAAACCAGCACAGAGAGTCTGGCGTGTGAGTCCTCAAAATGGAAAAAGGCAGATGAAAAAAAACATACCAAGGCAAGGGAAACCAGGCATCACATGAGGATTAGAAAGAAAAGACCAGAATGAAAATTTGTAAAATGGAGTAAATCACTTCCTGACTGCAACAGAGCTGAACTTCAAAAAAAGATCCACTAAGCCCACAGCACTGCTGCTCAGGACAGACAGTGTCTGAGTGTCCTTCCTCTCCTCGGGTTTCTCATCAAAGATGATGTCAAGATTTATGAATCCCTTTCTGAATAGTTTTGTGAGTTTAAACTAGCCTCAGTTCAATACAGCTTCCATATAAAGCAGCAAGCAGTAAAATGTTTTGCTCGATGTGGAAATTGCACTATGGGACACGAGTGTCCAATAGCCATGATTTTGTGGCTGCCCAATAGCCATGATTTTGTGGCTCTCCAAGTTGATTCCAATTACAGAGAGAAGCCAGTGTTGACAAAGAGAATTAAAGATGTCTATTTTGCCCACTACATTCTTTTTTTTTTTTTAAGTTTGTTTTTTTTTTAAACTCATTACACTCATGGCATATACATATATATATATAGTACATTTTCATTAGCCCGTCGTCAAAGCACAAAAATACTAAAACCCCTCTGCTGTTCTGAGTGACATATTTCAGGAATAACTACTCAGAAATAACTGCTGTAGATGTGTCTGGCTGCTGAACATGAAAGTATGGGTGCTGCTGACTGCCTGGCAGCTGGCCCAGCATTTAACCCTGCTGTTTTAAAATGTCGTAAAATAAGCACAATTTAATCTTTTGAAACCTTTTGGTCAGTGACTGTGATTTCCGCAAAAAATGACTTCAAAGGAAAGACAGGCACCTTTGTTGATGCCTTTTTAAGCAGTCATGAGTTCCAAATTATTTTAAAAAAGGGAAGCAAAAACCTCAAAGTGTGTAACACCTCCTCAGAATTAGATGCTGAAGCGATATGTAAACTGGGTTGTAAAAATCAATCCTCCACTAGTGATGTGGCTCAGAATGATATAATTAAAAGATAATGTCAATGGAAAAAGTATATCATCATAGACTAATGGGCTCCTCCTGACACATAAATACCACAGCAAAACCTCTATTTTAATGAAAAAATACCATTTAGAAGCCAAGATATTTGATTTTCAAAGCAGGATGTGTTGAAAATGTTCTATTTCTGTGGCTATATTTCTGTTTTGCCAAATATCTGACGCAGAGTTAACACTTCAACCTTGCAGTCTTCATGTGATACACAAGATTCCTCCATGCCTCAACCTGCTTTACCTGTGCAAAAAGCAGCTGACTTCTGCAAAGAGGGTTCCTTTTTGTTAGTGAGTTGCAATCTTAATGTAGACTCAAGATTTTATTTCCAAACTTAGATGTGAAAAAAAATTATCTATTTGTAATCATTTGACATTTATTCGATTCACCTTGATTTAAGGAATGTGGGCATTGCTGGGCATGAGACTGTTTAGGTGATTGTTTTTCACTGCAGTAAAAGTGCAGTTAAAATTACCCTTTAAACACATAGAAGAGGGAAAAAAAAAGAATATGAAGATACCTTGAATAATTAAACATCTTTCCAGTCTACATCATATTACCCTTTTTACATTCACAAAAAGACAAAAAAGGTACTCCTGTTCTTCTCAGGTTTGGGTGGGAAAAAATGCCTTTTGGCTTTCCAGTATTAAAGCAGAATGATATGAAGAGCATTTGATCTATCACTGTATGCCAGGATGCTTTGAAAATGCCTACCAGATGTGGCCCTCAAAAGTCTTAGGCGTCTTCTGCTTAGTTCCTGGCTTTAGACCAGTCCAAGGAAAGAACTGGCTGATGAGCTGCTCAGACCAAGCTGATCTGGACAAGATCTAGATGACTGTTGTCACCTACAAAACTTTAAAATCAAAAAGGGAAGTGCCTTGCAAGACTAGGCGCCTCCAGGATTAGGCAGCAGCCAAGCACGGGTTTCTGGAGAGTGCTTTTGGATGCTGTTCCACCTACATCCTGCCTTAGGTGCCTAAGTCCTTTACTAGAGCTAGCCAGAAAGGCTAGATTCCCATTGAAGTCTGGAGAAGGATTTACATTAACTTAAGTGGATTGGTTCAGGCCTTAAAATGAGAACCATGTGTACATCCTTATGAAGGATCTGGTCCTTTCTGTTTATTCATTGTGACTTCTTGCAGTATTGAACCATTCCTATGCACTAATCCATAAACAATATGTCAGAAGATGTTCTGGAGGATGAGAGTTGTGACTTTCATGCCCATAGTCCGTGCTGCTCTCAGTGGCTCTGGCTGTTGAGCAGCCTCCCTGGCTAATGGGCCACTCAAGCCCCATACACCATTCAGGTCATATATAAGCTCTTATTGTATTACTCGTTTGGCTCGTCAATACTTTTCCATGGAGCTGAAGGAAAGGAGAGCATATGGAATAGAGAAGCAGGAAAATTAATGAATGAAAGAATATAACTTTCAGGGTTCTGGCAATGTTTTCACATCCATATTTTGCTCCACTCCCCTGAGGTCACAAAAAGCAAATGGCATGTTCATTTCCTTCCATCTGTGCTATTCTGAACAGCAAACGGGAACTTATATCAAACTTTCTTAATAAGCAGGGCGGGAGGAGAGCTGGGTAATAATTAGCTACTGGCTAGGAATGCCTTGTAGATAATTTGAATTTCAGAATGATCTTCATCGTAGACACATTTTTCATCTTTCTTTTCCTATTTCGTAATGCCGCAACACTTCAATCAAAAATTAAAAAAAGCCCAAATTCTTCCCGAATCCTACCCATCGCCCATGAAGCAGCAGGAGCAGACCCACGCGGAGCCAGGCCAGCGCTGTCCCGTTTTCCTGTGGAGCGCAGGCGATTCCTTGTAAACAGCGGGCCGGGCTGGCTGGCCAGGAAGGCCCGGCGGTGCTGGATGCGAGGCGAGGCCCCCCTTTCCCGGGAGAGGCTCCGCTCCAGCTGCAGCTGCTCCCCCCCGCCGCCGGCTCCGCGGGAGGGGGCAGCTGGCAGGGCCTCCCCCGCCCCGGCACATCGCTCCCCCCGCCCCGGGCCGCAGAAACCAGAATTTAGTGACCTGGCGATGCAGCAAATAAATAAATGAATGGAGCTGGAGAGCTTTCTGGAGAGGCCTGCGGGCCGTGCTTCCCAGAGCGAAGGAGAGGAAAAGCGCTTCTGTAGGCGTCTGGCTGGCTGGGTTCCTGTCAGAATAATGATTTCAATGTTACTGTGATTTCACCAAGTGGCACGCTGGGGCACCTGGGGTCTTGGTAGGCAATTTTTTACTGTTGTGAATGCAAATAAGGCATTTATTTAAATTAACCCTCTATTATACAGAGAAAACATAAGCTGGGAGGAAGCATTGCTGCTTAAATGACAGCAGTGCGCTTAAAAAGCAGAACAGGTCCTGCACATCACCTGGGAAGCACTGGCCAATATTTGCCTTTAAAAATGGGGTTCAAGGACAATAGTTCTGCCACCAACCTGGTTAGTAAGGCATCTCTACACCTCCGCTTCCAGTCTGTAAAATGGGCATAAGGATCATGCCCTTCCATAAGCCCCAGAAAAGACACTTGAGGGATATGAAATTACTGAATGCACACTAGGAAACAACCAGATTTCTGCTCCATAACAATAGTCACATTTCTGAGGGGAAAAAAGACCATGGAAAAAACCCAGCTTGCAATCATGGGATACTTCTTTAACCTAAAGTCTCCTCCTAAGCAGCATTGTGCTCAATTACGTCCTAAAAGATTTCTTGTGTGAGGCTATTAACATGTTTTATGTTTCAGCTGCTTTGATTTCCAAAAGGGCAAAGTAATTTCAAGCCAGAGAAGCAGGACACAATTTTACAAAGAGGATAAAAATAAACAGTTTTGATCAATGAAAAATTCTTCCAGATTTTAAATGTCCAAGAATGGATCCAAACTCTTTTCTGTGGGAAAGTTTCATTTTCAACCAACTCGCATTTTTATAAAGATCTATTTCATTCAAAGTTTTTCACCTACCCTGGTCCAGTAATACAGGTTTGTACCTGGGTATTGCCAAACCTCTGCTGGGCTCCTTTTGGGCTTGATGAGCTTCTGCCAGTTCCTTGATGCCTAAAAACCAGCACTTTACTGCTATGGCAAACCTGAGTTTAAAGTAAGGGCCATTCCATTCCTGCCTTTGGTTGAGCCCCTTCTTTTTTTTCTTTTTTTTTTCTTTTTTTTTTTTTAATTTTAAAAACATTTCCCTCTTATTTTCATGGTAAAAGGTATTTTCAATATTTTACAAGAAAATACTGAATGTCCTTATTAGCTTTAGGTCATAAATGCCACAAAACAGATTTAAAAACTGGAATAAACCCAACATAAATGCTTACTATTGGTGAATATAAGGGCATAGAAAACAGGGCAGTAAAGTCACCATACAATATCAGTAAAACCATTTAAAAAAATCTGGAAAAGCATCAAGATGGCTGGCCTCTTTGTAGTTTCAGCACAGAAAAAAAAAATTGAGCCTTATTTCTAAATATTTTCCCTAGTGGGAAATAACAGCTTGAAAATAATCCCAGATGTATTCATTTGTGCAACATTTTTCTGCTTGCAACATATAGGCATGGAAAAATTATTGAAGGTTTCAATTCTGGACTTGTATTTTAAAAATGTCAAGCTTTTGAAAAACAGCATAATTTTTCCTTAAAAGCTATTCATTTACCTGGAATGTTGGCCAGCAGGCGTACATTATGGACTTGGTTTAGCTAAGATTGAAAAATTGCCCAAAGGCAAAAGAGAAGTAGGCAATTTTTGTGGCTCAGATTATATACCAACACAAAATACAGCTGAGTTGATTTTTGAACTGGCATATAAAAGAATTTTGCAAGTATGTGATCTTGAAAGTGATCAAAAGGTATATGAGGTTTTTAAAAAGCTCAACAATTGTCATTTTCATGTTGTCTTTTTTACAATCACAATCTGTATCCTGAGGTGTAAGTAACCAGGAAGCTCTTATTAAATGGCTGCTGAAAACAATAAAAAGATAAGCAATCCAAGCCTATAAGTAATAATTTCCAAAGATGAGCAGATTAGGACATATTTCTGTTTGCTCTACAAAACAAGTTGTTTGATAAAATATTTCCATTTTGGGTAGATATTTAAAAAAAACAAGTCATCAGTTCACTCAAAACCTCAGGAAGTTGTCCTGTTAAAGGAATCAAACATTTTCTTCTGTTCAATCTAGACTATCGTCTTAAAAAGCTATTTGTCTGGATAGTATTTACAGCCCAGAATTTTCTGTGACATACAGTAAGTGAGGTTACCATGTATAGGTGACTACAAATAATTTTGGTATGTTAGACCTATTGGGAGGGGTGTGGGGAGCTGTTCCCCTCAATGTGTATAAAATCGCTTTCTTTATGGAAGGGAGACTCTTTAATAAAAAGAAAGAAAGGTCAGTGAAAATTCAGGAAATAAAATTATTCCTCAAGAGCCAAAGGTGCAGATATGGGAAAAGGTAGAGTGGTCAAACCAGTGCACAGTGCAACCCTTTAGGGCTGAGGACAGTGTCTGTGCTCTGGCAGGAGGAGCCAAGCTCCTGCTGAACCAGCCAGGTCCAAGAGCAGACAGACTGATGCTGTGTCAGCTCCACGCTCGGTGTGAGCTGAGCAAGTGAGCAAGGCTGTCAGTGTGGGCACAGTGCCCCATGAGCACTGGCTTGTACAGAATATCAGTGATCAGAATACCAGTGCACAGTGCTGATGTCCTGCAGAACTGTGCCAGTGTCACAGACACGTTCTAGGAAAAATCCTTTTGCTAGGATTTTTTCCCCTGAGAAGCTGAGAGACCTCAAGAACAAAATGTAAGCAATAATTATCTGCTGCTGTGGAATGCCACAGGTGGATCTTTGATTGGTCCATGTTGGTTGTTTCTAATTAATGGCCAATCACAGTCAGCTGGCTCAGACTCTCTGCGAGTCACAAGCTTTTTTTGTTATCATTCTTTTCCTTCCCTTTCAAACCTTCTGATGAAATCCTTTCTTCTATTCTCTTAGTATAGTTATAATATATCATTTTCTTTTAATATAATATATCATAAAATAAACCAGCCTTCTGAAACATGGAGTCAACATTCTCGTCTCTTCCCTGGTCCTGGGACCCCTGTGAACACCACCACAGTGCCAGTCTGCCTGGAGCCTGCCAGAGGGGGTCCAGGGCAGCAGATGTCCAGCCATAAAGGAGCATGGTGATCCAAGGGCCACGCAGTCTATTCTGTTCCCACAGGAACCATTGCCAGAACTTTGCTGTTTTTCTATTTGGGGAGAGTTGAGTCTTTAGAGGGTACCACAGAGGTTACACTTCAGGAAACCAAGTTAATTAGGGGGATGGAACAACTCTCCTGTGAGGAAAGGCTGGGAAAAGTAGGTTTTGTTCAGCCTGGAAAGGAGACAGTTTTGGGGTGACCTAATTTCCTTCCAATACCTGAAGGGAGCCTACAGGAAAGCTGGAGCAAGACTATTTACAAGAGCATGTAGTGACAGAAAAAGAGGGAATGACTTCAAACTGAAAGAGAGTAGATTTAGAATAGATTCTTTGAGGAATATATTTACTTTGAAGGTGGTGAGCCACTGGAGCAGGCTGCCCTGAGAAGTAGATGCCCCAAACACTGGAAGTGTTGAAGGCCAGGTTGGATGGGGCTCTGAGACACCTGGTCCAGTGAAAGGTGTCCTTACCCATAGCAGGGAGGTTGGGACTAGGTAATCTTCAAGATCCCTTCCAACCTGAGCTATGACTCCATGATTCTTTCATTCTGTGAAATTAGGGGTTGATGCATAACTGGCAATATTCAGCTGACTGGTTATTCCATGCAAGGTGGTCCTTTTCCTTTTGGAATGCAGGCTGCTGCTACCCATGCAGTCTCCCACAAATGCAGAACATTAGAAGAAGCTTCAGTCACAAGTTAGAATGAGTCAGAGTGCTCCTGGGCTTTTGGTACAGCACATCAGCTTTGCCCTGCTGGAGGGAATGTCCACTCTCAGATCACAGGCGATACTGGAACATGGTCCATGTGCTGGGGAAATGATGAGCATTGTGTCACAAATGGTGTTTTCTTGCTTCTTCACTAGATCCAGCACCTCCTCAATGACAGCAAAATTTACTTCTTGAATACTTCACCTTGCCCTCTGTATCCTACAAACAACAAACAGTGGCTCAGTCATACTTCTTGCCCAAGAGCTTTTGAGAATTATTTTAACTAGCCAGTCAGGTGCAGGTGGGAAGAGTGAGTTCAGGGTCAGAGCTTCTACACCTATGATACTTTCTCAAAAAGAAAATGTGAAGAAGACATGCTGATGTTTCTGTGCTTCTGAGCTCTCCACCAGCATATAGTGAGAAAAGAGGAAAACCCAGAAGAGGTGTAGTGAATAAGGTTTTAATGTACAGCGGGCAAAGCTGGCAGAGACGTTCTACTTGATGCCCAGGAGACCTGTAAAAAAGCTGGGTGCCCCCAGCATCCAGCTGCAGGTAATTAGCATATCTTAAAAGATCAACAAATATCTCATTGCAAATTAAAGAAAGAGAGTTTGTGCAGATAACTTCATTGTCCTCCTGCAGAGAAATTGCAGGTGTCTTCACAGTTCAGAGAAATCAGATACGTGTCCTCTGGTTATATTCTAAGTATAACTTGGTTTATTTACACATATAAATAAGTACTGAAACAGAGAGAATCAAACAGCGTGCAAGGAATTCCCTTGTTAAAGAGTCTCAGCTCATCAGTAAAATTGGGATTACAAGCAACAATTCCACCTAAAGAACAGATTTTAGTACGAGATCAAAGCAAATAGCAACCTCACCTGCCAATAATACAGCTCCCTTCACACACAACTCTAATAACACAAATTTTGAAAATTAGTGTAGCATTTCAGGAGTGAATATTTATTTACATACTTAAATTTTTTTAAAAAAGAAAAAAGTCTGGAAGACTGAAATGGCACCATCTGGTGACACCTGCCACGCAGCATGAATGGCTCATGGAGCTACTTTTTTTATTTGAAGTTTTGTTGAACAGCCTTGTGTGCGAGCGTAAAAGCCTTTAACAGAAAACTCTTGATCAGCCACTGCTTTTTTTTATACGATTGCTTCATCTTGCTGTAAAGACAATTGTAGACAGGCATGTGGATTCAGATACTTCCTTCAGAAATTACCAGAGTAAATCAAGTTATATATAAGACTCACCTCACTCTAATTTATAGTTCAGCTCAGACCATTGAACTTGTAAGTAAAATTTATGGGGGAAGAGCAATAAATTAAATTGTGTAGAAACATAATTTTTGTCCTGGAGTTACTTGTACAGTTCGATTTAACGCATAAAAAATGGAGTATAATACTAACTTGTTAATAAAATGTGCACAGCGCTGACATGTAAAAACAGTTTTATAATTGGTTGGTCCACTCTGTTAGCCTTGTTGACAACACTAAATTTTCATACCCCTACATTAGTAAGATTGAGCTAACATTATAAATGCAGAAAGCTCATAAATGCATACAACAGAAATTCATTTGGCCTTTGATTTTTTTTGGGGTGTCTTTAAAGTGAAAACTGTAAAATTACCACGTAATAAAAGCCAGTACACTGAACACTAATTGCCCATTTATAAAATGCTCTTTTCCTCCAATCACCTAGGTGTGAGGCATAAACTTCTTGGGTTTTACGGAGCTGCGATTTATACTTTCAGTTTTGCTTCTCTCTGTTGCATTTCATCTTAAGCTTATAAAAGACGAGCTGCATTTTATTAATCTGCATCAGCATTCATTGGACATTAAATCTATGTAGATCCCTACAGGGTTTTAATTGTGGCTGAATTGCCAACAATAATTGGGCCTCTGACTAAGCATGGAGAGCAGGCCACCCTGGCTGCCGGGCACAAGTGCGAGCTCCCACACCAGCCACGATAGCCCGCTTTGTCAGCCGCCCGAAGGGAAGTTGTCAAGTCTGGGACCCTGCTGCTTTATTCCTATAACTATGTTTTAGAAACACCTCACAAGTGGAATTGTGGTTGCCTCATCCAGAAAATGTGGAAAGGATTAATGTGGCATGTAAAACAAATCACTCCTGAGCTCAGCTGAGAAAGTGGGTATTAAAAGCACTCCAGTCAAAAGAGCTTTAGTGAAAGGGTCATGGTGATATACAGTCAGCACATGTTGGGCTGGTAAAGCTGCAGGGTGTTTGGAAATGGTAATGGTCCATGGGTGTAAATTCTTTCAAGACCTCTTAAAGGCACATGTGTTTCTTGAGCATGTTCTCCAAACAAGGACCTGTTATAGGTTAGCTTCACTGGAACTTTTAAACTTTATTGATTGGTTTGTGGTATTCCAGGTTTGCTTACTGTTTTTTGGAGCTTTTTTTAATGTTGTTGATAAACACTGAAAGCTATCATGACAATCTAAAACTTACAAATCTATAAACTATGTTGTGTACAGATTTATTGTAACGTATTGCAGAATGTATTATTTCTTTTCTTTATGCCAGTAATCACTGGATTCACAAGAGTTACGGGTCTATCAATATTTCTTTTATGAAAGCAGGTTGGTTAAAATGTCTGTAGTTTTGAGGTTAAAAAGGTCAGACCCTTAAGTCTGGCATAACATTTAGTGGTCCTTTATAAATGTTTGTAACTTTGTAACATTATATTTCCTAAAGTTATTAAAAAGATGGCTCATGGCAGCCTTTCTCGTAAAGCTGGGAAGACTGAGAGTACTTAGCAAAAGCTTTATTTTACAAGTTGCACTATTCCTTGTTTTATTTTTTTTTCTTTAGGAATTTCACTGTGATTTAGCATAAAGAATAAAAATGTGATAACATATATGTACCATATAGCCTTTTTTTACCCAAACAACTGCCACTGGTGGCCATATCCAGAAAGGGTTTTTAAGCAACAACTCACCCTGACTTCCACCAGAAACGTGAGGGTTCAAGAATTTTGTGCATCAGGCCTTTTGTGCAGGGATCACTTCACTTACATTTGAAATGGAGCCATTTTTGAGAAGCATGTGTCAGGTGTTGAGCAGAACACAGCCACATCTTTAAACAGAATGAATGGCTGAGAAATGGAACTAAAAAAAATAATGGATCTACTTGTAACAGTACTTGCTGTGATATAATTAAAAACACTAATAATCACTTCCAACATGCACCCTTCAGCTGAGAACGTATCCCTGCAGCAAGTGGCCTGCATTCAATTCCTGGGAAACTTATTACTCTCATGGTTCAAAAGCCAGTATTTTATAATTTGGCCAACAGAATGCTGTTTTGGTCAAGTACACTAGAGATTAGGATTTTTCAGTCTTATTTCTGAATGTTTTTTTTTTTTTACACAAGACCACTGTTAATTATTTTATGTGGTCATTTAACCTGTGTTCACTATAACAGACTTGAAAGCAAAAGCACAGATTGCAGTTGCATGATGTGCTAGGTGAAAACATTTGTTCTGAATAACAATATTTAATTGAAATCATATTTAAAAACACCAAAGAGTTGTTTTCTCACAAGCCCATAGAACTCTTACAAAGAGGGGCCATGGTAAGATGATCAAAACCCTACTTAGTCAAGTTAAAACAAATAAATAAAATAACATGTGACTTTGGCAAGGTTTGGGTTCTATGTAGGTGCTGGTTCAGTGCCTCTGTTGTTGGCTCCAGCTACAGCCATGACTACAAATACTGTTTCACAAGCTTCAGCAATGACACCATTTGTTACTTTTGCCTAGTACAGCTCTGGTGAAAGTCAAGATCAGTCATTCTCCTGCAACATTTCCATCATGCAATGGAGTTCCAGCCATAAAGCATGGGAAGACAGAGTAGATATGATATGATGTCATTGTCTGGCATCTTTATGGAAATCAGAAAGCTTCAGCAATTCTGACCTCTGAAATTAAGTTTCCTGTCTTTGTCCCCTTCAGGAAGATGAAATATGATGTGCCTGTAAGCTATCTTGAAAGAGATGTCCTGTAGCTACTTGGATAAACAGCTGACACACTTAAATGTTTTGCGAAGACACACAATCTAAAAAGGCAAAAAAAACCCCAGAAAAGGTCCATAGCAGATGTGGGGTGGTTTAATGGTATTGTTCCACGTCGCAATAACATGCAGGAAACTGGGCAACACTGTGATCTATAAACCAAATTATTGGTGTTCTGCCCAAACATTTTCAAAGCCAAACACCTGGAAGAAACAGCCAAATATTCTGAACAGAAGACTAATCCTTCTGGGGTTTTTTACCCTGCAAAGCAACAACAAAAAAATAAATCTATGTTTATGAAATTGTTTTCTTTAGGCTTGCTAAGCTACAGGGCATTTTTATCCAACAGTTTCCAAGAGCTGCTTTAGTAAACAAGGTATATGCTTCTTGTACCTAGGAAAAAACTGTTTACTTTTTGTTTCAACTCCCTTTTTATAACAGTCTTGGTAGTCTTCATACTAAAACCTCAAATCAGCTCTTTTGCTGAACACTGTGGGTTTTTTAAAAGTTGAAATCTTAAAAATGTCTCAAAACCTTTGTAAATTAAAACTCCTAGGAGCATCAGCTCTCATGTTTAGGTTTTTTGGGGTTTTTTGGCGAAAAGTCTGCTCTTTCTCACATGTAAAATGGTAAGACATTTGTCCATGCATTCATCATCAAATATGCAAAATCTTTTAAAGTTGGAGTATAAACTAGCAGGAAAAAGAAGAATATAGAAGTTTTGGGGTTTTTTTTACTTTTCTGTCAGTGAGGCTATAATAATTTGATTTTAATTCATTGAATCATAATTCATTGAAAACCTCATCTTTCCTTTCTGTTAGTAGACAACCCAGAAAATATCCAATAATATAACATAAACAGTAAGGAGACTCAATAGAATGTCACTCATTTACATCCTGCAGATGACCTCTTTCTTACCCAGAGACAAATTTTAACTGTTCTTTGTCAGTAACCTGTGGCCCTTTGGATAGTTGGAATTTATCAGACATTTCACTGCCTAGAAGTGTTAATTTGGACAGAAAAGGAACCCCAAACCATTTGTGCAGCTCATTACTCAGCTATTTCAGCTATGGCCCACCATCCTCCAGCCCCAAAAGCGGTTTAATGTAGAGTGAGGCCTAAAACACCACGGTCTCTCTAAAATTATTAATCCTTTGACTTTTCTGCAGAATTGCCTCAAAGGTTAGTAAGGACTAGGGCTTTGCTATGCTAGGAAATGTATTTACATTAATGAAACAAATACTATTTGCTTTGAAGGTCTTCTAGCAATAACAGTCAGTGGACTTATGCCCTCTTAAACAGGAAAATCAAGTAAGGAGACCAAAAAAAAAAAAAACCAACAAATGTGGGGTTTATTTTTCTCTCAAGTTCAAAAAAAGAGTTGGGCTTGTTTTGTCCTGTACCTACTGAGCTATATCCAGCTTGTTCAACAAGGCTTTGACATGGAAACACCAAGAGTCAAGGTTGAATTTTTTTGTAGACCTGTGAGCAAAAAATTAATGGTACTTAGAGAAAAAGAACTGAACAAAATACAAAAGGGAGCAGGAAAAAATACCTGGATTGAGAAGGAGAAAATTATTTAGTAAAAAATATTCTGACTAAATAATTTACATTTCAAAAAAGTATGTTAGGAAAATAATCTAATCTGTGTATAATTTATCCAAGAAAATATCAAAATACCATGTTTCAGCAAGACCTGAAACATGTTAAACTTATTCTAGAAAAATATTTAAATATTTTGTGCATTTAATTTTTTATTTTTAATTTTAATATATTTGTTTGTGTATTTCTTTTTCTTTCTTCTTAGGTTTTTTTTTTTTAAATTCATAGAGGGAGAGAATGGCAAATTCAAGGAAGCCTGGATTTCAAAAATATACTGTAATCCTAAAACAACATACTTTTTTCCTTCACAAAGCTGAACAAAACTTTTGTCATCTTTTCCAAGAAGCAAAAGAAGCAAAACTAAATTCATAGCATGACACAAGCAGCAAAGTATGTAAGTCATCTTACATTTTCAGTTGCTGATGTGGGAGTGCCCTTGTGGCAGCCATTTCAAACAGGGCATGGGCACCACCTGGCAACCCTCTCCAAAGCAAAAGAGAGGGTGAAAAGGAGGCAAATGTCCACTTTCTTTTTGCTGTTATTGCTCACGAGCTGCTGCCTGTGCTGACTCTTCAGTTTTTCTGTGGGGTCTTTTCCGCACTTTCCATGAATTTGCCGCATTTTGCCCACAAAATCTTTCTTAAAAAAAAAAAAAAGCTGCACAAAGGGCATGAGCACACATCACTTTAGAAACAGTCTGATAATGTACACCCACATGTGTGTGCACATGTGTTGAAAACATTTATCAGAGCCGTCCTATGTTACTCCTGCTTTCAAAATTCACAAATGTCATACCAACCCCAGGCACAATATTAAACTATAGTATTTGCAATTGAATTACCTGTATATTCTGCTATTTGGTACATCTACATTGGTACTGAAGCAGTCTCAAAATGTCATTCTTTACATTCTGTTAGCTATAGATTTTTTATCATATGAAACAAAAGAATAAGACTTTGAACAGACTAACTCACTCTGTCTTCTAAACAAAAGAGAGCAGATACAGCAGGCACATGTGCTCCCACTCACAACTTTGAGCAGCAATTTTCAGGCAAACAAGAGGAAGCACTTTTCATTACAATGTTCAATTAAATCATGGAACTCCTCACCAGAGGATGCTGCAGAAGCCAAAAGTATAAAAGGTTCAAAAGGAGATTAGACTAATTCATGAAGGATATGTCTATCAATGGCTACTAAGCACTGTGATCCGGATGCCCTCTGGAGAAGGAAGTCCCTAACCTGCTGCCTACTGGAAGCTGGGAGGGATTCCGTGGGAGAACTTTGGCATAGTTTCTAAATTCATATATACTTAAATATTATTTTAATTGAACACCTTGAAGAACTGTTTAGTTCTCAGACCCACAGTTTTTATTCCTACTTGACTACTCAAATGTTTACAATGTCTTTTCTGGGGGCCTTTTTTAGCAACTTAAACATTACATTAGTCCTTTAGAGACAAAACAGTAACTTCTGTTAACATGTTTACCTGATGTTATTCCTGCAACTTGTAGAAATCTCTCTACCTTTGTAAAGCCGCAACAGCAATTCCCAGAAACCTGGTAAGTATAACTGAAATAAAATGTGATATGTGCACACCTGTACAGCAGATGACTATGTTAAAAGTGATTAAATAGCATTTTTTTTTGTGTTTGTTTTAATTTGAACCTTACTCCCTTAGAGGAGTAGCAAGAAAATGTTGGAGCCAGGACCCCTCTGAGCAAACCAGTTCACTGAGGCTGAAGATGCAGCCCTTGATTTTGCAAGCAGAGAACAGACAATTGTCAAACCCCAAAGAACACATCATTGCAAATCTCCTGCAGTAACACAGTCTCTTCCTGTGACCTTCCATTTAAAATGACCTTCCATTTAAAATGTGTTTCTATCGTTTACTTTGCAATTGTGTTCTGATGTAAGATACATTTGGAGTGTAAATATCAAGATTAAATCTACCTTGAAAACTCAGGCTGAGTCAGGTTTATAGCCTAGAGGCAAGTTGTGAATCCCATAAAGCATTGTTTGAGGGACCTGGTTAGTGTTTTGTACACCTGCTTAATGTTTTTTTTTTTCATAGTCACAAATGTCAAGCTGCTCACTAACGCATTGAGGTTTGAATGACAGCCATGCACTTGAGCACCAGTTATGTTTTTTCACTACCAAATTGGACTATAAATGATGAAAAAGAGGTCAGAAAGGAAGTATGGAAGCATACAAATTTGAAAGGGGAAACTGCTAATAGTCATAAACCGTGTGCAATCAAAGGACCAGCAAGTCATTGTGAATTACCTGCTCCATGAATTACTGATCTAACTGCATTATGATATGGAATTTTCTAACTCCTTTCATCTGTGGTGCAACAGCTCCTAACAGCTCCCAGATCAAAAGCACGACTGCCAGTGAAACCACGGAGAAAAAGCCCACAACGCTGACTTTCATTATGAGCACTTATTTGTTAAACTTTTCTTAATATACAGGTTTCATTATTTATTGTTTCACTGATTGGATGTACTGTAAGTGTGCCACCTACCAAATTTGAGGAAATAGCACAGAAATAATCAGCAGTGTGACACCTCAATGGAAGTCAAAACTTTCAAGCATGTGCACATAAAAACTCATAGCTTGTATATTTCTCCACAGGTGGTAGCATGCAGAACATACATTGGGACATTCTTGTTTGTTTCTTTGTTTCATCCAATCACCCAAAATACTTGAGAAACAATTAGTTCCATGTTTGTAGTTTTACTGACTGTATAAAGGTGGTGTGACAATTAGCTTGCACATGCCAATAGAACCTACAAGAAGACACAGTCTGTGTGAGCAGTGATGAGACAACTGATTTCTACAGGTGCCTGCCATGGCCCAAACCAGAATTCTAAGCTCAAGTTATGACCCTTAAGACAAAGCTCAAGTCAGCTGGCATATTAACCAAAATGTATGGAAAGTTCTTCTACCTAGGCTTAGAAATTCCTAGGGTGTCTATTAAAATATATAAAAGACATTTCTAAACACTTTTTCTTTTCCGCCTAAATCTAGTTTCAAGGCCGGGTGAGAAAAAATGAGTTTAGTTATGCTTGCCTGTGCAAATTCAACAATAATAAATAAATAAATAAATAAATAAGGTGTGTGAAAATATGTGTGTGTGTGTGTATATATATATATATACACATATGTATATACACATGCACACACTCATGCACACATATACACATTTTGACAGATATCTCTTTTGTTTGGAGGGTTTCTACTGAGACAACTCTGTGTATGTCTAGAGATAAAATGTGAATTGTTTTCACCATCCTGAGAGTCTGCACAGTGACTTTTTTTGGACCTTATCATAGGGAATAAATGCTTTAGGCACTAACAACTGCATCATTACTTCAGTATGAATATACTAAATTCTTTCTACCTATGATCATATTTGTAAGTTTGTGATATGCAAGCAAAAGGAAAGCAAATACTGTCAGTATCTCCTTGCTGGTAGATCAGCCTAGAAAACAGACTTCCTCTTCTGTGGAAAGAAGGGATTGTGAGGGGACCAGTTCCCCCCCACTTTATGTTTCCCTCCCCCCAGCCACCCCACTGCTGAGGCAGAGGCCTGGTTGGGGTGTCAGGAAGCTGAAGGAGCAGCTGCCTGGGGATCAGGGAGCCAGGGAAGCCTAGGCTGGCATGCAACCAGGAGCACAGGCTTCCTGGACAGCCTGCCTGCCTGCTTTCCATTGAAACTTTCAATGGAATCAACATGTTCCTGTGAAATGTTTCAATCCTGTAAAATCAGCATTTTCCATCAGAGAAGCCTTCCACCAGAAAATTTTCAACCAGCTCTAATAAATCAGGGCATCTTTAGCATCTCACACAAGGGTGCTGCTGAAGGATGTTAGATTTTCATCTCAGAGACCATGAGCCAAAAGCTCTCCTTGCCTGCATCCCACACCACAGCCATGGACATCCCCAGAGCTGTCTGCCACAGCTCCCAGGGTGTCACCACTACTAGAGCTTGACTGAAAGTGTCCAAGAGCAGGCACCACGAGTTCCAGCTGGCCAAACACAGGGCCACAGCAGAGACCATTTGTGACATGCTTGGGAAAAGTAGGCATTTTTTGAAAGTTTGAAGAAAGTTTCATAATTTTAATCTATCATGGGAACCAAAATGTCCTCAGCTCCGATCATGAGCAGAGGTTTTCTTATGCATATATATATATATATATATGTGTATATGTGTATATATATATATATATATATATATATATATGTATGTATGTGTGTGTATATATATATATATATACATATGTTGGATCATTTGAGTTTAAATCTCATTTTTTCTTTATTACTTAGCTGATTTTCATGTCTTTCTGAGGAGGTGGATTCATAAACTTGACAAAAAAGTACGGCTTTTGTTTATACAAAAATTTCATTCAAAAAAAATTTTAGGAAGACAGCAGCAAGAATGTCAAGCAAAAAAGGAAATTAATAATTCCTGACATCTGTCAGTTAGAAACCACTATTGATGATCACACCTCTTGAGTGAGACATTTTAGGAGCTTGTTCTACTAAGAGTTAAAAGTTAACCAGACAAACATCTACAAATACAAATCACTGTAAGCAACTATTCAATTAAGATTTCTAATAAGTGAATCTAAATGACAGGAAACTGATGCCAGATAGGTTGGAGTTTTTTTTCAGTGAGTATAATGAACCCAAATACATTTCTTTACCACAAGAAAGAGTTAAGAGAAGGATGATACCTTTCCGTAGCTGATGTTGGAACCCAAAAAGACAATTTTGAATTTATTGTCAGGAAGTGTTAAATAATCAACCTACATGAGGGTAATCAGGTCAATGCAGATTTTTAAATTCTATTTTATGACTCACTTTTAAGGACTGGATTTCAAGCTACTGATGTCCTTCAATTTCTCTTTGGTGCAGCTATAATATTTAGGAGCAAAAGTCATCTTGAAGCATCATGCAATGGTCAAGATCTTCTAGGGTGCAATTTCTTAGTCTGAAATCAGCCTAATAAATCTCAGGAAGAATGTGCCTATTTCACTGCATTAGCCATAAAAGGAGGCTGTGAGGATAAGCTTTGGGTAAACATCTCCACAGTAGATAATTTAAGCAAGGTGAGATGAAATCAACCCAACTTTTTTCTTTAAGGTAACTTTTCATAAAATAAACTGCCAGCCAAACTTAAGGCTGTAGGTGACTAATGTTTATACTGATCTTAAATTTTTCAAGAGAAAGTTTAATAAACATCATACTGATACCTGTGTTGTAAGTCATTCTCATAATAGGGAAGGTTTTTCACAGACCAGACTGCGAGGTCAGTAAATATTTTACTAAGTGACCTCAAATTCAGGGTGTAAGTATTAGGAATCTCACTCATTTCAACCCTTACAGTAGAAAGGCAAAGGAAGAAAAGAGAAAATGAAAAAGCATGAAAGGAAAAAGAGAGATATAGACACACACACACACAAATAAAATTAAAAGAAAAGCAAACAAACAAGAGAAGCCAAAAGACCAGAACAAAAAGAGAAACAGAAACAATCTACAGAATTACAAAAATCCTTTTTTGTGTCATAGAAAAACATGCATAAACCACAGCAGATAATCTTCCCATCATTACAAGAGGCAGCCCTGAAACAAAACCCCAGATTTAAAGAGCTGGGTGGTTGGAGAAGCTGAACGTGGAGCTGTGCCCTGTGTCTGGTGCAGCCCCCAGACACAAACACTCCCCCACCAGCAGCACTGGGTGCCTGGCCCACCTCCAGCCCAGCACCAGCTTTTCCAAGCACTCCTCATCCTGCAGACACCCGGCCACTTGTGTGTTGCAAGCCATAGATCACATCCAATATGGAAAGTCACTTTCCATCCTGCATGTTTTAGGGGTTTAAATGATTATAAGTTTCATTAAATGACACATGCTCTTCTAAATTTCCCAGACGATGGCTCGCAGCTGACCCCAGCCCCAGCAGAGAGTGGGGGGATTTTTCCTACTTGAAAACAGAAAAGCATGGCAGCATTGCTCTCCCTTGGGTACTGTTTGGTGAAAGAGGAACACCACATGCAGCTGTGGCTGAGTACTGGTGGCCACTGCAGTCCCTGCCACACAGTAAGAGGTGTTCCTGGTCCAAGAGGGATACGTTTTTGGGAAATATACCAATGCCAGCCATAGAACATGTGAATATACAGTACAGGAAATGCATAAGTACCTATATGCATATTCACACATACATATAGGTGTATATATATATATATATATATATAATTTAAAGTGTGAGGTGCTTGGGAAAGATACCAGGGCACATACACTTGAATTACATGTGAGTGTGTTTCTGTGTAGATGGGAAAGAGTGCAAGCACAGCATCACACATGTGCTCCTCATGTGCTCTTACAATGCCTTGTATTTCTGCTGTTTTGGCTGGGTTACCTCAGTCCCTGAGTCTATACTAATGCCTGTCACCCTTTTGGGTACATTTTGTTATAAATCTAAGCAAGCAAATATTTGTGTCAAAGCTGTCTACACGTGCAACCAGTTGAGAAGCTGAAATGCCTTCAAGTCATGTACCAACTGTTTTCATTTTCTCTCAAATGGTGTTTCTGTTATTTTCTAATCTCTGCCTGGATTTTTTTATTGTCTTTATTCTTCTCTAAAGCTTAACTGCCTTTCTCTTCTTTGCCTAACTTCTAGGCAGTGAGAAGAATGTGTAGGAGCCATCTCCAAATTTTAATACAAAGAACAGCTAAAATTCCCAACTGTATCAAAACAGTCCCTTGCAGAGCCGTTCATCATTTCTTTTGTCTACATAAACCCCATCAGAGAAGCCATAATGCAGCCCTAAGAAACTACCAGAAATCCTGTAATAAGCACTTTCTTTCTAATGTGGCAAGGGCTTTGAAATTCAAGTTATAAATGTGACAGAAGGATTGAATTCAAGTTTACCCTGTGGTTACAGATGTGGTATAGTTGGGTATGAAGTTTGTGCCTGTGTGCTCTCCCAGTGCACTCAGTCAGTAATTGCCTGGGCCCAGGGCTTCTCCCACAGAGGTAAGAGCAAGGGGCTGACAGGAGAGCACAGACAGGCTGGAGACATGGTAGAAACTGCAGCTGAGGGAATGATCCCATCTTCTGGGTGTAATTAAAACAATTAGGAGATATTTAGCAGGTAATGAATCCAATGAATCAGTACCAATGAATTGGGGACATGCTTAAGTGTCCTGTAGAACCACACTCCTCACAGTTTGGGAAGTCTCACCTAATACAGCTCAAACTGTCACTGCAACACAGATTACAATCATTACTGGATAGTGACTGATCATCTTGTTTGAGAGATTTGATTCCCCACATGAGAATTACCCTATACAGATAAGCCAAAACTTTTGGGGTTTGCCAGGGGTTTTTTTGAGAGTTGTTGTTTTTCAGGGGGTTCTTTTGAGCTTGTTTATTTGTTTTTGTTTTGTGCTTGTGGGTTTTGGGTTTTCGTAGTAAATAATCCAGGAGTCAGTATGCAACACCTTTTAAATGTAGGAAATCTCCAACAGAGATACTGGAAAGGGAGGTTTCTGGCAAGTATCTCTCTTCATAAGGTAACAGCAGGACAATTTGGACTATGGTGGAATTCAAGGAAAATAAATATGAAATTGGCAAGACTCAAAGTAAATCCACCTGTCTTAAGATGACTTCAGCTGTAAACACTTTGGGGAACTCAGACAGTTACCACCCACAGTGAGGATCACTGAAGGAACCAAGATGAACTCATCAAAACAGACCTGACCTTGCATTCTCTCTAGCACTCGTCCTAACACTCGGCTTGCTTACTCTGCCTTAATCCACTTACCAGGTTTTCTGAAGTCAGTAGCCTAAAACAGTCTGTGACCATGTCCTCCTTAGTTTAACTCTATTTACTCAGATAATAATAAGAAATAGTAACAACAACAAGAAAACTAACAATCTTTCTTAGCAAGGTCAATAGCATTCAGTTACCTGCATGTTCATGTAAGAGCTTTTTCTGCAAGTTCAGGGAGGTTATATGGAACAGATGAGCACTGAAGGCAGAATTATCATCTTCCTTTACTGCCATAAATTTGAAACAGCTCCATATAACCCCAAGGAATTAAATGAATTTTGCAGTTTCTAAAATGGGACAAGACTTTGGCCAATACCATGTACAGTAACAGACTCTTTAACAAACTGGCATTAAAGACACAGAAGGAGGAAAAAAACAATAAAACAAAACAACAACAGAAGAAAAATAAAGTGGTCCTTAAGTGAATATCAGTGGTTAGAGGAAGGATCTTCTATGAGCCTGTGAGAAGCAATATGCATTCATAAACCCTTGTCTATTGCTAACCGATGGATGGGCAAAATTTTATTTAGCCACATCAGCAGCAAACTCACATAAGAAACAGCAGGAGCAATGAAACTCATATGGATAGCTTTCATACATATGAAAGTTTCTTGTGTCACATATTCAGTTTGTAGGAATAAATATATTAACTATGTTTTTCTAACTGAAAATATTTTCCACATGCGAACAGACTTAAAAGCACGTTTAAAAAGAAGATGCAATAATCAGATTTTTAACTTTGGCTTTAAATTCAAAGCAGAACTTGAAGTAAGCCTTTGGGGATGTTCCTCTGTTTGAAGGAATGCACAATTCTTGTTACCTACTTCAAGCGATGAATGGCAACACTCAGTCACAAAATGCAGCAGAACTACTTGGGGGTGTGAGGAGACTACATAAAATACATTTGAACACCAAGACCATAATAGTCAGCAAGATTTGGAGAAGACTGAAGCAAAAGTAGATTTGAAATCTTAAATAATAACCTCAAATCTTTGCTTATTAACCATTACTTGTTTCCAAAGAAATAAATCATGTCAATTCCTATTCCCTAGCTACCAGAAAAAATGGGATATTTGTTACTGAAAATAACTTCTCTTAGAAATACAGGGTCAGCTATTTCATCAAAGACAGGGCCAACTAGGCAATGTGCAGAATGAATGTTGTTGATTGGATTCCTTTGTTAAGGACTGCCAGAAAACAGTATCCAGTAGTAGCTAAACTGTGATCAGATGGCAAAAGAAAATAGCAACTGTTCATCGGTGCTGTGCCCTTGATTTTTATTTGAGCTCGTACATTGGGCCTATGTAGTCATGGGAGCCAGGCAAACAGCATGGTGAAGAAATGGGAAGAAAGGAGCCCTGGTAATGAGCTGCACAACATTTCAGAGCAGTCTCTGGAAAACACCAGTGCAGATCCATTTATGAATCTCCTATTATTTTCCTTTTGTGAGGTTATTTTGCATGTTGCTGGCTTTGCTGTGGTGCAGGAATTTTCAGGAAAAATCAGTCTCTGCTCATAGATAGGTAGGGTAAAAAATGCACAGCATGCTTTGAAAAACAACAGATGTTAGAAAAGTCATTGCTACTGTTAGAGTAGTAGTTCCCACTTGCAAGTAACATTTTGTTCTTCTTTGATGTGGTCTGTGTATATCTCCTGTTGCAGGACCCTAGCTAGCAAAAAAATACCACAGAAGTAGAACCAGGAACTATAATAGGATGATACAGGTACAAACTGAAAGGAGGTAAATCAAGTGTTTTCCATCACTAGAGTGTTTGGACTGGCACCACAGAAAGGCCAAGAGGTCATATCTAATCTAGGAAAATGGGATAGAAGAACCAAGAAACACACCAAGGACTTTACTATTGAGCCAGAGTGCCAACATGCAATGATTTCCCTCTTCCCTTTGCACAAACACTGTTATGAGCTACTGAGCCTCTTTGGCTCAAAGGAAGAGTTATACAACACCTTGCACCAGTAGTGCTGGGAAAATGAGCACCCTCCCCTCTCCTCTTCCTGTATAAGAGCAGGAGAAGCTCACACAACATTCTCCTTACATTATGACATTAAGGAGTTCCTGAGGTAGAGTTTTTACTCTCATATTTTGTAGCTCTTGCTGGACTTTTCTTTCCTGAATGAACTACTCTGGTTTTTAACCTGTGTAAAGTTTTGGCATTCTGTGACAATGAATCCCAGAGGCTGATTGTAAAATTAAGCATTACTTCTTTCACTGATCCTGCACAGTCATAATGTTGTGTCATTTATTCTGCCTTTTTTGGCTGGCAGTCATTAAAAGTGTGTGCCTCTGAGTCATTTGGCCTCTAAGATAGTTCCAGTTATATGTTGACAGTTTTTAGTAGGATGCTAGGAAATATTATAGGTCTTGTGATTTCTGTTTCTTCTATTCTTTTCCAAACTGTTCTAAACTGAGTGAGAGAACTACTAGACAGGCTTTTCTTAATATAATAGGACACAGGATATTTATTGTATGCTCTATTGTTTGTAAAATCAGCATTAAAACAGTTTGTGCATCTTTGCTGTGTTATAATCAAACAAAACTATTGTTACGGTGGTTGTGATTGGTTGGATTTTTGGTTTCTTGGGGGGTTTTTTGGATCACTATTAAATGTAGGCAAAAGGCCACAGCAAAATTTCCAAATAATGTTTTCCTAATATAATTATTTATCTTGACTTTTGAGACACTTCTTTTCAAAACCCTCCCGAACTGAATTGCCCTTAAGTGCACAAAACAGACAACCTAAACGAGTGCATAACTGGGGTATAGTGAAAACTAAAATAAAGCAAATGCCCTTTGGGAATACATTTGTATCACAAATACCAGCTGGCGCTGGTTGAGGCAGCTCTTGGCAGTCTCTGTAGCAATGTCAAAGACACAGTGTTTCAGAAACAACTGATGAGTCAGCGGCAAAAGGTTGAGAGATTTAGTTCACAGAAGCCCATTTATTATATAATAAAATATTTCCGTCACATCCCATATTTGACATCCCATAAGAATACCAGTTACAGGCTGAGCTAATAATACCACCTATTATTGAAACTGCATTAACTTACTCAGGATCTGACCCTCTTGCCACCTGCCCATAGACTTGTGAATCTTTAACCATTTGGGGCTGTAATTTTCCATGGTTTTTTTTCTGTTGTCCTCTGACCCACTTCTAGAGGTTTTTTCAAGCTAACAAATACTGTGTTTCTTTCCAAGAAAAGCTCTTGGGAAGAAAAATGTTGTTTTGTTCCTGTGAAATAAGGCCTGATGAACATGTTGAGAAGCTTTCTGACATTCATGCTTTGGAACAGGAATATGAAATTTGGGCTATAGGGAAGTTCTGAGGAGATTATTTTGTAACTCTCATTATGGTCTTTTACAATTGATCCATCAATTGTTGTGAACTTCTAGAACTAGTTCCTGACATCTGCAATTTTTTCTTGAGCTTTACACTCTAGAAAATGTTTGAAAGAACTCACACCATAAAAAAAATCTCTCCTTTCACCAGAAAAAAATATATTAAATAACTAAAGATGGTAAAACATTCAGCCAGAAAGGATTTAATAACAAAAGGAAAGAGTATTGTTCACTTTTCACTATCTCTGTGATAAAAACAGTAATATGTTTGGTCACACATAACATATAGTCTGCTTCACAGGAATTTTTCCTAACCTTATGTGTTATACCCTGTGGAAGATGGGCTCTCTATTGCTCTGACCTCTCAAATTTACTGCATTTCACTAGCTAGGTATTTTCAGCCCTTTATCTAAAGTGGCAATTAAAACTTCATTTGCAGCTGTGCTTCTGAAGCTGAAGCTTTCATTGTATCATTTCTGAAGGTTGGAATTTATTTGATCTGCGGAATAGTAAAACTATTTGAGAACATGAAAAGCACATTAAATATTACAAACATAAGAAATAACTACTACCCCTGGATAAAAACTATTGCCTCACAGCAAGATGATGAACACAAGCAGCAAACATAAAGGAGCAGGAAGAGAAGCAATAGCAGTTTGTGCTTTTCTGGAAAGTCTGGCTTGCTCGCTGACTGCATGGAATGAGTTGCAGGGAAAAACGAAACTAGAGAATATGTAAAGCTGGGAGATGAGATCATCCCCCCAAAACAATCCTTCAAATTCATAGACACTTCTGGATTCATGAGGTGAGAAGAGCCAGCACTGAGGACTGTAAAACTCATTTGTAGCATTTGAATTTGCTAACATGCACTTGCAAACTGTCTCCTCCTAGAAGGGGGAGCAGGAGATGTCCTGGAAATCAAGGGTGAAGAAATGTAATTTTTTTTAATTGCTTCCTAAAATGAGAGTGACAATAGCCTGCATCCAGACAGCCTCTGCTAACAGTCTGCACCGATCCAATCAAGTGTTACAGCTACCTTTTAAGTTTTCATCAGCATATTGTTTTACAACAGCCTGATCCTGCAAATGGCTGTTCCCAGGTGCATAATTATTTACCCATGGAGTCCACTGAAAACAATGGGTGTCAGTGCACAAGTAACTACCTGGAGGACTGAGAGTCCTGAAATTGTTTCTGCATATGATAAGCAAGTTGCATATTTGCAAGGGGATTTTCTTTCATATGTGTATTTGGGGCTTTTTTGTTTCCAAAACTAAAATGGAGATAGGCCCACGTCAAAATACCCAGACAAAACCTTTTGAGCTTTAACAGTGGATAGAGTCCAAACCTACAGCAATCTCCAAATTTTGCATGTATAGTGGCTCTTTATAGTGGGCTGGATCCAAACCTCCCATTGAAAAATATCCCCAAGGCAGCAGAACTTGGATCTGTGCTTTCCGGTTTGAACCCAAACTGAAAGTGTTGCAAGAAATGGCTCATTAGTTTACTCTGTAACATTTGCCTCCAGAAATCTGTCATTGAACAAAGGCACATCAACATCTGAAAAAAAATTATTAGTTATTTTTGGATAACCTGAAGGCCCTTTAAGTGTTGTAGCTCAATATTTTTTTGGAAATCAAGGTCTATTTCAGAGCTGTCTTAGATCTCTCTATCAGTGCAGACAAGGCTGACTTTTAACACAATGAGAACATCAACATCCTCCTTGGGGTGGCCAAATTTATGAAGACAGCAAAACAGATCCTCCCTTGAGGTGAAAATGAGGGCATGATGAAAAGACTCAGTCAGATTTTCAGTGACTCTCACTAAAAGCAGTAGCTCTTCTCTTTCAACCCTTCTCCTTTTTTAATGTTATGGTATACATCTACCCCATCTGTCATGATAGGAAGGTTCCTTCCTCTTCCTCCTGTGTAGTTCTTGCCTTGTGAGCTAGCAGCTGTGCCTGCAAGAGCTGAGAAGGAGCTGTAACTTCCAATCTTTGTCATTTCAAGTATAGGCCAACCCAGACCACAGATTACATCAGATAGGCTGACAAATGTGTCCTCCTCCGCCTACCTCCTTCCTAGAGCCATGGGAGGAAAGTGAAGGGTTCAGCTAGGCCCTAGCTCCTCATGGGAAAATAAAGAAAGTGAGAAATCAAGTACTTGGATGATTTGTGTTCTTGTGAAAGCAATTACAGATATTTATGGGATCCATTTTGTGCCTTTGCTTGGTTCAAAAACTATCACAGCCAGACAATGTCTTAGAGGAGCAACATACCCCTACAAATTCATGTCTTAAGCTCTGTTTATGGACAAATGTAGTGCTTCTCATGCCTTGATGATCACATTGAGAGACCAAAACATGAAAAGAAGGAAGGTTTTGGTAACTCATATTTTTGCCTTCTCAGTCCTAATACAGGCCTCTCTGAAGTACTGCACTGATCATGGTCTCTGAACCATTGAGCATCCTCTGAATGACCTCAAAGTAATGTGGCAGCATGGATTTGGTCACATACTGATCACAGAGGGTCGATATTCTGACTGGAGACATGAGTTGTATGAAGAGGTTGTTTGTTCTCTTTTTTGTTTGTTTGTTTTGATTTATTTTATTTGAAGGGAGCCTTAAATAGATTTTCATAAAACACAAATTGCTTTTAAGCTTTGGCTTAATGCCTATAAGTGTTTAGAACTTGTGTAAGGAAGTCATCTGTCTTAACCAGTGTAAGGTCAAACTTGTTTTCCATGTTAATTAGACATATTGGATCTGATAAGTCAATGACAGTGCTTCATTTTAATCAGCAAAGAGAGGGCTCTTAACCTACACAATGCATGTATAGCCTCTCCCAAACTAAGTGTAATGAGTCTGGAAATTATAAAATCACAGGCACTCATTCCAAGGCCCTGGAGATGCTGGATGCTGTTTTCCTCCATGGGCCCTCACTTGTGGTAATAGAACATTGGAATTCTACAGAGTAATTATCACTAAATTATAATTGCAGTAATGGATGTGTTAAGTCACTCTAGCAAGACCAGTCTTCTGAATATAATCACCTAAAAAGGATGTATAGTTATTTTTGCTTTGACCCAGTGGAAATGTTGAAAATATTCCCGTGATTTTTGAAACAGCTACATGCAATTTTTGGGACTTTCCAGAACAGTTCTGATTAACCCAGTAATAACCAGAAGTTTTTTTATCCTGTGCATCTGGAATATTGCTCTGTGTACTGTAGTCTCTCCTTTTGAGTCTTTTGCTGCCAGATAAAGGGGACTTTTTGGAATATATTTGTGGAAGTAAATTCCCAGTGTTATGATAGCTGTTCTGGAATGTGTTGTGATAAAAATAGCCACACTAAATGATTTTTAAATACATTTTCCAGTTATTGGGGAATAACAGTGGGAGTGATTTCTTTGGAGCCTGTACATTTTATGTCCAAACACACATCTATAATATTTGGTGTATCCATATTTATACACATTAGCCCTTTTTAATGCATATTCTACCACAATAGAGAGTTAAGCATTAAGGATCCAAGATCAAAGAGCCTTCTCAGGACTGCATTGTGGCAGGTCCAGCACTCAGTTCAGCAGCTCAGCAGGTCCCAGCAGGTCCCAGCTTGGTGGTGCTGGTGTCCCCCCAGGCCAATGCACCTCTGGGGCAGCCAGCTGTGCCTGGCTGAGCTGGGCTGTCACCAGCATGTCCCCTTACAGCCTCTTCTCCTCTCACCCACAGTGCCCCTCTGTGAGGGTCAGGGCTTCCCCAGCTGCAGTACTTGGGCAGTGTTAAAGGGCACCCCATGCTGTGTCCCTGGCACATTCCACACGGGGGCTTCCCACTCAGGAGTCCTTAGGGATGTGGCATAAACACTGCTCTCAAAGGCTTCCATCTCACCTTATCCCCATCCCAACTTTCCAAAGGCAGCTGCTGTGTTAGTCAAGAAAGCATCACAGGGGAAGGGTTTTCAACCATCTTTAAATGAGACATCATCTCTTAAAAGGAGGTGGAAACAATGGAGGTTGTATTAAGCCCCTCCAGATGCAGACAGGCCTTCTTTTGGCCCTTCACACCTATAGGTCTGATTCCCTGATGCCTTTAACTTCAGTTGCTTACTGACAATGTGAAATTCGGTTGCTTCTATTTTATACTAGTGTGAGCATTAAGGAGCCAGAAAAAACTGAATATTGTTACTAAGGGCAGAAAACCCTTCAACAGATGGGAAAATGATCCCACTTGGCAAGAGGCAATGTTTGGTACTTAAAAAAAAGGAAAAAGCTTTTGGATTTCAGCCACCAAATCCAGTCCCAAATCTTGAGCTGTGCAGAGTAATTCCCAGAGCTCAAAAATGTACTGTACTGCTGTGGATCGTCCATTAAACTGTCTATTGAATGAAGTATAATGCTAAGCAGGCTGAGGAGAGCCTATCATTCAGATTAATGCAACTCCAAATCACAAAACCTTCAGAAAGTACTTTTGTAGGTAGGGCAACTTGGTGCAAAATAAGTTTGTTTGCTGTGAGAGCCAAGATGTTAGAGCATTAGAAGCCCAGAAGAATATGTCTATTTCTAGGGGCTGAATCATGGCACAAGTATGCAGCAAAATGGAAACAGAGTAAACACTAATAAGCAAAGAAAACTATATTGTTTTCTACCTCTATAATAAAAACTTAGCAACAATATATACAAAGCATTAAGAAAATGCCATATTTTCTTTCTTTAAGGGTAATTTTAAAAAAGATGTTTTAGTCCAGTCAGTGGGTCTCTGAGAAGCCTGCTCTTGCTCTGTAACTCCTTTACAATAATGTGACATGCACCATTTTGAGCTGTTGTCTGGTTAAGTTTTAAGCAGCAACTGAATATGTTCCTAATGTTGCCATTCCAGTATGAAATACACACAGTATCATAGAAAAAGCATCCTAAAATATTGTGTAAAATGTGGGTTTACTTAAAAATTAACAAAAATACCATGTGACTCTAGATTCTTGAGCATCTAGTAACTGGGAAAGTTTTGTTTTTAACCAACTTGGCATATGAAAAAATTATTTTTCCCCCAAAAGACTTGAACTCACTATCATTGGAATAAAATAGCATCATTAATCTGGCTGCCCTGCTTAGAGGTGAGACATGCACATATATGAATATATATATCTATATCTCTATATATCTTCAGGTTATACCTGACCTTGACAAAAAAAAAAAATAAAACATTTGTGCCATGAAACAATTAAGAGATGTGTTTCTCTATTATTTGCATAGCTCATGCCCTCAAACTATTAACTATTAGGTGAGTTAATTTAAATTTAAGTCATAGTGTTATCAATTCACATCAAAATACTCAGAAGTATTGTTTTACTCACTCATAAGTGTTGACAGTCTGTAGACAGGGAACAGACAGGGAGGGACAGGAAAAAGGAAGGAGAATACATAGAACTTTTTATATTAAGTATTTTCGGTGGCTTTATAGTAAAAAACTCAATTATATTCTTCTTGGTCCACAGCCATAATCTGTGATCCCATAGCAACACAGCCATCCTCACTCATCCTCCATGGTTCTGTTGAACTCAATTTTTCAGTCCCTCAATGTCCCATGACACCTAAAGCAGAAGGGACACTAGAAAATATGTCTTAAATAATTGGTTCACTTCTTCTTCTCTGTATTGGACTATACAACTATCATTTATTATAATATTATTTCATAATTATGCCTTGAAATGAGAAACATGTGTGACCCAAAGATTGTATGCATATTAATACAAACTTTTTTCTTTTCTTTTTTTTTCTAGTATTTTAGGGAGATAGTCAGGTATTGGGAGCATACAGTAGCTTCCTCAGTCTCTTTGTACCTCATGAGTCTCATTCCATTTCAGTACAGGCTGAGATGTCTGGATACTAGGTGTTTGTAAAACACTGAAAATGAGTGGTAAACAAATGGGAGTTCTGGTCTAGATTCCTCCCTTTAAAACCTTTGTTCTTTCTGGATGATGCTGAGAACCATTGAGACAAAAATTAGAGGAACTTTGTATCTTTGCCCTAGTTGAAGGAAATAGTAACAAGACAACCTGAACCAAACATGGACATAAGCAGCCTCAGCCCCCAGTGGAGATCCACATCAAGGTCATCTGTCAAATAAGCAGCAGTGAAGTACGTGTTCAGACTATTTCTTGTGACATATGCCCTTTTCTGGCACTGAAAGTAAGTAGTCTTCATCAGACTGGGACAATTTGTTTTAAATTGCAGCTAAAATAGATACATTGAATTTAAAGTGATAGATCAAAAACAGAAAAAAAAAGGTCTTACAAACATGATTTGTAGGTTCAGTGCACTGAAGGGCAAATATAGAGTCTTTCTCAACCAGCATGTGGAATCACTTAGTTAAGACTCAGTGGTTTGCTTGAAATTGTAAAGACTATCCCTCAGCTTTCTGAAATACATTCAGGCAGAGAAAACTTGCATAGAGAACACAGTGGCCAGTAAATGTGTCATATCTACACCTCTTCTTTCATCAACTTTTTGATGCAAACTCTTTTTAGTGCAACTAAAAGATTCCACTATTAGAGGTGCAAACCAGAGAGCAAAGGTAACAAGCATTCTGTCCAGAAGCAATGGGTTTTGCACAAAAGAACTGACCCAATCCCCCACCTGAGAAGTGTAGACCAGTAATTTAGGGGCCATTTGCCCTTTGCCATTTGCCATATATGACAATCGCAATTATCCTCTATTAGGATTATCCACGTCTGTTTCACACTATCAGGCACATAACTTTCTCAGTCATGTATGAGATAATGAGAAAAAAAATCAAGGCTTTTGGTGTGGTTTTTTTTTTATTTTTATCTGTAAAATTAGAATGATACAAGCATTAATATTGACATTTCATAGCTGCTCCTAAATATCACGTTATGAGAAACAGATCTCCAGGACTCTAACCAAGAAAGACTGTTTTTACTTCCTCTAGGAAAAGGTCTGGCTAATGCAATATTTTATTATGTCTATAGAGACATTATTTTTATATTACTCTCTTTTAAGGATCTTCCTCACAAAGAATTCAGAATTTCAAATTATTTAAACATAACTAAAGTAATCCTTGAACTTTTAGGTCACTGGATTCAGACTGTGCTGTATAAAAGTTTTGAGTAGCTCTCCAAAACAAATACCCTTGGTCAGTGAGACCTATTCAGCACTGAGGGGGAAAATCTGATTACTAAAGTAGGTGTCTGCTGCCAGCTTAACCCTGAGATTTCAAAGACATCCACATTGTAACAAAAAAATTAAAGGTGAAATGGCATTAGATATTTATAGGTGTATGTATATCAGATACACATTTTTCAGGTACCTGAATTGCTTCCTACATACCAAATCCCACTGAAGATCCAGAAAGGAGATGATTATTCACAATCTGTGTGTAACTGATTATGTGTAGGAGACTCAGGACTGATGCCTTTCTGTGAAAGGCATGTCATGCTTGGTCTGCCCAGCAAAGATGCTCCCAGAAGGCTCAGGGCTCACCACTGTGCAATTGCTTCTTTGCTACAATAAAGACACCATAGGAGTAATAGCTCATGGCCTTCAGCACTTCCTAACAACAATGGCTACTGCAGATGGTTTGAACTAGCCCAGGTGACCTTGCCCTAGCTAGTCTCAGAAATCCAACTAAAGCTGTGCAGAACTGTATGGACAGGCCCTCAGTAACATGCTGGCTGCATGCAGCTGGGGATAGTAACATCTTAAACTAACACAGCTGTCTGCAAATTGAACATCTGTCCACAGGCTAAGTATTCAGCTGCATAATAAATAGAACAAACTAGATTCACTTTGGATGACTTGAAAATATGATTCTTACTGGTAGATATCCTCTTAAATATTACAAATCCCTAAGTATTTCTTGCATTACAAATATGGCAATGATCATTTTCCTACTTTGTGTCACAATTCTCTGTCAACTTGAAGAGAAACAAAAGAGCTGCAGAAGTTGTACAAAGCCACATGTACAGGGTGTTATTTGCTAGGGATTAACACCTTTACTTTCAGAACCATAATGACACGTACACACATATATGAATATATGAATATATCTTCAGACAAGTCCTCTTCAAATGGAGCGGACTGCGTTGGGCTACAAATATGGAATAAGCAGTAAGTAAATCGAATGGATTGCATGCTAAGACATGTTACTGAGACTGTCCTAATCACAGGATCACAGAACCAACTGGGTTGAAAAAGACCTTCAAGATCATTTAGTCCAACCAATGGCTGTGATTGAATACAACCATGTCAAGTAGACCACAGCACTTAGTGCCACATTCCTTAAATGTCTCCCAGACAATGACTCCACTGCTTCCCTGGGCAGTCCAGTCCATTCCAATCCCTAATCACCCTTTCTGTGATGAAATTCTTCCTGATGTCCAAACTAAACCTCCCCTGATTTGATGTCCTCAGTACCCCCAGGTTCCCTAGCTCTGCTGGCCACTCTATCCCTGCTCCAGGCCAGGCTGCCCTTGGCCTTCTTGGCCACCTGGGCACTGCTGGCTCATGTCCAGTCGCTATCAGCCAGCAGCCCTGGGTCCTTTTCCATGGAACAGCTTTCCAGCCACTCTGCCCCCAGCCTGTAGCTCTGCCTGGGGTTGTTTTGACCAAAGTGCAGGACCCAGCACTGGCTTTGTTAAACCTCATGCCTTTGGCCCATGGATCCAGCCTCCCCAGATCCCTCTGTAGAGGCTTCCTACCCTCCAGCAGATCAGCACTCCCACACAGCACTGACCCAGCTCCCACCTGATTTGGGCAAAAGCCTATGGCAACCTCAATATATATCAAGAGTTTGTAACATTACAGTAGTGGAACAAATTCTCAAATACACAGAGAAAAATTAACTATAAAATCAGGAGCATCTTTTGATTAATTCCACTGTGCCATGACTGTATTTATGACACACAAATATTCTGCTCCTGCCACACTGTATGACCTGTATTTGAGATTAATATCAGGAACAAGGCAGATTTCATCACACATTCCCAGAATAGCATTTACAAATAAGGCATTTTGGCAGATGTTCATAAGAATGGTGATGAAGAGACAAAATTATTAAATATCTCATTATCAATCATAAATCATCAAGTATTCTTATTCATTGCTACACATACAAATCCCAGTGAAGAATGAAAATTGTGCAACAACAAATTCTCAATATACAATAACCATATAGAAATGCAATTATATTTACATCTGTATAATAATCAGTGATTTAGTCAAATAACAGAAATAGCATTCTTTGCTGAATATTTTAAGGACATCTTTGATCTGACAAATACATACACTTGCACAGATAGATAGCTAGATAGATATCTCTACTTGAGTTAAATTCCTCCTTGTACTACTGAAACTAAATTAATTAATAACATTTGTGTGCCTTTGGCCCTTTCTGAGTACTTGTGAAATATTCTTAAGGAGGATTTCATAATACATAATGTCTAATTATTAATTATTAACAGTAGCAGCACTTGTCAAAAGGATTTCTGTCTTCAGAGCAATCTGTACACATCAGGCCTCACTACATCATTGTGGAATAGCTGTTTAGAGCAGACTTGGACAAAACTCCCTCCTTGAAGACAGAGATAAATGCGTTTGTGCTGCTGTGTAGGAACAGTCACTGCCCACTGCAAAGGTGCATCCTTGTCTCACCACTGTGGCCAGTCCCACATCCCACAGTGATGAGCTTCTTCACTTGTCTCCTGTGATGGCAGCCAGGCCACAGCTGGAAAGCTTCTGTCCTTCACCCTTACACACCAAATGCAGGGTGGCTAAAGTACCCTTGTCTATCCTGATGAAATTCTGCCTCCACAAGAACACACAGACTGCATCTGTGTGCGTGAGCTGCAGGACAGTCTTTCTCAGGAAGCTCTGTTAAGCTCTGATGCAGAGTAAGTTCTATGCATTCTCTCACGATGTCCCAGTTTCATGACCCTCACTGTCTTTGTCCCACTGACTTGAGATGGGAGCAGAACTTTCTCTTGTGTCTTCATCTCCCTTTGTCCTACCACCAAACTGGCGTGGGTTTTTGTTTTTCTGGAAAAGATGCTCTTCAAGACTGCCCTTCAGGAGAGGATCTATGGAAAATAGCTGAACTCAGTCAAAGGAAGTTGCTGTCAGGGCTCTGCTCTCATCTTCTCCTTTTAATGCTGCCCTTCCAAATAGAGTGGTACGCTTTCAGGACTTCACTTGCTGCAATTTACTTGCAGGAATATTGAGCTTTCTCAAAAAAGTCTTCAGACATATCCTTCAGCATTACAGCTGTTAGATTTTGATGCAAATTTCTCACTGAGTATGCAGGAGACTGAAACCACCACAGTTTGCTTGTGCAGTTCTGGAAGAACAAGCTCATGGTGTGTAGTTTCTCTAGTTAGGGTTAGTGCCAACCAACTGGACAAGAGGCACAGGAAGTGACAGCTGAATGTGAGGAAGAACTTCCTTACTGTGAGGGTGACTGAACAAAGGACCAGTTTGGCATGAAAGGTTATGGAATCTCCTTCTCTGGAGATATTCAAAATCCATCTGGACACAAACCTGAGCAACATGCTCTAGGGGATCATGCTTGAGCAGGGAGGTTGGACTAGATGACCTCCAGTGATGTCCTCCTACCTTACCCACTGTGTGATCCTGTGAAATCTGGTACCCCAGAGATATCTGTTATCCCCACTGTCACTGCCTGGCTCAGCCTTGGCCAGTGGTGGGCCCATCTTGGTGAATTTAATGACAGTCCTCATCCTGAAAAGGTCCCATAGGAAGAGTCAGGGAGGCCTTCCAAGGAGAGGCAGAAAGCACTACTAGATTTCCTATCAACCAATATCTGCTATACAGTTCCTACACCTTAAGGAGCCTCTACAGGGAACTGGCCCAGAAAAGTAAGGAGTTAGAAATAATATAAGTTCTCATAATTTATCTCAGAAATGGCTGAATTATTTTTCTAATCAAAGGCTTTTTGCTTGAATTATGCAGTGTTAATTATTTACTTGTACCCAACACAGGAATAGATCATCAAGAGCAAATCTTCTGTGGCACACCAAGATGGCAAATTGCAATTTCCTATGGTAAATACTGTATGATTTATTTTTATTTGCTATGGCATAAATGCATATTAAAATGCAAGGGCTGTGGCCTCCTTTTGCTCTAGAGCTACACAATACATGCTTCCAGTCACATTACAGAGAAATTATTAGGCAGCTGATCATTATTAGCATTATTTGCATCCCATCCCTACCTTATCCTTATGGCACAACTGTCTCCAGTACTGAGACCTCTTACTGCAAATTTTTCCCCATTTTAAAAACAAAACAGATAGTCTCTTTTAGCTTGTGAGCAGACACACACACACAAAAAAAAAAAAAAAAAAAACCAAACCCAAAACAAAACAAAAACAAAACCAACCAACCAACCAAACGAAAAACCCCCATATTATGGGACCCTAACCAAAAACAAAAAAACCCACAGAAAAACCCTATGAGTCCTTCTGTAAATGTAGGGGATAGCTTAAGGAGGAAGATAGAAGCTGGTTGAATCCAGAATTGAGTTACATGATTATTCAGGGCTATTGAATACAATAGACTAGCTGGCTGGAATGTTCCTAGATAGAGATCAAATAGTTCAGCCAATGAAGTGAAATAGTAATAGAGATCCTTCAAGTTTCTTTTAATAAACACACAGATATAGTGGCTCAACATGTCACATTTTTGCCTTACTTTGAATTTAGCTAATGAGGAAAACAATAAAATTAAGCATTTTTACCACCAGAAAACATAATTTATTCCACAACAAATGTTAACCTCTGACTAAGTTTGTTTTCCTATTTTGTACTTGAATATTATTGATTAACCAAAGGACCAGAAGAATCTTTAAATTCATCCCAAATTGTCTGAAAGCTTTTCTTGGTTTCCCAAGTATGAATTCCACATAGTAGAAAGAAAAATATTTACAATCTCGGTGGTAGGAGACACCTGGGGAAAGTGAAAATGATAGTGGGAAGAGAAGTTTGACTCAACTGTAGGTAGAGTAAGATGTTTGCCCAGAAAATACAAAAGATAAGCCATCAATAAAAACTGTAGTCTTGAAATTCATTCCACAAATACGATAGTTCAGCATAGAAATAGCATCAGCAATTCCAACTTGCAACATAACAGAAAAACAAACATCAGCAGGGTATTAGAAACTAATCTAGGAGAAAAAATGTCATTTACAGGTAAGATATATTGAGTAAAATTTGTCCTGTGACTGCAGTTCTTTTATGCAGGAAATAGGCTCATGTAGTGAGAAGAACCTCTGGAAATTTCAGAAGAAGAAATCAGCTGAAGGAGGATTTCCTTTGGCAGCCATGAGGAAGGCTTGTAGCTGTCCCTCTACAAGTCACTGCTGACCCCAGGAATCAAATGGGCCATCCTCTGGAGATGGGGCCATAGAGCCAAAACACCTGCATTTCAGGGACCTGGAACAACACTGTCATCAGCAGAGCACTGGCTCAGGCCTCTGGGCTGCATAAATTCCACAAAAATTTGAAGACTGCCTCAGTGCTTGCAGCAGCCCAGGGTGGAGAGAGGGCTGAAATGGGTTAAAACTGCCTTTACTTCTCCCTCCCATGTGAGTGACACAGACTGTCACCCCTCACTGCCACTAAGATCCACACAGAGTATCCTTTAAATTTAAAGACAGGCATATTTTGAGAAAAGAAGTGCGAATAGTACAGTCAGGAATTGCACCAGGAGAAATGCGCTGGTATCCCATGAGAATGCCATAGCACCCACCATGAATCTCCTTGCATTCTCACCACAAGCCAAGCCAGAAGGAACCGCTCCCTTTGGGCCAGGTCCCAGCACACACCTTCTTCCAAGTGCAGGCTGCTTCCACCATCATTGGGATAGCATAGAGTCAGGGGCTTCAGAAAGAAAACGAGGAGCTCTATCTTAAAATCTCATATTTTAAGACTTAGTTCATGTCAAGCCACTTTCCACGACCAAAAAACAAAGCCTAAATGGAACAAGAAGGAGAACTAGAGGGGTATTCTTATCCTAATGAAAAAATTAGTAGGCACACAAGCCCAAAGGGGCACAAGGGATATCATAAGCATTTCTTTGCTCTGACAAACTGTCTCAGCAGTGAGAGTGCCAGAGAAGAGGCTGTCAGTGGCTAAAAAGAAGAAATCCCCAAAGTAGCCACAACATTCAAGGAAGTGTTCAGGCCTGAGTCAGCTGTTAATTAGGTAGCTTCAAGTGGGAGAAACCATTTATAGGAAACCTTGATTCTGAAAAAACCAAAATCTCATGTACTCCATCTGGCATCATGATGGGTCAGTGAACGTTCAATAGAACAGAGAGAACGAAATGAAGCAAAACTTTAATGGTGGCCAGGAAGAGTCTTTAACTCTTTGTGACCATCTCATTAACTTCTGTCCTCTCCATCATTTTCAGTTCATCTAGACACTTTAACTGGCTCGTGGGATGACTCACTCATTGAGGTGAATGAATTCTTTCCACCAAAAAAGCAGAAGGTGACTTAATGTTTATTCTAGTGGCCCTCATAATCATTCCCCCCATGTCCCAGGGACAAGGCAGAGAATCAGATGCCACGATGCACAATTTTGTGGTGTTAATCTAATTTGAAACAAACATAAGTAGGGAAAACAATTCTCCAAATCTCTCATTTCAAATGATTTAATTTAATGCTTCTGGTGTGATCTCATCATTCCAAATTACTGGATTAGATAAATAAACTCCCCTAAAATAAACCTGCATTGATAGTTTCTTGCATTCTGTTGGCTTGTGTCTAATTTATTTTATTCCTATTAAATTTGTAGTACAGACTCTTATAAGTATTTTCCAATAACTTCTAAATTTCTACAATTGCTGAGATAGTGTCTCAGACAAAGACCTATAGGGCTGAAATAAAAATAGTGAAGGGTTCAAGATGACATCATGTTTTATGAACACAAGACGTGACCACAAATAACCTACAATAACCTTTAAAATTAGTTTTTTCCTGACTTCATAAAACAATATTTTATTTGGCAGGCCCTTGTTGGCAAGCACTTTGAACAGTTCTATTTGTTTTCTGTAACCAGGAAGACACAACCAGTGTTTTCACATAGGTTTCCTCAGTACTGTGGTTTTGCCATTTTTTGCCTCTTTATTACTGCCTGCTGCTGTTGAATATTTTTCCTTGGGATGTTTATTAAGAACAAGGATATGAATTTAAAAAAAAGCCCAAACTTTCTTTGTAACAGCACTGGTGAGTTTCTCCCACTGTAATATTACTGTATCAAAAACACAGAAATAGATCATGGTATCTAGAATGATCTGGTTGCTTTAAGTCTAAAGTTATGTAATAACATGCAGCTGGCTACATGTATATTATGAGAAACTGAAGGAAATCAGCCCATATGTCCTTTGATGCATTAACCAAGACCAAGATTTAGAAATCCACCATAGCTTGTAACACCATATGAAATGGAGGAAGGGGCTTAGCCAGTGAATGAACTAAATAAAAAAAATCCCTAAGCATTCCAGTTAAAGTAAATAAGAAATGAACATCCTAGAGTGACAGAAATACTGCTGGTTTCTTAGGGGATTGTACCTGGGATTAGTTACTATTTCATTCCACCATCACCAGTGGTCCTGGTTATGAGAGCCACAACTCGAGAGCTGTGTGTTCATAGAACCTCCAGCAGCTGAATGGGATTGCTCTCTGAATTTGACACTGGGCAAGCCTTTGTTGTTTTAAATGGACAATTTTCCCACCACATCTGTAGGAGTAGTTATGCTTTTCCCAAAGTTTTAAATATGTTAATTTGGCAGTTTGTGGTGGTTTGGATTATATATATATGTAGCTTATATATAGATGTATAAACATCTAAATCTCTATAAGATTTTCATTCAGTATAGTTTTAACTATGATAGAAATTTTGTCTGCACTCCCAAATTGCACTATTCAGCAAATCACATCTTCCCTGCTGTCCGCACACCAAAAAAAAAAAAAAAAAGAAAAAAGAAAAAAAATGGATTTATATGTTTGAGCAGGGGCCATGCAATTAAGAGGAGCTTTTCAGCTTCTGTGCAGTTTGGAGCTCCTAGAAATCCCTCTTTCTTCTGTACAGTGTGAAGGTTGAGTGAATAATGTAGGTTCCAATAATTAAACTTGCTCTATTGACCTAACCAAAATTAACTGGCCATGCAACAATGTAGCTGTCCATGTAAAAACAGGAAGTCAGATTTCCCCAAGTAACCCTTATTCACCATGAGAAAAACAGCTGGTGCTCTCCCTTTATATGCAAGTGTGTGGGGCATGGATAAAAGATGTATACTTCTGATATCCTCTCTTTTAAAAGGCTGTGTTTTTTTTTCCAGTGGAAGTCTTCCAGCACTCAGTTCCTGAGAGGTAGGGCCCCAAGACAGTCTGGTCAAAATAGTTAGAATCATATCTCTGTAAGGAGAAGTCTGTGAAATCGAACAAAGAAGCCACATTAGTATAACATGAATAATCCTCCCTGACCTCCAAAGAGAAAAATAATAAAGGATTTATTACGCTTTTTTTTCCTCCCTAAGAAAGAGTAATAAGAAAAATCCTCCTTACAACAACAATAACCACTGTTTCAGAATCAGAGCCTTTGTGTCACTGTTTTTCAGTAGTTACGCTACATTTCTCCCAGTACACTGCTGGGATTTTTTATTTTTTATTTTGCTACGCATGCTCGCACATCTGCTCCACATGTGTGATCAGCGACTGGGTTTTCTGAGCTGAACGTCCTGTTAAATGGACAGAGTGGGCAGATCATTCCTTAGAGAGCAGAGAATCTGCCTCTGGTGGATTGCTGCCAAATGCAATGGTGTAATAAAGAAAAGAAAGCTGCTCGTTCGGATTGCTCTGAAATGAACTGTGTCCTCTCCTAAAATTCCATCTGGTTAAGATCCCTGGAGGCACAGTCCAACACACCTAGGTCTGGCAGTCTGTGCATTTGATGGCTGCAAACATCTCTGTGTAGGCTGGCTGGGGGAAGGCAGGATCATTAAGAATTAGAAGAGGTGAAGCCATTGTATTCACTCCCTTTCACCCATCCAGACAAAATTACAGATGACGGTTGTGGAGGTGAATGTACGTTCTGTCGCTGACACTGACAGATAATCTTTAAAATAGGTGTTGTAGGCTTTGACTTCCTCTGAATTGTCTAAAAGCTTTGTTTTCAGCTGGTGGAAACCAGCAGCAGTCTGGGCTGATTGTCCCTCTTCAGGTTTGGCCCTTTCTGCAGTAATCAAGGGCTTCATAGTAAGCTGTATGAAGGAGATTGAAGTGAGCATTTTGGTATGTGTGCAAGGAAATCCAGCTTCCAAAAACACCAGGGACTGATAACAGATGTACAAAGTAAGACAAGAAATTAACAGATGCTTCCCAGTTTGGGCCATGATCACTGATAAAACCAAACTCAATTGGTTCTTAGGTCACATTAGAGTCTGCTGCAGATTAATTTGGCTCTTCGCTGATGTTGGCAAAATTAAGATTGCAACTGCAAAGTGCTGGATACAAGGTGATTTTCTGAAGTAATACCAATGCTACTGAAAGGATTCTTCTGTGAGTTTAGTAGTTAGTTCTGCACCAGGCAATAGTATCACATTGGTTTAATCCATCTCTGTAACAGATGTCCTGTAGAACATGACAGTTCTATACTCAACAAACCAAATATTTCATTTTCATTTTCTTCTCAGTTCACATGTATCCTTGTGAAATAATCAGGGCCTGGGAACTGTCCTGGGCATTGAATTATGATCATCTATGGTGTTAAAGAGTTAGACATCCCTAGTAGCCTCAAGGCTGCTGCCAACTACTCTTCAAACCACTCCCAGGCACAAATCAGAAGCAGGGGATTTCCACAACCATTCCCAAAAGACAATTTGTAAGCAGACACATGGTTGTGAAGGATAAGAGTGTTTACTAGAGCAGAGCTGTCTGCCCTGTACTCATTGGCCTCAGTTCCTGGGAACACTCTGGGAATGTCTCAGCTGCCCATCCATAGGCCTAGACAACTCTCACCAGTGGGACATTATTTTAAGGAGAGGCAGAGTCTACCACTTTTTGAGACAGGGTTGTGGGTTTGGGGGCTTTTTGTGTCAGACACAATTTTCTTTGTAAAAAAGCACAAATCACAAAGTTCTGAAATTATTTTCAAGACTCCCCTTTGCAGTTACCACTGGACAGGGTTTTGTTTCTGTGATTGTCCTGAAAGATATTGGGCAACTGAGTGCCTGCAGTGGTGTCACTGGTGGGGTGGATCTCACAGCCTCTAGCTAATGTAATCACACTGCCCCACTGAATACAGCCCAAAAATCTTTTGGTTTGTTTTCCCTTTACCAGAGGTGTTTTAAAATAACTAGCTGCCAGTTAAATTGTGAATTCCCATTGTCCTTGTTTATCCATCTGCTTGTAATTTTGCTGGTTTTGGTTCAAGATGATTTTTAACTAATTTGAAATCATTAATTTGATCATTGCTTACCACCCAGAAAGAAATGGCCAAAATCCAGGATTCTGCCTTTGCAAGACTTTTCAAGAACTTGGATCCAGCTCAAATACAAATGATTACTTTTCAAATTTCTCTTGAGTCAGATATTATAAAAAATTGCATTAGAAAGAATTACAGAGAGGGTGTACCTTAAAGAAGTTTCTCCTTTGGCTTAAATTGTTATTTTAACAACTACAAAACTGAGAAAAGCATCACTTTCACTAATAGCTGTACTGGCTCATCAGGTCTCAGACCAGGTATTCCAGGGAAAAGCTCATGTTTAACTGGTACTTTCTGGGCTTCATTGCAAGAACCTGCGACCTGGTGGGAATTCCTGACCCAACCAGCTTCTAGTCCCATGGAAGGCTTGGTCTGAACCAAACACTTTCAGGCTCTTTGCTCCCAGGCACTGTGGACAAAAAGCAGAACCAAGGGCTAGGAGGGTTCCCAGACAGCTAGGAGTAAGCTCTGATGCACAAACCTGAGAAGCCAGTGACTTTTCCACCTTGACTTTCTGCTGCTCAGATTTTGAGAAATGCAAGACCTTTGGCGTTCCGTGTTCTGGAGTCAATGAACCAGCTTTCTTCAATGAGTAGTCTGGGACAGATCATTCCATTAGACTATTTCTGATATAAATTAGTGAATAGACATAAGGTAGAAAAGAAAGCAGTGAGTGGAGCTTTTATTAACTAATCACTAGGATTAATTAGTGGTATGTGAAAAAGTTGAACTCCTAAAACCAGATGAAGGTTGGCCAGTTTGGCAGTGGGAGATAGCAGGGGAGGGGGCTTAAATGTTTTCATCCAGACCTCAGATTAGATTTAGAATATGGCAGGGTGAATTTAAGGAAATCATACTTGCAAAATGACACTGTTTAAGTAATATAAAGCTATTTAAGTAACATAAAGATCTCTCCAATAGTTTCACATGAAGATCCTATCTTTATCAATTATGTACAAAAAGAGGGTTTAGCAAATAGCTAGTAGAAATGGTACAAGACCATTAGGACAAATGCTGAAAAAAGATATTCACTCATTATCTAAATCATGGTGACAGCATAATAACTACCAAGGAGGTGAATGAACTAGATTTCAGAGCCACCATTCAAACCATCAGAACCATTTAACCCGTTCTGAAGTTTCTGTAAGTTCACTTAGAGGTTTTCAATATTTTCTTGTTTTCTTCCTGCCTTTCTGTGTCCCCATTTGTGCACAGCCTTCCCCTCCGTTCCCCTTAAGCTAAAATCTCCCAGGAGTGCATTTTCCTTGTAGTGGCCACAGCACAGCATGGCAGCAATGTGGCTGCTGCCACGGGAGGCTGGGGTCGCACCACGTGTGCTAACAGGGTCTGCAGTACCTCCTGCTAACCAAACCTGTGGGGAAGACAGGGGCAAAGAGTCATCTGGAAGTGTGCATGAAAAATACAGAGCCAGCTTAAACAGAAAGGATTCCTTCTTTGAAACTTTATCAGCTGAGCAAGGCACCTTGTCCTAAGTGACTTTTCCTCGTTGTAAGACAGTAGACCTGAAAATCAAAGTTTGTCTGCACAAGAACATTGTCTTTGAGGCTAATCATCTCACCTACCTTGTGAACTGCTCTGCTACCCTTTAAAGACCTGGAAAGTGTTCCCACTGGCTTAGGTGGGGTTTTGGATTGAGTCCCTCATATAGGTACAGTAGAAAGCCCCTAATCAAGCAAATAAAGCTTTGTGAAGTCAAACTGTCCTATGCTTTGCAGTTCTGCTAGAATGTATTTAATATAATTGAAATATTTGTCATTTTATAAATGAATAGAAAGGAAAGTAGAGGAAGACATAGTGTTGTGTATGATAAATATGCTTTTTTAGCACATGTTGGGGTACAGAAGCAGAGCTCTTCAGAGCCATGCAGCTGTCCACTACTGTACCTGGCATACTGCTTTCTAGATCTCATAAAACTTTAAAAAAGACTCCATAATAGAGTACTGTGCCATACCACACCACACACCTCTTCATTTTGCAAACACTATGACAGAGTTAGGAACTAGTGAGAGGAAAAAAAAAACCTACTACTGGGGGAAGATGTTTGCCAACTTTGTCTCCTCAGTGTTCAGTACTGTTTTTAAATGCCTCAGCAAGTTGTTCTTAGGTGAAAGATAACAGTCTGCCAAGTCTTGAGAGTAAACATTTTGTGTAGGTCCACCCACAATGCATTCAAATAAGAAACTGGAGCTTATTCAGTGTAACTCAGGGTTAACCATCTCATTTTCAACATAGTTCACTCTTCATGGCCTTTCAGATCCTTCTCTTCATGTTTGCTCTCAGCCTCCTGAAGCTTCCTGCCTGCTCTTTCATGTTTGACATCTGGCTTCATCAGACTTAGGTTATCAGTATATTTGCGAACACGTCTGATGAAGGCCTTTTATTACTTACCTGCAGTCTGGTTTTAAACATTAACACCTAAATATTGACAGGTTCTATTCTTGTTCCCCAAACTGCATATTGTTTACATGTGTTTCTCCTAGGCCTATGGAGATTAAAATGCAAACAAATATATATATGCATATATTTCCATCCTGACACATTTTATATCTAGATTATAGATTTTATTTATAGATAAATATAAGAACATATGATATATATATATATATAATATAGGCAACCTTTGAGCAACTTTTTTTTCCATGAAGATTTGGCTCTAAAGCTGAGTATTTCTGAATTATAACAGCACCTATTGATCTCTCTGTAAACAACATTAGAACAGGCTTCTGTTGGCAGTAGAGCAGCACAGAGTTTCAGAGCACCATGTACTGGAGGGCCCTTTCCATGTGCAGTTGGTAAAGTTAGTGGCTGTACCAGGAGGAAGAAGATAGTATAAAAAATGAGAATAAAAGCTTGGTCTCGGATATTATAGAGCAGGGGAGGAAAAAAAGAAAGGGTGTAGGTAGTATATTTCTAGAAAACAGAAGAGGGATATAAGAGATTTCTGGTCTCCTGTGGAAATCAAGATTGATGACATTTTTTCAGATCAAAGACCAGAAAAAAGTAATCCAAAGTAGGAAAGAGGCCTTCCACTGCAAAAGCACACGTGAAGCTCATGATATTACGGCACTGGAGATGCTGGATTTGAGGCTGACAATAGCAGCCTATGAAGGGAAGAGAAGCTCTGTAGCTGGTGTAGCAGAAGGGAGCCTGTCCAGCAGGCTGAGGCTGAGATTCAGGAAAGGAGTCTGACCAGGACTCCAGAAGTCCTTGACCATTCTGAGAAGTGTGTGCAGTGGGAAGTGCTGGCAATGGGCTCCCAGTTCTGCCCCTGCCTGAAGCTGCTTTGGTTTCTACCCCTGAACTGCACATAGATCACTAAAAGATAGAAATCTCTACCGTGTGACAAGACAACCAAAACAATGCATGAGACTTTACCTTAAGAATTGTCTTTATGGTAACTTGCTTGGAGATTACCACAGGTTGTACCTGCGACTTAAATCCTCTTCCACCTCAGAAAATAAGAGTGCAATGTTTTGTCTGGTAACTACTGAGCTGTATAGTTTCTTGGTCTCCGTTCCTCAAGAGAAATCTGGTAAAGTACCTTGGACAATTTGTCAAAACTTCTGCTCTTGTTATCTCTAAGGAATTGGCCAACATTTAAGGAGTTTGGATTGCTCCAAAGAGGAGAAATTGGTCAGAAATCAATACTTCTCTCAAACTGTTTTGTATATTTATAAGGAATGGATTGAACCTTTTTTCCTGAGAAGAAAGCCCACAGCTATTCACTGTATCAATGCCCTTCCAAGTTACCTCCCCACAAGGACTCTCCTGAGACTTTTCAGGATTGTGCAACAAGCTGTTTGTTGTTATCTGCTCCTTCTCTTTCTACACTATGAAAAGGAATATATTGCAGAGGAATCACAAGTAACAGCAGCCAGGTTAATAGAAGAATCAAATTAACACAGTCATGCCAGACCTGTGTTGCAGGTGAGCTAGTAAGCTTTGCAGAAGGCAGTGCTTATGAGTGCAAGCCCAGAACAATGCACAGGAAGGTGATTTTTGGGGGGGATAATGTTTACAATGTTCAAAAGCAGCACCTTATAAAGTATGGCTGGACCACTAGGATATTGTGGGGGATATCTAGGCATGTTTTTTTCCTGCTTCCATTTACTTTTCTCATTTATGCAACTATTGCATTAAATGATACCCTTTTTGGGCTTTCACACAGACAGCTGAGATTCCTCAGTTGCTTTCAATATGTCCTTGTATCAGCGTGGAGACCAGTGGCACTCCATGAACAATTTGTTTACTTGATTCCAGGTGGCCAAAACTGGAGCTTCCCTGGGCTGTCCGTGACTGAAGGTACAAGGAAGAGTTGCAATTTCAACAGCTGTTTTCTCTTTCTATGAGTAGCATACAGAAAGAGATAGTTAAACCACATGCTGCTTTACATTTCTATCTGGAGCAAGCTCCTGATCTTCAATGTGGACACTATGGATTTTAGTTGGAGTACCTGCAAACCAAAATTAGTTGTGTTAGTTTCTTATGCAACACCTAGCTAAATCTTTTAAAACAGCTGGATTGTCACAGTCTTCCATAGAAACAGCCAATGAACTATTATGGGGAAGGGTCACATTTTAAGGAAAGGTGAGGGCAGAGGCAGCAGCAATTCTTGGTAGTGTGCTGCTGTCAAGAAGTGTAATTGCACTATCTCACTGTCAAGGCTATGGGTAAATCGAGACTCAGAACTTGTGTGTCTCAGCAAAATGGGAGCAGCTCTCCCTGGCTATTACACATTGCTTGCTGTCACCTCTGATGGATGTTTATCAAGTACTTGGGGATCTTTGCATGCAAAATGTTACATATGAGCCAATGAAAATTAAATTTTATTGTGTGCTCGTTTAGGCAAAATGTTAACAGTAACTAGTGGAAAACTTCAATCTCTGTCTCAAATAGATGAGAATTGGAAAGAGCTGACTGGATAAAATATGTGAAATCTGAAAAAAGTCTGTCTGAAAAGTGTGATGTGCTCACAGATAGAGAAAGGGACTCTGTCATATATTAGCACTTGTATTTAATCTAATGAGAAAGATCAAGAATACAGCAAGCTGATACAGCTAGAATATTGTCTAAGTATATTGCACTGATAGCAGTCAGCACTTAAGTTGGATAAAGTATGTAAGAAGATCTGGTATGTACAGGATATTCAAACATCTTACAAGTAAGTGGTCTTTAAACAATTTTGACATTGAGCAAAGGGGTCCAATCAACTTGGAGCTATGAATCTTCTCTGAGCTGGGGTGAGGCACTTCCTAACTACACCTCTAGCACTAGTGCCTAAAATAAGTGGATGCAACCAACAGTGCAAAAGAATAAAGAGATTGATGACAACTGAGAATAGCACTGACTGGCCCTGGCTGAAACACTGGAGCTGTAAATCAGCTCGTGTGCAGGTGCAATTCTGAACGTGCCTTTGTGCATGTGCCTGTGCTTTCAGTGTCTGCCAGACAGAGATCACAGGCAGCTATTGCAGCTCCCTCAAACCCTGCCTGCCTCTGGCAGTTGTTGAGGAGCTGGTAATTGTTTCCCCAAACTACATACCAGGTGCAGCTCCCTTGGCTCTAGGTTGTCATTCACAAAACTGCTCTGGACCCACTTGGGAAGGGCCCACACCTCCTGCACACACCATTCTAAAGAAAGAGGGCAAGTGAGAGCCAGAGAATAAGTACTTTGGTATGGAACAGATATTTCTCTTCAGCCTTTGCTGATTCTATCCTGAGCCATTAATATGTGACTGAATGACATTATTTTTAAGATAATGAATTACCACAAATGTAATTTTTAAAAATTCTGTGTAGGATTTGCCAAACAATATACTTTCTTCTTGTAAACTTTAAGTTTTAATACAGCTTAAGTTTGATGGAGGTACCTGTGAGTCTGGGTCTGACTGACTACATCAGAGGGCAGAGACTTTAGGCTGTCCTTCCTTAGCTGGAAACCCACGACCTGAACCTTGGTGCATGCCAGGAGGCCGCCCTTTCCCCGGCACATGCACATCCTCCTCATCGTATCATAAAGAGCTAAATAAGCCCATCCACCTTTATAATATCATAAAGTGCTTTGCATTCGCTAAACCCACCGACCACCCTTTATCACTTTATCACATTGTGTGCTTCATCACACAGAGCACCTCAGTCACAGCCGCCAGGGTTAAGCTGCCAAGGGAAGGCGCTCGGTGGCTGCGGAGCCGCGCTCAGCGCCGGGCTCGGAGCGCCCCGGGAGCCCCGGGATTCGCGGCCGCTGCCGCCGCTCCCATTCCTGGTGTTCGACTCCCCCTGCAGGGCGAGTCCCGCCGCTCCCGCTCCGCTTCGGGGCTGGCCCCGACCCCTGCAGCCCCCAGCCCACCCCGCACCGCCGCGGGCATCGCGGGCTGCCCGCTGAAACGCTGTACGTCTATCGCAGGAGCAGCCGTAACCTCATCATCCCTTACTTTCTCTCCTCTTGCTCATTATTTTAGGGTTTCAGCCCATTTCTTTGTGGCTCTCAGGTGCTTCCAGAGATGCTGTTTTCTACATCCCTCCCTTTCTGGTACAGCCCCCTGCTCCTGCACTGCTGCCTCCAACACACCTCTACATCATCTCTCTCACCACCACTCTGTGGCAAAGCTGAGGGGCACAGATTATTTTTTTTTTGTCCCTCCGTGAAGTCTGACATTTGAATATCTTCAACCTATAGAAAGGCTAGAAAATGGCATTTTCTTTTTTATTTTGTTGTGAGTAGTGAGAGAAAAAAGAAATTTTGAAACATTTATTTGAGTATTTTCAATCAAAGTAAAACAGTTTGGCATCCAAGTGCAGCTTGCTCCAAATGCTTTGCTTTGTTTGGGTTTTTTTGTATTAAACTGCATTTCCCTATAATAGTGTATTGCCCCATGGGAGGAATATTCTGCTGTTTAATGCCACATCTTGCCAATGGAGTAGTCTTCCTGGTTGAACACCTTTCACAAACACTCCAGAGTTGTCCAACTTCCTCCCTGTGCATGCAGCTTGCTTCAGAGCCAAAGGAGAGGAAGAAGAAGAAGAAGAAGAAGAAGAAGAAGAAGAAGAAGAAGAAGAAGAAGAAGAAGAAGAAGAAGAAGAAGAAGAAGAAGAAGAAGAAGAAGAAGAAAGAAGAAAGAAGAAAGAAGAAGGAGAAGGAGAAGATGGTTGTCCCTCTGGCACTTGGCCGAGGACAGCTGCAAGATGGGGACGAGAGCCTGATCTGCTCTCCTCTGAAGCCAGAATAGAAATACAGAAATGCTAGGCCATGACTTTGGTGAACTCATTGAAGCCTGTGGGTTTTAAATGAGCTAAAACCCCTGATTTATTCCAGTTTGGTTCCAAAGATCACTTCAACTTTGTAGACAACATGTTTTCTTCCCAAAATTCATTTATTCTTAAGTGTTGTCTCCTCCTCATCCTACAAAATGTCAGCTTTAGCCCCAAGCAGAGAGCAGTCAGCAGTGAGGAGGGTTTGGGGATGTTGGGATGTTTCCTGCTGACAGTCCCTGGCGGGGGGGAACATGGTCCTGAGCTCAGCCACCATCCCCAGCCCTGTTAGGATGGGAAGGGGCTGAACTGGGAGCCAGACTGGGCTGGGGGTGCAGGGCACCTGCAGCAAAGTCTGCTCAGGGATCAAGAAGAAGGCTCTACCTGGAAATGAATGCCAAAGAGCTGCCTGTCCCCAGCCCTCTCCTCAGGTCCCCCAGCCCGCCCCACCTCTGTGGTGGCACAGCCTGGGCTGGCAGGGTTACACACACCTGTGTGGCCAGCCCTGCTCCCCTAGGGCCACACACACGAGTTGAAAGTCCAGTCCTCAATTAAATGCTTTAAAAAAACACCAGTTCTTAACAGCATAGTGTCAAATGTCTGTCCAAGAAGGATTTCAGCTCAATTCATGTTGCTCATCAACAGAGATGAGCATTTGTAAATCTACTCCACAACATCAAATGAGTCAAATGAGAAACATGGCTGAATAAATTCAATACACTGACAAATTCTGTAGTCCAAGGTCCTTGCCTGTATTTCAGGTACATGAGTAATACCACCTATTATCTCTAGAGCCACTGAAAAATGAATGCAGGCAAAACAAGGTTTCCATTGTTCAGCTGGTTAATCAAGGGCTCCCTAATACACAGAGTTGTTTTCAGCACTTGAGTATCATCTCAGCAGTAATAAATTTTACAAGACAGCTCCTTCAAGCATTTATGGTTTTCAATTTGCAAAATACTTCATAAATATGAATTCACTGTAAGAAATGCTGCTGTGAAGTAGCCATTGTTCATATTGCATAGAGGGAGAGGCTGAAGCATAGTGAAGTTTACCAACCTGCCAGCTCTCATTTTCCCTGAGCAGGACGAGTGCCCAGGAAACCAGATTCCTTGGTCCTTATTGAAACATGGGACCATGTGCACCATTCTCACTTTCTTCTTTAATGGGGAAAAAAGAGGGCAGCAAGACAGTGGGGGCCTAAGGGTTCTCTGTGACCTGGCATTGGCCTCACCGTTGTGGGGCTTTGTGTTTCCTGAAGCAGTGCCTGGGTTCTTGGCCTTACAGCAAGAACCTTACAGCATCTGTGCCCAGCCTCACTCCTTGGATTGTTAATTTAGGCTGTGGAATTCCTTGGAGAGCTGTTATAAAAGTGGCTGGCACATTAATGTCTCAGTGAAGATCAGGAGCCCAAAGCAATGCATTCAGTGTAGAGCAATACATTTGTTTCTTCAGAGATACTTTAGTTAGACAAGTGTCTGAGTTCAAATTTTGTTTCTACTAATGAACACAGCAGTGACAGTGAGAGCCGTAGCCCAGAGACCTTGCAGGAGTTATCCTTTTTTCAATTATATATATAAAATATACCTGTTTGAACCTGTTCTATATATAGTGGAAGCCCATGCCAGAATCAGTAACCAGCAGTCACCCTTGAAAATGTCATTGCTATGAAAAATAAGATGTCTTTGATGTTTTAAATAGCAGATCACCTTCTCAGCATTTCTGACTTTTGCATCTTTTAATTCCTTTAATCATTATTAGTATTATTACTGCTATTGTTATTGTTATTCATTCTTTCACCTAATTATATCATACTTATTCTTTCCTCCCCAGGAGTCCTGTTCTAGATATTCAGGACTGACCTTTGGCACTGTAGAAACTATTTCTTCTTTCATCCAATGACATTTTTATGCACATTTCTCTTCAAATATAAGTAGAAGGGCTATGGTGCACTATTTCACAATTTCATATGTCCAAAAGTCAGACATGTCTTTGAAATTAGTTGAATGTAATGGAGGTGCAATCAATTTAAATAAGACACTTTTTTTCACCTGCTTTTATAACTGTTTTGGGTAGGATGAATCACTTCAGATAATTCTATGCAAAAATATGATCAACACTTTCTGAAAGCGATGCTAAAAAAAGTCACATGTAATGATGAGACTCACAGTAGCTTTTAAGTAGTTTATACAGTCATCTGTACATAACTTCTACCTGACAGCAAATATGCATGAAACTCCAGATCTGAGATGGATGGCCTGCATGTAGAGCAAGGATCTCACATAGGAGGGCACCTCTGTTTATTTCTGTGCTCTCAGCTCTTGCTGTGTAAGAGGCACCTCTGTGAAAGCACAGGATCATCTGCATTTCTGTAATGCTTGTAAAATATGAGTGGATAATAAGTCACAACCTAGCCTACAGGCAAGCCAAAAAAAATTTGCAACAGTGTTTACAGTTTTACAGTTTTCCTTAACCCTAGGTACTGAATTCTTGCAACCAGGAAAAACAGACTTTGCATAGACACAAAATAGAGTTTTAACTGCAGAGGGCATGAAAGAGCTACTGAAGAGCAGAGTGCTTTACTTCCAAGGCATTATTACCTGCAACATAATTTTAGTCAAGTTTATTTTTTTTCCACACTAAATATCTATAATATGGCATTTTTGTTTCTAAAGATCCTCTGAGGATCCATCTGAATCCTTTCTTGCAGAAAAATACAAACCTAATAAAGAACATAAATTATTAGACTCATTCTAAAGGATATTTCTTTATGATAATCATGAACTAGAAATCATTCTATTATCCTCACTGAATCTAGTGGATCTCTCTTCTTACTGAGATTTCTTTCCCATTTTACTTCACACTCAAAACAGGGGTTTTTTTAATTTGCATACAAGATTGGTAATGTAGGCTGTGCTTACATTCACCTGTTCCCCACTTACTGCCATCATGCCCAGCCATTCATTAATGCTCATTTGAGTCATAAACCACATCTATCACAGTGCAGTACAGATAATATTTTCTAGGTTTTTTCTGATGTTTCTAAGGTTTTTATCAAATCTGGCTTAAGATTTATAAAAATAAAAATTAAAAAAAAAAAAGAAAAGACCTGAGATTTTCACTAAAGTACAAAATAGAATTCAAATAAACCACTTGAATATTCATAATTTGAACACAGAATTGTTCAAATACCCATTTCATCTGTAATTTAGGGCTTTCCGGAAAGCTGAAACAAATCTTACTCAGTGTGTGTTTTGAGAGGAATGAAAAAGGTCTGCAAAAACAACTACCAAAAATTCAGCCTGAGGCAGATACCTGTTGGCAGGAGCTATCCCAGACAATAAAAATGCTTTGCCATCCTCCACCCACACACCCTGATTAGCATAAATCCCCATTTTTCCATTAGCCCACATGCCAAGGGAGTTTTCCAGCCTCCTCTTGAAGGTAGTTGCATCTTTGTTTTTCACTTTGTAGCCGACACCATGCCCAGAGTTTTTTCATCCCATCTCAACACCTTAGGTTATCACTGCTGGGAGGGAATCTGAGAAGATGGAGAGAAAAATACTGGCCCTTCCTCTGCCATCAGCAGGATTTGTTGACAGTTAACTTGGGGAAGATTTTGGATAAAATATTGATGGACACCAGCAGAGGGTGCATTGCTGCCGCTGTAATGACCATTCTTATACTGTAAGTAAACCATAAGTAACCATGGTGCTGCAAAGCTTTGGACAAATCCTGCACATTCCAAGGCTGTGGAGCTGCCTACACAAAGGTGCACAATTGGTAGCAGGATTAAAGACCAAAGTCAGTGAAGCCAGTTGCTTTAAAGATTAAGTAAAAACCAACCAACCAAGGAGAAGTAATGTGTATTTTCTGCTGTGCACTCAAGGCATTTTGCAGCTTTTCTTGAAATATCCATCATAAAAGTACTTCTTTGATCTGCTGTAAGCAGCCACTCCCATAAGGGGTGAGAGGCACCTCATTTCCTTCCTTCCTTTTCTTATCCTGACCTACCAGTCTGGAATGCAGTTCACCTCTGAGCATTTTCAGATTTATCATTTTCAGAGAGGTTTGCATGTCACAACACACAACCAGGCTTACTTTGCTGCTCACAAAGACTGCACTGACAGCCAAAGAGAGGAGCCACATCCAGCAGCACCTGACCCTCCTGCATTTCACCCATGGATACATGCCCTTGTCTGCCGAAGGGGCACGACAGTGTTAAAGTAACACATTCTCATCTTGCCCTCAACACAGGCAGGAGCTGCAACTGCAAAGTTAAGAAAACACTGCCCTGAAGTTGAGTCACCATTTAGGCAAATCTATGATTCTACTTCTGCAGCCCTACATGCCTCCAGCACATCCCTTTGCAGCAGGAATCACAATGAACCTTTTCCCACAAAGGCATCCCACCTGGTGACTCTGGTGAGAGCTTTTTGAGGGTTAATTTGCAGACAGGTAACAGTTTTTCAGCTTCCTTGTCTGAATTTCTACACAGCAGCACAGCCCTAAATGCTAGCATACAGGAGAGAAGGACAAAATACAGTGTCCAAAAGAGGCCAAGTCTTTTTCTAGTCCTGCACAAAATCATCCTTTTAGGCTTATTGTGCTGTCATTGGATTCAGAGTGAGTACTCAAAGAGAGACTTTAAATTCTGAACTGCCCTTCAAAAGTGTCCTTACAACCCCACGTACCACAGGCCTGTGGCTGCTTAAGCTGGAGTCACAACTAAATTCCAAAACATAGTGGGCATTAATGAAGACCATAATGTTCCCTACCAAATGGCAAGGGAGTTGAGCACAGCATAAATACACACTTAGAACTGCAGCACAATAAAAATAATGATGATGATGATAATAATAAGCCCCTAGCATAACCAGCACGGTTATGTGTGAGTTAGCTGAAGATGGCTGGAGGGAGGAGATGCTGTGCATTCCTGAGTGCACTGCAAGGAAATTTCAGTCCCTCTGACTTCAGTGGGGCTTCAGTGAGGCCACGTCTCTGCTGTGGAAAGGAGCTGCTGAACACAGCGTCGTGGGGTTCCTTGCTTTTTGTCTCTGAGCAACTCCTGGCAAAACCACTGGTTACTAAGTGAAAACACACTTTTTCCAGTCACCAGGATTGTAAGCCACACCTGGATTTGGCTTTTTTTTCTTTCACTTTTTGTCGTTGCTGCCATTCTGATAGATTTGCAAATCTGGCTCCCTGACTAGGCGCTGACTTTACAAACCCTGGTTTGGCTACTGAAGCAGGGGAAGGGGGGTCTGGCCTTGGGGCGGATTATCCCCCCTCCGTGGGATGGCTCTGCTTGCAGCCTGGCTCGGGCTAACAGGCAGCTCTCAGTGTCAGCCCAGCAGCTGCCATGCAGGAGGTCTGGCCCCTGGGGCAGCTGCTGCTCATCTGCCGGCAGCTGGCAGCGGAAGTGACATCTGTTTTCAGTCCCAGCTGTGAGCGGCTCCGAGGTGCCAAAGCCCAAATGCCTCAGTTCTCGATCCAGGAGCAAGGAAGGGTTTCTGATGCCAGACCACGGCCTGGCTCGCAAGGGAAGGGAGGGGGGGATCGTCCCTTTCAACCATGGTGGGCTGGGAGGAATGGAAAAAGAGTGACAAATACGGAGAGAAAGAATAAGCAGCAGAAGTAGGGGAAAGGATGGGAAAACAGCACAGGAGAAAACAGGAACAGCTGAAATGAAAAATAAATATGAAATTTGAAGTGACCAGTCTGAGGCACAAAAACAAAGGAGGCAGAGTAATGAAAGAGATGCAGAAGTAACAACAAACAACGACCCGAGAGAGAGAGTTATCTAAAATGGCTGCTGTAGAGAGAAATGCCTTGTTGAGCTGCCATCTGAAGAGCTACTGAACCTGGAGAGCATTCCTGTCTGCAGCCCTTAGCCCATTGTGCTATTCAAGGGGTCTCCCCTGCAGGTTTTGCCATCTGGTGGAGCTCTGGGATATTCTCTCTTGCCTCCTTCTTCTCTACGCTATTTAAATTCACATCACTTTTTTCTTGTCCAAGTCTCTTGCACTCTCATTTATCTTGGTAACTGGGTTATATAATTCAGTGTTGTGGCATTTTAACTGAATTATAATTTTAGTTTCTGAGACAGGAATAGGTGCAGGATGAAGGACAAGATCCATTTCAATCTAAATATTGAAAATATACTTTAATTAACCTTAAAATAAATGTATTAAGAAATGCCACTTTGCTCCCCAGGTTTGTGTTTGCAAGAGAAGTGACTTTATCACAAAAAGTATCTTCACAGTTGGGACGGTTTCCTCAGGACAGGTGCTGAAATTGTGTTTTTTAGATCTCTAAGCTAATTGAGTATTCCTGGAAGAAATAATGAAGGAGAATGAATATTTAACAAGTGCTTTACAGCCCTGTCAATCAAAATCAAGCTACACTGGGAAAAAATGCAGTGTCAGTGACTGCTTCTTTTCCTTGGTGCTTGCCAGAAGCACAAGAAAGACTGAATTCTGGTAAACAATTGGGCTGGGAAATGGGCTGAGGGAGAGAGATGTCATAAAAAATTACCAGTCTGAAGCTGAAAGTGCGGGCACTGTGGCACACAGATTTGAACCCATTTTCACCCTGCCTTTAGTGTCTCACTGTAGGCACTCAGAGCAGGGCATTAGTCATCAAACTGTGTGCCTTTACAAATTATTCAAAATCAGGTGCAAATTGAATTGAGTTGGGCAGGAATAATCTTGCTGCAAACTCTGGCCTCCAGGAACACTGTTAGCATCAGCTTATTCTTGAACTCCCAAACCTCCCTCAACAGCAATGAAGGGATTGTCTGCACATTGGGGGATGGTTGATAAGATGAACTACAATTTTTCAGATCAAAGTTATGGATAAAGAGGAAGGAGATACAAAATAAAAAGAACACTTTTGCAGGTCTCAAAGTGAATGTGCTCATCTTCAGAAACAAAAGCCAATCAAAAAGCAGTGAGGAGTGGCAAGTGTCTGAGGCAGGGAGAACAGAGCAACCAAAGTATGACCCTTCTCTGGTGGAATGACCTACAGACAGGAGAAGTTGCTGTATCTTCAGAAATTGCCAAGTGATTGGAAACTTTATGTCTTTGGAAGCTTCTCTTTGGATGGCACATAGAACAGCACTGTGGAGATGATGAGATTTTGGTGTCACATAGAAATACAAATCTGAATACACCAAGGGCTCCATGAGATCCAAAACATTTTTGTTCTGCAGCCTACATTAATTATTAAGATGAGCTCCATCAAAATTGACTCTATTATGCCATTTATTGCAATAGGCAACATCTCACTTTCTCTTTGCTTTTGGGTATAGTTTTGGGGTGTTGGGGTTTTTGTTAATAATGCAATAATGCCACCATCTTCCATCCTTTTCATTTATTTCTTCTTCAGAGGACCATCAAGCCTTTTTTTTTTCAAGCTAGTTTGTCTGAAAAGCTAAAAAAAAGACTGAATAGAAAATCTTCTACCTAACTGACTGAAGACAAAGTAATTGAAAACTGACTGAAGACAAAGACAAAGATTTCAGATTTTGCATGAAATGGGTTAGTTTCAGTATACAAATCTAATTCACTCAACTTTGCATTTTTGAAAAGCAAAAACTTTGCACTTTTGAAAAGCATTTCTTGGGCCACATTTTGCATTCTTTTTTCTGATGAACACTACCCAAGGAATACTAATTAGAGTGCTTAAGGAGTAAGGTAAGCAAGGCTGGCAGAGTCTGAGCTTCTATTTACTTTCTGTTATCTCTGTCCAAATGTTCAAAGCAATATGGGTGGTGACTGATTCACTAGTTAAATTCAAAACAGCATGTGTGTACAAAAGGCTGCCAAGTTTCTCATGTATACTGCTATTTGTGAGAAGCTATGCACAGACAAAAAACAATCAGCCAGTTTCTTAATTTCATTTTATATCTTTATTCCCATTGTAAGTACTAACAATCACCCCAAAACCATTTAAATTTGGTTTGGATACACAATAGCATTAATCACAGCCTAGTTTCTTTTTTTTTTTACTGCAGTTTTAATATTTTGTGATCTGTTTTAGTAGTTCTGTTGTTGGTGTATTTGCTTCCAGCAAAATGGACTTCTCAGTGTTTGTAGATTATTTTAAAAGATTGCTAAAGATTAAAAAGCCATAATGCAATGATTAACAGTACATTAATAAAGCTTATTATCCTCCATTTAGGATTAGTACTAAGTATATTGGATGACCCAAAACTTACTTTTTCTTGTGCATTGTCTGTTCTCTTTTCAAAAATAAATCCATAAACAACTAAACAACTATATTATATTTTTTTTATTACAGCACTTCATTGCGGTATCATTTTATATTGGATTGAAATCTTTTTAGGAGAATGAGGTAAATAAAACAACCCTAAAAAATAAAAGCTCTGTTTAAGCAAATGATGTTGCACACAAACCAATGTTAATGCAGTATCACAGTGTATAAATTAGAGTGGATAGAAAACATGAAGGGTTTTATAAATTCACCTTCTTATTATTTGTGGAAAACACATCACAGATTGCATTTTTGTCTTCAAGCAAACAAGAATAACAAAATACAGTCAAAGAGACATCTTTCATCATGTCTTTTAAAAGCCTGTGGGACAAATTCCTTCATCAAATTTATTAATGTAAAAGCACATTCAGAAAACTTATTTGTGAGAGCTGCCCTGTTAAATTATGAATACCAGTAATAAATTCTTTAGTTCTTCATTTATTTGTGTGCTCTGCATATGAACAGACATGAATATATGTATGAATAAAATATGCCTATTGTATAGCCATACACAGAGCTAATATGAATGCTTATGTTGTACAATGTCAGAAAAGGACAAATTATTAATCAAAGCAGAGAGAAGAAAGAAGCAAAGAAGAAAGCAGATGATGCACAAGAACTTTGTTAGTTATCTTTGCATGACTTGTGTGTGGAAGAAAATGTATGCCTTGGATATAGAACCATCAGCTGACAACTCTTGATTTTATTTTGGAATGAAGGAAGTTTGGGACCAAGATCAGCTTCTAAAAGGGATTTAAACTAGATATATAAATAGTCATGTGAAGGGAAAGGGACCAAGCAGGGAGCTTGTTATCCTAAGTTTTTTCTGAGCACCAGAGGGAGTAGAACATGGTGGGAGTAAGGGGAGGGATGCTGTTTTTAGAGGGAAACTTGCTGAACTGACAGTGATAGACTGAATCAGTGACTCACTGGACACTTCTGGTGGGGATAAATTGCAGGAGAGATAAAATCCTGGGTCTGTTGCATAGGGAAAGACACATGTTTTCAGGGACACTGCTTGTATTGCTCTTAGTGGTTGTGATACCTGGAGACACTCCACATAATAACCATTCACCATTTCACCTTCCTGTCCCAATGGTCTGCACTTGACTATCACTGCAGAGTATCTTTGAGTTCATAATGCTTGCTCTCCCTGCTGCTATTTACTACATACCTCTGCTAACTAGCAAGAGATGAGAATTGTATTCTTATGCATGAATTAACAGACTCTTTGTATTTCAGTGGAGCTACAGGAGCTCTGAATGATGGCACATGGGCACTGGAAGAAGTGCAGCACCATGGAGGCTACAGCCAGAGCACACTGCATCTGGAAAACTGGGGCTTAGCACCTCCTTGTACCCATGTGTATCTTTTCTCTGATTTGAGGTTACCTTCATTGCACAGAGAACAGGTACCTGACCTTTCCAATACTTCCTGCAATATGCATTTCTGTTTATGGCAGGAAAGCCACACTCTGTAAGGAACTCTACATTCACTAAGAGGTATTACAGCAGCAATTTTAAAATAATTTCACATAAAGTTGAGCTGTGCTTTATCTGAAATAAAACTTAATTCATGCAGTCCTAGAGTACAACACACACATATACTTAAAGACCATTTTGCATGAATGCTTTGGTGTCCTCTGTGCACCTTTAAAATTATCAGTACCTTGAAAAACATTTCAGTATCATTCCTCACAGTATATACCCAGTGTATCTCAGAATTATTTGTATTTCCTTTTACACTTTGTACATAATATTAGGCTTGTATTTTAAATATCAAAAATATGCTATTAAATGATCTTAATAATAAATGCCATAAATCCAGAGTTTTCAACAAAGAATAAAATTACTTAAGACCTTTGGTGAACAGATGATGAAAACTAACATTTCCAAAAGCTACACATGATTTATGGTCTTATGCTACCAACAGCTGGCCAATAAGCTCTGGGTTTCTGTCCTTTATCAATGCCATGATAACAGCAGCAGCAGAATTTACTGTCTCCTGAAGCAGCAAAGGGTCCTGGAACAAAAAGAAAAGGAAAAATGAGGGAGTGGGGAAAACAATGTATTCACAAAAGTGGAAAAAGTAAATATTTAAAATCAATTTTCAATTACGCCAAATTACCATATGATTGCTGAAGAAGCAAAGTTCTTTATTAGAAGAAGAACTTCTAAAACTTTTTATTTTAAGGAAGCGTAATTTCATGGTAATAACCGTTTTCTCCAATCTCCTTGATGCAAAACTGCTAGAATTCCCTCTACTGAGAGACCACCAAAAAACTTGATTCTGTCACTGGCTTCCTAACTGAATTTTAAAATCTAAAAGGCAGTAAAATTTTTGGAGTTGAAAACATGGAAAAAAAGACAGGATTTAATCGACTGGCAGAGTTAAAGACCTGCAACTTTAGGCACCTACTGAGTCCCATCTGTAGTCTACCAACTACTTGAATTCACAAAGGCATTTAAGCACTGGGATTTCAATGGTTTAGGCTGATTTTTGTATCAAATAACTTCCAAAACTAGTTTGGTTTTGATAGGCAAGTATAGAAATCAACGCAGGAAACAGCAAAAAAATGAGACATTGATTCTATTTTGCCAATTGAGCACTCCAGCTCATATTTGAAAGATTCTTTTGTCTAATTACCAAGTTTTCTTAATTGTATGGACTATAAAAGGTTGGCCTCTTGCTACCAGTAAGATTTCCATTTGTGCACTGGGAAAATAGCAATAGGTGTAGTCAGGCATGGAGACATCCCTGGAGTGAGAAATAGGAGAGAACAATTTCTGTGAAGCAACAGAGAAAAAGAAAGGTCTACAAATCTCTAGAGGTAGGGGGAATCTACAAAGAGAAATCAAGAGCTGTTCTACATAGCCATGATGGATAAACCAATAGGTTTTATCCATCCATTTATTCCATTTATTCCATGATGGAAGCAATAGATAAGGACTAGTATACAATGGAAGAGATTATTGGATACCTCAAGGAAACTCATCAGGAGAGTCCTTAACATAAGACTCACATCCATGTAAAATGTGATACAGATAGATCTTCCTGCCTTGGGTAGGAGGATGGAGCAGTTTGATTCCACATCTTTTCACCTCTTTTTCTAAGATGCTGCACACAGGAAGAATTTGTAGAGAACACTTAAGAAATTTGGACTAACGGACAAAGAAGAAACAATTTCCACAATTTATACAAAAACACAGTATCAAAACTTGATCTTTAATAAATAAGGCAACTGCTTAAGGGACCTGCCTATTCAGCTAGCAGAGAGGGGAACTGGAGACTAAGAAGTTGCAGTTGAAGAAGAAAAAGCTGAATGGGAAAAGGTGTCCCTGGAACATTCTGAGTGAGGAAACAGGTCCAGTGGAGAGCCACAAAAAATGATGAGAGGGCTGGAGCACCTCCCATTCTATGAAGAAGAGCTAAAAGGGTTGGGGTTGTTCTGCTTGGAGAAGGGATGGCCCTGGGGTGACCTTATTGCAGCCTTTCAGCACTTAAAGAGGGCCTACAAGAAAGATGGGGTCAGACCTTTTAGTAGGGTCTGTAGTGACAGGACAAGGGGCACGGTTTAAACTAAAATAGAGTCAATACACACTAGATATAGAGAAGAAAGTTTTTATGATGGGCAGGTAAAACAATAGAACAGTTTTCTTAGAGAGGTGGTGGATGCCCCATCCCTTGAGACATTCAAGGTCAGGTTGGTCAGGGCTCTGAGCCACCTGATCTACTTGAAGATGTCCCTGCTTACTGCAGGGGGGTTTGAATAGGCAACTAACCTTTCAAGGACCCTTCCAAACCAAACTATTCTATGATTCTATGATAATGCTCTTACTATCGTTTTTACTTATGTAAATGAAATTAAACATGCCAGAGAGGTAACTGGATTGAATTAGAAATAGCTAGTTTATAACTGATTTTTTTATCATTTCTGAAAAAATTATTTTTGTATTTGCCTAGAATTTTGTCCTAAATATCAAATAAGTAAATTACAATTTGTAACCTCGCAAAAGATTACACTCCTCACAAATTCATGTTATGTATTCCAATCTGCAGTAAAATTATTTATTAGAATTCTAAAAAAAACTGTGGTAGAATAAAAGCGTTCATGATGTTTGCCTTGCTCAAGTGACGCCTTTTCAGTTAACCAAGGAGTGCAGAAGTCTGCTGAAGAGATCCTGCTCCTTCAGAACCTTTTGTCATGGGCCAAGGGTGCAAAGGCAAACTCGGAATTCACTGCTCTGGTTCAGCAGGGCACTCAGTCCCTCATTTCCCATGGGTATGCAGTGCTGGATAAAGCACAAGGAGAGCGGAAGACATGTGCACACCCACTCAGATGGCAAATGCTGCAGCTGCTTTCAAAATCCAGCAACACAGCTCTTGCTATTCAGCAATGCCAAAGCTCCTTGTGCCCTTCATCACTTTTTGTTCGGTTTATCTCAAGAAGCACTTCACAATTACAGACACTGTCTTCCAAATGGGCTTCCAGCCATATCTGAAGTTGGCTAGAAGTGTATAGTATTTTTTTTTCCATTTCACAAAAAGAAATAAAATACACCTGGCCCAGAATGCTCTTAATGTTTCTCCCAATAAATCTTTCCACATCCTCTGTTGGTTACTGGATTCAGTACACATTCCTTTGCAGTAATAAATTATTCAAGTCTCTGAACATAAAAGGAAGCAAGAGAAAGAAATTTAACTTTCACAGGAGAGATTGAAAGTGACACCCTAAGATTCCTTTGGACTGAAAAAAGCCTTTTCTAAAGCTAAATCTAAGGCTTTAGTGCTAATTTCCATGTTCTTAAGGAAAGACATGCAAAGAATTATGAGTAATATTTGGAAGGCAGGCAATGTGGCAGAATAATGTGTACAGAAACCTGCATATAGAAGTTGTCTAAAAAACACTGAAACTGATTGCTGAATTGAAATTGGTTCAAAACCAGAAACATAGTAAGTAAGCAGCACAGATTAGAACTGCAAGCTTTACAGCTACTTCACTTCTAATAATCCGATTATTAATACCATCATTATAACTCTTCAGGAAACCTACTGGCCCCTGTGTAGGAATGGTCACTCTATGTCTGTTTTTTGGAAATAACCATAAGTGTTTTTCTTTAAAGGAATATATGTAATCTCATTTACGAAAACTATGCAAAAAAATGTAATAGAAAATATATTCTTATTTTAAATACAGTTCCAGTTGATGGTTTAACTACCTCATGAAGTACATACTGAGGATTTCAATAAGGCAGTCCTCTAAAGTATTTATCATAGGGGTTATTAATTTCAGATTTGTGCTAATGGTCCTTCCCAGTAACATTATCACATTCTGATCTCAGGGTCACCCATTCACTGAAGAATGTCCAGCACCTGGGCCCAGGAGCCAGCCTCTGAGTGCAGGAGAAATCATTGTCACAGAAATCAAGGATGTGCTGACTTCAACTTGCTTTACTCTCACAGCCACAGTTTCACTGGAAGGAGGTAGTAAATAACACAATGAACTGGACTCCTCCAGGAATTTCAATTTGTCTATCCTGTATCTTTCTGAGAATCAAGACTCACTCTTATGATAAGAATCATTATCGTAGTATCTCATGGTCACTGCCTGGGCATAACTTAAAACTTTTGTTGATCATTTCTAGTCATTATCACAACTACCCACCCCCAACAAAAAAAAAACCCAAACAAAAAAACCCCAAAAAAACAAAAAACAAAAAACCAACCAACCAACCAAACAAACAAACCAAACAAACAAAAAATCAGAAAATAACTTTTTAGCAAAAATTTTAGCTACTGAAAGGTAACACATTGTTCAATGACTGATGAAACAGCTAAACTATATTTTAGGTATTTCTTGTTTCAAAATCCTGCTATGACTCTTTATTTTAGGCCATCACTCTGCCTGTAAGCAGTTATTTTCAACATAATTTGAACACCAGAAGCTGTTCTAAAGAAAACTAAAAAGAAATAAAATAACAGGACTCAACAACAACCCAGGAAAGGAAAAAAATCCTGTGGGTTTTTATTAATTTAAAGTTAAACAAACAAGTGAACACTAAAGTCCTCTGACTATACCTTTAAAACACTCATGCTTTTGACACTGCAATGTTATTTCTGGCAACAACGCTGATTACAGCTGATAGTGCCTACAGGGAAGCTTCAATAAGGATGCCAGGACAAATTTAATCTACCACACCTAACTCCATTGCACATACAGGCCTCCAAATTTCTTTTATATTCAATGGCACAGCACTAAATCTTTCAAAAATCTCCTTATTAGTTGCAGGAAGTCAAATAATCAAGCAGAACCACGTCCTCACATGTTTAATTGCCTGATGTGTTTGTCTGTATTGTAACCAGGATAAAAGCCAGGATGTCAGAGCAGGAGGATCAATACAAATCCTCGTCTCCTGCAGCCCCGAGAGCTCTCGCCCGTTCCTGCCCACCCACTGCTCAGCACGGCCAGTCCAGGCACAGAACAGCCTCCAGCACGCCAGGCAGTGACTGCACAGCCCTGCACACACTGCACTGAGCTAACAGGAGCAGTTCTTTCCCTCATTAAAGAAATCCTTAAAAAAGACTGTGACCTTTGAAGACTTGGAGGCAGTAGTGACTTTAATGGATTAATAACTGAAGTTCCACATGATCAACTGGTGTGCCACAAGCTCCCCTCAAACCATTGTGACAGTCACTGTCTATTCATTTCATCCAGTTGATTTAAATGATTCTCCTGTAAAAGGAAAAACCACCCCCCAAACATTTCTTGGCTATTAATAAATAGAAATTTTTATTGTTTGAACGGATTATTAACTACATTTATAAGCTAAAACCAAAACTTTTACCACTTTATATTTATGTACTTTGGAAAAGAAAGTATTCAGAAACACTGCCAATGTTATAAACCATAAATCCACATAACAGCACTTTGATTCCAAAATAAAATATCTACTTTGTCTGTTATTAAATAGTAAAAATATTCCAATGTAACCATATTGTGTGATGGCTGTAACTCATACTCAGAATTTATTTGATGTAGAGTTTCTGACTGTAGGGGTTCTCTGGTCTGCACATTAAGACTGGGAATGGCTACAGGGACAGAGTTAAAGTTGTATTTGGAATATGTAATCTGATATTTTACAAATGTGCATTTATTTAAAAAACTGTGAGGATATCTGAATACTTACTGACATTTCCTTTACAATTCATTTCCTTGCTTCAATCTGTTTAGGATTTAGTTTTTTCCCCAACTGAAACTTCACATATAGGCATTTCAATTTACATATGTACTAGCTCAGTTTAAGAATAGTTTGAAAAACACACCTACCCTTTTCAGCTCAAAAAAGGGGGCCTCTGCAGTATCACCTCTGTCTTGTACTGCTGAAAGAATAAAACTGCTGTGTTCCATTATTTGCACTCTGTCTTGCTCTAATATTATTTGACATTCCATTAAATAAAGTTTTTTAAAATTAATAAATTGTATAGTCCTGATAATATGCCTGACAGAAAGCCTGAGAACAGGATTTAAAGATACTGCTAAACTTAGGCAATGTCAGTATGAACATGGTTATGTTTGTACCAGGAACACAAAGAGGGCCGGAGCATGTGCTGGCATGCAGGCATGCTCCTGCCCTTGCTGTTCCATTGTAAGCCTGCTCCCTGGCACAGTTTTGGCTCCTGACAGCTAACATGTTTCCAGACAATGGCTGGGCACGGTTCAGGGGACAGCACAGGCCAAGGAATGCTCCCATGGGACAGGCTGAATGAGGCCACCCCATTTTGGGACGCGAGAATGTAGCCATATGGAGATGAGGCATGCTGTGCCTTTTAGCCCTAGGACAAGAGAACCATCCCTGGCCTGTTTTTCTTACCAGTATGGATACAGCCTACATACCACTGGGAAGTGACACTTGAGCCTTTCTGTCCCTACCAGATGCATCAAGAATACACAGGGCCACAATCAAACAGTGCCCCCCAGACTGAGGCACAAATTCCATGTTGCTACCACATAAGCACGGCCATTAAAAAACCAAAAAAAACTACCTACCCTGTAGACACCTTTCCCAATAAAACAGAGAAGGAGAGAGGGACGAGCCAAACTACAAGACAGTAACTGTGCTGTACTGCACATTCTTGCTACCTTAGGGAAAAGGCTGGAGCCAACAGAAGGAACTTGTGCCCCCTGCTCCTTTTCACAGTGTGGATATGGGTGCACACCGGAGACATGGGCAGAAAAGTGCTGAAACAGTCTCTGTTCTGGGAAGCATCTTGCAAAGGACTATGATGGCTGTACAAGAGAAGCTACTGATAATTTTAAACTCCACAGAATGCTGCAATTTATATATATATAAGGCTAAACCAGATCCCTCCAAAACTCACCTGACATCACATACTCAGTGTTTTATTTGCTCTAAGAGACACAGTGAAGAATCTAGCGTCCAAAACCTCAACACTTGAAATTTTCTTCTTCGATTAATACTTACAATTGAAACAGTTGTTCTGAAGAGGGACTGAGGTTCTTCCACTACGAGAAATCAATGATCTAACATGGTTTGTTGTTTAATCACACCAGGAGGAATTAATCTGTAGATTCACAAAGAAGCATTTTTTCCCCCCCAAGATATGTACTGGCATGTATCTACACATTAAAGAAACCTCAATTTCTGTAATAGTACAAATTATCTGAGGTCTCCTTTCTTCTTAAAATGCTTCCACATCACATTTTTAATCCATGTGCCAAAGGATCTATTGATAAGTGTAATCTCATACATGATATCAATGCAACAATTTATCTCAATAAGAAGATAGCTATGCAGATCATTCTAAAAGATAAGGAAAGTATTTCTCTGAATATTTTAGGTTTTCTTTCAAGTAATACATAAGTAATTAAGGTAGCACTTGAGTTCAGCTAGGTAGCTGGGTTCAAAATTACTAGAGCAGGTTCATAATTGAACATCTGTACACACAGCCTTCCTTTCTGAACTAAGAAAATGCAATCAATTTTTCATTAGTGGATACTCCTCAAAATAGAAATAATTTTGAAATCTATATACTGAGGATGCAATGAGGATTGGAAAAAAGTGAGTGGCACTGGAAGAACCAAGCTGTCACTGGGCTTATGCAGTTTAGCAAACCACTTAATTAGTGAACTCTGATAGATCTGAGTTAATTCCCTGTAGTTAAATGGGCATACATTCATGATAAGCCAAATCTGGATAAATTGTGCATAAATACATGAAACTGTACAGTAAGTCTCTCTCACACTTTTGATCAGCCATGCTTCTTATAGTTTATACAAAGAAAATGGAGAGCCATCAAAATTTAAAATGACTGTGTGAATCTACTGAGAACAAACAAATATTTTAAATCTTCTGGAGTCTGTGAGGATTAAGTCTCTGGTGCTTTTGCTTTTATCTTTTCATGCAAGATTCACAGATTTTAACCTGAAAGTAAACATTACTCATTTGTTTAAAAAAAAAGTCCAACAAAACAGTGCAAACAAATAAACAAACAAACAAAAACTCAAACAGGATTCCTTTTTCTAGTATGATAAGAATAGACAGATTCACCCTAGATCAGCAGGTTTAAAACAGCTCCATTATCTACATATTCTACAGCATGTAGGTGACCAGGGTTCAGTTCCTTCTTTCAGTTCTCCAAATCTTTTTCCCCCCCCTGTAAAAAGCACTGCTTGCGTGATCATGCTGAATGATCAATAAAAATTCCTGGACCAAAAAAATTCTGTGAAAAGCTTGTTATGAAGAACACTTTCAGTACATTCAATCACTGCATCTTAGGCAAGAGTTTTCATTCAGCACTTAGCCACTATCTGATAGAAGCTCTTTACAAGAGTGAGTGTGCCAGCAGTGACAGCACAATGCCTGTGAATCATCTTGCCCTCTAAGTTGCTCCAAAAGCTACCTAATGCTTGAGTTAGCAGCAGGTCTGCCACCTGTATGGGACTGGTACAAAAGCACTGGCAGAAATAGGCCATTTAACAGATGTGGTTGTCTGCAAAACTATATTATGTGTTTGAGGTTTCTTAAAGGTGGTCTCTTAATACAGTATGTTACCAAATATGAAATATTAATATTAACATGAAATGTATTCATGTTAATATCTGTTACTGAGCTACCCACAGGGTCTGTGAGGTGTCTCTCTGGTAACCTTGCAAAAAACAACACCATCAGGGTTTTTAAGGGGAAGGAAAAAAATTATTCTTTTCATCAGTACAGGAAAGCTGAAATGTTCCAGAAGCACAGGAACCTTGCTTTCTGGTCTGAAAAACTTGCTCTGTGACTTGCTGAAAACCTGAGACTTATCTGAAGTCGACTGAAGCTGTAGCAAGTCATTCCTCTGTTTTCAGAAAGTTGTGGATCAATTTGATAGCATTAATAAATTCAAGTGGAAGTGGGATTTAAGCCTTCCACACAGCAGCAGCACACAGAATCAGAGAATCACAGAATATCCTCAGCTGAAAGGGACCCACAAGGATCATTGAAGTCCCAGCTCCTGGGCCTGCACAGGACAGCCCCAAAAATCTCTCCATGGGCCTGAGAACATTTTCCAAACACTTCTTGAACTCTGCTAGGCTTGGTGCTGTGACCACTTCCCTGAGGAACCTGTTCCAAGTTCCCAACCATGCTCTGAGTGAAGAACCTTTTCCTGATATCCAGCTAAACCTCCCCTGACACAGCTTCATGCCATTACTTGGGTCTGTCACTGGTCACCAGAGAGAAGAGATCAGTACCTGCTCCTGCACTTCTCCTTGTGAAGAAGATATAACTGTATTCTCCTCAGTGTTTGTGTTGTGGGTTCTCTGCTGTCTTGCACACTGTGAGAGTCCATCAATACTTCAATGGGCTGCAGCATTGAGTTTTGCAGCTAGCCAGGAATACAGAGCAGACCCACCAAAGAAAAAATGAGTTAACAAGTGCTGGCCTCCTGCAAAACATAACACCCTGATCACACAAATCATTTACAGACCACTGCACTTCTCCAGGCACCAAGCACAGACAGAGCAGCTACGGATCCCTATGACTGCACTTGACATATGGGGGCTAGTAGCAGAGCAAAAGCAGGTCAGCACAGTTTAGCTGGACTTCTCCTATTACAAACAGAGAAATGCAGCAGTTTCAAGCTCTGTTTCACTTGATGACTGTTGTTTTAGCCCTAGCTGGCAATGAGAAGGAAGGCAAAAATGAGATTGTAGAGAAGACAGAGAGAAGTAGGGGAGCAAGTCAGAAGCGGGAAAAGGAAAAATTGCAGAGTTAAAAGTTTTAATAGACAACTATCTCATCCTGAAAATATTAAAAAAACCCCACTGCTAAAGATCAGGTGAGCTTATATCAATGTCAGAGGCTCTGACTGGTAACTGTGTCATATACTGCAGGTGAAATCAATAATTTTAAAAAATCTTCAAAGAAGCACAGAGGACATTTCTACCCAGTGAGATCTGGGGTCATCAGTGTAACTGTATTACAAAAGAAAAAGAAAAAATTACAAAAAAATTCCAAAAAACAACTTATTGGGAATTAAGGAAACAATACAGCACTTCTTCAATAAACTTATAGCACAAGCAAAAAGTACATATTTAAGGTATATTCAACACAATATATTTCACTAGTGGAGGTTTTTCCTTTCTATACCATATTGCATTGACAACATAGATTGGTTTTGTCACTTTTCAAGAAAAAAATGAACACAGTAGTTCACAAACATCTAAGTTGATAACATTGTACAAGACATGAAATGCTTTCACTATCACAGATTACAGAACTTGGCATACAAATGTGCTGCAACAGTTTCATATACTTTGTGACATACAATTTGTGATTGTGACTAGCAGGGTTATATAAAAAGACTGAACAACTTTTAATTAATGACTAACAAAATTTTAAGGTTTTTGGAAAGAATGAGTGATACATTTGAATCTCCTGGGGGGATGCTAAAAATCAGTGCAGAGGAAATGTGGGCTTTTTTTTTTCCTTTCTTCCAGTCTAAAGTACATTTTTCTTCCCTTCTATAAGTGCTAACTTTATATGTAATATAAGCATAATAGACATTCAGATCTCCAAAATAAGAAGAGGCATGTGTCCATTCAGTCTTTAAAATCTTCATTATACAACTCCTACAGACTGTGAATAATCTGAAATACAAGCACTGCAGTAACTAATGGCTGCAGTAACTAATTGATTGGAAACATTCCTTTTGATTACAAATATTTTATTTGAGATGGCTCAGAGGAAAAACCATATGGCCTTCTAAAAAACAACAACAACAAAAATTCTTCTTTGGGGAAAGAAGTAAACAAAACCCAAGAGATACTGAGGGACAAAGTATGAGTAGACATGTGCTGGGCTATTGTTCACATCCAGCCCTGTGGCTTCCAAACTTTTAGGACGATAAAATCAGTTCAGTGGGGAAAAGGCCACATTCCAATCTTGGTTACAGAAATACAAACCAAAAGCAATGACAGTATTACAAGCCTGGTTACTTTGCAGTTGCAGAGACTGAATTTCAACTTTAAACTCTGTATTTTGCTACAGGAGATCTAATATGCCATTGGTTTTAAACTGTTCTCTCAAAATTTCAAAAGCAGCTTTAAAGTGACTCAGATGTCAGTGTTTTGGGCAGCAAGACATGGTGAGAGGGAGTTACTGTTCAGAAGCTCATTGTTAATCGTTTGATATCACAGATTTCCCTAATTTGATACTCTTAATTGAATCTAGCTAGTTGCACACAAAGTGGCTCTCAAGTTGCATCATCTCATCATTCTGTGAGGAGGGACTGATTGCAGAATAAATCATAAAACCTTTGTGTACAAGTTACACATTGAAATATAAAAACATCTTTGAATCACACCTCAATGCCCATCCTACAGCTTCCATCTTATCACTGAGATTCTACTTCTTGGACCACATGTCTGTGATGTTAAGGCATAGTTTATGTCCATCTCTGTCTTTTCCTGTCTGTAACTGAGGCTCTACACCCTGCTGGAATGCAAAAATATAAATTCCTTGCAATTCAAGACTTTCATGTAAGGCCAAGCTAGTTTACGTTTAACAGAAAAACACAAACTACATCAAAAAAACTCAAACAAAAAAAACCCCAACAACAATGAAAAAAACTAACACAGCCTAATGAAAAAGCATCCAGAAAGCAGACAAAAGTTACAAGGACATGAGGTGACATCTCTCCTTGGAGAGTAAAAGGAGAGGAGTCAGCAGGGGTAAAACAAGTTACAACAGAATTTAGTAGTAAGATTTATTCCCTTTGTCTCTCACACCAATATTAGGTTTTAACACATCAATTTTGCAGTAATTCTGATTGTTCTCAACATTCTTTTGCACAAAACATGAACTTGTTCCAGCTCCAAAGCAGTCTTCACATAGTGAATGGAATAAGCAGAAAAAAAAGGAACTTAAAATTCTTGCAAGGATGAATAATTCCATAAGCAAAGTACCTCTAGGCACAGGTATGCTCAAATACACTCAAAACTGCTGTGAATGGAGAAAGTGCATTTGCACTCTATTGTTTTCCTTGAGGCATTTTACCTACACAATGTTTACCTACTCACTTAAGACAGTACAGTTTATCTGACCAGCACTCTAGGACATGAGCCGAATGAATTCCTACTCAGAAGGCACAAGGAAATAATAACATCTGAAAATGTTGATCCAAACTCTCAGTTTCTCTATTCTTTATTTCTTCGTCATCCTTAGTCCATAGTCTAAAGTCAGTGCAAATAGAGCATCTGTCCTTTACTTATAGTTTTCAGCTAAGCAACGGTGGGAGCATATGAATTTTGAATGATTAACCTAGAAGAAGGATGAGTCTTAAAATCTGGTGTGAGCAGAGGTTCAGAAAGGAGCAGTGAAAAGTCTGCACCTAATCCAACAGATGGGGCAGGAAAGTACAAAAACACACGAGGAAACCACAGTGGTGAAGTGCTCTGTTTTCACTGGGTAGCCAAGAGGAATGGCAAACACTGTGCACTCTGTCTGCTCCCATGGAAGTGTGGATGGAAGTAAAGCCATTTGCTCTACAACTCCCTGAGAGGAGGATGCAGCCAAGTTGGGTCAGATCCTTCTCCCGGGCAACCAGTAACAGGAAAAAGAGGAAATGGCCTCAAGTTGCATCAGGGGAGGTTCAGGTTGGAAATTAGAAATAAAATTTTAACAACAGTTAAGCACTGGAACAGGCTACACAGGGAAGTGGTAGAGTCACCATCCTTGGAAGTATTCAAAAAATGAGTAGATGTGGCACTTCGCAATATGATTTAGTGGGGACTGTGGTACTCTAACAAAGGTGGAACTTAATGATCTTGGAAGTCTTCTCCAACCTTAATGCTCCTGCTGTGATGGCTACTCTGAGTCTCACCCCCACCTGATCATCCCTCTACTGTTAAATCAAATGAAGGACTCTCTCCTGCCATAGCTACTGATTAAACCATGGCACAGCTGGAGGGTAAATAGCCAGTTTCCACAAAAACCCCTTGAGTGAAGCCCAGTGATAGGCAGGCAGAAAAGAGCACATAACTTGCCTTGCAGCAAAACCATGGCAAACAGATAAAGCAGTTAGTAGCATTCCTCAGGGTTCACCAGTAAATCCTTATCCTTCAACTCACAATGTATAATCCTTATAGCTGTAAGGGGGCAGATGTGCTTGCTTTTAGATTCTAGTTTTCTCTTAGGCTATGAGGGTCCAGCTACACCACAAAGATAGAGCTCACAGATGTTCTTTTACATAAAAATCAGTTTGCCAAGACAGACTTCTCTCTCTGCCAACAAGTATCAGCCCAAATCACGTAACACAATAGCCTGTCTATATACAAACAAAAGCACTCAAAATTAAAATATATCCAAGTGGTAAAACTTGTAAAATAAGAAAAAAAACCTGTGCTTTTAGAAGAAATGCTATTTTAAAGATTTAAAAAGAAACAGAAAGAAATAGAATTTAAAAAAATAAAAAAGGAATGAGTCCTGTTTTAGCAGATGGATTAATTTTACCTTATAATTAAGACATTATATTAAAAATAAGCCATATTAAATATTTTATTAGCTATGAACACATCTGTTTTTATGAGATTAGCATTCAGTGTTAATCCTATTCTTCAGGTATGTTGTATCTTGAGTTGCATAACAGAAGAGACTAAGAGACCTTTAACACTTTCAATTAAACTGTTACCAAAGTTTCCTTTCAAAAATTCTAAAACCATCTTGTGCCTACTTGCAAATTAAAATATGTCTGTGACTGGCTGCACAGGCAAGTTTGGTTCTCCCTAGTACCTTCTGTACTAGGCATTGAAGAAACTATCTATAGAAGTTTCCAATGGCATGATTAAACATGACATGTAAGAGTTTATCACATCACTCAGTCCTCACTTTAAAATGTGGGTCATCCAAAGCTAATTGAAATCCATGGGCTGAACAAGTGACCAATGTTATTTTCACAGTGATGGAAGGCATTGGTATTTTTCATAAGAAAATGGACTGCCATTTTTCCAAAATAGTAAGGTAGAAGAGGTGATATTGTAGACTCTCTTGTAGACTGTCTGCATGTGAAATGGTTTTGATTTTTACCTTTCCCTATATAAATTGAATATTCTGAATATTAAATTACTGTTGCCAGTATTTAGAAGAGATGCAAGAATCATGATAATCATGAGACTTGTATAATTAACTTGTAAAATGTCTAAAGTATTTTAAAATATGCTAATTTTGAACAATATTTAAAACAAACTGAAGAATAATTTAGAGAGTTTAACAAAATTGTTGGATTATTCTCTGAATCTAACAATCAAAAATGAAAGCAAACAGAACGCTAAGTAGCCTCCACACTCATAACAAAAATCTTGATAGCATCTAACCATTACAGATCCTGGATGTAATACCGCTGAGGAATTTCAAACTCGTTTTAAAAAGTCAATACTTTTTTTTAAATAGAAACTGTATAACAATAACAACATTTATGTTTAAGGGAAATGTAGTGGCTTAATTTTGTGGAGTTCTGGTCTTGGTATCCACAGTTACCAAGGAAATAATAATACTCAAGAAAAGGTCAGTTAGTCAAGTGGGAACACTGGATGGCACAGATATGAATCCCAGCACTCACCAAGTGAGCTCAGTTATGAGAGCCTGCAGAGTTATTATGTCATAGATTTGTTTGGTAAAAAAGGAAAGGAATGTAGCTCTGTTTAAGCCTTATCCAGAATTAAAAACCAGTTCTGCTGTTCAAATAATTTAGGTGTTAGTTCCAACTAGAAAGCACAACTTTTACTTTTTCTCTTACTTTGACTCACTTTTATTTTCTTTCTTCCAGCTTCCGTATTTGCTTCTAAATTCACAGCTGCATTTAGAAGTGCATGTATCCTTTTACATGGGCACTGATTTCACATTGTTCATCTCCTCAGCCTGTACTGATTAGATAAATGTGTGGTTTGGCTTTTCATGGACATGCTTTAAAATTTTCCTCCAGACAAAAGAAGTAATCTCTGACTCCATTTCCACTAAATCCTCTCTTGATTCAATATCTCTTTTGTCTTCAACAAACTGTATTCCCTTGTGCCTGCTCTTGGCCTCAGCTTTTACCCTGAGTGTTCTGCTTCCATAAATCTGCTGCCTACTCAGTCAGCAGAATTATGTCTGCAGCAGTACAGACGTGCCACAGCCTCTCCTCTTGACACCCCAACTTGTCCTCAGTCACAATGTCCCCTTCACAATGTCTGCTGAGATTCTCTTTCCATTACTTACTTGAAGCTTACCTGGTAAGAACTTTAACTTTTGCTGCTTAAAACCCTTTTATATGCTCAAAATGAGATTCCATTCTTCCAGTCAAACAAATCCAACAGCAACATATTCCCTTCAAGGTCCATTAGGAAAACACAGGCTTCTTTTGCTTGAGGTTGTTTGTGGACTTGTTCCAGTCCAAAGATGGGATTTAAAAATCCTCTCTAAGTTACTGCATTTTGATTATTTCGAACTGGTTTCTGTATACCCTTTCTTATAACCAGATCAGACACTAGCAGAAAGGATTTCCTGAACTGTTTAGGCTAATCTTCACCTAAAAAATATTCTTGTGTCCATGCCTCAGTGATTTACTCTTCCTATAACAGTGATGGTGCAGCACACATTTTTACACTATATAAACTAGACAATATTATAGAAACATGTAGTAGAAAAAACTTCCTCTCTTCCACTTCCCTGAATTTTTTTTTCAAATATTTGCTCTCTTACCAATATCCTGGACAATATAAGCAATAAATGCCATAATCTAAACTTTCAAAACACAGGTCTCACTTTTATAGAGAGAATCATTAAGTCCAAACTCACAACTGAAATCTTTTATAGTTGCAATTCATATATATGCCTAGAGTATTATTCTTATTGAGAGTAAATTATCTGACTTATTCTTCCTTTTAATTTTTTCAATATACTTTTATAAGTTTCTAATACTAGGGTGGAAATTTGAAGTGTGCATTTTGAATGTGAATTTTGTGTATTTCTTCATGACCAATCTCAAAGCTTTATGAATGTACACTAGAATTAATTTTTTAATTTAATTAATTAGTTCAAACAAACTTAAAAATAAAAAATGGTTTTGTACAAAATGGCAATAAATATCAGTTAGGGCCATTAGAATTTTGCAATGACATTTAAAATGATTAATCAGGAAATCTCTAAACATCAACCTAAATATCAGAAAAAAACGTATTTTAAAATTCAGAGCTATTTATAAACTGTAAATATGCCAAAAATCATCTTTCCCAAAGCATTTCTAGATTCATTCCACCTCATTAGGATGCATTTAGGGAAGTAATGAATTTTAAAAGCATTGTATATGAATCCTTGTTTCTGCAACTACCAGCATATTAAGTAAACAAATCACAGAATCATCAAGGCTGGAAGAGACCTTCAAGACCAGCAAGCCCAACCATCAGCCCAGCACCAGCAGAATCATCCCTAAGCCATATCCTCAAGTGCCACATCCAGACACCTTTTGAACACTTCCAGAGAGTGTGACTTCATCATCTCCCTAGGCAACTTATTCCAAAGCCTGACCATTCTTTCAGTGAAACATTTTCTTTTCTCATATTTAAATATGTAGCAATCAAATTCATGCTCTGCAGTCAGTAAATACCAGGAGCTCTAAAGCCAAATCAGTAAGTAGAAGCAATCCTTTATTGTGCTTAATTGATAATGTTTTGAGAAAGCTGCCATGGACCCCAGACAATTCTCTGTGCCCTTGTGTTGGCCACTGTGATGTTATATTCTGCTTTGACTTTGGTATGTGCTTAAAGGAACCAATACTGTATTTACACAATAGATAATATATAAACTGTAATAAGTTATGACAAGCATTGTATTTCAAGACAATTATAATTTGCCTCTAGTAGATTTATAAGGCATGGAACTAAATACCTATTGAGTTTTACCACCCAAGAAGTACTGTTTTGGACTGAAGTGCCTGGATTATATTACTGATATAAAATGGAAAATAAACATCAAAATAAGGAAACAAGAAATAGACTGATTTGTGAATCATGTCATTGCACACCAGCTCCAGAACATTAATTTTATCAAGAAGACTGAAGTTACTTATAAAAGCAATTACTATCAATTACTTTTCAATTTCTTAAAAGTGTTAGGCAAAGAGAAATACAGTTCAGATGAAAAGAACTAGAAAAGTCTGATAAGGAGTATTACAAAGCAGAAGTATTGCATGATTGTGAGATTCTGCCTGCACCCACTGTTTACAGTTCATGCACTAATATGATCTGATTTGATAACTTAGAATCTGAAAATAGTTTTTTTAAGTTCGGATATACAGAAAGCACTCATTCATGACCAAACAGTCAAAATTCAAGAAGCTTAATTGCTTGCATTTATTAAAAAAAGACAGTACATGAATCCTTGTATTTAAATCAGGTAATTCAGACTTCTGTGTCACTTGCAACTACACTTAAGGTTTGTAACTTGTGGAATCTTGTAAAGTTTATTTCGGAATCAGTTCCTTTTCTTGAAAGAATAGCAAAAACATAAAAAGCATTACAAATCACCGGAATAGATGAGTAAGCTACTGCCCAGGTTGCCAGTCTCGCCTTATGTAGAGAGACATCCAAGATTCAACACCAACAGATCACCAAGACTTGGTTTCATTTATTTCACTGGATGGAACCACGTCCCAGCAGAGGCTGTGGGCAATAACAAACTCCCTCAGCCTTACAGTGGGTACATATGTACTTTCTGATATCACACACAACACCATGTACTTCAGGGGCAATAACTGAGGATGGCTTCTGGCCAGTGCATTGCAAGGTTCTAATGGCATCCTAAGAACAGCACCTTTCTTGGAAAGGTGTGAAAATGGCGATATGAATTGCTCATTTGTCACAAATTTATCCACAGTGTAATTAATCTGGGATTCTAAATCTTATTGGCTTTAAGATAAAGCATTATTGACAACTATCTGTACCTCCAATACAGTTTAAATCATTCTTCATAAAACATGTAAAATGCATGCCTTTGTTTCTACTATAAAAAATTTCAATTATATCTTCAAATGCCAGCCATCAGAAGTAGAAATCAGCATGAACAATGTGTCAACCCAAAGTACATTTTCTCCACGTCTGCTACCTGTCTATTGCTTTCACTCTTTAGCAAATTCTGCTTTTCAGCTGTAGCTTCAGACATAACATGAAAAGTAAAGAATGAAAACCAGAAGGTGGAACGCTATTGTGAAGCTTAAATGAGCAAACTATAGAATTCCATTGCATAAATAAAAGCAGGAATCAGATTCCAAAGGAAATGTAAAAAAGGTGAGAAATCTGGCTTGTATATGGGTCAGAGTGTTTTTAAAATGTCCTTCTGTACAACATTAACAGTTCTGAGTGCTTATAGCGATGAAAAAGGGATGTAGCTACAAAAACTTACTTTAAATTTGGACAACCAGATTGACACAATCCACAAGAAAGTCAGAATAGATATTTATATCTAGATATTACTAGATATATCTAGTATATATAATATAGATACATATATCTATCTACTAGATATATCTAATATATATCTATATATTACTAGTATATATCTAGATATATATTATATATTATTATCTATATTATATATTATATTATCTATACTAGTATATATATATATACTAGTATATATCTAGATATTTATATCTAGATATATATCTAGATATATACTAGATATTTATATCTAGTAAGAATTCAGCAGAATTTGAAATATCCCAATATCAGGATGGAGACAAAACAAATTAAAATGGAAGAAGTTTCCATTCTTCCTTGTGGTCAGTAAAAAGAGTAGCTCTGCACATTAGAAGTCTCCATTTGCAGTATTTACTACACCTATCCCCCAAGGTAAGGTAAACCAATTAAACATGAACATTTAAGAATCCTAACACCTAACTGAGCATAATTGAGTTGAGAAGTTCCATAAGCTTCAATGAGGGTCAACCTAATACTAATCTCATTTGCATTTGCTAAATGCCTAGATTTATTAAACAATTGACAGAGCATATCAGAAAAATGAAATATGCCTGCCAGATACTGTTACTTAATTCATGGAAGGTATACAGTGAAGCAACAGATAAATGACACATCCTGTATGTAACTCACAGATACTGCCAGTTCACCTAAAAGTTCATTTTAACAAATGAAGAAAGGAGCTCTAAAAATGCCCCCTGCATTATCTGTAACTGCATGAGTTTATTGAGTCTATTCCCAAGCCATACCTATCAAACCCACTCAGTTAGGCAAAGACAATTGTTAATGAAAAAATATTTTCTAGTTCAATCTGCTCAACCCCTGCTACCAATCAGTATTCAACAGTGCACTTCCAAAGTTGCCTGAAGTCAAGTTGACTTCAGGCAACTTTGGAAGTAAACACGCTGGAGGAAAGAAACTCGACTCTTCCTGTGCCATACCGTGTTTCCCCATACTTCCAAGTTTGAATCATTTCTCAGGAAGTATTTTTCACATCCCTTGTCAAGTACAGTTAAATCTGTGGTTTAGCTCTCCTGATCTCATCCTTACATATCCAAACTGCATTCCTCTACACTGTCAAGGTTACTTGTCTTTGCTTCCACTAGCTATGCATTTCTTTCCTACTCCTCAGTTTAAAATCCTTGCTCAGATCTCAAGACATCCCTTCCAATGTGAAAAACATTCCTGACAGTGCTGTAACAGGCATCAACCTGAAGGCATAACTGTCAACATTTATCAGCATATGAAGCAAAACTGGGGGCAAAACACCAAAACAAAAGCACAATGTACTTTATTATCTTACTTTCTAAGCAGCGCTGTTCTCAGCTATACAACACCTCTCAGTGCACCAGTGAAATCACTGCACATGTATATCCTCAATGCTCTCTTAAAATACCTCTTGTAATTGCCTACTTCTCTTACAATGTCTAGAATGTTATTTTGCATAGAGGTGTTTACTCTTATATGTCATATCAAACACAGTCCTTCTTGCTTAAGCTGGAGCATGTGTTTCAGCAAAACTTTCAATCAACAGCAACAAAGTTTAAATGGCATTTATGTAGAAAGTGTTTAACAAACACTTAACAGAACACATTATCTGCTTGTTACAAGGTTATTATTGATGCTGGCCTGTGTCAGCAAGATTGTGGCCAGCAGGAACAGGACAGCATCCATCCACCTGTACTGCTGAGGCCAGTGCCAAGGTTCTGGGCCCCTCGCTACAAGAAAGACATTGAGAAGCTGAAGTGTGTCCAGAGACCGGAGCTGGTGAAAGGTCTGGAGCACAAGTCCTATGAGGAGCAGCTGAGGCAGCTGGGGATGCTCAGCCTGGAGAAAAGGAGGCTCAGGAGGGGCCTTACCACTCCCTACAACTCCCTGAAAAGAGGTTGTAGCCAGGTGGAGGTCAGCCTCTTCTCTCAGCCAACCAGTGACAGGATAAGAGGAAATGCAGTGCCAAGGGAGGTTCAAGCTGGACATTAGGAAACATTTCTTCACAGGAAGGGCTTTCAGGCATTGGAAAAGGTTGCCCAGGGAACTGGTGGAGTTACCATCCCTGAAAATCTTCAAGAAACTGCTGGTTGTGGCACCTAGTCCCATGAGCTAATTGACAAAGTGGTGTTGGATCACAGGCTGGATTCAATGATCTTGGAGGTCTTTTAACAACCTGAATGATTCTGTGACTATTCACAGACAAGCCCTACAATTGTTCATCAAACCAGCAAGTCACCAGCTGCCTTGTATACCTTTGTAGATAGATGTTTACACTTAAGAGAAAAACACATTCTGAACTCTGAGCATTAGAGTTGACAAGCAGACTGGGTAAAACTGTACAAAGCTGCTATGTTAATAGCAGCTGGCTTTAAATGTCCCTGCACACTGTGACAAAATGCTTTTTTGGTAACTGCATTCCCACCACTTCACATTTTAAAACATTCTCTAGTTAATGACCAAAATACTACTGAGCAATAACAATGCTTATTGTTTTCACACTTTTTTCATCTTCAGTCTATCAAAATTAATTGCCATGAATAAAGCAGATGATGAAGACCATTCCTACCAAGACAAGATCCTTACGTACATAATTTTTTTATCAATTATAAACTGAACTTCATGAAACATTTCCCATCACAGTTTGCTTTGCACTCAATTTTAGGCACACAGTACCTTCACTATCTGCACTGTCTTCCTCATAACCAAGCACAATCCTGAATATCCACGAGGCAACTCGGGTCTGTGGAGTCTGCTCATCTCACTGTAAAAGCACATGAACAGCACTTCAAAGGAACCACCAGCTGCACTTAGGATCATGCTGCTCTTGCATAATGATTCAGATTACCACACATACCCAGTGGAGAGTGTTTAGTGAACTTTGGGATATATCAGGAATAATTTCTGATAATCAATATTTGAGAAATACTACCTGCATGGGGCAGCCTGCTCAGAATATTCTCATCTGATGAGGGACATGAACAAAATAACATCTGGAAGTCTTTTATATCACCCACCCCTGTTTAAAAAAAAAAAAAAGCTATTGTCTGAGATGATGATTCACGATTATAACTTTCCTAGTAACTGTCAACTTTCTCATGCCAATTATTTAAATATCAAAATAATATATTTGCCTGAGGCAATAAAAAGCAGTAAAATAAGAGCTGGCAGTTTTACTTACATTATAAAAATCTTGATTCAAAGAGTTCATCCAATTAGTAAAAGAATAAATTGCATCGTGTACCTTTTAGCTAAAGTGTTTTATGCTGTTTTGATTTAGATCGTATTTGTGTTTGAGTCCAATAACAGTGAGTGAGAGTGACAGGGATCCATTTTGTGGATCCTGCCATCTGGCACAGGATCCCCTGGAAGAGTCACAGAACATCTGTTTAAGCACCAGATGTTCTTGAGGCAGACAGAGGACTTGTGTGAGGGGCGCAGAGGGTAGAAGGTCAATCAGATGGGTGTCTCACTGGGCTGGAAGAGGTCTCTTCCCAAACACAGCTAATATACTAGCTTTTATATCCAGGCTTTTTGGGTTTGACTTGAGCCAAACATCCATTCCAGACCACTTCTGCTCAATACCAGTAACCAAAAACATAGGAGCTGAGTGGAAACTTCTGGACAGGGGTGGGAAAATAGGGAAAATGAAAATAATTTAGATTAAATAATAAAAGTAACAGGTAATTCTGTTGCTGAAGTGAGTAAGGGACAGGGACTATTTGATTATAAAAAGGATGCTGATGCAGGTGAAAGGAGAAGAGAATTTCCTGTACTGAAAAGATGAAAGGAGAAGGGACGGTTGCCGGACAAGATGGAAAGGCAAGCAGCTGTTGAAGGGAGAGGAGAGTTGCTGCTACTTTCCAGTGCAGGAGGGACAGGAAGCTGAATCTCAGGTCAATATTTTAACCCCAAGAACCCAGGAAAAGAGCATCTTCTGGAGTTTCCTAAATTCAGCTGTCTTCACGAGGTAGAGCAGCACAGTAAGAGCAGACCAATGCAATGATGCTGCTGAGGACCTTGCAATTAAGCAATATACATTTTGCAGATTTTTACTACAGTCTAGTTCAAATCTGAGGTCCAGATCAAGTGTTTTTACTCCAGCAATTCCAAGAATAGTTATCTCACAAATCTGGTAAAGAGCAGATATATCAGGTGGATACTCATGAAGCGCTTCATCATCCTTTGTCTGTCAGACATGGTAACACCAGGTGGCAGAAGCAATGACATGAATCTCCTTTATAAGCCTCATATATGGAGTCAGCCCTTTCTGTTCATCTTTGTTTCCACTTTGAGTCTTCCTGTCTTTTGTTACACTGCCACCATAAAGCCATCACGAGTTCCCTCCCTCTCCTACTCTTCCATCTGTAGTAGACACTCTGTGACAATACCCTAGATGAACAGAATTCGTGGATCCACTTGAGTCTGAGGAGAGAATGTTTTCTAGGAGTCTTTAGCACCACTGCTGCTTTGACTCTTGTCTGGTACCAGTTGGAGGCACCAGAATCTCTGGATGAGACTGCATCACCCTGGGACATGGATAAAGCATATGCAGAACTTCAAGATGCAGAGGGTTACAGTCAAATCCTTCTGCTATGAGTTGGCATTGTGATTTCACCATGCTCATAACAAATTTCAGGTGCCTATTTTTTTCAGTTACAGTAGGCAAAGATATAATCAAGATTGCCGGGGGTGTTTTTCAAACCGCATTTTTTGAAAGTGTGTACATAACTCTATATGGAGAACATCTTTCCTCACATGAAGCAGTATGATATGATTGAACCTAGAGACGTTCACATTACTCATGAAAACTCCAGTGGAACTGGTACTGGAGGGACAGTGGTGTCAACAGCAAAGACTATGAGGTTTTATTAGTCTATAGCATGAGCAGAATATTTCAGTAGTATCTTCCAGATGGAGCAATACAATCTAGTATGATTCCACAGAGGGTCCCTTTGTTATACTAGTGTTGCAACTTATCAAAAAAATAACAAAAAAATGAGGCAAAACACTATAAACATACTTAATATTAGTCAACTATGCTAAGATACTACAACACTAGTACCAGAGAGTTACTTTGGGGAGATTCACCTGGGGCTCTTCCTTCTATAGTGCTCAAGTACTGACACAGCCTGAAAACATTTCTAATCTGACAACCTAAAGCAGCAATGCATAACTAAAAGGCTTCTCCAAAGCTTGTTCTGGTGAATCACAGTATAAAACCAGAATTCTACAGTTAAAATGTCCAGAAAATATCTACAAGTCTTATGGGAGAAGTTTCTTATTCTTGCAAGTCTTAGGAAATCTGTGTATTTATTTCGGGGGTTAAATTTTGCAATTCCAAAGGAATAAAGGGCCCTACCATTGCTTCATGTCACTTTTATAATCCTATTTTAAAATGCTATCATCACTAATAATAAACTTTCCATTGTCTTTCAAATTGAAAGTTTTACTTTGCTAATGTTAATTTTTATAGCATTATCAACCAGTCTTCAATAACAGTGGGGTTTTGGTTTTTTTTCAATAGGGATATACCAGCATCACTGCAGAACTCAGTTGATTGACACTGAAATTATTTTTCCCAAAGCATCTCAGACAATAATTGGGTCTCTACTGAACATCTTCATCAGTCATTAAGGAAAGCTTTTTAACATGCATATGCAGGGAAATATGATGAGTAGTCTGGCACAATTATTTTCATAATTGAGTAGCTGTTATGAATTCCATTTTTGTAAATAGAAGCATAAAATGAGGAAATCTCCACAACTTTCCTGTCCAAACTCTTGCTCCTGAGCTATCCACATGAAACCGAAAAACTGCAGTACCATTACTATGTCAACATGGACCATAACACTAACAAAACCTTGCTTCTCACAACCAGACATGCAGACAAACCCTCCATTCTCCTAGAACTCACAGGTTCCAGGCTTCTACCCAGCCTACTTTAAATTCAGCTTCCTTGGATATAATTAACCAAACTTCACATTGTTTATAAACATATATAAATACTAGAATGAGATATCAAAATAAATTCTGAAATACTGCATAATTAATTTGCATGCCACTTATTTTAAAATAAATGTTTTTCTTAAACACCATAATTGTGGAATATCAAAGCAATGGAATAAATCAAAATCTTACAAGGTAAAAAAACAGGCAAAACAAAACAAAACAGAAACCAAACCCCCATTATTCAGCCTTAAAGCTCAGAGTGAGGTAGGATCTTTTCTCTATTCCAAGCTTATGATGGAGAATTCCTCACCACTTTTTCTTTCTCTCAAATCTGATCCTGTATGTTCATTCCTCCCAGATCTTCTTAGAAAGGATGACAGAGAGACTAAGATCTGTATCTCCAGATCTGGCCAGACACAGCATTCCCTAGAATGTGTTCCCCCACACAGAGCATAGCATCCGTGGTCGTGTCATCAATCACAGACGCAGAGAAATGAATAAAAATGTGCTTATTTCTAAACCTGATAGCTTGTTCATGCTTGAAAAGAGATAAATCACTCCACAAGTATCTCATAAATAATGTTCACTTACAATGAAAGCATTAATAATTGCAATAGTATGTATGAAGAGCTATGCAGAAGGCTATTCACCTATCACAGGGTGTGGAAAGAAAAAACTAATAGCATGAACAGTTCAAAAACTCTGAGACACAATAGACTTAAAAGACATAAAATGCTGTGGGGAGGAAAAAGTGGAGTCACACAAGAAACTTGTGAAGTAAAGCTGTGAATCCGTACGCATTCCACTCCTCCGCAGATACTGGCCTGGGGCTACTATACGTCTGGAAGAGCGTGTCTGTGTGGAGATTTACGAATTAACTGCACTTCATTTTCAAAAACTGCTATTCATCATCACATGGTGTTTTCAACAAGGGCAGTTGAGCTAAAATGCTTCAGCTGAAGCCACTAAGTATTTGCTAACTTGATACTGATGTCAATTCCAGGGTGGAGAAAAGCACAGAAATTAAGGATCGTGGTAGGCCAATTTCATAGGAATTTTGCAGAGAACCCCATTTTCTGACTTTTACAACTCCTTTCTGCTACTTGAATTTTTACTACAACTCACTCTTCCTCTTAGCTTACACTAAAAACGTTGCATCCTAGCTTCTTCTCTACTGAAAGATGTTGATAATCTCTAGCAAGTGAGAAAGATGGAATAGCAAGAACATGATCTGCATCACTGATAATTTCATTTATATCTGACTGATCAAGCAAAAAAGAACAGTTTTGTAGTTGCTCCCACTTTAGCCTCTCTATGCCATGATGAACAGATACTGTTCATCAATACTATAGCATGCCATGTTTCAGTGTAGGGTGCATTTGTAACTCCTGGTAGGCCTTGAGTGTTCCTGCATGGATGAGCATGTTTAGGAATGTCTTGGTTTAAAATAAACATTAGAAACTTGAGTAATAAATATATAATCATCATCTGGATAAAGATGCCTAAAATCCTACTGCCTCTGACTATAATTATAGTAATAAAAGTATTGCTGACTGATGAAGAAATGTATTATTTATGCTGCAGGGATTGCAAATCAACACTTTTTTATACTAAATTAAGAATCCAGTCTGCATTATAAAACTTCATTGGTATATAAAATAATTACTCATTGGTGCATAAAATAACTCACCTCTGGACTGCACTGATTAATCCTTCTGTCTCTCTCCTCCTGTATTATCTTTTTACTATGATCTATATTATTGCCATGATAATAAACTCATCAATTCAAGACAATACTTGGTCTTTACTGGATAAAACATGTTTATATAAAATGTATGCTCATTGTCCTAAATCACATCTTCAAGATATCTTTCATATGTAGTAAAATATTGTCTCAGTAGATTAGAGCAAATATTTCCAAACATGCCTACAAAGCACAACCCTCAGAAATCTCTTATCTTATTTTAATATCATATCTTTAATCTTATTTTGCTCACTATATCCCTGGAGTGAATATTAAAAAGAAGACCTATTTTACAGTTGCCAAGTGGGGATACATCATCTGAACTGCAAATTTAAATTTAAATGCTTTAGATCTTCTAGAAAGATTAAAAATGTGAGTGATATTTTCATCTATATTTATGAAGTACGTATTGATAGAGTTTCCAAATTCTGGCAGTAGGAGTGGAAGAGCCTTCCCTCATTCAGAGATGATGTGGTTATTGCAATGCTTTTCCTGTTCTCAATGGAAGAGTTGTGGACCATGGTCTACATTCAATGAGCCAATTGAATGTAGCTAATTTTATATTAGATGCCTTTTTGAGAAAATAGAGAGGAAATAAACAGTTCACTGTATCAGTTTTCAATTTTAAAATACAAAGATTAACACAAGTGTCAGAACTCAATAATAAGGAGTTTCCTTATTATTATTTCCTTATTCCTCAATAATTAAGGAGTTTCTGTGCAGACTATTTCAGGATATTTTTGCATAAAGCATTTTAATAGCATATGATTATTCACTTTTCACTCCACAAGACCCATTGGGAACAGCACTAACAAGTGTGGCAAACTACCAAGACTGGTAAAATGATCATGGACTCCACTGTCTACTCCACCCATGCCATAAAAAGCCAAGTTCATTGCTGCTGCCCAATTCCCAGTCTTTTTTATTTCTTTCTCCTGCAATGTTCCCTCCTGTCTTGCCTTTTTTCTCCCCCCTGCAATAAGGGGTGGTGTCTCTTTACCCCTTATTCTCTCTTCTTGACGCCAGGTGCCCAATCTGAGGGTGGTTATGAACACATGAAAACCCTATTGCAACTAAAACACATAGTACACCACAACCAAATAGGAGCAATGAGCTGCAGTGTGTTCCCTGGGGAAAAAAAAAAATGAGGGAAAAATGCCAAAGCCTCTGTGAGGTCTGTTCAAAGTCTTTGTGGAAAGGGCAGCCGTAAAGAAAGCTGAAACCCATGGACAATAATCCATGATGAATACAGAGGAATGTCTGCAAATTTCACTAGCATCAACAGTGTATGTACAAGAGAGAAGGGTTATAGAGCTGAATCACTTGGCTAAATCTGGATTAATCATCAAATCATATCATATCCTCAGTTGGAAGAGTCTGACAAGGTTCATTGAGTCCAAATCACAAGACAACCCACAAAATTACATCATGTGCCTGAAAGCATTGTCTCACAAGAAAACAGTAAAAATTGTTCCTAATATTATGTTGGCTCTCCCTACCAGGATGCAGCTTACCTTCTTCAGTAAAGAAAAGTGGGAAATGAGGCTTTAAAATTAAATTTAATTCATTTACTGTAGCTTCCAATCCCACCTTGGCTCATTGCTCAGACTGGACAGAGTCTCCAGTAGCAGGAACTCTGTCAAGGATCCCTGTGACCAGACAGAAGCTAGGATACTATAGCAGCTGCACAAAAGGAGGAGTTCATCAGATACATAAGAAAGCATGCCTAATGCATATAGAGCCAAGATACTGCTCACTTTTTGCAAAGCACAATGTTAGGAAAGGCTACAAGTATTTTTAAGTAAATGAACAAATCACATAGCTCAAAACACACTGCATAGAGTAAACCCACCTTCATCTGCTAAGAGAACTATACAAATAAGAACATTTCTTTCTCAATTGGAGAACCACCTCTATGCACAGCCAAGAAAGTTTTTCCTAATGTTACCAGAAAAGCATTCTATTTTTAAGTGGAAAGCTTTTCTTAAATTTTACATTCATCTTGTACTTACCTTGATTACCAAATAAAGTCAAGTCCTACAGATAACATGAATTTAGAGTAAACACAATTTATAAGGATATCAAGTTACAGTGCTTACTAAAGCTTGTAGAAATAATAATCATGCTGCTACGAATGATAAAATAACAGGAACAAAAAGAGCCATTGGACTAGTAGCATTGAAGGATACTAGCTTAACCCAATACCAAAGTACACAATCATAGGATCACATCATGGTTTGGGTGGGAGGCACCTCTAAAGGTCATCTAATCCAACCCCCTGCAATGAGTCTTCAACTAGATCTGATTGCTCAGAGCCCTGTCCAACCTGACTGTGAATGATTCCAGGCTCTGGGCAACCTGTGCCAGTGTTTTACCACCCTCAGTGAAAAAACTTTTTTATTTAATTTAAAAAACTCTCCTTCAGTTAAAAACCATTAAAGTTTCTACTGCTTCTCTACAGTAACATCACTTTTGCCTGTACACTTGAATGTCTTTATTCTTTGGCTGAAAAACATCAGCAAGGAGACACAGTTGCTACATTATCAGGATACAGAGGGCTTTTTCTGCAAAACACTTGCCCTAGGATTAAACTTGTTGCTGCACTTCAGTATGGAAACAATGTCAAAAGCCATGTGCAAACGTTCCATTTCATACTAAACTGATGCTGCCTCAAATGATTTAGCAATGTTTTAGAGTGGACACTGAATATGATTCCCATTTTGGCACAACTTGGTGAAAGCTTATGGTATAAATTAGCACTCTAAGGTCCTCTGACCAAAGTTCCCATCCCAAGTGAATCTGATCCTTCACATCCTTAATTATACTGGCAAGTACTCTCTTAAACACAGCTGTACCGCTTCTAGCAAAATGGAATATTGATACAGAATCTTTGGGGGAAAAAAAGCCAATGCCAACCCTTGATAGTTTTACCAGTGCTTCACAGTTTTTAAGAAGAACTTTTTCTTTTAAAACAAGTTTCCCACTCTCTTTTTCTGTAAAGAAAAAGCTATCTTAGCTCTGCCCCATTGTAGCACTTTAGTTTGTGGTGGTCTTTGATTTGAGGCAAGAGTGAACATTATTTTCAAAAGGCAACATGAAGAAAGATCCTGACTTACAAAAAAAAGTAGTATGTTACTCTGATTTGAGCAGTTGCTTTTCAATAATAACCCTGAACATTTCTATATGTCTCTGTGTTCAAAAGGATGTTGTTCATGTTCCCCTTAACCAAGAATATGGAGGTGGTAATTAGGCATGGAGCCAGTGAGTCTCCAAGCAGTTTGTCATAATGCTATAATATCAATTAGTACAAAATATGCCCTTTTCACACAGAAGGAGAGAATGGCCTAATTCATACCATAAAGAATTAGAAAAGGAAAAATATACAGAGTTAATTACATAACAATGTTTGCCAAGCAATGAATAGCTGAAATAGATGGGTATACGAGACAAACACGTTTCAGATGAGCTTTATCAAGTCACATAGGCAAGATTGATAAAGTTACTAAAACCAATACAGAAGGAAGGCAAAGACAACAATGTTTGCTTAAAGGAACAATCTTGCATGTAGAGTGAAGGGGTTGGATGATGATTTTTTTCTGTCACTTAATTACTATTTTTCTATGTGTGAAGAAAAAGCAACATTATTAGCCACTCATTTTGTTCAGCACTGACATTGAAACCCATCTCTTTTAGAAACATACTTGTCTCAAGCTCTTAGAGACATGGCTACAAGCAGTTGCTGGCACATGAAACCACAGTGGCCCTTCCACTAGAAATGCAAACCCTGTTAACAACAAAAGCAGCAGTGCAGCTGACAGAACTGCCATCCTCCCTTTGCTATTGCTGTGACTGACACACAACTTGTCTATGAAAACTTTCAGCGGCTGTTTTCTTACACCACTAAATTTCATCCCCACTCTCACTCTTGGGATAAACTATTTCAGCAAAGAGATTATATTGTTTAGGAGAGAAAGAGGTTTTTTTCAATTCATGCCTGAAAAGAAGTGGGGTAGTATGACATGCCAGTAAGAGTTACTAGTACATTAATCAACAAAATCTTACATCAACTGGACATAGATGCATGGTTAGCCCTTATTTAGTAACAGCTAACTACTTAAAATTTGGTTTGGAATAAACTTTAGGAAGTGGAATTTTGACAAACAAGCATGCTTAATGGAACTTCAGAGTGCAGTAAATAACCCCAAAACATTTTGAAGCTCCATAAACAAAGCAGATTCATCTCTAAAAGATTTAGAAACAGCACACGCAGAGAACATATACTTCCATAAAAAAATAACTCTTCACTTCAGAGGAAAAGGCACATGCTCTCCCTTTTGACACCCCAATATTTTGGTTTATGAACTCCATGAGCTTGTAAACATAGTTACACCATAATTACATGGAAGAATCTCTGTGCCTTGAACATGGCAAGCATAGAGCACACTTGGAGGACAAAAATCAAAAGCTGAACTATGGAACTGGTATCTGACCTAGCTGAAGGAAAGTTCTGAACCCATTTTATTTCATTTTGAATAATGAAAGACCTCACAGGAAAAACATCTAAAATTGCACAGTTCTGGGAGCAAGTGACCATAAAAGTTGGTGTGTAGTGAGCCTTACAAAACATACTTCATTATACTGCTCCTGTTTAAGTAGAAATCACACATTATCTCCATCTTTCATATCATTTGCTACAATTTTGCCTACAAAATTCAACACCTGGTCTACTCAATTTAAGCACAGAACACTGGAATTAAATAAACAAGGGAAAAACACTTGAGCTCATAGCTGCATAAGAATGGAAAGACTGAGTCAAGGAAAAAGTTGAAGGCAGAGGTTCTGCCAAAAATGTGCATTCATGCTGCTGCCAGTACCACACAGGTTGAATAAAGCTCAAATGTAAACAATCCCCTTTTTTAAAAGATTCTGCTGGGTAGAAACTTCAAAGAGCAAAACAGTTATAAATCAAGACAATTTATATAAGTACATTGCAAAGTAATGGGGCATGGTGCTCAATAGAAAATGTGACCTCTGACCTGGTGAGAAAGTACACTGTAAGGCTTGGAATATGGTTAAAATATTAGTTATGAGGATGAATAAAAAATTGGCTTAGGAAAGTAGCTCCTCAAAGAATGCTTTAAAATCAAATTTAATGAGTTCAGACTGAAAATGCTGGAAAATCTATAATGGTGACATTTTCCACTTTTATTCAATCCAAGTATTCAGCTGGAAAATAACTTCCAGGATATACTTCACAACAAAATTCAGATGAAAATTACTACCCAGTGGAGGCTTCCTATGATCTTTCTCTGATTTCTGTTAAGCCTGAATCCACACATTTCCACGTCTTAAGAGAACAGTGTAATCTAACTTCAAACGCTCTGCATCTCATAGTCTTGAGATATGAACATATTTTCATATTCAGATGTTCCAAAACATATTTAGATGAAAGCCAGCTGAAATGTTTAGAAACTTAACATTGGTGAGATGAAGATGCCACAAGATTTGCTCCTGTTATCTTTGAATGTTAAAAAATAAATAGTCCTCAGCAACCACAAGCCAGCACCAGAATGCACTGTGATTGTTCTGGCCTTATCACTAATGAAGAGAAGCACCAGGTTCCTAGTGGTGTGCATCACCTCTAGTTTAAAAATTGCCTTAGCAGGCACAACAGCCTGGTAATAATTTCCAATTTAAAACAAGAAAATTCTGAAAAGATACAGGAACTACAGAATAGAAAGCTGTAACTCTGTACCAGAAAATTTAACAAACAATTAAATACTCAATAGAAAGAGCAGGGAGCAATTTAAGATGAGAAAGTCAACATGTTTTTGTTTTTAAGTTTGAATGTGCATTCTCACTGTATTTCTTCAAAGGAGTGGGTGACAGTTGATTGAATTTACTGGGATTTCCAAAACTTTCAACAAAATTCTTCCCCAAAGGTTTTGAAGAAAACTAAGGTTCCAGGACATAAGACAGAAGACCTGCCAGAGATAAATCCTTGTTTAAAAGACTGAGCAGAGTGGGTAGGAGAAAATGCTTAGTCCTCAGAACAGAACCCACATAGTTCAGGTGAGATCTGTTATAGGATCTATGTTGTTCAACACATTCATAAAATAATCGGAAAAAATAGAAGTAATAATATGAGTTTGCTTATGATATGAAGACCATTAGGGTAGTGGCTGATTGGCATAGAATGCACGAAGTTCATTACGAACTGAGTAACTCGACAATAAAATTATAAAGGAAGTTGAATGTAAGTGAATGTAAAACAATTCATCTGTATTTCAAATTCTAAATTATGAGATCTCAGCATACCAGTAGCAAGCTCCTGTGCTTAGGACACTACTTTTCAAAGAACCACCTCTTTCTTTGTTTTCCAATCTATGTAGCTGCTCGCTAGGGGACACACTGGAGGCTAAAAGTTTACACAGACCTCAGAAGACAAGAGCATGGAGTAGAAACCCATCAGAGCTAATACTTCCACAGAAAACCTCTCTGGTTCAGGAAATACTTAGGAATTACTGAGTGTAAGGAGAAAATTTAGAGGTGTCATATATGCTTGCCCTGGTCTGATTCTCTCCTAGGGATTTCCTTACAGCTACTGTTGGACACAAGACAATGACCTAGATAAACTTCTGATCTGGTCCATTATGGTCATCTTTGATGCTGTGATTTTGCAGCATAATAAATCCCACTGCAGCAAAACCCAAACCTGGGATTTATCAGGAGAGATACTTCCAGAGGAGATGGGTGACAAATCTGAAAAAGGTCCAAGGGCACAAAGCAGCTACTAGGACAGACCGGGTATCACTGGGATCTGTTGGCTGTGCATGCTGGGGCATTTTTTATTCTTGACATTATTGGGCCTTTGCCATGAGTAATATCACATTTTTAAATACTTCAGCACGGTGTGTGATGCATAATGGATGACTTTCATTGAACAATTGGACACAAACAACAAATAAGACTTGAGGCTTAGTGTCAAATACATACAGAACCCCCAACCACAGGTCTTCCAGCCCTTCCAAAGAAATACCCCAAAGTTAGCCTGAGGTTGGATTACTTGACTCCTGCTAATTTATAGCAGGAGAGGATGAAAGAGGAAATTAATACTCCCAATATAGATTTGATGGTTACTGTATCTGCTGCACAAATTTTAGGAATTACCACACTATAAGAGCCTGAAGAACTGTTACAGTTACTACAATGTACAGCTTGAAGGGAATTTTTGTGTTTAAATGGCTGAAGCACTTCCTAAGTTTTTCTGGTCCAATATAGTGATGAAAATTGCTACAACCTTCACATACTTTCACTATAAAACTAAACTTTGTTTTGAAACTGGAAAAAATTATCTGAAGAATTTCAGCCATATTTTTAATTGAAAAAGTGCACTCAAAATACAAAACTCATTAGGAAACCAACACAACAGCAAGCTGTTAACATTTTCAAAATGCCTCTTAAGCACACAGAACAATTTTAGAAAGCTTCTTTGTTACTGTTGTTTCATGTAATCAGAGCTATGCTAGAAAAAAACCAGAAGTATTCTGTACTATAGGTATTTTAGTCACCTGATAAATGATGCCTCTGGGGGACAGCATGGAAGCCAAGTGAGAAGATTAAGTTTTGATGTCCAACTTAGACAGTAAAAGAGTACAAACATCGTTTTAAGTGGAGAATTGCAGCACTAACAGCTCAAAAGTGCGACTGCCCTTAAACAGATGCAATGGACTTCAGAGGTTTCTATCGGGCAGGCTAGCAATGGAAAGAAAAGTTAAAAGGCATTTGTTTGCAAACAAAATTTTGTGTCAAAGTCCTTTCATCTTAAATGTTTATGTTTCCATTAAGAGATAAGAGGTCAACATCAAAGCTTTAATAAGAAATAAAAATCAGAATAACTCATACTATCAGATTTGAAGATGAAACTCAGATTTGATGCTCATAGTATTTGTTTTTGCAAATGGTTTCAATTCAATGTTTATTTCCTATTACAATAATGTATCCAGAATAATTTAAACTAACATACTTTTCAAGTTCCTATATTGTATATCATATATTTTCCTTTTCAAGTTCCTATATTGTATATCACATATTTTCCTTTTCACTTGGGAGTCTGGTAGTTCATCTCAAATCCACTTGTTCCCCAAAATTCTTCATACTAAGGAGCTATTTTTAGAGGATAATGTATTATACAATTAAAATGTCCACAAAAGAAACAACTGGCAACCTTTATTGAATAACACTGTCAAAATGACTGAACTGAGGTAAAAGAGCAAGGATGTTTAAAGGCCAATTTATGAAGTCACGACTTTTAGGATATGTCTACATGCCTTAATCACTTCGGCTGACAAGTTGATGGAAGAACTCTGATTTCTCCAATTATAAGTTCAATAGCTGAAGCAAGACTAAAAAGGTCATGTGTAAAAGGCATAAAATATTAACCTCATAGTTTTCTGTGCAGCTTGTTAAACTCCCAGAACTTGTAATAGCAGAGACAAATTGAGCAACTTTCTGACCTTTCTGTGATAAAAACCTACAGTTATTTAATGAAAGCCCTAAAGGTTACCAATTATTTTTCTTAAAAGCCCATCTTCCTCAGACTGGGAATTTGGTACTGCACTGAGAAATTAGTTTGTGGAAATATTCATTTGAGTGCTTTTAGAAGAGTTGCAAATCTGGAGAAAATCCACTGTTTTGTTACCTGTTTTGGCTAGAAGAGGAGGAAGACTTGAGGGGAAACAAGAGAAAGGTGTCAAGAGAAAAAAAGCAAGAAAATAAAAGAGCACGTATGCATGCATTCAAGGTAGACACACTAAAACTCTGAAATAAAAGAATTGCATCCCCATTTTTTTGATCAATATTATCCAGTATCAAGCTTCAGGATATCTACTAAAATGAGCAGCCAAGCAGCTGTGCTTCCAACAGTGTCATGCACCAAAGTGTTAAAAGCAAAAGTGAGGTTGCAAAGTCTGTGTTTATGACCTTTCCTAACTCAAAGCCCAAAACTTCCACAACATTTGGTAAAATTTGAACTAACACAATTATTGTTAGTTCAATATGACTTATGTTCCAGAGACATGTTCTTTTTTAATTTCTTGACATCCTCTGAATGGTACAAAACAGATGCAAAAGTCCAGGTTGATCAAATAGATTTCAGTTCAAAATACAAAGCCATATTTGTAAATCTTTCTCATCATGTCAGTTCTACTCATTGCAAGATATGCATTCATGACTGATTGCAGATAGTACTAATAAGGATAAAAATGTGTAAAACCTCCTTAAATATAAATTTCTGGTTTTACTGGTGAATAACTGGCTATGAGTTTCTATTAAGAAAACTACAGATTCTGATTTTTATGAGCCTATCCAGATAGAAAGTTTCAGACTCATTTGGTTTTCCTCTTTGTCCCAAACTCCATGGAAAAAAGACCACTCTGGCTCATCACCTAATTTGTACAATTTTCCTTTGATGAAAGAGTGTATAGTCCATAGGATCACGAAATTAAAAAGTTCAACTTCCACCTGTTGAAAATACTAAACAGTAATTACTTGGCCTTTAGAATTTCTCAGAATAAATGCAAGCTTCCATATTCATTACAATCTATTATGTCATTGCAGCTGAAATTTAAAAAAATGTTATTTTAAGAAAAGTGAAGTCTCCAGACAGCATCCCAATCATTTTAATCAGATTGCAATCATTTGACCAATTCTATGCTTATAATTAAGTGAATTGAGAAGTATGCAGGGGTCATGTACAGCAGAACCTCTTTGTTTTTAATGAGTTTCCAAAATTTTGTTTTGTGATTTTGCTTCATTTGCCCTCCAGGCTCATTATCTCACTACTGGTTGCCAAACCACCTTTTAGTTTGTGGATTATCCCATTGAGGGGTGTGTTCCCTCTTTTGAGAAACACTGCCTTAATGTTTACCCATAATACTATTTTAAGGGATCTTTGATGAAAAAGAAATCATAAATGTTTACCTTTGGGGCTTACCAAGACAGACATAAAACACTTCTAGCACACTAAGTATTTCTTGAGCCATCAACCACACTGCAGACGAGCCTCTTGTCTTCAAAAAATCTTTAAGGCTACAGTAAGTGTTCAGTATGTTTGCATAAGAAAACACCCACAGTTCAGGTTCCTTTCGGTTTCACACAGCTTCATAACACTTATTCTATTACATCATTTGTCTCTTTTTAGTGTAGGTACTGTGATTTCTCTGGCTGTCAGTGAATAGTTCCTTTATCTTAACCAAACAGAAGTTTCAGAGGCAGAAGTACTTGGGCCCACTGTACCCTAGGCAAGGCCCAGCACATATTTGCTGCTCTGACACAGCATTCTGTCAGTGCTTCTCTGAAGTAGGATAATTTTGAATTCATACAGTTCTATAACCAAGATATATTAATTTTACTTCCTTATTTTAAAGCTTTCTGTGGTTTACTATGTCCATCCAAATGTGCCTTATTTTGGATTGTTACTGTTCCTTTTTAATCCCTCCAAACAGTAACAAAGTCTTTATTGAAACTTACAGACCAAGACTTTATTTCTGTAAACATTACAAGCTGTTGAATTTGAACTCCCATGCTAGGAAATGCTTTTATTAGTCTCTTTTTATTATTTTATTGATCATTTTTATAATTCAGTCATAAGACATTATTATTACTATGAATATTTTTAAAGGGAGAAGAGCAGTAAATAAAGAAAATAGCATTTTTTTAAACATTACTGTCATATTCAAGCATAACCCCATTAACTACCTAGCACATGTTTAAAGATAATAATGTGTGTGTGTGTGAGATCAAGGCCCAATTTCAGTATTATTCCATTGCTCAGAACATAGAACAACAACATGCAGCTGAGGTATCCTCCCAAATCTTGTGCCTCCAACAATATAAATCAATAGTTTTAATATATATCCATCCCTGCATGGATGCAATGGTTTCACATTAGCTTTCATATTCTTTGGGGTTTTAGCAGTTCTTAAGTCTCCTTCTAAGTACAACTTTATTTACTAAAAATTTGGCTTCTTTTTACAGGTTTTCCTCCTAATATTCAGAATTTGCTTTCTCCATTACATCCTACTTGATATGATTATTAAAACAAAGATTCTTATTCTAATATATAATACCATGCCAGACATTGCTATTTGCAATGTGAACTTCTCATTAAATTAAGGAGTTGGAATTTTACTAACTTTTCATCAACACTTGCCAGTAATATCATCCATAAAAAAAGAACCTTTCTCCCTATTTTTACTTCACATTGCTTATCAGCTATTTCCTTCAAAATATATGAAAAATGGTCAAAAACAAATTCCCTAAGTTCAGACTCAGATACTGAATACTCTTTGGCCTTTTGCATTTTGCATGTTCAAACCACTTCTAACATCATGAAACTGTTTTAGAAAAGAAAAAAGAATCTTAAGTGCAATTTAAATTAACTGTATTTTCAGCATGCAAACTAGAGATTTTATGAAGTGGATCTGTATATCAATATCAGTAATGTGGTATCCTATGCATGATGTTTATAAGAGAAATAACTATTTGTGTACCAGGCACTCATAAAAATACTTGGCATCTTTTTCTAAATACCAAACAAACACTGCTTTTAAGAAGTGAAAATAAAGGCTGATACTTTTTCTTAGGGCTTCACAGCTCCTTCAATTCCATCAAAACTGAACTCCATGGTTCTATAAGCATTTAATTTCCACTTCCAAAACATAAAAAAAAAGTTATACTTTCAAAATTTATTTATTTCAACAAACTTGCTTTTCCAATGCAAAATCCAAAAGACTGCTCCCATTTTCTTTTATATCAACATATCCTTACACCCACTTAATCATATAACCCTACGAAACATGACATAATTTCACCTGAACATTACCATGGCCTTGTCTCAATAAATTCCCTTTTTTTTTAAATTAGGAAATGTGTACCTATCAGCTGTGTATGTCTGGTAGTGATGATATAAACCTGTCAGATAGTGGACAGCTCCAAGGAGTAACCTGTCATCACTCTTTTCCTGAAATAAACTACAGCTTTCTGGGACTTCTAGAACACATCTAGTGACAGAAGTTATTGCAAAAATAGGCTATCTTGCATTAACACAGGTGCTTTTTTGTGTTTCTCCTTCTTCTGGATTCCCCATCATGCCTATATGAAATTCCATCCTCAAGCATGGAACTCATCTACAGGTTTATCTATTAATAGCTTGTACTAGAAGTAAAATACCTTGGTGACTCTCAAATCATGCTTTGGACTTAAGATTAAAAAAAAAAGAAACTGTTTTAAAGATATTTTTTCATGTAAAAAAATTGCTTTTGTTCACAGTCTCTCAGTTCTACTCAGACCAGCAATAAATTTGGGGCTATGTAATTTCTAGAGTCATACATCAAATCTTTCCATAGATCTTTACCTAGAAACAATAATGTTCTATATAGATCTGCAGACAAAAGTAAATTTGATACATATATCAGATATATACAAATGATGTGTACAACCCATTCTTTTGTTATTGATCAAAGTAGATAGGAGAAACTCCAGACTATATTCCTGTCTCAGTGAGCAGGGACATGTTTTAAAGCCATTCTAAAACAAGACAGCTAGAAATAGTTTACTTACTTTTTCAAGTGTTTTAGTCTATATAAGACTTTCTCCATGCTAATAAGTGATGATTCTCACTGCAATGATCTTACATAATGATTCTAGCTTTTTATTTTCAAAGAATGGAGGCAGCAGTCTGCTGCAATCCTCTTATCACCACAGATAAAGAATTCCCACTCAGATCTCAACTGCTCTTATACGTGCCCATTAATATTAAAATGTCTTGTTGCCATGCACATCAAAATCCACTGAAGATTATAAAAGATTTTTCTTTCTTCCAGTCAGATTTACTAACTGTTGCTATCCACATATGTATATTTGATTCACTTCCATATAAAATCATATACACACAATGAAGTCTAAAAGGCAAAAACTGCAGTTAGACCACAGCAATATCTGAAGTGTTTCTTTTTACCATGAAAAGGTGACTCTTGAGGCTATATTTCAATAGTTATTCAAATTATTTTTATCAAAAGAAGCCAGAATTCACCCTGAAAAAATGGGGTTTGATAGCAGCAGAAAGATAACTGAACAGTTGCATGTCCATTGGTGTTTTACAAACAAGAGATGAATTAATGTCATATAATAGCAATGTTCCTATTGTGTTGGCATTAAAAGTCTACAAAAGCATAAAGTGATAGGTATTGATACTCACAGCTCTTAATAAAGCAATATAATTTGATGGGAAAAATTGAGTGCTTGGTGTACCAGAAAAAGATTTAAAACTAAAGCCAGATTTAATCAATTATAAATAAACCCAAACACATAATTTAAAAAAAAAGCAGTTAAGATTAACTATAAAAAGCAGTTAAGATTACATTTATTCTTCTTTATTAAATTTCTAGCTTACTTCTTCCTTCAAACTTCAGCTTGCTGAGTTAAAAAGCTGAAAAATTATATCTGCACTGGAGGCAAGGCAGCCCACTCTTCTGGTTGACAGAACATGTTTCCCAGGCAAATGGTTTATTTTTAAATAGCTTTTGTGAGTACAAAGTATGTTGGAGTGCTAACTCTTTTTGCCTCCAGCTGAGGCAATTTGCTGCTATTACAGACACTGTTTCAACACCTATACACCATGCCCTTCCTGTCACCTGAGTACCAAATTCTGTTTTGATGAGGGACATAAAATACTGGAGAACCACTGACTGAATGTACTTCCACTATTTTTCTCTTTTTCTAATGCTGAGAAAAAGCAATTTCCTAAGAAGAAAAGCAAAAATGGTCCTGAGGTTTTAATGCATTTCTAAAAAATGTTTACATTTACTCCTCTCTAATCAAAAAGCTTACTTTTTTTTTCATAACTACAGGCTTGTCTGAATTTTGAACAAGAACAGGCAAGAATCTTCTAAAAAATCCTTTTTGTGCCATATTTATTTCCCTTTGATTTTGTTTTAAATGAAGATTCTATCATTAATCATATAAATTGCAAAAGAAGATAATTTGCACACAGAAAGATAATTACATACCTTATATTGGATAAGGAGACCATAAACTAAAATGTTTTTCTTTTTAGTTTCTCTTGCAAATTTCTTGATCGTAGTTAGGTCTTCCATCCCAATGCTGAAAGAATTATATTCTGGAATATCCAAGTGCACCTGCAAAAGAGCAGATGAGGAAAAAACAAAATCCACTTTTTCCATAGTGTGCCAGTTTAGACTGATGGTTTTTAGTATCTTATTTTTAGGTGTTAAGCACACATAAAAATACTGACTAAAAAGGCATTTCTTAGCTTCTATTTACTACTGAATTCCACTACTTACACATTTAAGGGCATGAAAACTATTTTTTCAAAGCAGAAGAAACCAATATGCCAGAACATGTCATACATCTTAAAAATATTCAATTAAATTTGAAAACAAATAACATTCTTTTATAAGCCCTAGACTAACTTTCAGAGGAGATTTTTTTTGTTTGCTTGGGTTTTTTACTATCAGAGGACTATAGAATACACTTATCTTTCGTAAGTATCTTGAAGGTTTTCAAAACAAAACTAAATTCTTTGAAGTTTAATTGGAAATGTACTATCCTTTCAGTATAGCAAATTAGTTGCCTTAATTGGGTTAATTTCAAGATAATACTTCAAGTTTAAAAAGCAGAAACTACCTCAAAAGAAGCCTGAGACCTTGGGCAGGGAAAGGCAGGTCTCATTTCCATCAGGAATGCTGCACAAACATGGCAGATCTTACAGGACCTGAACTGAGTTTAAGAAGTGTTTGGACAATGCTCTCAGGCACAAGGTGTGATTCTTGAGGTGTCCTGTGCAGGGCCAAGAGTTGGACTCAATTATCTTGGTGGGTCCCTTCCAGCTCAGAATATTCTGTGCTTGTATAACTGGTATTTCCAAGGAGTCATCAACTAGCTCAATCCTTTCCCAAGTCTTACATATTCCACATTTTAATCAATTTCCCTCATAAAACTTCTATTAGCTGTAGAAATCAAAATTAAGTATGATGATTTGTACATATAATGTTTCAGTGTCTATTAATAGCAGAAATACCTTTATTCCCAAAAGGAAAATTATTTCAAGTTCTCTTTGTACTTCATGTTCCATTTATACTGACAGAAAATAGGTCCTCACTCATTTTCTCTTGCAACACTTTCAAAAACAAGCTATTTATTTCCTAAATGCATACTTACCAGAAGCAAAGCTATTGTCTTCTACACAAGCCGAGATTAATTTTCACACACACTCATTGTTTTGTTATTTTCTACCCAAAACAAGGCTAAATACTACTCATTTACTATTTAAAAGAAATTATAAAACCTATTATTTTGAGAGAACTTAACCTATCTCCTCTTTACCATTAACCTCTTTAACAGCTTTGAAAAGAGATTTTCCTCAAACTAACTTTGGTACTGAAATGCAAATAATTGCAACTGCAGAGCTGAAGTACTAGCACTCCTTTCCTTCTAACCCTAACAAAGCAACAACATAAAAATCAAATCCATTTATACCATTTACAAACATGAAAATTTATTGCTCAAAAAAGCAATGTCAGTTTAAGTATATGATTTGTCAGCTTACAGCATAATTGAAGATACTGCCTTTATGCAAACAAATAATTGCCTCAAGTTTACCTTTGTGATGCCTATTTCTCCTGTAACGTTAATCTTCCCTTTTGTCCAGATACAGTAATCCAATTGCTGCTTCAGCTTACAGATGCCATGAAACAATCCAGTCAGGCACCAGGATAATGTGGCAACTGATAGGTGGGACTATGAAAAAAAGTCATGGTGTCCAGTGCAAGCTCATCCTTTTATTGGATCAATGCTCACTGGGCTGGTTAAACAGAGAGTCTGGCACAATAATAACACCTGTCATTTCTACAATTAAAGAAGATGACTATTGGAAGGGAAAAAAACCCCCTTTTTTTCCTTAATTATCATATTATTATGAAGAAATTGCTTTTTGTCAAAAAATCAAAGAATAGACAAGAACTTTCCAATTACCCAAATCCAATTGCATTAGACTGTTCCTAGTTATGAGTTTGGAATAGAAGCAGTTAGCTGCTCTCCCCATTTATTCTTTCAAGAGTTTTACTTTTGAGAGTAAAAAAACTTGTTTCCCTTATAGCTGGTACCTGAGACCTATGCATTTAAATGTCAATATATTGCTTAAAATTCTGATTCACATTTGTCTGAGAAATATTAATATGTCCTTTTACATTGAAAGAAAGTGTATTATAGGATTTTCCATTAACAATCCGTTCCGTTAATATGTTTTAAAAGTATATATATAGGAAAGAATACAGTTGAGGAAAATCCCACTCATGAGCCTTAGAGAAGAGGACACCCAACACTTAATTTAAATTAAGACTGCTGAAGGAAGTTTCTCTGTACCATAATATCTGTAATGAGTTTTAGAGCTCAGAAATTTCAATACTTTCCAGTGATTAATATGAGACAACGATTTGTTAAGCTAATTCTTGTCACTCTAAACATACCTTCCAGATCTCCTCTTCTTCCCTTCTAGTATTTCTAAATGATAGTGTGGTACATCCACCAGATGCCCAAGTGCAATTAGACAGCATAATTTTAAGAAGTCTATTTCTATCAGTGTTTTAAATATTAGCAACTGTTTCCACCTAGTTATGAGATTTTCTTCCAATGTCTAGTTCTTAGAAATTTCAAGTAGCTGTCAGAGACAACTGATGGATCTGTAGTATACTAAAGGGATTAAATGTATTATTTTCTCCTACACCTCTTTTAAAAGGAGACTACTTAAATAATTAATGCATGCTTCAGGCTGTTCAAGCAAATATACTTTCATTAAAAATGGTTCTGGGTTCTACAATGACTTCAAGACCTAGTATCTCAGGGGCAAAACCCGAGTTTCATGGGGAGATAGTGTAAGAATTACTTGCACTCCTATTTCTTAGGAGATACTAAGACCAGAATATTTATAGCTACAAGTATTAAACCACTTTCACATTCCTGGCATCACACTCAAAAAAGTATTTAATTGAAAGTCCAGACTTGAAAGTGCTATCAGTTTGGAAAAATAAGCATGCTTTTGACACCTTATTATTAGCTAGTTGATAAACAATTCCAACTTTATCTTCACACTCAAAATTCAACACAGAGAGAAATAGTTTTGTATATTCTTGCTAAAGGACTAATGAAAATATTTTCAGTCCCAAAAGGAGTATTTTGCACATCCAGTGGCCTTGTAAATGACCAACAGAATTGGAGACATGTAATTGCTCTGATTATGAAAGGCAGAAGTGACTTATCTTTGAAAATTCATTAAAATAAAGTTTTACCCTGAAGTTCCACAGAAACAGGATCAAGAAAATAAGATGGTCTAGATACAAAGTCCCAAATATTGATGTTCAGCAACTCACTCCAAGAGCACAGCATACAATAGGTGAGGCTATAATGGGTATGATAGGTTAGGCTCTACAGAAAGATCTGGACAGGCTGGATCCATGGGCTGAGGCCAAGGATATGAGGTTTGAGAGGGCAAAGTGCCAGGTGCTGAACTTGGGTCACAACAACCACACCCAGCACCACAGGCTGGGCAGAGTGGCTGGAAAGGTGCCCAGTGGAAAGGGACCTGGGGGTGCTGCTTGGCAGTGGCTGAGCAGGAGCCAGTGTGGGCTCAGGTGGCCAAGAAGGCCAATGGCATCCTGGCCTGTATGAAAAACAGTGCAGCCATCAGGACCACACACACATAGCAAAAAGGAAAGCCACTTAATTCTGTTTCAACTGAGCATCCAAGCACAGCACAAGCTTTGCAGCATCCCCACAGAGAGAGAGTACAACAGCAAGGCAGAAGTTAACACTTCAGTACAACTAGCCAGGCACAATGAGCCTTTCACAGAAATATATAACTAATAAACTGCCATTTGCTAGTGTCAGTTTGTTTTCTGACAGCATGCAGTACATTTGTTGAAGTGAAAATTAGTTTCTTTCTTTGGAGACCAATTTACTGTTTGATTTTACAATTTTATTCTGAGTTAGCAGCAGTGTAAACCTAGTCTAACTTTAAAAATACTTATATTACATATTACTTATATTTATATTAAATAATAATTTAAAATAATTAATGAGATGCTTTCTACAGTAACTTACAGGAGTTACCTACCAAAATAAGGACAACTGGACATAAGAGAGGAATATTTGATTTTTCCAACATATCCACTAGTTCCTGGGTTTCTTGAATGGCCCACCTTTTATCCTAAATAAAAATAAATGTTTTATTAATAAATAAAATTAATAAAAATTAATAAAAATAAATTACTGAAAACAACATTTATTTAATAAAAATGGAATTTGAAGAACTGTTATTTACCAAAAAAAAAGAAGATACATCACTTTTTTGCTTTTAGGGGGGCAGGGTTTGGTTGATTAGCTGATTGTTTTTAGTACACTTTTAAGGTATTTTCTGGTGAAGTTATAAATGTTTGAAAAATCATGAAATTAATAATATTAATAACCCTATATATATATATATAACCAAACAAGATTAAGGGTCTTGATTGGTCTCAGATATGGTTCATCTAAAACCAACCTGTTCCCATACAGGGACCCAAATACAGATCCCATGGCATGCACATGTCCAGAATGGGAAACACTAATTCAGACCACAGTAGCAATGAATGCACAGTTAGATGACTTCATATATCACAGGCCTCTCCTTATAATAACTCACTTCGATACAACACTTATGAAAGGAAATTTAAAAATACTTCAGATTTTACCCCTCTTGTTCAAGAATTCATGGCTGGTTAACAACACGGTGACAGAAGTGTGGAACCAGAGGAGAATGGACAGACCAGTATCTCCAAGGTCGAGTTTAGTGCACATTAAAAACACCAAACATCAGAATGAACACAGTACATGATAACAAAAATAACAAACAACTTATTACTCAAATATTTAATTTTTATTTATCATTACTAGTAAGTTTAAGTGTAAAATTAAAGCATGCATCCTCACTACTTACATTTACACAAACAAAATTATAGCATTGTCCTGAAATGATGTTTTGTAGACAGCTATCATTTTTGCTTAGAGATACTGAAATAGCTTCAACCTGATTAGACAGAAAAAAAAGTCAAAAATTATAACTCAGCATTAACTATCTGCTAAAGCTTCCACCACTGTGGCAGAGGTTGTTCATTTAAATTATTTAAAACTGGCAGTTATTATTTCCACTACAAAAACTGAAAATTGCTCAAAATTTTGGGGCACTCAACAGTGAAGCAAGGAGCCCAACAAA